>NC_064628.1:431461519-432711519 GCF_023864275.1 Schistocerca cancellata
TAACGATATAATCAAACACAAGCTGCAACATTGTCGCGAAAAAACAGTGACCTGTATATACAATAAGTTTCCTTTAATTTACATCTATGTATTTGATGATGCTGGTGCTGGCGCTGATTCCGCATTTAACATTTGACGATGCCACTATGGCTGCAGTACATTACGACTTTGTTTTTATGAAACAGATATGATGATGGTCATTAAAGACTGAAACCAGTAATCTGTCAACAAAAAGTTTGTGACCATAGATGTAAATTAAAGGAAACTTATGATATAATCAAAGACTGACTATAAGCGTCGGCAAAGGCATTAGTTATGAATGCGCAGTACAGCACATACAAATGACCAAACCCATCATTTATTTTTCTGTGTACATGATTTTGTTTTCATTCTCTCATATACAGAAGGATGATGAAGATGTATGGCTAAAAGTATGAAGTATTACAAGTGTTATGTATTATATTTGTGTATGAATAAGAGTATATTTAACAACATAATAAGTATTTCTCCATTTTTTGACACGCACTGGTGTCCTTGAAGTTGGCTGCCTGGATCTATAATTGAAATGTAAGAGAGGAAGTCCTAATAGCCTAAATTCGCACAAGCAGAATATTTCTAATAATCCAATTATATTAGCCTTTAAATTTTTTAAATTCATATAGATAGATAATTTTATTATAATTATTATAACACAAAGGCCTCAAGGAAATGTGTGTGCACTATTTGTGGACATTACTTACTCCAGAAAGCTGCTCCTCAGTTTTGACAGAAGCCACTCTTTCTCTCTCTCTCCCACTACGATGTTAAAATATAGTTGTTGTTGTTGTGGTCTTCAGTCCTGAGACTGGTTTGATGCAGCTCTCCATGCTACTCTATCCTGTGCAAGCTTCTTCATCTCCCAGTACCTACTGCATCCTACATCCTTCTGAATCTGCTTAGTGTATTCATCTCTTGGTCTCCCCCTACGATTTTTACCCTCCACGCTACCCTCCAATACTAAATTGGTGATCCCTTGATGCCTCAGAACATGTCCTACCAACCGATCCCTTCTTCTGGTCAAGTTGTGCCACAAACTTCTCTTCTCCCCGATCCTATTCAATACTTCCTCATTAGTTACGTGATCTACCCATCTAATCTTCAGCATTCTTCTGTAGCACCACATTTCGAAAGCTTCTATTCTCTTCTTGTCCAAACTATTTATCGTCCATGTTTCGCTTCCATACATGGCTACACTCCATACAAATACTTTCAGAAATGACTTCCTGACACTTAAATCTATACTCGATGTTAACAAATTTCTCTTCTTCAGAAACGCTTTCCTTGCCATTGCCAGTCTACATTTTATATCCTCTCTACTTCGACCATCATCAGTTATTTTGCTCCCCAAATAGCAAAACTCCTTTACTACTTTAAGTGTCTCATTTCCTAATCCAATACCCTCAACATCACCCGACTTAATTCGACTACATTCCATTATCCTCGTTTTGCTTTTGTTGATGTTCATCTTATATCCTCCTTTCAAGACACTGTCCATTCCGTTCAACTGCTCTTCCAAGTCCTTTGCTGTCTCTGACAGAATTACAATGTCATCGGCGAACCTCAAAGATTTTATTTCTTCTCCATGGATTTTGTAACGCCGGAAATGCATATCCTCCTATTTCCATCTATTGTACTATTTTTTTTCCTTGCTTTGTTACCTCAAGATATGACATTTCTGTCTCTTTGTATATTGTAATTGTTTTACTATTTGTGTATTTATGCATTTATGTCAATGTATAATTGGTTTGTTTCGTAAATATCATTTGTATTTTTACGCTGGGGCTTGCCTAGGGAAAACTGCTATCGAACGATTACGGCGATAGGTCGTGTGAAGAATCAAAGTGTGTAGGATCTTTGGTAGTGTTAACTCTGCCGCGTGGAGCACGGGCTGAGAGACAGAGTGTGGCGGGAGTAGCGAGTGGAGCAGGTGTGTTGTGCGAAGCTCCCGCGAGTTGCCGCGCTTTCGGGGTTTGGCAGCATGTAATTGCGCTCGACTTGCGATGACAGTTTCTGACATGGTGTCGCGGACGGGAAGCATTAGCTGGCGTACATCAAGAGCCCGTTTCGCCTGGTGACCGTGTCGAGAAGAAGGCGCGCCAACATCCAGCTTCTGCAACAGCGACGCCCGACAATGAGTGACTGTCGCCACCTCCTCGATCGACGGCTTCAAACCTTCAATCAACCAACAAGGAAGACTGGAAGCAAGTAAAGTTTTAGAACTGTATGGCAGACCTCAGCTTTTCAAACTGTTAAATTTTCGTAAATAATTACAGCAACTTAGCATGAACCTTTGTTGCTCATTGTCCCAATTGCATTGCCAAGCAGGGTCCCTACCTTTTCCGAAATGAACCCGAGTGTCGTTGAAATTCAAATATAATTCGATTTCACTGCTTTAATTTCAAAGTTCAGTTAAGGCATTTAGATTACACAAGCACGAATTAAGAGTGCGAGTTTTGTTACCATATTTTAGCCTACCTGTGACTGCAGCTCAGCTTGGTACGTACTAAATTTTACTATTGTTAATTGTTCAGAGTCATTTAATTCAAGTTCAAAGTTAAATCTCTTATTTCTAAATTGCGTAGATTCAAGTAACTTTTGAAACGATTGTTGAGGTAGTCCAAGACTAACCGTATTTTACTGAATTTCGATGTGCTTCAGAAAGAAAGCTCACTATTAACTTCAGTCACTAAATTAACTTTCGATTTTTCGATTTTATTAATTCTTTTGCTAAATTAAGTCAGGGTGTAGCGAAATTTATTACTTCTGACAAACTTTCAGTTTTCACACTACACGTGTCAACCTTCAGTTGCCACGCTTCTAGTGCTAATTATATGTGTAATAACCTTTCTTTTTCAGTTACTATAGTAATTGTCCTTAGGACTGGCGACCGTGATTTCCCCCAAATCTCAAATACCTAATTACCGCTAGTTAATTGTTAACGTAACGGCTGCACATTTACTTTCTTTATTAACTTTACCCCTTTTCAAAATTAATTTCCACCAGTTTCATTAGCACATTTCCTTTCATTTAGATGTAACCCTTTCCTCCCTCTTTACCGACAGGTTAACTTCGGTGACGATTGCTTTTCCAAAACTCCCATTAGGTACACGCGGTTTCATTTTTCACTGTCATTAAGGTCGAAAAGTGAGGGGGGAGGTTACACGTGGCGACCTGGTGACAGGACAATCTTCAGATTTGAGGTTGTTCTGGACACGAATTTTGCATTGTGCAAATCTCGTAACAAAGTATTGGTTACGTACAGGCCGTTACGTCAGCGAGAATAAGTAGTGGGAGTAATCCTAATTATATTTGATATTTGGCATTTATATTGAAAATTATTAAAATGAGTGAAGGCAACAATTGCCAAAATTTGGTAGACTTGGATACGGAACAATCGGTCAAACAGTGGGAAACGCGCACCGCGGTACCCATTGTTCAGGGGCAGGCGGCTAGCATGAAAGACGCGACCGCCGAAACGCAACAAAGAGCAGAAATGGAATTCCAAACTTTAGAAAATGTTTCGGAATCGGAAGTGAAAATCAAACCTGAATCCCTTTATGACGAATACGGGGGGACAATTAAAGAGGAAGCCGCTACGGAAGTGGAACCGGTAGTTTCCGGGAATTTAACTGATTTATTGAATGTTTTGATTAACGAAATCAAGAGTCAATCGGCCAAGCTAGACAATCAGAACAAAGCTATTAACGTTGTTAACAACAATGTTGGAGTTATTAATACAAAAGTTGATAAAATCAAAGAAGATATTGTTGTAATTAATACCGAAATCGGTAATCTTAAACAGGAAATGATAGGCGTTCAGGCGGAAATTGCGAGCATAAATACTCGTTTTGATTCCGAAATTAGCAGAATCGAGAAAAGTGTAGGAGAAGCAGTTGCTCCGATCATCGAGAATAAGGTGACGGAACAAATTCAATTAATGAAAAAAGAGGATCAACAGATGGTGGAAACTTTAAAGGCTTTAGTGTCCGAAGTAGACACTAAAGTGAGGGAGCAGGCTAATACCTGCGAAGAGAAAAAGAGGGAAGTGGAAACGCTTGCGACAACCACTTGCCAAGTAATTACGAGAGTGTCGGAATTAGAAAAGAAACTTGACGAAAAACAGAGCTATGTGCCAATCTGTGCACATAGTTCGGAATTGTTGACGAAAGAGGAGCGGTTCGACCCCTTGAAAAAAGGCGGTATACACGCGACGGATTTCATTAAAAATTGTGAAAGAGTTTTACCCAGATCATGGAGTAATGAGAGAAAAATTAATGTGGTTATTGATGTGCTGGCTGGTGATGCCAAGCGTTGGGGCTTAAACCTCAACATTACGAACCTGATTTTTGACGAGTTTAAAAATTTGTTTCTGGCTGAATACTGGTCAGAGCAAAAACAGCAAAGTGTCTGGCGCGAATTTGTCGTATCGAGGCCTTTCGATGCGAATTCGCGCGGTTCGATGAGGGAGTTTTGTGAGGGCTGGATCCGCAAATTGGAATATTTGCGTGATCGCCGCACGGAATCCGAAATAGTCTGGGAACTCTACAGGAAGCTCCCAGATGACACAAAACGCTACGTAGGAAGCAATCACTGGACAATCAATGATTTCCTGGAAAGAGTTGAGGACGAGGACAATTGGCGCAATAATCGCGACAGTGGTAGAGGCCGTGGTAACAACAACGGGTACCACAGCAACCACAACAACGATAACCATGGGAATAATGCATACCGCAACCATGGCAGCAATAACAATAATGGTTCGGACCGTAATAACAATCGGTACAATGCAAATAATAACAGGAATGACAGAAACCAGTATCATACTAACGTGATACGGGCTTCACAGAATAGTAATAACGCCAGAGGGTGTGATCAGCCGCCTCAGCAGCATCCGGGGAGCGTATCTGCTGGGACGAGACAGGGAAACCATTAGCCGCGCCGGTGAGGGGCCGAGCGGGCGTGGAGAAATTTTGGCGGCCAGGTGTCGCCGTTACGAAAATTCCGTATGGAATAATCAACGGCGGGAGAGTGTGCCAGTGTTAAGAGAAAAGAGTGCGCCCACAAGTAGTAGATCAGCTGTATACACGGCAGTAGAAAATACATTCGCTGTCAGTGAGAACAATTTAAGTAGTGTTCCGGAAATCGATCATAAAGTGGCAGCTGTAATACCCACAGCGGAACCGGAGACTGAGTTTAAGAATGATTCGCAATTGTTGAGAGAAGATCAGATGTCGGATAACACGTCCGTCATCGAGCGAGGGGATGCAGAGAGGGATGAGGTCTGGTTAAGGCAGTTCGGTCGCTTATACGACGAACTAAGAGATTATAGGGGTCTGTATGGGAGAAGTGTTTATGGGGAGCGCGTGCAGGATTTGCCGCGTCTCGTCCCGCAGGAAGATAGTGTTTGTGAAATGATAGAAAGTTCTGGCCCTAATCGGCAGACTTTACTAGAAATAGTTGATGTTAAGGGGGAGCACGAGCAAGATTCGTCGTGTTTCGTCCCGCAGGAGTTAGATGTTGAAGTAGTAACGGAAAGTTCTGGCCCCAACCGGCAGACCTTACCGAAAGTTTCAGTGGTAGAAGTAACTGACCCATCCGACGCAAACCTCCAGTTTAAACATTGCGAGAGTATTAAGGAGAAAGATTGC
Organism: Schistocerca cancellata; assembly: GCF_023864275.1. Taxonomy (NCBI): domain Eukaryota; kingdom Metazoa; phylum Arthropoda; class Insecta; order Orthoptera; family Acrididae; genus Schistocerca; species Schistocerca cancellata. The sequence goes on from NC_064628.1 coordinate 431,467,207, forward strand.
GAAAATTTTAGTGATAGCCGGACACGATTGGTAGAAAAGCACATAGATTACAACGTGTATGAGGTTAGAGCTGACATTATACGGTCAGACGATAGCAGTGTGGGTTGCGCAGATCTAGCGGAAGTAATTGCAGAAACTACTGGACACATTCCTCCAGGTAGATTGGCGGATGAGATTAATCTGACCAAAGTGGAATCAACGAAGGTGACGATTAATGAATTGATAGCAAAGCAACACTCACTAGTTGACAAGTTACAGGAAAAGGTTTCGGTATTGGAGGCGAAGCTACAGGCTAAGCCTCAGGACAAACGTGTTGAAATTAAAACTGTATGTGAACAGAGGCTGAAAAAGCCGCCAGATAAGCCGAATTTAGGGTCAAAGCCGGATGGTTTTTTCTGGAATGACCTGGATATAGACGAGGATTTACTGTGGGAAAATAAAGAAACAGTCAAGGACAAGTGTAGACAGATAGTAGTGTCTGTTAATATGCATGACCTACAACTAAACGTGTTGATTGACACCGGTGCAGAATTGAGTGCTGTATCTGGGAAAATATTTGAGTTACTGAAAGACAGACCTGGCTTCGTAGTTATGCCAGTAGCAGGAGTGAAAATTATCGGTGCTACTGGGAAGGCCAGTAAACCGGTCACAAAACAGATTTTTTTCAACTTCGAGATATGTGGGGCACGATTTGAACAAGAGTTTGTCGTCGTGCCAGACTTGACTACGGAAGTAATTATCGGGTTAGATTGGCTATTAAAGTACCGTGCAGTGATTAATTGCGAAAGTAAAACTTTGACATGTACGTCACAAAATAAAACAATAGTAGTTAGTTTTGAAGAGGCAGGAGACGGTGTGCATAAGCAATACCAGCCTATACACATTGTTAACTGGCCGGATGACATTGACATAGGAATGAATTTGAACTGCCGTAACGTGAGGAATTTCGGCATTGACAAAAGTGTAGAAAGTGAATTGGAAGAGATAATCAAATTCCCTCCACGGATTGACATTAGTATTGGTGTGAAAAAAGATCGTTTGCGAGAAGTAATGAAGCTAAAAGCCGATGCTCGCATACGTCGTCATGACGCTAAAACGCGTTTTGCTAAGTTTGCAATCGGAGACTTAGTACTTGTAAAAGCTCATGAGAAATCGAGCGAGATAGACAATGAAATCTCTAAATTTAAGTTTGTTTATAATGGACCATATAAAGTCATTGGTATACCTCACACAAATGCTTATTGCTTAGAGTATCCAAGCTCTGGAAAACGATTAGGTATACGGAATATTGTAGACTTGAAGTTGTACCAACCTAGGATCGATTAATACCACGCAATGGGTAATTTGTACAGTATGTAAATATAGAGTGTAAGATTTAAGGATGTGCCATGTTACGATGCTTTTGCCTGACCTAGAGGTCATTAATGAAGTTGTAATTAATAAGTAATTGATGTTGATTAAATTATTTAGGAATTACTGAATATTAATCAATTTAAAAATCCAAGCTGCCAGTTCTCAGCTGAGTCACAGTAGATTAAGGAAAGTAAATATGCTTTTGTAACTAGCTGTCAGATTTCATGAATGTGTGTTTCATTAGTCATTGCCGATGTACTTAGACGCTGTTTTAAGTTTCAGGCTAGTACATGCGTGTCATGATGGACAGTGTTGAGTTATCCGCTGTGATAGTGTTTATGGACTCCTTGAGATTACTCGGGAGTGAGTTTTTCCGAAAGAATTCAGTCAAACGGACGTTCTGGAAACGCCGTTACAAGGGGGAGTGAGATCAAGCGTGCCGCACCGGCGGGCGCAACAAAAATGGAAAGACCGAGCCGCTGTCGGCTCTTGTGTCGCTGTCGGCATTCTTTGTACTCGCGAGTACGGAATGTGGAGTTGCTTTTCTTCCCGGACAGCTGATGTGAAAGGATTCTGCTGTCAATATTTATGTTTTATTTTATCTGCTGTATATTATTTTCTTGTTTAGCGTTAATTGGACATGACGAGAATATTAATTATGAAAAGGTTACATAAAATTGTGTATTCTATGTAATTAATTATTAGTTTGCGTATTTTGATATACCTGTTTTTTATGACCATGTACTCTGATCAATTTTGCAAATAGTATTCCATTTCTTATAGTGTTACGAATTTTAATGATTTTGGAATAGCTAAACCATTTTCTATGTTTTCTATGAATTTTGATATGTTGTCAACCTGTTTTATTTTGTGCAAGATGACAGAGTGGAATAAGATTAGGAGTGTCTCCACTCAATTATTATTGTCTAAAAATTGGTTTATGATTAATTAGACGAATGCTAAATTTTTTTGATGTTTTGAGCATATGCATTTCCGCTGTTTCTTTTTTGGGACATTTTCTGAGTCTGTTTACGTTACACGAACATCCTCAGACAATGTGGGGCACGTGTAACGCCGGAAATGCATATCCTCCTATTTCCATCTATTGTACTATTTTTTTCCTTGCTTTGTTACCTCAAGATATGACATTTCTGTCTCTTTGTATATTGTAATTGTTTTACTATTTGTGTATATATGCATTTATGTCGATGTATAATTGGTTTGTTTCGTAAATATCATTTGTATTTTTACGCTGGGGCTTGCCTAGGGAAAACTGCTATCGAACGATTACGGCGATAGGTCGTGTGAAGAATCAAAGTGTGTAGGATCTTTGGTAGTGTTAACTCTGCCGCGTGGAGCGCGGGCTGAGAGACAGAGTGTGGCGGGAGTAGCGAGTGGAGCAGGTGTGTTGTGCGAAGCTCCCGCGAGTTGCCGCGCTTTCGGGGTTTGGCAGCATGTAATTGCGCTCGACTTGCGATGACAGTTTCTGACATGGTGTCGCGGACGGGAAGCATTAGCTGGCGTACATCAAGAGCCCGTTTCGCCTGGTGACCGTGTCGAGAAGAAGGCGCGCCAACATCCAGCTTCTGCAACAGCGACGCCCGACAATGAGTGACTGTCGCCACCTCCTCGATCGACGGCTTCAAACCTTCAATCAACCAACAAGGAAGACTGGAAGCAAGTAAAGTTTTAGAACTGTATGGCAGACCTCAGCTTTTCAAACTGTTAAATTTTCGTAAATAATTACAGCAACTTAGCATGAACCTTTGTTGCTCATTGTCCCAATTGCATTGCCAAGCAGGGTCCCTACCTTTTCCGAAATGAACCCGAGTGTCGTTGAAATTCAAATATAATTCGATTTCACTGCTTTAATTTCAAAGTTCAGTTAAGGCATTTAGATTACACAAGCACGAATTAAGAGTGCGAGTTTTGTTACCATATTTTAGCCTACCTGTGACTGCAGCTCAGCTTGGTACGTACTAAATTTTACTATTGTTAATTGTTCAGAGTCATTTAATTCAGGTTCAAAGTGAAATCTCTTATTTCTAAATTGCGTAGATTCAAGTAACTTTTGAAACGATTGTTGAGGTAGTCCAAGACTAACCGTATTTTACTGAATTTCGATGTGCTTCAGAAAGAAAGCTCACTATTAACTTCAGTCACTAAATTAACTTTCGATTTTTCGATTTTATTAATTCTTTTGCTAAATTAAGTCAGGGTGTAGCGAAATTTATTACTTCTGACAAACTTTCAGTTTTCACACTACACGTGTCAACCTTCAGTTGCCACGCTTCTAGTGCTAATTATATGTGTAATAACCTTTCTTTTTCAGTTACTATAGTAATTGTCCTTAGGACTGGCGACCGTAATTTCCCCCAAATCTCAAATACCTAATTACCGCTAGTTAATTGTTAACGTAACGGCCGCATATTTACTTTCTTTATTAACTTTACCCCTTTTCAAAATTAATTTCCACCAGTTTCATTAGCACATTTCCTTTCATTTAGATGTAACCCTTTCCTCCCTCTTTACCGACAGGTTAACTTCGGTGACGATTGCTTTTCCAAAACTCCCATTAGGTACACGCGGTTTCATTTTTCACTGTCATTAAGGTCGGAAAGTGAGGGGGGAGGTTACAATTTTAATACCTACTCCGAATTTTTCTTTTGTTTCCTTTACTGCTTGCTCAATATACAGATTGAAGAACATCGGGGAGAGGCTGCAACCCTGTCTTACTCCCTTCCCAACCACTGCTTCCCTTTCATGTCCCTCGACTCTTATAACTGCCATCTGGTTTCTGTACAAATTGTAAATAACCTTTCGCTCCCTGTATTTTACCCCTGCCACCTTTAGAATTTGAAAGAGAGTTTCCATTCAACATTGTCAAAAGCTTTCTCTAAGTCTACAAATGCTAGAAACATAGGTTTGCCTTTCTTTAATCTTTCTTCTAAGATAAGTCGTAAGGTCAGTATTGCCTCACGTGTTCCAGTATTTCTACGGAATCCAAACTGATCTTCCCCGAGGTCGGCTTCTACTAGTTTTTCCATTCGTCTGTAAAGAATTCGTGTTAGTATTTTGCAGTTGTGGCTTATTAAACTGATTGTTCGGTAATTTTCACATCTGTCAACACCTGCTTTCTTTGGGATTGGAATTATTATATTCTTCTTGTAGTCTGAGGGTATTTCGCCTGTTTCATACATCTTGCTCACCAGATGGTAGAGTTTTGTCAGGACTGGCTCTCCCAAGGTCGTCAGTAGTTCCAATGGAATGTTGTCTACTCCAGGGGCCTTGTTTCGACTCAGGTCTTTCAGTGCTCTGTCAAACTCTTCACACAGTTTTGTATCTCCCATTTCATCTTCATCTACATCCTCTTCCATTTCCATAATATTATCCTCAAGTACATCACCCTTGTATAGACCCTCTATATACTCCTTCCACCTTTCTGCCTTCCCTTCTTTGCTTAGAACTGGGTTTCCATCTGAGCTCTTGATGTTCATACATGTGGTTCTCTTATCTCCAAAGGTCTCTTTAATTTTCCTGTAGGCAGTATCTATCTTACCCCTATTGAGATAAGCCTCTACATCCTTGCATTTGTCCTCTAGCCATCCCTGCTTAGCCATTTTGCACTTCCTGTCGATCTCATTTTTGAGACGTTTGTATTCCTTTTTACCTGCTTCATTTACTGCATTTTTGTATTTTCTCCTTTCATCAATTAAGTTCAATATTTCTTCTGTTACCCAAGGATTTCTACTAGCCCTCGTCTTTTTACCTACTTGATCCTCTGCTGCCTTCACTACTTCATCCCTCAAAGCTACCCATTCTTCTTCTACTGTATTTCTTTCCCCCATGCCTGTCAATTGTTCCCTTATGCTCTCCCTGAAACTCTGTACAACCTCTGGTTCTTTCAGTTTATCCAGGTCCCATCTCCTTAAATTCCCACCTTTTTGCAGTTTCTTCAGTTTTAATCTACAGTTCATAACCAATAGATTGTGGTCAGAGTCCACATCTGCCCCTGGAAATGTCTTACAATTTAAAACCTGGTTCCTAAATCTCTGTCTTACCATTATATAATCTATCTGATACCTTTTAGTATCTCCATGGTTCTTCCATGTATACAACCTTCTATCGTGATTCTTAAACCAAGTGTTAGCTATGATTAAGTTGTGCTCTGTGCAAAATTCTACCAGGCGGCTTCCTCTTTCATTTCTTAGCCCCAATCCATATTCACCTACTACGTTTCCTTCTCTCCCTTTTCCTACACTCGAATTCCAGTCACCCATGACTATTAAATTTTCGTCTCCCTTCACTATCTGAATAATTCCTTTTATTTCATCATACATTTCTTCAATTTCTTCGTCATCTGCAGAGCTAGTTGGCATATAAACTTGTACTACTGTAGTAGGTGTGGGCTGCGTATCTATCTTGGCCACAATTATGCGTTCACTATGCTGTTTGTAGTAGTTTACCCGCATTCCTATTTTCCTATTCATTATTAAACCTACTCCTGCATTACCCCTATTTGACTTTGTGTTTATAACCCTATAGTCACCCGACCAGATGTCTTGTTCCTCCTGCCACCGAACTTCACTAATTCCCACTATATCTAACTTTAACCTATCCATTTCTCTTTTTAAATTTTCTAACCTGCCTGCCCGATTAAGTGATCTGACATTCCACGCTCCGATCCGTAGAATGCTAGTTTTCTTTCTCCTGATAACGATGTCCTCTTGAGTAGTCCCCGCCCGGAGATCCAAATGGGGGACTATTTTACCTCCGGAATATTTTACCCAAGAGGACGCCATCATCATTTAATCATACAGTAAAGCTGCATGCCCTCGGGAAAAATTATGGTCGTAGTTTCCTCTTGCTTTCAGCCGTTCGCAGTACCAGCACAGCAAGGCCGTTTTGGTTATTGTTACAAGGCCAGATCAGTCAATCATCCAGACCGTTGCCCTTGCAACTACTGAAAAGGCTGCTGCCCCTCTTCAGGAACCACACGTTTGTCTGGCCTCTCAACAGATACCCCTCCGTTGTGGTTGTACCTACGGTACGGCTATCTGTATCGCTCAGGCACGCAAGCGTCCCCACCAACGGCAAGGTCCATGGTTCATGGGGGGGGGGGGGGGGGGGGGGGGCTTCTGTGAGAATTAATAAACAGCACCAAGAACAGAACCCAAAGCATGAAGTAAATAAATAGAACAACCAATTGAAAAAATTGCAAAAGTTTATTGTAATACCCTCAGATGTCTTATGATACAATGTCAGTTTATCAGTACCTACAGAATAAAGCTTTGAACAATATATGTACAACAGTTTACAAAGAGTAAAGTATGTATTGTCTTAGGATTGGAGTTCAAATTTAAAATATATACACTCACATCATTTCATAAATTTGTTATGTTGCACATCAAAGTGAGAAAAAAACCACTGCATTGGAATGTACCACAAGGATGGATCTTTACAAGTAGATAGATAGACCTCATGAGATATTAATGCCACAAGTTTTATATACTATTCTGAACTGCATTTATCAGAGCCAGAAATATGAAATAATATAACAAACAACACAGAAGAAATTCATTTAAAAACAGAGACCATGACCAAAAGGATTATAATTCAAAGAATATTCACTGGTTCTCATCAAATATCAGCAGAATGCTTACAGTTATTTCAGATATCAGATCATCTGTCTTTTTTAGACATGCTCTAAATCAATGGCAATATTAATATAACAAACAATGAGTTACCACTGTCACCACCATTAATTCCTAATTACATATAGTCACACACAAGTAAAACAAACTACACAACATTACTTGTGTTTCTGAACAAACAGTACACAAAAATGGTTAGTATTATGAAACAGGATTTACAGTATAGGAAAATAGCACAGCTTTCAAGAGGACTATGACAACCAGTACAAAAGTGGAAAAAAACTTGTTGAAAGATATTGCTGTAATTTATGCATCATTAAAATAAAAGTAACAAACTTCAAAATTCCATGATCCATGATCATTTTCATAGAGCTGTTATTCAGATTACCAGTTTCAGAAAACTATGTTGTCATCTTTGGATCTGTAAAGTATACACCAAATAAGCCCAAAATTGGGTGTGAGATATCTGCATAACATTTTAACATAATATGGATCCATAATGCACCTTATGCAATATACTTCAAAGAATATCGTCCATGAGTTCAACAATTTGTGTCGGATAATAAATAGACAGCTCAAGAATATGAATGGCATAGCATATCGGCATGTCAAAAGCAAAACAATCATATTATAAAATCTCATACACACTAAATACATCAAGAAACAAGTTGATGTACTTAGTTTGAATGTTCAATATGTTTTGCTTCTTTAACACACACTGAATGATAATTATGGATATGCAGAATTTCATTTTATGGTTAACAAGGAATTAAATTTAATTTTTTTTAGAACTAGCTTTTTAAAGATTTAAAATATGCTCTGATTACATTGTAAACATGTATAAGGATTTATATTTTGGGCTTAGGCTTTATGTAAAATGCTGTAATTCAGTTTGTTACTACTGTGGTGCCACCTGGTGGCTGATTGTAATATCTGCTATGTTTACTACCCAACCTTAGTCTGTATGCAACTTTCAAGCGAGCACGAGCATGTATACTTGGTGCACTGTGTTTTACTTTTGACAAGGCAATATAATATTCCATGCATGTCTATTTATTACACGACAAAAATTATTGCATGAGATTCTTTGAAGTGAAGTGCATAAGGCATGTAATAGATTTGTATTAGGTTAAAAATGTTATGTAGATGTTTCACACCCAGTTTTGTACTTATCCATTATATGATTTTCAGATCCAAAGACTGCAACATAGTCTGCCAAAACTGGTGATCAAAATAAAAGCTCTACTAAAGCAATCACTGCATTTTGAAGTTTGTTACTCCTGTTTTCATATCAAACTAGATTGCCCCGAGAGTGGGGTAACATCAAGCATATGACGATCACTGTCTTTGACACATGGTACACAATTAAATTGTAGGAGACTGTGCCATAAAATACATTGACACTGCAATCAAGCTCACGGAACAATGAGATGCCAACTGGCTATATGTCAACTCTGCCAATGGCGTCAATCAGGTACAGTATGGAGGGGCATGAGATCAGCATATCCCTCTCCCACCTGTTGTCAGCTTTCCAGGCCTTGGAGCCACTACTTCTCGTTCATGTATCTCCTCAGATGAACTGGTTTCATATGCAGCTGACTGCAATTTGCAATCAACAATAAGCATGATACAATCAATAAACTATGCTTGTATATGACAAATTGAGGAAAATTCTGACACTACAATGGAAATCATGAAAAATAAACACAATATAATTCTAGCTCCTATGAGTCTACATGGCTGTAGATATAGAGGCATGAAGTTTCTACTACACATCAAGAGCTATGTCCAGTTTGTGAGCCGAGCTACCACTGATGTAAATCATATTAATTATTTCATGGTAGAACTCTTGGCAATTGTATTTGCAGCAGATCTGCAGTGTGTGAAATTCCATTGTGATCATATTACTGTATGAAGCACAATATTGGTTTATTTTATTATCAGCCATATATTATAAGTGGTGTTCCTGTAATCTATTCATAAAGCACTTCTGTTTGAAGTAAAAGAATCTCCCTGAATTTAAAGTATAGAAGCACAAGTTCATTAAAGAGTGTGTTTCTCATTACATTTCAACAGACCAATAATGGTGTAATTATAATTTACATAACCTGTGAGATCTGCAGACTCAATAAAGATACATCCTTGTAATTCTGAATAGTTTTGCTGTACCTTCAAAACAAATCAGTTTTTCAATATTCCACTTGTAACTCTTGTATTACGGTAACATGTTACAGATCTAACTTTCAACATGTCAAAATCATAGCATATATGTTTAGAGCCACTTCAAACTGATACACAAAACTGCCTTATTTTTGAACAAAATAAACATTTCACACACACACACACACACACACACCTGTTCCACAATTCATAGAATATCTCAATAACAACTACAACTGCCGGCAGGAACACAGATGCACTTTGGTGCTTCACCAAGTAATAATTTCCAAAGTGACACAGCATATCACATTTCAAAACCAATAATAATTTTACAAAATTTTCCAGCTCACAAAAATCTCTTAAATACATTTTATCTGAATGGAAGAAATACACAAGAAAATTCACAGTGTGATAAAATAACCCAGTAATTATCATAACCATACAAAGTGGACAAAATAAAAATATGTAGTTGCAAGGATTTATATATTGCACTTTCCATAGTGGCACATACGCCACATATTTTCAACATACCCACTATAAGTTGAAGGTAATGTTAATTCATTGGTGTAAAAAATTTAAAGAGCGCCATTACAGAGGAATGTTATGACAAATAAACCAATATGCTAATAAAAATCCTTCTACATTCCTATATTTCAAAAAAAATTATGTAATGATCACAAATCTCACAATGTGTGAATAAATCATGTAATGAAACTGCCAGTGGAAAGTTCTCATGGAATAAGAGACAACATTTCATTTCAGCTAGGAAGTGGATTATTAGTGAAACAGAACTTAATACAAAGTTAATATGGAATTAAAGATGTAAAATAATTATTTTCAGTGAAACTCCCACACTAATTTCCTATTGGTTTTTAACCAAAGGAATGATCAAAGCATATTAAGCTAAGGAAAACAGTCTAATTTGGTAAAAACAACATAACAAACTCTTCATTGCGTAAATTTGATAAGCTAGGAGTTGTACGAATTTTTTTATCAAATACCAAGGTTCAGAAGTAGACAACACATTGGCAAAGACTGATATTTAATTTACAAGCACACTCAAAATACAGAACAACAGATGAAAGTGAAAAATATTGTACTTCTTTGAAAATGTCTAGCTGAAATTCTGTAAAATATAAGTGCCTGTAGCATATAAGTAGTAAACAGCTTGATGCTGACAGTTACATTGTCTAACATATTGCACAGTTCGTCTTGGCTCTTATCGCGTTTACAAGCAATTGATGCTTATGTCGTCTGCTGTGAATATAATGAATAAACATGTCTCCGAGTTGTATTTCAAGAATTTTAATGCAGTATCACTTAATACCCAAACTTCTGCTTAATAAAATACATTGCACCTCAATATACCTGGTAGAAGATACCAGATAAAAGAAAGCTATATGTCAATACTGGACTCTACTGACACTAGAAACCCTTGAAATCATAAGAACACAGTCACTCAAAAAATGATCCATTCAAAATTTCTTTCTGCCTTCCAAGATCCTAAATTAAAAACTATCAAATCAGTATGAAAATCAGTGAAAACTGAAGAGGTCGATGGAAGACAGTTCTAACCCAAAACAGTGTATTTTGAGTAATCACGTGTCATATGCTTAGTTAAAAAATAAATAAATAAATAAATAAATAAAAAATAAAAAGGAGAGAGAGAATGTTAATACAATTTAGACAAAAAAAATCCAGAAAAGAGTTTTTTCTAATGGTAAATGGGGAATCACTGTTATCAGGTGGGACTCATTCGAATAGACAACCAACAACGTGCCCGTAGCAATCTTTACTAAACGGAGGGTTGGTTCTTTCTTCCAGCTTCAACTGAACTCACAAATAACATACTTTATTAATTCCCCTCCTCATTTTTCACTGGAAAGTTTGTTCTGCATTCACTATAGGATAGCTTTTGTATGAACTTCTACAGGTTACATATGTGCTTTCTTCATTCCTCACCAAAGCTACAATATTCACAAACCAAAAGTACTATCACCAATCACAGGTATTCCTTTTTTACATGTTGACCACATTTAAAAAATGATCCCTGTTCTTTACGCTTCTTTAGGCTTCTTCCTTCGCATAATTTGCACTGATGAACATAACTCAAGTGAAAGTGAATAAAAAGAGTTCGTTCCAGAGTATAACCATAATGTTTAAAAGAAAGCAGTATAGTATGACAAATTTAATACACCTACATGTGTGTTAAAAGAAGTTCACATACAACTGGGAAAACAATAATTTAACACCTTGAAACCACTCAAATTATAATGAAACCTCACAAATAAAAATATCAAATAATGTGATGGATGTCATCTTCAGTACTGGGAAATCTGAGAATATAAGTATTTTGGAGCAACTAAAAGGTTTTTAACTGAACTGGGTGGCATGAATGCTGATAAATTTCACTTGTATACAACAATGACACTTAGCTACTGCAGAAAAAAATACCTGAAAATATTCCCAATATTTCAGCTGAAAGCTCCAGCAAGCATCATTAAATGGTGATCAGATAATACAAACTTAATTTACTTGTATTAGCACACACATACATGCACAGACATCCCAACTCTGCATTTTTGCTGTTTACTTTCTCCTTAAATGTGATTAATCAATGCTGTTTATGTTTCAGTCTCTTATTGTACACAAATTGATTATGGTATTAACATGTAAACATTTCAATCTATTTGGTTTTTATACACATACAACATCCTTTCAACTACCCTACATATATAACAGACATTATTTAACAACTACCATCACAATGTTTGATAAATACTTTAACAGTTTATGTTGCTAATTCTTGTTTGTTTTCATAATAAATGTAGACAAAACCAGCAACATTTCAACTATGCATTTCTTGAATTACATTCTATTGGTCTCTCAGTCTTTCAGAATAATTTAAATTTAAAAACATGAACAGCTTAGCTCATTCCTACAAGAATAAGTTGCAATACACATAAAAATCTAGCACCATTTGAAGACAATTACAGAAATAAGTTTATAGAAAGTTTCTTAGCTATAACTGGTCTTAGAAAATATCACTATACCTCTGAAGGAAACAACATCTCATATCCTTTTACCAGTATAAGTACCAGTACACAAAAACAGGAAGAAAATGTTCACTATGATAAATAGGAAGCTGACTGTGGTATATAAAGTCTCTGGGGACATAGCTGAAGCTGACTTAAGCCTCCAGTAAGTGCTATGCAGATGAACCGTTTGATTTGTTGAAAAACAGTAACATAAACAAGTTGGACAAAAATAACATCATGCAAAATTCGTATGTAATAGAAGTGTACCAATACTGTTGTGACCCCAAGTTAAATGTGGAGCAGACATAGAGCTACACAAAGGGCTGTACTCCATGGAGACGTCTAGTGGTCACAAATTCTTACTGAAGACACAAATAACACATATTTAACTATGCATGTAATAAGTCAATCCCAATCATCCACTTAAAACTGCAGGATAGAAGAGGGAGAACCTAAGATGAAATAAAAAAGACAATATCATTATCAATGTATTACAGAATTAAAAGTGTTACTACTGCCAGTATACCCTGTCACGACCTATTCTGTTTTTAATATAAGTTCCTCCTTCCTCTCTTTAGAATCACACCAATCAAGACTCCATACTTCTTACACTTGCTAGTAACTGTAGGCATTCCAAAAATAGCAACAACCATAGTGCATCATCTATCGAGAAAAGTTTGGCTTCAATAAAACTGCTTCCTGCATGTAGGTATAATGAATGGGTCAATAATAACTTGCTTATGGTACCAATGCACCTTGAAATGGTCAAATCAAGCATAATTTCTGTGCAAGGACGAATAAAATATGAGCAGAGAAAAAATATAGGATCAGAACGAAGATTTTAAATCAGAGTCTTGATCCAAAGAGGGTGATTGGCAAGGGATGGAAAGGAATACAGTGTACCATCCAATTATAGGCATCCACAAGGCTAGACAAGATGAGGAACCTAGCCTTTTCTGGAATCTGGGATACAGCCTTTTAAACCATTGCACAAATTTCATGCATTTCTATAAACAGCTGTTTGCATTTCTACTAAAGCACAGATTTAGCACTACCGAGTGCTATCAATCACTACACTACTCAGAATTGCTTGTCTGTCAAGCGGTTCGCAGGAAACTGGGCTGTTCCTTGGTGCGGTGTCACTTTCAATGCTCTCTTACAGCAAAAACGGATGCATCAAAGTTGTGAAAGAGATGTTTTAGAGAGTACTTCTTGTTTTCTATCTTCACTTTGATGAGTATTATTCAAAGGCATTTCTCATCAGTTATTTTTACACGTATCTGGCAGCATTTTATCTGCTGTTCTGACCGCTTTATTTCCATTTTTTAATTTCCATTGTCAGCTCAGTATAATTGGTAAATGAAAAGAAATATACATTTTTTTAAAAATGTTTCCTAGCTTTATTTTGTAACTCGCTCAAACCAACTGATTTAATTAAGTGAAGATCTCATTTCAGGCCATTAACACATGAAAAGGGGGGAACTAATAATATAAAAAATGAAGTTCACATACATAAATGAAATATGATTATCTTTTAGGAAGTAACTGTTCTTCAAAAATCTGCTGAGTCAAATTTAGTTCTTGGAGCAAGATACGTCTACAAATTCACAGAATCAGTTAATCAAAACTGACAATATTGCAATTTTGTCCCCTCTTGGATAAATTTCTGTGAATGCCCATGCATCAAATGTCAGGAAAGTATGAGAGCAGCAGAAAACAAAGACGGGCTCTAGTACTATGGATGCAGATCAATAGAAGTAGTCATTAAATATGTTAAATGCTATAGATCACTGACACTGTAAAGGCATACATCTGATGAAACAAACTGAAAATTCTCTGTTGCACTGTAGTGCAGATTATCTAACAGGCAATACGTATTTTCAATATGGACTAAGAATTCCCAATCAGTATCACTACGAATGTCATGTGGTGCATACACTACGAATGTCATGTGGTGCATACGGAGTGAACACAAACTCTAACAACACAGAGCTTGTTCAGGGATATTTTCTGAAAATTTGAGTATAAGAAACCCATGGTCTCCAGCGGTCTGTTATAGAGTAATTACATTTTGTCTGCTTTCTTATATTCAATTACCTGTCTGAATCTGTACTGAGCTGAAATTATGTGGACAACAGACACAAAATTGACTGTATGTGTACTGTCTGTCTTGCATTCCATTCACTCACAGTATTTACCATTGACAACAGCAATGTATACTTTACTCTTCACCATCAAGCTTGTCTTCCGTACTGCTAAATTCTGCCTCAGGTTTGTTTTTCTGGCAGTTAGCTGCATGTAGACAACACTGGTACACAGCAGTATGGACTGTTTTACTGACGAAGAGTTGTCTGATATGCACTCATCCATGGGTCCACCATATGCAATTGAAGAGTGGCAGAACAGTGCTATGTCAAGCTGCTCTCACAGCAACAGCAAAAATGCCGCAGTACACCTGTATCCATCTGAGGGTTGTTGCATTACCCTGTTTTGTGCTGTACATTTTGTTGATCGCACATTAGAGGCTTTTTCATTGTTGTGAAGGTATTTTCACAGAAGCAATGGCAAATTGGGTAACTGGAGACTATTATACCAAAATACTTGCAAAATATCCCTGAACTTCTTCTTCTTCTCCTCACTATCACTTACTTGTGCTCCACTGCAGTCAAGTTTTGGCACCTTTTTTTTTTTAACTTTGTGGTCGAATGGCCTTCCTGTTGCTGCAGTCATGAGTTACCTGAGAGAGGGAAGTCACATGCATCACCTGTCTGTGAACTGTGTAAATCTTATTCTGTGTGTGATCGTATTTTGACTGTTTGTGAATCATATCTTCTGATGCAGAAAGTGGGGACTATCCCAGCACGTCCCTAAACGAGTGTGAGAAACTGCATACAACCACACTTGGACCAGATGGTGTGTCAGCCATGGTCGTTAATCTGCTGCACAAATTTGATCTGGATCTGGATCACCTCACTGTCTTGCGAGCTGGTGTACTGAGCATTATGCTATATGAGCAGGTAAAATATCCCTGAATGTCCTCTGAAATTTAGTTTGTGGAGATTGAGCTAAACCCGTATACAGTAGATTCCGCATTAGTCAAACATTAAACTCTATAATCTTTGTGGCTATGGCACTTACATAAATGAAAGAAATTGGGGATTATCATTAATTATGACTAAAAATGATGACAACCTAGTGAAACAATACTATAACTTGTGCTCATGCACTTAAAGCTCTAGGAAACAGTAGCATGCGTTTCAACAAAAGAAATGACATAGTCTTTACATGGATGAGTATTTGAAACATTACAGAAGGGCAATATAGTATTCACCTCAGCAATATGGACTAGCAACAGCTATTTCTAGCAACATCCACTGCAGTAGCATACACATATACTACAAATGATGAACTCTGCATTGTAGTACAGTAGGCCCCTCTGAGGTAATGTGTACGGAATTGTGGATAGCACAAAAAAAAATCAAGATATGGTCACTGTGACACACAGAAGCTGAAGACACAAAATAAATGTGTAATATGTTTCCTCTTTCTTTTACAGTACTAACATTTATGCATTGTAAGTAACCATTCACAGTGTCTTGTCCTGGACCATGCTGCAACAGATTTCAATCTCACAGTTCATCAGTACTATTTATATACCGTTCACTCCATTCTGACTACATTACCATGACTACTGTCTCACATATCTCACCAATAACCATGTAATGTTTTTCACAGTTTCCTTTCATATCTATTACTTAACTCATTCTTTGTGACACACCTTAATTTGTTGATAGTTCTCTGATACATCTGATTTAAATGCTTAAGACCCCCTTTTCTCACATTTACTGTCAAATTATGCCATACATCACATACATGCTTACAGAAATTTCTCCTTTAAGATTAGTTTGATGCCTGACTTAAGAAGGTGCTTTTCCCTGTTAAACAAATATTTCAATTTTTCAATATTATGGCACTCTTTTCGCTACTCATGAGTCCCCCCCCCCCCCCCCCCCCCAATTCCAATTCAAAATTTTAAAGCATATTATGTATTATACATAGAACAATCCCTCCATTCCATTGGTACTTGTATGTGTTACTCATCCCACAATGTCTTACCCATTTTCAACATTAATGACAAAACCTTTGGGAAAAATTACACATTACGTTTCCCATCCCTATTTTCTCACCTCTCTACCTCACTCTCATCAACCTCCCTCCACTAACATCAATATTTGTATCCATGGAAGTTATATGGTATGTTATTATTATTACTGTCATTTTGTTAAATGATTGTCTTCCTTGACTATCTATTTTTATTGTCACTATTTGCTCTATGCAAAAATCGAATGCTCTAGTAAGAACTAGCTTCCTGTCAAATGGGACAAAACTCGTGTAAAAAGTTTAGTATAGTAGTGGAAATTGTACAATGGAAACAACAAAACAAGATATATGCAACAACATGCATACTGAGTAGGGACAACTTTGCATCACCATTTAGTGAATATTGTAGCTTAAGAAGATATATTATTCTTTTATTATGCTGTGTTTGAGCTAGCATTAAAATAATGAACAACAGCATTATTACATAACTCCCAGCTATTTTAGAGAACAACTTTCATTTTTAACATAATTACATGATAACATTAAGTCACAGAACTATGAAATCTGTTTGGAGACACAAACCACTCTCTACTTTATGCAGACATATTCAGTATTCCATGGGGAATTGAAAGAAAATACAATATCATAGTGTTGTACAAAAAAGATCTATCTACATGATGTTGCTGTGGTGTTTTTTGCTTTTCAAGTTCCTTTTACCGCACACTGAAGTCCCTTCGACTAAATCACAATATTTCTCTCAAGAAAAGCAGCAACACTGAATCAGTTATCCATAAATATGAAAACTGAACTGGATTATCAGAATTCCTCTGGCATGCGGAATGTCCTCTTTTAAGGTCAGTTTTCTCAGACTTGTTACATGTTATTTGCTGGAGGGAAATCAAAATCTGAAACATGAACAAACTAGTTTTTGGAAGACTGATGACATCAGACAACTAATGTGCTTGGTAATTCATATAGCTTAGTTTACACAAATCACCCTCTCCTCAAAATTCTGCATCACATTTTTATCAATATAATTAAAATCCAAAAGCAGGACATCCACTGCAAGAAACCAAAGCTGACAAAGTAATCAAGAGGAGCCGAAGAAACTGCAAATGAAGAACAGTGATACCAACAAACCAGCTATTGAGTGTATCAGTAAGTAATTATAACAGGTAGAATGAACAAAGAGATGCACTGATCAATGACCAACATCATACAAGCATAGGCATACCTAGCAATTAACTAATATCTTCGGAAAATGAATGACTAGACCTTCTTTACAGGTTTTGAATTGATCCTCTACCTAATATTCATTACAAACTTAGAGTGTCAGCTTTACCAATTTTTCATAATTATGTCTTGGGGTTCCTTGTGTGAACTATATCTTAATATACACAACTGAAGCTTATAAACTCTCAGAAACACAATACATTTTTGTCCTACAGTAAGAGTGTGAATGTCATAAAAATTTCATTATGCATGTTATTAGAACAGCTTTTCCATGTGATGCTGACTTTTTATAACACCAGAAAAAAAACGTGTTTTACTAAAAACTGGATGCCTGATATTGAACAATGCCTAACTAGTGGTGAGGAACATTTATATGCTTTACTGGCATAGTCATCATAGTCGTGTATGAGTGAAAAAGAACATGAGATCTTTATACAAAGAACCAACAAAATTTGGTAAAATGTTCTCTCAATGCAATAAATATAAAACAATGGTTCACAACATACTCAGTCTCAAGGAAGACATGGGGTATACAGACAGGATTTCAAAATGGTTGTAAGATTTTCCTAAAAATTATATATGACTGTACTTTTAACTTAAAACTGATTTTGTGTCTTAACTTTTCAACCTTGTTTCATAGCAGCCAAAGATTCTTACTATCTGCATAGAAAATTAAGTTATATTGAACAGCTAGCCCCTCTTCAAAAAAAAACCACCAGCACCTTTTCCATCAAAAACAGGCAACATTTACAGCAAACTAAAATAATATAAACTAATAATGCACTTAGTTATGTGTGAAATAACACTACATAGCAGCTCTAAACAACTACACTGACAAGAAAAAAATTGCACTCAGTTTGTGGTGCCTTCAGTGTGAATAACTACAACACTAATATAATCTACATTGTGCCTGCAATGCTGTTTAAGAACCTGCCACTCTCAGAACATGGAACAATGAAGTGGCTATAATTCCAGCAATGTCGAGGCAACACTAACAACCATGGGACCATAACATTGTTGATATCAGTACAGTGTACTGTGTGTCAAATAGACAAATGACTTTGTGAGATTCTAATATTAAAAAACATCTGACAATTTCAGTGCAGTATGAAAGGTTACTACACCCTGAGGGATGACCACATCTCAAATTCTTAAAAAAAAAAAAAAAAAAAAAAAAAAGTCAATAAAATCAAATGTATAAAACAACAAATGAAACTAACAATTCCTTGCAGACAATCAATCACTATGCTAAAAACAGGGCAACTGCCCTACTTCTGCATAAAAAGTGCTCCAAATGTAAGTAAAAAGGAAAGGAACCAACAAAATGCTACAATTAGGTTACCAATATCATTGGTAAAAAAAGTAAATATTACTTATTGATGAAATAATGACACTTACTAAGAACCTACTATGGGATCAACATTGGTGTGGTAAGGCACACATCTGTAATTTTTTTTTAATTTTTTTTTTTTTTTAGAGCTGACTGGGAAAATTAGTCTTGAATAACTTCACACCAAAAAAGACTGCCACACAATAAAAGATTTCTTTTTTCCAAATGATAATGAAGCTTCCGATTTATCATCCTAATGTATAAATCTATTAAAACTAACAGAAAATAAAGTCATTTACCATGTAATGTTACCAAGAACAAATCATACTGTAAACTTTCTTACCATAATGCAGTGTTATGTCTCTTACAGTCATGCATAGCATCGAAGAGAAGTTTAGCATGACAAACATAAGTACAAACAACAAAATAAAGCTGATTACCAAGTAACATGTTTCACATGCTGT
This sequence comes from Schistocerca cancellata, assembly GCF_023864275.1. NCBI lineage: Eukaryota > Metazoa > Arthropoda > Insecta > Orthoptera > Acrididae > Schistocerca > Schistocerca cancellata. Next base: position 431,486,540 of record NC_064628.1, read on the forward strand.
AAAGAAATTGTTCAGCTTCAGTTGTGTGCTGCATGCTTGCCCATCATGTAGCCTGCCCAACGATCTGCTGTTTCTGCCAGAAAGGTATCCGAATCAATGGTAGCAAGCAACAGCAGTTGGTTGACATGAGTGGCATGGTAGTCCCACCGTGCTAGATTAGGTGCTGTTCCCAATGTAAAATGTCGTAAATCATAAACAGACCCAAAACCTGCGTCGAACAGTGGTAGCAATGTCTTGAGTGACCTCATACCACGCTTGAATAGATCTGCTGCCTCAGCAGCTGTGTCAGATGGTGCAATTGTCTGCAAATCATACAGTCCTAGTAACGAATAAATGAATCCATTTAACACAAAAGAGGAGGGCTGTGTAGGATATTCTTCATACCAAGGTAGTTGGTCAAGAAACATTGCTAGCACACCTCCATTCTGACTTGACACACGAAATGGTTTGAGTCCAGCGACAGCAGCTTGGAGATACTGTGGGTCTCCTCCTGAATGGTGGTATGCACGTGCCAGGACAGAAATTGCGTGGCCCTGGCCCATTGCTGAGTACCTGCACAGGACATTAAAAGCATGTAATGTTTATTGCAAAATATATTTCATCAAACAGTTGTTACAAGGGAGCTTTTGGTTACACAAATAAAATATTTCTAAAATGAATCGTGCTAGTTACTAACTACAAGCTGTATTACAGCTTAGTACAAAAGTTTTGAAATTAATTTTCTATTTGAAACTTCAGTACTGGAGCGCTGAAAAATTGCAATTATGTTACAATTAATTTTGACTATTTCTTGGTATCTTGCTTTCCTCAACTATACCAAAAATAATTTGGTATTATTAATAGGTAATCATGTCTTCTGCAGCACATTTTAAACTAATTAGCATTGTGTGCATTATGATATCAAATATTCACCTTGTATCACTAAATTAATACTAAGATTCACTGTGCCAAACCCTAGAGAAAATCTGTTAATTCTGTAAATTTCTGCAGAGTCAGTGACAAGCAAACTGATAAATTCTACATGATATGCTGCAGATATCTCACAGGAAACCAACTGCAGTCACCGCTAACAAAATTTTGCCACTTAACTGCTACTTCAAAGAATTACAATAGATGTCTACAATGCAAGTTTTCATGGCCAATATAAATCCATCATTGGTGACTTTTGTTACATTGCCATTAGACCATGCTCAAAGCCATGTTCATATGTACAGCATTTTGTGTCCTAATGATAAATCTTGACAGCCTCTGATGATGTCTCCAGCATTAGGATATGAAACATGCCTTAGATCATGGTCTAATAACCCTGTACCAAAAATCGCTAAAATTAAAATCACATGGTTGCTTAAGAAACAAGGTGCAATTCCAAAGCTAAGTTTGTTATTTGTACCAGAGATCTAGAAAACTAAACGTATCAATTCCTATCACATTATTACTACCCTTTCCCTAACATGCATCTCCTTAAATATTACTAATGTTGGTGATTCAGTTAGACCACACTGACAATCAATATTATTTTCTCTGGGTGATTCAGTTAGATCACACTAACAATCAACATAATTTTCTCTGGAATGGATGTAAGTTAACAGATATAAAACTAACGTGCAATGATGTCCTAAAGCACCTTGTTACTTTCCAAAATTTTATTTGAGTGTCCTTATGATGAAAACAGGCATCTTCCACTTATAAGGTTGAAAGGACAGTTTTATGTAGTTCAACCATTTAAAATGAGATACTAGAGTCTTCATCAGATCACAATTTTTTCTCCTTGTGATGGTCAAGATCATGTATGCCAAAAGGTATTAATACTGTTTCCACAAAATTCCTCATTTTGATTTATCATTGTTTGTACGTAGCTTCTTGGTCTCATCACCCAAACTCACTGTTTAATTCCTTGACAAGAGGCAGCTATATGTGTCCCTTAAAAATTGTACTTCTGATGTAATTCTGTTAGTGTATATTTTTCATAGATATCTGAGCTGCTTGGCAGCCTGTTCAACTGAACTAACTGTTTAATGCAGCAGTGAGCAACAAATGTCCATCCACTGTATTGAGCCCTTCCAATATATAATTCAATGTAATACACAAAAAGAAATTCAGACAAGTAACATTCAAGGTTTGAGCAAGACTAATAATGTAAATGTAGAGTTACACATCACAACTCCTTAAAAATATTCTACAATTAATATAAATAATATGTTGTGATTCCTGGAACACTTCACACTGTTGGCACATAATTAGATGGTCAATTGCTAACATGTGTAATCCAGATAGCATTATCATTGCCACATCTCTACATGAACCACATGCAGTCAGTTATTGCAAAGGTGAAGGAGACTCATACAGGCTGATACACAATGAACAGTACATATCGTCTTTGAACCTGTATTCCAGTAACACTGATTTCTAGTCTAGCTGTCACATACTTACAGCCACTACGCATCTTATTATTTAAATATTTGTTTATTAAGTTTGTCTGCAACACTCCACTGGTTTGATTCACTGTTCACGGAATTTGTGTTAATGTAACAACTACGATTAAGGGTCTCTCTCAGCCTCGTGTCTGTGTAACCTGTGCTTCCATTTTATATCCTCTCACCTCTCCAAGGAAGGAACTGTAGTTCTGAATGCTAGGAAGTGTGTCAATCAGCAGTAAATTTCAGCTCCTGAAGGTAATCAATAGTCAGCGATTCTGTTTCATAATTTACCACACTTTAAAAGATAAATAAATAAATAAAAATAAAATAAAAATGAAAGAAAGACAGCTAAACCAGTGAAATATGAGAGAGCAGTGTTAAAGAACCACAGGAGGAGAAGATATACTTGGAAAAAAGCTGTGGCTCAACATCTCCTCTACATGATGCTTAGCAATTTGTCCTTTTCATAATACTGGGATAAAGTAATTAGGTACCAAGATAAATCTAATGACTTTTATGGTCCTAACTTTCATTAGTGGTGACCCTAAATTTGAGGAAAGTGGCTACTGCTGCCAAACGCTAGTCTCACATGTAGTGTAAAACCACAGCTCACGATTTGCAGTGTAAATCCCAGAACTGATCTGATTGTTCTCTTATGTTAGCAACTCCCTCTCTTCATTTCTGCAAAAATTGTATAATGTTGCAAGAATATTTTTTTGGGAAAGAATTAATTTTCTCATCTCTGTATTCCCTTGGTACACTGCTTCCATTATTTGTCCAGTAAGGTATCTCTGAATGCTATGACTGAGCCATCATTTATGATTCTGTGAAACTACACCTCTCATCATAGCTAAACCCGATTGCCTGGTATGCTTTATTGCTTCTATTTGATCGCCATGGTCGGATAAACTGTTTGCTATAGGACTTATATATATTGTCTGAAAAACAGCTGAAATTACAAACAAATTAGCAAATGCGTGTGCACTAAGTCCTCCTGTTCTTGGAGGAAATGTTAACACAAGGCAATAAACCAATGATGTACATCAGTACCTCTAGATGCATTCGTTCAGTACTATCCAAGATGAAATCAATATTGAAATTACCACATACATTAGTGCCCGTATCATTTTTATTAAGTACTAGCGAAATGGGCAATGCTTCACATTTGTTAAAGACGTATGAGAATTGCATGTATGTTCTAAACAGGGTATCCCTGGGATCATTCTCAGGAAAAAAATTTCTGCCCCTTGTTACGACTGTGTGCTTTGAAGGCATGGAATAAAAAATTATAATAAATCATATAGCATATGAATGAAAATGCTTCTTTGTTTTAGTTTTTATTGTTTTTAAAAATTTTTATACACAATATAACTACAAAACTTCAGAATATACAACATTTTTCGTTTTTTTTGTTTACTGTTGTGTAACACCACGAATTGGTCTTATGCACTACCAGTTCATGAAAGGACAGCATACAACTGGACACACAAAACATTTGTCTAATTGTTTAAATAGTTAAAATCAACTGTGAAGAGGAAAACAAAACAGCTACATGTGTAAATGTGTTCTGGCACATATATTGCACAACACACAGCTTCCTTCCCCCCCCCCCCCCTCCCCCTTTCCCTGGGTCTCTGCCAGCCACATCCTCCCACCTCCGTCTGTCTGCCCCCTCCTCCCCCTCCCCATTTTTCCTGTCTCTCCATCTCCACTTCCCTCTCTCTCTGTACAACTCCATACTCTCCTCCTGCTCCACACTCTCTCTGTCCATCTCCCCCTTTCACTCTCTGTCCATATCCTCCTCCTCTCTGTCTATGACCTCCTTCCACCTCTGTCCACCTCATCCTCCCCCTTTCTCACCCTCCACCTACTCCCCCTGCTTATCTGTGTCCATCTGTACATGTAGTCCCTATAAGGCATCCCAATACTCCCAGCACAACATGCCTCCTCCCTCTCTATATGTCCAGCTTTTCCTCCCTTCTCCCTGTCCATTCTATTCTCCCCCTCTCTCTCTGTCCATCCTCTCCCCTTCCAACTGTTTCACTATCCATCTCCTCAACCATGCTCATCCCCACTTTTAAAAGGCTTGCCAATACTACCTGCCCAACATCCCCCCTTCCCTGTCCATCCCCTCCTCTCCATTCTTTCTGTCCACCTGCTCTTCCCTCTTCTCTCTCTATCCATATCCTCCCTCTCCCCCGTCTCTGCTCAGCTGTAGCCACAAAAATGTGTAGCCCATGCAAAATAGATATATAAAGCAGGCCAATACCACTCTCACAACATGCCTGTTCTGAAGATTAGCCTGCAAGCGAGGGGCTTGAAAAACTGGTTTTGCCTTCCACGTGTAGGCTGCCCTGCAAATCAGGTCAATAAGTTGCGCCGATACTACTCCAGCGCATCACATCTGTCATGCAAGGCAGTCTATATGGCAGTGGCTGAAAAAAAGAGTCACATATCTTTGCTTCTATTGCAACTAGGAGGTTATTAATCCCACAGTGGTAATACTTATGAAGTTTGCAGTTTGTAAGCAAAATTTGGTCGAAAACAATCCAGACACTTGGGATAAGATCCCGACATACAAATGTAGATAAAGTCTGCTTTACACACACACACACACACACACACACACACACTAGCCTTTTCCCTGTAAGTTTCACCTGCATGCATGTATGTTGCAAACAACACGTATATCTCTTCGTCCAATTCCTCCTCTCCTCTCTCTCTCTGCTCAGCACCTTCTGACGTCCATGTCTGACCATCTCATCCTCAAACCTCTCTATCCATGCCATCCCCTCTTTCTGCCCATCTCTTTCTCTACCCTCTCTCCCTGTCCATTTTCTCCTTCCCTCCTTCTCTGTCTTTATATCTCCTCCTGCCCCTCTCTCTCCCTATTCATACCCTCCTCCCCCCCCCCCCCTCCTCCTCTATCCATCTCAACCTTCCCACCAGGCATGCCCATCAGCATGTGTAGCCCCTGTAAAAGAGAAATGAAGCAGGCTGCCCTGCAAAGCAGGTCGACACTATTCCCACACAACAAGCCTGTCGTGCAGGGCAACCTGTATGGAAAGGGCATGAAAAGCATGCCTAACTGCCATGCTGGTCCTCTCAGGGCAAGGAGTTGTGGGTCAAATTTGGCCCACTTCAGTCCAGGTGGCTGGGACAAGTTCTTACATATAACTACAAACAAACACTCAGCCTATATTGGTGTATAAGGTATGGAGGTATGGAATGGGGTCACTGTGGCAAGGTTTGTAGGTGGAAGTATCTGACAGCTGGTGAATCCTTCTGCCAGGTAATCCTTGCAGTTGAAAACAACAGTGGTGGAGCCTTTATCTGCAGGTAGGATTATCAGTTTTCAGATGGTGGACTACTGTTCTTTCTGTGGAAGTAAGATTAGTTTGCATGTTGAGGGATTTGGGGAATGATGGTGAGGCACGGTTAGAGGTTAAGGAATTCTGGAAAGTTAACAGAGGGTGATTTGAGGGCAGTGAGGCTGGATCATGATTGGATGGAGGAGTGAACTGAGTTAGGCAGGGTTCAACATTGGTCTTTGGTTGAGTCTGATTGGTAGGACTGGTGAAGAAAAAGTGTTTCCACTGTAGGACTGGGAGTAGGAGAGAAGCTCTTTAACAAGTCCTGCTTGACTGAATTTGGGAGTGGGGCAAAAGGTGAGGCCTTTGGAAAGGACTGATATTTCTGTGGGGCTAAGGCTTCTCCCACCAACTCCCAAAATCCCACTGCCTGGCCACAGAGGAGCATTCCCCTCATAACTCAGTACCACCCAGGACTGGAGCAACTGAATTACATTCTCCGCCAATGTTTTGACTACCTCTCGCCGTGCCCAGATATGAGAAATGTCCTGTCCATTATCTTTCCCACCCATCCTACTGTCATATCCCGCCATCCACGGAACCTACACAATATACTCGTCCATCCCTACACAACCCCTGCTCCCAACCCATTATCTAATGGCCCACACCCCTGTAACAGACCTAGATGGAAGACAGGTCCCATACATCCTACCACCACCACCACCACCGCCACCTACTGCAGTCCAGTCACAAACATCACCTATCCCATCAAAGGCAGGGCTACCTGTGAAACCAGTCATGTAAACTACAAGCTAAGCTGCAACCACTGTGCTACTGTGGGCATGACAACCAAACAAGCTGTCTATCCGCATGAATGGGCACCGACAAACTACGGCCAAGAATGAATGGAGCACCCTGTTGCTGAGCACACTTCCAAACATGACATCCTTCATTTCAATGACTGCTTCACCGCCTACGCCACACCAGCTTTCCTGAATTGCGCGGGTGAGAACTTTCCGTGCAATATATCCTATGTTCCCCTAACCGTCCTTGCCTCAACCCTCATTAGTCATTGTCTCTCCCATCCAGCCCCTTCCCGTTCAGATTCCCGCACTACACAACCCTAATTCCACCATTGCACCCAGTCTTCTTACTTCTCTTCTTTTCCACTACACCCCCCCCCCCTCCCATGCCTCGCGTCTAACCTCCCGACTGCACATACCTGTCCTACCCTCTCTCCACCTTGCCCTCCACACTCCGCAGCAGCACATAACTGTCTGCCACCCCTATCCTACTATCCCTCCCTCTCCGCACCCCAGCCTCCTCCTTACCCCCCACCCAGTTGCCACTCCCATCATGCACTGCTGCTCACTGTGTGGACTCAATTTCCTGAGGCTGCAGTCACGTGTGTGGGAGGGAGGGAGAGGGGCTCTCTCTCTCTCTCTCTCTCTCTCTCTCTCTCTCTCTCTGTGTGTGTGTGTGTGTGTGTGTGTGTGTGTGTCACTAACACATACTCTCACAAATTTTTGCATTATGACATATTTGAGGTAAATGAAGAAGTGGTATTAAGAAAATATTTTGACATAGCATCTGTTGAGTGACTGAATAGCAAGTGAGATCTGTGGTTACAAGCACAGTAAAAGCAGAAAGAAAGTAAGTCTTCAAATATTTTCAGTACTCTATCTAGGTAAAAATACTCTGCAAAAACCTGCAATGTACATTGAGATTCTCCTCCGTTACAACCACAAAGGATATATTGCAAAAATGATTCCTTATGTGCTTCCATGTAATCAGTTATTAATGTTACTTAATCTTCACAGTCATTATAGGAGCTCAAGATTATTCACAGATTTTACTAACCACGGGGTTCGTAGAATTTCTATTAAAGTTTCCACAAGACACTTCAAGTGTTTCCGTGAATTTCCCTACTGCCAATTTTTGTGTGTAGCTCATGGGCACCTATGGGCAGCACCCTGGTGTCTGCCACTATTTCTTACTAACCCAGTGATGTGACAGGATATACCACTCTGTTATTTAGTGCACTGAAGCTCTCCTTTACGTGCTAAATGGGCTGTAATGGGCTGAAGGATCTTTGTAACCACGTGGCACTGATTGGACAGCTTTATCGCTAAATTGGATTCATCACAGAGATGAAATTTTATGATTGCATGCTGTTTTTGTTTAGTCACAACCTTTCTTTCTTTCTTTCTTTCTTTTATTTACATTTTCTTTGAATTGAGCCAATAGAGTGATGGCTCTTACAAACATCAGTATGACAATAATTAGACTTAGAAAATATGTTTTCTACTGCAATTGTTGCATCTTATATCTATTTTATACATTTATTACATTACAGCCAATGTGCTACTGGTCCATGTTACAATCCCTGTCTTAAAATTCATTGAATGAAGGTAAGCATTTTTTCTATCTGAAAAGATTTGAATTTTGTATGAAAATCATTCCTCATACGAGAATTTGGTAGTTTGTTAAACTTAATCAAGCCATTGATGTATGGCCTTCAATCTGATGTAATTAATGTTGTTCTTTTTCAGAAATTTTTAAAATTTCACCCAGCTGTTGTGATCATGTAAATCACTGCATTTGATACCGTCTGTTGACTGACTCATTAAAAACGTAACTAATTTAAATATGTACATAGAATATGTTGTTAGGTATTGGTGCTGCACAAACACTTAACAACATGAAATTCTACAGCCTATCCCATGTATAAGTCTTACTGATTTTTTTTTTCTATAATATTATTCTTTTTAGGTGTACCTCAGTTCCACAGTCTCATAGTTCAATCCCGTAACTGAGAAGGGTGAGAGTTGTTTCATAACACACTATTATCAATGTCTGGCTAGGAACTATGTTTGCAAGCTACCTAAGGAGATACGTGGCACTGCTGACCTTTCCGCATACAAAATTCGTATATCAAGACACAAAGGAATTAAAGACATAAGCTGCCTATAGGCATTGATTTACATTAATGGGACACGTTGAAAATTTATGCCGGTCCTTGATTTGAACTCGGGCCTCCTGATTACTAGGCAGATTCTCTGACCACTACACCATCTAGATACATCAGTCACCACAACTGCATGGACTACTGTAGCATGCCTCCTGTCAGACCCAAATTCTCAACTTATACCACACACTACAGATGTAGTGCTCCTGCTCTTAGCCTCACTATTTGCAGCATCTCGCAGATTCCCATAAGAGTTCGAGCTTGGTGTACATCTGCATTGAAGGGATCACTCACCATAATCATCATAATTGTATAAAAATGGTGTCTCTCTCCCCCCCCCCCCCCCCCTCCAAAGATGCCCGAGAAAACAGACACCACATTTAAAATACATGTAGTTTGTCCACCACAAATTTTCAACAACTTACACACTCAAGAATACAGCTCCCAGTTTCTGTTGTTGAGGTGTTGCATACATTATTTACTTTGTTGTGGTGGGGACTGCCTATTTTAAATGCCAGTAATTGAGATTTGGTGACATTCACCTCGAAACCATAACAACTGAAGTATTTCGTAACTTCTGTTACAGCACTAGTAGCGAAAGATTCTGGCTCCTTACATTTCCTACTATAGAATAATATTGAGGTGTCACCTTCACAGATTACTATACGGGAGTTAACGAATTGTGCAGTGTTTTTGAGATGTATGAGGAAGAGAAACGGACCAAAGATTGAGCCCTGAGTAACCTTGTATTGTTGTCTCAGTGATGGATTGAAATTTCGTAATTTTATTATCTACTTTGTATGACAGTTTAGTGCACTGTTTGTGATTCAACCGGTATGTAAATAGAAAGTTCATGGATGGTCCTGAATACAATAGGACTTCAGTCTTTTTTTAGAAGTTATCTCTGTTTTACCATGTTGAATGTTTTTGTCGGATCGAAAAGTATTCGTGCACTCTGCATTCTCTGCTCCAACAGATAGTAAATTTTTTAAAGGAACTGTATAACTTTGTAGTTGTACTTAGCTCTTTTCTGAAGCCACAACCAACAAGCACTTTGCATTTTGTGAAAAAGACACTTAGCTAGGATAGGATAATAAATTTGAATATCTTACTAAAGATGGAAATTATGATTTTGGTCTGTAGATGGAGACATGCTCCTCTTTTAAAACCTAGTTTCACTACACTCATTTTTAGAACAGCTGGATACATGTTTTCTCTAATGCTGCATTTAATCAGGTAGATAAGAGGTTTTGAGATTCCCTTTAAGCACACCTTAGTAATTTCACTTGATATGTCATCCTATCCAGGTGAAAAATTTTTCTTTAGCAAGTGTACTGCCTTATGTGGCTCCTGCTCAGCCACTTCCACAAATTCAAACTCAATACACTGAATGAGGTGACATAGGGTCTCTCCCTGCGTATCTATAATACGTGTTCACTGGTCGACAGAAATGAAGCAGCTATTAAAAATATTACATACAGTATTTGCATTTTTTATAATGTTTCCATCATGTTTTATGCTGCTGAATGGTTCCATGTTCATCTTCTTGGGACTCTCATGGTGTATCTCAATTAGCTCCCAAGATGCTTTGCTTATGTTGTCAGACTGTTCTGTACGTCTGCTGTTAATCTGATTAGATTAGATTAGTACTTGTTACATAGATCATGAATACGGCACTTCATAATGATGTGGAATGTGTCAGGTTAATAAAAGGTGTCTATACAAGATATTACACTACACAAAATATTACATGACACTTAATTTTTTTTTGTGGGGGTGGGGAAATTACCCACTTACTACATCCAAAAATTCATCTAATGAGTACGAGGAGTTGCAATTCAGAATTTTTTTTAATTTTCTTTTAAATGCTACATGGCTATCTGTCAGACTTTTGATGCTATTAGGTAAGTGACCAAAGATTTTTGTGGCAGCATAATTTTACCCCTTCTGAGCCAAAGTTAGATTTAACCTTGAGTAGTGAAGATCATCCTTTCTCCTAGTGTTGTAGCCATGTACACTGCTATTACTTTTGAATTTGTTCGGATTGTTAATAACAAATTTCAATACTGAAAAACAGTTAAGATCCCAAGTTCTTTAACACTTTCGCTGTGGCATCGGTGCAGACGCGCAACTCTCCAGTGCGGCCCGGCAACGTACGAGTGTGGGCCAGTAACACTCTGAAAGGGCAGGTACTGTCATGAGACAGATTCGAAAGCTATGCTTCCACGCTATCATCACTCTGCAATTCTTCTGCAGCCTCTAAATGATAATCTCCGTGGTATGCCTCATCCTCACTACACAGAAAATCACTGTCGTCTAGTACACTAAGTAACTGTTCCTCTGTCAATTTAACACTTTTTCTGCTCCTTTTCACATTGGAAGGTCCAGGTGTCTGTTCATTAGTCTCCATTACAAACAATATATGTTCGATAACTGACCACACAAAGGTGTACACACTTTAATGCTAGCTTAGCCGCTGCAACTAGACTGCGTAATCTGACAGTGAGCACGGACGCTTATAAGCGTCAGCCGCACTGGTTCGTGGCTTGTTGTGGCGCTTATAAGCGTCAGCCTCAGCGAAAGTGTTAAATAAGTGTTTGCAAGATGATCTTGGATGAGCTCCAGCAATTATTCTGATTACATGCTTTTGTGCAATGAACACTCTTTTACTCAATGATGAGTTACCCCAGAATATGATGCCATACAAAAGCAGAGAATGAAAATAGGCGTGTTAAGCTAATTTACTGAGATGTATATCGCCAAAATTTGCAATGACCCTAATAGCATAAGTAGCTTAACTCAAACGTTTCAGCAGATCTTCAGTGCATTTTTTCCAGTTCAACTCCTCATCAATGCATACACCTAGATATTTTGAATATTCTACCTTAGCTATTGATTTCTGATCGAAGTCTATATTTATTAATGGTGTCATTCCATTTACTGTGTGGAACTGTATATACTGTGTTTTGCCGAAGTTTAATGAGAGCCCATTTGCACAGAACCACTTAACGATTTTCTGAAAAACATCGTTTACAATTTCATCAGTTAATTCTTGTCTGTTGGGTGTGATAGCTATACTTGTATCATTAGCAAAAAATACCAGCTTTGCATCTTCATGAATATAGAATGGCAAGTCATTAATATATACTAATAACAGCAGAGGACCCAAGGCCGAACCTTGTGGCACCCCATTCTTGATTGTTCCCCAGTTTGAGAAATCAGCAGTTTTTTGTATATTATGTGAACTGCTTATTTCAGCTTTATGCACTCTTCCAGTTAGGTATGATTGAATTCCATAAGTTAGCAATTTCAATTTTAAAAGTTTTGTTTGTCTGAGTGTGTGTTTCCTCGAAAACCTGCAGAGTAGCAGCTTCATACAGCAAGTTTACATCATGTATACTCTGCTTGAGTCTAAGCAGATTTGGTGGGAGCTTTAGTCTAGGATAATGTCCATACTGACAGCGTATAATTACTGTCTGGTCTCTGACTGGACAGCAATAGTAATAATGACTCAACAGGGTTGAGTAGAACTCATTCCATTTATCATCAGACCCATTCACCAGTGATACTTCCATTCATAAACCAATACAAATAACGGTACACTATTTGGGATTAGTAATTTTTTAGGAATTTGTTACTAATTAGTAATTATTAGAAATTTATGTAGTATTTGTCATTGAACCCACATCATAAAAATGGATGTCTGGTAGTTTCCAAGATTTCTTGAGAATGGATATGGTGACTGTTGAAACATTTACTTATCAGGTTACAAACAAAAAAAAATTAAATTTCGATGGAGTTATTTGGATATTGTGTTCAAATGTCCTCAGAAGAATTTTTGCATTTACAGCAAATCCCTTAAAACTGTATTTATCAAGTCACAGTTTGTCTTGCTGCGAGATGCTTTGTAACGTATTTATTTCCTATCATTATTGAGAGTACAGAGATATGACCATTTTCTTTAGAAAGCTCACACATCTGGAGAAAGTTCAAACGAGTTCCCAAAGCACAAGTATTAAACACTAAATCTTCTTCATACACAAATGACATTTTCATTTAATCTTATCAATGAATTAGAGCCTGTCATTTGCTTAACCAAAAACTAAGCCTGTACTATTTCTTTCAGTTCATATTCTCAAACTGTCAATCTGTACCCGTTATCACATTCTTGGTTCATGTTGAGATTCATCAACTGTGTGATCAAAAAATCTATATTTTTACATTTTGGGAAGTTGACAGCTGGATTTCTCTACATTTACAGCCATTTGCCAGTCATAGCAACAGGTTGATGTCTTGTCAACATCTGGCTGAATATTACAATTGTTACCAGAAAAGATTTCACCACAGTAAAGATTTCCTCATACATAATCATGTCACTGAGAAAAAGTGAGACACTGTAACTAATACTAACTGGCATGTCGTTTATTAATAATACAAACAGTTGTAGCCCTATCACACTTACTCTAGCACAACCTGTTCTCGCTCCAAGTGCCAGTCCAATGGCAGCCGGACACCAAGGGTCAGTGGTGGGCAGCAAAGAGTGAACAGCTGTAATGGCTGATATGTGGCAGTCAGGCAGCTAGGTCAAAGCCTATGTGATCACATTGCCATAGTCAAATGCTTACAGGCAAGGGTGAAGTGGCTTGCGCAAACGCAGAAAGTGGGCAATGACACTGCCTGGTGGATAGCTTATCCTAGCTATGTCTACCCACAAACGAGCTGATGGATGGGTGCTGATGGCTGCCAGTGCCCCATGGGGGATAGTGTAACAGCTCTAGGACACCTACTTCATTTGCATTAGTGGATGGCACAATGCAAAATAGTGTGTTATGTTCTATCTATCAAACACTGCAAACATTGTTGTTAGCCATAAAAATAATAGTAATGTCATGCTGAGACTACCAGAGTTAGTACAACAGAATGGAAATGCAATAATGTGATGCATTTTCTTGAGACTTGTCTAGCACACGTACTGTTACACTTGGGCTTGAGATGAGCTGGATTTCCTGGGGAAAGAAAACCAGCTGGAAATGCTGCTGTAAGAGGGGCTACTGAATCATTTTTTATTTTTTGTATTTATACAAACATTTAATCGCATTTCACAATAAAATTATCTAGACGAAAACTTGCAGTCTGCTGGATCGCAACACTGGTTGATGACTTTTCCACATACGGAAGTAAAGCTACTTACGTTAAGCGAGTTCATTATTCTTAAGCCCAAACTCCATATATACCAGGTGATCAAAAAGTCAGTATAAATTTGAAAACTGAATAAATCACAGAATAATGTAGATAGAGAGGTACAGACTGACGCACATGCTTGGAATGACTTGGGGTTTTATTTAAAAAAAAAAAAAAATTCAAAAAATGTCCGACAGATGGCGCTTCATCTCATCAGAATAGCAATAATTAGCATAACAAAGTAAGACAAAGCAAAGATGGTGTTCTTTACAGGAAATGCTCAATATGTCCACCATCATTCCTCAACAATAGCTGTAGTCGAGGAATAATGTTGTGAACACCACTGTAAAGCATGTCCGGAGTTACGGTGAGGCATTGGCGTCGGATGTTGTCTTTCAGCATCCCTAGAGATGTCGGTCGATCGATACACTTGCGACTTCAGGTAACCCCAAAGCCAATAATCGCACGGACTGAGGTCTGGGTACCTGGGAGGCCAAGCATGAAAGTGGTGGCTGAGCACACGATCATCACCAAATGACGTGCAAGAGATCTTTCACGCGTCTAGCAATATGGGGTGGAGTGCCATCCTGCATAAGCATCGTACGTTCCAGCAGGTGTTTATCAGCCAGGCTGGGGATGATGCGATTCTGTAACAATCGGCGTACCTCTCACCTGTCACGGTAGCAGTTACAAAACCAGAATCACGCATTTCCTCAAAGAAAAAAGGCGCCATAACGGTAGATGTGGTAAATCCAACCCATACCGAGACTTTCTCGTCGTGCAATGGAGTTTCCACGACAGTTCTAGGATTTTCGGTAGCCCAAATTCTGCAGTTGTGGGCGTTGACAGACCCTCAGAGTGTGAAATGAGCTTCATCGGTCCACAACATGTTACTCAACCAATCGCCATTTTCCGCCGTCTTTTGAAACGCCCACACTGCAAATGCCCTCTGCTTCACTAAATCGCCAGGTAACAGTTCACGATACCGATGGATTTTGTGCAGATAGCATCAGAGGGTAAGCCTAAGTGCCAACCAAACAGTAGTGTATGGGATGCCGGTGCGATGTGCGACTGCACGAGCACTGACTTCCCCGTGCATAGATGAACCCGCTAGAGTCTCCATTTCTTCCTGAACTGTCTCAGCAGCATTACGCCTTGTGCTCGGTCGGCCACTACGGGGTCTATCGTCTAAACAACTCGTGACTTCGAACTTCAAAATCATTCTCGCCACAGCTGCATTTGTCAACGGACCTTTATCTGTTCGAATCCCCTTCCTATGGCGATAGGATCGTAATGCTGAACTAGCACATTCCCCATTCTGATAATACAGTTTCACTAAAAGCGCCTTTTCAGGCAACGTCAACATGCTGCGACTGCTGGCGCATCTGATTCTCTCTCTCATTACAGCTCCTTTTATACACGACTGTCATGCGCAGTCACTGACGTTTTGCTGTCCAGCGCCATCTGTCGGACATTTTGTGAACTTTTTTTTTTGTTCTAATAAAACCCCATGTCATTCCAAGCATGTGTGTCAATTTTTACCTCTCTATCTACATTATTCCATGGTTTATTAAGTTTTCAAATTTATACTGACTTTTTGATCCCCCGTTATTATAAAAATGAATGTACATATGTGTGTATGTTCCACAACTCTTCCTAAACCAATAGTCTGATTTCAACCACAGTTGGTACACATCTCCCTTACTGTCAAGGCAACAATCACTGTGGGCTATTATAGTTCAGGAGATATGTCAAATAATGAAATGTGTGAAAAACTACCACAACATGCACGATGTTTAAATTTATTACTTCCGTGTTACTAACTCTATTTGTGATAAATTTCGCAGACAGTACCCTCGTATGCTGCTAAATGCACCCACAACATTATACCACAGTACCATACATAGTTCAGGAGATATGACATCATAAACACTGAGATGCTTGAAAAAATGTCGCATCACGAATGAAGTTTTAATGCATTTATTGTTTATCACAAACACACTCCTACAGTTGCATTAACTTTAGGAATTTTCTGATACCTGGCAGCACCGTTGACATTTTCCAACTGCAAAGTGCAAATGGCTGCAAGTGAAAACAACAGTTGTTTATGGAGCTATGAAGAAGTGTTGCCATAGAGATGTTTACAAAATCACCTTGTTGACATGTGAAGCAGGTGCACCCAGCACCCAGGAAGTTGCACCCAGCACCCAGGAAGTGTCCAGGATACTGTTCTTACACATTTGTAAATTACGCATATTTCTTTGTACGATTGTTTCTTAATTTCAGAGGTGTTTTCATGAATACTCACATTGGAAATGTTTTCAATATTATGCTACAAATGAGTTTCATTTTTGTTTCTGTTTCTACCAGAAAAGTGGCAAAATGAATATCAAGGTAGTGATGGTTTTGTCAGCTACTTATTTTACAAAGCAAAGTAAATTAGATGTTGACAAACCTCAGTCAAACCTGGCAGCAGATTTTTACCTTTTAGGTGGGACATAAATTATACTGAAATTCAACAGTAACAACTAAAATTAGTCTATTGTTCTAAGAAACAATGTTAAATGGTTCCTACAGCATGATCTTGTTACCTCATTTGTAGTCCATCCACATCATTGAATTCTAAAGAAAGAAAATTCTGCTCAGATGAGAACAACAACATAACTCATCATCAACAATTATTATTATTATTATTATTATTATTATTATTATTATATTCCTTTCTCAGACGTTATGTCTGGTTAAAAATGGAAAGTGACGCAGACCTTGATCAAGCGTGACTTCCTTTTAACTGTGTGGTATATGTTACATTGCATTTAGGAACTTTTGGGTAATTGAACATGTATCAATAATTACAGATTTCTGTAGTTGTATATATACATTTGGATGTAGCTGTATTGCATTGATGTACTGGTGGATATTGTGTGGTATGACTCCTGTAGTTGATAGTATAATTGGTACAATGTCAACTTTATCCTGATGCCGCATGTCCTTGACTTCCTCAGCCAGTTGGATGTATTTTTCAATTTTTTCTCCTGTTTTCTTCTGTATATTTGTTGTATTGGGTATGGATATTTCGATTAGTTGTGTTACTTTCTTCTTTTTATTGGTGAGTATGATGTCAGGTTTGTTATGTGGTGTTGTTTTATCTGTTATAATGGTTCTGTTCCAGTATAATTTGTATTCATCATTCTCCAGTACATTTTGTGGTGCATACTTGTATGTGGGAACGTGTTGTTTTATACGTTTATGTTGTAAGGCAAGTTGTTGATGCATTATTTTTGCTACATTGTTGTATCTTCTGAGGTATTCTGTATTTGCTAGTATTGTACATCCGCTTGTGATGTGATCTACTGTTTCTGTTTGTTGTTTGTAAAGTCTGCATTTATCTGTTGTGGAATTGGGATCTTTAATAACATGCTTGCTGTAATGTCTGGTGTTTATTGTTTGATCCTGTATTGCAATCACGAATCCTTCCATCTCACTGTATATATTGCCTTTTCTTAGCCATGTGTTGGATGCATCTTGATCGATGTGTGGCTGTGTTAGATGATATGGGTGCTTGCCATGTAGTGCTTTCTTTTTCCAATTTACTTTCTTTGTATCTGTTGATGTTATGTGATCGAAATGGTTGAAGAAGTGGTTATGAAATTGCAGTGGTGTAGCCGATGTATTTATATGAGTGATTGCTTTGTGTATTTTGCTACTTTCTGCTCGTTCTGGAAAGAATTTTCTTAAATTGTCTACCTGTCCATAATGTAGGTTTTTTTATGTCAATAAATCCCCTTCCTCCTTCCTTTCTGCTTAATGTGAATCTTTCAGTTGCTGAATGTATGTGATGTATTCTATATTTGTGGCATTGTGATCGTGTAAGTGTATTGAGTGCTTCTAGGTCTGTGTTACTCCCATTTCACTAGTCCAAATGCGTAGGTCAATATTGGTATAGCATAAGTATTTATAGCTTTTGTCTTGTTTCTTGCTGTCAATTCTGTTTTCAGTATTTTTGTTAGTCTTTGTCCATATTTTTCTTTTAGTTCTTCTTTAATATTTGTATTATCTATTCCTATTTTTTGTCTGTATCCTAGGTATTTATAGGCATCTGTTTTTTCCATCGCTTCTATGCAGTCGCTGTGGTTATCCAATATGTAATCTTCTTGTTTAGTGTGTTTTCCCTTGACTATGCTATTTTTCTTACATTTGTCTGTTCCAAAAGCCATATTTATATCACTGCTGAATACTTCTGTTATCTTTAGTAATTGGTTGAGTTGTTGATTTGTTGCTGCCAGTAGTTTTAGATCATCCATGTATAGCAAATGTGTGATTCTGTGTTGGTATGTTCCAGTAATATTATATCCATAATTTGTATTATTTAGCATGTTGGGTAGCGGGTTCAGAGCAAGGCATAACCAGGAGGACTTAATGAGTCTCCCTGGTATATTCCACGCTTAATCTGTATTGGTTGTGATGTGATATTATTTGAATTTGTTTGGATATTAAGTGTGGTTTTCCAATTTTTCCATTACTATGTTTAGGAACTGTATCAATTTAGGATCTACTTTGTATATTTCCAATATTTGTACTAACCATGAGTGGGGTACACTATCAAAAGCTTTTTGGTAATCAATGTATGCATAGTGTAGTGACCTTTGTTTAGTTTTAGCTTGATATGTCACCTCTGCATCTATTATCAGTTGCTCTTTACATCCTCGTGCTCCTTTGCAAAAGCCTTTTTGTTCTTCATTTACAATTTTGTTCTGTGTTGTATGTGTCATTAATTTTTGTGTAATGACTGAAGTTAATATTTTGTATATTGTTGGTAGGCATGTTATGGGGCGATAATTAGCTGTGTTTGCTGTGTGTGCTTGATCTTTAGGTTTCAGATAAGTTATTCCATGTGTAAGTGTATCAGGGAATGTGTGTGGGTCTGCAATGTAACTGTTAAATAATTTAGTTAGATCTGAATGTGTTAAGGTGAACTTCTTTAGCCAGAAATTTGCTATTTTATCTTTTCCAGGGGCTTTCCAATTGTGAGTAGAATTAATTGCTTGGGTGACTTCATGTTGCAAAATTATCACTTCAGGCATTTGTGGTATCATCTTGTATGTATCTGTTTCTGCTTGTATCCACCGTGCATGCCTGTTATGTTGTAACAGGTTTGATCATATGTTGCTCCAGAAGTGTTCCATGTCTGTTATGTTTGGTGGATTGTCTATTTTAATGTGTGTGTCATCTATTGTCTGGTAAAATTTCTTTTGGTTTGTGTTGAATGTTTGGTTTTGTTTCCTTCTATTTTCACTTTTTTTGTATCTTCTAAGTCGTTTGGCATTGCTTGTAATTTCTGCTTCTTTTCATCTAATTGCTCTATCGCTTCTTGTTGTGAGATTTTACCTAACATTTTTCGTTTTTTTTTTTTTCTGACATTTCATTTCCTATAAATTGTGTTAGCTGTCCGATGTCTTTTCTCAGTTTTTCTATTCTTATCTGTAGCCTGTGTTGCCATGCTGGTTTTGTGGGTTTCTTCTGTGTGTTGGTTGGTTCTGATCTCTGCCTAGTGTGTATATTTAGTGTAGTGAGTGCTCCTATATAAACCAGTAGTTGTAACTCTTCCATATTTGTGTTTTCATTTATTTTGTTGTGTATGATTGTGTTGATAGTTTTTATTGTTGTTTCGACTTGTGGGTTATTTGGCGGTCTATGCAAGAATGGTCTAATGTCTGTATTTGTGTCTTTGTATTCTATATATGTCAGCTGAAATTTTTCTTCTATATCTAACATGTGTGTTACTTCGAGTTCTATTTGTGCTTGTTCTGGTGGCTGTCTTAAGATTTCATTTTCCTCTGATTGTTTAATTGATGCGTGTTGATCTTTGTTTGTTTGCTCTGGGATGTTTTGAGTCCATTACTGTATTTTCTTCTTCTTCTGATTGCACATTATTTTGTTCCAGTATTTGTTGTACTTGTTGTTTGATGTTTTCTAATTCTGACTGGGGTATCCTGTTATTTTTGATTATTACACGGATCTGATAAGCTAGTCGTTGTTCTGTTAAAAATTTTAATTCTGGGTATCTGATAATAAATGTTGTGTATACTTGTGATCTGTATCCAGTTGTGTTGGTTCCTAGGTTTGTTGCTTGGTAATAACAGAACATGAGGTGTCGATTAACTTCATCTGACCATCTCATCCTCTGTCTTTGTTTTCCTTCTAGGGTGGTTGTAGGAAGCATATCCTGCAAAACACCTCTATTTGGATTTAAATCATTTTCCAGTTGGCTAGCAGCGTCGTTACCATTGTGGGCGGGCATAGGGTTCAAACGTCGTCCCTGACCATGACGGCACTTGTCCGAGGCTTCTTTAGTTCTGTCCTGAACCAACTAATCGCACTAAAAGGGGGGTTAGCCCTATTAGTGGTTTGTTCTTTTCGTCGCCTTTTACGACTGGCAGAACATACCGGAGGCCTATTCTTTTCCCGGACCTCCACGGGGTTTATTATTATTATTTACATTTTATGGCCTTCATTGGACCACTCTAGCCAATTTTATACAAAGAATTTTCCAGTTTTCTGTCAGCCCAGTGCTTCATTGGAAATCACCCTTCCTTTTGTCTGTTTGTTGATTTTCGTTTGCAGTCTGGTTTGTTTGTCTGTGAGTTTCCTGGTTTTGTCAGTTTTGTTTCTTAGGTCTTCCACTGTACTCTGTAGCTCATCCATATCTTCTTTGATTTCTGTAACCCACTTAATGTTGTACTTACTATTCCATAATTTTTGTATTATTCTCCTGATGATCCTGTTCTCTGGTGTTCTGATTAGATGTCCAAAAAATGAAATGCGTTTCTTCCTGATTGTACTCATTACCGGTTCTATTTCCTTGTAGACTGTTTCATTTGTAGCTACTCTCCAGTGTCCATCTTTCTGGTACAATTTGTTGATCCATGTTCTGATGATTCTTCTCTCTATTTTGAGTATTTTGTCTACTTGTGCAGTGTTAGTTGTTTTGAAGATGGTTTCACTTGTGTATATTATTTCTGGTTGAGTGACTGTTTTGTAGTGTTTTAATTTTGTTGCTATTGACAGGCTCTTTTTGATGTAGGTGTTCTTGGTGATATATCATCAACAATAATAAGTTCCAGGGTAAAAAAACTGTATGGGAAGACAGAGACAAATACATCCAACAAACAGATGCAAGTGCTACTCTGAAATGAAGAGGTTAGCACAGGACAGGCATGGTATGCAGAACAAAAATCTCAAAATCAGAAAAAAGGCAGAGATGGATGCATCTGCAGGTGTTTTAAACCTGATGGAAGTCTTCTTGAGCAAAAGACTACATAATTTAGGTAGACTTTTTTTATAATTCTGTAGCACTGAAAAAACTTGTTGTCTACTAATAAAACCTATGTTTATGAAACATTACATAACAACCAAAATAAAATTAGTAATCCAAAATTATTAGTTACTATATAACTAAAGAGACACCCGAAGTTGTGGAAAAGAAATGCCAAGTAGTTTGCAATTTGAGACAGGAAAGAGCCATTACTTTACGCATTGTAATCAAAATTGCAAGTACAGTCAGTTTTACATTTTAGTTTCTTTGCCTTTTTGGATGTGGACCAGCACACTTGGGTATTGGTGAACACTATTTTTGGTGTTTTTGTGATGCTGTTTACACAGCACACATGAGACACAATGAACAAGACACAATGAGTTGTAGTTGGACCAAAGTATGCCTGTCATACAGTTTCCATTGGTGACATTAACCCAGGTCAGTATCAGATTGAGAAGTAGTTTTAGACTCACAATATGTATTATTCATCGAGAAATCTCATACGAAAAAAGAAAAAAACCTGCATGATTTTGTAATCAGTGACTGGACATTTACTGACAAAATCCAGTATGAAATACATCTAATGATCAAACATTCATTTCACATCACATCTGCACAATTTTGTGGCTTCTGTGAAACATCACATCAATAACCTGGCATGTATGAATAACTAACTTTGCAACATGTGTACAGAGGAATAGTGTGCATGTTAACTATTTTAAAAGTACAATTATGTGCGCTTATTTATGGAATATAGTTCAGTGACTTTGATTTGGATTGTGGAATAACTGTTATTCAGACACCCTCCATACATGTTCATGGATGTACCTACTTGTTGCTACACTGCAAATGCTGTGCTGGGACTGGAAGCGCAATGATATGACTGATCATCCCATTTTCACCATTTACAAAATTGCAAAGTTTCTTTGAAACCTAAAACAGTAATGGATTACAACAACTGCATGCTGGGTATCCATTAGTCTCATCAAATGCTTACCTACTTCAACTCTCTAAAAAATGAAATAAAAAATAAAAAATGTTGCAAAAAGTCTGATTTAGAAGTTACAGGAGTACAGGGTGTTCAAAACACTCCATATCCCTCTTGACTTTGTACATTTGAAGAAATAAATAGTTGTTCTATTGGTATCTCTGGTTTGCAGCTGGGGGAAAAAATGTTACCAGCATTGTATTGTTGTTTCAGCAATCCACTGTTTCAGCTAAGAAGTCTTGGCTGATGTGAGCGTACAGTTATACTATTGAGGATGACTGTGAATGAAATGTCTGACAATGACACGAAGCAGCGAGTTGCAGCCTGCCATGTTTTGTTGGCATGATTTCCAAATGCTGTGTCTCACTCAAAGACGTTATTTTCTGATGCCTGTGCTACATATTACTGTCCACACAGGAGGAATGTGCTTTACTGTGCACAACAGTTGGAAATGAAACCTGCCTCTTGTTATTGTATGGGTCAGGATGTTATCATGATATCTGTTCAAACCATGTTTTCTTGAAGGGTGTGTGAATGGAAACTCCTGCCTGGATGTGCAGCATACGTGGTTAATACCTCACGCTGAAGATACGGCAATCTTGGATCATGTGTGGTTACAGCAGCATTGAGTTCCAGCAAACTTTGCTATTTGTGTTCTTGCAATCATTCATCAATAATTTAGAGCCAGTTGGAATGTATTTGGTTTGGTTGGCTGGTTAATTTGGAGGGGGTGGGGGGTGGGGGTAAACAGAGGTCAGTGGTACAGTGATTCAAATTGGCTGCACTTCCAAATCGAAATAAAGTTGGTCCATTGTAACATGAGAGACAATTTAGGTCGAATGGATGAAGATACAGCTACAGTAGTTTGGTTCAAGTCGACAGTTAAGCAGTTAAGCTTTATCATGTAGCCATTGCTATGCATCAGGCGCCCCGTCCGTATTTATACGGGTACCCTTCCTTTTCATGTGCTTCGTCTGGTTTGAATCGACTGCTTATTTTGCTTTGATCTGATAAGTGCCGTTCTCTTTGTTATAGGTGTTTACGTCACTCTAAGCTGAAAATGCATTATTGTACTGTTTGTCTCATTCTGATAATGAGTGTTTACGCCCTGTCACCGCTCGCGGCATGCCTGTCTTTTGTGTGCGCTACCGCCGCTTACAATAAAAAAGAGAGAGAGGAATTGTATCATTAGTGAAACAATGGCAAGAGACTGCTATTTGTTGTTACTTACACTGCTGCGTTCTTTGATAATGATCAACAAGAACCAAATAATAGACTGGATATGATAGAAAATGTTCTGAACTAGAGTTTAGCGAAAATTTTTCTCCATTTGAAAATCTTTACAGACGCCTCTTTAGCACATTACATTCTGCACAGAAATTAGAGTCATCTTAGATTTAAAAAATCTAGTCAGTTGTTGTACTTCATTTCTGACTGTATCACTATTCAGCATAAGAATAATACAAATATAAACATGACATGATACGTATATTCTCCTGCATTTGCTGTTGTCTCACTCTAGTTTCGTAGTTTATTAGGCAGACACAATTTAAATGAGATAGCAGCAAACATGAAAGAATACATGGCGTAATGTTTACATTCATATTATTCTTATCGTGAAGAGAATACTGCATGTGATTCACGATTCATAAAAGTTCCTATTAGCAACGATCTCTTGTCACAGGTAGGAAAAAATTCAGAACATAGAGTTGGCCATACTGACATACATCCCAAACAGTCTTGCCAGTCGGATTTTCGTAGTAGATTTTTAGTCATGACTTCAAATGCAGAGTGTGTTGTTGTTGTTGTTGTTGTTGTTGTCTTCAGTCCGTAGACTGGTTTGATGCAGCTCTCCACGCTTTTCTATCCTGTGCAATGCAGAGTAGCAACACTTATAAAATAAGAATGAAAATAACTTAGAAATTAAACGCTGAAATTTAAAAGAAAATGTTATTAAGTTTGTAATACATCTTATATGAAATGTTTAAAATATCAGTCATGATTCTGAATCACTATCACTCAATTCTTTGTTGCTCATTTCTTCATACAGAGCATCGTCCTCTGTACCATCTAGTGCACTGCATAATGAACATTTTTTAAATGCTTGTTGCACAGTCTGATATGGAACACACTTCCATGCATCATAAATCCACTGGCACACTTGCGACAAACTTTCACGTTTTACACGTACTGTTGGTGTCAATTGTCCGTTGCTTTTGGAAAGCCAGTCTGTGTACATGCGTTTAACCTTGTCTCATCTTCTACCTTTTTTTTTTAAATGTATTTACTGACGCAGAGGTATTGGCGCCAGTCTTTATCATTGTGCCTGCAAATCATGCCTGTGTAGCGCTACATATATCCAACGTCAGAAGTTAGTTGTGGTGGCACCTACCAACATTTTTCAGAACTTCCGCTTACTATGTACTCGATTCCAAGCCGCAGGTTTTTTGGATTACAAAAACCGGAAAAAAAGTACGGCTTGGATTTGAGTGAGTACGGTAAAGAACAAGGAGGGGTGGGGGTAGGGAGTAGCGAGAGCATGGGAGCATGGGGCACTCCAGAGGCACTACCCATGACAGGACATCATGAATGCTGTGGACTCATCCAGATCCCCATATCATACCATGACCATGACAATGGGGACAACACCATGGGAAGAAGACACAAGGAAACAGGGAAAGATGGGGCAAAACCTGGCCTGCACGAAGGCAAGGCCAAATTCCTCCCAAAGTAAAACAAACACTAACTGGTAGACAACAACCGTAAGGAAATTTAGGTACTTAAACCTGGGAGGACAAACCACTTTCAGGAAGAAAACATAGGATGGGTGTAAACATGTGGTGGTTGTCTGCTAACACCTGAGAATGCAAGCATCATCCGCTTACAATCATGACATGGAGTGTGGGAAGGCATATTTTGGGTGAAGGGCCAAAAGGAGGGGAAGTCTAACAAAATTTGGACCACCAAGAGGGAGGTCACGCAACTACAAAAGGGGAAGGAGGCACCTCATTACAAAGTAAAAAACCATGGGATCAACCTGGTATGGCTGGCAAAAGGACGGCAGAGGATGGTAGATTCCCACTGCAAGATGCAGATGGAGGAACGCCATGTGGTAGAAATCTCCTTCATTGCACGAAATTTAATGGACATGGGGCAGCCCCCAAGAGTTGACCAACAATTGAGCAAAAAAGAATTTAACGTAAAGTGGCAAAACCTGTCCCCAAGTAGGTCACAGAAAGGGGGGGGGGGGGGGGGGGGGGGAGGTGCAAATATACAAACAAAACAATGCCAAGGCATGGATGATGAGTAATATATTTTTACGTTTCCTCAGAGAATTTGACGCCAAAATGGGGAGTGCTGCAAGAAAAGTGCTGCTGTTTGTGGATAGATGTGCGGCACATCCACCAGACGTATCCTTTCTGAGAAATGTGAAAGTAATTTTCCTGCCACCCAACTGCACTAGCCATCTGCAACCTTTGGACTTGGGAATAATACACACCCTTAAGGTTAAATACAGGACAGCCCTTGTATAAAAGGCCTTGAATCTGATGGACCAAAGAAACCCAGCAGAGCTCACAACTGAAGCTGCATATTTTACAGGCAATGAATTTAATTATGTATTCGTGGAGGGGAGTCATGGCTGAAACTATTAAAAACTGTTTCACAAAAGTGGATTCTGTGAGAATGAGATGGCAGCTCTGGTGGAAGATGTTGCAAGTGATTTGCAAGAGTTTCAGGTATTAATAGGCAGTGCTTCTGACACTTTTGAGGACTTTGTGGCTGTGGATGACAATGTGGTAACCACAAGAGTACGAAGTATTGAGGAGCTGACTGCAGAGAGAAGCTTGGAGAATAATAGTGGTAGTGAAAGTGACAGTGACAAGGAAGATGACCCTGTGCCCCCAACACTAAGGCAGCTGAAGCCTTTGAAACATTCAGGAGATATATGATGGCCAATAGACTTGAGGACAGAACGAGCAAGAAATGATTGCCATAGAGTCTAGAAGAAATAGAAAACAAACATTCTTGCTTGAATATTTAAAAAAATCATAGGTATGTGATTTTCAGATTGCATAGGTTCCTAGAGTTTAGTGCAAATTTAAGTTCCATTCATAATTTAATTATTAAAGTAATTTTTTTGTAACTAATTATTTTTTAATCTGTACCATTTACTGTATTTTTATGTAATATGTTGAGTATATCATAAACAAAATTTGGCTCATATCCTATAATTGGGTCAACTGAAGAACGGGATACCACCTGTAAGCTTTGGACAATGATGTCATATCTTAAGAATCTGTTATAACTTTTTACAGTGCAAACTGATCCATTTACATTCACCCATCCACCTACTGGCCCCATGTTTTAATTACAAAAAACTAATCATTTGATACATTGATCATTTGCAATGAATATCATATTACGGTGTTGTGAAAATTTAAAATGTCATCTATGGCACTATTTGTCAAAGCTGACTAGTGGTACCCCGATCTTCAGTAATGCCCTATAATTATTATTCGGAAGCCTTCCTCTTTATAGTGTTTTCTCCTACACAGTGTTCAGAAATTGTGGTCCCTTGAAAAACGTTATATAGAGGTTTCACTGTATGTTAAACTGCTTGACGAAGGGCTGTACTTTTAGTTCACAGCTCCCTTGACCAGATATTATTGTTCAGACTACTCTCAATATCATCACACTGGGACTTTGGCAGTCTGCAGTGTTGATCAAACCAACAGACAGATTGCAGTCACGATTGTAAGGTCAACACATACAAAAGCTGAAGTGGAATATATTATAAACATTACATTTTGCTTCTTAGAACATAATAATGGCATTCACAGGTCTATTGTGTCCAATTAGTTCATGGTTTCTGAATAGTGGAAGCCAATACAATGCCACTGCAATGCCTCAGAATCGAGGGAATATTTTGGATCAAGGTGTGTAGTCTGTTACAACAATGTGAACAAGATTTGAGTCATCCCACAATGTGCAACACTGCATGGCCCAGTACTCACCGTCTGTGGAAGACTCAGTGAGTAAGTATGATTCTTCCATAGCCACTGGTTCCACAAACTCAGCACTGCCAAGTCCCTGCAGTCAGTTATTGCAGGTACACTGTTCCACACAAGTTTGTTTAGTAGGCAAATTCTTATTCCCTCAAATACCAGCATCAATTTTACCTGATTATATTTCCCATATCCTTCCCACAACACTTATGTGTAAACTAATACTATTACACCAGATCATTAAAATAATCACTGTGCAGTTAATATACTTTTACATAATAATGTAATAATTGGTCATCACAATTTACTACTCCATCATTGTTCTCAAACAATGGCAATGTTCATATTTGATTGTATCATCATTTGACAAAGTAATAGGCTATTTTCCAATGTTAAAAATATGGTTCATATTATTGTTATCCTGATTCATTATAACATTTAAATACCATTTAAAGTCAATATTCTCACAGTATATCTATTATTTTTACATAATTAAAACTTAAAAATCATTAAATATCAAGTTCTGTTATGGGATCAAACCGTTCTGTTACCGGCTGATGCTCTGGAGACGTCACAGACTAAGAGTATGACAAAACTATAGAAGTATTAAAGGAACATTAGCTAAAGTTATAAGGTTTTTATGTACTTTTACTGCAAACAGTTTAGCTATTAATGATGGAAAATCCAATTACAACTTTTAAGTAACAACAGAAACGAATTTTGTAAATGGTGATGGAAGCCTTGCGAAAGTTGATGCGTTATGCTCCTCCCCTTTTACAGCGGCGATGTGTGCAACAAGGGACATTCTTTTCCCTGTTTCCTGCAACATCATTGAACTCGCTCAAAACTAAGGAACTGTAGAACTTTTGCATAACTAGGTTGTCTATCAACAGTCTTGAGCTGCAACTCAAAACATAACAACATTATTCTTGGCCAAACTTAGTGCCGATTTTCTTTATAGAAGATACTCAGCAGATATTATGCATTCAGCAAGAGTTTGGGGACGCAACAGATATGCATCTGACTGCACATTAAGGGGCCACATGTTTGATTCCTGGAAGGGTAATACTTTTTATAAGTTTTACATTAAATACGAAAACAGCATTAGCAAGAATTGAGTGTAGCAGTTGTTTCAATTGTGGGATTTATTGTACATAGCTTCACATTAGTCTCAGTCTGAGAAATGGATGAAACGAGGATAAATGCATTTACTTTGCGAACAAACAATTCACTTTTTTTGGAAAGCAGTTCTAACAGTGAAGATATCACAATAAGCCCACAGTACATCAAGATGTAGGATGATGGGTTTATATGGAAAGATATACAACATGCAGGTGACACGAACAAAAGGGTTGTGTTGTTGGTAGTGAAAAGCATTTGAAGCAGACTTACTTCATCATTATGTACGACGATGAAACTGCAAAAGTTTAAACAATAAGGAATCTAATGGACAGTGCAAAGATAAAAACATTGTTTCTAATAATGTAGAAAGTGTGTGGTCAGATAAACTAGAAATATTTTTCCGAATGCGACCTGTGAACAGCGATTGCAAATGAAAGTGCATGTAAACAGCAAGGAAAACACAATAACATTCTGTTTCTGATTTATGTGGTGAAGTTTTGTAATTGTGATTTGGTTTTCATATCAGAGGACTGTAAAAAGTAAGTTAAAAGATTTTTTGGGTTAACTCAAACCAGCAATCAACAGATATTACCTCATAAAATTCAACAGTATATCACTCTAAAACTGTCCTACTAAATAATTCAGATGTAGGTGGGTAAAACAACAACTTTCACCAGGAGTTTAATTTCACTGAACGATACCATCCTTCGTTACAACAGTGGGAAAGCTAATCTTGGATGTAAGTTAATGTTAACTTCACAGTGTAACACACTTTTAATTGAGGTAGTGAAATTGCGCTTTGATGTGGTGGCAATTTGCTGGTACAGTGCAACCACATTTTACCCATCTTCTCATTCTCTGGAACACTACAAAAACTTTCCAGGGGTTTTTATAGATGTATTTGTACAGTATGAATACAGTATAACACATTTTCTGAAATGTAAATTTCAAACCCAGACATCACTGAAAATTAGCATTACAACATTAGGAGGCGCGAGCTCACCAGTGATGTTACAGGCATCACATGACTCAAATGGAGCGTTTTAGCGGGCTTTCAAATTAATTGAATTTCATTTTCATAAAAGAACAGGGAAATTGAAGAGGAAAAAAGCATGCTACGAACATAAAATGGCATATTTAATCATTTAAGACAATTTCAGGAAAACAGCTGAATTCCTTACTATACCAAACTTTTCCCCTAACCAGAAAGTATTATAACACAGGGAAGATTTGGACTCCCTCTGAAATAAATACTTCACTTCATAAAACTGCAAAATCTGGTGAGAAAATGCTTATTCAAAAGATCATACTATGTTATGAAACTTACTGTAACTATGAAATCCAAAACGCTATAATATTGTTGAATAGTTGTCACAGTCTCTCATAAAAAAATTGTTATGCTGAAAATTCTTTATAAATCCAATGAGTATGTTAGCATTGTGGGTTTTATCTTCTCCTTCCTAGGTTAGGGCTTTCTAGGTGCTACACTCCAATTTCAATTTTTCATCTTTCATTGTTCCTTCTAATATGCCTCCTGCATTTTGTTTCTCTCACTCACCTCCCCCCCCCCCCCCCCCCCACCACCACCACCTTCCTCCTCCTCCATCCCCTTCCAGGACCACTGTTTTCTTTTCCTTACATTTGTGGAAAATTTTCATTTAAAAAAAATTCTGCTGCACATCTGTCTCTCTATCTATTCCTCCTCCTCCTCCTCCTCCTCCTCATCCTTCTTCTTCTTCTTGTAAAGGAAACACTAACGCTTGATTTACTCACATGGAACAAATGTGGAAGCGTAACACTTCTGAATTCCTAGAGCTGACACAAGTGATGTCCTATAACAGCATGGTAAAGGATGGAGATAAACAAGACAGAGTTAAACTGAGTAATATGGTCCATGTGACCTGGCAAGGACATGGCAATAAATTTTAATAATAAAATATCCAGGGGTGGCTCATCCTAAAGGGCCAGCGGGGCCCAGCCCCACCAAAAATTTTGTGATGTATTTTTTTCAGTTCTATATCAAACAGTTCAAGTAAGACAACTTTCACATAGTATGACTGACAGAAACTCTATGTAATCAGGTCCAGTTCTTTCTGTTGTAAGTGCACACAAAGTGTAACATTCTGCAGTGGCGAACCAGTTTTTCTTTCCCCATCCAAAGCCGAGAGCCAAGGGCAGCTGGCCCATAGCCCCATACTCCCTCCACACTCCTGGCTCGCAATCACAGTGATGTGACCATTAACTTTCCCTTCTCCACTTCCTTCCCACCACAGCATAACTGTGGGCCAGCAAGCAAGGATCCCAGTGGATATGCATACGTGTACCCCTCAATCCCCGCACCCAAGCCACGACCGCCCTTACTCCCATCCACACCTCCAGATCTGAAAACTGCAGTCGCAGTGACATGACCAAGCTGCTTCCCTTTCTCCACACTGGCCCTCACTCTAGTGCAGCTTAGGGCCAACTCGAGTAGACCTGGTGGACAGATCACCTCACCCGTACCCCTCCTTCCCCTGCACTGCCCAGCCGCATTCCCACTCTCCTCCCTTTGGCCAACTGTTCACAAGTCTTCACAATGTTTGGGGCCAGCCACCTCTGGCCTGCAGCCCCTAACTGTAGTTTCTGTCATGTGCCTTACTGCATTCCTTTCCCCACCTACTGTCCTTCTTTAAAGAGAAATGTGAAAACAGCGAACAATGTGACCTCTCATTCATGTCTCATATTCTAGAGCTGTGTGGTTAAATTTGACCCTTCATACAGTGATTTTAAAATGAATAAAGTAGATTGATTGTTTAAAACACCCTTTCATTTATTCGGTACGGAAGAGAAGCTGGAAATTGAGTGGTAGGCACACATCAACCAAAAGTAATAATCATCATCTTGTGGTGTTGCAGTTCTTCTTGTTGTGTCCGTGATTTCTACGAAAATAGGACGAGGAATTTCCCTTATACAAGACAGCTTTTTTCTGTTTTGTTGCACCTACACATGTTTCAGCACTTTTTGTGCTATCTTCAATGGGTTACTTTTTATTTTCTAACTTACATGATGCAATTGGACATTTATTTTGGTAGCTATTCTGCTACACAGTCTACAACTTCTCATGGTTTTGATATTGTGGTGCTTTCTCATATGTTGTTGGCAAACTGAATAGGCTGATTTTGTGACCTATGCTTGCTCAACACTGCACTTTCTCTGATTTTTCAAAACATAGGGCAGAGTTTTCGTCACCATTACGTGTGGTATTCATTTGAAATGAATACTCTGCCTATGTTTTGCAGAATCAGAGAAAGTGCAGTGTCAGGCAACCATAGGTCATGAAATCAGCCTACTCACTTCGCCAACAACATATGAAAAAGCACTACAATATCAAAAGTATGAGAAGTTGTAGACTGTGTAGCAAAATAGCTACCAAAATAAATGTCCAATAGCAAACAAAAAATAACCCACTTAAGATATCACAAAAAGTGCTGAAACACATATGAGTGAAACAAAACAGAAAAAAGGCTTCTTGCACAAGGTGGAATTCCTTGTCCCATCAACGAAAAGATTTCTTGATGTCTCAACTCGATGGAAAGGAGAAGAGAACTTTTTGCAACACATGGTTGTGAAAAAAGTCTTGGTTAACAGTAAGTGAAGAGAAATAAAAAATATTTCATTTCTACTGTGTTATTTGGTACTGAAGGATTGTGGGAAACAGTCAGTGGCAATGATGTAAAACATTTAAGTGAATGACTTAAGGAAATGAAGAAAGTGCACTACATTTAGAAAATGCTTGTAAATACAAAATGATTGGCAAAATTAACATTGCTGCTCAGTCTGACTTGGTTTATAAAATGTTAATCCAGAAACATAACATATTAGTTATGAAGCACAGACACACATTAAACAGAATAGTAGAGGGCTTAATGTTTTGTGGAATTCGTGAATTGGCACTAAGGGCTCACAATGAAAAATGGAAGTCAACAAACTATGGCAAATGCCTAGATTTGTTGCCTCGTCTAAGAAATCTTGGAAGTGTGTTAGATGGCCACTTAGGCAGTTCTAGTACCTTCTGTATGTAAATATATGTCACACATGACACACAACGAACTTTTAGACTGTATATATCAAGAGCTGGTTAAAGAGATTAATGCTGCCACTTTTGTTTCTGAGCAGGCAGAAGAAACAAGAGACATTAAGTGCAGAAGATAGTTCATCGTTATATTATGGTATATTAAGCAGAAGAAAACTGTTAAAAGATTCTTTTGAATACGTTAATGACAGGACATCATGTGGGCTTAGTGAGGTTCTAAAAAAGTCTAGAATCTTTCAGTGTTCAAGAAAAATCATCGCTCAGGTACACATGGTGCCCTAGTAATGAGTGGCACTTGTGGTGTACAGAATCTGATAATTTCCCATATGTCACGTACATTCATTGTTATATACACCAAATCAATTTGGTTATTCCGAATACCTATAGTAAAGATCAAGGAAAAAGATTCTTGGGATGATATTACAATAAGAGAAGCATTTGCTATACAAAATTTACCTCACAATCCATATTTTTTGTTTCTTCTAAATTTTTTCAATGAGATTATGAAACATGTTGGTATTTTGCATAACACAGTTCAGATGCACAGTGCAAATGCCATTACTATATTCAAAGCATTATGCCACTTTGAGTCAGTAGTTTCTGAAATACGAGAGAATAGTTAAAGGTATCAGGTTTCTGAAGATGAATGTTTTTCTCCTTCAAGAAAATGTTCCAAATATAGCACTGAACTTGATCTGACAACAGATGCCAAAGAAGTGTGTGACACTGTGACCAACCATCTGAAAGGAAGATTCCAAAACTCTCATGTATTCATAGCTTCGAAATTATTGATCCAAAACAGTTTGTTTCTTGCACAGAACATTTCCAAGCCACTTTAGTCAATACTTCTTCATTAAATTACAGACCCTTTATTTGCAATGATAAATTGAAAAATGAACTGTCAGTAATTTATCACAAAGATACGCTTAAAGATATTACGTCAATTTGTGAACTGTTCACCTTTCTTGTGGAACATTCCTTTGAAGAATCATTTACTGAAGTGCACAAAACACTGCAAATTGCCTAACTGCACCTGTTTCAAAGGCAGAAACAGATAACAGTTTCTGTACTTAAAAAACAAAAAAATAAAACGTCCCTCACAAACAGTATGTATCAGGAAGGGCTGAACTTACTGGCTGTTTATTCCATTCATAAGGAGGAAATAAGTAAAATTCCAAACTTCAACAACAGAGTAATTGAGTCAAAAGAACAGGCATGCACAACTACTACACAAGTAACCTTACGGAATAGAAACCTCATTAGTTAACGTGTGACTTGGGTAAAATACGTGTGATACCACTCCTACTCAAGGTTTTTCCAAGAGTTTGTGCCCTCGATCATAAGGCAAAAGCCTTACCAATATTTGCTCTCCAGAGCATTCTCAATGGGGAAAAATTACTTGCTTCCTCTCACAGTTACACCATTTTTCTTCTTATACCACAACCAGACTACAGAAACACAACTAGAGTAAGTATAAACATCAGTCCAGAAACTTTGCAGTCCACAGCAGAGGGTTCTATGAAAAAACTTTCTGAGTGGTTCACAAAAAACAAACTAATTACAAATACTGAAAAAGCTGTGTGTGTAGATTTTCATTTAATTCCTCCGACTAACCAAATGTCTATTCCAGCACAATTAAAAAATGATCCCCTAGAAAATGTAAGTGTCACAAAAATTTTGGTCCTATAGGTTCAGCAAGACATACACATACAAATAAATTGTCTAGAAAACTATCATCTGTGTGCTATGACCTAAGAACTTTAAAGGCTACCACAAACAAAACAACAGAAATGTAGTATCATATCCCAAAATCATCCAGAATATTTGTGAAGTGTACAAAAATCACAGTTCAAATAAACACTTACCAGCCTGGTTCAAGATCTAACATTCCAGACGACAGCCTCCTGCGTACAGCATTAGGCCAACCACCCGTATTTGAGTCTTGGTGGTTAACAAGCCACCGGGCAGCATCATAAAACTGAGCAATGTGTTGACTGGATGAGAGAGTTATATTATCCACACACCCAGTTCCATGAAATGTCAAAGCTACAACCTACAACAGAACAAACACGAAACTACTACTACAACTTGCACACTTCAGTAGCATGACATTACCACTTCCTTTGTGTTATTAACCACCAACAAAACAGCAATCTATGGATTTGATATAAAAGAAACAAGAGTGCTCATTGTTAATGAACAATTTGTCATAGCCTGTACATGTGGAACTGTTTTTTGACTTTGGAATCAAAAACAATCAATTCAAAAAAAGTGGACGAGTTGTTTACTACAGACCAGTCCGTGAGATGTAAAATAAAATCTACGTATAAAGCCACAAATTTATGTAATTACTGAACACGTCTATCATTAGTGGTTGTTACCTTCAAACTAAACTCCTTTGGGTCTATAGGTCTGCCTTAATTC
The DNA here is from genome assembly GCF_023864275.1 of Schistocerca cancellata. NCBI lineage: Eukaryota > Metazoa > Arthropoda > Insecta > Orthoptera > Acrididae > Schistocerca > Schistocerca cancellata. The sequence continues at coordinate 431,521,344 of NC_064628.1, forward strand.
CCTCCAATGCTCAAAACATTTCTGCATCTACAAGGGGTACAATTTTGCTTTGGACATTTTTCCCCAACATTTGAGGCTTTAATGACACAAATTGGTTACACATGAATCATTCAAAGTATTTTCCATCGCTGGCCACTACTTTGTCCCACCTTTTGGGCGGTGTACGAATCCCGTGTCGAAAAAATTTTTCATCTTTTGAAGCGATCCACGAATCGATCCAATTTGTGAAATCTTCACGAGATTGAAAGTGCTGGTCTGCCAGGCCCTGCACAACTATTCACAAACACACAAACGCCGTTCAACGTCTCTTGGTTTCAGCTCACACAAGACCTAAGTTCCTTCTTTCTGAATCATGCCCATAGCCTTGAGATGTTTTGAAATGGCTTGCTGTGTCACCCCCACTACTCGTGACAATTCTTCTTGAGTTTCACGCGAGTCTTTACTCAACGTCTCCAATTCTGCATCTTCGAAAGCACTCTCTCTTCCACCACTATACCGGTCCACGGCGTTAAAATAACCGTTATTGAAGTGTTGAAACCACTCACAGCTTGTTCTTTCACTAATAGCATCCTTACCATATGTACTTGAGAGCATTTGATGAGACTCAGCAGCTGTTTTCTTCATACTGAAACAAAACAGTAACATGTCCCGCAAATGATGAGAATTAGGCTCATGAACTGACATTTTCAATCAAGAACAACTTTATGATGAATACACAAATTTATTAATGTTTGAATGAGGTTATGTTGACCGAGGTCCAAGCTAACTGCCCTACGTTGTCACCACCTATCGGCAAACGACGGAAGCAAAGTTGTACACCTTGTACCATTCTACAGCAAAGAACTGAAGAAACTGGTACACCCAACTAAAATCATATGTCTGAAGTACTGCTGGAGGGAATTCACACCATGACTCCTGCAAGGCTGTCCATAAATCTGTAAGAGTATGAGGGGATGGAGATCTATTCTGAACAGTACGTTGCAAGGCGATATGCTCAATAATGTTCATTTCTGGGGAGTTTCGCAACCAGTGGAAGTGTTTAAGCTCAGAAGTGTGTTCCTGGGGCCACTCTGTAGCAAATCTGAACATTTGCAGTGTTGCATTGTACTGCTGGAACTGCGCCAGTCTGTTGGAATGCACAATGGACATGAATGGATCAGGTGATCAGACAGAATGCTTACGTACGTGTCATCTGTGAGAGTCGTACTAGACATACCAGGGGTCCCATATCACTCCAAACTGCATGCCCCCCCCACACCATTACAGAGCCTCCACCAGCTTGGAAAGTCCCCTGCTGACATGCAGGGTCATGGATTCATGAGGTGGTTGTCTCCATACCTGTACACATCCATCCACTCAATACAATTTGGAACAAGACTCGTCTGACCAGGCAACATGTTTCCAGTCATCAACAGTCCAATGTCGATGTAGATGGGCCCAGGTGAGGTGTAAAGTTTTGGGTCATGCAGTCATCAAAGATACACGACTGGGCCTTCGGCTCTGAAAGCTCAAAAGTCCAACATTTGATGTTTTATGGGATTCCTGATATTCACAGTGCACTCGTGAAATGGCCATACGGGAAAATGCCCACTTCATCACTGCTCTGTCGCATTGCTCGTGCGCCAACTATAATACCACGTTCAAACTTACTTAAATCTTGATAACTTGCCATCGTAGCAGCAGTAACTGATCAACAATTGCGTCAGACACTTGGCGTCTTATATAAGCGTTGCCAACCGCAGTGCTGTATTGTGCCTGTTTACGTATCATTGTATTTGAATATGCATGCCTATACCAATTTCTTTGGCACTTCAGTGTAAAAGGTTGTGCAAGAGCTCTGCCTTTTTACCTTTCAGCAGAGAGCAAGAAAACCGTGCAATAAACTCTTTGTCCACTGAAAACTGAGCTGATCCATTCTAAACAAACTTGTCACAGCCAAAGCACACAGTCCAAAAAGTCCGAGTCAGAAAGTAACTGCATGTCTATAAACTTCGGCAAATAGTTCCTCAGTAATTTAAGCATTTAACTGAGTGGAGGTCATCATCATCATCATCATCATCATTTATGCAATGCTGCTAAAATAGTAGGTGATCATCATCATCATTATTTATGCAATGCTGCTAAAAATAGTAGGTGAAACAAGTTCATAGCTTTGGCTATTCCCCGTATTCAGTTAAGTTCTTTTGTTTGCTTTCTGAACTACAACTGAACCAATCAGTTTCAAAATTCCCATCTTCCAAACTCAGAATACACTGCAAGGTGAGCAGCAGTTACAGATAGAATGTGCAACTTGTCACCAATACAGTGCTGTATAAAAAGTATTTGGAAAGGCTTCAGAAAAATAGATTTATTTGAAATATTGCTACTATCCCTTAAAATTCTTCAAAGTACAGCCCTTGAGCATCAACTAACTTTTGCCAGCAGCTTTTCCATGACTAAAGATACCCTGGTAGGTAGATTCTGGAAGATTTGGGTATACATGCAAGCTTCTTTGATGGCACTTAGGGTCCCAAGGTGGTGTCCTCTAAGGGAGGACTTTACTTTTGGGAATAGTAAATAGTCTGCTGGTGATCAGTTGGGACTATAAAGGGATTGGAGAATCATCACAATGTCACTATTGTCAGGTAGTCTCTGACCTTGAAGTAGGTGTGATTGGGTGCATTGTCATGATGCAAATTCCAATACAGGGTGATAATTAGCCTCGCCTGGTAGACCTTCCTCTTCAGTCTTCTTAGTATTTCAAAGCAAAAAGCACCATTCACTGTCTACCCCCCAGGTACAAATTTGTAGTGGACAACTCTCTAGGCACTGAAGAAAATTATTAGCTTGTTTTTCACTCTGGATTTGCTCATTCAATAATTTTTGGACAAGGTGATGCTACAGTGTCACTTGGAACCTTGCTGCTTTATTTCCAGGTCATAATCGAATTCCCACATTTCATCTTCCATGATTATGTTATCCACGAAGCCAAATAGAGGAGGAGATTGGTGTTTAACGTCCCGTCGACAACGAGGTCATTAGAGACGGAGCGCAAGCTCGGGTGAGGGAAGGATGGGGAAGGAAATCGGCCGTGCCCTTTGAAAGAAACCATCCCGGCATTTGCCTGAAGCGATTTAGGGAAATCACGGAAAACCTAAATCAGGATGGCCGGAGACGGGATTGAACCGTCGTCCTCCCGAATGCAAGTCCAGTGTGCTAACCACTGCGCCACCTCGCTCGGTCACAAGCCAAGGTCTTCTACAAAGCACTGCAGATGGTCTTCACAGGCAGACACTTGCCTCTGCTTTTGGTCATTCTTCAAGATCTTTGGAATGAGTTTAGAGCAGATCTCTTGCATCACCAAATTTTCAGTCATATCGCCAAATTTTCAGTCATAATGATATGCACTGTTATCACTGCAACAGCATCTGTGACTACACACATATTTAACTAATAGTCTCAATTTAGCACTTTATGCATATGCTGCATGTTGTCATTGGTTCTTGACGTCAGTGCCATCAAATGTGGGGCACGTCCTCCAACTCTGTGGGCCATCTTTGAAGAGCTTGTGCCATTGGAAAACTGCAGTTTGTGACATGTTTTTATCCTTGAACACTTTGTGAATCATGGCCAATGTGCCCTTACTACACAAAATTTTATGGTGTACCTCTGTTCATTCATTCACTGCATTTTGCACCTGCAATGAGTCATTGAACAGGGCACAACTAAAAACACAATCTCACTTGAACAAATGCTTGCAGGCGATTGGCACTTGGCAAGTGTTGATGGTCACACCCCCCACCCACCACTGAGTAAGTGCAGTGCGAGTGCACTGTGACAAAAGGTCACATCAGGAGAAAGTTGTTCCCAATACTTTTTATACGGACTGTGTCAATAGACCCATAAAACAAAAAAATCTCTGGAAAGAAATTTACCTGTACCACTTACTACAAAGTTTTTTCCCCCCTTGGAAACATCCACTTATTGTTAGTAATGGGACTGAGCAGACTGAATATGACGAGGATGCAGGAGGGGAGACAGCGACACATAAAACCAATCTTGAGGTCACATTACATACTGGTTTTACAGAACAAAAAATATGGGTTTTGCGGCTTGGTGTCATGCTGCTTCCTCTCACAGCCTGAGAATACTGATTTTGATAACAACAATATCTTCACCTACTTCCTGCAGACTAAAACTTGACTTCAAAGCAGGTAACGATTTTTGCTCGCTTTTCAGTTCCAGCGTACTAACTTATATAACTGCTATTCAGTCAGTCATTCGTGTAAACGAACTGTGCTGAATGTGTACATAGTAGGCAATATGTATCTAATCACCACACATCTAGTTGTCAGGCTATACTCCTCACTGCTACTTTGGGCCAGACTACTGACTGCTTTTGTGACTTCATAAGTTCTCCTCTGACTGCAAGCTTATAATTTTCATAATCTACATCAATGTACCAATGTGAAATAATGTTGCAAATACAATGTCCAATAAAAAGTGAAGCATTCAGAACACATAGTCAGATGTTAATGCAACTTTGTAAATGCACACACCATCAATAAGTATGTAAATGATTATCACTGCAACTCTCTGTGACAAGTAGAATGGCCGCTGAGTGCTTTAGTACTCTTAACATTTAGTTTTGTTAATATGCCTTGTGGAGTATATAAAAGACATAAGCCATGTCAGATTTTCAGTGGTCACTGTGGAAGACATGGAAGATGCCAAGTACTCGAGGAGCCTCACTGTGAATCTCTATTTGACTGGCTGGTGGAACTGTGATACTTCAATTTGTAAGGCATTCATTCATATGTCACAGTGGCCCAATGTTGGACTGCATGAAAACTTTAGGGCAGACATACTTGTCAACAATATTCTAGTCGATCAAGTCTGATGACCATGAGGGAGGATAACTGTACTGAGCACCAAGCACATTGTAATCCATTCACATTTGTCACATCTACATCTGCCACCTGAGAACAAGTAATAGATTCCCTATAACATTCAGTGTCATCCCATATCACTGGGCTGAGACTAGCAGCACCTGGGCTACCAAATATTGTTCAATGTGTAGGATGCCTTCAACACCACTACACAAACAGCTGAGTACTTTGGAGTGGTAACATGACCAGGAAGCATGGACTGCTGGCAAATGGCATCACATTGCGTTCAGTGATGAACCACAGTTCTGCACTAACCCGAATGACCATTGTCGGTGAGTATGGTGGCAACACTGGGAGAGGTCACATGCTTTCCATCTTTTGGAGAAACACAGTGAAGTTATACTTGGTGTCATGGTGTGGGGAATCATCGGGTATGCCTTCAGGTCACAGTTGGTAGTGATTGAGGGAGCTCTGATGGGGAAAATGGTGCATCATGGACATCCTGTGTCATCACAGTTGCGTCTTATGGGGCACTACTGAGGTGCTATTTTTCAACAGGACAATGCTCTTGCACACACGACACATGTCTGTGTGAACTATCTATCTGATGTAGATGTACTCCCACGGCCAGCAAGATCCCCAGATCTTTGCCCAATAGGACATGAGAAGGATCAGTTAAAACAGCTGTGTCAGTTATAACAGTTGTGCACCAACCTGCCTCACAGGAGAATACAACAGTTTTAGGCACCCATCCCAACCAAATCAATGCACACATCCAGGCTACAGGAGAAGCAATGCCATACTGAGAAGTGGGTTCATACCGCCAAGTTCTTTGTAAGTTTGACGCAATTTTGTAATCACTGGCATAACATCACGTAACCTCTAAATCCCTTAAGTTTAATTTCAATTTCCTCTGCCCTTCTGGGTGCTCCACATTTTGTCAGGAAGTATAACAGCAATACACATCGCATATCACAATTTAAAGCAATGCACAGGATGTTACAAAAATGAAAGGTTTGTTACAAAATGATCTCACACACACACACACACACACACACACACACACACACACACGCTCAAATCAAAAAACAGCGAGAACAGTTTTCTGACTGGTCTGATGCAGGCCAGACAATTTTCTTTCCTCTTCCAGTCATTTCATCTCACAATAGTACACCAAATCTGAAATGTACTCAATTATTCATCACACGTAGCACATATTTTCTAATCCTTTGCCTTTCCACGAAATTTGTTGTGTCTACAGCTCCTAGTATTATGGAAGCTATTCCTTCACATCTCGGAATACAGTCTACTGTCCTGTTCCTTCTTTTAAAAAGCGTTTTCTACAAATTCCTTTCCCTGCTAATTCTGGGAACTTTGTTGTTCCTTACTTTATCAGTCAACTTAATTTTCAAAATCCTTCCACAACAGAACACCTCAAATACCTTCACTGTCTACTTTTCGGGTTTTCCAACAATCCTTGACTCACTTCCAAACAATGTTGTGCTCTAGACAAAATGATCACAAAAAATCTTTCTTACATGCTTCATTCTAGCAGAGTTCTCTGGCACTAAATCCTCTCTTTGCCTGCACTTGTCTGCTTCTTATGTCCTCCTTCCTTCATCCATCACACATTGCATTATTTCCAAAGTACGAGAATTCCTTCACTGTTTATTATGTGGCTGCAATTTTGATGTTAAGTTTGTTGCTAACCTCACTGCTGCTGCTCCTTAACACTTTTTTCTTTATTCAGTTTCTTTTCATTTCATATCTTCTGCTAACAAGACTGTTAATTTCATTCAACAAATTGCTGTAATTCTTCTTGTACAGTTAAAAGCTAACATCACATTATGTGTGTGTTAATTCATCCTTTTACTGATTTTTAAGATCCTTTTGTGACCAGCAGTTAACTGTTTGTGGTGTATTACCTACATCACATATCTATTAGAGCCGTAACTCGATCTGCTGGCTGTCATATTCTGAAAAGCTGAGAATTGAAAAAACTCCAGTAATGAACAGTAAAAATTTAATGCTCAAATGAAAAATTGGTGCAACCTCACAACCCTTTCACTAATGCACTATGCAATGAACACCTATACTAAGCATATTACTACCCATGCAAAATATGTATTCTACATCACGTTTTTCTGAGACGTTTCAGGTCTAACAAGGGCACCTTATAGTCTGACCCCCTTCCATTTTCTTCGTACTCACTTATTTTTAATTATTAATGGCACAAAAAATTTGTATATTTATTGTGAACTAAAATTTGATACAAAAATGCTATCCAGCAAATAGCAAATAAAATACTTCTCTTTTTGTACCAAAAAAATATAATTCAGTATTTGTTAATTAATATTTCCACTCAACAATAAATAAATAACTTAAATAAAGGAAACAAAAGTTTCTGCTAATAAGAATCACACCAGTGACTTCATGATTGTACATCACGTACTCAGCTATTGGTTATGTTAATGGGCATGAGATGTTTTATACTTAACAGCAATCAGAAATATTCTAATCTTCAAACACAATTTTTTCAATGTACTCCTTTAGGAAAGGTATGTAAGTATGAAGAAAATGAAATATTGCAACCATGTAATGTTTTCTTGTAAGATTATACCTTATTAGGTCTATGTACTGAACAATCTAATATCTATGACAATATGTCTTTCTTGGTCAAAACTAGGCTTCGATGCACAAATACTGAAGCGTATGTAGGTAATGGGGCATTGGCAACTACCTTAAAGAAATTATTTTATTCTCATATTAATCCCATTCCCAAATGCAATGCACCGATTCAGATATTGAAAATGTAAAAAATAGCTACTAAGTTAACCAGTGTTATGAAAGGAAATGAATTGAGTCAAAGCTAATAGTATCAAATTAGCAGTGCACAGTAAGAGTACAGGACAACATAAGCAATTGCCCTGAAATTGATGTGGATGGAGCTTGTAATGAGACTCTCAGTCAATTAACATGTCTTTTTAATTGAAGGTGCAGCCAGACAAAATAAGAGAAGAACAACATATAATGAAAAGATGATAAGGTGACCCAACTACATAGGCAGAAATTACACTGTCAACAAAGGCAAAGGATTGTGATTAGTGACAGCAGTTGGGAAAGTTATCTAATACTAGTTGTTTGACGGTCAGCAACAAAAACAACAGAAAGGATAGGACGGACGAACTACATATTTTAAATAAACTTTTCTTTTATTCAATTAGAAGCTAAATAAAGGTTTAATAAACATCTACTTATAAAATTTATGTACACCACCACGTAGGTCACACAGCGAATTTCTAATTACTTGTTTAACATGATGTTAGTGACACACTGTAAATTTCATATAAAATAAATTATTTAGCTGTGCATTGCAAAACACTTTGGTGTAACAACAGACATTTTTTAAAGAGTTTTTATTTTATTTCAAGGAGTAAGAAGAAAAAAAGATGAGGGTTTAGCATCCCAGTGACGAGAACTAAGAGACTAAGCATGAGCTTACTGATCATGGTTAGAGAAGGTACTTAAGTCACGTCAACTTCAAAGCAACCATTCTGGAATTCACATTAATCAATTTAAGAAAACCACAGCAGACCTTATACAAGATGGCTGTATGGCAATTTGAAAGCCACTCTCTCTAGAGCGAGACGAGTGGCTGACGTAGGATATGGATGATGCTTTTGCTCTAACATCACCACCATCCTTAACTTAGTAGATAATGTATGAAAAGCAATGTAGGATTTGTTTAGGCCAAATCAGCACTTCGAAGTTGCCACAATGGTCTGTAAATGTGTAAAATTCAAACTAGATATCCTACAGTGTAGCTTACAGGTCAGTGACTGGCATTATAACATCCATACTTCTCATACTGATGTCCAGGGTCCATTCTGGTGATGATCTTTTTCACATTGTCTTGCAAGTCATCATGTTGAAAAAGGCACAAAGTACCAATTTTAGCAAAGCCTCTCACACATGATGAGAGGAAATACTATAAAACCTGTAGTACTTTGCTTCACTATGTTATGTGTTACTGTAATGACAGCAATGATGTATGTAGAAGCTTCAATGGCCATTTACATCAAAAGCATGTCTAACCGAATCTTATTAAAAACTTCCATAAAGTAACTTCTCGGTGTGTAGTATGCAGTTGTCATCTTGTGCATGATGTCATATGGTGAACTTACTTCTGATAACAATCTTCACTAGAACCCTTTTCCATGATCCAAGATCACTACACGTGGTACAATATTCTTCAACAATAAACCTAGCAAATTCAAAGATTCAGCCTTGGTGACAGTGCAAGAAGTAAGACAGTAAGTGCACATCACTATCTGTTTCTTGCTGTTTCTCAACTTTGGAAATCTCTCCGAGAAGTAAATTCCGATTCAGTGAAACACAGCAACTGCAGGAAGAACTGGAACCAGATGTTCTGGGGATAAATGAAGCACACTCTTCTGTCACACCATTGGCATTCCCTAAAGCTGTTTAAATAATGTCTGACAAATTAGTACAGAATGGCCACTGGTATCTGATTCTGATATAATCATGCATCTACCACATCCCAGCCACCTGATGTCAGAATGACGTAGAAATACTTCAGTATAACATGGGATGGTATGCAACCATTTCTGTCCCATTTAGTTGTAATTATTTTTAAACAATATTACATTTATTAATTTTAATTCTCTTTTGAAAGTTTCTTCCACTTCAGTAATACAGGATTTTTCCTTTGTTTGGCAGCAGTGTTTGTCAGAGCAGTGATGACTCAGATATCACCAGTGTTGTAATGTTACTCTAATGGATTATGCAAAAGCAGTCAGCATTTTTGCATATCCATTTTTGTATATTATTCATACATCTTATTTCTGAAGCTTTAGTACCTATTTTATCAATCATCCTCATGTATCCTTCAGGCTTCTAAACCAGCATAAAGAATGGTCATTAGTCACAACTCTGAATGAGCTGCCATATAAAAAGGATCAAAATTTACTGGTTGTCCAAATAACTGCATGACATGCTTCCTCAGTTGTAGAGTAATTTTCCTTGGACTTGAGAGAGCATTCTCTAGGTGCATGCAATCCCTCTTTCAGTGACATTCTGGATTTGCACTAGCATCAACGTGTTATTCTGCCTGAGCAGTCTCACCAAAAAGCATTATGACTGGTGAATATGGTAGTGCTATGTTAAGAGTACAGGAAGCTGTATCTTGGATCTCAATACATGAAAATTTGGCATCTCCATTTAACAGTTCTTGTACTGGCTATGACTTGCAATTTAAATACTTTATGTGGCAGCACATTGTAAGGAAGGTTCTCACACCACGAATGGGCCAAGGAATTGGAAAATCCATCATGTAGCTTACTTTTATGGACCAGGGCAGATGGTGTGTTAACTAAGCGCTCCAAGATTTTTATTCCATGTATGATTAAGATGTTTTTTGTATTCAAGCGAAGACCTGTGTCATGGACACACTTCAGCATGGTTGTCAAGCAGCTACATGCTCTTCAAATGTCTTTGAGAAAAGAACAATGTTATCACACAGGAAACATACTTCATCCTTTTAAGATGTTGAATCATACTGTCCATGTGTGTTCAAAGGTGGCAGGAGCATACATCCATTAGCAACTTTGAACTCAAAGAAGCCACAAGATGTTATTAAAACAGTGTTTTCTCAGTCAGCTTCATCACTTTCAATCAGTCAGTAGCCAGTCTGCTTAATCCTATGGAGAAATACTTCATTCCCTTCAGACAGTCTCCAGTTCTTACCAGTGGTTACGCTCCCTTTCTGATTCTGCTCAGCCACTACAATCCATTCACCATAAGAATAAACCTGATGTAAACACTGCATTATGTATTCTTGTGCATTTGCTGGAACCTCATTGGTTTTCTGTTTCATGTGGGACTGAAGCAAAGCTGTCTTGAGTACTGTCAAGTACGATAATAAGGGTACATTTTGTGCTCTGCTTTACTCGCACATTGACTTAGCTATAATACGGGACAACAGCTTTACCGGCACATTTAACTATAACAGCACTGGCCGTTCAGCTGGTATGGCTAGCCTGCAGTGATGTGGCCAGCCGCAGTTCACACGTAAAAAGAGATGAGCAGAGGAGCAATACAGCTTCGATGTCATTTAATTCTTAAGCAGAATGAAATAATACACTGCAAATCGCCCACAATACGCTCCTTAGACGACTACATGAAAATAGCAACACATTATCATTTTTAGTTAATGTACTACTGAAATTAAAACAAGAATGATGAGAATTCCTGGCTTAACCACAGGGTAATTTTTCTGCATAAGCTGTGGGTAACATAAGAAAGTATTGAAGGATTTACCGTCAGTTGTCTGGTTTTTTTACATTACGTTACATTTATCGTTTTCCATGGATCCCTTGGAGAGGAGTCTCTGGGATGTGGATAGAGTCAAGCCCCCCCCCCCCCCCCCCCCCCCTTCTGATAGCATACATGGCTATTGTAAAATTCTAATGCACACAGAACTATGAGCTATAATCCTTGTGAAGATATTCATCGATGGAGTAGGAGGAGTTGGCCAACAGGAAGTTCTTTAATTCACTCTGAAACTGATCTTTATCACTTTACAAGACCTCTGATATGCTCTGGTAAGTTATTGAATATATGAGTACCCATGTATTTGACTCCTTTTTGTACTGATGTCCTTATACAGATTGTTAATAGGAACAACAAGGGACCTAAAACAGAGCCCTGGGACATCCCTTGTCTGATGGTTTCATATTTTGTCCTTATACAGATTGTTTTTGGTTCTGGTATTATAACCATGTTTTGCACTATTTTGTGTAAAAAGAGACACAAAAGGACATCAATGAGTATACATACTGAGAAGTAGTAGTTAGAATACCAAGTTTCTTAAAGAGGTCTCTGCCTGACGATCTAGGAGTGACACCAGATATAATTCTAATGACTTGTTTCTGAATTTTGAAAATTCTCTCTTTGTGAGAGGAGTTTCCCCAAACGATGATTCCATAACGCATTGGTGAATGGAAGTAGGTCGAATAAACTAACTTCTTCATTTTTAAATCACCTATTTCTGCTATCATACGTGCTGCAAATGTAGCTGAACTAAGGCATTTTATTAAGTCTAGAGCACAAGTTTTCAATTTAGGTTGTCGTCAATTTGTAGCCCTAAAACTTTGACACTGTCTACAGCTTTGATTTCATTGTTTGAATACATTATACTTATAGGGTCAGGTATTCTTTGTGAGGTACTAAACTGTATGTACTGGGTCTTGTCAAAATTCAGTGACAATCCATTTTCTGTGAACCACTGTAATGGATCTGGGAGATGTGTTATTTTCTACCGGATTTGTTGATACCAAATTGTAAATGTTTTCTTATATTTTTGTCAGAATATTTTTTATTGTAATTTGCCTTATTATATGCTAATTTACTTATATTTTTGAGAGCGAAAGCATATTGATTACTATTAGTAAATGTGTCTAAGAATAGCAAAGACACTGATTACAAGTGGAAGCTTGTGTGTTGTGTAAAATGTCTTTGACGCTGGAGTCGTCTTTGACTGTACTCAGTTGGCAGTGAACTCTTGGTGTGTGTTGACGGTAGAACAATGTGCAGGTCGCCGTCATAAATAATTTTGAATTATGTTACTATTTTTTTATATTAACTTTAAGAAGAAACTACATTCGAAGAAATGGTACTTGAAGCACCAAAAATGAGGCGAACACATTGAACCAGGTCATTTCTGCGGCCGACAAAACTGCAATTGTGGAATCATACTTCCACTAGACAACTGAAGCCAAGACCAATATCGCCTTGTAAACATCTAACGGAAAAGGTACTGTCATGAAATATGCCAAATTTAAGTAAATAAAAATAGTGAGCATATTTCAACTTTGTGTCTCAGCCAGGATACCATATTTCAATTGGGGACTGTAGCCGGGATATTGCGTTCACGAGATCTTCAATAGTGCTACGAGGAAGAAAAGTTTTGTGTGTTAATACCAGTTTTTTCAGAATGTGTGTTACAGTATTTGTGTTCATCGGGAAGTAAAAGTTTTGGAGAAGAAATGTTTCGGCAAGAAATATAATTTTCGACAGAAGAAGTAATTTCAAGAATTTTGGTCAACAATCACATGGATGGAAAATGTGGATTTGCAACAGTAGAAGAGTCTTCCAGATAAGTCACAAAACCCTCATATTTTGTTAAAACAAAATTTAATAGACTTCGAAAATCAGGACAGGTCAAATGAAATAGAAAGAACCGATCAATTTGATTTAAAAAGTTTTCTTGTAAATTTCACGAAAGAAATTAAACAATCAGTTGACGACAATAAGACTTACTGGGATGAAAAAATTGATAACATTTTGTTGCAAGTCCAAGCAGTCAATACCCAAGTGGGTGATCTTACGAACAGAGTTGGCAGTGTTGAGGAAAAAATTGAATCTGTGGAAGCAAAAGTAAATGAAATTGATGCTAAATTGAGCGATGAAATTAATACTGTAAAAAATGAGTTACTGGCAGAGAGAGAAAGAAATTTAATTGATTTTAATGAGATAAAAGGGGAAATTAAAAATTTGGATGAGAACACAAAAGTTTTAGTAAAAAATGTACAAGAAACTGACAATCGTTTGGTTACTCTAGAAAAAAAAGTAGAGTGCAACGATTTAGAAAACAAAAAATCTGTCAAAGAACTTAGCGAAAAAATTGAAAGTTTTGACATTGAATTTCAAAGCAAAAATCACAATGTCAACACATGCAATCTTGTATCTAATATTCCAGTGAAGCACTTTTCGGTAGATGGACCCTTAGATCCCGTTGATTTTATACAGTATTGTAAGGATTGTTTTTTACCTCACTCACCAGATGATATGAAAATTAAATTTGTGAAAAAATTCTTGGAAGGGGAAGCTTTGACTTGGGCAAACCAGATTGTAACTTTGGGGATGTCCTTTTCAGAATTTGAATCAAAATTTCTGGAAAATTTTTGGGATGATCTTAAACAAACTAGAATCAAAAGTGAATTTTTGAATGGGAGAAACTATAGAGAATCAGATGGGAGCATGAAACAATTTTGCAAAAGTGAACTTCAAAAACTTATTCATTTAACAAAACCTTTGGATGACTTGATCAAAATTGATACCTTAAAGAGAAGATTGCCATCAGCAATGCAGTTGAGTTTAGTTCATTGTCCTGATAGTTATGTTGAGCAGTTTCTCAATTATATTGAAAAGTTGGATAGGGTAACAACAAGAACACACAGTGGGTTTACTCAGAAAGGTAACGGTCAAAATTGAGGAAATGACAACTTTCAAAAAAGGGAACAAAACAATTATCATGGTGTCAGTCAAAATTCAGGGGGATATAACAATTTTCAAAAGAAGGACCATAATTTTTATCCAAAACAAGAACAACATTTTTGCAGAAATAATCAACAAAATAGAGAACACTTTAGGGATCAAAATCACAGAAATTTTGATAGAGATCAGTACAATAGAAACTACCAACAGTCAGGTAATGTTTGGCCTAGGAATGGGAACAGAAATGTTGATCAGAGACATTGGCAGAACCACAATCAGCAGTTCAAACAGGAACCAGTTGTAATTCAGGAAATAAAAAACGAGTAGACACCCCCTTGAAGGTTTGCAAGGTTGAGGCAGAAGGTGAGCATGATGAAAGGACCAATGGATGTGACTATCATAAACCCAAACATAACAGTTCCAAACCTAATCTATCACATGAGGTCATTAGTTGTTACTTATTGAAGAAATTTCAAGAGGAAAATAATGATGATATTGATAAAGATAAAATTTTCAGTACACAAGAACATACAGTAGATAAAAGTAATTGTGATTCATTTAATTTGACAGAGTTTTACACTTGGGCAGAAAAGAACAACACTTTGTCAGATGATGTAATTTGTAGTAGTTCAGAGACGTGTGTGAATGAAAGAGAGAATGCATGCTGTGAGAATGAAAATATTGGTGAAAGGGATCTGGTAACTTTAGAAAGGGGAAATTATATTTTGGGGAATAATTTGAATGTGTATGACCTGAATATGTATAATGATAATGATGTTGATGATAAAGTTGATTATGATAGTAATGGTATTGATGATGATGTTGAGGAAAGGTGTTTCATTAGTTTAAATAGGGAGTTGGGTATACACATGGTTGAAAATGGATTAAATAGTGAGAATATTATAGAAATTCCCAGGGATGTTACCAGGATGAATAAGGCTCACAAGCTGGGTGTATGTGAAAGTGTGAATTTTGATGTTGTTGGTAAAGAATCTGACTACACAAATAAAAATGACACATGTATAACTTCTAGTCTAAGTGAAACTTTTACAGATACTAATGACACACACATATTTCTTATGAATCTATGGTTGAACAGTGAAACTATTTCTTTTGACAAGAACTTTAGAAAGATGCTTATTAATGTATGTGAAACTGTATGTCCTGAGTGGTGGAAAAAGATGAGATATTTTATTTTTGAAAAGCTGAAAGATAAGTACTTCAATAGTATACAATGTGATTTGGATGAAAATTCTTGGCTGTTTGAGATAATAGAGAGTACTAATGACAATTTTGTATCTTGTGCAAATTTTATAACTGTGACAAATAATACATGTAATGATATACCATATGATTCTGGTAAGTATAGGTTTGGAGAAATTGAAAGTGATTTATTACATGAGGATACAGGTTCTGAGAAAAGTGATCAACTTTGCAGTCCTTATATAAAAGTTCAAATTGGGTCATGGATTGGTAAATGTTTAATTGATACAGGAAGTGAGATCTTGGGAATATCTGAAAGGTTAAGCAAGAAATTGAAAGCGGGGAAAAATTATGTTGAAATGCCAGTTGTTGGGGCAAAGATAAAAGGTGCTACTGGGAAGAGCAGTAAATTGGTAAAAAGCCAGGCTTTAGTGACATTTTTAATTGAAGGCAAGTTGTTCACGCATGGATGTTTTGTAATTCAGGAATTTAATGAGGATTTTCTTTTGGGTATGAATTGGATAGTGAAAGTAAATACAGCATTTGATTGGGTTGGAAGAAAACTTTTGATGGAAACTAGTGAAAGGGAATACATTCAGACAAATTTTGTGAACACACTTGGTGATCAGAGTAATGGAAATTTTGACAGTATCAATTTATTAAAAGAAAATAGATTGGAGAACATTGAAACTCATAGATTTGATACTGATGAAGTTGAATTTAGGAATTTAGTAAATTTGAAAATTTCAGAAACACAAAATTTATCTGGGGAGCAAAAACAACAGTTAGAAAATCTGCTGTGGTAATACAGCGATGTTTTCAGTGACATACCTGGTAGGGTAAAGGGTTATCAGTGTGAGCTTCAGGTAAAACCTCATGAACCATTTTTCATAAAACCATACAGTATTGCAATATCAAAAAGACCTGCTGTTGAGAAAGAGCTGAAAAAGATGGAAGGATGTAATATAATAGAAAGGAGTATCAGTGCATATAATAATCCTCTAGTAGTAGTTTCGAAAAAAGATGGTGGAGTAAGATTGGTTTTGGACTCTAGACACTTAAACAAAATTTTGTTCAGACAGACAGACCATCCCGAAAATATTGATGAGTTACTCTATAAATTTACAGATATAAAATATATGTCAAGTTTGGATCTAACTTCGGGTTTTCATCAGGTACCACTTTCGGTTAATTCTAGGAAATATAGTGCTTTCTTTTACAATGGTAAGAGTTACCAATATTGTGTTGTGCCATTTGGGTTAAATTCTTCTGTTTCCGAATTTATAAGAGCTTTGGATCATGTACTGGGGCAAGAACTTGCATCTAAACTGATAATTTATGTAGATGACATTTTGGTTACAGGGCAAAATTGGGAGGAACATTTTTAGATTTTGAAGTCAGTTTGTGAAAAACTTAGAAAAGGGGGGATGACATTGAAATTAGAGAAATGTAAATTTGCAGTTTCTGAATTAAAATTTTTGGGTCATGTTGTCACAGACAAGGGAATTTTGGGAGATCCAGAAAAAATTAAAGCAATTTCAGAAATTTCTATTCCTAAGACTAAAAAACAATTAAAGTCGTTCTTTGGGTTATGCGGTTATTACCGAAAACATATAAGTGATCAGAGTCTGAAGGCACCATATTTAAGTCAGTTACTTAAGAAAAACACTGTTTGGGTTTGGGATAAAAGTTGTCAGGAAGAGTTCGATAAAATTAAGCAAGAGTTGAGGAAGCAACACTTATTACACAGACCTGATTTTAATTTACCATTTTGTTTGAACACTGATAGCAGTAATTATGGGCTTGGAGCAGAGTTATTTCAAGAAAGAGTAGAGAATGGAGTTAAGATACATTGTACCATAGCATTTGCAAACAGAATGTTGCTCAAGCATGAGAAAAATTATACAGTCACAGAGAAGGAACTTTTGGCAATTCATTGGGCTTTTACAAAATTTAGAATTTACCTTATTGGACATAAAACCATAGTATTTTCGCATCACAAAGCTTTGAGTTACTTACAAGAGTGCAAATTATACCACAGTAGATTGACCAGATGGGCAATATTTCTGCAACAGTTTGACTTTGAAATCAAACACATAAAAGGTTCTGAGAATGTAGTAGCTGATTCACTTTCAAGATTACCAATTGGGGGAGAAAAGGAGATTTTTGAACAAGAGGAGGAAAAGTAATTTAAAATTAGATACTTGAAAGGGGTGGAAAATGAGAAAACAATTAGAACTATGTGTAACAAAATTAGAAAAAATCAAAATTTAGATCAAAGTTGGAAATTAATCAAAGAATGTTTAGGCAAGAAGGGGTATGAGAAACTTGATAAATTTTACAAATTACATAATGGGATTTTATTTCAGAGAACAGATGTAGATTCTGATAATTGGACACTGTGTTGGCCAGAGGCAGATGCTGATACGCTGATCATTTACATACATGAAAGTTTTGGTAACTGTGGGATACAGAAGTGCATTCAAAAGATACAAGAAAATGTTTATTTTTAGAATATTGGAAAGAAGGTAAGAAAAGAATTGGCAACCTGTGACAAATGTCAGAGAGTTAAAGTGAGTAATCAAAGATGTGGTGGAGAGATGCAAAACATTATTCCAGAAAAACCTTTAGATCTTATCGCAGTGGACTTGTATGGAATGTTACCAAAGAGTAAAGGTGGTCACTGTTACATATTTGTTATGGTAGATGTATTTTCAAAATTAGTTAAACTACATCCAGTGAAAAAAGCTACTAGCCATGAAATTATAACAAAAATTGAAAGAGATTATTTCGCACAGGTGGGTAAACCAAAAGCTATATTATCAGATAATGGTTCACTGTTCACCTCTAAAATTTGGAAAAAGTTTATTGAAAGATCAAAATTGAAGCATATACTTATATCTGTTTATTCTCTGTCCACCAATCCTGCAGAAAGATATATGAGGGGAATTGGGAGACTTTGTAGAACCTATTGTAGCCATAAACATCCAACCTGGTTTGAGCACATTCGAAATTTTGAAGATATTATGAATAGCCTACAACATAGTTCCACAGGATTTTCACCGTATGAGATTATGTTTAATATTAGACCTCCAAATCTTATATCAGAACTTACTGAATTTCCTAAATGTACACCTTTAGCTATGCAAGAGAGAGAAGATATTGTCAGGGAAACTACGAGGAAACAAGGGGAAAAGAGGAATAAAAGACATAACAATAGGGTAAAATTAACCACTTTCAAAATTGGGGATCTTGTTCTGGTCAAATCTCATGAAAAATCAAAAATGTTAACTCATCATCATCATCATCATCATCATCATCATCATCATCATCATCATTTAAGACTGATTATGCCTTTCAGCATTCAGTCTGGAGCATAGCCCCCCTTATAGAGTTCCTCCATGATCCCCTATTCAGTGCTAACATTGGTGCCTCTTCTGATGTTAAACCTATTACTTCAAAATCATTCTTAACCAAATCCAGGTACCTTCTCCTCGGTCTGCCCTGACTCCTCCTACCCTCTACTGCTGAATCCATGAGTCTCTTGCGTAACCTTGCTTCTCCCATGCGTGTAACATGACCCCACCATCTAAGCCTGTTCGCCCTGACTGCTACATCTATAGAGTTCATTCCCAGTTTTTCTTTCATTTCCTCATTGTGGACACCCTCCTGCCATTGTTCCCATCTTCTAGTACCTGCAATCATCCAAGCTACTTTCATATCCGTAACCTCAACCTTGTTGATAAGGTAACCTGAATCCCCCCAACTTCCGCTCCCATACAACAAAGTTGGTCGAAAGACTGAACGGTGCACAGATAACTCAGTCTTGGTACTGACTTCCTTCTTGCAGAAGAGAGTAGATCGTAGCTGAGCGCTCACTGCATTAGCTTTGCTACACCTTGCTTCCAGTTCTTTCACTATGTTGCCATCCTGTGAGAATATGCATCCTAAGTACTTGAAACCGTCCACCTGTTCTAACTCTGTTCCTCCTATTTGGCACTCAATCCGTTTATATTTCTTTCCCACTGTCATTACTTTCGTTTTGGAGATGCTAATCTTCATACCATAGTCCTTACATTTCTGATCTACCGTATTTACTCGAATCTAAGCCACACTCGAATCTAAGCCGCACCTGAAAAATGAGACTGAAAATCAAGGAAAAAAAATTTTCCAGAATCTCAGCCGCATCTGAAATCTGAGACTCGAAATTCAAGGGGAGAGAAAAGTTTTAGGCCGCATCTCCAAATCGAAACAAAGTTGGTCCATTATAATAGAAGACACAATTTAGGTCGAGTGAATGACGATACATCTACAGTAGTTTGGTTCGAGTCGTAACCTTAGCAGTTAAGCTTTACCAGGTAGCCATTGCTATGCGTCAGGCGCTCCGCCCGTATTTATACAGGTACCCTTCCTTTTTCACGTGCTTGGTCTGGTTTGAATCGATTGCTTATTTTTCTTTGATCTGAAAAGCGCTGTTTTCTTTGTTATAGGTGTTTACGTCACTCTAAGCTGAAAATGCATTACTGTACTGTGTCATACATTGTTTGTCGCATTATGATAGTGCGTGTTTATGGCCTGTCGCCGCTCGCGGCATGGCTTGCTTTAGTGCGCACTACCGCCGCTTACAATTTAAAAAAAAGAGAGAGTAATCGTCTCATTAGCAAAACAATGGTAAGAGACTGCTATTTGTTGTTACCTACACTGCTGCCTACTTTGATAATGATCAACAAGAACCAAATTATATACTGCGTATGATAGAAGATGTTCTGAACGAGATTTTAGCTAAATTTTTTCCCCGTTTGAAAATCTTTGCAGATGCCTCTTTAGTACATTACATTCTGCACAGAAATTAGAGTCATCTTAGATTTAAAGATCTAGTCAATTGCTGTGCTTCATTTCTGACTGTATCACTATTAGGCATAAGAATAATAGGAATATAAACATGACATGATATGTATATTCTTCCGCGTTTGCTGTTGTCTCACTCTAGTTTCGTAGTTTATTAGGCAGACAGGATTTAAATGAGATGGCAGTAAACACGAAACAATACATGGCAAAATGTTTATATTCGTATTATTCTTAAGGTGAAGAGAATACTGCATGTGATTCACAATTCATAGAAGTTCCTATTAGCAACCATCACTTCTCACAGGTAGGAAAAAATTCAGAACGTAGAGTTGGCCATAGTGACAAACATTCCAAACAGTCTTGCCAGTCGGATTTTCGTAGTACATTGAAATCATGGAGGTCCATGATTGAAATGCTGCTACATTCGAAGATGAACAATACGGAATTTGTATTTACTTCGTTGGATAATGCATGAAAATGCAGTGGTCGAAACTCGGGGCGGAGAAAAAAAAGCTCGTCTTCCACCTTTTTTTTTTTAAAATTTATTTACTGACGCAGAGGATTTGGTGCCAGGATTTATCTTTGTGCCTACAAAGCATGCCTGTGTAGCGCTACATATATTCGACAGCAGAAGTTAGTTGTGGCAGCACCCAGCAACATTTTTCAGAACTTCCGCTTGCTTTGCACTCGATTCTAAGCTGCAGGCGGTTTTTTGGAATACAAAAACCGGAAAAAAAGTGCGGCTTAGATTCGAGTAAATACGGTAGCTCTGAAATATTACTTTGCAAACTTTCAATCGAATCTGCCATCACAACTAAGTCATCCGCATATGCAAGACTGCTTATTTTGTGTTCACATATCTTAATCTCATCCAGCCAGTCTATTGTTTTCAACATATGATCCATAAATAATATGAACAACAGTGGAGACAGGTTGCAGCCTTGTCTTACCCCTGAAACTACTCTGAACCATGAACTCAATTTACCGTCAACTCTAACTGCTGCCTGACTATCCATGTAAAGACCTTTAATTGCTTGCTAAAGTTTGCCTCCTACTCCATAATCTTGTAGAACAGACAATAACTTCCTCCTAGGAACCCGGTCATATGCCTTTTCTAGATCTATAAAGCATAGATACAATTCTCTGTTCCACTCATAACACTTCTCCATTATTTGCCGTAAGCTAAAGATCTGGTCCCGACAACCTCTAAGAGGCCTAAACCCACACTGATTTTCATCCAATTGGTCCTCAACTAATACTCGCACTTTCCTTTCAACAATACCTGCGAAGATTTTACCCACAACGCTGATTAAAGAGATACCTCTGTAGTTGTTACAATCTTTTCTGTTTCCATGTTTAAAGATTGGTGTGATTACTGCTTTTGTCCAGTCTGATGGAACCTGTCCCCATCTCCCAGGCCATTTCAATTATCCTGTGTAGCCATTTAAGACCTGACATTCCACTGTATTTGATGAGTTCCGACTTAATTTCATCCACCCCAGCCGCTTTATTGCACTGCAATCTATTGACCATTTTTTCCACTTCCTCAAGTGTGATCCTATTTCCATCATCATTCCTATCCCATTCTACCTCGAAATCTGAAACATTACTGATCGCATTTTCACCTACATTGAGCAACTCTTCAAAATATTCCCTCCATCTGCCCAAGGCATCCACAGGATTCACCAGCAGTTTTCCTGACCTGACCAAAATACTTGTCATTTCCTTCTTACCTCCCTTTCGAAGACTGCTAATTATACTCCAGAATGGTTTTCCAGCAGCTTGACCCATAGTCTCCAACCTGTTTCCAAAGTCTTCCCACGATTTCTTCTTCGATGCTGCAATTATCTGTTTGGCTTTGTTTCTTTCTTCAACATAACTTTCTCTGTCTACCTGGGTTCTGGTATGTAGCCATTTTTGATACGCCTTCTTTTTCCTTTTACAGGCTGCCTTGACTGTATCATTCCAACAAGCTGTTTGCTTAATCCTACTTTTACACACTACTGTTCCAAGACATTCTTTAGCCACTTCTAGTACTGTGTCCCTGTACCTTGTCCATTCCTTTTCCAATGACTGTAACTGACTACATTCAACTAACTGGTACCTTTCTGAGATTGCTGTTATGTACTTGTGCCTGATTTCCTTATCCTGAAGTTTCTCCACTCTTATCCTCCTACATATGGACCTGACCTCCTGCACTTTCGGCCTCACAATCCCAATTTCACTGCAGATTAAATAATGATCAGTGTCATCAAAGAATCCCCTCAATACACGTGTGTCCCTCACAGCCTTCCTGAATTCCTGATCTGTTATTATATAGTCAATGACAGATCTGGTTCCCCTGCCTTCCCAAGTATACCGGTGAATGTTCTTATGTTTAAAAAAGGAGTTTGTGATTACTAAGCCCATACTGGCACAGAAATCCAAGAGTTGTTTCCCGTTCCTGTTGGCCTCCATATCCTCTCCAAATTTACCCATAACCTTTTCATACCCTTCTGTTCGATTTCCAATCCTGGCATTAAAATCACCCATGAGCAGAACACTGTCCTTGTCCTTTACTCTAACAACTACATCACTGAGTGCTTCATAAAAACTATCCATCTTATCTTGATCTGTCCCTTCACAATGGGAATATACTGACACAATCCTAATTTTCTTGCTAGACACTGTCAAATCTATACACATCAGTCATTCGTTTACATACCTTATTGCAACTACGCTGGGTTCCATTTCTTTCCTGATGTAAAGCCCTACACCCCATTGTGCTATTCCTGCTTTGACTCCTGACAGGTAGACCTTGTATTCTCCCACTTCCTCTTCTTTCTCACCCCTTACCCGAATGTCACTAACAGCTAAAACGTCCAGCCTCATCTTACTTGCAGCCTCTGCCAGCTCTACCTTCTTCCCAGAGTAGCCCCCATTGATATTAATAGCTCCCCATCTCATTACCATTTGTTTGCCAAGTCGTATCTTAGGAGTCCCTGGTTTGTCAGTTAGAGGTGGGACTCCGTCACCTCCAAAGGTCAGAGGCATTTTGCTCTGATTATTGCCAGCATCATATTTAAAGTACCAGGGAAGCAGGTTGCTAGCCTTACTTGCCCCGAGTCCCATTGGGTTTTACCCCTAACGGCTGAGGGACTAACCGGTGGATTTGGTAGTCTTTGCCGTATGAGCACAAAGGTGACCACGACTCAGAATATGTCCGAGATGCCCAGCCTTATTCCAAAGTAACTGGTATCCCGACTGTCGGGACCACTTACTTGGCCACTCATACGTTGCCCGTGGTTCATGAACTAGGACATGACTCCATGACTAACTTCAGAAATTAAAAAATTCTTTGATATCTATATTGGGCCTTTTGAAGTCATAGAAAATCCACACCCTAATGCTTATCGTTTGGTGTACCCTAAATCAAAGAAATTATTTGGTCTCAGGAATGTTGTCTCTTTGAAACTGTATAAACAGAAATCATAATTTCAAAAATTTAAATAACCTATTATCATCTAAAACAAAAGTCCTCCACTGGAATATGCTTGTTAGAACAAAACTACCTGTACAACCAAGTATGTATATTTGCATGTATAAATTAATAATTTGAAGTCACATGTTAATTGAAACTGATGAAAAAACACTGTTGTAACAAAGAATGAGAGAAAGATTTATTTTTACTTTTTTACAAAAAAAAAGAAAAAAAAAAGAGTCTCCCTAGTGAGGATTTCTGAATTTTTCTGATTTTTGGAAGCTAAGTCTTCCCTGTGGGTGAAGGCATGCATGTGAGGATATGCATGCAAAGGTATAAGTTTCAAAACCAATTTTAGATAAAGCCTCATGATATATGAGCAATTTATTGTTGTTTATACTGATGTTGTGGGGAGCGAAAGTACTCTTCACATGAATGTGACTTGTAGTAATATTGTAGTAGAGAGGCAAGTGTACATAAATAATTGAAAAAAAAAAATTAGATAATACTGATGTATCTTTAGCTGTACCAAAAGAAAAAAATCATAAGGAAAAAAATACAAAACAAAAAAACATGAGTAAAAAAATTTAAAAAGAAAATCATAAGCAAAAAAAAAATACAAAAAACATAAGTAAAAAAATAAATTCAAAAAGAAAATCAGAAGTAAAAATATATATATAAAAGGCAAATATATAGAAAAAAAAACACTACACTATATATGTCCAGTATCATTTTTATTGTACAATATGTAAGCAAAATGAAATTAACATTAATATAAAAAAAAATTAATCTTATTCTAGGAAATGAGTTTTACCTTTCTATTATTTTTAATGTGTATGCTGTATGTTAGAATATTTCTCATGTATATTTTATACCATGTATATTTGTCATGTCAAATAATTTCTTTACTTGAATTTTTTGTGTATGAGATTGATGGGGAAGTATCATTGCAACAACAGCCAGTAACAAGTCCACAGATTCAAAGAGTCCAAATTTGGAAGACGTTATCAGACTGCATCATTAATGTACTACTTGTGCAATAAAGTTCCATTACTGAGTGTGGTCGGGATTTTGTTGTATATGTTCATAACAACAAAAGCGCTGGGGAGTAGTTGTAATGGATCTGGGAGATGTGTTATTTTCTACCGGATTTGTCGATACTAAATTGTAAATGTTTTCTTATATTTTTGTCAGAATATTTTTTTATTGTAATTTGCCTTATTATGTGCTAATTTACTTATATTTTTGAGAGTGAAAGTATATTGATTACTATTAGTAAATGTGTCTAAGAATAGCAAAGAGACTGATTACAAGTGGAAGCTTGTGTGTTGTGTAAAATGTCTTTGACGCTGGAGTCGTCTTTGACTGTACTCAGTCGGCAGTGAACTCTTGGTGTGTGTTGACGGTAGAACAATGTGCAGGTCGCCGTCATAAATAATTTTGAATTATGTTACTATTTTTTTATATTAACTTTAAGAAGAAATTACATTCGAAGAAATGGTATTTGAAGCACCAAAAATGAGGCGAACACATTGAACCAGGTCATTTCTGCAGCCAACAAAACTGCAATTGTGGAATCATACTTCCACTAGACAACTGAAGCCAAGACCAATATCGCCTTGTAAACATCTAACGGAAAAGGTACTGTCACGAAATATGCCAAATTTAAGTAAATAAAAATAGTGAGCATATTTCAACTTTGTGTCTCAGCCGGGATACCATATTTCACCACCCACTGATACTTACAAATATTTAATTAGCTGATTGCTCAGTGAGATCACAGGTACTGTTTTTCATACCAGTACTTGTATCATCTGCAAATAAGACAAAATTTGCATTTTGTGACACTGCCTATGGAAGGTCATTAACATATAATAGGGACAACAAGAACCTAAAATAGAGCCCTGGGGCATCCCTTGTCTGATGGTTTCATATTTTGAATGACTATTGTTATGTGATAAGCCTGATGCAGGCACACACTGTTTTCTATTAAAAAGGTAGGATGAGAACCATGAGACTGCTACTCCTGTTATCCCATAATATTTTAACTTTTGTGTAAGGATGTCATGCTGAACACAATCAAAAGCTTTAGCGAGATCACAGAATATTCCAAGTGGTACTATATTTTGATTTATTGATTCTAATATACCATCTGTAAAAGTGAATATAGCTTGATCAGTTGACAATCCTTCCCGAAGTCGAAACTGATTGCGAATGAGAATATGTTTCTGTACTAAGTGTTCATAAAGTCTATTGTACATAACCCTTTCAAACACTTTTGAAAATACTGCCAATAATGAAATGTGACAGAAGTTTTCCACTGATGATTGTCTCCTTTTTTGTGTAATGGTTTGACAATAGCATATTTAAGCCTATCTGGAAAAGTACCACTGTGGAGGGATTCATTACATAAGTAACTCAGTATGTCACAAAGTTCTGAGGAGCAACATTTAATTATGGTAGTGCTGATTTCATTGTAACCACTGGTACATTTGTTTTTAAGAGAGCTAATAATATTAGAAATCTCTTTCGGTTAGGTATGATATAGTTGAATTTTGTCACACTTCTGCGGAAATGAATTTTTATATATTTTAAGGTGTCTTCTGAGGAACTATGCAAATCTAAGTTGTCTGCTACTGAAAGGAAAACGTTGAAAGTGGCTGCAATTTTGAAGGTATCTCTAGTCAACTCACTATTTACATTTAACATAATTTCCTCATTTGCCTGATTAGTTTTTTCTCTTTCACTTTTTACTATGTTCCATATAGTTTTTATCTTGTTATTAGAGGCATTTATTTTTTCTCGAAAATAAACACGTTTTGAAGTTCTGATTACTTTGTTCAGAATTTTACAATATAATTTGTAATGTGATTCAGCTCTGTAGTCATTGTTTTCCCTTGACATTAAGTAAGTCTTCTTTTTGTTTTGCAGGACACTTTTATTCCAGTTGTAATCCAAGGTTTTGAAACATTTAATCTATTTGCTTTGATTACTTTCTTAGGGCAGCAGTTTTCAATGTGACCTATGACCGTATTAGAGAAACAATTATATTTTTCATTTATCCCGAGTGAATTGTATACATCTTTCCAGTCTGTATTCCTCAAACAGATTTTTATACCTTCAATTCCTGTTTCATATATTATTCATAGTTTCCCACTTCCTGTTATTAGTTGAATCAGACCCCACTATATTAAATGTAAGCAACTGGGCATCATGATCTGAAAGGCCATTAAATATTGGGTTTATACTATGATTTTCTAGTGTGGTAGTATCTTTGAAAATGTTATCAATAGTAGTGCTGCTGGTACCCATACCCTGTTTGGGAACTGTACAAAGGGAATGAGATTATAAGAAGTGGTAAGAGACTATAGTATGGATCTTGAGTAGCTATCCTCCAGAAAATTTACCGTATTTACTCGAATCTAAGCCGCACTTTTTTTCCGGATTTTGTACCCTTAGAATCGAGTGCAAAGCAAGTGGAAATTCTGAAAAATGTTGGTGGGTGCCGCCACAACTAACTTATGCCGTTGAATATATGTAGTGCTACATAGGCATGCTTTGTAGGCACAAAGATAAATACTTGCACCAAATCCTCTGCGTCAGTAAATAAATTAAAAAAAAAAAGGTGGAAGACGAGCTTTTTTTCTCCGCCCCGAGTTTCGACCACTGCATTTTCATACATTATCCAACGAAGTAAATACAAATTCCGTATTGTTCATCTTCGAATGTAGCAGCATTTCAATTAACTACGAAAATCCGACTGGCAAGACTGTTTGGGATGTTTGTCAATATGGCCAACTCGACGTTCTGAATTTTTTCCTACCTGTGAGAAGAGATGGATGCTAATAGGGACTTCTATGAATTGTGAATCACATGCACTATTCTCTTAACCATAAGAATAATATGAGTTTAAACATTTTGCCATGTATTGTTATGTGTTTGGTGCTATCTCATTTAAATCCTGTCTGCCTAATAAACTACGAAACTAGAGTGAGACACAGCAAACGCGGAAGAATATACATATCATGTCATGTTTATATTCGTATTATTCTTATGCCTAATAGTGATACAGTCAGAAATGAAGCACAGTAATTGACTAGATTTTTAAATCTAAGATGACTCTAATTTCTGTGCAGAATGTAATGTACTAAAAAGGCACCTGCAAAGATTTTCAAACGGAGAAAATTTTTCACTAAACTCTCGTTCAGAACATCATCTATCATACGCAGTGTATTATTTGGTTCTTGTTGATCATTATCAAAGAAAGCAGCAGTGTAAGTAACAACAAATAGCAGTCTCTTGCCATTGTTTCGCTAATGAGATGATTCCTCTCTCTTTTTTTATTTTAAATTGTAAGTGGCAGTAGTGCGTACAAAAGCAAGCCATGCCGCGAGCCGCGACAGGCCATAAACACGCACTATCAGAATGCGACAAACAATGCATGACACAGTACAGTAATTCATTTTCAGCTTAGAGTGATGTAAACACCTATAACAAAGAAAACGGCGCTTATCAGATCAAAGAAAAGTAAGCAATCAATTCAAACCAGACGAAGCAAGTGAAAAAGGAAGGTTACCCGTACAAATACGGACAGAGCGCCTGACGCGTAGCAATGGCTACCTGGTAAAGCTTAACTGCTAAGGTTACGACTCGAACAAAACAACTGTAGCTGTATCGTCATTCATTCGACTTAAATTGTGTCTCATATTACAATGGACCAACTTTGTTTCGATTTGGAGATGCGGCCTAAAACTTTTCTCTCCCCTTGAATGTCGAGTATCAAATTTCAGGTGCGTCTTAGATTTGGGAAAATTTTTTTTCCTTGATTTTGAGTCTCATTTTTCAGATGCGGCTTAGATTCGAGTGTGACTTAGATTTGGGTAAATACGGTAAATTAAAATCTCCACTTAGTACGAGTGCATTATTTTTAGAAGTTAAGAAATTTAATACTGCATCAAGCTGTTTAGTGAATAGCTGCAAATTACCAGTTGGAGCCATGTATATTGTGACTATGATTATTTTTCTTTTGTGTGTCTCTACTTGTGTGGCACATGCTTCAAAATGCTAATCACTACAATATTTAAGAATGTCAATGTTTTTATAATTGTGACCCTTTCTAATGTAAGTGGCAAATCTTCCTTTCTCCATCTCTCTTCTACAATATTCTGAAGCTAAGGTATACCCTTCCATAGTAAGCATTTCAATTTCACTAGCTAAATGATGGTAATCTCTTAGCTCCTTCCTTATCCAAAACAAAGAAATACATTTCAGTTCTGGAAGTGTCACTTGCTATGTTGTTAACGAGCCTATCAACAACAGAATCCACGAAGCCAACCGGGTGCAGCATTTTCTCTTCTTCTTTTATGACGAGCTGTTCTATATCCTGCCAGTGAGCGGCAGTGACGTGTGAAAAAAACTCTGTGTGTTAGTTCCAGTATGTCTGGCAGCTTAACAGTCTTGTTACTTCCTGGGCCAGTTCCGGATCAGTTCTGTTGCATTCATATTGTAATGGTGCAGTAGCAACTGTAAAACTGCAGCGTTTGTACGATGTATTCGATGCTGTGAAAATGATTGTTTTTCATGTTTCTAAGATACGTATCTACCTCTGTGGTCGATAGGCATAGTCCAAATAAAGAGGATTTGGTTTTTTTCATTTTTGCTTTAAAAAATTAAACTGTTATGTTTTCTTAATTTCAACAACTTTTATGAACAGTCTTTCATAAAACATCGATAATTAAGAATTTGTACTGGAAAGGGAAACAGGAATTTCACGTCCAATATGTAATTAGAAACAAGAAGTCGTGCATTATTCTTAAAAAGGATTAGTTTTATAATTACAAGATGTAGAGTATTTGAAATTGGATAAGGAAAAAAAAAATGATACTGTGGAGGTTTGAACGACAGCATGAACAACTGCATTTGGTTCATATTTAATTACGCTACCGACTGCGCTACAGTTTCAACATGAGTCTGTTTATCAACTGCAATATATACACCACTGAGAAAACTTCAAAGCCGATTAACTTCGTTAATTGATGAAAAACATTAAGAATGGCCTATTTCTCAGCACTTTTTAACTGTGTTCCACATGCATGTTTCACTACGGAAAAGAAAGCAGCCTCAGTCATTTTCATACTGCACATTATCAGCGCGACAACCAGAGCACAACGCTGCAGAGGCTGTGACTGTACACAATTTTTGAAATAAAAACCATGTACCTAAAGCGTGATTCAGAAAAACATTGATAGCTGTTAGTACATTTGAATATCTTTAAGTTTCATTTAATGTAACTTAGTAATAAGGTATCTAATATATAAGTAGGATCTACTTCCAAGAGCGTAACACCATCAGTATATGTGTGCTGCGGCTTCTGACATATCATCCCGTTTGTGTTTGTTTACTTCAGGTTTATTCTTATGCTGAACAGATTATAGTAATTGATGCAGAAATGCCATTTTCCACCTTTCTTCTTCACAAAGATCACAGGATAGAAAAATAATTTTTTAATAGTTTGATGATTTCACCTCACAGCATCTCTTTCACTTCCTCCTGAATTATTCATCATTCAGCTGCAAACACCCTATATATGAGCACTGACATATGAGAGATGATACCCAGCACTGATTTAGTGTACCACACGGGGTCATCTCATTTGCCTTGTCTCATTTCCGGACTTGAATTTAACTGAAAATTGTTTTAGAACAGTTGACATTCAACAACATCATTCTTTAAGTGAGCCCACACAATTGGCGGCTGGACAGTAGATTCCTCCAGTGAGCATTTCATAATCACAGAATAACATGATTCTGCATCAATGGCACTAACCTGACCATTCATGGACTAGTTTGACTGTCCCTGTGTAAATAAAATTAGGGGCAGGTTGGGCTGTTAGTGGAAATTGGTGATGCAGAACTAATCATGTCCACTTGAAATGGTTATCACGGTTGCTGTTATGTAGGTTCCTGTTGTGTTGTTGAGCACCATTTTGCTCTTGGATCAAGCATCAAAGTTAAATGGTGACACTGGGGTGAGTGGTACACCGGGTCTCTGCTTCTGTAGTAGAAGTTATATGCTCGGAAGACTATTGCTATCACTTCTTAGCTTAATACTTGTGCTTCCTTAATGCCACCCATATTGAACACAATAGTGGCTAAGTAACTTCATTATACCTGCACTAACATGTAAACCAACATTAAATGTTCTAAGCGGACCCTGAAGTGCATGCTACAGTCAGACAAGGCAGAATGATGCTATTCATTGGAACAATCATTTGGTACACTGCCCCTTGTCACAATGCATCCTCCACCATCTGCCTTCTTATGTGTATGCCACTATAACATTACACATTGAAAGCACATTCATTAAGTACAAAAATATGGACTGAGCTGACATGCTTGCCTCAGGAGTGTATGCTGAAATTAAGACACACACAAGGTGTTCTACCAGATTCCAATATTTCATAAATAATGAAGTCCAGAAACTTCCAGAAATCACAAACATGAAATGATACATGACTGCAGGAGTGCAGGAATCAAAGTAGTGACCTGAGCATGACCAGCCAGCAAATATAATCACTACACCATGGTGGATGACAAACGACATATGGTAATACTGTCTTAACAAACATTTTTTATGACCACACTACAATGAATGTGTAGTTCAGAAACTTAAATTTTCGTTCATTTTTTCCTATCAAAAATAAAATATTCAACTCAAATAACCTCTTCAGTTTAACTGAATCTACACCTGTGACTGAAAATTTCGTAGCCCTGAAGTTCATCACAAATCTTCAGATATAAATGATTTCTTCATGACTTCATAGCTGCCCTAATGATCTTAGTTCCAAGTTTAAACTGAAGAATTGTGTGCAAGTACATCCGGTAAATACCATAAAGAAGACAACGACACACCAAGAGTACATACAATAATGAACCAAAAGGTTCTGACCAGCTGCTTAATAGGGTGTTGGTTCACCCTTGGAATGCAATACAGCAGTGATTCAGCGGTACAAAAATCTGACAAGTCTTTGACAAGTTTCCCCCACAGGTATGTGCCACTAGATGTCTATGCACAGGTCACCCAACTCCCATAAATTATGGACTGGTGATTTCTGGTCATGGAGCTGGTGCCCAACAGTCTACCAGACTGCCATAGCCACTGGAGAAGACCTCAAGCATGAAGTGATACAGGTGGTCCACAATAATGTTTGTGAAGTCCACAGCTCTCCTGGTATCTTTCTTTATTACCACAGGTTCCCTGGGAGCCCTGGTGAATCTCCCCCATAGCATAATACCTCCACCACCTCTGGTTGGCACCTGTGACTCAGTGCAGTTTTCAAGTAGCAGTTCATCTGGATGATGGTATATCTGGACACAACCATCAAGGTCGTGTAAGAAATCTACACCTATATCGACACTCTGGAATCCACCGTATGGCGTGCTGCCGAGGGTACCCCATACCACTACTAGTCATTTCCTTTCCTGTTCCACTCGTAAATAGAGCAAGGAAAAAACTACTATCTATATGCCTCCATATGTGCCCTAATTTCTCTTATCTTCATGGTCCTCACTTGCAATTTATGTCAGCGGCAGTAGCGTGGTTCTGCAGTCAGCTTTTTCTGTTTCTTAATAATGTGCCTCGAAAAGAATGTTGCCTTCCCTCCAGGGCTTCTGATGTGAGTTCCTGAAGCCTGTCCGTAACAGTTGTATGTTGTTTGAACCTGCCAGTAACAAATCCAATAGCCTGCCTCTATTGTTTCAATGTCTTCCTTTAATCCAATCTTGTACGAATCCCGAACATTAGTGCAGTACTCAAGAATAGGTTACACTAGCATCCTATATGCAGTCTCCTTTACAGACGAACCAAATATTTCTAGAATTATCCCAATAAGCCAAAGTGTGATTCCTCTGCCCAGGTGACACATTTCCACTGATCCATGGTCCAGTCTCTATGGCCCCATACCCATTATGTTGATGACATCATTGGGTCAACATGGGAGCACATACTGGTCATCTGCAGCAGAGGCAACTGTTCAATCATGTGTGCTGAATGGTATGTTCCAAAACATATGTGCCTGCACTAATATTGGATCATCTGAATCCCAGATCTGCTACAGATTGCCACCTATCCTGTTTTACACAGTAGGTAAGTGTCTGACTTCCATGTTCGGTGATGAGGTGGGATCATCCAATACCCTGCCACCTACTTTTGGTTTCACTGTCCTTCAACCTTTCCATGGACACTCCTCACAGCAGAACAACTGCTGACCAGGTCTGGAGTTTCCTTGATACTTGTTCACAAGTACCAGGCATAAAATTAAGCCCTTTATCAATGTGACTTACGCCACTGCATTTCCCCATTTGCAGGCCATATCGTCACTAGTATGGATCTCTACTTCACTTTTCTTATCGATTCATGTGGCCACAATGCCACCAGGTGGCATTAGATCTCGCTAAGGGCAGTGGTAGTAATGTTTTGGCTGTACAGTGTATACTGTACCTAAAAAAGCTATTCAAAGTATTATGTAAAAAACAGGTACAGACAGTCAAGTTGTAGCAGTTCCACACAAATACAAAAGATGCTTGGGTTACCTTTATTTTGGATCTGAACAGCTTTCTTTTGGGCTTCTTCTGATATGCCAGACCTTTCTGTAGGTCAATGATGAGATCACGTGTCAGAAGGCGCCATTCAGATTGATGACCAATACCATGGTACGTGTGCTGATCCTAGAAAACACACACAGTTTTTTAATATGGAAGACCTGAAAGAAAGGTCTGTGTCTTTGATTTCAATTATGGTAAAATGCAGAGATCAATTATTCTAAATGAGATTTACTATTCTGACAGCTTAAAAGGGATGCAACAGCAGTTATTTGGAATCCTTCCATTCCACATTACACGTTATTATTTTTCTTACTGGAGGATAGCGCAGCAAAAGTTGTTGTGTTGAACTCTTGAGCTAGAAGAAAGGGCTACCATGGTATGAACAATTTAAAAGTACAATAACAGAAACATTGGTAGGATACAGAGAAGTAGAACGTTACATTTGCTCAGTGTTGTGTTTAGTCCCCCTGTGTCAGTACTGCAATGTGTTAAATAAATACTAACAATATAATCTGTTTTGGGTATCAGTTAATACAACTTCTATTTTTATTGTGACAGCTACAGCTTCCAATTGCAGTGTTCGTTTACCTGAGGCACGAAACTAAAATAACTGTAAACACTTAAGATAAAATAAAAATTATGCAATAGACTGAGTTTTTGCACTCAGATTACTGCTTTACATAAGTAAGGCTCACAGGGGGATCCTCCATATTGTAAATCATGGATTTTGATGTGCTTCAAATATGTTGTAGAGGCACTTACCCTGAGTATCTGACTATCTGGTTTTTTAGCAAAGGGTCTTGGTTTTTAAGAAAACCGATTTTGAATTTCATTGTGTGATTTGTATACCTATAACATAAGATGTATTCTGAGGAAGTCAGAGTAGCGCAGTGGGAAAGGTTAACGGCTACTGCTCTGGAGGTATCGTGTTCAAATCCTGCTTGTGCAATTTTTTTCCCCCCAAAATAGACATAGTTTTCAATTTTATTTCAAAGAATATCAGCAAACAGTGTAAGGTGTGCGAAATTATAAGATTATAAAGATATATTAAGTTGTTAATTTTTTCTGTCATACAATATTATAAAATCTTATTTTTCATCGTCCACATTGCTCGATGTGCCAGATCAATATTGTGGATGATACTTATCAAAGAAACAACCGAAGTACAAATTTTCGCAGCATCACGCGCATTTTATGAAAGCAACCGTCTTGCAGGCGTATGGTTTCATCATGAGCGATACTGGGAAACAATTCTTTTGCATTCAAAAGGATTTCTCTTTCAATTGCTAATTTCGATATGAACCATGCGTATCTAATCATGCTTTCAAAATTAGGTGCCCTGAGTTGATGTAGGATTAGTGAATGTAATTTTATAGAATCTTCCCTAGAAGCGATCTCCCTATTGTCTTCCATCAAGTCGGGACCAATCTGAACAATTGTCGTGAAAATTTTCACCTATTGGTAAAAATAAACATCGCAGGGCTGCTAATAAGGAGTGCACTTTGGTGGGACCACTTTTAGGGTGCAGGTACTCGCCTTCCTTTCATCAGTGAATATCGTATAAGTTGAATCAGTTTGCCCTCCCCACAAATCGATAATGCACAAAAAAATTTTCTGTCCCACGTACGGAAGAATTACAGAATGCAAAAATTCTTCATATACCAGTTTCGTGAACTTCCCGCATTTCACACAGGACAAGACCACATTTCTGTATTTCCCAGTTAATTTGTCTACTCGTTTTTGAACGTTAGGATGAAATTGGTCTGCATACGTAAAAAAACATAAGGGAGCAGGATTCGAACGCGGTACCTCCTGCGCGGTAGTTGTGCACCTTAACCAATGCGCTACACTGACTTGCTCAGGTTACACGTAATGTTACAGGGATACAAATCATGCAAAGAACTTCAAAATCATTTATCTCAAAGCCGGCCGGAGTGGCCAAGTGGTTCTAGGCGCTACAGTCTGGAACCGCGCGACCGCTGCGGTCGCACATTCGAATCCTGCCTCGGGCATGGATGTGTGTGATGTCCTTTGGTTAGTTAGGTTTAAGTAGTTCTAAGTTCTAGGGGACTGATGACCTCAGAAGTTAAGTCCCATAGTGCTCAGAGCCATTTGAACCATTTATCTCAAAACCCAAGGCCCGTTGCTAAAAAACCAGATAGCCTGCTACTCACGGCAAATACCTCTACAACATATTTGAAGCGCATCAAAATCCGTGATTTACAGTGTGGAGGGTCCCTTTGTCAGATCCAGATTACTACGTTCCACGAGCAATGTGCTACAAATTGCACTGTGAGTTCATCCTTATCGATTGGTACATAACTGACTTTTTTCTCATTCCCCAATACATTTTCCGGCTGTGGGTTAGTCCATGAGACATGCAAGGATAGTACAATTGGTAATTTGCTGCCAGTAAAAGGCAGTGACCTTCCAAGTCTCCATATGATTAATTCATCACGAAGTTTCAGCACTATAAGTCATCTTCAGTTTCCCTGTAACAAATATGCTAGAACTCACCGGTGGGTGTCCATGAGAGAGATTCATTGTGATATAGTTTATCAGTTTTTATGAGACAAGGAATCATTTACAAAGTTGTGGAAAGTCCATGTTGTTCAGTACTTATTTAGGTTTTTTTACTTTTTTGCGAAAAAAACATGGTGTGAGCAGCAAAGAGGATTACTGAATGAGTACAGTAGTGAGAGCAGGGTTAAGAGAAATTCAAGAGAGTACTGCATAACAAAAATACTACCTTAAATACACACTTCTGTGTGGAGAAACACTTTCCAACAACAGCAAGTGAGCTGCACATGTTGAACACTAAAGCTGAATATCTTCGTAATGTGAGAAAAGTGACCCTTTTGGTGTGTTATGCAAAAACTGAGTTCAGATACAAAATATTCAGAGAACCTGTACATATGGAAAACGATGTAATAATAGTTATCGAGGGAAGAAAGGTATTTTGAGTGAACAATTTACTACACTGTTGAGATGTGCTGTGATTAAAATTATTTCACACAGTTTGAATGGCAGAACGAAAAATATTTGAGCCATCATGAAATGGATACGATTGTCACAGAGGCAATATGCTAGAGTGGAATGGGTTGTAAAAGTGAATTAAAACAGCACCAGGTTGTGCAAAGATAGTTGTAACGTGCCAAACTGTAAGAAAGATCAGTTCATGTAAACTGCTGGCCTTTTTTCCTCAAGGCAAAAAGGTAATTCCAGTTTACCAGCACATCTGCAAATCAGATCAAATTCACCCCATGATAAATCCACCATCACAAATTCGAACTATGGAATGGTAGAAGAGCTCCAATGAGTGGCTTTGAAAATAAAATTTAGTACTTCTATGTAACGCTAAGCCTTAATATAATTTATAAAGGAAAGTCCGTTGGAAACAGGCAACAGCACTTTACAGCACAAGACTTCCTTTTAGAGAGTTTATTGCTCTAAATGGGCAAATAAATCATAATTCTGCATTTGCCCATGGAATACAGCCAATTCAACCCTATTCAAATCACAACAGCGATCACTGTCAATGAAAACAGCTGACTGCAAGAGTAGTGAGATGTCAGGTACATGTGAAAACAAGTAAGGTTTTTATTTCTTGATTCATCATTCAGAAAAAAAAAAAAAAAAAAAAAAAAAAAAAAAAAAAAAAATCCGGCAAATTACTGCATTTTTGGCTGCAAATGCACTACGCATTTCACACTTGATTTGCTAACAACTGTTTGCATGTACAAGAGTCAAAATGATGTTTCACATTTTACTACTGCTTGAAAAGTAGATTTCTCACTGGCTTCAATGATGAACAATGAATCCTCCAGTGAAGCTGAAGGACATAGTACCACACATCACTCAAGAATAAACACTTACTATACATGACTACAGCAGCAGCACGCTGGTTTGAATACTACAACTGACTAAAAACTCATATAGATGTTTGTCAGTAAGTCTTTGATTTACAAATTAGTAGCTCTAAAAATATGGTGATTCTTCGTAACTAAGAATATGTGATGTACTAACTAAATATCAACTTATATAGTGGTTTTCCTCGTCACATAGAAGGTCAACAGTGTATGTCTTCTGTAGCTCTAGAAGGTTGACAGATGTTTAAAAAAAGCAGGTCACTTTCTAATAAATATTTACATCTAGATCAACCTCTTTGCAACCAACATATCATATTCATATACAAAATTAAATCCTGGTGAAGTGTGATACAGCAATTTTCATCATATGACAAAATCAATGAAATAGATAATGTTTACAAGAGGGAATTTAGAGCAGTTCGATTTACAAATTTCAGAAAATATGTGGAACTTGACATCTAAGGGGTGGGAGGGGAGAGAGTGAGAAGTAAGGTTGATTCTGATCAAAGGTTCTGAGATGCAATCCCTGAAGAGCGGACATGGTACACTGTTGGTGGAGACTTTCTACCAAATAACCACAGTAGGTCATCATAACAGGGATGTAGCCTTCATCTTTAGGGATGATGGTCAATTTGAGCCTGTTCTAACAAGGGAACCTCCCCATCGCACCCCCCTCAGATTTAGTTACAAGTTGGCACAGTGGATAGGCCTTGAAAAACTGAACACAGATCAATCAAGAAAACGGAAAGAAGTTTTGTGGAACTATGAAAAAAATAAGCAAAATATACAAACTAAGTAGTCCATGTGCAAGATAGGCAACATCAAGGATAGTGTAAGTGCAGGAGCGCCATTGTCCCGTGGTTAGTGTGAGCAGCTGCGGAATGAGAGGTCCTTGGTTCAAGTCTTCCCTCGAGTGGAAAGTTTACTTTCTTTATTTTCGCAAAGTTATGATCTGTCCGTTCGTTCATTGACGTCTCTGTTCACTGTAATAAGTTTAGTGTCTGTGTTTTGCGACCACACCGCAAAACCGTAAGATTAGTAGACGAAAGGATGTGCCTTTCCAGTGGGAACCAAAAACATTTGATCGCAAGGTCATAGATCAACCGATTCCTCCACAGGAAAACACATCTGATATATTTTATACGACACTGGTGACGGCATGTGCGTCACATGACACGAATATGTTGTAGTCCCACCTAACTTGTACACTTGGTGAATGGGTAAAAAGATTCTTCTACCTTGCCCGATTTAGGTTTTCTTGTGGATGTGATAATCACTCCCAATAAAGTGATGACGGACAGATAATAATTGTCTGAAAATAAAAAATTAAACTTTTCATTCGTGGGAAGACTTGAACCGAGGACCTCTCATTCCGCAGCTGCTCACACTAACCATGGGACCACGGTGCTCCTGTGCTTACATTGTCCTTGATGTTGCCTATCTTGCGCATGGACTACTCAGTTTGTATATTCTGCTTATTCTTTTTGTTATATCCTAGCCAGTAATGCCAACCGAGCCCGCTGCCAAAAGGTTGGCAGCATCAAAGTCTGGACGCCGTCCGCATAAGCAGCGCCAGCGATACAGGAAATCGCCGCAAGTCTGCGCGCGCCACCGCTGGCTTCTGGCTTCTTAAGCGCTGGAGTCGCGAGCGCTAGGACAGTTCTGTATTCACCGCTCAGTTGTATACTCGCCACTGATTTGTGTACTTGCTGGTCAGTTGTGTGTTCATCGCAGCAGAGTTGTTGGTTGTCGTCAGCCGACGCTGATCTAGCCGCTCCGACTCGAACTAGACAGATTTCTGTAGACACGGAGTTCACTATTGTGTTTCTGTATCTTAGTTAATAAAGATAAGTACCGACTTTTATGTAATCAGAGTGTTTGGGTTTTCATCTTCTGTTCACTGTTCCAGCGGACCGGTCGGCCCGCTATTAAAAGTGTGGCGGTGACTTCGTAAGCCGTTTCTACAGCGAAGTGTTTGTCGCTACGAACGCTGCCACAAAACTTTTCATAGTTCCACACAACTTCTTCCTGTTTTCTCAATTGATCTGTGTTCAGTTTTTCAAGGCCTATCCACTGTGCCAACTTACAACTAAATCTGACAGGGGTGCGATGGGGAGGTTCCCTTGTAAGGACTTGGATGGCTGTTTCAGGCATTAACTAGTTCTTTTGTTACTAACATGGGCAAGTCAACTATAAACATTATTATTTGTCTCCGTTATTCTTGTCTGATGTATTTCTTCATTAATTCATTCAACATCCATGAAAGTTTTTTTTTCCCATGCTTGGATGAACAAAGAATTCTGTAATAATGAATGGGCATGTGAGCTGCCAAAGGTGCCAGAGCTCTGTAGTAAAAGTATTTAATGACACAATTCAAACTGTCAAAATTAGCTGACACTTAGAAGAAAAGCACCACCGGAAACAATTTGTACACAAGAACAAATTATGATGTCGGTAATTCATAATATAATCACATTTAAAGCCTGAATCACAATATGAGTTTTGTGAGTGTATAAGTAAATAGCTAGCACATTCTCAAATACTTACATAACTCTACACAAAAAAGTAGTTTTCAAGTCAAAGACTTCTGGAGGGGAAAAAAAACGCTACTCTACTGGCTTGATGTTCCAAATAGGGCTGTGTGATATACTCAGAATGTTCCTATTCCATAAAATTCTTTCGAGCTGTGGTCTTTGTCGAATTGTAAAATGATGAATCGATGTTTTGGGCACAGTTGTAAGTGGCAGTTATCAGGTACGTTCCATTCATAAAGGTTTGCCTACAAAAGGCTATGGTTCAGTTATGAGTTCTGGCTCAGTGCACAATTTTATTGAATGATGAAACTCACAGTCCTGGAAGCCAGGGTGTGTATTGGTGTACAGTAGGGATGTGAAGTCACATAACTAGCTATTTAATACATTCAAAACAGTATTCATGGTATAGAAAGAGCTATCAATAAGAAACAATTTGTACCTTCTACTTAACATATCTCTCTTGTCTATCAGTCATTTTGTTTATATTTTTCATTACATTAGCAATCATCCATAAAAATTTGAAGGTATTCTTTCCATGCCAATTCTGAGTCCAGTGTACACGAAGATCTTCATCTAATCTGATCACTTTAAATTAGCAATTAAAAATTTGAGATTTTGAATCTCCTCTCCTCCCCCTCCCCCCTACCACCACCACCACCACCTAAACCCTCTGTGGATGGCAAATGTACAGATACAGTAGTAGTCTTATTGTCACACCAGCTTAGGACTGTACGGGTACGTTTTCTCTCTTTTCTGTCATGTTATGTACTGCTGTATCAGTACGATTGCTTCCTTTTATGATGGAATGGACTGCCATCTGTTGCAGCAACATCTGCAACCACTTGCATTTTTAGGAAGTCTTGCATACATTTGATCTATGGGAACTAAATCTAGTACTTGCATTTGTAATTTCTTATTTGGTGAGAATGATGCACTCTAAAGGTTTGAGTGGTGATGAAATTAGAAAAATACTGCTAAATGAAGGCTCAGCTGTGGAATCTGGTAGTGATTTCAAAGGCCATGAAGACTGTAAGGTACTACTAACCAGAAAGTGAAGATTCATTGAGTAAGATTGAAATTATTCATCAACTGGGCCCTTCACAAGGGAGAAAGATGCAAAAGGTTGGAAAGAGGGAGTACCAATGGCTGACAGACGGCATGTTTATGCCTCAGAATTATGCTTTTTCTAATGATAATTCTGATGTGAATCCTCATTGTGGACTAAGTGAGGATCCAAGTGAAAGTGAATGTTTTTTGCTTACATTTGACAGGCAACTGATAGGATATACTGCCAATGAAACTAACAGTTTCTACAAAGTATTTTTTGCAGTCTGCGTGCTGATGGCACACATACAAAAGAACAGAATGAAAGACTACTGTTCTACTGACCCATTGACGGAAACACCTTTCTTTTCAAAAGTAATGCCTAATCACAGATTTCTGACAGTTCTTTGAATTGTACATTTTAGTAATGCATGCATTTTGGGAGACACAGAGAACGAATAGGCTTTATAAATTACAGCATACTGTGAATTTTTTGACAGCAAAATTGAAGTCAATATTAAATGCATTCAGAGATTTATGCATTGACGAGTCTTTGATGTTGTGAAAAGGTAGCCATGTTTTTAAATAGTATATACCAAACAAAAGGCACAGGTTTGGGATAAAACTGTTTATATTGTGCAAAGTTGAAACTACATTTATTTTAGATATTACAGGGTACACAGGAAGAGGAACAGAAATTGAAGACACTTGTGGCCTTTGTGTTTCTTGCACTGTTGAAATCTTATCTCAACAAAGGACGGACACACACACACACACACACACACACACACACACACACACACACACACACACACACACACACACACAAAATTGTTGAAACAGAGACGAACAACAGAGAAACACGCTAGAAAATCAAGAGACACAGTATTGTTGTATAATGTAGCCAAAAGATGGGGACAATACATAAAACTGACAGGCGAGATCAGTTCTACTAAACATATGCAAAGTCAATAAATGGTACAACATGTTTTTCTTTCACCTCCTGGTCTTGTCTGGACTAAATGCCCCTATTCTTTATAAAATGAAAACTCATAAAAAATCTCAGCCTCGTGGATCTCATGGGATAGTTGCTTGGAAAATACAGCATTCCCAGGAAGTCTGCCAAGGGAGGAAAACCAAAATTGTATGAGACCTTACTATGTCTCACACAGAGGCACTTTACTTCCCCAGTACCACAGATTGCAGCACAAGGATCTTGGACCCAAAGATTATGCCATGTATGCAGTCATACGACACAAAGAGACAAGAGAAGACAGAACACTAGGTTTAAGTGTGTAGAAAGCAATATCCCTTTATGTGTAATTCTATTTTTTAAAGTGTACCACACCCTGAAAAAAAATCTGAATAATTTTATACTTCCATATAACACTTATCGTGTAATTAAATACAATAAAATGAGTTGATGAGGAAAAAGCAAGCCAATAACTTATCTATTTTGAAATGCTATGTAATTCAACTTCCCAAAATAACTCAGTCCAGAGAAGCAAGCAAGTGCTTAGCCTTCAAAGGGTTAACAACTGAAAGTCAGGTTGAAATTGGTATGCTCTGTTCTGGCACATATACTAAAACAAGCAGAGTCAAAGTTAATAGCTAGTGAGCCGATATAAATTTATAAGATAAGAGAAAAAAAATTTCAGGCTGGTAATGCAAGATATTTGTCTCAGCTATATTGTCTTACCAAAGGCATCTTCAGTGACAGGTGGAAAAGTTTGTATGTTTCAGTGAAGTCTAAGGCTACATCAATGGTAATACAGTTATCAGAAGAGTTATCACAGCCAAGCAGCCTCTGATGGAGGAAACAGACTAAGTGTCCCTTTCAATACAAAGCCTCTGTAAAGGCACAGCAAAGACAACATCTCTAGCAAAGAGCAAGGGAAATTTATTGCAAAAATGCCCACAATCAACTATTTGAAAGGACCTGTAGCCAAATGAAAAAAATTGCAAAACAAACTGGTTTAAGAATTAGAACATAAGAAGTTTATATCAACTGAGATTTGCCTGGGCACTCAATGCAAAAAATGAAATATGCAGAATTGGTATTATGGAGATAAGATGGTGTAGTGAGAGGATGGTATGAGAAATTACTCATATCTGGAGCTTGGAAATTACTTGCATCAAATTGAAGTCTTTGGGGAGAATGCAAAGAGAACAATTAGAAAGGTAAAAACAGCAAAGCATCATGGGAAGACAGAATAAGGGTATGGATATTTAATGCAAGATAACAAAATCTGTAGACAAAAATCTATAATCTTCTTTTAGACAATACTGATGTGTGTGAAATGCCAGAAGTATGGCTATCATCTACAATTATCCCCAAAAACAAAAATGGCAAACATAAATTAACAAGTTGAGGGATATCTCAGTTCAGTGTGCTTTATGATGTTTTTTTTCCTTTCCTTCCACTAATCTAGTTAAAATTAAGGCATTTTTTATGAAGTGGATATTGGAGTCATCAGGCAGTGTTACAGTTGGGGACATCAACTACAGACTAGTCACATACTATAAGGTACATTTGGGTAAAGTATTGAGAAGTTTTGAAAAACCCATTATGGGAACATTTACTTGTTTTCCCATGGCATATGACCGAGCGAGGTGGCGCAGTGGTTAGACACTGGACTCGCATTCGGGAGGACGACGGTTCAATCCCGCGTCCGACCATCCTGATTTAGGTTTTCCGTGATTTCCCTAAATCGCTCCAGGCAAATGCCGGGATGGTTCCTTTCAAAGGGCACGGCTGACT
Source organism: Schistocerca cancellata (assembly GCF_023864275.1). Taxonomy (NCBI): domain Eukaryota; kingdom Metazoa; phylum Arthropoda; class Insecta; order Orthoptera; family Acrididae; genus Schistocerca; species Schistocerca cancellata. Next base: position 431,564,830 of record NC_064628.1, read on the forward strand.
TCCTTCCCCGTCCTTCCCTAATCCGATGAGACCGATGACCTCGCTGTCTGGTCTCCTTCCCCAAAACAACCCAATCCATGGCATATGGCGTTACAGCTGAGCCTGCAGAATAGCTCGAGGGGAAAATGGAATAGCAAGAAATGTAGTTGTCATTGTCAAAGTAGCCACAAGAAGAACAAGACCAAACATAAAATAACAGGCAGAGGCATACAGCAAATTTAACATATGTGCAGATTGCAGGATTCCACTCTTGAAGGTAATTCTGTCTCATAATTAATTCTGTGATTGAATTTTTCTTTTGATATTGGCACATGCAGATAAAAATCACAGTCTTATCAGAGTCATAAATGGTTATGGAAGGGACAGAAGAATCTACCCTACAATGCCAGCAAAGACAGCCTTGAAAATCAATGTAAGAGCGTGTTTTTCAGTTAAGTCTATGGATACCATTCAACAGAGTAGAAGGATTTGGCCACTAGAAAATTCCTTAATTTGTTGTTAAATCCTCAACACACATAATTGCTCAGGCAGATAGCTTAATACCATGTCTTGGTAAGTGTGTTTGTGGTTCTTTCAGTACTTAAGCGAAGTCCAAGGTCAGCGCTAGCACAACGAGTTGTTCATGTGATATTCATTGGACTGGTGCCTGTAAACATGTGTCATATTAGTGCTCTTTGAAGAGAGCTGTGACGGTGACATGGCTCTGTTGTTGTTCCGGCGTAATGATTTGCGAAGATGGAAAGGGGGGGGGGGGAAATAATAATAATAATAATAGAGATTTGAGCAGTGGTTAAGTACTTCATAAAGAAAGGTATGAAAGCAAAGGGCATTCATGCCCATTTCCAGAATACACTGGGAGACTCTCCTCCTTCATATTCAATTGTTGCCAAGTGGACAAATGAACTTAAATTTGGTCAGGACAGCTTAGATGATGAGCCATGCAGCGGTCGGCCAAGATGTGACACTACTCCAGAAATCATTGCAAAAGTGCACAAAATGGTCATGGAGGATCACTGATTGAAAGTGCGTGAAATTGCTCATGCATGCCAGATTTCACCTGAAAGGCTATATCACATTTTAACTGATGAATTAGAAAGGAATTCGAGTAACTAACATAAAAAAACTTAACTTCGACAATTAACAAAGTCTCAATCTCATAATGTGTTACAAACACAAAGAGGAAGAAAATATTTTCATACCCAGCAGTATGTGAACCTAACACTTTTGGCACTGCAGTTTGTTGCCTTTCTCATTTTTGGGAAGAGATGGAAGTCTGACGGAGTCATATCAGATGAACAGGGAGGATGTGGCAACAATTCATATCTTAGTTCGCATAATTTTGTTACGGCGACGGCACGTGTGTGTGGGCGTGCACTGTCTTGATGGAAGATGACTTTCCTCCTTGCTAAACCTGGCGTTTTTTTGTGTAGCTTTTGTTGCAATTTGTCCAGGAGGTTAGCATAGTATTCTCCAGTAATTGTTTGCCCAGTGGGGAGATAATCTACCAACAGAATCCCCTTCACATCCCCGAACACTGATGCCACAACCTTTCCCGCAGAAGGAATTGTCTTTGCTTTCTTTGGTGGCAGAGAATCAGAATGTTTCCACTGCTTTAGCTGTTGTTTTGTCTCTGGGGTATAGTGGTGCACCAAAGTTTCATCTGTCGTCACAAACTGGCCCAAAAAATCTTGTTCATTTCAACTAAAATGGGCCACACATTGTTCCTATATGTCCATTCTCATGCATTTTTGATCCACCATTGAGAGTCACGGCACCCACCTTGCAGATAATTTTCTCCATTTCTAATTCTTCACTTAAAATGTGACATAGCCTTTCAGATGACATCTGGCAAGCCTGAGCAATTTCATGCACTTTCTATCAGCGATCGTCCATGACCATTTTGTGCACTTTTCCAATGATTTCTGGAGTAGTGACACATCCTGGTTGACCACTGCACGGCTCACTATCTAAGCTCTCCGAACCAAATTTAAATTCATTTGTCCACTTGACAACAGTTGATTATGAAGGAGCAGAGTCCCTCAGTGTATTCTGGAAATCGGCATGAATGCCCTTCGCTTCCACACCTTTCTTTATGAAGTTTCTAACCACTGCTCGAATCTCTATTTTTTTTCCATCTTTGCAAATCAGTACACAGGAACAACAACAGAGCCATGTCACTGCCACAGCTCTCTTCCAAGAGCATTGACATGGCATGTGTTTACAGGCAATGAATATCACATGAGAAACTTGTTGCACTAGCGCTGATGTCTTGTGATGATTCCGAAGACTTTTCAAACCACCCACGTAAAATGACATAATGTGGCATTTTTGACAGTATCCAGAACACAGTCAATATCCTATCACCATCATTCATTCATGGAAGCATGTGATCAGTGACATTTGAACAGTATTACATACTCTAACCAAACTTTTCAGTACTGTGAAGAATGGTGTGCCTTTGTCGCCTGTTGGCTGCTTCGGGTTCATGCCATTGTGGCATTGCTGTGTGCATGTGCAGATCTGAGGCAGATTGCTTTCAATTGGTTGGCATGAGGAGAACTGACAATGGCACCTAGATTTGCTAGAACTGTTCGGTATCTCTTTCAAAATGCTTACAGAATAATGTTGGGGCTCTCCTTATAAAACGATCACCAAAATGGTGGAAAGATACAAAAAATAGGGCCTCTGGGCATCTCCAACAGCCATACTACTTGAAGTGGCACTCCCTTAGCCTACATCTGGCACTTGTGTCACCACTAGGAGGCACAGTGAGCATGGCACCATTCGCTTCCTCTCTATCATGGGCCAGCAAGTACACTGTGCCACATCCATCTGTCTATGCAGTGTCACACAGCCTCGGCAAGCCAGTTCCAGTTGCCACCTCTATCAGGACTATGCCCCTTCACCACGACAATGAGCAGCCATCGGTCAGTGATGAGCCTCTGCCTCTACAACTTGGCCTATGTGGACTCGAGTGCAAGGAATTGGTATCAGCTGGTTTATTGAATGTAGTCTTTGTAATTAATGGAAAGCCACTCCCTTGAGGTCTACCTGTACTTTGAATCTGTTGTAATTTTGCTCAGTGGTGACAGCAGTCATCACTGGAAATGTAACTTCTAGATTTATCAGTTTACCAGACACTCTCAAGACAATTCGTGAAATTTTAGGTGACCTTTATGTTCTTTTGGTTAATTAGTAACACTAGTGGACTTAATGTGAAGCAGACTTATATATTTGTTAAAATAAAGTTGATATTGTTTTATGTCTGCCTGGAAACTTTGTTTGTTTGTAGAGTCTGTATTATACTGCTGAAAAATGGCACAATGATACTAGTGCACAAGAGTTAACATGTGAGGACACAGGATGTCCATGGTGTACTGTTTGGCCATCAGAGTGTCTCAACCATTACCATCCACAACCCGATTTCACACCCAATGGCTCCCTAATACTGTAACACCAGGAGTAACACTGCCATGCTACATCAAAATATTGGAAAAAAGGGACCTCTACCCAGATTGCTGCCATACTTGGCGATAATTATCAAGCACAGTAGTGAACAAGTGCGATTCGTCGCTGAACACAATGTGAAGCCATTCGGCAGCAGCCCACATTTTCTGGTCACAGGACAAGTCTAAATGCAGCTGATAGTGTAGTGGTAATAATGACAGCCTACGAATGGGATGTTAATTTCCTAGTCTGGCTATTGTTAGTCTCCAACTAATGGTGTGAAATGACACCATTGTTTATTCTCGGATGGCGTGTGCAGATGCTTAGGGATTATGAAGTGCTCTGTGCACAACACGGTAACATGCCTGCCTAGCCTCACATTCTCATGCAGTCCAATACTGGGCCACAGTCACATCCAAATGCCCCAATAATGATGATATTGTATGATTTGACCAGCCGGGCAAATGGAAACCCACAATGAATATCCTTTTGAAACACTGTCAAGTGGCAATAGAGTTGTCTTACGCAAATGCACAGCATTTCTGTGCTCTTCACATTGATCACTCAATATTCAGCACTGTTCTTGCCACTTACACATTATACAACACTTGACATGAAAAACACTCAAGTCCCCTGATGGCCATCCCACCTGTCAGAGAGAATTTCAAGTCTAATCACTTACATACCTGCCCATGGTGTGTACATGTACAAAGTTACATCAACAACTGACTATGTCGTCTAGGCATTTCGCTTGTTTTGTCATTCTGTGTCTTTACAAACATTGTAATTTGCTAGAAATTTCCTTGTATCTATAAATGGGAGCACCTTTTGCTGATGCAGGCTGTTCAGCTCCGCATGTACTTCGTGTATGCTCAATACACACAATTTCAGTTTGAAGTGTTAGTTCTCATAAATGACGCTTTATTCCAGATTCTATGTGACAATAATTTAACTTCTAAACATGGATATCACAATTCACACAATCAATATACTTTCTTCCTCCACCTTCTCCATCTTATTTCCACAGCTGGATAAGGGTCTCAGCTAAACTTTCCATTGCATTACAGTCTTCAACCATGCACACATTATTACTTCTGGATTTTTTTTATTTTTATTTATTTATTTTTTTGCTTTTTGTTTTTTACTTCATCTGCTAACCTTCCATGATCTCATTATTTTAGTTTATTTTTATCATTTGGAATATAACAAATAACAACCCTGGTCCTCCTACCATCCTTTAGCTGTGACATTTGAAAAAAAACAACGATCAGTACATTTCATACAAACAACATTTACTTTTATGTCTTTCTTGTAGAAGCATTTCCACTCTTCATAACATTAACATTTTATCACTATTTTCTATGCTACACAAATGTTACTTGTTTAACATACGGTGGTAGTTCACTCAAACACATTCTGACAGTTGTAGAAACACCAACTGGTGATATTTTACCATTTAAATACTATGTCATGTTAATACGTACAGGGTGCTGCACTTAAACTCAGACAAATAAAACTTTTTTAAAACCAAATTTATTAAAACAAAATACAAATTCTTTTACATGTAAGTAGTGGTACCTTTCAAGAGTAACATTACTCGATGTAACTCCCTTCAGCTGCAATGACTGCCTCCAATCTTGTCCTGAAGCGATCAAATGCACACTTTGAAACAGCGCTGTCCATTTCGGAAAATGTTGCTTCGATAGTGGTGTGTAGAAGTACGACAATAGGGTGCCTCGTCTTATTTGTAGCTCTTTCGACTGCGCTCCAAGCGAAGTAGAAAGGGTTAAAATTCGGGCTATTTGGGGGCCAGAACATGTCAGTGTTATCCAAGAGCCAGTTTTGGACTAAATGGCTTGTATGAGGTCCTTCTCTGCCATACGATGTATTGTATGTTTGCCGATATTCAATGCTGATGCCAATTTCCTCAGCAATTGCCCACGGTTCTCAGAAAGCAGCACCTGAGCCTTTTCGATGGCTGCCATGTTCGTGACACACTTTTCCTTGAATGAGGTTTCCTCACTGGGTTAGCAGAACATTCCCCAGACTTCTCTGAAGCATTATACCTTGGCCACTATATCAAACAGTTGATCTCAGGCACCTGAAGATTCAAACTATTTCACGCCCAGCATGAAGACTTTCAATAGCCGCTGATCTTTGGTTGTGCTTGCAGTTGTCTGTAACATCTCGACCATTTTGAGGTTCTGACTGTTTACCAGATGCCTATGGCTTTCAAGAACATGAATCACGGCCTCTAACAGAACTACAATATGGCGGGTAATCCAAACTGAAATCTGTCCAGATTTAAGCACCGCACCCTGTATGTACAGAAAGTAGATTTGTTTCTTTCTGCTAAGCACAACAACAACTCAAATTAGTATACATTATTTGTATAATTATTTTATTAACTGTTATATTGTGCAGCCAAAACAGAAGCAAACAAATATCTCCAAGCTAAAAATTTATTACCTGGGCAGATATGAGGAGGTCAGAGCTGATGTAGTGCAGATAGAACCACTCATGCTTCTCACGATTCTGCAGTGTCACTGTGAAACTACCATTGCCCTCGAGTTTGAAGTTAAGGCTCAGTACCAAATCCATAACATGATCAAGCTGTATTGTGACACCATCTACAATGTTTTCTACAACAAAGAGTAGAATTTATTCATAAAAAATAGTCATAAATAGTTTATTTCCTATAACCTAAAAATCACAGTACAATAACTGGTTAACGATTTAAGTGTGCCAACATAGAACTATGTGGTTGATGTACTATTGTGAAAATTAGATCTGTAAAAGTTAAACAAATTTTGTCTTCTCTGTTCTTTTCTAATAAAATTGTGCAGTGGGTGCTATCTTTCCTAGGATGCAATGTATTGTACAGGTGGTACACTATGAGAAATGTCATGCTAAATAACAATATATTTCCAAGTATTATTTTCAGAAATATTACTTAGTACTTATTACACAAGTTTTTTAGTTAATTTTCTCACTAAAATTACAGTAGAAAGCAGTGGCGAATTTTCTGACATATGCAATTAATTTTTAGTGTTTTCAGGTGCCAAATTACGACATCAACTTTTTTTTTTTTTAAATGGAATTATGTACTTTTTTCTGTAGCATTGAAAAGGGGGTTTGAAGAAGACTCCAAGATATTTTAAGTGTGAAACTTGATTAAATAGTTACAAAATAGTACTGCAAATACCATCCCATCATCAGGAAAAGTGGTGCCACAAATATCTGCCCTAACATATAAAATGCAAGCAAATGCCAAACACTTACCTCTGGTATGGTTTGTGTGTTTACCTATGCATTTGAAGCCAATTAGTCTGTGCTCTGCTGTTAGAGCAGTGCTCTGTGTGTGTGTGTGTGTGTGTGTGTGTGTGTGTGTGTGTGTGTTCGCTGAAAGGTGTCTAGATTGTGTTACAGAACACCAAAGTTTTAGCAGTGGTAACATACAATCCACACAACACTCCAACACTACTAGGAACGTTGAACGTGCGACTGGGATCAAATAAAGAAGTGTTTTACTAATACCAAGTTTCAATACATTTAATCCTTTCCACATAATCCCACATGACTCAAAATCCATTACAGTTCTTCAAATGGTGTCTGCAAAAACTGAAAATTGAGGTGGTATTTCTATACATGATTTTGTTCACTGATGAAACATCATTATAAACTGTTGGAAAATCAGTCTTCACTCTGTGTACTACTAATCAGTTGAAAATCGACACTTACTGAAGAAAGAAGAATATTAAACCATTCTCAGTTTGCCAACCTATGATGCAGGCTTTTGAAGAATTGCATCATTGATCTTTGTGGGAATTTAAGAGTCCCATAAATAAAACCAATATCCACGGATCTTAAAGGTATACTGCTTCAACTATTGGAAGACATCCCACTGAATGTATGGCAACCAGTGTAGTACCAACATGACTTGTGTCCCACCAATTTCACACAGATAATTACAGACATTGTTAACAGAATACTGAGAGATCCTCTGATCAGTCATTATGTGATTATGGAAACACAGAATGGGCTTTGCACACACCAGACCTAATATCTCAGGAGTTTTATCTGTGAGGAAAATTAGAACAATCTACATCTACATCTATATGGATATTCTGCAAATGGCACTTCAGTGCCTGACACAGGGTTTATTCTCAATTATTCCACTCTCTAACAGTGTGCAGAAAAAATGAGCACCTACATCTTTCTGTGTGAGCTCTGATTTCCCTTATTTTATTATGCTGATCATTTTCTCCCTATATAGGATGCTGTCAACAGAGTATTTTCGGATTTGGAGGAGAAAGTTGGTGATTGAAATTTCGTAAAATGATTCTGCCGCTACGAGGAACATCGTTATTTTCATGATGTCCGCCCCAAATCCTTATTGTGCATGTGACACACTCTCTCCTATTTCTCGATAACACAAAATGTGCTGCCCTTCTTTGAACTTTCTTGATGTAATCCGTAATCCTAGCTGGTAAGGATTCCACACATTACAGCAGTACTCCAAAAGAGGACACACAAGAATAGTGTAGGCAGTCTCTTTACTAGATCTGTTACATGTTCTAAGTGTTCTGCCAATAAAATCCACTCTTTGGTTCACTTTCCCAACAACATTTCCTATGTTCTTTACAATTTAAGTTGTTTGTAATTGTAATTCCCAGGTATTTAGTTGAATTTATGGCCAGTATATTTGACTGATTTATAGTGCAACTGAAGTTGAAGCATTCATTTTAGCACTCATGTGGCTGACCTCACACTTTTCATTATTTAGGGTCAGCTGTCAATATTCACACCATACAGGTATCTTGTCTAAATCATTTTGCAATCGATTTTAATTTTCTGATGACTTTACTAGATGATAAATGACAGCTCATCTGCAAACAACTGAAGACAACTGCTCAGATTGTCTCCTAAATCATTCATATATATAAGGAACAGCAGAAGGCCTATAATACTACCCTGTGGAATGCCAGAAATCACTACTGTTGCACTCGATGACCTTCCATCAGTTACTATAAACTGTGACCTCTCTAACAGGAAATCATGAACACAGTTGCATAACTGGGACAATATTCGAAGTGAACAGTCAACAGACACACATTGAACACGGATTCAGAATTCATAATTCTTGAGGCACACAACTATCTCTTTACGCACACGAAGTGCTGAGTGCTAATAACAAGGGTTTCAAATCGATTGCATATGTCTAGATTTGCAGAAGGCTTTTGACACAGTGCCTCACAAGTGGCTCATAATCAAATTGTACAACAGTTGAATATGAAGGAGCAGACTCCCACCGTGTATTCTGAAAAGCAGCATGAATTTCCTTTGCTTTCATACGTTTCTTTACGAAGTACTTAATCACTGCTCGAATCTCGATTTTTTCCATCTTCGCAAATCACTATGCGGGGACAACAACATAGCTATGTCACCACCACAGCTCTCTTTGAAGAGTACTGACGTGGCACATGTTTACAGTCAACATGTCCAATGAATAACACGTGAACAACTCTTTGTGCTGTCACTGACCTTCTGCGGTGATTCTGAGAACTTTTCAAACCACCCTCTTAATTCATAATGTTCAAACACAGCATACATTCTAAAATCCTGCTACATATTGACATTAATGATATGGGCCAACATTTAGTGGATTACTCCTATTAGCTTTCTTGAATATTGGTGTGATCTCTGCAACTTTCCATTCTTTGGGTATGGATCTTTAATCGAACGAGCAGTTGTATGTGATTGTTAAGTATGGAGCTATTGCATTAGCTTTCTCTGAAAGGAACCTAATTGGTATACAGTCTGGACTGGAAGAGTTGCTTTCATTAAGTGATATAAGTTACTTCACTATGTCGAGGATCTCTACTTCTAAGTTACTCATATTGGGAGCTGTTCTTGATTCAAATTCTGGGGTGTTTACTTTGTCTTTGGTGAAGGAATTTCAGAATACTATGTTCAGTAAAACCGCTGTAGCAGCAATGTCATCAATAATATTTCCATTGCTGTCAAGCAGAGAAGGCATTGACTGTGTCTTGCCACTAGCATACTTCACATATGACCAGAAGCTCTTTGGATTTTCTGCAAGGTTTCAAGACAAAGTTTCATTGTGGAAATTATTATAAGCATCACAGTCCACTAAGTTTCGATCTTCTGCAAAATATCGCCATTCTTGGAGACCATGCATTCGTTCAAATTTGGCATGTTTTTCTGTTGTTTCTACAACAGTGTTCTGACCCATTTTGTAAAACACGAGAGAGTTATTTGGTATAAATCTCTCTATTGCTGTTGATACTATTTCTTTGAATTTAAGCCACATCTGGTTTATACTTACACCGTTAATTTGGAAGGAGTGCAAATTGTCTCTAAGGAAGGTTTCAGGTGAATTTTCATCTGCTTGTTTGAATACATATATTTTTTGTGTATTTTAGGAGGATTTTGAAGTTATAGTATTCAGTCTCGCTTTGACAACCTTATGTTCACCCTGTATCTGTTTTGATGCTCATTATTAGCACAGGATTACTTGCTTCTAAGAGGTCGAGTGTGTTTTCACAACTGTTAAACATTCAAGTGGGCTCTTTAACTAAATTCCCGAAATAATTTTTATAGAATACATTTCACACAATTTCAGATGATGTTTTACACATACCTCGAGATTTAAACATGTATTTTCACCAACACATCAAGTGTGAATCGAAGTCACCACCAACTGCAATTGCCCGAGTTGGGCATGTGTTTGAAATTGGACTCAAGTTTTCTTTGAACCTTTCAGTAATTTTATCACCTGAGTTGGGATGTCAGTAAAAGGATCCAATTATTATTTTATTCTAGTGCCAAGAATCACCTCTACCCACACTAACTCAGAGGAACTACCTACTTCAATTTTACTACAAGATAAATTACTTCTACATGCAGCAAACACACCACTGCCAATTGTATTTACCCTATCCTTTCCGAGCACTGTTAGGCCCTTCGCAAAAATTTCAGCTGAACTTATCTCCAGCTTTAGCCAGCTTTCAATGCATATAACAATTTGATCATAAGTGCTTTCTATTAGCACTTGAAGCTCTTGTAGCTTCCCACCATAGCTATGAAAATTTAGAATTGTTAGGAATCTGCAGCCTACACAGTCGCAGAACCATCTGAGCCTCTGATTCAGCTCTGCACCAGAGGTCTGCAATCGTTCCTACTGACTATGCTCCAAATGGTGAGCTCTGCTTTCATCTCAGCTCTGATAGCCCTCTAAACCAGGGAGAATCTCTTCCGATCCAAAGCAACACTCATCACTGTTAGCAATGTGAGCCACCACCTGTTGTTGGCTGCACCCTGTGCTCTTCGTGGTATCTGAAAGATCTGTTCCACATCTGGATTGATTCCAGCTGGTGTGCACACAGAATGCACATTGGCTTTCTTCCCCTCCTTGGCAGCCATGTCCCTAAGTTGCCCCCTAATGTGCCCAACACTGGAGCTCCCAACTACCAATAATCCCACCCTTTATGACTGTGCAGATCTTGCGGGCTGAGAGGTTTCCTCTGAAACAGGACAAGCAACAGTATCTGACTGAGCAACAGTGTCAGCCACAGACAGCACCTGGAATCTGTTTGTCAGACTAACCGAGGAGACCTCATATTCGGCCTCTTTGGGAAGTCTTTCGCAGGCTGCCATACCTCGAGGCGACCTCCCATGTGACAACAGTATGGGGCCAACCTCAATGTGAGCAGTAACTGGGCTGGCCACCAGTGTGAATCGATTGGCAGACTCGTGGGTTGTGCTTGATGTCCGTTGGATCCCAATGGAATGCCCACAACAGTGACACCCGTGTACCTCAGCCTCAAGCTGTGTAACCAAATCCAAAACAGCTTCGAGCTGAGAGCAAAGTGTTACTAACTCAGCTCACATCAACACACAGCAATCACAGTCCCTATCTGTATTAAAGTACATGGAAAACTACACAGACAAACAAAGGACTATCAAAATGTGCTGCGGACCTCTACTGTAGACCCTGCCAAAAATGCTAGAACTGTGTCTAGTAAACATTAAATTAACAATCAGAAATTCAAAAATAATCTGCAAAAGTATGCAGATGAAACTACGTAATTCACTCTAAGTTAGGAACTCATAAAATGACACAAAATTGGTTACTTACCTGTCATTGCTCTGCCTCGGCTGTCAGCGGCAGCAGCTGACTGACTGACTACTGTCAAATGGCAATTACTAGTTTTCAAAACAAATGAACACATGACTATCGACACATGGGTTGAAACACAATTGCGCACACTGTTGAAAATGCAAGAACTGTGTCTAATAAACTAGATTAACACCCAGAGATTCAATAACTAAACTACCAAAGCACACAGGTGAAAATGCAACAAAGACCTGTGCTGTGATAAATCCTACATGAAATTGAATTAGCAGTGTCGTCTGCCCTGTGATGCTGAAGGTTAACATCCTGAGCCCTGATAAGAGAGTCTACAGGTGTTTTTTACAACAGGGCCGACAGTTGTGGGAGCTCTTCTCCTGATGGCAGGGCAGCAATCTGAGGTGCTTTTATCTTGTTTCTACTTGATGAAGTTCCATTTGTCTTACATTGTTCCCAGTCCTCTCCAAAGGCTCTATCTAATACCACGGAAAAATTATGAACGTCCATAAAACACATCTATGTCATAATTTGGCAGCTATGAATGTTAAAAATGATTGGCGTAGGTCACAAAATTTACAACATTCGGCTTTATAACTTGATGAAACCTGCCCACTGATGTATTTGGAGCAAATAAATCTAATTTTGGTGACCAGTCTTAGCCACCCCAACCTTGTGCAGTTTTACTGCTGTGGTGGGTTATGGCCTTTTCTCTATTTTGGGTATGATTATTCATTCACTATGCTATCCATAGTAGTGCCCAAGCAATCATATTTCCTTATTAATTATTGGATCTACTCTTGCACTGGCCCAAATAGATTTTGTGTTGACAGCCCCATGCTTGCTCACTGTTTGTTAACTATAATTCAGCTGAATCTTACTATACAGGGAGTAAATACCCAACCATGATATTACTGCACTCAGCCTTCAATGGCTGTTATCAGGAACACACCATGACATGAAAGTAAACAAGTGTAGTGGTGAGTAAGGAAAACACATTACAATGTCCATGCTTTCAGGTCAGTTCTGCACGTAGCAGCGAGTGATTCAGTGGTCCTCGCATGATATTGTCAGTGGTGCAGTGCAGTGTTATCCGCAATCGTCAATACCCCTGAAAGTGGGAGACATTGGAAGATGAACAATTTTGCCAGGAAGAAAAAAAAAGAGATTCAGGTAACAATAACTCAATAGAAAGCAATCTTGTTGGAGGCAAAAATGGTAGGGAAGTGACAAAGACGTGTAAAATAATTTTTTAAAGATTTTAACAAAGTGAAGAAACCAGAGAAAAAGTGGAAACTCCTAGAAAATAAAGGCATTCTAGAAAAGTTGTTTCTCTAGACAACTTTGATAAAGCACTTATTCTAAGAAAATTTTTAGAGTATTATGAGCATAAGAAGGAAATACCAACATTGAGTAGACTGCTTATGTTTTCAAAAAACTGAGAAATTTTCATGGGGGAAGGGGAAACATTTCAGAAAATTTTAAAAGAGATAGGATTTCATTTCAAAAACTGTAAAAATATGAGAACCATGCTATCTGAACTTTTGAAATTGTTGCAAAACATGGGGAATTACTTGAGAACAATCACAAATTATGAAAAGGGACCGTGTAAACCAGCAGAGTTCATGGATGAAATGTGGATGCATATGCATTATACTATGAAAAAGTGTTGGCAGTTTGAAGAAATTCCGGGTGATGACCATGATATGAATGGGGATGCTTATCACAGTTGGTTAGAAGAGAAACTGATTCATCACATCCCAGCTGGTAGTATTGTTGGTCTTAATAATGCACTGTTATCATACTGTTCAGACAAATAAAGCCACCACTACTGCAACTCTCAAAAAGTACTTAACTGAATACCTCATTCCAAACAAAATCAGTTTTGAAATGGATTAACAAGAAATGAGCTTTTACAAATTATGCATTATAATAAGCCAAAGTGTGTTTCTAAGACAGATGCAGTTTTAAAGCCTAAGGGATATACTGTTCTGAGGCTCCCACCACATCACTGGAATTTGAACCCTATAGAGATAATCGCACATAAAATGAAACAAGAAATTCCAGGGGAAAAAAATTCCTTTCATTAATTTAACTACCCTAAAAAAAATAACTGCAGACTCTTTATCTAAGATTACCCAATATGATTGGCTAAAAGCTTGCAGAAATGTAAAAGGATCTGAAAATGATTATTGGCACAGAAATGGGTTAATGGAAGAACTAACAGAGAATATAATAATCAGTGTTGGTCTGGAGAGGGAAGGCGAATTTGTGGCATGACAATGACAGTGGTATAGAAACTGAGACACCAGATGAAACTGGAAAGGATTCCACTGATAAAGATACAGCAGATGAAGTGTTTGGCACCTACCGTATTTACTCGAATCTAAGCCGCACTTTTTTTCCGGTTTTTGTAATCCAAAAAACCGCCTGCGGCTTAGAATCGAGTGCAAAGCAAGCGGAAGTTCTGAAAAATGTTGGTAGGTGCCGCCACAACTAACTTCTGCCGTCGAATATATGTAGCGCTACAAGGGCATGCATGTAGGCACAGAGATAAATACTGACGCCAAAATCTCTGCGTCAGTAAATAAATTTAAAAAAAGGGTGGAAGACGAGCTTTTTTTCTCCGCCCCGGGTTTTGAGCACTGCATTTTCGTACATTATCCAACGAAGTAAATACAAATTCCGTATTGTTCATCTTCGAATGTAGCAGAATTTCAATGTACTACGAAAATCCGACTGGCAAGACTGTTTGGGATGTTTGTCAATATGGCCAACTCTACGTGTTGAATTTTTTACTACCTGTGAGAAGAGGTGGTTGCTAATAGGAACCTGACGAAATGTGAATCACATGCAGTATTCTCTTCACCATAAGAATAATATGAATGTAAACATTATGCCACGTATTCTTTCGTGTTTGCTGCTATTTCATTTAAATCCTATCTGCCTAATAAACTACGAAACTAGAGTGAGACAACAGCAAACGCGGAAGAATATACGTATCGTGTCATGTTTACATTCGTATTTTTCTTATGCCTAATAGTGATACAGTCAGAAATTAAGCACGGCAACTGATTAGATTTTTAAATCTAAGATGACTAATTCCTGTGCAGAATTTGACGTACTAGAGAAGCGGCCGCAAAGATTTTCAAACGGAGAAAAATTTTCGCCTAACTCTCGTTCAGAACATATTCTATCATATGCAGTCTATTATTTGTTTCTTGTTGATCATTATCAAAGAAAGCAGTGTAAGTAACAACAAATAGCAGTCTCTTGCCATTGTTTCGCTAGTGAGACGATTCCTCTCTTTTCTTTTTTTTTAATTGTAAGCGGCGGTAGCGCGCACAAAAGCAAGCCATGCCGCGCACGGCGACAGGCCGTAAACACGCACTATCAGAATGAGACAAACAATGCATGATAATGCATTTTCAGCTCAGAGTGACGTTAACACCTATAACAAAGAAAACGGCACTTATCAGATCAAAGCAAAATAAGCAATCGATTCAAACCAGACGAAGCACGTGAAAAGGAAGGGTACCCGTATAAATACTGACGGAGCACCTGATGTATAGCAATGGCTACCTGGTAAAACTTAACTGTTAAGCTTACGACTCGAACCAAACTCCTGTAGCTGTATCGTCATTCATTTGACCTAAATTGTGTCTCGTATTACAATGGACTAACTTTGTTTTGATTTGGAGGTGCGGCCTAAAACTTTTCTCTCCCCTTGAATTTCGAGTCTCAAATTTCAGGTGCGGCTTAGATTCGGGAAAATTTTTTTCCTCGATTTCGAGTCTCATTTTTCGGGTGCGGCTTAGATTCGAGTGCGTCTTAGATTCGAGTAAATACGGTACTCCTTGTGCGATGGACTATTCACTCCATAACTCTAAGCACTAACATTGGTGCAGTTTTCATTGCATAACTGTAGTTGCACCACTCTTCCTTTCCTCTGCAACCTCGATTCCGCACTGACTCATGATAAGCTGACTGAAGTCCCCTACTCACAGGTGCAATAATACTGGGGGCAACAAACAGAATGCTATGGCGTTTAGTTTTGGGATTTCAAAATGGCTCTGAGCACTATGGGACTTAACTTCTAAGGTCATCAGTCCCCTAGAACTTAGAACTACTTAAACCTAACTAACCTAAGGACATCACACACATCCATGCCCGAGGCAGGATTTGAACCTGTGACCGTAGCGGTTGCGCGGTTCCTTTGGCATTTCACGTACAGAGATATAGATGGGGAATTCAATTGAGCTATTCTGCAGATTCAATTAATTTCAATCTCAGTTTTAATATGTGGTCATCCAGAAAGTAATTCACCACATTTTTTTCCTTCAACAATTCTTTATTTAACATAATAAGAATTACACACATGAAAGAATAGTGTTTTATCTACACACCCTATTTTCCATGTAATTTCCATCCCATTCTATGGCCTTCCTCCAGCCCAAAACAATAGCGTGTATGCCCTGTCGGTACCAAACCTACTCCTGGTGGTGGAGCCAGTGCTTCACTGTGTGAATCACTTCATCATCGTCCTCAAAATGTCTTCCATGAATGGCATCATTTAGTGGCGTTTGTCCTCACGAATGACATCAGCAGCTCACTGCAACATGTCAGGTTTGACAGTCATGGATGGTCTCCCCAACTGCTGCAAATCGTGGAGCTCCACCGAACCGCCTTCTAATGACATCATCCGTGCCTAGCAACTAACTGTACTTCTGTCCACAGCGGTTGCTCCATAGACTTTGTACAAGCGTTTGTGAATACTCCCCACAGTTTATTTCTCTGCAGTGAGAAATTCATACAGATGCCATTTTGAAACTGTCCTGCAGGTATGTTACGTCGGAAGTGACAGCAACTTGGCACACTCACTCAGGAGACTTCAAATAATACATACGTAACATTTCGCACCCATAGCAATTTTTTCAGCTGAGAGAGAGAGAGAGAAAAAAAAAATGCTGTGTATTACTTTCTGAGCAACCGTTGTACTTAAATATCCTGTAACATAATACTTGGACTTTTTTCAAATTTTTCTGTAATACTAGCAGTTCCCCACACTAATACAGATCAGAAGTTAATAAAGTACATAAAAGTTTCAGCTGAAACATTGTGCGACTTTGTCTGAGAGGAACTTACTACCCAGATAAAACATGTAAAGTTTTTCTAAACTGACAGTACTAAAGTATGAAAGTTAAGAGATGTTTCAATGGCACAGGAAATTCAGTCATCAAATAAAGGAAAGAAAAGCACAGAGTTCCTTATTTCATATTGCCAGCAGTTATCTTTCCTTTTACAGTGTCTTACCCTCTAACTGTGAACATTATCCACCTTTCTCAATGTTCAAAGCGCAGCTCATGACAAGTAGTCATATGCTTATTTCATGCAATGCATAGAACTGAAATAAAAAGTTAGGGATGGATTTCATTTATTTTATCCTGAACCTAGTAATATTGCAGCAACAGTAAAATTCACTGGTGTTATCTATGTCAAAATATTTGGATCCATGTAAGTACTGATGCTACATTCACTTCTCAATGTTCACTCTTTAAGAAATAAAGCACTTACAAGCTTCTGAAAAGAACATCAAATGTAAATATTAAAAGCAGTTCATATCTGGGCTAACCTTGGCTCTTAAAACAGACAATATAGTTCCCTGTGCCATTTTTTATATAATTAAGCTCAGCGTCTTTAGGAACTCTCCAACTTCCTCTCTCTTTATCTCCATCCTCCACAACCACTTGATGAGGTTCTGGCTCGGTCATGTTTTTACTATAATGTGCTAAGCCAAACTGTGCTATCTGTGTGGGATAGAAGTAACCCTGAGGTTGCCACTGAGTTGACACTGGTACTCCTAGAAGAAAAGAAGCAACAACATATATTTTATTCAGTTGTGTTTACAAAATAATGTCTCAATTATTATTTGCAACTCTGAATCAAGCCCCCCAACAAAAATGGAATAATACGGTGAATAATTCAGACACAAATGGACATTATTTGAAAGGTATATGATGCATAGTTAAGATCATTCAGTAAATGGTAGTTAGCACATATGCAAGGTTAACATAATTCTAATGAAACTTTACTACTTTCCACAAAATGTGACTGAGTAGCTATGCTTTCTTGTGAAGAACATACACAGGTGCACAATTGTTCTGTCAAAAATTTACATAATTTTAAATCACCTACTTTTCTTGATTATTAACAGAATGGGTTGTGAGGAATGGAGGAAGCAAGCTCTGTACATCCCAATGACTGTTGCAGAGAGAGAGAAAAGATAAAGGGAGAATAAGTTAGGTGTATCTTCCTCATGTAATGCTAGCACTACATGTGTATTTGCTGCTTTGTACCAAGTATCTACAAAAACAAAAGTGACACATAAAAGTAAGAAATATTTTACGGTTTGGTGAAAGTAAAGACACAAAGTTAACAGAACAGAGCCACACTGGGCTGATCCTGTGCCCCCTGACAGAGCTGCCAAATCTGAGCTCATCCCCTCTCACCAGTTCTAATAACCACAGCAGAAAAGCGAGTTATAAATTAATTTTCATGTATTTCCTAAAAGTAATGCCACAAAATGAAAATGGATAAGTACTTGTAATTGTGCTAATCCATTTCAAGTTGAAAATGCTTGTATGTGCTCAATGCATAGTACTGGTTCAGATTGTGAAAGAGATTTGAAAAATTAACTGTTGAATATTCCTTCCAAACACAGTACGAATACTGATCCTGTTCCAAATCAAAATCTACTATCCTTCAGTGCTGATTTTGAGCATTGTAATGAGCCTATTGATGAGAGAAATATCCAGGCACAAGATCAAAGCTACTGTACAGAAGTAGAAGAAATTTTACAGGTAAATATATTACCAACTAATGAAGAAATTACTACTAGGCAAAATGTTAACTGTGGAAACAAACACTGCCTGAATGCAACAATGCATGCTTACACCAATAATTAGAATTTACAGAACAGAAATAAAAGAGATTAGGCAAAAGAATGCAGAGTCATCTCTCTCAATG
Source organism: Schistocerca cancellata (assembly GCF_023864275.1). Taxonomy (NCBI): domain Eukaryota; kingdom Metazoa; phylum Arthropoda; class Insecta; order Orthoptera; family Acrididae; genus Schistocerca; species Schistocerca cancellata. The sequence goes on from NC_064628.1 coordinate 431,583,455, forward strand.
TAGCGCTGAGTTTTTGAAATCAAAAGGCCTTCAAACAGTGATTCAAGCCTCTTTCTCAGATTGTTGACAACAAGTGGTTACGAAATGATGGTGTACAAACTGGTCATCTGAAGTTATTGCGAAAGCTGCAACTTTACGTTGTCTATCTTATCAAGTGTTATCTTTTATCAGGGATGTATTTAAATATCCTCTTACTAGTGAAGTCACTATTAAAAGAATCAGGCAATTTTCTTGTTTAGGTTTTATTGATTTAGGCCTCAGTGTTTTGAAAAATCAAAGTTATTAACTAAATGAAAAAAAAAAATATAATTATTGAGAATAGAATAATAAAACCCGTCAATACAGTTAAGAAAATAAAATGACATTATAGGGGGTTTCTCCGTACTACAGGTCTTTGTAGTCTAAACCTGTGTGAGCCTCTTACACCAGAAGAAAAGCAGCACACTCCAAGATGATGAAAGAGACTGACGTCATTTGGAGGCTTTGGACCTGCATTTCACTGACCATAGCAAAAATAGGACAACTAATATAAAGCCTAATAATAACAACAAAAATAACTACAATACACTAAAACATGGAAAACCTGGGTTACATTCATAGCTACATATGAGTTAAACATGTGTGCACCATATGCCAATAAGCTTTCAAAGCAGTGCAGTGCAGCGAGAGTTCACAGTGACACCACAGCTCACAGCCCACCTGCGCATGACCCCTACCATGTGTTCTAGTAGCCATGGTGTGAACCAAGAGCACTGTTCTCACATAAACCACATTAAGCCATCTGCTCAGTAACAATCATTTCTTTATGACACTAGTTGGACAAAATTACACTGTGACAACAGTGTTTTAGTAAAGTTGTGGATCTATGGAAATGCTTCTTCTCACAGACAGAAGAAGGGAACACGAGGGGTAGAACTCCCATACCTCTCTGGGTTAATTTTTAAACTGTCTTTCTTACTTGTAATTTTTTTCTGGTAAATTTTATGCACCCTATCCTTGCCTTCGCCATTCGTGGGGTCCCCTCTCACTATCCAATCAGTGTGGCCCATCCAAGCAATTCCACCTCTCATTATGAAGAAAGAAGTAACCAGTTAACATGACAGTCACTTATGTAATTGCTGCTATAATGCTACACATATTACTGTTATCATCTTGTCATTAGATCACTAATGTTGGCTGTAGGCAGACACAGAATCCTAGCTGTACAAAGTCTTCAGACTTTTACCACTTCAGAACTAGGGAGCCCAGTGATCAGGTAAAGTATGACAAATAGTCAGGAAGTTATGCAAAATAAAGTTGTTTAACACATACTTTGCATTACATTTGAAGTATCATGAAAAGTTCCACATTATGGCGCAACATATCAAAAACTGTGGGCAGGTGGATTATGGGGAAAGTTGAATTTGGGTACCAACCAACACAAATATTTGCTGAAGTGTAACACATGAACATCTGCTCTAGGTTCAAGGTAATTCCCCCCTTACTTAAAATGAAGTCACTGAAAGGAATTACACGGCAACAGAACAGTGCAAATCACAGATAGATAAGGTGTTGCCGATTCAATAATGTTCGTAAAGCCTGCATGAGTGCATAACAGGACAGCTTGTAGCACAATGGCGATATTCTGAGTCATGCTGGGTGTTGAGTGTGTACAGATTTCCCCATCCTCCTTGTAGAAGCCGATGTGCAATAGGATGTGTAAGCTCACTCCCAAAGCTTTACAAGATCTGAGTGTCTCTCTAATTGTTGGCAATCAGACAATGACTATAGAGATTTACTTCAGCCATGACCGCATAAAAAACTGAACTGTAGCCTAACTGTACTTGGTGTAGCTGTAATTGTATCTACCAAATTAATCATTTCGATGATACTGACAATACAGAAGATCAATCATGGGGAAAAAACGCACCACCACCAGGGACAAGTCAACATTCCTATTCCAGTGAAATATTTCTCTTAATGTGCTATAACACACTTTATAATTCAATTTCAAATATTTACGATGCACAGTTTTTTCATTATGTACTCAATCAACTGAGTCTGACCCACTTCTGCATAATGCTCTTGGTACCAACTCACATCGTCACCAACCCGTCTGCCAGAAAAGGTGGGAAACTGCAGAAGGTTCTAGAAGCTAAGGCTTGCCAACGAGCACCTGCTGCTAGGTAGTTTACTGGCAAGGATATCTATAACTGTGTCCTTACAAACATCATGATAACTATGATGTGTTGTGTTGTGTTCAAATATATACCGAAATAAAGTACCCTGAGAAGGCAGTACAATTAATAGCTTAAGAGAAAACTGAGGATTCTTTTCTCCTTATAATTTTGAGTGCCACCAAAATACAGAAGCTACAAGGCTAAAATTAACAGTACTGTATTTCAGTTAGAAACCTGGAGTCATGATGTAAAAACAGTAATGCACTACAAATTAGCATTCCTTTTGGCTTAATTTATAAGATTAGAATTTCAGCACCATATTTATTAAACAACATAATAAAGCTGTTCCAGTTTTCATGTTTTTAATTATAATAGTGTGAACTGGCACTTTCAGAACCAAAAGACTGCAACAGTCCCACTTGTAAAATTATTGTTTGTATGATACTCATTAATGTCACTGTATCAACCTTCCTTACCTACAGAAAAAATTGTATTAACTTAGATTCCCAACTGTGAGGGCTAGTTAGATGTTTGTACAACAAGGAGACTTTTTCATTTTCCAGTAGAAGGCTTGCGGCTAGAAAGTTGAATGTCACACACAAAGTCCATATGGAAAGACAATTTTTTCCTTGTTTCTCTGGTGCAATCAGTGAGTGCAGTCCATGAGATGCAATCAGTGCAATCAGTATGTGCTAAACAGTGTGAATCTATAATTATATAAGCTATAACCACGTGCCTCAGAAGCCTGTTTTTGGTAAATAACAAGTCGTGAAAATGACGATGTGATTTTTTTAATGGAAATTTAAGAAACTGACTGATTTGAAGACATTTTTATAAATAGACAGAAACTGTTTAGCAGAATTTGTTCATGCTCTTGTTTGCTTCCTGCTTGAGATATTGCATGGTAAGCAGAGTATTAAATGTTTCCTCTTTCAGGGCAGCCAATTATACTTTTGAACTAACTGACCAATACTTATTTTAGCAGAGATGAAACTGCAACACTATCAGACTTTCAACTCGGAAATGTACCAGTTGCTGCTTGTCTGTATGATAAAGACTGACTACATTTCACATAATGAATAAAACTTCCGCATTGGCTGTTAAAATACTTTTATTAAAAAAAGTCACTACCAGTTTTATATCAGTAGAGATGCATCTTCTGGTGACAATTTTTTTCAAAAGTCATGGTGTGGCAATGTGGTTGCTTACAGCCAAGCCCCACCATTCATCTAGATAAAACCAACAGCATACTAAAAGTGGTTGCTATGATTAAACTGACTGGCATAGCACAGCACCATGCTGTACACAGTATACAAGTGTACACAACACCAGCATAAAATGTACTGATCGGTACATCAGTACAGTTTATGCCAGCATTGTGCACACTTCTGCGATATCTGTGGCATGATGCTGCACAGTCCCACTCAATTTAAGCACAGACAACTGCTTTTAGTGTGTTATTGGTTTTATCTAGACAATGAACAATGGGACGTGGCTGTAAGCAACCACTTTGCTTGACAATGATTTTTGAAAAGGCCGTCACATGAAGCTGTATCTCTACTGATGCAAATCTGGTAGTGACTTTTTATTAAAAGTAGTATTTTAATAGCCAGTGTGGAAGATTTTATTCACCTTGTGGAATTCGCACTGCCTTTCCCCAACCTGTAAAACAATATGTTGAATGTACACTCCTGGAAATTGAAATAAGAACACCGTGAATTCATTGTACCAGGAAGGGGAAACTTTATTGACACATTCCTGGGGTCAGATACATCACATGATCACACTGACAGAACCACAGGCACATAGACACAGGCAACAGAGCATGCACAATGTCGGCACTAGTACAGTGTATATCCACCTTTCGCAGCAATGCAGGCTGCTATTCTCCCATGGAGACGATCGTAGAGATGCTGGATGTAGTCCTGTGGAACGGCTTGCCATGCCATTTCCACCTGGCGCCTCAGTTGGACCAGCGTTCGTGCTGGACGTGCAGACCGCGTGAGACGACGCTTCATCCAGTCCCAAACATGCTCAATGGGGGCCAGGGTAGTTGACTTACACCTTCTAGAGCACGTTGGGTGGCACGGGATACATGCGGACATGCATTGTCCTGTTGGAACAGCAAGTTCCCTTGCCGGTCTAGGAATGGTAGAACGATGGGTTCGATGACGGTTTGGATGTACCGTGCACTATTCAGTGTCCCCTCGACGATCACCAGTGGTGTACGGCCAGTGTAGGAGATCGCTCCCCACACCATGATGCCGGGTGTTGGCCCTGTGTGCCTCGGTCGTATGCAGTCCTGATTGTGGCGCTCACCTGCACGGCACCAAACACGCATACGACCATCATTGGCACCAAGGCAGAAGCGACTCTCATCGCTGAAGACGACATGTCTCCATTCGTCCCTCCATTCACGCCTGTCGCGACACCACTGGAGGCAGGCTGCACGATGTTGGGGCGTGAGCGGAAGACGGCCTAACGGTGTGCGGGACCGTAGCCCAGCTTCATGGAGACGGTTGCGAATGGTCCTCGCCGATACCCCAGGAGCAACAGTGTCCCTAATTTGCTGGGAAGTGGCGGTGCGGTCCCCTACGGCACTGCGTAGGATCCTACGGTCTTGGCGTGCATCCGTGCGTCGCTGCGGTCCGGTCTCAGGTCGACGGGCACGTGCACCTTCCGCCGACCACTGGCGACAACATCGATGTACTGTGGAGACCTCACGCCCCACGTGTTGAGCAATTCGGCGGTACGTCCACCCGGCCTCCCGCATGCCCACTATACGCCCTCGCTCAAAGTCCGTCAACTGCACAAAGGGTTCAGGTCCACGCTGTCGCGGCGTGCTACCAGTGTTAAAGACTGCGATGGAGCTCCGTATGCCACGGCAAACTGGCTGACACTGACGGCGGCGGTGCACAAATGCTGCGCAGCTAGCGCCATTCGACAGCCAACACCGCGGTTCCTGGTGTGTCCGCTGTGCCGTGCGTGTGATCATTGCTTGTACAGCCCTCTCGCAGTGTCCGGAGCAAGTATGGTTGGTCTGACACACCGGTGTCAATGTGTTCTTTTTTCCATTTCCAGGAGTGTATTTCAATTTTATCAAACCCAACTTTATATTAGTAATCAAAAATTATACCTTACTGTGCACAGTATGCTGATGGTGACCCTACACCCAATGACTCAATTCTGTTTACCTAGGTCGTTGAAGTTTTTATACCATTTGATGGTGCCTATCTTGCTTACTAGATTTTCATGTTTTGTATACTAGTTTAGGAAGAAAAATGTGTCTGAAGATTATCAGTGATAATCATATAGATCTAAACAGGTCATAAAACAATGGAAAAAAGTTTTTAGATCAAAGACTGTTCTGAATTGTACAAAGTTTAAACACTGTGTCACTGGGTACTTAAGGGAGAGGGTAAGGAGTCATTCCAATCCCGGGAACGGAAAGACTTACCTTAGGGGGAAAAAGGGACAGGTACACACTTGCGCGCGCATGCACGCACACACGCACGCATGCAAACACACACACACACACACACACACACACACACACACACACACACACATATGTAAAGGCAAAGAGTTTGGGAAGAGATGTCAGTTGAGGCGGAAGTACAGAGGCAAAGATGTTGTTGAGTGACAAGTGATGAACGAGGGGCGGCCTGGCCTCAACCACGGCTAATTTCAAGTTGCCGCCTCTCGTATATATATATATATATATATATATATATATATATATATATATATATATATATATATATGTGTGTGTATGTTTGTGTGTCTATCGACCTGCCAGCGCTTTTGTTTGGTAAGTCTCATCATCTTTCTTTTTATATATATAATAGAAGGAAACATTCCATGAAGGAAAAATATACCTAAAAACAAAGATGATGTGACTTACCAAATGAAAGTGGTGGCAGGTCGACAGACACACAAACGAACACAAACATACACACAAAATTCAAGCTTTCACAACAAACTGTTGCCTCATCAGGAAAGAGGGAAGGAGAGGGAAAGACGAAAGGATGTGGGTTTTAAGGGAGAGGGTAAGGAGTCATTCCAGTCCCGGGAGCGGAAAGACTTACCTTAGGGTGAAAAAAGGACGGGTATACACTCGCACACACGCACACATATCCATCCACACATATACAGACACAAGCAGACATATACAGAGGCAAAGAGTTTGGGCAGAGATGTCAGTCGAGGCAGAAGTGCAGAGGCAAAGATGTTGTTGAATGACAGGTGAGGTATGAGTGGCGGCAACTCGAAAATAGCGGAGATTGAGGCCTGGTGGATAACGGGAAGAGAGGATATATTGAAGAGCAAGTTCCCATCTCCGGAGTTCGGATAGGTTGGTGTTAGTGGGAAGTATCCAGATAACCCGGACGTTGTAACACTGTGCCAAGATGTGCTGGCCGTGCACCAAGGCATGTTTAGCCACAGGGTGATCCTCATTACCAACAAACACTGTCTGCCTGTGCCCGTTCATGAGAATGGACAGTTTGTTGCTGGTCATTCCCACATAGAATGCGTCACAGTGTAGGCAGGTCAGTTGGTAGATCACGTGGGTGCTTTCACACATGGCTCTGCCTTTGATCGTGTACACCTTCCGGGTTACAGGACTGGAGTAGGTGGTGGTGGGAGGGTGCATGGGACAGGTTTTACACCAGGGGCAGTTACAAGGGTAGGAGCCAGAGGGTAGGGAAGGTGGTTTGGGGATTTCATAGGGATGAACTAAGAGGTTACGAAGGTTAGGTGGACGGCGGAAAGACACTCTTGGTGGAGCGGGGAGGATTTCATGAAGGAACGGTTGGCTCGTCAGGAAAGAGGGAAGGAGAGGGAAAGACGAAAGGTTGTGGGTTTTAAGGGAGAGGGTAAGGAGTCATTCCAATCCTGGGAGCAGAAAGACTTACCTCAGGGGGAAAAAAGGACAGGTATACACTCGCACACACACACATATCCATCCGCACATACACAGACACAAGCAGACATTTGTAAAGGCAAATAGTTTGGGCAGAGATCATTTGCACATTTGATCTCTGCCCAAACTCTTTGCCTTTACAAATGTCTGCTTGTGTCTGTGTATGTGCGGACGGATATGTGTGTGTGTGCGAGTTTCTTAAATTTCCATTAAAAAAATCACATCGTCATTTCCACGACGTGTGCAGTTGGATATGGGTGTGTGTGAGAGTGTATACCTGTCCTTTTTTTCCCCCCAAGGTAAGTCTTTCCGCTCCCGGGATTGGAATGACTCCTTACCCTCTCCCTTAAAACCCACATCCTTTCGTCTTTCCCTCTCCTTCCATCTTTCCTGATGAAGCAACCATTGGTTGCGAAAGCTTGAATTGTGTGTATGTTTGTGTTTGTTTGTGTGTCTATCAACACCTGTACAACTTGCAAGTATACGAGATCAACATACCTTCCACAGCACTGACACATTTGACCCTCTCCCGAACTTCGACATTGTAGTTCTCAAAATACATGAACACTCCTTTTGGATCATATTTTCCTTTAGGTTTGTAAATCTTGGAATAACTATGAGACCATTCAAATCTTTCATACCCATCATAGGTAGCAAGTTTCCCAAAAACCTAGAAATACAAGAGAAACTGTAAATTTTTAAGACAGTTGTATTAAGCATGTGAACACTTCATAAATATTTATATCTCAGGAAACAACTAAGCATATCCCTGGCAATGGTACATAAGCCAAGCCATGGTTTTCACACCATAAATAGTGTCATGTTGTGACCACAGTAAAGTCCAAATCTGAGAGCAGGGTTGTTATCATCAGTGAAGTACAAGTCTTAGCACTGAAAGCACGTTTATTACAGACACCGACAGGACAGAACTGAACTCCTGGACAGAGTGTGCTTTTATTTATACAAACCTTGAATATCTAGAATATGCAGATGGTACAAACATAAATTTTGAAACTTTCTGGAAATGATAAATATTAAATAACAAATATTTGCTGGTAATGGGATTTTAACTGGTGACCCACAGCACACCAGCCAGTGACACTAAGTGCTACTCCACAAGATAGGCAGCACAGCTCATGACATTGCTCCTTCTCCAGGAGAAACAGCTATCTGCAATTTCAGCAGTTGTTACTGGAGCTGACTACAGCAGCTTGGATCTTGATCACTGCATTCTAGTCAAGTTACCACAGCATAATTTCATGACCAATGAGCAGATCAGCAGTTTCCTTGGACGAGAAGACCTAATTATCTATCAGCACCTGATGACTGTAGTAGGGCTTCATATAGAGGACATAGCTGACCCTTGATGAACTTCATATGTGACATCCACCAAGCAACAATGGATACATTATGGTCGAAAGTAGCACTTTAGTCACTTTTCTGCAAGTCCCACTTTTCACACAGTCACGAAAAGCTGCACCAGATCTGCTGGTCTGCACGTCACTGGCTGGTCCAAAACATTATAATGCTCTCAGCCCTTCCCCTGGGCACCCAAGATCCACATGCAAACCAGCTGTCTTACATCTTCTGTTCCTGTGATGAGGTGTTTTATGTAGTCAACCTAAATATCCTCCAGTTGTAACAGGAATGGTGTATCCATTGTCACTTCGGCCTTATGACCATGATGTAGAATGAACGGTGTGAAGCCAGTAGTGTCTTGCTTTGCTGTACTGTATGAGAATATCACAATGGGTAGTATGATGTTCCAATCTCTCTGTGCAGTAACAACGTACACTGAAAGCATATCTGTCATTGTCTTTTAAAGTGCTCAGTGAGGCCATTAGTCTGTATATGATAGGTAGCTGTCATCCTGTGGGTGATGTTGCCAATGTGAAATTACCTGTCATTAGTCTCATGTAAAATTTTTTCATGATCAAATATATCATACGAGTGCCCCACACTACAAAATAATGTCTTCTACATGTAACCTTACTATTTCTAGAGGTATAGTAGTCATCATAGTTTTAGTGACAGCATAACAGGTGAAGAAGTTAGTGCAGACTATTATCCTTCGATTCCTGTTGGTTGACTTCGTGATCTTCCCCAAGAGGTTGATTCCAATGTGGAGGAACGACATTGCTTCCTGCAGAACTGGTGACAGGTTCCCTGGAGATAATTTTGACAAATACTTCTGTCACTGCCATTACTCAGAGTGGCACACAGAGTGTTTAATGGGCCAGTGACACATGCGTCTGATTACTAATACATCCGGAGATTCATGAATTCCAGATGAGCATGGCAGAAATACTTCAAGAATGCTGGCCACAGATGAGCAGGGATGACAAGCAACGATTTCCATCCCGTTGGATCATCGTTCCTCTTATACAAAGTTTTGTGTATTAATTGGTATTCCCTTTTCTCGGTTCCTCCTCCTTCAAGGCTCCTATCATTTTCAGCAATGCTAGATCTTCTCTCTGTTCAGCTGCAATGTCATTTAGTGCAGCGATGACCAAAATTTTGTCAACACTAGCATGTCCCGCCAAAGGACTCTTCGAAAATCAGTTGACATCCTTGTGTTTACATCCATTTTTATATACCACTGTGACATCACACTCATGAAGCCTCAGCACCTGCCTTACCAGTTGACCCAATGGATCCTTTAGGCTAGTCAGCCAGTATAGAGAATAGTGGTCAGTTACGAGGAGAACGGTTTGCCAAATAAAAATGACCAGAACTTGCTGATGAACAAACAACTGCATGACACTTTTTTGTTTGTTGAGCAGTTCATCTCAGACTCAAAATATTCAGGAACTATAAGTTGCTACCCTACCAACACCTTCATGAATCTGTACAAGAACTGCACTTATCCCACACCAGACAGTGTGAGCGTGAAGTTCTGTCTTGGTACTCTTGCCATATAATGCTAAGACTGGCAATGTTGCACCTCCTTAAGAAATAATAAAGATCTTTCTTGCACCTCATTCCTGGGAAATATGGGGTCCCCGTGCAGTAATTCTTGCAAGGGATGTGCCTTGATATAGACATCCTTTATGAATCACTAGTAGTATGAGCACATTCCAAGGAAACTTCTCATGTCAAAATGTGCCGAGGAGTAGGAAAATCTACGACTTCTTATTTTCTCTGGATCGGGATGGTCTCACCTGCCATTCATTAGGTGCCTTAAGATTTATATTTCCTGGGCAAAGTGGTTCTTTATTGGTTTCAGGCAGAGGCTTGCAATCTGAAAACACTTCAACACAGTTGTCAGGTGGTTTAGAGATATTCTTCAAATGTCTTCAAAAAATAATATCATCCAGACAGCACACAATGCCATCCATTTAAGGTGTTGAAGCAGATTGTCCTTTATATGTTATGGCTAGAGGGTTACACAGTCCAAACAACTTAACTTTGAACTCACAGAGGCTATCAGGTATTAAAGTCATCTTTTCCTGGTAAGCTTCACAACTTCAACTTGCCATTCTGCATAGCCAGATTTGACTAATACTTTGCCCCTTTCCAACGGTCCAGGGAATCATTAATGTGTGGCAATAAGTAGATATCTTTTTTCATTATTCTGTTCACTCATCAGTAGTCGACATCCTTCCCCTTCATAAAAACCACAGGAGGAGGACCAAGGACACTCTGAAGGTTCAATGATGTCATCTTACAGCACTTCTCTCTTCCCTGTGAATTATGTGTCATTCAGTCGGTGACACTCTACATTAGCGCTGGCTAATTTGTGGATGATCCCCAATGTTGACACAGCGTTTTACCACAGACTGCTTGTTCTGGCTTTTCTCCAGTCCAGATTTGGAAGTATCTGAAAATTGGTGAAGAATAGCTAACACTCATTGACATTGTTTCTCATTCAGAACAGATTCTATTGGCAGTTTGACAGTAGCTTTCTCTACTGCTTGGTCCGCAGCTGTAGTGGAGAACAATCTTTTCAATGGTATTGGACTGCCCATCCTGAACTGGTTCACCTTCTGTACACATATACTTTTGGGGTGACTTGTGGCTGCTTATGACTATTATTGACCTAAATTTCTCCTTTACCACCCACAGTGCTTACGATGATTGTTGGTATGCAGATACCTTTTGTGAGCCCAATAAGCTTTTCGCAACTGACAAAAGATTCACAATTTAACTGTGCCTCTAGACTGATTAATGCAACTCATCCAATTGATGACAGCAGTCTAACAATGTCTTCAGCAGCAAACAAGTGCCAAGAGCTATCTTTGTTATGTGTGCTTGTTGGAATAGCTTCATCACTCTGGGGTTCTGATCTTCCACAGTCTCTGACTGCTGTGATGTCTGCAAGAAGTCTCATCCCCGAATAATGTAATGATCACAATCTGTTAAAATGACAAATTTGAAGAGATGTGTTCTGTTACTGATAGTCATTTTTGCAATGCATGTTCCTGCTGGGTGGACGTATTTCCCATATGTGACCTTAAGCAGTACTGTTTTTACATCACAAAATATAGTCTTCTTTAGACAGTGACAATAAGTTTTTAACTTTACTGAAAAAGAAACTCCAGAGTCGAGTAGTGCCTGGATAAGCTGGCCATCGATGACATTTCCTGTCGTCTTGGTAACTGTCATCCAAGGAGGATTTTCATCTTTGTTGAGCTCACCTCCATAGATGTTAATCTCAGGTACCCTGAATTCAGTGGCTATGTGAGTGGCTGATACCCCAGTACAACAATGGGGAATGGCTACAGAGTGCTGGGGAGCAATCTCGTCCATGGTGTGGTGATGACCATTGTTCCACAAGTCGACTAAGAAATCTGTAATTGACTGTTGTGATGGTTGACATCTTGGGGTATTATAGTCACTTTACACTCACCATCTTTCTCTACAGTAGTGTAGTGTGCAAGGTATCCACAGTTAAAACAAACCAGTGTGTAATCCTCTGTTCTCCAAACGTCTCTTCTTCTGTGAGGCATTATACTTTTCGGAGCAGCTGATTCTACTTGCACTGGCTAGATATTGAGTAGACATTTGACAGCTGCGGCATAAGTCCAAATTGGCCGAGTCCATTCTTCAAGGTGTCTTTGACTAATGGCGTAGATTGGTGCCAAAGATCATTACACCTCTCCAGGAATGTTCTCTATTACCTTCTGACATACAGGATTGATATTCATTGTGCTGTCTCTTGAGTACTTTGTCCAACATTCCTGGGTGCCATAAACTGTTTTATTTCTTCTCTTACTACCTGGTGAATGAAAAAGACTAGATCATGGGGGTGTACTGGCAGCCGTCCCTTTGACAATTTCTGAAAAAATTACTGCAAATTTCCTTTGAATGTAAGGCTGTTCCTTTAGTATCCCATGGTGATTCGGATTCCCTGCATAGCCTGAGTATTGATAAGAGTGAGTACGTCAGAGATACTTAGGGTCCATGTGACAGCCACTGCTTGCACCTGTACAAAGTGTGGCCACCGCAGAAAGGAGCACCGCCCTCTGACGAGTGTTTGCCAATATACCACAGCCTGGCAGTTGCGGCCAATCTCTTGCCAGTCACTGAAGCCTTACATATGTACCACTGGATAGCAAAGTATTCTGACCATGTTTTGTGATTTGGATTGTGGTACACGCTTAGACAACTCGGATACTCTAGGGACTTGTCTTGGTTATTAATTCACCTCGTGACCTCCACATGTTAGTCACCTCCAAAGCTGCTTTTTTCAGTCTGCCAGTTTCTTTGTGACCACCAGCATGAGTAATCACAAACATGCGTTTCTACTTACACAGAACAGGATAGAAAATTGGTGATGAGAATTTTTTCACCATTCAGCTATACCAGTATGGCTTGGTTCATGAGTTTCTCGAGTTGTGGCAGCAGCAGTTGTTGCTACAGAACACCAGCAACAGCTAGACAGGCAGTCGGCATTTCACCAACAACACCACACACAGCTGTTACAGCTACTGCTACACTAATAGCAGTCATCAGCTGTGTCTGGCTCACCTCCCCACCTGACCTTCACTTGTGCTGATGAGACAAATGAAGATTGGGAGATCTATTTCTGTCATTTCAGTGTGAGTCAAATTATGGACACTGGGCATCAGTGTGCACTCTTACTGTCTTCCAGTAGGAAACTGTATGAAGTGGTGCGAAAACTCTGGCCAATCCCAGATCCTAGTAGTTTGACTTTTTCTGATTTTTGTAGTTTGTGGACTGACTATTATGGTCACCAAACTCACATTGTTGTGGCTATGCTCAGGTTTAAGGAAACCACTCCTGCACAGTGTGGGCTGCTAACTTACGAAGCTTGGCAGACAAGTGTGACTTTTCCTGTAAACAGTGTGGTACATCCAATGCGGACTCCTTTATCTACAATGTTATTAGCCATCTCACTCTGGATTGAAACATTAGTGCAAAACATTTAGAGGTGTCTGATCCTGTCTTGAGTGGTGTGTTAAAAAAATACCAAGGCTCAAGAAGTAACTGCGTCAGTGCAAGAACTATTTCACAATTATTCAGGTGTCAGTGTTGTTAGCAGTCTTAGTAGACATTACACTCCAAGATCAACGGATGACTTCCAATCATCATCCAATTTACTGAGAACCCATTTGTCTGGTGACACACGTTTTAGTAGTTAGTGCAGTAATTAACTATTCTCCACCCTCACCATACATAAACGAGCACAAATGGAGGTGCTTCGTTCAACGCCCGTGTGTCCCAAAGCAAGCAGGCACTCATACAACATTTTCCTCCCCATTATTGTCAAAGGACCCCAAAAATGTTTGTGCTATCAGATCATGTCCAGATTGTAGTCTACAGCATCAATGATATCACTGCCCTTTCCGCAACATCTGTTTTTTATGCTGCAAACTGGGCACCTCGCAGGTGTCTGCCTTGGCCAGTATGTGCCAACAACTTCAGCCATTAAAAGGCTGCAAGCTATCTTGTCGATATCTGTGACAGCAGCGACTGAGATGCAGTGATTAATGTTGCAACTGGACTTTTGTGGCATGAAAGTAGTTGTATCTGGTGACTCAGTTGAATCTTTTTAGACATTTTGTAAGCTCCCAAACAGTTTCTCCAGAAAACACTGATGGATGGTTACTGCTGAGTTACTGCTGGCTTGGAATTCATTGCTCTCCTGAAAGTACAGACCTATGGAACAATGTACTGCTAGTATACCACCTTCCATTAGCATAGGTGAAGGCTTTAATTGCATCTAATTGGAGCCACAGTGTTGGAGATGTTAAGAAATACCAGGCGTCTCCATCAAACAATCCACATTGTTACCACAACCAAGTCCAAATACAAAAGCAGAGTCATCAGTGAAGTACAACACTTAGCACTGTAAGCACATTTATTACTGACACAAACATACAGATATAACAGAACCCCTAAATGGAGGGACAAACACTAAATATTCCAGAATGTGTAAAGGTTACAAACAAAAAAAAAATTTGAGAACTTTCCAGGAATGGTAAACACTAAATAAAAAATATATAGCGGTGATGAAATTTGAGCTGGCAACCTGCAGCATGCCAGCCATCAATGCTAACCATTACTCCACAAAGCATGCAGCACAGCTCACGGCAATATTATTTGGGTTCTTTCAGGGCTAGAGTTGACAGTCATTTCAGTGCACAACAACAAAGACGGGGGGGGGGGGGGGGGGGGGGGGGGGAGAACAAAGGCTGAAGCTCACATTGGATTATGGTAGGGAAGGAAATTGGCTAATTCATCTGAATATTTGCAAGTTAAGAAAACTATACAATCAAAACTGTAAATGCTACAATATTTGTTCAGTTGGAGTAAGAGATATGCAACTATAGTCAACACAGTGTAAGAAGACCACTAACAGATGGCAGTGTTGTTGCCAGCTTTCAACTCCAAGGCTCAGATGACTACAGACAAAAACAACAGCCGCCTATAGAGCTGTGACATCACTGAAGCATTGCCATAGAGGCTTTTACAAAATCACATTAAGCAATTGGCTCCAGCACGCACACAAAGCTGTCATGCCCAGCCTACTGCAGTTGTCAGGGATCAATTCACACCACTCGACTATAGCTGTTGAAAGAAATCTATTACAAATGTGGGTGTGCCTTCTCTGTTCGACTGTGTATACAAATCCTTTTTCACAGCCTTCACTCACGCAAAGATCTACGAGTTCAAACTGTGGAAATCAAATGATATTTTATCATCCCTTCACAAGCCACAAGATGCAAAGTTCAGCATCAAGGAACCTGCTAACTTCTTACATCAAAGTACACATGTATTGTTATTGGCAAATTTAACGGTATCCTGACCAAAGAGATATACATACATAATGATCAGAATGGTGAGCAATCCAAAATTCAGCAGTGTTAACACCTCAATCAAAACACAATATGCACTGCAGAGAAAACACATAGTGTCACCCCAAATGAAGCTTAATTTCAAGGACATTAATTGTTCAAAGTTTAGAGATACTCTTGATGCTACAGTTTTCATCCTTGAACCAAGGCCAGCAGCTGCTAGGAGAGCAGCTGGTACCTCTTTATAATGACAGGGAACAGTTACAGCATGTTGCGGAGTGATCTTGCTAGGGGTATTGCAACGGGTATGAACCCACAGACACTACAATTGGCTGTAGTCGACTGGTGTGAACAGGAATGTTGTGATGGTTAATGTCTTGCCCAGTAACAGTCATCAAACACTAATCACCTTTTTCTACAGTAGAATACAATGTGCCCTGAGTGGTGTGCAGAGAGCAATCATAGATTTTCTTATTTCCCGGCACATTCATTCATGGTGTGAGAAGTTCTCACAATGTGCTCATACTACTTGCAATTCATAAAGGGCTTCTGTACAAAGGCACATCCTTTGCAAGAATTACTGCTGGGAGATCTCAAATTTTTCTGGTGCAACAAGTTCAGGTCACTTATTTGGCAAACCAGTCTCCATTGTAACAGACCACCATTTTCTATGCTAGCTGACTAGTGCGACAGATCCCTTGGGTCAACTGATGAGACAGCACCGAGACTTCATGAGTATGATGTCACAATGCATACAAAAACTGATGTAAACACAAAGACACTGACTGCTTTTCAAGGAATTCTTTGGCAGAACATAACAGCATGGACAAAATCTCTGTCACTGCTGTAATAAATGACGCTGGCATTGAACAGAGGGAAGATCAAGCACTGCAAAAATCTATAGAAGCCTTGAAGGAGGAGCGTCCAACCAAAGGAGAATTCCAATTAATAAACATAACACTGTATGAGAGGAATTATGATCCAATGGGGTTAAAAAGGTTGCTCATCATCTAAGCTCATTTACAACCAGCAATCTTTAATATTTCTGCAATTCTTCAACATCTGGAAATTTGGGATTTGTGAAGATTCCAGACAGTCAGACACAGGTATCATTGCCTTGTTTCTACCAATCCCTTAAACATTGTGTGAGTCACTAAATGATGCCAGTGGTGAAAGGATGTGTTGCAGTTACTTCCAAGCATCTGATAATTCAACCTGAAGCAGTGACATTCCACTAGACTGAACTGATCTCTTGTGGAGTTTCACAAAGTCAATCAGCAGGGATCTAGAGATAATAGTCTACACCCACTATCTCACCAGAAGCTCAGAGCAGTGCGAAGTTCCTTGTAAAGGACATAATTTTGAAGCATGGAGCACTTCGTATGATATTTCTGACCATGTACAGCTTTTCCATTTGAGACTAGTATCAGAGGTAATTTCACATTTCAGTGTCACCCACAGAATGACAGCAACCTATCACACAAAGACTAATGGCCTTAATGAATGCCGTAATGGGACATTGGCAGATATGCTTTCAATGTACATTGTTGTTGAACAGAAAGACTCAAATACAATATTGCCACATCATGACATTTGCATGTAAAACAATGAACTAAGACACTACATGCTTCACCCTATGCTTATTGCTCCACAGTAGTGAGGCAAATGCCAACGGCTTTGCCATAATGGTAACACCGGTTCCAATCAGATCACCAAAGTTAAGCGCTGTCGGGCTGGGCTAGCACTTGGATGGGTGACCATCCGGTCTGCCGAGTGCTGTTGGCAAGTGGGGTGCACTCAGCCCTTGTGAGGCAAACCGAGGAGGTACTTGACTGAGAAGTAGTGGCTCCGGTCTCGGAAACTGACATACGGCTGGGAGAGCAGTGTGCTGACCGCATACTCCTCCATATCAGCATCCAGTGACACCTCTGGGCTGAGGATGACACGGCAGCCAGTTGGTACCATTGGACCTTCATGCCCTGTTTGGGAGGAGTTTAGTTTAAGTGAGGCAAATACAACAATGGATATACTGTACCCATTTTAAACAGACAATACACAGGACGACTATGTGAAACACCTCATCACCAAGGCTGAAGAAGCAAGGCAGCCAGCTTGTATAAAGAGTGATACCCAGAAGACAGACAGAGATCATTGTAATGTCAAGCAAAGGTCAGCGATATACAGTTCAGGAGACTTGATATGAAATTTTACTTATTTGTGGAAAACTGGACTATCAGAAATGTTACTTTGGGCCACATTCATCGCTTGCTGGGCATCACACAATAAAGGTTTGCGCCCTTCAGCAAGAAGATAAAAGTGCACAGTTGTTGTCTATGTCCTCCATTGACGGAGGCACAAGCTGATGATGGGAGCTTCTTGTTCAAGGAAGTGAGTCTGCTTGAAAACAACAAATCTTCGACAGGATAAAAAGCGAGGGATTGTGCTTTCCTCCACAGAAACGATTGTTGTAGTCACCTGCTCAACCATCACATCGATGTTACCATGTGGAGGAGAATCAATGGTGACAGCAGAGGTGAAAGTTTCCCAGTCCGCCTTGTTTAACGCCCATGGGTCTGATGCTGGAGCAGTGACAGGGAGATGGGAAAGTGATCACTACCACACAGGTCGTCATGTGCTCTCCAGTGGACTGATGGAACAAGTCCTGGGCTGCAAAGTGATAAATCAATGGCCGAGTAACTGCCATGAGCCACACTGAAGTGTGTGGCGACCTCAGTGTTTATGAGGCAGAGGTTGAACTGAGACAGTGAAGTTTCGACATCTCTGCCCTGGCCATTAAGCATGGTGCCACCCCGCAAGGGGTTACGAGTGTTAAAATCTCCCAAAAATAGGAAGGATTTAGGGAGTTGAGCAATCAGTGCAGCCAATGCGTTTAGGGGTACTGTTCCATCTGGAGGAAGATACATGCTGCAGACAGTTATTTCCCACATTGTCCTTATCCTGACACCACAGTTTCAAGAGGGGTTTGAAGGGGCACCATTTCACTACAGACAGAGTTTAGGACATATAACACAAACTCCACCTGACACTCGATCATAGTCGCTACGGTTCCTGTAATATCCCTTACAGCCACATAGGGCAGGGGTCCGCATCGCCGGGAACCTGGTTGCGCGGGGGAGGGGAGGGGGAGAGGGGACAGTGCAGAAAGCAGATGTAAATCTTAACAGTTGCCGTAACTCAGCCAGGTGGTGGAAAAAACAGCCTCAATTCCACTGGAGGATGACGTCATCGTGAGACTGGGAAGGCATGGAACATTCAATGAGGTAGTTTACACCTCACAGCCACCTGCTGCCACCGACTTTTTGCCTGAGCAGTCTATATCCATTGTATTTGAGGGTCCGGGGAGATCTAGGTCCTCAGCAGATGCCAGAATCTCCACCTCATCCTCAGACACAGAGCTTGTAGGTAGCAGTGGTGTGGGTGCTACCACAATTTCCTTGTTCTTGGGGGTCTTCTTTTTCGATTTCTCGCACTGTTCATTGGTTTCTCTAGCTGGGACGGCGTCTTTGATTCAGTCTCCGGGACTAAGGAGGAAAGTGAATCCCTAAGACCAGTTACTTGTGGTTACTTCAGCCACTGGTGGGTGTCCGCTTTGCCACTGGTAGGAACCTGGGAAGGGAGTGGCCCAAGGGACCCCTTCCTAGCGAGAGGAGCCGAAGAAGACTTATGCTTCTCCAGCTTAAAATTGGGGACTGATGTCCCCTATTTTTTTTTTTTTTTGGGGGGGGGGGGGGTGTCTGCTCCCGAAGTAGGTGGTGCAGGAGCAACAGGGAGGGAAGGGCCGCCGCCACCCCCCCCACCATCAGGGGGACGTGTGTAGTTTATGGCTCTTCCGAGAGCTGACTCGAATTGGTGAAACATATGGGGCTGTAACAGTAGTTATAGAAGCGGCGTAAGATATTGTCATGCACATGGGATGGAGCCTTTCAAATTTCCTTTTAGCCTGAGTGTAGGACAGTCAGTCCAGGGTCCTGTATTCCATTATTTTCCTTTCCTTATGTAGACTCCTACAGTCAAGAAACTGTAGAGGCAAGGCAAGATGACAGCAAAATTAAATATACAGAAACGATAAAGCCAGTACTAAATATAATAATGAAAATTCTAATGGAATTTATGAAAAAGCACAAAAATTTCTACAGAAATATGAATGAAAAATTCAACAGACATGCTAAGACAATGAACAAAATGGGAGAAAATACTGCAACTGAAATAAGGCAGTCAAGGGATGGACAAGAGAAGAAATTTGATGAATTAAAAACAGAGGTGTTATTGGATCTAAAAGTAGTAAGGAACAATACTGAAGAAGAAGCAATGAACGTGAAGCAACATTTAAGGACAGGAAGATGAAAATTACAGAAAAACAGCATGAAACTATATTGCAGGACGTATTACAGGTAGAAAAAAAGCAGCCAGTGTGAGCCAAATTATATAGAATGTGCAACAGTCAATTCGAGAACATGCAGAGCAAGCAGGAAGTAATGAACTGCAGTCCACAATGATTTCTATTGAGAAGCAGACAGCAGTAAGTGCTAGAAACAAAATGTCCATCGAATTTCTACCTAACTGCAAAGCTAAAATTTCTGTTCAAAAGAAAGTGCATTGTTAGAATGACAGCTTGAAAGAAATCCACTTCTCATTGGACAGGGTGACTTGGTGAGGTGGATAGTGCAGGGAGTCTGACACAATATACACAGCCAGCAGACATGAAAGATACCAGAAACAGAAGAAATGGCAGCAGACCAAGAACCTGTATTACACGCACTAGCTGAATGTGAAGCAGACAGCTTCCTAAAAGGCAAGGATGTGGGAATGGTGAAACACATAAAACTAATGTTCATACAGCATAGATACATAAAAAGATAGCTGGATAAGAAGAGAAATGTTTTTGACACAGGTAGACAGAAGAAGATAATGGAGTAGAAAGAAATTATAGGTGATGGGATATCACTATGGCTTCAGACTTAAGAGAATAAGTGGATGAGAAGAGGGAGTCGCGTGCCCGAGTGTTACTGTCAAGCAGATCTGCCTAGAACGGGGAGCAAACCAGCAAGCAAATGAGACAGCAGGAATCTCCTGCTAGTGTTAAGATCCAAAATCTGAAGGCAACAGCAGCAGCTACTGGTGCAAAAACCATGTCAGTCATGAAAAACAGAAGGTTAAATGAAAAACAGGGAAGTTTACTAGAGGAATGAAAAAGAAAAAAGAAAGAAAAAAGAAAAAGAAAAAAAAAAAAAGAAAAAAGGACTGGAACTAACCCAATTATTACAAGAGAACTATATATCCAAACAATGAAATTAATAATAGATTCTGGAAGTTCCTGTGTACCATAACAAGTAATGTTTACAATAAAGTACTGAAGGAAGGAATGGAAATATAGTTTTCCAGCTAGTGGATTTAAAGTTAATGGCACTTTGCAAATGCAAGAAATCTATTAACTGCCAAGTGCCGTTGGAGTTAAATCAGTGGATGTGTGTGTCACATCACAGGGAATTAAATACTTCATGTGTTATATGGTCATTTACATCATTTGCAGTTGTTAGGGAGAAGTGTATTGCTTGCACGAATTGTTGTGTCGTACTTATATTAGGAATCTATGAGAGAAACTAAGTGATGTTAAGAAGAATTACGATGAAATATTCAGGAGAAATGAGAGAAAATGAAGCTACACTATGTGATCAAAAGCATCCAGACAACCCTAAAAACATACATTTTTCATATTCGGTGCATTGCACTGCCACCTACTGCCAGGTACTACATATCAGCCCCAGTAGTCATTAGACATCGTGAGAGAGCAGAATGGGGCGCTCTGTGGAACTCTGACTTCGAATGTGGTCAGGTGATTGGGTGACACTTGATGTCATACGTCTGTACACGAGATTTCCACACTTCTAAACATCCCTAGGTCCACTGTTTCTGATGTGATAGTGAAGTGGAAACGTGAAGGGACACGTGTAGCACAAAAGCGCACAGGCCGACCTCGTCAGTTGACTGACCGAGACCACAGACAGTTGAAGAGGATCATAATGTGTACTAGGCAGACATCTATCTACACCATCACACAAGCGTTCCAAACTGCAACACAATCCACTGCAAGTACTATGACAGATAGGCGGCAGGTGAGAAAACTTGGATTTCACAGACAAGTGGCTGCTCATAAGCCACACATCATGCCAGTATATGTGAAACAATGCCTCGCTTGGTGTAAGGAGCGTAAACACTGTACAATTGAACAGTGGAAAAACATTGTGTGGAGTGATGAATCACAGTACACAATGTGGCAATCCGATGGCAGGATGTGGGTAGGGTAAATGCCCGGTGAACGTGTGTAGAGCCAACAGTAAAATTCAGAGGCGGTGGTGTTATGGTGTGGTCGTGTTTTTCATGGAGGGGGCTTGTACCCCTTCTTGTTTTGCATGGCACTATCAGCAAAGAATGTTTTGGAATGCCAACTTCATGCGAGGCCTCACTGACCAACATTGATACCACTCCTCAGTGCAGCACTCCATGAAGAATGAGGTGCCAGTCCCCAAGAAACCTCCCAACACCTGACTGAACGTATGCCTGTGATAGTGGAAGCTGTCATCAAGGCTAAGGGCAGGCCAACACCATATTGAATTCCAGAAGGGCCAGGTGTCTGGGTACTTTTGATCACATTGTGTATGGTGTATGAAAAAGAAAGGAGGTGACTTTAAGGGAAGAAGGTAGATAAATAGCAAATGTGTTTTTTGGAAGATGACGTTGGAAAATAAGTACTGTGTTTTTCTCTTAGATAAGCAATAGCTGTATATGCAGCAATGAGTACTAATGGACACAATGGAATTCTGATGTACAAAGAAGAATAAAAAGATACTGAACTTTCCGAGATATGATTTAATATGAGATAAACAATATCAGGAGAAAGAAAAAAGTCTGACAGAATTATTAGCAGAAGTATAAGAAGTTTCGCCAAATAACCACAATATATATATATAAAAGATATTGAAAAGAAAGTAAAATGAAACACCTTATGCTCTTATTGCACATCTTCATCAAATACCAGCAACAAAAAAAAAAAATAAATAAATAAATAAATATGAAACTAAGCATACTAGCTGCAGGAGTGGACGAAGGCTATGAAGAAAATATAATTTAAAAAAATTAGTGGAGGAGATATTCCAAAGGACATTAACGAATGAAATTAACCACATTATCAAGTGTTAAAATAATATATGTGTGGCTGTCAGGAAAGAACAGTGTTTAGTTTTTGGATTAGGTCTGTATATGTGGAAGACAATGCTATGCATTTATAATAATTATGTTAATGAACAACATTAAAGAAGTGTTAAATAGTATATTTGTAGTACTTCAAAATGTTTATACTTTCAGATCATTAATGTGAATTTCTGGTGTACTTTCATTAAATTTTGGGGTAAATCATGCCTTACTTTTCAAAATTTTGGTAATCTTTCATTAATTTTTCAGGATTTTTTCTTTTATTTCCAAACATCCTTGTTGATTGAAGATTCTGGAAACTATTAGTAAGGAGATGTAACAATACAGAGACTGAGACTGTATCCAAAAGATCACATCCACCCTTACTTGCCTTTACTCTGGCAAAGTAGCATTAAAGATGTAGTGATGACCCTTACTAAAAGCAGGGAATAGTTTTTCACCTGCCGATAGTTTTGGCGCTTATTAGTTAGTATGACTTTGGTCATTATCTCAAGCAGGTTGCACGAGTGAGTGCAAACTGCATATAAAATGGCATGATTTGAAGACCGGATTTAGTTATGTAACTGATGAAAGTATATTTAATTAAAAGGTGACTATAAAATATCAAACAGTAATGGCAAACTTACATAGAACTGCACTAAGTGGGTGAGTGTGACTGTAGAGAATAAGGAAATACTGGTTGTAACTAATAAACAACCAAGTCAGTGTTTAAATAAACAATTTTGTCACCATTCCAAGGTATTAATCATATTTTATTACTTTGGTGTGAACTTTTGAATCAAAGTATTGGAAGATTGAGTGTCAGCAGGCACACGGTTGGCAACTTTAATAGCTGGAATATTTACTTTGGGTGTATGTCTGCCCTCCTGTGGTGTCATCGAGCTGTTAGTCTGTTATCTACAAATTTAGACAGCAGATAACTTATCTCTTTCCAACCAGTAGAGTTGGTGGCTTACAATGGTATTTTGTTATTTAATATATGTAATATAATAGCATTGCTAATGGTATGAAATACATAGTTTACCATTACTTTAAAAAGAGATAATAAAAACAAACCAAAATATTTATTGCTTATGGTATTGATGAAAGCCTATAAAAAATTTATAAGTATATGACGTACTACAGAATATGAGAATAGTACACAATAAATATGTTTAATGAAACAACTGTTCTTCTAGCACTTTCCTATGGTAGCAAAAACTTAGGTGTCAATAAAAAACATGCAAAATCCAAGACAGGCTGTAGGAATGAAATATATGGAAACTGCAACTGGAGTAACTGGAAATAAAATGAGTATTAAAGCACCTCATACAAATAAATTGAACAGCTCTCAGCGTCCCAAATCAGCTTTAGAATATATGTCACATAGCAGAATTCACATATAAAGATCTGAACAGAAATGAGAACAGATAACTCATAAAGTGAAGAAAATGATTATTATTTCTTGAGTTATGAGATTAAGGCACAGTGCATTATAAAAACATACCTCATAATATTTATTGAGAAATGAAAATGGTACATATACTTCTCCCCCTTCTTTCCTGCAGCTCACTGTATATTCACCGTTAATACTGCAGTCAATTTCTTCAAAGCCCTGTATGTCGGTACCATGATCCAGCAAATCACCTGCACCTAGACCCTGGAACAGTGACAACATGTTCAGAAGTTACAAAATCACTACACAAACCCACAAGACAAAACACTTAATAAGACACCAAACACAGTAACAAAAGGCACTTACTGGAACACTATTTGAAGGTTTCTTGTTGTTCCAATCAACAGAATGAGATTTTCTGGCATATACAGCTTCCCCACACTTCATCCACAAAGGTAGTATCATACATATCACAATAATACATAGGAGGAACAGCATAAGTTTCAGGTTCACCCGTATCATAACGATTAAGTCCTGTAAGAAAAAATGAACAACATATGGTCTTCCATCAAACAATTATCCACATTATGCCCAAGATGGCTAAGACAGTGCCTCTCTGCAATCAATTTTGTATATTTATTACTTTCACAAGCAAAGTGTGCTTAAATTTGCTTTACTTGTGGCAACCACAACAGGTATCCACGAGTGAAAATCAGACAATAACACACAAAATTTTATTACCAGAAAGTTTAAGAGCAACAAAACCAAAATCACAGATGAACTTATATCTTTTACCTACTATTCTACACAATCACCAATCCTCTCAACACATTTCTCCTATCATGGTACCAATTTCAATATGCCCTCTTCACAGAAGTCCATTTTGTTGGAGTACAGCCATCCGCAGACTGCTGATTTCACTTCCACATCCATCGCAAAGCACTGGCCGATGAAATATCTTCACGGGACCAAACAGATGAATGTCCAACAGTGCACAGACCGGACTGTATAGTGGATGCTAGAGCATCTCCCGCTCAAATTTGGGGATTTTCTCATGAACAGGAACAGCAACATGGGGGTGAGCATTGGCATGAAGAAGTTTGACACCATCAGCATTAATGTTGCTAAGCACTTTCCTACCAGACTAAGTCACTTTTTTTCCATATTAGAGAACCAGCACATTTCCACTCCATAGAGGACCACTTGGTTTCGGGCATGTAGTGGTACACTTACAACTCATCATCAGTGACGATTCCTTTCAGAAAGTCATGCCCTTCTGTGGGGGGGGGGGGGGGGGCGAGGGGGGGGGGATAACTTGATCCAAACTTGTGATCATTCACTGGCCCTTGTGTTTACAAAATTTCAATTTGTCATGAACAATATTGTACATTGTGTCATAGAAAATGTTGAACTGCTGTAATATGGTTCACAGTTGTACACACCAGTCATTCAAAATTGCTGCCTCAATTGCTCTGCTACTCTGCAGGGTTGCAGCTGTTGCCAGCCGCCTGGAGCGTGTTGAATCACTAAGATTCACACAGGCCTCTTGGAAGAATGAACACAAGCTGGAGACTTTGTTACAGTACATACGGTCATCCCTATACACGCCATGCATGTCTCTGTGAATTTTGCACAGTTCATGTCCTTTGTCCCACATATATCTAACTACATTTCGCTCCTCTTCGCAAGATGACAACCGTAACATGTGTGCCATGCTTGTTTTGCAGTGCAAGCTTCTCTCACTACAGCTGCACATGAAAACAAAATACCCTCTGTAGTGCAAAACTTCCATTATATTTGTGCTAAAATTGCAACATTCCAGCTAGAATATCAAGACAGAAAAAAATGGTTGTATATTACTTTGTGTTCATCCGGCGTATATATATTTTTCCTCGGCATACAAAATCAATTTTACATAAGTTTCACCAAATATTAATGTTCTTTTAACAACATGGCTCCTATATTAGACAGGTTTGTTACATGTACAGGCTGCAGTATATATATATATATATATATATATATATATATATATATATGGTTATAATAGAAGGAAACATTCCACGTGGGAAAAATATACCTAAAAACAAAGATGATGTGACTTACCAAATGAAAGTGCTGGCAGGTCGACAGACACACAAACGAACACAAACATACACACAAAATTCAAGCTTTCGCAACAAACTGTTGCCTCATCAGGAAAGAGGGAAGGAGAGGGAAAGACGAAAGGATGTGGGTTTTAAGGGAGAGGGTAAGGAATCATTCCAGCCCGGGAGCGCAAAGACTTACCTTAGGGGGAAAAAAAGGACAGGTATGCAGATGGATATATGTGTGTGTGTGTGTGTGTGTGTGTGTGTGTGTGTGTGTGTGTGTGTGTGCGCGCGAGTGTATATCTGTCCTTTTTTCCCCCTAAGGTAAGTCTTTCCACTCCCGGGATTGGAATGACTCCTTACCCTCTCCCTTAAACCCCCCTTCCTTTCGTCTTTCCCTCTCCTTCCCTCTTTCCTGATGAGGCAACCGTTTGTTGCAAAAGCTTGAATTTTGCGTATATGTTTGTGTGTCTATCGACCTGCCAGCACTTTCGTATATATATATAAAAACAAAGATGTCATTATAATAGAAGGAAACATTCCACGAAGGAAAAATATATCTAAAAACAAAGATGATGTGACTTACCAAATGAAAGTGCTGGCAGGTCGACAGACACACAAACGAACACAAACATACACACAAAATTCAAGCTTTCGCAACAAACTGTTGCCTCATCAGGAAAGAGGGAAGGAGAGGGAAAGACGAAAGGATGTGGGTTTTAAGGGAGAGGGTAAGGAGTCATTCCAGTCCCGGGAGCGGAAAGACTTACCTTAGGGGGAAAAAAGGACGGGTATACACTCGCACACACACACATATCCATCCACACATATACAGACACAAGCAGACATATTTAAAGACAAAGAGTTTTTGTCTTTAAATATGTCTGCTTGTGTCTGTATATGTGTGGATGGATATGTGTGTGTGTGCGAGTGTATACCCGTCCTTTTTTCCCCCTAAGGTAAGTCTTTCCGCTCCCGGGACTGGAATGACTCCTTACCCTCTCCCTTAAAACCCACATCCTTTCGTCTTTCCCTCTCCTTCCCTCTTTCCTGATGAGGCAACAGTTTGTTGCGAAAGCTTGAATTTTGTGTGTATGTTTGTGTTCGTTTGTGTGTCTGTCGACCTGCCAGCACTTTCATTTGGTAAGTCACATCATCTTTGTTTTTAGATATAAAAACAAAGATGATGAGACTCACCAAAAAAAAAGCGCTGGCAGGTCGATAGACACACAAACAAACACAAACATACACACAAAATTCAAGCTTTCGCAACAAACGGTTGCTTCATCAGGAAAGAGGGAAGGAGAGGGAAAGACGAAAGGATGTGGGTTTTAAGGGAGAGGGTAAGAAGTCATTCCAGTCCCGGGAGCGGAAAGACTTACCTTAGGGGGAAAAAAGGACAGGTATACACTCATGCACACACACACACACACACACACACACACACACACACACACACACACACACATATATCCATCCACACATACAAAAGCAGACATTTGTAAAGACATAATGAAGTCTGTCCCACTTCCTTTTCTTTATGAGTGAAAGCTCTTAATTAGGAAGGGTTAAGGAAACCAATCAGGAGACATCAAAGCGTGCAACCCAGATATTCATGCCATGTAGCTGTTACTGCTCAGTTGGCAACAATCTTCCCGCATTTGTTTATACAAAACAATACAGATTAGCTGTCACCAACCTACAATGTAGGCACAATATGGCAAGTCAAAATCTGCTATCCCTTGCACTAAACGTGTTATGGGTGACAAAAAGACAGACTGATTGTTTAACAACAATACTGAGACAAGCGCCTACTGGCACATCATAAGCCTGCAAACTGGTTGTGATGCTCCCATAATCTGTGATTTAAAAGCTGTCAGACCTGGGTGAAGACTGCTATAGATACTGGGTGAAGACTGCTGTAGATATAACTCTGCTGAGGTTCAGCACTGTTCACACATCTCTCCAAACTCTTTATGCTTTAGAAGGTGAGTGAACCATGAAGTCAGAGAGCCTGTCAAAATAGCAAGTTCCAGGAACACAGTAATTTTGAGTCTAGTAAATGAATACTGGGAGTGCAGAGTTAGGGAACTCAGTATGCACACACGTCTCCCCATTTTGTGTGTCTCCCCATTTTCCTATACCCTCCCATAGCTATTTTTTCATCCCTGTTCCGTTAATCTCCTTTTCTCCACATATTCTCTTCTACTGCTTCCAACTAAACATCCCTTGATCTGCTGCCTTCGAGCCTTAATTCATGCATCTTCCTTGGTGTTCTACCACATGGCACTCTCTTTACATGTCCGTACTACTAAAGTCTTGCTGCTTCTATCTTTATTTGTAAAGGTGGCCAGTTCTTATTCTGTCCAACCTCATTAGTACCACACTGCTTTTGTGAAATTCAGTGTCACATGCCTATATCTCTCTCTCTTTTTTTTTTTTTTTTTCCTTCACTGTCCAGCTTTCAGAACCATAGGTCAGGATAGACCACAGTATTATTTCCTTGGTCTTCTGCAAAATATCATCAACCCACACTATGCTCCTGACACTTCTCATAAACATGCTACTGCTTATCTCCCTCCCATCAAATTCCTAATAATTTCTTCCACTTGTTTCCAGCATGCTTCCAAGACACTTAAAGTTATGAATTTCTTTCAACTGTTCCCCTGCCATCATGTTTCCTGAGGTAGCCTTCTCCCACTTTGTGCATGCAATAATTAACTCATTCCTCACCACATTAAATTTAATATTATATAATCCAACCACCTATGCCAACATATCTAATTACTGTGATGAAGTCTCCCTACGTTGTCAGCCAAGTCAGGGTGTCACCCTGCGGCAACATTTTGACAAGTTTCCTATTTGTCATCTTTAGACAAAGTTCGATCAAAAATGATGAATAGGAAATTTGTCAAAACATTGTTGCAGAACGATGCCTTGACTCAGCTGAAAAACCAAGAAGACTTCTTCACTGTCATTAGACGTGTTGGCATAGGAGGGTGGTTTATACAATATGAAATTTAATGCAATGAAGAGTGAGTTAATTATTGTGGGCAGGAAGAGGGCTGCAGTATTCCATGTAGAAATATTTGGTATCAGAGTGTGCCACAAAGGAGAATTTGCACAGATGCTACAAGGATTGTAATATACACTCCTGGAAATGGAAAAAAGAACACATTGACACCGGTGTGTCAGACCCACCATACTTGCTCCGGACACTGCGAGAAGGCTGTACAAGCAATGATCACACGCACGGCACAGCGGACACACCAGGAACCGCGGTGTTGGCCGTCGAATGGCGCTAGCTGCGCAGCATTTGTGCACCGCCGCCGTCAGTGTCAGCCAGTTTGCCGTGGCATACGGAGCTCCATCGCAGTCTTTACCACTGCTAGCATGCCGCGACAGCGTGGACGTGAACCGTATGTGCAGTTGACGGACTTTGAGCGAGGGCGTATAGTGGACAAGCGAGAGGCCGGGTGGACATACCGCCGAATTGCTGAACACGTGGGGCGTGAGGTCTCCACAGTACATCGATGTTGTCGCCAGTGGTCGGCGGAAGGTGCACGTGCCCGTCGACCTGGGACCGGACCGCAGCGACGCACGGATGCACACCAAGACCGTAGGATCCTACGCAGTGCCAGCAAATTAGGGACACTGTTACTCCTGGGGTATCGGCAAGGACCATTCGCAACCGTCTCCATGAAGCTGGGCTACGGTCCCGCACACCGTTAGGCCGTCTTCCGCTCACGCCCCAACATCGTGCAGCCCGCCTCCAGTGGTGTCGCGACAGGCATGAATGGAGGGACGAATGGAGACGTAAAGTCTTCAGCGATGAGAGTCGCTTCTGCCTTGGTGCCAATGATAGTAGTATGCGTGTTTGGCGCCGTGCAGGCGAGCGCCACAATCAGGACTGCATACGACCGAGGCACACAGGGCCAACACTCGGCATCATGGTGTGGGGAGCGATCTCCTACACTGGCCGTACACCACTGGTGATCGTCGAGGGGACACTGAATAGTGCACGGTACATCCAAACCGTCATCGAACCCATTGTTCTACCATTCCTAGACCGGCAAGGGAACTTGCTGTTCCAACAGGACAATGCATGTCCGCATGTATCCCGTGCCACCCAACGTGCTCTAGAAGGTGTAAGTCAACTACCCTGGCCCCCATTGAGCATGTTTGGGACTGGATGAAGCGTCGTCTCACGCGGTCTGCACGTCCAGCACGAACGCTGGTCCAACTGAGGCGCCAGGTGGAAATGGCATGGCAAGCCGTTCCACAGGACTACATCCAGCATCTCTACGATCGTCTCCATGGGAGAATAGCAGCCTGCATTGCTGCGAAAGGTGGATATACACTGTACTAGTGCCGACATTGTGCATGCTCTGTTGCCTGTGTCTATGTGCCTGTGGTTCTGTCAGTGTGATCATGTGATGTATCTGACCCCAGGAATGTGTCAATAAAGTTTCCCCTTCCTGGTACAATGAATTCCCGGTGTTCTTATTTCAATTTCCAGGAGTGTATATACTTATTTGGACTGCCTAGCTGCTCTGAAGTCTCTCTCAGGCCCTACATTGAAATAAAAAATTGTTCTGGAATGCTACGAAGCCCTTGTGAGACTAGGGGAAAGCCACAGAGTAAGGCTGCTGTGGGTCCCTGATCACTCAGGAATTAGTGGGAATGAACAAGCTGATAGAATGGACAGGACAGGCATGACAACTTGATTTATTGGAGCAGAGCCTGTCCTAATCATCACTAGGGCAATGGTAAAGTCACAACTATATAGCTGGAACAAGAGGCAGCACACAGAATATTTGACTACAAACCAGAAACAAAAACATCACAAACCAATTAATCTAAAGGGCCATGTTTCAGGAAAAGTTCTGTAATTCTGAACTTCAACAGGGAAGAGACTGAACTCATGATAGGACTCATGACTGGCCACGGGAACTTTAAGAAACACCTACACACGATGGATATACAAGAAGACTAAATCTAGAATATGCACTGAGGAGGATGGAACCACACCCCATTTAATCTTCTAATGCGAAACCCTAGAGGACAAAAGACACAGAATATTTGGATCAGTGAAACCTGAAGATATCTGTCTAGTAAGGAATTAGTCAAGTGTCTACTTCTTCTGTTTTTGTATCATTAGTGATCCTATTCATATACCCACCACATTAATGATGCTTCAGGGTTCAACATGGTATCACACTGTTTATGATTCACTTTCTTTTCAATTGTTTAGCATTATGTTGGTGTAAGTTGTTCTCGAAATCTCTCCAATAACATCTAGAATTCTTGTTCAAATCAAAAGCTATTATTGCAGCAACTGTAACCTAACACAGAGCACTCTTTCTTCCGTGAGATCTAATATTTATTACTCTTTCACCTACCCTCTAGTAAGCAAGGGGGAGACAATGGATTTTTTTTGACTCAGTGGAGATGTGTTATACTGCACAGGGGCAGACTTACTATACTTACTGACAGCCCTAATTTTACCATTTACACGTGAGACAAATTTACACGTGAGACAAATAAGGATATTTTCAACATGACAATACTTCTTTACAATCACAGTAAGAACCTCTCATACACTTTGTTTTGCATTAATGTCAGTTACTGTAATCCACACGACACATCAAGTGATACTTCCACTCATAATCTCATATGATGCCCTTTTGCTGCAGAATATTTTTGGACTGAAAATGATTGCATGTGTTATCTTTAATATCGGATCTCTCCCTGTGTTCTCTAAACAATTTTGATAAGAGTGATCCATTACACAACTCTGACAAAAATGAATATATAGAAGAACCATGAAATACAGTAATTGTATTATTCTCAATATTGGGAAACTTTCATCTTTGTCGCTGATAAGACATTCGAACACCTATAAGATTCCTCACATATTGTGAGCAGAATAGGCTAACTACAGTTAGAATAAGTGGACAATTTCTTACAACATAGTGTAAGAAAACAATAGTATTTACTGCTTCCACCTATGTGATCAAATGTGTATCTAGAAATTAATTAAAAATTTCCCACATACCTACACACAGAAGTCAACACAAGATTTTTCCAAGGTAAAACTTGCTGCAACCCCCCTCCTCTACCCCCCCCCCCCCCCCCCACACACACACACACACACAATCCAGTCATGAATGTTGCTTGATACCTCATACGATTGTACTTTTGATAGCAAGTGTACATGTGGTACTGAGACAGATTCTTTTCCAAGATCTAGAAATACTGCAGCTACCTGACTGCCTTGATCGAAAGGATTCAGCATGCCACACGAGAAAAATGTGCGCCGGGTTTGACATAATAGATGTTTTCGGAATCCATCCTGGTTGACATGGAGGAGGTCATTCTGTACAAGATATCTCTTTATGTATGAGCTCAGAATATGTTCTAAGACTGTACAATAAATGGATGTCAAAGATATTTGGCTGCAGTTTTGTGGAACACTTCTGTTACCCTTCTTGTAGATGGGTGTAATCTGTGCTTTCTTCCAACCACTGGGCACAGTTTTTCATCAAGGGGTCTACGATATATTATTATTAACAGAAGGGCTAACTCAGCCACAAATTGGGTGTACAATCTGATAGTGATTCCGTTGGGCCCTGGTGCTTTGATCAATTTCAATTATTTCAGCTGTTTCTCGACACAACAGAGTTAAGCATTCCTGCTTTTGTTTTTCTGCCCTCAATTTCTCTTCCTGTTTTGTCCATAACCTGACACTAACTTCGGTGCCACAAACAGCCCTTACATACAAACAGAATTCATTTAGGTTTTGCGAAAGATCTTTCAACAATATTTTTCTACACTAGTCACTAACGTCTTCAGGCAGTGCTCTCTCTTGACGGATAAATGTGTTTCATTCAACACCTCTCTTTATGTAGGCATATGCTTTATCTATACCTGTTACACAGTAGCCACCGTTTCTTTACAATGACTATACCAAGGAGGGTTCCATCATGAAATGTTCTACTGGGCAAATACCTATCCAGTGCATTGTCAACTTTCTTTTACACTTGAGCCATAGTTTCTCTACCACTCCTGTCCACAAGTCCTTCATTGGGATGTGAGACTTTCTTCTGTATCTAGTTTGCAGAATATATAATTCTTTTTACTTGTTTTAGTTGTCCTTTGTAATATGGTATTCATTGTTGGTATAACTGCCTCACCACTTCTTAATATTTACATAGCTTGTGCTTAAGTATTACATAAATGTTGTCAAACAGTACTCTGATGCAAACCATGTTCAAAATAAGGAATGTCATAGCAGTGCAAAAATTTGTTTCTTTAATGACATCATCTTGATGTTATATGAAAGTCTACTGCCGTTTTTATGCTTATCACCCCAGCTGCATTGCAGATTAGTTTTTCCACCACAATCATGATTTCAGGGGTGGGGTGCAATACACAAGTTAAGCCCAAACACTTTATAAGGAAATATTAATTGCAGCTTTGAGAAGTTTTATGTTCCTTCTGCAGCAAGAAAGGAGTAAATGCTTGGGTCGGTGGAAAGACATAGTTCGGGGGGGGGGGGGGGGGGCTTGGTGACTTAAGTCACACACATCTTAAGTTCTCATGGACTCACTTGTTGCAATGATAGGGCTATTCAACAACAATCTTCAGACTAAATGTACGCCTACAATGACTCAAGTTTTACTTTGCAAAAATCTGGTTATGGCCTGTGTGTGTAGATGTCTGGGATACTTTATTTAATTTCTAAGACACATATTCGGTCACTCTGGTGGATGCTGTAATAGAGGACAATACTAACTATTGTTTTCTTACATTATGTTCTAAGAAATTCCCCACTTATTGTAACTATAGTACAGCCCCTTCTGGTCACAGCATGCGAAGAATCTAATTCAATTATTAATCAGATAATTATCCAAAACAAGAGATTGGTGTGATGATTCTAATGGTTCTTAACCTCGATTTTATAGCCTAAAGTCAATGTTGTATGTCAAAGTATTAAAACACCTTCGATCAAGAATTGAATTTTTCCACTGCTACACAGTTATAAAATCAGAAAATGCCTATCATGATGGGACAAAACATTCAGCTTCAGATAATGTCATTCGTCAGTTGCTATCCGTAACTGTAAGTCTTACATTACAGGAGGATAGTTTGTTCAGATACTTCTACATCATATATCTATATGTGGTTTCATAAAATTTGAACTTGGAATCAGAAAAACAAGCTTCAAAATTTTCGAAGTAATTTCCCTCGAACCGATTAAAAATATCCACCTATTCCTGCAATCAACCAACATGTCATTATGTTTCTCATACGACAGTATACTTACCGGCAACGTTCCGTGAAAATAGCATTATAACTGTATAGTAACACTAAAAGTTGGTACATACGTCAAGCTACTGCACCTGTTAGATACGGTTGAGTTTTCCAGCTCCCATTTGGGATGCGGACTAACTCCTACATTTTAAAATTGAAGCTGCCAGTCAACCACACTTCATGACGCTCAACAACAGTTTACATTGTTATCATTTCTTGTACTGCAACACCACGCCTCTCAGTATCATATTTTGACACATCGTACTACGCAACCAATCACAACATCCCTGCAGGTCAGGTTAAAAACAAATCCAGAACCAAAGATCTTCCGACACCGGATATTGTTCCAATGGTCTTCGTGCGAAGAGTATCTAGACAACAGAGATATACAATGTTTGTACATATAAAATACTACAGTAACATTGCGTATCAATAAATGTATTCCAGCTCATAAAACCGTATCTATTGGAGAAGGCAACATATTACCCACTATATTCACACGAATTTTAATTGATTGACGCAGCTCACAGTTGAAGGGCAGGGAGGCCTCAGTACAGAAATAGAAATACTACTCTAGATACCTATATAGGACACTAAAATTGAATAATGTAGCTGTTACAGAGTAAGTTAATATGCAGGAAATTTTCACCGGTCAACTGGGGATCCCCGCTTAAAAATTTAGATACACCGCAAAGTATTTGACAATTGTTTGTCTATACTATTTCTAAAATGTTTTCAGTATTATTCGTATTACCGAAAAATTTTGAACTTTACTTCAGAAAAAACGTAGTTCTCTAAAGGAAGGGAAATGATTTCCATTACTGTGAGAGATCTTGACACCGTACGGCAACTTCATCCACCGTAAATAAACAAGATAAACAATGTGTGTACTTAAAACATTGTTCGGACGCTCTATCTCAATTGAGGTGGCTTACTCGTAGCAAAATGGTATTGTCCATTATGAAATTTCTCGTTGTAAATGAAAATCAACACAGGAATGAAACGGCGACATGTTACGAAGGAAGTGAGATCTCATAGCAAGGACGAGGGAATCCCCACAACACTTTCTTGAACAAAGTCTCCCTCGGATCGCCCCTCCACTGCCAGTGCGTGTGCGGAGCGCACTCTCGCGGCAGCTAACCCCTCCTTTCCCAACCCCGCCCGAACACGTCTTAGCGGAGATGCGCCCCGAGAATCGATCGTCCGGCAGATGGCAGTCAACTCGCCGCAAACCAACGCAAGCAGGGTTGCCTGCTTCGCTGAGGGGGGGGTCTCTTCTAGTATGAAGGCAACCTAGTTCTCGGGAAGATTTCAATGATGGATTAAGTGAAGGGGGCAACTGTGTGTGTGGTGTGGTACGGGTGCTTTTTTTTTAATTCGAGGGACTGGTTTTTTGTGGGAGTGAGTGTATTTTTTCTAGTGTTTGGTGTGCTTTTTTTTTCCTTGTTTCGCCTCTCTGTCCGCCGTGATCACGTTGGCGAGGTAGCACTCACCATGCGGAACGAAAGTACTATCGCGTCATGAGACGCAAATTTCGGCGGTAGGCGTGCGCGGGACTCGAACAAGGAGCCTGAGTGGAGAGTGTGCTGTTTAGGCTAGGGGGTGCAGCATCCTCGGCCTATCCCCAGCGGAGGAGATGCCGTGATGGCAAGGGAGGTAAGCAAAGCATCAGCATGTTACTTTGTGTGTTGTTAGATAACTAGGCGGTCAGACGCCGGCCGGGACACCCCTCGTGGTGGCCTCGCTCGCCGCCTGACAGCTCCCAATGTGGGGCACCTATTCGGGTCGAAACTCACTCTAGCCGCCCCTTATTTTTCTCTGTCATGATGCTTTCAATTCCTAACACAACTTACAGTTCGTAAAACCTTACCGCGTCTGTGTATCCGACGTACTCCGGCTTTCTAAGATTGACCCCGGAGATTTTAGGTTCCAGTGCTATGCCTCTTAAAATTAATAATAGGAGCTGCGGATTCAAGTTTCCTGTGCGACTAGCCACTGATATTTGATAATAGTGTAAGACGATATTTGTCATTTACTTGATTCAGCAGCATTTTGTAATCGTGCCTCCTGCAGACAAATAGATCCTTACGATGTATAAGCGCTGTACTACAGAGCTCTTTATGATTTTTTTCGTTGTATTTAATGTCTGTTATAATTACTTATTCAAGTCCGCCTTATTATTATGAGTACAAAGACACAGTCGGGCACTTAGTTGTATACACTACGGAAAGAGAACGAAAGCGTGATGTCATCGTGTACAATCTCTCAAGAAGCTCTAAAGAAGTTCTTATACTTGCATAACCTTCTAAAAATTCTGTATGTAAGCCGTCTGAAATTGGGGGGAGTCGTTTTAAACTTTGTGAGCGGTTTTACTTTGAGCGTGTTTCTTGTAGGATGTCTTATTCTAGCTCACTGGAACGATTTTCTCAGTAATATGGCCACCGGTAGCATTTTTAATGCCTTTTCCGAAACGTGTTTTGTCTTGATAACTTAGGAACAGTCATATCTGGAAGCTGTGCAGTGCTTCAGCTAGGAAAAAAAGTGGACAGAGCAGATGCAAGCCATTCCTCGAATAATTCCTTAAAAACTGCAAACTGTAATCCATAGTGAGCTGCTATATTCGGCCAGTAAGGCTGTCGATCGCATGAGTAGAGAAATAGGTAGCTCTTGCAGATATTAACATTTTGACACATTAATATCTCTAAAGACAAAAGGAGTGATTTTTTTTATATAAAAACGGAAACTGTAAGATAGCATATTTTCATTCATCGAGACGATGTTTATGTATGTATGGGCGTCAATACACAGCCATGGTTACAGCTATCTCTCATAAGCTTAGCGTATCTACATGCAATTCAGTGAAAGTTATCAATTAGAAAAGAAATTTTATATTGCACTAAATTTTGTGATTTCTTTTGCAGTACAACGTACTTAATGGAGATACTTTGTTAAAACGTTTAAATGGCGTAAATGCGTCTAGGTATGGAATGTTACATTGCTGTGTGGCTGAGGAAGGTGTGATCGCACCAAACTGTAATTCTTCACGTACTTATCTGTGACCGCATAGTAAACAGATATTTGCTGTAGATCAGGTCATCAATCTCGATAATTATTTGAGTTTGAAGGCGAAAGAAAAGAGTCTTTGCTATCCGATTTTTGTCCGGAGACTGCACGTCGTGAATTAGATAGACTCAGTGACGTCGGAAAGCGGGCGATTCTTGGAGAAGCTACGTCGTCAGTATAGTTGTCACTCAGCAAAAACAAAGCAATTTTAGTACGAGAACTATGTTATTAAAGCAAAATTAGACTTTATTTTATGCAGCGCATTTACTCGGCGTTGTTGTCAGAAAGAGTGGGTTTTACTGTTTTTGTGTCCACGTAACATTTGTTACTTGTTTCGGACCTCAAATAGAAGACAGATTATAAACTGTCTTTGCAAACGAAGCATTGGTTCGTAGTAGATAATGTGCTGAGCAGAAATACGTGGCATTATATAAATCATAGCGCAGTAAAATTTACAAGTTTCAAAATTGTAGCCAGCATAGTGTACCGTAGCGCTGGTAAGAGAGTAACAAGCGCGCATCGGGTTACGCACGCTACGGTAGTAAGCACCACGTTTATTTACTTGTTATTCACTCGTTTTTATGATACTTTATTTCCGGTTTCTGAGATACTATATGATGCTGCCTATTTTATTTCGAACAACGCTTCCACAATTTCTCATTTTAGTAGCGATTTTCTTTTATCTTTTGCGTCCATCCACGGAGCGCGTTTGACCTAATCTAGCATCAATTTTCTTTAATCCTTTACAATATCTCGTCATCCGTTCGTGCCTTTTTATTACCGTGGTAGTTGAACGTTTGTATTTTATAGAGGAGACTTCTGAGCAGATTTGCGTTTGTTAATTATGCTTCTGAAATTTTGTTCTCCCTCTCGCTCGAATGGTTTATTTATGAATGACAGTTTCTGTTAGGTTCCTGTTAGCTCGTTAGTTCTATTTCAACTACGTTCACTCGGAGTTTTTCGAACTTTCGTGTTACGATATGTGCCTGACAATCGTTTTCTTTGAGATGGCGGTGTTCCTACTATTGCCAGGAATGTGTTAAGTGTTCGCGCGGTTGCTGTTTTGACAATGAATGGTATCTTCGTGTAGCACTCCCCCTGTACATGCTCGACCTCTATATGTTGTTGCCATTAGTATTGTTGACAAAGAATGTTTGTTCGTCTCTTGTAGCGTGTGCGTTATACGTATAATTATATTCTTTTACGTCGTTATTCGAATAGTTGGTAGA
Organism: Schistocerca cancellata; assembly: GCF_023864275.1. Classification (NCBI taxonomy): domain Eukaryota; kingdom Metazoa; phylum Arthropoda; class Insecta; order Orthoptera; family Acrididae; genus Schistocerca; species Schistocerca cancellata. The sequence continues at coordinate 431,622,099 of NC_064628.1, forward strand.
CGTTATAGAATCTGCAATGATTCTTGTTTCCTTCTTTTATCAATTGACAATGTGAAGACGAGCACTGGCTGGTCGAAATAGGTTACCGCATTGTTAAACGCTCTTGTGATCGTAGCGTATTGAAAAATTAAAATAAATAAATAAATGTGTAGTGTAGGCGCTTGCGAGAGTAGTACCACGCGGTGAAGTAGTTTGCGAAATTCAGTGAGCACAGTATACTCTGGCGATAGGAGGGCAGCACGCAGGAAAGCGCGTGGGCGGAGTGCGTATGCAGTGCCGGCGTGTGTGCGTGCGCGCGCGCGCGGCCTGACCCGCAGCGGCGGGGGCGGACGCCGTTTTGGGCGGGGTGGTCCGGTCGCAGAAGCCAAGTTCCCGCGCCGTTCGAGTCGAGCCATTTTGGAGAGAGGAAAAAAATTTTTTTCGGGTTTTTCGGGAGCGGAGCGTAAGGCGTGCGGCGGCGGCAGCAACGGGATCGATGGTGTGGGCCCGTCCGCGCGGCGTGGCGCGCCGAGTAGGTGTGGTGTGCCGCGCCGCGCCGCGCGCCGTGTGGGCAGGTGCGCTGCAGTAGTCGCAGCGGCGGGCGGCCCCCGCCCTGGCGCCACCGCCGCTGGGAGGGGCACATGGCGCTCGCCTCGCCATTCATTCAGCGCCCAGATACATGTCGGCCGTTACGTGTTTATGATTCGCTACGGCAGCCGGGCCACGCGCCTCCGCGCGCGGACACCTCGCTCCGCTCCACATGTCTCGTCCGCTGACGGAGCCGGAGCCGCAGTCTCTTCTCCTCGCACCGAACCGACACTGTTGAATCAAACTACCAATTTTTTTTAATCGAAATCAACACACACACAATCGGTCCAATAAGTTTTGTTCGCAGATGATGCTGTAATTTACCGTCTAGTAAGGTCATCCGAAGACCAGTATCAGTTGCAAAGCGATTTAGAAGATTGCTGTATGGTGTGGCAGGTGGCAGTTGACGCTAAATAACGAAAAGTGTGAGGTGATCCACATGAGTTACAGAACAAATCCGTTGGAATTCGATTACTCGATATATAGTACAATTCGCAAGGCTGTCAATTCATCTAAGTAAGAAGTAAGAGTGATTTCAGGTGTGCCGCAGGGGAGTGTCGTGGGACCGTTGCCGTTCACAATATACATAAATGACCTTGTGGATGACATCGGAAGTTCACTGAGGCTTTTTGCGGATGATGCTGTGGTATATCGAGAGGTTGTAACAATGGAAAATTGTACTGTAACGCAGGAGAATCTGCAGCGAATTGACGCATGGTGCAGGGAATGGCAATTGAATCTCAATGTAGACAAGTGTAATGTGCTGAGAATACATAGAAAGATAGATCCCTTATCATTTAGCTACAAAATAGCAGGTCAGCATCTGGAAGCAGTTAATTCCATAAATTATCTGGGAGTACGCATTAGGAGTGATTTAAAATGGAATGATCATATAAAGTTGATCGTTGGTAAAGCAGATGTCAGACTGAGATTCATTGGAGGACTCCTAAGGAAATGCAATCCGAAAACAAAGGATGTAGGTTACAGTACTCTTGTTCGCCCACTGCTTGAATACTGCTCAGCAATGTGGGATCCGTACCAGATAGGGTTGATAGAAGAGATAGAGAAGATCCAACGGAGAGCAGCGCGCTTCGTTACAGGATCATTTAGTAATCGCGAAAGCGTTACGCAGATGATAGATAAACTGCAGTGGAAGACTCTGCAGGAGAGACGCTCAGTAGCTCGGTACGGGCTTTTGTTGAAGTTTCGAGAACATAACTTCAGCGAAGAGTCCAGCAGTATATTGCTCCCTCCTACGTATATCTCGCGAAGAGACCATGAGCATAAAATCAGAGAGATTAGAGCCCACACAGAAGCATACCGACAATCCTTCTTTCCACGAACAATACGAGACTGGAACAGAAGGGAGAACCGATAGAGGTACTCAAGGTACCCTCCGCCACGCACCGTTATGTGGCTTGCGGAGTATGGATGTAGATGTAGATGTACCTGGGCGTTAAAATTACGAACAACTTCAGTTGGAAAGACCACAGATAATATTGTGGGGAAGGCGAGCCAAAGGTTGCGTTTCATTGGCAGGACACTTAGAAGATGCAACAAGTCCACTAAAGAGACAGTTTACACTACACTCGTTCGTCCTCTGTTAGAATATTGCTGCGCGGTATTGGATCCTTACCAGGTGGGATTGACGGAGGACATCGAAAGGGTGCAAAAAAGGGCAGCTCGTTTTGTATTATCACGTAATAGGGGATAGAGTGTGGCAGATATGATACGCGAGTTGGGATGGAAGTCATGAAAGCAAAGACGGTTTTCGTCGCGGCGAGATCTATTTACGAAATTTCAGTGACCAACTTTCTCTTCCGAATGCGAAAATATTTTGTTGAGCCCAACCTACATAGGTAGGAATCATCATCAAAATAAAATAAGAGAAATCAGAGCTCGAACAGAAAGGTTTAGGTGTTCATTTTTCCTGCGCGCTGTTCGGGAGTGGAATGGTAGAGAGAGAGTATGATTGTGGTTCGATGAACCCTCTACCAAGCACTTAAATGTGAATTGCAGAGTAATCATGTAGATGTAGATGCATTTTTTGCACGGGAAAAATCTGCTACTATTAATCGAAGAAACATGCAACTACAGTTCATCTACGGCTGCATCTACATGACTGCTCTGCAATTCACAGTTACGTGCCTGACAGAGACTCCATCGAACCATCTTCAAGCTATTTCTCTGGCGTACCATTCTCGAAAAGCGCGCGGGAAAAATCAACACGTAAATCTTCCCCTGCGAGCTCTAACTTCATTACGATGATCATTTCGCCCTATGCAGGTGGTCTCCAACAAAACATCTTCACACTCTGAGTAGAAATTTGGTGATTGAAAGTTCATGAGAAGATCCTGCCGCAACGTAAGACACCTTTGTTTTAATTATTGCGATCCCAATTCGCGTACTATATCCGTGGTACTCTATCCAAAAAATGTTCAAATGTGTGTGAAATTTTATGGGGCTTAACTAAGGTCATAAGTCCCTAAGCTTACACACTACTTAACCTAAATTATCCTAAGGACAAACACACACACCCATGCCCGAGGGAGGACTCGAACCTCGGCCGGGACCAGCCGCACAGTCCATGACTGCAGCGCCTTAGACCGCTTTTTTTTATCTCATTTTGTTCGCTTTTGTTCGTTGCATGCATCTGTTTGGGGCGGACGTTGTAAGACATCCGTTTAAGTTCATTGTTGATCGATTAACTCAGTTTTTTTTTTTTTATTACGGACGGCATCTAACCCTCTGACCGAACACGCTGAGCTACCGTGCCGGCTAGACCGCTCGGCTAATCCCGCGCGGCGTTACTCTATCCCCTATGTCGCGATAGTACAAAACGAGCGGTAAAAAACTAACACTTAAATATTTCCAGTTTGATGTAGAAAACAGCCAGATTTGCTTAATACTGTTCTTTTTATTTAATCGATGACCGGTTTGGGGCATCAGAATCCATTCTCAAATAATCCAAACAGAAAAAATGGTGCATCCCGTGATACCACACAAACCATGTTAATATTGTATTGCGTGCTGCAATAATTTTTATTTTATTGCTATACGAACCAGATTTCGCCCTCGACCATTTTCAGATTCCAAAAACTGAAGTAAACAATAGAAATATAAATCACAAAAACAAGAAACAGGACACCATGAATCTTTCTTTGCCTTATTTATATGTCAAGTGATATCAGACTGATATGAAATACAAGTCCTTGTCGAAAAAAGCATATCTGGTCGTACAGGCCAGATCTGTCATTAGTAAATACATTGCAGATTTTCATTTCTGAACTCTATAGTAGGGACCGATGGCCTTTGTAGTCTGGTCCCTTCAACCCCCATAAACCAACCAACCAACTCTCTAGCACAGCCGTTATATGAAACAGCTAACAAGTGAACATCTATGGGCCACACTATTTTGTGTGAACAACTTCTGATATGAACATAATGAAAAGATCTTCCAAAGATCGTTTGGGAGACATCACAGTCTGCTCATGCGATCTGTGGTGTATCAGGGAACTATGTAGCTGAACTGTTTATTTTGCTTGATAATATAATTATTTTTGCCTTCATAGGTACATGACAGTGTTTACACTATATGGAATGGATGTCCAGTATTGAAGTTCACATGTAAATATTGTGAAGTGTCTTATCGTAATATATTTGTAACAAACATGGAATTTCTACCTTGTAATACAGTTAATTATATAAAACATGGTGCACTATATAAGGGAGTAGTTATTTTACGATAAGACACTTCACGATGTTTCCTTGTGAACTTTTATAGTGGACCTCCGTGTCATATAATGCAAACTTTATTATGTACCAACGTATGCCAAGATAATTAATCATCACGCAAAATAAACAGTTAAGCTATCTTTCCCCTTACACAACCGATTGCATGCCCCTTATACAACACAGATTGCATTGTTCGGACTGTGATATCTCTCAGGCGATCTGTGAAACATCTATGTCCATATCAGTTGCTCAGATACAGTAGTGTGGCGCATACTTGTTTACTGGTGAGCAGCTTTATTTAACAGCAGTGTTGTAGGGTCCAGAAATGAAAGTCTGCAATACAAATGAGCATTTGGGCGTTTTAGAGGCGTTTTCATTTTTACTAATGGCAGATCTGGCCTATGCGACCGGATTTGCTTTTTCGATAAGGGCTTGTATTTCATACCAATCTGATGTCTTTTGTCACGTAAATAAAGTAAAGAATCTTGGTATTTATACACTATTTTCTATGGTTGCTTTGCTATTATTATTTGTACTTCTATTGTTTATTCCAGTTTCTGTTCTTGAAAATGGCCTAAGGCCGAAATCTGGATCGTATAACAATAAAATAAAAATTATTACAGTCAAATGCTGGCAGTGTATTCAAAAATTTGTCATGAATGTGGCTCCAGCCAAAACAAAAATTACCATTTTTTTTGTTTGGATAATTTAAGAATGGGTTCTCATACCATAAACCAGCCCTTAGTTAAATAAGGACAACTAAATTTCGCAACTTTAGCTGTTTTCTACATCAGACTTGTTAACCACAAACTGCTATCCTGCAATCAACCCAGCTTGCTGTAAATGCTTAAATCTTTCTGTAGAAGCACTGATTTCTCCTATCTTATTACGATGATAAATTTTCTCTATGCATGCGGGCGCTAACAAAATATTTTCACGCTCTGAGTAGAAATTTGGTGATTGAAATTTCATGAGATGATCCTGCCTCATCGACAAACGCCTTTGTTTTAATTAATGTCAGCCCAATTCGCGTATCATATTCGTGTAAATCTCTCCCCTATTTAACAATAATACAACACGAGACGCCCTTTTTTGAACTTTTTGGACGTTCTCCGTCAATCCTATCTGGTAAGGTTCCCATACAGCATAGCAGTACTCAACAAGAGGGCGAGCTCTCGATAAGTCAAAAGCTTATATTGTATATTTGTCTGAGCTGTTTATCGTCCACGTTTCATTTCCGTGCTGGATTACATTTTATAGAAATACTTCTATATCTACATCAACACATTTAATCTACAATCCACAATTAAGTGCCTGCCAGAGGGTTCATCGAACCACCTTCAAGCTGTTTCTTTACCGTTTCACTCTCGAACAGCGCGCGGGAAAAACGTGCTAGCTCTGATATTCTTATTTTATTATGATGATCATTTCCCCTTATGTAGGTGGGTCCAAGAAAATACAAGGTGTCTCAAAAGGTATGGTAAAACTTTAATGTGTCACAGCATCCAAACTAATTAAGATATTCACACCATGTCTGGCTTACGTGACACCCTGTCTCCCAAAGTTTTTATGTCATTCAGTCAATGTCAACATGTGCGCATTTGGTGTCCACGCACGACACCGTCTGTGTTCAAGCTCTATCCATACACGGCGGTCTATCCACATAGGGCGCAACATATTCACATCAGCTGTGACAATGGCAGCGACGATTCGCTTCTTTAAATCGTTAATGTGGTTAACGGGCCTTTGGTAGAATCTGTCTTTGGCTTATCCTCGTAGAAGTCCACCGGTGTAATGTCAGGCGGCCTATGAGACCAAAGAATTGGATCACCCTTGCAAATCCGTTCTGTGTTAGCTTCATTTATTCCAAGTCATCCAGTGTGATGCTGCATATCAATGCTTCCTGTCTGCATAAAATTCCTGTATCACCGGCATATCGAAATCCGCTAGGGTGGTTGCTTCCTATATCATGTTTCGAAGTTCCTTTGAAGCTGCGTCTCCGGTTTGGTCTGAATAAACTAGTCCATACTCTCAACCTTTTCTTGAACCGTTGTCATAATGCTTCAATCACGACAAGCTGGAACACACGCAAGTGTGTTTCTCACATGAGCCAAATATGGTGTGAATATCTTAATTGTGGGCTGTAAAAATTCGTTATAGCGCACCTTTTGAGACATCCCGTATTTTCACATTCAGAGAAGAAAGCAAGATGATTGAAATTTCACAACGAGATCCTACCGCGACGAAAAATGCAGTTGTTTTAATGATTGCCACTCCAATTTGCGTATCATATCCGTTGCACTCTCTCTGCCCTTCTTTGAACTTTTTCGATGTCCTCAGTCAATCCTATCTAGTGCGGATCCCACACCGGGCAACAAAACTCCAAAAGAAAACGGACAAGTCTAGTTTTTCATTTTCTGAGTGTTCTGCCAGTAAACTGCAGTCACTGATTTGCGCTCCCCACAACAATATCTATGTGATCATTACAAAGACCGAGCACTAGAACCGCCGAATTTTCGAGCAACCTAAACAACTGTCGGGACACATGTCCCATCTCTAATCGATGCGTTTACAGTTTGTTCTTATCCTTTTTTATTTTAGGGAATGAATTTTCCTGTAACAGATAGTCACTCTTACTGTCAGTTATTTAGTTTTAGTTCTAAATATTAGTTAAAGTCATACGTTCACTACCAGCACGAGTTTCATTCTTACGAAGATGTGGGAAAGCATTCAGTATACGCTGAGAATCTTAATTGGCAGTCATCCCGTATTTCTGCCCACACTTATTGGGTTTTGAAATGAGTGAACCGACATCTAAACTTGAACAGGAACACTGCTTATCGACACAGGTATACGGATCATGAGTACTTTTGGCAGTTTCTTATGACTGTATCATATACGTGTAACATGAGAGCAAGTTTTAACTTTTTTAGCCACTCGGACCGTGTCGACAGTAAATCAAACACGAGATACATCATAAATTTCCTGAAGCAGTTACGTGACACCAGAAAAGACAAACATTTACGCTTATGGAGAAGGACCAAAATTCTCCTGAAGAACATTTTGCTTTCCACTGCTCCTAGGAGTTCCAATATTAGTAGCCACTTACGTCCGTCAGGAGATTCAGTCTCTGTACCGACAAACAAATTACAGAGAAAGCATTTTTACCTGATTTATGGCACCTTGTAGCATCTGAATAGCTCAGTTTTGCACCATTTCGCTGTACCTACACTCTGTGCATTATTGTTATCTTGAAAAATGCCAACCGTAGCAGTCCTGGCTGCACAACCACAAATCATTGTGACAGAACCGTCTCTACTAACTTTTCTGTTATCGTGATGATGTGGTTGCCCTTTGAATGAGGCGGCTCCTACAGATCAGTGAAATGAGCATCATTCGTGAAAAAACACAATCGCAACAAAAACTGGTTAAACAAAAATATAAGTCTCAGAAACGTTTCGTTTCTTACTATTTCCACTACTGTGTATACATGGAAACTCATTGGCATCTTCATAGCTCCTCTCTGATTCATACGAGTTCCCAGTTGTAATTAATTTCGCATCATAATCAGATTCAGCTGAAATACGTCCACATGCTCTCCCTCCTATTCAGCTTCTTCAGTATCATTTATCAAGGCTGACATCTGCTCATTCGCTAGAACGTGACTACGAGTGACGTCACAGCGCCTGTTTGTGCTAGTCATATGAAGTTTTATTCTATCAGAGACGCCGCACTTAGTTTTAGATTTGCATTGCAGCAGCGGGCCAAATAAAGGAAGCCAACAACGTGTGGCAGTCGGCACCGCTTAGTTTATTCAGTGGGACAAAAATGTCACGTCGGCTCGTCTAGGTATTTCTCGTTTTTTCTCTAAAACTGTGCAACTGACGGCGTTGATTTGTAATTCGAAATATTAAGTCGTAACACTCACCCACCTCCTAAAACAATTAGGGGAGGGAGAGTAGTTAAAATTTTGCTATGGGACAAAAATGCCCCCTCAGCGCTTCTAGTGTTAAATTTAATTCGACATTGACAAATTTCTCTTTCTCAAAAACGCATTTCTTGCTATTGCCAATCTGCATTTTATACCCTCTCTATTTCGGCTATCGTCAGTTATTTTAGTGCCTCAATAGCAAAATTCATCTCTATCATTAGTGTCTTCTTTCTTAATCTAATCCCGTCAGCATCAACTGATTTAATTCAACTACATTCCATTATCCTTGTTTTACTATATTTGATCATCTTGTAACCGCTTTCCAAGACAATGTCCATTCCTTTCAGCAATTCCTCCAAGTTCTTAGTAGTCTCTAACAGAATTACAAATGTTATCGGCAAACCTCAAAGCTTTTGCTTTTTCTCCAAATGTTTCCCTGGTTTTCTTTACTGCTTGCTCAATGTACAGGCTGAATAAAATTGAGTAAAATCAAGGTAGGCTACAACCTGGTCCCACTTCCTTCTTAACTACTGCTTCCCTTTCATGCCTTTCACCTCTTATAACTGCAGTATGGCTGCAGATAACTCTTCGCTTACTGAATTTTGTCCCTGCTACCTTCACAATTTGAATCTTTTAAGGGATGTCTTAGGGTCAGTATTGCAGTGAGTGTTGCTACATTTCTCTGAAACCCAAAGCTCGAATTATCGCCGAAATATCGGCGGTCGCTGAAAGTGTTACCTGGCTGAATTCCCGGAAGTTATTTGAATGATGGACTTAGTCTCAGGACAAAGTCGAAATAAAAGTATTCGCTACAAAAATAAAGTTAAAAATTAGTACTGTAGTTTCAATAACATTCGTATTTCTTTCCAAAAGTAAGCTGAACGTAACAACAACAACAGTTTTATTTATTTTAACGTTTTGTTAACCACGCCTTTTTGTGGCTCCGCTCAAACAAGATTCCTATAAATTACACAGTGGTCTTCTGTCTGGTTTTTCATACCCAAACGAAGAGTAGGCAATGAACAAAAGGATTGTCAAATTGACCAGCGTGAAGTCTAGTTTTGCAAAATAAAAAAAATTGCTTGAAATTAATAGGGATATTTAAGAAAAAATTAATTACAAATTTGAGGGAAATTTTTTTGTCCCATTTTCATAGCCAAACGAAGAGTGGGAGATGGACAAAAGGGGTCTCAAACTGACCAGCATTAAGTCTAGTTTTGAAAAAAAAAGTATTTAATTGCTTTCAAGTAATCGCGACAATCAAAAAATTAATTAGTGATTTTAAGGAAAGTTACACAGTGAATTTTTGTCCATATTTTCGTAGCCAAAGGAAGAGTGAGAAATGGAGAAATAGGGTATCAAATTGGCCAGTGACTTAATTAGTAATTGGAGAGAAAAATGAAATATTTCACAAACAGCTGCGTAAACGAAATGCCAAAGGTTTTATCTCTTCAAGCTCATAAAAAGTGATATTGATGTGATATTTATCAAAAAAGGTTCCTTCGAATGAGGTACTAAAGTTGCGTCCTTTCAAAAGCAAAAGACTCTAGGACGGCAAATGGGATGTCGAAGAGTTCATTTGTTCAAGGCGTGGCTATTTTGCGTAACTGGAGTGATATTTCATTATTAAATGGCTTTCTTCGAATCATGTACTAGTTTAGAACATTTCGAGAACTGCACACATTAGGAAGACAAATGAGGTTTCAAAAAGTGTATGTTTTCGAGACCTAGCTAAAAATGCGCGCAAAAAGCTGCAATGATGTGATAGTTGACTTTCAGACTTGTTTCCTTCGAGTCAAGTACTAAATTTGGGGCATTATGAGAACTGAAGACGCTAGGATAGCAAATGAGGTGTCAGTATCACGTTCTCTAAACAAAATTTGAAAATAAAAAAAATTGAAAAACTGGTCAGATGTTTTGTGAAATTATGTGTGTAAAAGTAAGAAATAAAATAGATTGCAGAAATATTTGACGTGCCTTTGAATGATGCTCGAACTCATGTACAGCAAATGACATGCGTCAAATGCTTGTGTAACCTGTTTTATTTCTTACTTGTAGGCGAATCATTTCGCAAAACATTTGAACGATTTTTCATTTTTTAAAGTAACAAGGACAGCAAGCAACAGCTTTAGACTTTCTTTGCTATATTCTCCATCACGACATTTCCAGTCGCGAAGACACTTAAAGAAAAATCCTGTTTCATCAGTAGCGAACACGTGTTGTGTGTCGTAATTTACCAGCAATAATCCTTGTTCATTTTTCTGTGCCGAACGAACTAAGTCATCAGTGCTCGCACTCTCTTCACTAATCTTCATAAATACGGCGTTATGCCTTTTTAAAGTTGGTGAGCCAGCCCTCACCAGCGACGAACCCTTCGGTGCCCAGACTAATATATAATCTCCGACAGTTAAGTTTTGTGCTCTAGATCGAGTAAGCCATTTCAATAAATTTTCGTCAAGGCGGTGATACTCACCTAACTGAGCTTTCAGCAGTCCGATGTTCCTGCTTCAGAACTGTCGCTAGTGTGGATGACGAAATCCCGAGCCGGCCGCAGTGGCCGAGCGGTTCTAAGCACTTCAGTTCGGAACCGCGTGACCGCTACGGTCGCAGGTTCGAATCCTGCCTCGGGCATGGATGTGTGTGATGTCCTTAGGTTTAAGTATTTCTAAGTCTAGGGGACTGATGACCTCAGATGTTAAGTCCCATAGTGCTCAGAACCATTTGAACCATTTTTGAAATCCCGAAATTTTTTGGCACATGTTTTTTGACTTTTCCATTTCACAGCCCACGGGCTCAATAACCTGTTTCTTTTCCGCGAAAGTCGAAAACTTGCGCTTCTGTAAAGTCAATTTTACATATGATTTGTCGAGGTCCGAGTAAGCGAGATTGTACTGTATTCTTTTTAGGGCATCAGACGCCGTTTTCTTGCGGCAAGATAATATTAATTTCCATTTCAGAAGCCTTTCGACTTGTTTAAAGGTTTTTTTCTGGGATATTGCAGTATTTTTTTACTTATAGATTTGAAAATTTCATACCATTGTTTTTACTCATCCATCCCGCCAAAAACTTGCTTCTATAAGTAGAAAATAAATAAATATTATAATAAAAATAATATATAGTAAATTTTTGTTGCTGAGAATGGCCACATTAACAAATTTGAAATATGGAACTATGTAGACTGTAATTTCTTGTACAATGGAACATTGTTTATTCGGGCTAGGTGGTATTGTAGGTAATTCGAATAATCGAAAAAGTGCATAAAACGAAAAAGTCATGAAAATAGAAAGACATAGGTTAAATGTTAGATAAACAAACGTTATTCTCATTTTCACCTAAAGACACAAATCATACATTAATTTCACATTAATGTTGACCATGTTGAGGAAGGAAAAAGAAAAACAGTGAGCCTTATACCTCGAGATATCAGTAAATTTCTTTGGAATCGCATTCGTATGTCATTTATGTACAGCATGGTCAAGTTAAGTTTTTCACCAACAGAAGTTCGGCCGGAGATTTTACTCTTGGCGTTCCGTATCAACCACTATTTTGTCTGACTTCGTTGTTGCCTGTGTGTGTGTGTGTGTGTGTGTGTGTGTGTGTGTGTGTGTGTGTGTGTGTGTGTCATAACGTCTTCAGATACATCGCCAGTTTTCTTAGCTAATTCACCACCTCTAACGTCACTGTGTACTGACGAACAAATGGCGATAATTTCATCATCAGAAATCAAATGTAGCTAGTGTCATTGTCATTTGGCAGCCAATCATTTACGTTTATAACACCTATGTCTGAGCATCGTGTAATATTTGCAAATGCGTCTACATCAAATTCAGTAGAAATGTTTTTGAACAGTTCTTCTTTATTCATTCTAGCAGAGCATCTGTCCGTGGGTACTATCACTCTCTTTCTGTGTGAGGTAATTTTATATTCGCAACAAACAAGGCAGAGTAATACAGTATTGTAGAACTCAAGATCAGCTTGTTAAATGACAAGTTACCAGTATACGTCTAAAACAGTTCACTTTATCTCTGTTTTAACGATTGGCTATGAACTGCTAAAAGTACACGAGAAATTCGATGGTATATATTTATACTTTATGCATTGTTTTTCGACCCAGAGTAGCGTTCTTGTGCATTAGGTTTTTGTCAAGAAGGGGGTAGGAATCCTCGAACAGCTCCCTCCCTATTCTCCTCGGCGTGCTTTATATTCTTTGCGAACTTAAAATCTGTTCTCAGGAGAGTAGTATTTTGAGGAAGTAGAATCGATTCAACGGAATATGACGGCGACTCTGAACATCATTCTGGTTAAGAGCTTTTGTAAAGATGTTCGAAAAAAATCTCGGTGATCGTTGCTGTAGTGTGTGGGTCGCGAAAGCATGTACTGTATCCTGAAAGCTAATACGGAATTAAATATTGCTCGGTCTGTTGTCTCCGTGTCGTACCGAACGAACACCATTGTTGCACTATTACACTAACAAAATGGCCAGAAATAGTCTGAAAAGCTTGTAAGGGTGTTGGAAGGTAGGTTGTGCTGAGAAATGATCGTTGAGAAAAAAATCGATACGTTGCGCCGTTCCCGAGTTAATTAGCATTGCAGTTAGCCAATAAGGGCATCGCGCGCACAGATGCAAGTGACCCGCCAGAGACGGTGTCACCAAGCGTGTTCTTCCTTTGGTCTACTAAAACCGAGCAAGAGAGTGATACAAAAATTAGACATATGAAGGTAGTAAGGATCGAACACGAGCCAAAGGCTGAGCAGTCGCGTGCGCAATCACCTACGCTATGAAAGAAAACTGCCACTAATTGTATCTGGTGGCAGCTTGAATTTTCGCGCGCAATAGTCTGACTGGCTAACTTCAATGCTAATTAACTCGGAGACGGCACAACGTATCGAATTCTTTCCTTAACAGTTATTCCTCAGCACAACCTACCCTTAACACCCTTACAAGCTTTTCAAGCTGTTTCTGACCACTGTATAGGGGGAAGTAAAATGAAAACGAGACATACGGAGTACTCAGGCGTGTACCTCTTCATCCGAAACAAATCCTCGGCACGAATGTCTTTCTCCAGGGTTCCAAAAACATGGAAATCCCATGAGGAGAGGTCGGGACTGTATGAAGGATGTGTGAGGGCTTTCCAGCTAAACTTCTGTAGCGTACTTCAAACAACCTTTGCAACATGTAGGTCCGGCCACTACGCTCTGCAGAAATTTCCCTGGGAAGCCCTTACACATCATCTATAAAGTCTCCATCTCTCCCCAGGCGATTTCCATATCTTTGGAGCTTTGAAGAAAGACGTTCGTGGCCATCGAATTTCTTCGGACGAACAGGTGCACGCTTGGGTATAATCATGGCTCCGTAGGTAACCGCAAAAGTTCTCCCGCGAAGACGTTGACCGTCTTGTCTCACGGTGGGTAAATGTTTTAGGAGCTCGGATGATTAGTTATGAAACAGAAAGTTTACTTCCTTTTTTCCATCTGTCTCGTTTTCATTTGACTGTCCTGTAGTTTCTTGTACAAGGTGGTATCCAACATTTCCCGAAAGGTCGTTGTTGTGATCTTCAGTCCGAGGACTAGTTTGACGCAGGTCTTGATGCTGATCTGTTCCGTGCAAACCTGCATAGCTACTGCGACCTACATGCTTACTGTACTCGTCGCTTGGTCTATCTCTGCAATTTTTATCTCACATATTTCCTTCCATTATCAAACTGACAGTTCGTTTGATGTCTAAGGGTGTATCCTGTCAAGCGATCCCTTCTTTTAGTCAAGTTGTGCCATAAATTTCTTTTCTTTCCAATTCGATTCAGTTCTCCTCATTAGTTATTCGGCCCACCCCCTTAATTCACAACATCCTTCTGTAGTGGAACATTTCGAAAGCTTGTATTTGTTTTTGTCTGAATAGTTGATCGTCCACGTTTCACTTCCGCACTATGCTATTATCTCGTACAAATACTTGCAAAGCCTTAAATATATATTCGATGTTGACAAGTTTCTCTTCTTCGGAAGCATTTTTCTTGCTTTGCCAATCTGCATTTTATATTATCTCTGTTTCCGCTATCTATAATCATTTTTCTGCCCAAATAGCAAAACTCATCGACTACTTTTAGTGTCTCATCCCCTAGTATAATTGCCTCTATATCATATGGTTTGATTATACTACATTCCATTATCCTTATTTTGCTTTTGTTGATAATCTTATTACCACTTTTCAAGACAGTATCCATACCTGTCAGCTGTTCCTCCAAGTTCTTAAGAGTCTCTGACAGCATTACAATGTCATCGGTGAACCTCAAAGGAATTGTTTCTTTTCCATGAACTACAATTGTCTTTCCAAATTTTTCCTTAGTTTCCTTTACTGTTCGTTCAATGTACAAACTGAATAATGCAGGCGTAGGGTACGACTATGTCTCACTCCCGTCTCAACTCTTCTCCGTCCTACTTTTATAACTGCAGTCTGGTTTCCTTAGAAGACGCAGGTAGCCTTTCGCTTCCTGTGTTTTGTCCCTGCTATCTTCACTATGCCAAAGAGCGTATTCGAGTCAACTTCATCAAAAGCTTTCTTTAGATGTATAAATGCTCTAAAGGTAGGTTTGCCTTTCTTAAGTCTGTCAGGGTCAGTATCGTCTTGCGTGTTCCTATATTTCCCTGGAATTCAATCTGATCTTCACCGAGGTCCGCTTGTACCAGTTTTTTTCATTCTTGTGTGAATAATTAGCCAGCAAGGATTTATTAAACTAATGGATCGATATTATTTATACTTGTCAGCTCTGCCTTCTGGAATAGGAATTATTACATTTTTCTAGAAGTCTAAAACTGCTTGGATTGTCTTATACGGGGCGAATCGGAGGAAAGGTACAGGGTTTTAGGAGTGATAGTGTAAGTGATTCTGAACAAAAAACTTCATATGGACATACGCCCTATTGCTAATGGTTTCCGAGATAGAACGTATGTAATAATACTTGTTACTTATTTTCCGTGTTATTCAAACATCGTTATTGTTCACAGCGTACGACGGTAGTGTAGAGGAAGCTGAGACGAACAGTTTGATACAGGACAGTTGTGTTCCATCAGGTCGGGAAACTACTTCAGATTGGGCTACAAAGAGTACCTAAGCTCCAGCGCATGCGAGTCGCGCCAGGTTTTCCGTATCGTCGCACTGTCTTTGGGCAGACTGTAAGTCCCAGAGAAACACGAATAGGTCTTTTTTTTTTTAAATTAAATGTAATTTTGTACTGTGACATGTTTTCGCTGGAGGGTGCGGGTTTCGAGTGATTCAAGAAATCGTACGAAAGTGAAATTAGTTGTTTGCGATTTCAGTCTTTCTCAGCGTATATCACTGATGAATTCTTCTCGGGTTATCAGCCGAGTGGTGGCGTCGTCTTGTCGCAACGTTTCAATGAGTTTCGTACCCATCATCTTCGCCAGCAGATGATGGGTACGAAACTCATTGAAACGTTGAGACAAGACGACGCCACCACTCGGCTGATAACCCGAGAAGAATTCATCAAATTACTTGTGTTCTATCTCGGCAGAACGTCAGAACATTGCATTTGGTCATATGAAGTTTTTAAATTCAGAATCACTAATGCTATCACCCCTCAATGCGTGTACCTTTCCTCCTGACTCGCCCTGTATATGTTGCACACCAGTTCGAATAGTTTTATCAAATTTGGCTCTGCCGAGGATCCCAATAATTCTTAGGGAATGTCATCTACTCCAGGTGCCTGGTTTCGACGTGCTATAATATGTTAAAAAATTATGTCTTGCTTAGATCTTGTTCTAAACAATCACCTTCAGAGTAGTTCCCTTTGGAGCAGATATACGAATTCCAATATTTCTGCCACTTTTGAAAGGCATTCTAGAAGTCTTCCTTTGTTAGAGTGCTTAAGACCTTTTGCGATTCAGCTTGAACTCCTCCACTGTATCAAATCATCGCTCCTTCAAACTGATTGTCGTTTTGGGGAAGAGGAAGAAGTCAAACGGAACAAGGTTTGGTGAGTATGGTGGGCGGTGAACAACTGCTATCTTGCTTTTAGTCCAAGATTCTTAACTCTAGGGAAAAAAAGACGCACCATGAAGGAATTATCCGAATGGGACGGAAATCGGTAGATGTGATGTACATGTACAAACAAACGATTACAATTTCAGAAAATTTGATGATTAATTGATGAGAAAGAGCTTCATAAACTGAGCATGTTAATAACGCATTGCTCGACCTCTAGCCCTTATGCAAGCAGTTATCCCGCCTGACATTGATTGTTAGAGTTGTTGGATTTGCTCTTGAGGGATATCGCGCCGAATTCTGTCCAACTGACGAGTTAGATCGACAACATTCCGACTTGGTTGGAGGGCCGTGATCATAATGCTCCAAAAATTTTCAACTGGGGAGAGATCCAGTGACCTTGTTGGCCAAGGCAGGGTTTAGCAAGCATGCAGTGGAAACACTCGCTCTGTGCAGGGAGGGCATTAGCTTGGTGAAATGTAAGCCCAGGATGGCTTGCCATGAAGGATAACAAAACAGGCGTAGGATGTCGTAGACTTACCGCTGTGCTGTAAAGGTGCTGCGGATAACAACCAAACGGTTGTTGGCTCCCCAGACAATCACTCATGGTTGTCTGGCTGTATGGAGCACAACAGTCAGGTTGGTATTCCACTGGTGCCCGGGGCATCTCCAGACACGTCTTCGCTGGACGTCGAGCGTCAATTCGAATTGGGACTCATCACTGGTGACAATTCTATTCTAGTCAATGAGATTCCGGAGAGAAGGCGTGTCTGGAGACGTCCTGGACAGCGGCGGGAAACCAATCTGACCAGTCGCCCGCCATATGGCCCGACAACCAGGAATGATGGTCTGATGTGTTATTTCTTTTCATCGCAGGACCCCTTGGTTCTCATTCGCGGCACCCTTTTAGTACATCCCGTTTGTTGTTCATCCTAGGATTACATTTCAGCAAGATAATGCCCGCCCGCACACGCTGGGAGTTTATACTGCTTATCTTCGTGCATGCCAAACCCTACCTTGGCCAGCAAGGTAGTCGGATGTCTTCCCAACTGAGAACGTTTGGAGTATTAAGGGTAGGGTGCTCGAACCAGCTCGGTATATTGACGGTCTACCGCGCCAATTGGACAGAATTTGCCGGTTTCCCTCAGGAGGACATCCAGCGACTCTATCAATCAATTCGGAGCCGAATAACTGCTTGCATAAGGGCCAGAGATGGACCAACGTATCGTTGACTTTGCTGAATTTGTTAAGCCTTGTCTCTTGAACAAATCACCCAATTTTTCTGAAAGTGTAATCATATATTTGTCTGTACATGTACAATACATCTACGGATTTCCGTCTCATTTGGATAATGCCTTCATTTCGTTTGTAAGCCACCTCTGTGGACGTTTTCTTTTCATCTCCTCTCCTAAGTTCAGAACATGGTGATAGGATACTTCATTGATCGTCTGAGCAGGAGGTACGAACTCTTTACGAACAATAAAAAAGAGAACGAATCAACAATGACTTCATGTCTGTCATGACTTGTTGAGCTTTTTTGGGTCGAGCTAAAGAAGAGCTCTTCCATTGAGACGATTGCTGCTTCGTTTCGGGCTCATAGGCGTAAACACAAATTTTGTCACCAGTGACAACCTTTGAAAGAACTTCGAATCATCTCGAAGCAGTTCCCTTGCAGACCTCCATGCGATGTTTGTTCTGATCGTCTTAAAACAGTCGTTGAACAAACTTTGTTGCAATCGCTCTTATGTTCAATTCTTCTGACAGAAAACGTTCATATGTACCACCAGCAGAAAAATTCGCCTATACGGTACAAAATAAGCAGGTTTGTTCCTGTTTATTTAAAAGACACTGAGTGAAAAATGGATACCAGATACCGCAGTCTACCTTCCTCAGCACCTTTAAAAATTTAGACAAAAGTTTTGGCACGCGAACATATTCACGATTTTTTTTTTTTTAAATGCGACTCACCTGTGTCTCCCACAAGTTCTCCTAACGGTAACTCACTCAAACTCACTTGTCCACCGCTGTAAGTCGCTCATACCGATCCACTCCCAGTTGCCCTTTCTCACTCACTGATTCAGCCCAACTCATTTGCCATTATCGCTTTGTATCTCTCTGTCATTATCTTCTGTCCCACAGCCACAGTCCACTTCGTTCTGTCCTACCGTTACGGTCTCGTCTCACTGTCACTGTCTCCCTCTTGATCCCTCTTAATGCTAATATCTCATTCCTTCAGTCCTACTGCTGCTGTCTCTTCTCTGTATCACTATCTCTCTCTTCCTCGCTGTCGTTGTCATAGACTCTGTCTCTCATTATCACTGGTTCTCATTCGCTTCCACCTTCTCTTTCTCTTTATTCCTCTCCTCTGGCGCTGTCTCCTTCACCCTTTTCCTAACACTGTTCTGTCACTGTTAAGTATGTTCCACTGCCACTGAGTTCCTCCCTTTCTCTCACAGTCCCATTGTCTACTTCGCTTTTTCTATAACACACCCACTGTCTACTACCTTCTGCTATTTATTAGTTCTTTTTGTCAATGCCACTGCCTTCTTCTCTCTCAGCATAAAAACGCGAATATGATCGTATGCTAAAATTTTTGGGAAATTTTTTAAAGTTTCTAAGGAAGGTAGAATGAAGAAGCTGGTACCCCACACGTCGGTCAGCGTATTTTAAATAAACGTGAACATATTCGTATTTCTTTGCTCCGATAGGACCATTTTTACGATGATTCCCTTCTTTTCCACGCTGTAACAGGGTATGTAACTCATTCAGAAATGTTTAGGTCAGTAATATTTAGATATTTTACGTAGATGAAATTGAATTAACGCAAAACTAATTTTACTCATCAGACCGTATTTTACGACCAAAAAAATGTTGCATGTGTTTCAGTACTACTACATGGGGTTCCCGGATGATAACGGAGATACTTTACAGCATATTTCTCCGTGTTAAGTCGCTTTAAAAACTACATTTTCGTCTCACACCGCATTTCACTATACAAGTAGGGTAACTTCGTGCCTCTGTGTCTCGGAAGCGGATAAAGATATGACGAAAATTTCAAGGTTGTTCGAGATCGGGATCTTAGGATTATAATTTCAGCCATTTTCTGTGCATTGCCATCTTGGAATCCTCGGTTGGGTTTTTTGGTCCGTCGGTGACGGGTTTACGAGGAACCGGCCACGAACTACTGGTGCCTCCAAAAGTTCCATCAAGGCCACCGTAGACAACATCAAATGCAAGAAGAACCATCCGGTTTGCTCGATTTGCCTAAGCAGGAGGAAGTGCGTAATATCCATCCTTTGACCTTTCATTGTAGGATAGTGATACTAAGACGATTCTTTGTTGGGTATACAAATGGACCCTAGCCCAAGGGCTACCGAAAAAACTTGACCCTGCATTGTTATGGCTAATAGGTACGAGCACCGGAAAATCCTGTTTCTATGCGAGGTCATTTTCGAACATATTAGGTACGCATGCTATTGTACGGATGCCGATAACTTATTTCCAAGGTGTTGCAGTGGTCTTTGATGGCCTTTATTACGATCCTGAGGACTCATATCCCTCACTTTCTGAACAGTCTGTGGTGACTCGAACGTTCGTCAATTTCAGTCGGCGCGTTTCCGCAAGTTTAAAGCAAAACTTAATCAGACACTGTGTTCTTTCAAGTTAGCCATCGCTAAACCGCAAGCTCACGAAACACAACAATGGAAAAACGTCAACAAACAGCTAAACATCTCAGCTCGGAGCCGCTTGCCACACTGATTCAGAAGGATGTAGGGAGAGACATCCAGCGATATTCCAGTTTACTTGAAACCATTAGCGTGAAAAACTGCAATTTCGGGAACTTTTGTGTGCCACGTCGTACTAGTACTACTTCTTTTATATCGTTGTCAATAATTTGTTCTGAGTGCAAGAGATAGTGTTTTTATTCACTGTCACTATTTTCCGGCCTTCGGCATCGTTTTGCGCGTCAGTTTTTGCCAGAAGATGGACTATATTTTCGAGCACCCAGCTTATCCGCCCAATTTGCCCCCAAATCTCAAATCTGCCCTCATGAGGGTGGGGGAGCTGTCTTTTGAGGATGTTGAATCGCTTCAGCCGAATGTGAAATAGATTCTGAACCTTATTCACCTGTCAGAAGATTTTTCAAGGTATTCCGGAAGAGTGTCAAGGGAAGGGATGCATGATGAAAACTAATATTACGATAAACTTTTTTTAACGTCATGTCTCAAGGTAATCGCCCCCACTTATTGAACCCACTCTTTATATAAAGACTACAGAAAAGTAATTTTACAAAGCACACACTTTCACACTGCACAAAGACATTCTAAACGGTATTTGATTTAAATATACCAGTACATACAATAATGCTGCTGAAAATTTTCTGGCTCTGCACAGAAAAAATAATCAGAGTTGTGACGCTAAACGTTCAGTCAACATACCTCATACATTCCCAGAGTAATGTAGTACTTACATCATTGTTTCAGCTTTTCTAGTCCATTAAAAAATATGTCATGCGATAGATGATCAAACCGGCTATCTCTTCAACGTCGTCGTGATCTCTCATCTTATTAAACAGACAGTGCTCCAAAGGAGCCACACTAGCTGAACTGAAATAAGCGACCAACTGGAAACGAACGGCTTTCGATCTGGTATCCACGACTAGGGGCGTGTATGACCGTACATTATTCTGCAACAGGAGGATCCCTTTGGTTAACGTCCCGCACTGTTTCTTCTTCATCGCCTTCTTCAGACAGTCGAGGCAGGAAGATAGGGTTTAACGTCCCATCGATGACGAGGTCATTAGAGACGGAGCGCAAGCTTGAATTGTGGAAGGGTAGGAAGGAAATAGGGCGTATCCTTTCAGAGGAACCATCCGTTTATTCTCATGAACCTCCGTCCTTCCGAATACTGACCCATGGTATTTCCATCCCTCGGTCGTTACTGGTCGAGGACGCTGGCATAATCCTCTTCGATAGTATTACAGCTCTCAGGCAGTTAGTCCAGCAACACAATACAACATTCACTCCATAAAATGGACGCCGTGACATTCTCGTCCGATATTTGGTTGCGGAACGTCTCCGTCCAAGAGGAGCCATTGTGCCACCATTTCTTGGACGCTCTTCGGTTTCGGGATCATAAATGAGGATCCATGTTTCATTCTCAGATACTAACGTAGCGACCAAATTCTCTGTTGCATCAAAATTGGCCGAAACAGATAACTTAACTTGTGCCTTCTCCTTTTCGCTACTGAAACGCTTCGACACTTCGCTGAAAGCTTCCTTATATGTAGAATATTGTAAGTTACGAAACCAATGCGCTCACAGAAGATGTCTAGTATTATGAGTCAGTTTTTGGCGGATTTTCACTGGTCCTTAAGAATCGTCTTACGCACAGCATCGCATGCCGACGATGGGGGCAGCCCACTGCGGAGTTCGTATTTATAAGTAAATTCCCCGATTGAAACGAAATACCCAGTGACGTAGAAAGAACACTTCTCGACTAGTTTTTGAGACCTCTCAGTGCGAATGTCCTTTGCACTCTTGCCCTGCAGAATCAAGAACTTTGTGACGCCCCGTAACTCCACGGAAATGAAACTAGCTTTTGGCTCTGCCATCTCATGCTCTACCTGAAATGAAAAACAATTACAAGAATACGAAACATGTAATATTTGCACAGTTAGTTAACAAGATATCTAGCTTTCATATGTTACCAAATTGATTTTTAAATTTTAAGTAGAAGGGACCAAAGTCAGAAAGACTCTCTCCCTTGGGTAAAACAAATCTTTGATCTTACGTGTTGCTATTCTTTGTATATATTCAATATTCCTTGTTAATCCTGTTTGGTATGGTCCTCACAAACTTCATCAATAATTATTTGCACGAGGTTTCTGTCAGTTGTCTGCTTTATCGCTTGATAGTGTTTCCCAGTATCCTGCTTATGATTCGAAGTCTGCTACCTGCTTTACCTACAACTGAGCCAATGTGATCATATCCCGACAAATCGTTGCATTCTTTTATTTATGAGTGCGTTAAGGATTCCTTAATATTATATTCATAAGATGCAATGTGTTTGTGTTTTGTGAAGTGCACATTGTACATTTCCAAACATGCGATGTGACTTGTAAACGTTCGTACCACTCTGAAACCTTATCAAGATCTGACTGAGTATTGTGCATTCATCTACGAAAATCGGAGGCTACTATTGCTATTATCTGACAGAAGATTAATCCTACAACATGAACAGCGAGATCTCAATCCATGTTAACTGATTCTTCCGTCGCTTCTTGGTAGAACGATATTGTGTATGTTCTACAAGCTCAATTTGTTTAACTAACCGGTTTTCGGCTTACAAGGCCATCGTCAGACTTTAACTTACTGTTGTCGTCAGAGAAATTACAATAAATGTTAACAACATTACAAAAGATGTTACTCAATTTGACGCACGAACACACAGTAAATGTCAACTTTCACACTGCAGCGGTGGGGCAATTAAACAGGTAAAAATTGAGCAGTAAATAAGTGTAAAGAGCAAACCAGGAAAAACCAGTGCCTATATAACAGTTTAAATTAACAAACTCAGTGAATGAACTTGGTACTTGGTGAGTATACTAAAGAATGGTAATGCATATGCAAATTGATACATAAACAGAGTAAAAGATAGCACTCACAAATGCAACAGCAGTATATGTGGAGTACATAGGCAATTCCAATAAAATAAATAAATACAGGAAAATGTAGGAACAGAAAGGAACAGACGGAGTGGGAAGCATCTGGGACCTTGAGGATTAAATGAAGACTAGAAGAGGGGAAGTATTGAGATCAATGCAGCTCAGTACTCCCCCTCTTCTAAACTGCACTATCAAAGATGACATTTACTGTGTGGGTAACATCTTTTGCAATGTTGTTTACAAATAAGGTAGCTTCTTTGACGACAATAGTCAGTTATATATATCCGTCATCTGATGGTAATAAAAAAGAATTTTTAGAGCCAAATGGCGAGAGTATCATTCAAACATTGTATTTTTCGTTTAGATCTCAACAAACCTCCATGGGATATGCTGAAATTACTTTTCGATTACTCTCCACTGAATGTAACATGAAGCTCTCTTCCTACCAAGAAATCAATCCAGTCAAAAACTTCCTTTGATTCCTCATGTGCTCGCACTTTTAGTAATAAGCATCGGTTTGGTACCGATTCAAATGCTTTTCGGAAGTGAAGATGTACAACATCCATCTGACTGCTTTGATCAATGGCTTTCGTGGAGGACTGATAAAAGTATGGGTTGGGCTTCGCATGACCAATTGTTTCGGAATCCATGCTGGTTGGCATGCTACATTACGTTTAAGTTCTGAGTACGTTCTAAGATTCCATAATAGATGAATGTCACAGATACTGGACAGTAGTTTAGCGGAGCACTTCTACTACCCTTCTTGTAGAGAATTGTGACTTGGGCTTTCTTCAACCGTTGCGCATAGTTATCAAAGGTATCTACAGTACTTTATGGTTAAAGTGGGGCGAACTCAGCTGCAAATTTCACTGCAAGTATTTTTTGATGACAATTCACAGCTACAGTGAGCCGACTCTCAACGAGCCATACATGGCTGTGGATACCGCTGAGATTATTCGGTCTCTGGTGAAACAGGCTACACCCGAGCAGATAACATACCCAATGGAACTGGAGATCGACTGTACTGCATTGCAGCACCCATTGATTTATCACAGAGCAAGGCATGAAGTCAGCAGGAGCTAAGGGTTGTACTCTCTTTGAAGGTAGGGATGTACTCGTAGCTACGATTCCGCATTATTTTCCACACGGTACTGTCTTCTACACCCCTTTTGCGTGCAGCAAGCAAAGTGCTAATTGAAGCGAGTGATCACTGCTGCTTCCAAGTTGGTTGCCCTCCTCGTTGTTTATGCTGTGTTGCCACTTTTCCCTTAATGTTAGATCAGTCATCGAAACTTGATATTCGTAATGTGTCTCCTGCGTGAATACATGGCTCCCTACTACATTTAACTTTCCCTGCAGTTTGTTTGTTTGCCCGTACACGAAAATAATGTCCGCTAATTCCGTGACATGGTGCAATGCCATTTCTGAAGGCTGATAAGACTCTATTAGTCGACAACATTGTTACTGTACCTGCGAGTGACGGCGCTTCGATCGACTCGGTGCTTGCCTGTGCGCTAGATGTCTATCAGAATGTGCTTTGCTGTTCTAACGACCAGACAACTTGCTCGTCAAGCTATTCGGACTGCCGCAGTGTATACGACAGTCGAAGAAAATGGACATGGTTTTCGCTTACTGTGACGTCATCGCGTGTTTCCAATAACGGCCACGGGAGGCCAAGTGCAGATATCCAAGGTGGACAGTACACTTTTACTTGTAAACACAGACTGCAGTCTTACAGGTCTTTACATAAGGGCCGACCATATTAGCGTATACAGCCACAGCGTATGTGTATATGGAGTGAGCATGGCCTACTGCGCATGTTCTCAACACCAAACTAAGCCAGTTGCGTGATTTTGGGACGACGCTGCTTGTCCACAATTTGCGGTAATAGCGAAACTTTAATATTAAGCGTATTCGCTTCATTTTTATACGTTTCTGAATGTTTGAGTTTTAGTAACAACTATGGTGCAGAAGTATGTGAGAGGAGAATCAGTTACTTTTCGTAGACAATGTACAAAAAATCTATAATTGTAAGTGTAGTATTGATATGAGGCACTTTATATGTTAGAGAATATCGAGACGCGGTATGCTGAAGTCTTGCAACGTAGAGATAATTTCTGCGATTTTATCACCATCTGTTTGTGAGACAAGTGCTAGATAAATTTCCAAGTGTGTTTGAGTAGACTGTCCGTCAGTATATACACATTGGTGCAATGTTCATATTCAGATAAAATTTATGCACGTCAGTCTGATTAATTTCCTCCAGTTTATGCAGGTTCTAAAACCCCTGCGCGTATCTGAGTATTTCTGCATGAGACATTTTCCTATCCAGCGTCATTGTAACGTAGTTAACTACAACAGATTCGACAATATGAATCGTGCAATAGAAAACCTAAAAGGAAATATTGTTGGCTGTCACTTCTTTTATTACTCCAAAATTCGAGCACTGATCTTGCATTTTTTTTGTGCGTAGTGTACGGCAAAAAAAAAAAAATGGTATAGATATTTTACGTGTCTATAAAACGCAGAAGGGTAAATAAAGAAAAATTGAAAATAATATTGGACAAGCAGGTAGGGCAGATCGCTTACGGTGTTAGATGCGTTGGGTTTTCGTCACACTTTGACGCCGCTACAGTGACATTGTAATGTAATTGATTAGAACAAAGATTCGACAATATGAGTAACTGGAATAGAAAACGTAAAAAAATTGTTGGCTGCCATTTCTTATCCCCGTCACCGAAAAAACGTAAATTAATTCGAATCTGCTTTATTATAATGTGGCGAAAAAATACAGTAACAATGCTCTTCACGTCTTCAAGCCAACTTCTTTCGGTTCCAGGTATCAAATTGTTAAGTTGTCCGTAAAACGCAATAAAGTTTCACGGTATGTCTTAAGCTAATCTCTCTGTAGCAGTGAAGTAATGACACTCAAAATACGCTAAGCGCTGTAAGGGCCAAAATCCGCGTTCCAAAATCACGTGACCTGAGCTGCAGGAGATGTTCCGGACAGAATTCTCCATCTGTGCATCCGAATGCCCAGTCCAAAGATATTTACACTCTTTGCACGCCGTACATCATCTGTAGTTCAGTCTCCTGTCCCTACCGCCCACAATAAACATCTACATGTTAGTCAGTTTTGCAACCATACAATGTTGGTAACTGCACTGTAGCGCCAAAAAACAACAACAGCGCGTTGCTTCACCTTTGGAACACAATCTAGCAGCGATTCTGCGGGACATAGATCCAGCAGGGCCATGATTGGTTTCCGGAGGTTTCTGGCACCTGATGTCTTCGCACTGGTTACGCAATTCCTTTAAAATGCGGGCAGTTGGTCTGTGGGCGGGGAGCTGGCACCCGATTGCGTCCCACACAAGTTTCATCGGACTCAGATCAGGCAAATTTGATGACCAAAAATTAACGTGCGGTCATTGTACCTGCATCAGCATTGCACTCTGTCGCCAGACCTGCCACAGATCACCGTCCATCCTGTTTTACAGATCGGGCAAGCCTCCGACCTCCACGTTCTGTGATGAGGTGTGGAAGTCCAGCACTTTCTCCCCCACTCGTGGTTCACCGTCCTTCGACCACTCTCCATAGATGCTCACGACAGAATACGCAAATGGCCTACCAGCTTCGTCCTTTTCGACCTGCTCGTTCCCAGACACCGGGCTGTAACAACTCGCCTTTGTCAAAGTCGCAAATGGCAGGGGATTTCCCCAACTCCGGCACTTATCATCGCCAGATTGATTGCCCATTCGTCACTGTTCCGATTATATACTTTCCTCACTATATCGCGTGTCTGCAACGTCACCAGGCGGCATTCTGTCTCGGGATGGGCAGTAGTCATAATAATTTTTGAAAACATTGTTGGAGAAAGTCAGTGATCGAAACAGAATATTTGAAATTAATTATAAAACAGTGTAGATCACAAAGGCACGTTTATTGCAATGTGTTGGGTTTGGTTCAACACATGGTTATCTTCAGACTTTCAAAACTGTAATGTGGTACAGGATGTAAATTAGAGGTATACATAAAAAGAGCTTAAAATTGTCTACAAAATTATAAAACATAGATCTACCCGTATTGATGGACAATCTGAATGACGATAATGAACTGCTGGGGAGGACAGAGCAGCTATTTGTTAAGTACTGGATGCTCCGCCTACAGCTAGCAGCATGATATCAATGGTAGCCAATCAGGTATAAGTCGAAAGAATTATGTACAAAAATAGTGGTTATTAGTAAATAGAACATCGGAATTGCGTAGAATAATTTTATAACAAAGAAGAAACAGGTTGTTAATACAGCTAATATCAAATAAATATACTAAGAACTTCAAGAAGGAAACAAATAAACTTCGCATTTGTTTCGTATAGGTTGCCAACAAGGATCATACTGGAAACTTTAATTACGGTGTTGTTGGTTTCTATGGAGATGCTGGACGTCGTTCTAAAAGTGTAGCAGCGGAACGATTTCCAGAGATGGCGGCTAGTATCGATAGGCGATGACCAACAGACAATATTCCATAGATGTACGAAGTATGGTTACTATGGAGGTGGAAGACACTGTTTACGAGCGGTTTCCATGGAAGCGGCCACAAACATCGATAAATTAAGCTTGGTAGAGAACGCGCCATGGATTTAGTCCCTAGATGTAAATAAGCGGTACTTGTTAATGTATGTATTGACCTGTAGTAAATCGTTGTTGATCGTTAATGCTAGAAGATAATAACAAAAAGTGTGAGAGGCTAGCAGTATTTAAGAAAAATATGTGCCCATATTTGAGAAAGGCAGATAAACAACTTTTTTATATACGGGCACATGTACAGGATGACGTAAAATAATTTTAGGCATCATTCAGTTTCCCGTTTTAGGCAGGTAGTTCGCACCCTTAATCCACTGTAAGGCGTGACACGGAGCATACATGATACTTTCTTTGGTATATCTATTTTGTGACTGTTATAGGATATATGCTCTCCACTTTCCTATGTCTTGTATAGCTTTCTTAATCGTATGGTAACTTCATCCTTTTTTAATGTCGTCCAGCATTCCATGTCTTCTTCTTTCTCTCCTTCTCTTACCTGCAATCTTTTCTTCAACGACAGTTGCAGACATTTTCTGTGCAGAATGTGCCCAGGTCGAGATGTTTTCATCATCTTTAAAAGCACTCCTCCATTCATCATACTGTCAGCCCATTCCATTTTTGACTAAAATCTTCTCGATTTTCAAGCCAGGTCAATTCGAATAAAATTTTAGAGCTTTCGGCAGCTATCTCCGCCATCATCGTCAGGAGCAAAACCAGTCGCTGCTGGGGCAGGCACGGTTTCTCGCTCATATAGCCACTTCAGCGGCCTCTGCCACTGATCAGACAGGGCCGAAACGACGTGTGCGCGGAAGGTGAGTTAGGTAACTCATAGCACCTCCGCGCATGCGTCGTCTCGGCATTTACTAATTGCTGCCAGAGACCGCAATCGTGACTATAAATGGAAAACCGTGCCAGTTCTGGCAGTCAAAGGTTTTACACCTGACGACGATGGAGGGAATATACATTGACACCTCAAGAATTTTACTCAAATTGGCGTGACTTGAAAACCGGGAAGATTGTATTCAGACATGCTGGTGTGAAAGACGCTGAGGACACATCTCATTTTTAATATTTTTCTTTACATCTTTAGTTGGATATCAAAACTATCCAATTACGCACCCGTTTTGTTGTTCACTGCCCATGATTCGCTTCCGTACAATACTACACTCAGGTAAAAGTTTTGGCGAATCTCTATCTTAATTCTAACAGATTTTTTTTTTTACTTTTTTGCTAACAGCAAACATTTCACCTTTTCAAAACCTCTTTCACTCATAGGTGTTCTTATTATTTGCCAAAGGTTTTCCTTCCAGTGACATTTTTATGGAGCCTACAAGATTGCTCGTTCACATCTCTCCTACATTTATGCTAATTGCATACTCCTTGCTGCTTTTAATATCCTCTCCATCATAAACTGTGTTCATCCTCTGATTTAGCCAACAGTGACTGATCATCTTCATGCTTAGTTGTGTTTACCCTTTCTCTTCCTCCCATTATTTTTCTTTCTTCTTCTGATGCTTTGTTTATTAGCGCCTCAAAGCAAACACGACAGTGTAACAGCATACGTAATGTAACAGTATACCTCCTTGCGACATTCACGCGTCATATGCATCAAGAACGAGTGTCGATGAATCAGTGGGTGAGACGGAATCTTCGAAATTAGCCCATTGCGGTAATTATGCAAGGTGTACACTATTATTTATTTATTAGCAATTGTCTTTTATGTTGTTACCTACATACAAGAACACACCAAATATTGTATGTAAATTGACACACACACACACACACACACACACACACACACACACACATAAACACCTAGCATTGTAACAAAAAAATAAATCAATTAGTATAACTGAGAATTACGGCGTTAACAAAAAAAAATCTACATAAAATATTTCCTTACAAAAGAAGATAATAAATCTACATACTACCCTTTGTCCATCTGGCGCACAGGTATGTGCTCATCCGGAATAAAGAAGGCACGTATTAATGGTCTGCCGTACTATACCCCATTTTAGAATAGAATTATTTTCATCTAGAGTTAATATGTAAAAAGGAGGAGTTGCAACATACATAAAAGTTGGATGTGAAGTCAAAAATAATGAAACGGTTTTCGTGAATATCAAAACGTAGACACATGTGCTCGTGAGTTGTTACTGCAGAATACTTCTCGTTAACTGTAACAGGCTACAGATTACCCCTACGAAATTTTCCGCTATTTATGAGAAATCTAGACACGTTATTGGGCTGTCTTCCAGACCAGAAAACACAGTTAGTAGTTTGTGGTGATTTCAGTCTAGATTTCTTAAAAGATGTGGATGTGAAAAATGAACATATACCATCACAAGTATTTAGCTGCAACAATATAATTTGATTAGTTAAATTTGCAACTAGTACGCAGCGAGGTAGTGGGACCCTAATTGATACAATTTTTATAGGCAGTACTTAGGCTGAAACAATTAATGTTTACCCAGTTAATGGTCTATCTGATCGTGGTGCACAATTCATGGAAATAAACAGTATAGCACATTAGAGCTCAGAGGCAGGTTCATAGGAAGCAGTAATGTTTCTTAACAAGAACAGGTTACAATGTTTACAAGTTAAAAGAGGTGATATGTAATCAGGTACGTGCTAATGGCAAATTCAGTTTATTCCACAATACATTTGTGTAAATATTGAAAGGCGCTTTTCTAAAAAGTTACCCAGAAAATCCATTACAAAAACAAATAAATCTGGAAAAATAAGGGAGTTAAAATAAGTAAGAGGAAGGGGTAAATTTACACATGGTGAACCAGAACACCACCGACAAATTTTCAGAGATAGTTCAGGGATACATTCTGGTATAACGGATCCACAGGGTCTGGCGGTTCATTATACAGTAGTAATGTAATTATAATTTATAAGGTTTGTTACAGAAATCATCCTTGCTTCTACGAAAATACGTTCACAACATTGAAGAAGCTGTAATATTGAATAATCAAAATATACAACACCCAACACAGAGTAAATCCAGTAACCTCCAGACGATACTGTGCTGTGGTTACTGTTGTTGCGGGAACAGCTCACCATGGCGTCATTATGCTGCTCTTCCATTGCATCCAATGAACCCATACACAAAGTGTACATTGGGCAGCTATCCGTCAGTAAACCTACCGATGGTACAGCTTTGTATCACTATTAACCCACAACAAACCCTGCCAGAAAACGGAACCCTAGGCGGGACCAAGCAGTACAGAATGCAAACTTGAGAGCAACGAGTTAAAATGGGTTGCTGTTGGCGGCAGCAGCAGGTTCTGTGAGTGAACGGAAACAAGACACACAGTGCATACCGTCTACATTTTTACTGTTCAGAGCAATTCAAATACAAAGTTGCTTGGCGACAAGAAACCAAAATAAATGCAATAACGAACTGCAGGCGACTGCGGTTCTTATATCAAAATACTCAGAAGATATTCCTAAACAACCTCAGGAAGTTTGAGCTTGGAATTCTGGTTCACCTGTATAAAGGCCAGAATAAGTCAAGATATGATGTTACTTGCATACTACCAAAGATATTGTTATATTTTATGGAAGTCATTAAACTTTCCAGAAGTGTGCACATCCTGACTGAAATTAATAATCCAAATAATAAAATTATAATTATAAGGGATATTGTCAAATGGCAGACAAGGCAGCCAGTCAGTGAACGAGACACCACAACAATAGAGCTAAATGACAATGCTATGAGTGCTAACTCAAAAACTGGAAGTATTTTTAACAACTGCTTTTAAAGTGTAGCAACAACACAGGATTAAATGGTTCATTTGAAGAAGCAAGAGCATGCATTAAAGATGTCATTCCCTAATACTTAAAGCACCAACATCCTTCTTCAAAATTTATAGAATTATAAGAATTCTAAAAAATTTAAGCTCATATGGTGTTAATGTAATTCCAAGTATGATTCTGAACAGTTATTCTAACTTAACAAGTAATGCTCTCAGTGGGATTTGCAATGCATCACAAGGACAGGGAATTTTTGCAGACAGATTAAAATGTGCAATTGTTACCTCTTTATAAGGAAGGTGACAAGAAGGACTTAAATAATTATTTCCCAATATCCTTACTGCCATTCTTTTCTAAAGATATAGAAAAATAATATTCTCAAGAATAGTCCCACATTTAAGTAGAAATAATTTGCTTAGCATATCACAGTTTGGATTTCCAGAGTTAGTTTCATACTCTGTGGATTAGTTACATGCTTAATTGTAACAATGTGGAATGATTCATTTTTCATTCATGTTACACATTCATATATAAATATGGTCACATGCTGATCATGTACAACTTTTTTTAGTATTGTTTTGTGTTAATAATTCTTACCTATCACTTTTTACACATTACAAAATTAGAAATTCGTCTTTGGGATGGAGGGAGTTGTCAGAGAGAAACTTTTTCAGTTTGGTTTCAAATTTCATTTTGATGTCTGTCAGACTGGGGAAGTGGCCAAAAATTTTGGTGGCAACATTATGCACTGCTTTTGTGCTTAAAACAACTTCAATCTGGAGTAATGAATGTCACCTTTTCTTTTGGTATTGTAATTAGTCCTATGTATGTCAGTGTTCCTTAAATGCAGTGAAGTATTTACAACAAACTTCATGAGAGAATTATCATACAAGAAGCCAATAATCAAAATGTCCAACTTCTTAAACAAATGTCTACAAGATGATTTTGTTTGAGCACCACATATTATTCTTAAAGCATATTTTTAGGCGATGAACACTTTCTTTTTTGAAATTGAGTTCTACCAGAAAGTTATTTCATATGACATTATTGAATGAAAATACAATTTCCTTATTTGTCTTTCCCAAACATTTGAAATGATTCACAGTGTAAATATGAGTGATTTAGGAGCTCCAAAATGTGTTTCTTCCAGGTTAAATTCTCTTCAATACGGAAACCTAAAATTTTTAACATTTCCACCATAGTCATTTTTCTTTACCATGTGTTACACCTAACATAGTCTAGTACTTACAATTGTGCAGAACTGAATATCTTGTGCGTTTTGAAATTAAAAGTGAGAATATTTGCAGAGAACCACTCAATAATACTTTTAAGAAATTTATTTACCGTTTTTCTGTTGCTGTTAGTATTTTTTAGATTGATTTCAATACTAGAATCATTCGCAAATAGAACTAATTCAGTTTGTATATTAGACAGAAGGTCTTTAACGTATCACACCCGCTGACACAAACCGAAAACGGAAAGTTTTTGAGTCTGTCACTGAAAAATACATGTAAAGTGCACCAACATGCATGAAAAATATAATGAAATTGACTGCCAACAATACTTATTTAAAATTTAAAGAGAACTTATACTATTTCGATAAAAGTCCTTTAGAATTAATTCTTCAATTCGAGTTGTCTCCAGTTTTTCATTTTAGAGTTGTGGTTCTGTTCTTGCTGGGATTTGATATATGGGAAACAACAGTGGACCTAAGATTGAGCCTTATGGAAACCTATAAGTTATTTCTCCACATTCAGAAGAATGTCTGCTGTTTACATTGGATGAATTATTAAGTGTAACTTTCTGCATTCTTTTAATTAAATATGACATTGGCTTGTTATAGCATCAATTACATAAAACCTCAGTTTATCCAGGAGGAACTTGTGATATAAGCAGTCTAAATTCAGAAGGGTGTCTCAACTGAGAATGTTAATTATGTGTTCACTCACCGAATATTACAAGCCTTGAATAATAAAATATTGCCATTGGGTATTTTTGTGATCCTTCCAAGGCTTCTGATTGGGCAGATCACTCTTAGAGAAACACAAGTTTTATGGGCCTGAAGGGTATACACACACCTTGTTTAAATTATACTTAACAAACAGAATGAAAAAAGTTGTGCTGAGTAATTGAAACAAGGTCAAAGGGAGATAAATTTTAATGACTGATCAGAAATCACAAAGGAATCTCACAAGATTCTAGTTTGGGTCCACTCCTATCCCTTATGTATCGAAATGACCTTCCACTTAAAGTTCAACAAGTATGATTGGTACTTTTTGCAGGTAAACTAGTTTAACCTTAAACCCCATTAGAGAGAAAACAATGAAAGAAATTGTTAATTACTTTTTCAAAGATTCAGTAAACAGTTATCTGAAAATGGGCTCTTCCTAAACTTTGATAAAACATTCATTCATTCCTGTACCAAAACACAGTCAAACCAACAACTGATGTAACAAATGAACAGGAGTCAGTAAACAGGCCAGACAGCTCCAAATCTCTGGGTGTTTGTATTGATTTTGAACTGTAAGAAGCCTATTACTGTGCTCCTGAAGCAATTAAGTTCACCTCCATTTTCTCATCATATAACTGCTAGTCTCAGAAACAAATGTATCAATCTCCTGACATATTTTCCATATTGCCAATCAGTAATGTCTTATGAAACAATTTTCTGGGGTAACTCATCGCTTAGAAAAAAAGTATTGATTGCACGAAAGGGAGCAGTAAGAATAATATGTGGTGTTTACCTGCTGGTGTCATGAAGGTACCTCTTGGAGGAGTTATACATTTCAAATGTGTGATCACAATACATTCATCAAAGAAATTCGTCCTAAATAATCCATCATAATCCATACCCACAATACTAGAGGAAAAAATGACCTTTATTATCCATTACTAAAGCTGTCAGTGCCTCAGAAAGGACTTCATTTTGCAGCAACAAAAATTTTGATCACTTTCTCAGTAACATAAAAGTCTGACAGGTAATAAAGCAAGTTTTAAATTTATCCTAAAATCATTTCTCCTGGACAACTCCTTGTGTTCTGTGGATGAATCTTTTTATATACTGATAGCCTGCAAGAAAAATGGTGTAAGTGTAGCTGCATAAGTAGGACTAAAAATGGTGTGTTCATTAATGTTAACACTAATCACATATTCTCCTACATATCCTGTAAATTGACTTGTTCCTCATCATTTAGACAAAATAATAGTTCAAATGATGTATGGAACATGTAACTAACTGACTAGCTAACAACTAATTTGCCACATGACATATTTTGCAGTTAATAATTGTAGTCTATTCTATATAATACTACATACATTACACTGCTCCACTGTTCTTGGTATCAGAAACAAACCCATATTTCCTCATTTTGTCTGGTTCTATGGCGCAACTCAGGATTCATAAAGGCTGTGCTGCTGGTCACCCAAGGTGTAGAGATTGGGGGGCAGCTGTCAGGAATGCCTCTCTGGGAAATGATTTCCATGTGTGCATGAAAGCTTTAATTTCCATCGATACTGTACTGAGATACCTATCTACAAAGTTTCTTTTCACATATTGATTATTTATTCTGATTCTGGAGGTTGTCGATCTTGATAATTTTCCTTTTAGTAACATATAAGCTGTTTGTTCGCTCCTGTAATAAATTTATTTTCTATACAATAATTTCTTTGTGTTTCAAGAACTTTCCCGCTACGTTCCTCTAATAAAGACCTTATTTTGACAGATTCTATAATTAGTAGATCGTTTGCGTAGGCGAAGCAGCCTCTAGTGCTTGTCATGTTGTGGAGCTGGTTCGGTAGTGGCTGCATGCCAACATCTCAGAATGTTGGCGCACGAACAGAGCCGTGTGGGTAGTCTTTGGTGATGCTTTTCACAGTTTCCCTTCCGGAGCATTTCAGTTTCATCTGCCTGTCAGTGATATAACCTTGTAGGCTGTTATACACACACCTGAGACAGTGCATCTGCTTCAGTCTTTTGAACAAGGCAGGCCACCATAAATTATCGAATGCCTGAGCTATTCCATTCATTATGCCTATAGCGTACTTGTCGTTTGAGATGTTCACAAATTGCACTGCATGTTTTACCACATATCAGTGGATTACCCCGGCCGTAAACCATACTGCAGTTGGCAGCACAGAAGCTTTACCTGTGCATCGGTTGGAGTGTTTACCAAATAAATCGGCCTATTAGATTTTGGGTCTCTTGTATATTTGTGTTTCCTATTTTTAAAAATATAATCTTATTCGAAAATTTTCCAGATTCTGAGCACTCGTCTCTGCAAAAGAAATTCGTTTAGTAACACTGTCAGACATGGAACAATTTGGCATATTAACTGATGCAAGACTTCTGGCAAAATTCTATCTGGCCTAGCCGCTTTCTTTTTCTTTCACTTCACTATTATCAGCCTCGCGTTTTCCACGTTTTCTTCAACAATACCTTATTGAACATATTACATAACGAGAATTACACACACGGAAGAATGGTGTTTTATCTACACACCCTATTTTTCCACGTAATCTCCATCCTGTTATATGGGCTTCCACCAGTGCGAAACAAGGGCGTGTATGCCCTGTCGGTATCAATCCTTGTCCTGGTGGCGGAGCCAGTGCTTCACTGCGGGAATCACCTCCTCATCGCACTCAAAATGTCTTCCGCGAAAGAGTCTGTCTTCGCGAATGTCATCATCAGCTCGCTGCAACATGTCTGGTATGACAGCCGTGGATGGTCTCCCCGACCGCTGCAAATCGTGGAGCTCCACTGAACCGCCTTTCGATGACCTCACCATCCATGCTCCGCGACTAACTGTACTTCTGCCGACAGCAGATGCTCCATAAGCTTTGAACAAGCGTTTGTGAATGTTCCCCGCAGTTTCTTTCTCTGCAGTGAGAAATTCAATGACCGCATGTTGCTTGTAACGTACGTCACTTACAGACGCCATTTTGAAACTGTCCTGCAGCTACGCTATCTGTCGGAAATGACGGAAACTTGGCGCGCTCACTCAGGAGACATCAAATAGTAACGTTTCGCATTCGTAGCATTGTCTTCGGTTGAGAAAAAAATGCGATGCATTTTATTTTCTGGGCAACCCTCGTACTACTGGTTCTTTGTGTCTTCCATCGTTATATCGTTCGGTAGCGGAGTTCTCGCTAGGAACTGCATTGATGTCTTCCAGTCTGTCGTCATCGTGTTATCGGATGGTCTCACAGTGAGCGATGGAACCTTGTTTGCTGCAAGTTTGTGTGGGAAACCCCGTTCCCTCCTTGCCTCTCATTTTTCTGCTCTTGTTTGATGTAATAGTTCGTTATATTGCTGCTTGAGTATTCGACAGTATTCGCCCTTCATTGTCGCTCTGTTTCCCCTAAGAATCTCATGTAGTATCTTACCGCATGTCTTGATGTGTGTCTTTGAGACTGTAAGGAGGGATTCGAAGAATTTTAAATCCTTTTGACTTTCTGTCAAATGTTGCGATAGAAAAAATGGCTCTGAGCACTATGGGACTTAACATCTATGGTCATCAGTCCCATAGAACTTAGAACTACTTAAACCTAACTAACCTAAGGACATCACACAACACCCAGTCATCACGAGGCAGAGAAAATCCCTGACCCCGCCGGGAATCGAACCCGGGCGCGGGAAGCGAGAACGCTACCGCACGACCACGAGCTGCGGACAAATGTTGCGATAGCTTTGCCTTGCGCCGTCTGCGATGTCCGGACCAAATCATTGTCTTTGGTGTCAACATGAATTCCGCTTCCTTACAGTGGTTGGAGTTCCGTTTCCTTGTATTGGTTGCTACTTGAATTCTGCCTGTAAAAGTTCCCAGTTCGCTTTAAATAGACTTTATACTCGCTGGGGCTGGGTGTTAGCGTCGAAGTCATTATCTGCGTATGTAATTGCGGAATAGATGAAATTATAACCACCTGTTGTAATTCTGTCACATATCTGCCAGTTTGCCATGCAGCCAGTGAATTCAAAGTTTGCAAGGGTGATATTTTTATTTGTTGCCGCCACTGCTTGACTTTGGAAAGTAGATGTGTTATGAGCCCTGCCCTGAGACAACATGCATGGTGAAAGTAAGTGGAAACATACCAAAGAAGTTCAAGGTGAGGATTGTAGTGCGACATGGAGACTGCCTCTTCTGTAACCTGGTACTGGAGAGAGCCCTGAGAGAGGTAGCAAGCCTAGAGGCAGGAATACAGCTGGGAACTGGGAACACCGTGGCCTATGCAGATAACGTAGTTTTAATAGCAGATAAAGAGCAATACCTGGTTCAGATGACAAGAACATTAATGGAAGAGGAAATGAGAGCAGATCTGAAGTTGAATATGGATAAGACAAAATACCTCGTAGTTAGCAGAGAAAATGCTGACAGACCCCTGAAGATGGAGGAAAAAGTCTTTGAAAAGATAAAATACTTTAAATATCTTGGATATACTCAATAAAAGGAACGAGATAAACCAGGAAATTACCGCACGAATACAAGCAGGAAACGGGTCAAGGTTTGCTCTGGGAAAGCTGTTAAAGTCCCGGCTTCTATCGCGATCCTCAAAGACCAGGATCTACAATAGAATAATACAACATGTAGTCTTATATGGAGCAGAGACCTGGACCATCACCCAAAAGAAGAAAAGAAAACTCATGACATTTGAGAATGCTACACTGACAGATTTTTGGGCCAGTGAAGGATGGAGATGAATGAAGGAAAAGAAAGAACTGTGAATTGCAGAAGCTATACAAGCCGATGGACATCACGGCAGTGATCAAAGAAAGAAGACTGAAGTGGTATGGACATGTAATGCGTCGAGAAGACCAGATCATCAGGCAGGTAGTGGAGGAAGATATTAGAGGCAAAAGACCAGACCACGGGGAAGACCACGGCTCTGGGGCTGTCTGAAGAAGAATACATGGACCGAGGACGCTGGAGGAGGCTGATTGGTGAGGCCAAATATCGACTGCGGTTTGCGTGGCCAACGCAGTAAGTAAGTAACTTTTCCACTGCCCGACAACGACCTCTTTGTGTTTCACAAACGTAAGTAATAGGCAACTTTAGTAAGTCAGGCGTGACGCCATAGCAACCAACTTTCACTCCCGGCTGCAGTGTGTTGCTTGGATTCAAGAACCTAGGCCCCATCTGCTGCTCTTGCCGGAATGATGCCCTGTGTTGACAGCAAGCCACCAACAGCCTCGACCCTCCATCCATCAAACTGTCTCGCTGCTCTGATCCACATTTCCGGGTTCGCCTCTCCAGGCAGCGGTTCCTGTAATCCAAATTGCTGGTAGTGTTCTCCTTTGGAACGGTGGTCTGATCATTTAATATTAAAACACTACGACCAAGGTGTGGACGGGACCAAGGAATTGAAATATCAGACGCGATTTAACACATAAATAATTTATTCATAACATACAATACATAACACCAACTACGTAAATCCTGCTTCAATGCTTACAATTGCCCAAAATGGGAGGGCCACCACTTTCGAATTGGAAAGGCTTTAATTTAAGAAATAAAAACGCCTAATATAATTTTTTAAAAATAATAATAATAATACAACACAAGTAAGCGCTAAGTGAACGCACTCTTAAATCTTTAATTCTTAATCACGAAGTATGGGTTTACCACATTTAAATTCTCATTGCAATATAAAAACATAAATACATGAATTCACAACACAGCATGGCTTCAAATATCTATCTGGACAACCTATGGTCCGAAAACTTTCGTATTACATTCCAACCAATCACATTAATAACTTATAAACACGGTTGGTAAAATACAAACGTTTGCACTATAATGAATTTTAATAATCCACAATCACTCAAGAAACAACATCAGAAGTTCGATACGGAGCATGTAAGCCATTTTATACAATCTTTCGGACCAAAATAGGCACGAGGGCCACCATAACAGAATTGCGCTAGTTGCTTTTAGGATAGGTGCTCCCATTAGCTTAATCACTGAGCCGATATTTACTTACGCGATAGGTAAGATAATGCAAAAAGAAGGTATTTCTAAAGTTTTTTTTCCCTTTTAACAAAGGGGTTTTAGTAAGGTGGAAATTACACTTTGAGGAGACGCAATAGCAATCTAGCAGGCACGCCTTCACGAGGACGCCATGCCACTACACACGTACTAAACTAGCCGCGTGTCCGCTGTTTAAGCCAAACATTAATAACACAGTTCCATATTCCTGACACCCAAATAGTCGGGATCAAAACAAAACCGAAAATACCAAGAGCGCAAGATCCAGCATAGCTTCAGAACAGATCTTACTTCATGCGGTTGCCTTCACAAATATAGATATCGAAATGAAAACAAGAACGTGTAACAACATTCCCCAATCAGCACAATGTTCTTCGTTAGGTCCCGGTAGCGCTAGACAACGCTGACATGCCAATGTTAACAAACCTCTAAGGCAACACCCTCCAACTGACAAGCCGAAACCAATGTGACCCCTTATCAGCTCCGTGACAGGACTCGAACCCCCAACTACTGTCAGTGCAACTCACTTAGAATAAATACAGCGCAAATAGTATAGCGGACACACTCCCAGGGATTAACAGAACACTAGACTGAACTAGAATTAACCTTAATAGTAGAACACTAGATATTGGGAGACAAGGAACTAACTCCCCACCCGAAATTCTGCAACCACAGGGTGGGAGGATGAACTATCAAAACATAGAAGTGCAAACGTACACAAATAACTACCAAAATACACCACTACACCGGTTAGCAACGAAGCGTGGAGGAATCTGCACTGTCAGAATTGCACCAGTGAACAGAAAAGAGGATTGCCACGGCGGTGGCCACAAGGCGGGAAAGACGACCGGATGAACTCAATCCCAAAGGACGATCAACTTGAAACATTCACACTCAACTTCTTTTCTCCTTTCTCTCGGCGCACTTCGTCGTTTGTCCGGGACTGCTGTGCACAATTCTGAGCCGTCCCCAGTCGTCCCGGCAGACACCGACCCAGCCGAACTGCTCCCGGACTCAAACACTCGCCGAACCGCGGCTCCACCGCCCCATGATGGTTACTGTTTGTTTGCCTTCGTCGACGCAGGCGATGATTAGACTGCCATCCGCCTCCCGCGGATAACCAGTGAAGAGCGGACAGAGGGGCCTCAACCAGGCCGGCGTTCCTCCACGTGTAGAAGTGCGGGTTCGATAACACCCGTACGAGAAGACAGGATGTCGACGTTACCAGAGCAGACACGAAGGACACTGCGCAACAACCTTCCGCGCGACTGCTACGGTCGCAGGTTCGAATCCTGCCTCGGGCATGTATGTGTGTGATGTCCTTAGGTTAGTTAGGTTTAAGTAGTTCTAAGTTCTAGGGGACTGATGACTACAGATGTTAAGTCCCATAGTGCTCAGAGCCATTTGAACCATTTTTGAGCGACTACCTCCTCCAGCGTGACGCGCTCGCCTATAAATAGTACAGGCCAAAGAGAATGCTGCAGTAAACACGTGAGTCGGTCGTGCTACCAACCTACGGTTTCTAAGTACACCAAAGCCAGAACTCGCAATCGATAGCGGGTACACTACGGGCGGGAGTTCAAACGAAAGAGCTTCATAAAAGACCAACCCTGAACAACCACGGAAAAACGAAATAGAAGCGAAGCAATAAAAGACAGCAACGAGATGCTAGAGCCCGATCGCACCCAAACACTGTCGATTACCAAAAATATTGGCTCCACACGACGCTCAGGAAACGAGCCGTGGAAAGATGGAAGTACACATGGCTCATCCTTCGCTGGCCGTTCCGAACCGCCTTCCGTTCCACTGTGGCTGGCAAACCCATGAGACGGTGGCTACCTCATCCTCTGTTTACACAGAGCCGCGCTGACACCGGCGACTACCTGGGCCCGCCACCCCAATACACAAGCAAGCTTTGCAGGTACACCATGCGTGGCCCCGGCGCCACGCCGACAACTTGTCCGCTGCTGTCCTTGGCCCCCAGGCATTGGCTCTAAGATGATGATGTCCCTTCAGTTCCAGTCAGAAGACTGCCTTCCGTTGTTTCACTCGGCCACGTCTTGCCTTAGCATGGCACTACGTCCATGATCCATGCCCCTGGAAGGCACACAAGACCCACCGTGGCGCCACATTCCAAGTGAGACAGGAATTGTGCCACGAATTGCTAATGCACCACACAATGTGGTTATAACTCATGACTGTATTGATGAATATTGATAGGTTACGTATAATCTTACCAAGCCATTCATTATTTCCTTTCTCTTTCTGTTTTCGTCGCAGTGTACAGTACTGTCCCAATGTTAAGCATGTCCGGGAACAATGGAAAATATGAAAAGAAATTATGAGCAATCACTGTAAATTAAAGTCAAGAGTCACTCACAAATAGGAGTTGTGTGTGAAGGAAAAGAGTACTCCCTGCATCTAATAAGTGCACGATTCCGAATGAAGAGCATTGCATTAGACCTATGAGTTTCGGTTGTGTTGGCACTTTTGTAGCGAGCGGAATGTAATATCTTCGAAAATTTTGCGACATAACATAATAAATAGAGCGTTTGGTCTCTCATCGCAGTTCAGTCTGCTCTGACTGTTCCGAGAAGTATCATTTCAAGGCTCCGCCAGCGTTCTGGGACACAGCAAATATTTGTTGTAAGACAACTCAGGGTCGACCAAGAATATTCCTCAATAAGACAGTCACTGAAGACCCCTACAGCGTGTGCCCAAACAATCTAGTCATCGTCGTCTGCACAACGTGACCTGTATCTGGTCTGAAGTACAAGACGAAATTCATCGATGTTTCCAAGAGAATTAGCTGCAGAGCTCACATCTATCTCAGGAGTGATATTTTTCGATAAACTATGTATCGGAGATGAGATCACGTGGTACACAAGCCAGGCGGCATGCACTTTGTGTGCAACTCATGGCTTTTCCCCCCCTTAAGTTTCGAGGCTTTCCACGCAAATTCTGAAGAATTCCCTTGGGCCTTGGTAACACAAACCACAACCAGTCCTGTGAATTACCCAAGCTCGCATTGCCTTTTAAAGTCTCCACTCTCTAAAAGGGTTCTCATCATAGAATCTGGCACATAGGACATTCCGCTAACCATTTCCAAAGCGTCCGCCGCTCGTGGTCTCGTGGTAGCGTTCTCGCTTCCCGAGCACGGGGTCCCGGGTTCGATTCCCGGCGGGGTCAGGGATTTTCACCTGCCTCGAGATGACTGGGTGTTTGTGTTGTCCTCATCATTTCATCATCATCCAGGAAAGTGGCGAAATTGGACTGAGCAAAGATTGGGTAATTGTACGGGCGCTGATAACCACGCAGTTGAGCGCCCCACAAACCAAACATCATCATCACAACCATTTCCAAAACATGTTTTCTGCACTCCTGGTCCACCACAGCGTCTGACCTATCGAGAGAATCGTACTTAACTACACCATAAAATCAATCTCCGATCACCTGAATGGTTCTGAACTATGAACTATCTCTTCTCCTTTATTCAGTTCTCAATGCAAAGAAACGTACAATGAATTATTTAGGTTAGCACATAGTAAATGTCTGATGGTATAATGTCAACGTCTACACCCCTTACAGTTCCGTCACCGGCCAGCGACTTTTTCCGTGTTCTTGTCATCGATTACTTTTTCTGTGGCCTGATTCCATATCATGTGATTTTCTCATCAAAAACTTACCTCTGTAAGAGCAGCAATATACTCAACTTCTCTAAAACACACAGTTCTACAAGATCTTTCGTTTTTATGGCACCGTTTCTCAGTTCACACAAACTACTCGAGCAGATCACACCACTATTATTTCATATAAATACCTCTCTATTGTCAGTACTCCCTTGACGTATTTAGTGCCTTTCTGGCACCGCCAACAAAAAACTACACTGGTGCTCTCATACTCACAGCGTTCCTTGGCGTGTATTCTCAACACCTGCTACCTCAAATTAACACAGAAGTCATTTATGAAAGTCTGTTATGCTTCCTACGAAGCCACATATCGTAACTTTGTTCTTCAGTTACGGCTACACAGCAAGAAATCCAATCAGGAATTGCTTTCGGTGACTACGAAGCATTCATCCATACAATACAAATACAACTACAAGCTAGCCATATAAAATCACAATGATTAGCAGCAAGGACAATTTTTGTCTCGATTAACATACTTTCTAACAAAAAACATCGTGAAAGGGAAGTAATACATACTAACTGCTACTTCAAACGACACATATTGCAATATGAAAGAAACTATACTCACAAGATTTACATACATTGATTTATTCTTTAAAGATTTTAAAATTGCATGTATGATGTAATCCACATGACTTCTTCATGCGCCATATCTCGATCTCATCTGCATCTTTATGTGTAACTCTCCTCACACGAAAAGGAACAGCATAATTATCAAACAATTTGTTGCACAGAAATCTGAGTTGCTTCGATAGCTTCTGGAAACCCACTAACACTTTATCTCTTGCTTTCAGTCCCAACTGACGCATTTATCCCTCGTGTCTGTGTCTTCCTCCATATGCTTCTGTTTTGATGTGGTTAATTATGAGTTGAACGATCTCCATGTGCCTATGTCTTCCGGTAGGTAGAAATTTCACAAATTCTCGTATGCAGAGTGGTGGTGCTGTGTTTTTCAAGAGTGTTTTGAGAGTCTTTCCAGTTGATCCGTGGGGCAACTCATCCATTACTGCTGGAAGATCACTTAAAATGATTACACAATTACGGTGCTGCCCTTTGAAATACACTCAATTTTCCTAATTCCACCACAGTGCTTTCAATCATGTTCAAATCTGGATGGTAGCATGAACTGAAGACTGATTTTATTCCTCGCCGCTTAAGGATGGTTTACTAAGACCCAAAACTGCAGTCCGTTGCCAGAGATAACTTTCTCAACGTGTTCTGCTTCCTTCAGGAAGTGATCTGTGAATTACATCACAACGATTTTTGCTGTCACGCTTTGCAAACGGTTAACAGTAACAAATTTAGAAATGAGTTCTACGGTAACAAATACACGTTGAAATCCCCACATGGTGAGCAGCAGTGCTTCGAATAATAGGAAACAAGGATGCCTTGTCTGAGGTAGAGGTTGGTTTCACCTTCTAGCTCACTTTACAAGCAGTGGGTATTCTCCTAATGTGCCTCTCCATATCATTAAAATGGTCTGGCTCCTGTAGTTACGTGAAACATTTCCATGGCCCAAAATGGCTATTAAGTCCGGTGTTCGTCGTTTCGGATAGACACTTCGCAGCTTGTATTTTCAAAGGTACATTTTCATCATATCAAACGTGCACAGCACTGTTTCTCCCTGGTCTTCTAGTTTTGATTTTATTAATCTCAAGGCACTGTCTTTATACTGTTTCCTTGCAAGGGTTGAAAGGCTGAAGCTATGTAACTCCCGAAAGCTACTCATGGTATATTCATAACATTATACTCATTCTCCTTCAGTATTTTGTCTAATCCTCAAGTGAGCCCTATCGGAGCATGGAAAAGTGTATTAGCCGTTACATTACATGGTCCCGGTACATAAATGATCTCAAATTTAAATTCCTGCGGGTAAAGTGCCCAGTGTGTTATTATTTTAGTGTTAAATTTATGGACATTGGAAATTGCAAGGCTCTGTGATCTGAGTACACCTTAGT
Source organism: Schistocerca cancellata (assembly GCF_023864275.1). Taxonomy (NCBI): domain Eukaryota; kingdom Metazoa; phylum Arthropoda; class Insecta; order Orthoptera; family Acrididae; genus Schistocerca; species Schistocerca cancellata. Next base: position 431,666,966 of record NC_064628.1, read on the forward strand.
TGCACGAACAAAAATATAGTTCAAGAGTGTGGTGAAGCCTCATACTATATTTATGCTTCATGTTTGATACCTGAGTAATTCTGCACCGTTAAGAACTTGCATTCCAAATGAGATTGTTTGTGGTACATGCATTCCATCTTGTTCATGCACCTGAAAGAGTGTCATGCCTAACCGTTTTGGGAACTGTCTGATGAGAGATAGAATTCTTTTTTCAGGTAAGGTGAACCAATATCGGAGCTGATATCAGTGCTCTTTTGATTTCCTCTAACTCTGCTTCTCCTCACTCCTATTCCAAGCTATTCTTTTTCCTGTCAGATTACATAAGGGAAGGGTAATTAAATTTTCCATCATAATAAATATTTTACAAAAATTTATGAGGCAGAGAAATACTTGCATTTTGTTTTGTGCAGAGTACAGGAAATTCTCTAATCGAATACAGTTCGTCTAGGTCTGGACGAAAGCACATGGACAAGACTGTCCAAATAGTTTACTTCCTGCCAACCAAATTCTGATGCACTTAGATTCACGATACTACCATATGTGTGATATGTCCACAGCAAGATATCTAATGTTCGGTTGTGTTCTGCCCATTATTTTCTTGGAAATAAGCACATTGTCAACGAAGAGTGTGACCTTATGCAGTGAAATGGACATTGCAGTATCTACTCCTCTAATAATGCTAATGAGGACGTGTTTAAATCGCAGGGCACCTTCTTAAACTGAGTTCAAAAGCTGTGTATTTCTGACAGGAGGAGTGCAGTCCTTTATACGACTAATATGCTGTTTGACTGACTGAAGTTAACACCTCAACTTCGTTGAACCATTGGTGTAACTGGTTGGTCCTTTCCAGCTTCAGTGATAGGGAGTATTTGTCTCGAATCTAGGACTAGTCTTATTGAGTCCTCCTTGTTTGGAGCACAAAGCAGTGGGCTGTTGTACTAACTCACTTTGTTCTAATACTGACTGACTCTCAGCCTTAACTTTTTCTCTGTATGTGAATGGTATGAATAGAGTAGCACGGAAAACTTACTATCTTGCTTTACTCGAAATTTGTACATGAAGTTTTTAATTGTTCACAGTGAATTAGAAAACACACTCATGTTTGCTTGCAATATCTCACGTAACTCTTCTCTCTCAGCTTGCGCTACTATATGATGTACTCTTTCTTTGATAATTTCATTCAAATATTTCACTTCACAATTTTTCTTTTGTGAACTTATGGCATTGTCCAACTCACTCACCTTCGAATTCACTACTGTACTAAGTGATTCATTCACCAAATCATCTTTATCGACACATTTCTCGAAAACTAGCGTCACTGCTTGCTCATCCACGTTGGATCTTGCACATCTGACATTCTGTCAAAAATAGTACAACCTAGTAACGATTCAAAAATTTCATCAATGGCTAACGCTGGGACAATTTAAAAAATTGTGCTAAAAGAATGCATTTAGCGTACAAAGACTAATCACATTTGCCATATCACTTCCACGCCTCTGCCATGAACTGCTTCTTGGACCTTGGTCTTCTGCAACGGTAGTACTGGCCAAGATTTGTTAGCACTGCAGCAGTTATACACATCTTCTCTGATGGCTGACACCTGGCACCCAGGATCAAGGATACACTGAATAATGATAATAGCTATATTCAGATGAATTATGAGACACTTAATTGCCTTTGTTTCCTCAGTTTCCTCAAACAGTGTGTCTATAATACCTTCATAGTATTTGTACAACATTCCTGTTTCTCCCTTGTTCCTATGAGTTCCACATTGTTCTCTTTTCCTTTAGCCACAGCCGTGGGTTTTGAACTCCTCTCCCATCACATTCGTTATGTCGAGGATCGGATGATCGTATTTCTATGATCCATCAAAGAGGCACATTGTTCATTGGTGATATATTTTCATTAAACCGCCATCAGTCGTCATTGTAGGGATGCGGACCTCACGAACTACATCCACAGTTTCTGTTCCATCTCCCATTCTTTCATTTTTGAAAGTAATTTGACTGTCAATTTTTCCGTTCACGGCTCTCAGCATTTTATGGACTACCTCCTCCTGACTATCTGACGTGATCTTGGCTGTCTGAATTTGGATCGTAGCCCAGCTATTGCAATAAGTTCTCAAATGATTTTACATCTTGCATACTTTTTCCTGTACGTTTTCTTATTGTCATCGATGGGGTAACTTTGTAAGTCAAATCTGCACCAGTTCTAGGAGATCATAGGCGTTATCTAGGTATTAACTGCACTTCCTCCTTGAAATACGAAACGGTATTATGGAGACAAGTGTTGTTATAATTTTTCACCATAAGAATTTTAAGCCTGAGTTATCTTGTATGCTCTTTGATCCAGATTCATTGACGAAATGTCTCCTACATTCATCGAACTTCCTGCAGCCGTTAATTGAAACCTGTTCCCTCGTGGCCGCTTCTTCTCTATAATGACTACCTTTTCAATAAGGGTCCCCACAAGAGTGGTAACATGTGTCCAAACTGATCCAACCACATCCACGGTCGTTGTTCATTTGTTGCGTCCAAGAATAGATATTAATTATATAAGGATACAAAGTGCCGCCTACACTTACCATTCTTAGGCTTTCGTTCCGACCCGTTTGTGCCACAAATCTTGGAGTTCGGTGACCATTGTACAGACTATCTTATAGATTGTATAATTCTTCTGAGTTTGCCCGTATCCATTTATTGCTTTCATCAACATATTTGTTTCCAGGAGCACTATCTACACAAATTTTTCCCTCACCTAAATGAGCTAGCTGCAACTGTGCTACCATCTCACGACTAAGCTGTTGATCTCAAGCTGCGTCTGCCTAAAATGCAGCAGTGATCGTATGCAGGTTGTGTGTAGTCCGATTCGCCTTCACTCTGTGAAGAAATTCGCTTCACACGAATGGCGAGTGCATCTACACACATAAAAAAAGTTTTGCATCACCTCGGTTCCGAGAGTTCCGTAACGTACACAACATTGGAATAGAGATCAACATAAACATCATTTACGCTCTTTTTATTGCTCATGAAAACCACACATTGTATGTTGTACCACCATGCAGCGAGACCTTCAGAGGAAGTGGTCCAGATTTCTGTACCCACCGGTACCTCTAATACTCAGTAGCACGTCCTCTTGCATTGATGCACGCCTGTATCCGTCGTGGCATACTATCCACCAGTTTATCAAGGCATTGTTGGTCCAGATCGTCCCACACCTTAACGGCGATTCGACGTAGGTCCCTCAGAGTGGTTAGTGAGCCACGTCGGCTATAAACAGACCTTTTCAATCTATCATAGGCTTGTTCGATAGGGTTCATTTCTGGAGAACATGCTGGCCTCTCTAGTCGAGCGATGTCGTTATCCTGAAGGAAGTCATTCACAAGATGTGCACGATGGGGGCGTGAATTGTCGTCCATGTAGACGAATGCCTCGTCAATATGCTGCCGATATTGTTGCACTATAGGTCAGAGGATGGCATTCACGTATCGTACAGCCGTTATGGCGCCTTCCACGTCCACTAGTGGCGTACGTTGGCCCCACATAATGCCATCCCATAACAGCAGGGAACCTCCACCTTGCTGCACTCGCTGGACAGTGTGTCTAAGGCGTTCAACCTGACCGGCTTGCCTCCAAACATGTCTCCGACAATTGTCTGGTTGAAGGCATATGCGACACTCATCGATGAAGAGAACGTAATGCCAATCCCGGGCGGTCCATTCGGCATGTTGTTGGGCCCATGTGTACCGCGCTGCATGGTGTCGTGGTTGCAAAGATGTACCTCGCCATGGACGTTGGGAGTGAAGTTGCGCATGATGCAGCCTATTGCGCACAGTTTGAGTCGTAACACGACGTCCCGTGGCTGCACGAAAAGCATTATTCAACATGGTGGCGTTGCTGTCAGGGTTCCTCCGAGCCATAATCCGTAGGTAGCGATCATCCACTGCAGTAATAACCCTTGGGCAGCCTGAGCGAGGCATGTCATCGACAGATATTGTCTCTCTGTATCTCCTCCATGTCCGAACAACATCGCTTTGGTTCACTCCGAGACACCTGGACACTTCCCTTGTTGAGTTCCCTTCCTGGCATATAATAACAATGCGGACGCGATAGAACCGCGGTATTGACTGTCTAGGCATGGTTGAACTACAGACAACACGAGCCGTGTACCTCCTTTCTGGTGGAATGTCTGGAACTGATCGGCTGTCGGATCCCCTCCGTCTAATAGGCGCTGCTCATGCATGGTTGTTTTCATCTCTGGGCGGGTTTAGTGACATCTCTGAACAGTCAAAGGGACTGTGTCTGTGATACAATACCCACAGTGAACGTTTATCTTCAGGAGTTCTGGGAGCCGCGTTGATGCAAAAAATTTTTTGATGTGTGTAGTTTCTCCACTACTTTACTCTGAAGAAATCCTGGCTACCATCTCTCTGATTTGACCGCGGACTGGCTGGTGTTATACTGTATTAATGCCCCGTTAAGTCATATTCAATCGCTGTCAAACAGCTTTCAAGTTGCTGATTTAATTCCTGCTGATCTTCCTGATCTTCCTTGCTGTTTCATCTTTCCACTGATCAATTACACTGCTCTCCTGTCTTATTTCAGTCACTTAATGTCGAACAGAGTTAGTTGTCTCCATCTACATGATTACTCTGCAATTCACAATTAAGTGCCTAGGAAATGGTTCATCGAACCACTTTAAAACTTTTTCTCTCCCAGTCTATTCTCGAGCAGCGCCTGGGAAGAACGAACACTTAAATCTTTCCCTGCGATGTCTGATTTATTTTACTGTGATGTTCATTCCTCCCTATGTAGGTGTGCGCCAACAAAATATTTTCACACTGTGAGTAGAAGGTGACTGAAATGTCATGAGAAGACTTTTGGCTGCCATAGATCTAACCTACTTCTTAGTTCATCAGCCTTTTTGTTTAACTCCAACTGACCGTCGTTTTACTCGTCAAATCTCTATCAAAAATATCAAACTTTTATTCGTTTCCTGTTGAGTCTTGGCGAAACCTTCAAACTTCTGCAATAGCAGCGCGAGTACATGAGCTTGTGGGTGTGATGAACCAGCCTTTATTTTCTCTACCCTAATGAGAGCTAGTGACGCCATACCGAGAGTATCCCCTCGTTCTCCATATGTGTTTACACACTCCGGATCCACTGAGGGTCTTGCGCAGCAGAGCCTGGCTACAATGACATTCTCCTAGGAAGCGAGCAGTCTACCTGCTATGCCATTTCCCTTTAATTACTCCCCTCCAGTTGACTTAAGGTCGCTTGTGCCTGTCCTAGCAGACTAGCGAAACTGCACGCTTTCCTCAAACACGGTATTTTGTTCACTGTCCATAACGACTAAACTTTTTGCCCTGGGCCTGGTAGTGGCACCCGTTCGTCCTGACTATTGTCTTCAATTCTACTTATTCGAGTACACTAACCCTCACGAACACTGATTAAAATGAAGTTTTATACAGCTGTCAATTACCGAATGAAAGCCTAATAAATCCTTTAAAAATAGTTGACATGGATGTGTACAGACAAATAGATTTTCCTCAAAAGATACAACATAAATTCAATGCTAACAAGGTGGAAACGGCCTGTCAACGTTGATTCAATGCAAAAAAAAGTTGTCTGAACTCTGAAAGAGAAGAACAGTTGACGAACATTCTAAAATTTGTGCATGTGCTGGTGAGTGCCATGCACTTCTGTGTATATCACATTCACTGCCTATCAAGCTTGTTTTTCTTAACAATCAGTGCACTTCAATAGGCCTGTCAAACATTAATGATTTTGGGTAACATATAACTTGAATCTAAGCAATCATGAGGTTACACTAAAATTTTCTTCATTGCATGTCTCTCAGTACGAATCTTCGTCTCTTTCAAGACACCTCTGCATGGATCTTTCAGGGTTAGGTGTATGTGACTAGATGAAAATCATGTGTGGTATGAAAATCATTTGAAAATGTGAAAGGATTCTTTGATCATGACTCATGACAATTTATTCAAAATAACTACTATCATTGCTGATGACAAACACTTCAAAACACATCTATAACACAAAATATTTCAGGTACAAACAGAGTTACACAATCTATTCCACTTCAGAAATGTTTATTAAACTGAAGGTCCCACATACGATTCAGAGGAGACATTAATTCTACTGTGAATGGATCAGCCTCATGTCCGAGACATTAAATTACAAATCCTGGGACAAGACCCACTTAATCCCCAATCATTCATGCAGTGATGAAGCGGGCGAAGTTTAATTCTACAGCCCACTCCCATTAATGCAAGCAAAAATTGAACAAGGGAGGTGGTGAGTGGTATCATATCAGAGACGCGTGATCACAAAAATTTGGTTAAAAATTGAAAAATGTGTGTTGGTGCTCATTGAGTACATAATTTCATGCCCTACAAAATGATTTGCGACTTCGTTGAAAGTTATAACATCACGAACATATGGGCATCTAGCAGACAAAAGTAACAATATCAGGCACAATTGTTCATCAGTCAAAATAATAACGAAGTCTTTGCCATACGATTCATGAGGTAATGCCTAATCAAGTTAGCAGAAAGAGAGATCACATCGTCTAATGCCCGTCTAATGTTTCGGACAAAGTTTACATTTGGTGGTAGTTCATAAGGGAGAAAGCACACACCATCAAGCTATACTTAATACGCGAAATTAAATAAATGAATAAAAAAAGGACCACGAAACGTTTCCCTAACATAAGGAAGCTGAAATAAAATTATATTAAGCACATCTACAATTTAAACTGTGATATTCAGATACCTGCTTCCTCAGATGGGCAAGCCTGCTGAGGAGAGCGCATATCCACTTTCCAATTCGCCACAAGAGTGGCGAAAAAGACCGCATGACAGAACGTGTTCCTCTTTCGAACTGATGGAAGGAAGGAGATCTCATTACGTGTTGCCAGCCACACACCAGTGACAGCATGACCTAATGTTTATCTTTGACACTGCTCACTGCTTTTTGCGGTCACCGGTTTTCTTTTCCTCCGGGTGAAGTTGGTAAGCCCTACTCGCTACTAGGGTCAACTCTGCTTGTCCGTGGAAACATCTGACAATGAAATGCACTCACACGCGCATTCACTCATTGATAATCACTTATAGAATAAGTTGGTAGTGGAAGGGATTTATATAAATGAAGTAAATTAACAGATTGGCTCATCCCTTCTCCAGCGACTGGTTATTCGCGTTGAAGATTAATGTGAATCGTGAATTCAGCACTGTGAGCACGCTATATGCGTTCTAGATACGAGATTTATCAATTGAGTCTGATTGATCCGTTTAAATAAATCTAACATGCTGACGCAGCGTACTCTCTGTTGTTAGTTATTACGCCATCTTGACCCATTAAATGTATATCTATTCAACGTAAGTTCCCGTTTTTTTATTATTCTCGATAGTTTTTTCAATAAAACTCGCCTTATGTGTCGACACATCTTCCCGTAAACATTTATGGATAATTTTGTTTAATTCAGTATATTATAAAATCTTCCTATTATATAACATCTTCCCATTATCATTCACAGAGAACTGTCACCTTCTTTTTTTTATAGTTAACTTGTTCAATTTCAGATTTTGTATTCTCATTTTTTTATTCTTCTTAGCTGCTACAACTTTCGCTATTTGCATAAGCACCTTTGCTAGATAATTTCCTCCTTCCTCTATGTTCGTAAATTTTCGTTTTCTAAGATGCCGAAATCGTTGTTTAAGTTAATCGGTTGTACCTTCCTGCTTTCACTCTGTATGTGTGGCTTCCTGCCTGATGAACTTATTGCTTTGTAACTGTATTCTGTTTCTGGAATGCATGTTACGATTCTATGATTACTTGAAATTGTGGAGTGATTAAGGCTGTTACACTCTGTACAATTCGTTTGTCATAATTTTTAGTGTCATTTGGCCATTGGCAAGTTCTTTCCTATTTGTTATATTCTGGAAGGTTGTGTTAAAGACAAATATGTTGTTCTTATCGATTAATTTCACTACAATATGACCTGTGTAATTTCTAATATATCTAAATTTTCCCACTGAAGAACTGTTTCCTTAGTTTTTGTCCCACTTTCGCATTCAAATTCCCCATTATCACCAAGTAATAGGATCTGCTGTCATTGATCAGTTCCAGGAACTCGACGTAGAGTTCTTCTACCTACTCATCGAAATATGACTACATTGGTACATAGAGTTGAATAGTGCAATAGAATATCTGTCATTTATTTTTAAGACAAGTCTTACTATTCTGTCCGAGTTTTCATCCACGTTTATTATACTTTATTTTTCTTGCTTGCAATTAAGCTAACACCTGAGTTTCCTCCCTGTTCTGTCCCCGTAGGAAAAAAAAAACATTTGTTTTGGTTTAAATTGTATTTTGACTCAATTTTTTCGCCGCGCTTCTGATTCACTACTCCTGGTTGGTGCAGTATACCATTTGATTTAGTATAGCTCCTCTTACAAATCCACTAACCTATCTTCGGAGCCCAGAAATGTGCAGTTTATAGGCCCTAAACAAATAGTAATACACGCACTTAGATTTCTAAGGCTCGAATTATAGTCTTCGCGTAACAAAGTGTGGATGCAGGAGTAGTTCAATGTACTCCAAGGCCTGATGTCATTGACTAAGTCCTCACGGTCCACTCCCAATATTCTTTCACCAGGTTCATCAGTAGGGCATCAGAATACCCTAACCATCGTACACTAGTCTACTAAGGTCCGAAGCTTTTGGCAGGACACGTAAACAACGCTACGCTTCCGCATACCAGTGCCCGCATGAGGCCTGGTCTGGTTGCTTCCAAAGCTCACGTCCTGTAATCAACACGTCAATTCGTGTGCTAATCATGTATCAATAGCGACCTAAGGTCTACAGTCAGTATCGTTGTTTTGTCATTTTCTTATTTGTTTAAGCCGTCGCAAATCATCTCTCTTCACTTTTTTCTTCAACGATGTGTGTGTTACGTATCTTTTTGTTCCATAATGGAGTAACCTACAAAATTATACTTAAAACCCCCCAAAAGCGGCAATGGGCCACTTTACAGAGAGCATGCCACGCCTCTTACGAGCATGTGTCGTTGGTACAGGTAATCATAACCTCCATAAGCTGTTTAGTTTTAGAAACAGCTTTCCCGTTTTATTACTTCTCTTGAAAATATGTGTCATCGGTTTCTGTAAACTGTTGATTAAAGATTTTTGGGCATTTATCTGGCGTTCTTGCACAGAATAAACAAACTCAAACTCGAGAAGAATCCAATGTATCATTTCTTTGAATTGTTTGGCTCTCTCTTACGTTATTTCAGCTTAAAAATTACCTCGGATTAACTAATGATATTGAAGTATCAGTCAAACGGCAGTTCAGAGAGATTCCTATTTCGCGGATCAAAATATTTTCTTAATATCCTAAATGAATATCTTAGTGTATTACAAGCCTTCCACACAGCTAGATTGGGTTATATCATCTTAAATTGTTCCGCGTTGTTATTCCATGGCACCAATGATTGTGACCAGTTCCTGTAACGGTTTGGTTGTGGCATGATAAAATAATTAGTGGCCTTTCCCTGTCTACACCGTTGGCATAACATGGGGTTATGTCGATAGCCATCTGCACTAAGTGTTGATCATCTGGGGGACTTCTTACATCTGCTAGCAATTTCCCCATTATGCTGCATCCCTGTAATCAGTCCATTCGTTCGCGAACAATCTGCGAAGTCTATCAATGTTATCTACAGCTACAAGCCAGAAGCCACCTAACGGTGCGTGGCGGGAGTGTACCCTGTACGACTACTAGTAATTTCCTTTCCTGTTCCAATAGCAAAAATGGCGAGGGGGTCGAACCGCACAATAACCCTGGATTTCATGTGGGACGGCGGTGGGGTGGGTGCACTGCTTTGGCCTGTTGTGCGGTTGTGAACCACTGAGAGCTACAGCGGGATGAAGTCTTTCCGTCGTTGCTATGTCCTTGGTTTATTACAATACAATACAAGTATCGATATCAATAGTCCTTTGTTTCGTGTATGACAATCTCTGGCGCAAATATAAGCATTCGAATTCTGTAGAGAGAAATACGCTTACGTATGACAGAATAATGCTGTGCAAAGGGGTGTGGCGCCGCATCTTGGTACACTTACGGTCAAATAACGCGCCTTATAACCTTTCATATATATATATATATATATATATATATATATATATATATATATATATATATATAACTATTCAGGAAGATGTGCGCTACAAGATGGACATATTTTTGAAAAATCGATTTTTTTAAATTTTTACGCCCTACCCACCCCTTAATCCGACTTGGTACGGATCCCAAACAGTCGAGAAGCATTCAAGAATAGGTCGCACCAGCGTCCTATATGCGGTTTCCTTGACAGATGAACCACACGTGCTCGTAGATACTTTATGGAAGTAAATGCTTCCAGTGGTTGTTCTGCTGTTTTGTAATCATACAATAAAGCATCTTTCAATCTATGTATTCGCAGTACGTTACATTTGCCACTCCCTGCACCTAGCGTCGATCCTCTGCAGGTCTTCCTGCATTTCGCTACAATTTTGTACCGTCGTTGCTTCTCTGTATACAACAGAATCATACGCGAAAAGCCTCTTGTAACTCCCTACATTATCGACCAGGTTGTTCGTATTACAAATAAGAATTTCTGCAGCCAAGATCGAGTATTAAAATATTCTGTCTTCCTCAACGACCGGTTTTGTCATAAGTCTGGGTGTCATCTTCGGACCTACAATTTAACAGGAGAAAAACATTACTATTGCAGTCTGCATGATTGTACAACCAATATACAAGTGGAAAAAGTAATAATCAGTTCACAATATAAACACTGATGAAAAAAGTCGCAACATCAAGAAAGACTTGGGTGACATAAACGAAAGCTGATAGGCGTCTTTCTCCATCTGAAAGATGATGCCTACTCAAATTTTGCGGCAGTCGCGTAAGAGTGGTGCTAGTAGCGCAAATAAGGTTTGCTTTAAACATAGGCGCTGTAACGTTCGCGATCCTTTGTTACCTGTAAGAATGGATGTGGTGAGTTGACGTCAGTCAAGAATACCTTTAAAGGGACCTGGTCGTGAGCGAATTTCCTATGGTTGATCACACTAACGTTGGTACACTTTTCTCAAAAACTATTTCTTGAAATCAAAATAAATTTAAAATATGCATAAGCTGTCACGTCTTCTACATGGAATATTGCTCATATGATAGTAGCGTTGGTCTCACAATAAAAATTCCAAAAAAAGGTATGTGACAAAAAATAGAATTAAAAAAAATCTAGTTGTTTGTCAAACCTTCAATGTGACTTCCATGACTCTAGACATTTTAATGAAAATGCCATAATTAATCTCTGTACCAAGTTTCATTGACGAAGATTTATTAGTTACAGAGAAAATTGGAACTAAAGCTAAAAATTTCACACTTTCTGGAAAATGCATTTAAAGTTTTTCTTAGAGTCTTTTTAATCTTCGTTCAAAGTAAAAGACTCGCCATGTACAGATCTCTCATCGTTGCGGATTTCTGTATCCTCCAGCTTACGTCTGGAGGCCCTCTTTTGTTTTAAATTTGTAGGACACTTTTCTCAGCCTCCCGCACTCTCAGCTGGTCAACTGACACAAGCGCATTCTTCATGTTCACCCCAGGCTCTGCGCCCACATCACCAAAAACTTTCAGCCTGCTGGCTTACTGGGGATTGGAATACAGCACTGCATCCGTGACACTAATTGTTAGTGCCCTGAGGCTCACAGACAATGTTTTAGGCAAGCGTTCCCACACACCATTACTGAAACTTGTGTGCCGGCCGGTGTGGCCAAGCGGTTAAAGGCGCTACAGTCTGGAACCGCGTGGCCGCTACGGTCGCAGGTTCGAATCCTGCCTCGGGCATGGATGCGTGTAATGTCCTTAGGTTAGTTAGGTTTAAGTAGTTCTAAGTTCTAGGGGACTGATGACCTTAGAAGTTAAGTCCCATAGTGCTCAGAGCCTTTTTTTTGAAACTTGTGTTGTGATTTTGAGCTCTTCCATGGACGCATTTCGCATGCATGTTTTTGTAACCTAGGTTTTAAAATATTTGCTACTGTCAGTGGTAGGGGATGGTTATGTCTATATTCATCACCAGTTGCACAAAGTCTCTGATATTTACACCATGACTCTGTGCCCCTGGTCCAAAACGGAATGACAGGGGTCCTCTGTTACCTTTAAACTTATTGTTACTATTAAACTTCCTTATTCTGCCCATATTTACGAAATGCACGGATAAAGTGTAACTATAAACACAATAATATTACTTCCATAAAATCAATTACTTTTTCAAATCATTACGACGAGTAAATCTAAAACAGATCGCTGAACTGACGTTCAACTCTTACCTACGCTCGCTTGAATGATGTAAAGACAAGGAAAGTCTTCTGCAGCAGGAATAGACACAGTTAAATTGACAGCACACAGAAGGGTGTGTGTGCCGTTCACAAAATGCTCTTCTTTCCCATTAATATGGCCCAAACTAATAAAAACCATACATATTCTGTTTCAGGATTAGATGAGACGTAACACAACAACAAAAAATTCTTCTTTTCGACAGATTTTCACTTCTTGGTTCCCTCTTGAGGCGACAATTATCAACACCCCACCGAGTTTGAACGAGCTCGTGCAGTAGGGCTATGAGAAGCGGGATGTTCCTTCTATGATACTGCAGAGAGATTTGGTAGGAATGCAGCCACTATACATGAGAATGTACGGTCGCAAGAAAAACGGGCTCCGAACGGCCATGTGGCACTACTGATCGTTCGACGTACGGCCACGTCGCATCGTACTGCGTCTGCAGCACATGTCTGAGCAGCAGTTGGCACCACAGTGACACAACAAACTCCAGAATGAGATTTTCACTCTGCAGCGGAGTGTGCGCTGATATGAAACTTCCTGGCAGATTAAAACTGTGTGCCCGACCGAGACTCGAACTCGGGACCTTTGCCTTTCGCGGGCAAGTGCTCTACCAACTGAGCTACCGAAGCACGACTCACGCCCGGTCTCACAGCTTTACTTCTGCCAGTATCTCGTCTCCTACCTTCCAAACTTTACAGAAGCTCTCCTGCGAACCAGGTTCGCAGGAGAGCTTCTGTAAAGTTTGGAAGGTAGGAGACGAGATACTGGCAGAAGTAAAGCTGTGAGACCGGGCGTGAGTCGTGCTTCGGTAGCTCAGTTGGTAGAGCACTTGCCCGCAAAAGGCAAAGGTCCCGAGTTCGAGTCTCGGTCGGGCACACAGTTTTAATCTGCCAGGAAGTTTCGACACAACAAACTGTTACAGACGGGTTACTTGAAGGACAACTCCGAGCCAGACGCCCTGTAGCGTGTACTCCGCTCTTACCCCAACCACCGCCATTTGCGACTTCAGTGGTGTCAAGCGAGAGCTTATTGGAAGGCGGAGTGGAGATCTGTAGTGTTTTCTGGTGGAAGCTGGTCCTACCTCGGTGCCAGTGATGGCCAGATGTTTAGGAGGAGGCCAGTTGAGTACCTGCAGCCAGACTGTCTGTGTGCGAGACACGGTGGACCCACACCTGGAGTTATGTTCTAGGGTGCTATTTCGTATGACAGCAGGAGCACTCTCATGATTATCCCTCGCACCCTGACTCCAAATGTGTGCGTCAGTCTGGTGATTTGACCTGTTGTGCGACTCTGCACCCAGGGGCAGGAACGCTCGCCCACATACCGCTGTTGTAGCCCAACAAGCTCTGCAGAGTGTCGACACGCTGCCTTGGCCTTCTCAATCAGCAGGTCTGTCCCCAGTCGAACACCTAAGGGACATCATCGGACAACTCCAGCCTCATCCACAGCCATTAACCGTCCCTGTGTTGACCGACTAAGAGCAACAACCATGGAACTCCATACCACAAACTGACATCTAGCACTTGTACAACACAATGCATGCACGTTTGCATACTTGCATTCAACGTTCTGGAGGTTATATTGGTTATTAATGTACCAACATTTCACATTTGCAATGACCTATATCACGCTTACACTAACCTGCGAACTTGCAATTTTAATCATTTAAATATTTTACCTAGGGAAATATATTTACGAAATTTCGTTCTTCCATGGAGCCGTTATAGGCACGGCCTGTCAGAAGACACTTGAGCAAGCATTCAGTGGTAGCATTGCCGCGCAGTTACACACTGTGCTAACAGGTGGTGTAAGTCAGCCGTTACAACGATTATTAAATATTCTTTGAAATACTACAGTGTATCCACTAGACGCATTGATACAGGAATGGTTATTTTATAATGAGAAAATTATCTATTGGTCTAAGTGAAAACAACGGTAAGCATTTATATAATATCCCAACATAAGCAAAGACTGTCAGTTCACCTGAATCACCAATACAATTATATCACTACGTACTACATTTATAGCAGATGAATGCAGATGAATTATCCCCCACGTAGATCTTCTATGACTTGATTCCATTCCCCATCCACTCCTTTTCCTCGAACACATCCACGTCCTCTACACCTCCCGCAGACTTGACCCCCCCATCTCCTGGCTACTCCTCTCTTCTCCAACCCCCGCCCACTGCTGCGCCTTCACTGTTGTGTCCCCCCTAACCTCCACCTCTACACCCTTCATCTCTTTTCCCAAGGTGCCCCCCCCCCCCCCCAGGGGGTCCACAACTCTTTTGTGGATACGTGCGTGGCGAGCACGGGCCCCGAGCTATTGCAGCCTTCTTTCTCTCCAAGGCTGCATTTCCTTCCCCTTCCCCTCCTTTCCCCTCCTTGCTCCTTTCCCGTCGCCCTCTCCTCTCCCTCTCTTGGTGTCCTTGCTTATGTTGGCCCCCCCTATCTTCCTGGTTCTGTTGGTTTTACAATTTGGCTTTGTTGCGTAATCATCTCCTCCTTTTGGCATTCCTTGGTCCCCCTCTGGGGTTTGACCTCCATTAAAAAATTTCTCCTCTGTAGTGTGAGCCAATTGGGGAAGAACACCTTACCTAGTGTCTCCAACGTGCACCCTCCTAGTACATTCCACCTTTTCTTTCACATTGTTGTCTGATGCTAGGGTGCATAGCCAGCACAGTAGCCAGCCCGTGTGGTGGGGTCGCTATGTACCCTTTTGGTTGAGCCCCCTGAACACACAGGGATCACACTTCTGATACCTGAGCTGTGACTTCCTCATGCATGCCTTGGAGTGGTTGCTCGTCATCATGGAGCACCAGAACTCCCAGCAATGGCCGCCGTGCCAGACGGCCCTTGCCGTGGCTGGGTGGCGCCCGTGAGGAGAGCCCCTGATTGGAGTGGGTGGTATCAGGGCGGACGCTATGCAAATGAAATGCATACGGGCCCAGAACTCTGGCCATTCTTCTGCGGCCGTCTATCTGCATGGAACTGATTCCTCAAGTGCTGCTTCTCTTGCTCCTTCGGCCTTCCCTTCCATGGCTACCCCCTGGGAAGAGGATCAGGCCCGTCGGCTAGGGGTGAAACCTTTCCCCCTTTATCTAGTTTGCACCAGGACTGATGGAGATACTTTCACCAATACCAAACCTTTATTCTTTGTGGAACACATTGAAGACAAGTTTGGCGAAGTTGACTACCTGAGCAAGATGCGGTCGGGTTCGTTGCTGATCAAAACTGCTTCAGCTGCCCAATCTGCGGCCCTTCATGCCTGTACCCATATTGGCACAATTCCTGTGTCCATTACCCCCCCCCCCCCCCCCGCCCCACCAGTCTCTAAATATGGTACAAGGTGTGATTTTTCACAGGGACCTCATCCTTCAAACTGATGAGGAACTTCGGGACAATCTCGGACGGCGGGGTGTTCAGTTTGTTCGACGTGTTCAGAAGGGTTCTAAACACAATCGCATTGATACTGGTACCTTTATCCTGGCCTTTGGAGGGGATACCCTCCCTGAGAAAGTTAAGATTATGGTTTATCGATGTGATGTGAAGCCGTACATCGCACCTCCTATGAGGTGTTTTAAGTGCTTGCGTTTTGGACACATGTCTTCCCGCTGTTCCCAGGCCCCTCTCTGTGGTAACTGTGGACGTCCACTCCATGAGAGGAGTCCCTGTGTTCCCCCTCCTGTGTGTGTAAATTGTCATGGTAGTTGTTGTGGGTTGGCAGGAGAGCCAACACCGGTCTGAGAGGAAGCCGAAAGGCACGCGTTTTAGCTCACGCAGGCTGGCGTGAGGTCTGGAACAGGACAAGGAAATTAGACTGTCGCAAAAAAGGAAGTAGCTGTTGGAATACTTAACTTTAATCCGTAAATGGTGAACGTCGCTCTTGACTGCGCATGTTTTACAGCATCAATAGTAACTGGTAATGGCGCCTTGCTAGGTCGTAGCAAATGACGTAGCTGAAGGCTATGCTAACTATCGTATCGGCAAATGAGAGCGTATTTTGTCAGTGAACCATCGCTAGCAAAGTCGGTTGTACAACTGGGCGAGTGCTAGGAAGTCTCTCTAGACCTGCCGTGTGGCGGCGCTCGGTCTGCAATCACTGATAGCGGCGACACGCGGGTCCGACGTATACTAACGGACCGCGGCCGATTTAAAGACTACCACCTAGCAAGTGTGGTGTCTGGCAGTGACACCACACTAGTCATTCTCCACGTTCACCAGATTGCCCAGTATATAAGAAGATACAGGAGTATAAGTCCCTCGATCGTTTAACCTACACAGAGGCCCGTAAGAAATATACACGTCTTCACCCTGTGTCCATGACATCTAGTTACACCTTGGTTACATCTTCACCCCTTCCTCCCCCTTCCTTACCCCCATCCCGGACCCCTCTCCTCCCCCCTCCCCTGCGGCTCCCACACCTTCTCCTCTGGGCGCTGCTCCCCCTCCCCAGCCGGAGAAGTGTCCCACTCCTTCGGCGTCTGCCGGTCAAGGGCGCCTCTCCCGGGATGCCCCTTCCCGGCACCTTCCAGGCCAAAGGTCTGCTGCCGCGCGACGACCGCGAGAGCCGCGGTCTGTCGGCCCCCAGGTCGCCCGGTCTCTTTCTGTTCCTGATCTTGCTGCAGCTGGGTCCTTTATGCCACACAGCCCTCCTCGATCTCAGCCTGAAAAGAAGAAGAAACTTAAGTCCCGGGACAAAGAGCCTCTGGTGTCACCGGAGGTCCCTTCCCCGACTTCACAACCGGATTCTGACCTGTCGTTCATGGATGTCGCCCCCTCCTTGTCGGTGACGTGTGGGGATCCGGCGGTATGACTGGCTTAAGCGTGTTCAGCCCCCATTTAAATCATCGTTCTGTGGTTCTCCAATGGAATTGTAATGGATACTATCGTCACCTTCCGAAACTGAAATCCCTTCTTTCGTCTTACTCTGCAGCTTGTGTGGTTCTCCAGGAATCTCATTTCACTGATGCTCACTCACCGACCCTCCGTGGGTTCCGTGTTTTCTGTCGAAATCGGGTCGGACCCCTGTGGGCTTTTGGTGGCGTTTGTACGTTGGTCCGTACAGACATTGCTAGCACGTGGATTCCTCTTCAAACTACACTGGAAGCAGTTGCTGTTAGGGTCCACCTAGACTCTGCGGTCACAGTTTGCAATCTTTATCTCCCTCCTGACAGGACTCTTACACCTGCTGCCTTAACTGCCCTTCTTCAGCAACTTCCTCCTCCCTTCCTCCTCCTTGGGGATTTTAATGCTCATCATCCCTTGTGGGGCAGTGCCTTTCCATCTAGGCGAGGTCTTCTCATTGACCAGTTAATTGCAGACCACGACTTGTGCCTTCTTAATCATTGCTCCCCTACTCGTTTCAGTGCCGGTCATGGTACCTTTTCTGGCATTGATCTTTCTCTTTCTTCTCCCTCTCTCCTCCCTTCATTACACTGGTCGCCACACGACGAACTTTGTGATAGTGACCATTTCCCATTGATTATCTCGCTTCCTTCCCGCTCCCCGATGGACAGGTTACCTCGTTGGTCTTTCCAACGCGCCGATTGGCCTCTATACACTGCACAGGTCGTGTTTTCTCCCTCTTTGTCGGGTTGTATTGATGACGTCCTACGTGACGTGTCTGACGCGATTGTTCGCGCTGCTAACCTTGATGTCCCGCGCTCATCTGGACCATTTCGTCGCCGGCAAGTCCCATGGTGGAGTATGGCCATTGCCATTGCCATCCGTGATCGCCGTCGAGCTTTGCAACACTTTAAGAGGCACCCATTCATAGCCAGCCTTACTACCTTTAAACGCCTCCGCGCTAAAGCCCGTTATTTAATCAAACAGATCAAGCGGATATGTTGGGAACGATTAGTTTCTTCCCTTGGTTCTACTGTCCCTATGTCACGGGTATGGGCTACACTTCGCTCTCTCCAAGGTTGCCATCGGCAGTCCACCCTCCCAGGCCTTCACCTCCCATATGGCCTTTGTACAGACGCATTAGTTCTTGCAGAACATCTTGCGACCCATTTTGCAGTGGCATCAGCATCAGCCTCCTATCCAGCTGCTTTCCTTCATCAGAAACAGCGGGCTGAAGCTTCCACCTTATGTTTTACCCCCCGTGAGTCAGAATCTTACAACGAACTTTTTACTGAATGGGAATTTCTTTCTGCTCTATCTTCTTCTCATGATACGGCCCCTGGCCGAGATTCCATTCATAACCAACTGCTTCAACATCTCAGTGCTCCACAACGACAACATCTTCTTCGGGTGTTTAGCCGTATCTGGCTCCAGGGTGACTTCCCTTCTCAGTGGTGGGATAGCATCGTGGTTCCTGTCCTTAAGCCTGGTAAGAACCCCCTGTCTGTTGCCAGCTATCGGCCAATTAGTTGGACCAATGTTGTTTGTAAGTTACTTGAATGGATGGTAGCCCATCGGCTCCATTGGGTCCTCGAATCTCGGGATCTATTGTCCCCTTACCAGTCTGGCTTTCGAGAGGGACGGTCTCCAATCGATCATTTACTTCGCTTGGAATCCGCAGTTCGGCAGGCTTTTTCCCAGCGCCGCCATTTGGTTGCAGTGTTTTTTGACCTTCGCAAGGCCTATGACACGGCCTGGCGCCATCACATCTTACTTACCCTTCATCAGTGGGGTCTTCGGGGCCCATTCCCGATTTTTATCCGCCAGTTTCTGTTCCATCAGTCATTCAGAGTTCGAGTTGGTACTGTTTTTAGTTCTCCACGGACCCAGGAGACGGGCATTCCTCAGGGTTCTGTCTTGAGTGTCCTTCTTTTCCTCATTGCTATCGATGGACTTGTGGCCTCTGTCGGTCCGTTGGTCGCCCCTGCCCTGTATGTGGATGATTTCTGCATTTGTGTTAGTTCCTCCTCGATGGTATCTGCAGAACGGCAGCTCCAGGGAGCTATACGGCGTGGCTCTGCATGGACCCTCTCACACGGGTTTCAATTCTCTCCTTCAAAATCGCGGGTGATCCACTTCTGTCGCTGTACTACGATCCACCCTGATCCAGAGCTCTATCTCGATGCACAACGATTGCCTGTGGTCCCACAGTTTCGTTTTCTGGGTCTTCTTTTCGACAACAAGCTCACTTGGCTGCCCCATATCAGACTTCTGAAGGTAGGATGTTTTCATAAACTCAATGTCCTTTGCTTCCTTGCCCACTCCTCTTGGGGTGCGGACCGTTCCCTCCTTCTCTGTCTTTATTGTGCTCTAGTTCTGTCTCGCTTGGACTATGGTTGTCAAGTTTATGGTTCAACTGCTCCTTCCACACTGCACGTGCTGGATCCAGTCCACCATCGTGGTATCCGTTTGGCCACCGGTGCCTTTCCTACTAGCCCTGTTGATAGTCTCCTGGTTGAAGCTGGGATCCCCCCCCCCCCCCACCCCACCCTTTTTGTTCGGCGGTCCCAGCTTCTGGTGTCTTATGCACTCGCTATCCGTTCCTCTCCCACTCATCCTTCCTATTCTATCCTGTTCCCAGACCATGGACGTCGCCCACCCGACTCCCGCCCTCGGGCGGGTTTACCGGTTGGGCTCTGCCTTGCGTCTCTTTGCCATGATTTTCAGCTTCCTTCTTTGTCCTGTCTTCCTCGCTCCCTCCCCTCCACCCCCACTTGGTTAGTTCCTCGGCCTCGAATTCGGATGGATCTCCGCCGAGGTCTGAAAGATTCCATCCCCCCCAGTGGTGTTCCGTTCCTTTTTCCGCCAAATTTTATGGGAGTTTCGGGATGCTGTTGTTTTTTTACACTGATGGCTCTAAATCTGCTGATCATGTGATGTATGCCTTCACGTCCTCTGTTGGAACGGAAAATCATCTGCTGCCACCTACATGTCGGGTGTTTACTGCGGAATTGATGGCAATTTCCCAGGCCCTTACCTTTATTAAACAGTCCCAACACAACCGCGTTTTGTTATGTACAGACTCGATGAGTGGCCTTCTTGCTATTGACCGGTGTTTTTCGCGCCATCCCTTGGTCTCTGCCATCCATGACCATCTCGCTGATATTCACCGTGCTGCTTGTTCCATTGACTTTCTTTGGGTCCCTGGCTATGTGGGTATCCCGGGTAATGAGCTCGCTGATCGTTTGGCTGGGGGAGCAGTCACTTACCCCCCGTTTTCTGTAACCCCTCCTGCAGCGGATTTACGGCTTCACATCAAATCCCACTTCGCACAGTCATGGGCCACTTCTTGGGAGGCTACTCCCCTGTCTAATAAACTTCGTGCGATTAAGTTGACACCAGGCCCATGGCGTTCTTCCTTTCGCCTCTCCCGAAAGGACTCGACCAGACTGTGTCGTCTCCGCATCGGACATACCAGGCTGACCCATGGTTTTCTTTTGCGTGATGAGCCACCCCCACTTTGTGGTTGTGGAGCCTTCCAGTCAGTAGCCCACATTTTGGTTGAATGCCCCCTTCTTTTGGCTCTGCGTGCTAAGTAGAGACTCCCCCACACTTTATCTTTGATGTTGGCTGACGATTCCCGGATGGTCTCTCTGGTTCTAGGTTTCCTCCGGGAAAGTGGTTTTTATTCTCAGTTTTAATGTTTTTAATCCCTCTCTGGTGTTGGGGCAGGGCGGTGAGTGTCCCACTGTAAGCCGTGTTCGGAGATTCCCGATTCACCTCCCTGACCGAGATCCTCTTTTCTTCCCCTTTTAGTCTGTTTTACCCTTTTTTTTAAAGGATTGGTTAGTCTCCTTTTCCCATACGTACTTCTACATTCTAGCGGTTGCACCTTTTAAGTCACAGGTGGTCTTGCCTATGCTGCATCAGCATAGCGTTGGGTTCGTTCTCTTGCTGACTTCCCTCATTTTGTTTTTACCATTGACAACATGACTGCCCTTTTACGTGTTTAGCCTTTTCTCTTTTATTGTTCTGACTTTCCTGAGATGTCACATTAGCGGAATGGACCACATTTGAAACAAGGGACTGATGACCTTGCTGTTTGGTCCCTTAAACTTCAAACAACCAACCAACCCAAGGTGGCTTCCGTCAACTCCCCCTCCCAGATGATGCCCTCTCTCCCTCCATTTATCCCTCCTATCAATCTGATCCTCACCTCCTCCTCCCTAACTCTGTCCTTTTCCCGGGCCCCCTCTTCCCCCCCCAGTCCCTCCTGTTTTTCCCTGCCTACCCTCTCTTTGACTCCATTCTCTTCCTCGAGTCCTTTTTCTTTCCCCTCCTCTGCCTTCCCCACTCCTTTTCCTATCTACCCTGCTCCCCTTTTTTATGTGTTTTCTCCATTTATTGGCTCCCCCTCTTGATTTTCCTCCCCCCCCTTTCTGTCCCCTTATCTGTCCGCCCCCCTCCCAATCTGCTTTAGGCTGTGATGCATTATCTTCGTGTCTACTCGATAGTGCAGTGTTTAAGTGAGTATTAAGTGCTGTGCATCCCCTTTTTTATGTGTTGCAAACAGAAACCATACTCTCGCTAGGTAGTTTTTTATTTCATGCGAACAGAAACCAGACTGTCGCCTTGTTCATTAAATTGTACCTGTCTACTTACGGTGTGTGTTCATTAGCATCGTCAACCCCGTGTTTCTCTTTTTTAACTTCCACAACGTTCCGCCATTTTGCAATTATTAAAAAGGTCACCGTTTTATCTCCTGTTTTTTATTGTTTTGTTATCTTCTCATTATGTTTTTTAACTCTTCTGTAGGCTGTAGAGTGGCATAAACGAAAAAAATTATCTTGTTGATGGTGACTATACATACAGTCCTACTTCCAGCATTTACAAAATCATCCACAAAACTATACCAACGACATTCTCATGCAGACGTTTAAGTGTAATGTCAGCAACAGTTGGCTAAGGATATACTTGCAGGCCAGCATGCCTTGGAAATACAGCTCCAACATTCAAACATTCTTGGGAAAATAATATAGACAGTAAAAATAAAAAATATATAATATGCTGAAAAACTGTAAACTGCAATATGAAGCACCTATGGGTAAATATTACACCTCTTTTATGACAAATGGCGTATCAAATTTAACAAGAACATGCTTAACAAGTAGTATAAATGTAATGTGATCTCGTTATGGTTGTGCGATTCACACACAGTAGTACTATTTACAGAAGATATGTAAAAATTATTGTGATCAGGTTGTTACGCTTTTCCACTTATATATTGGTTGTACAGTTACGCAGATTGTCATAGTAATGGAATATTGATATTGTAGATCCTAAGATGACAGCTAGATGCTGTCGAAACCGGTCATTGAGGAAACAAAACTATTTCAATACGCAATCTTGACTGCAAAAATTCTTATAGTTGCAAAAATTCTTATTTGTTACCAAAGATCAGATCACGTACAGCCAACATGTGCAACTTATGTAAATATATGTACTGAAAGGTAATGGCCCTGTAAGACTGTCTTGTGCCACGCCCGAAGTTACTTTTTTGTCTGCAGACTTCTCTCCGTTCAGAATAGGGTGTCATGTTCTGTTTACTAGAAACTCTTCAGTCCAGTCACACAGTTGTTCTGATAATCCGTAAGCTACTGTTTGGCTCATCTGGTGGCAGTGCGGAACTGTCTCGAACGTCTTCGGAACCCGAGGAACACAACATCTACGTGAATGTGTTTGGCTGCTGCTTTCTGGATCTCTGGACGAACAGAGCGAGCCGGGTTTCACACGATCGTTGTTTTCGCAATCCGTGTTGATTCCTACGGAGGACACTTTCGATCTCCAGAAATGTCATTATTTTCGAGCTTAAAACGTGTTCCAAAATTCTACAATCAACCGACGCCACATATAGACCTATAGTTTTGTACGTCTTTTCGACGACCTTTGCTGAAAACGGGAATGATATCTGCTTGTTCTCAATCATTAGGAACGCTTCGCTCCTATAGAGACCAACGATGCACTGCTGCCCGAAGATGGGAAGTTCTTTTGCGTACAATGTGTAGAATCGAACTGGTATCCCGCCAGATTGAGTGGCCTTTCCGCTGTTGAGCGATTTCAGTTACTTTTTTATCTCTTGGTCACTTATTTCGATATCTGTCAATTTGTCGTTCGTGCGACGATTTTCAAGGAGGAACTACAGTGCGACCTTCTTTTGTGAAATAGTTTTGCGAAAAGACTTTTAGTGGTTCGGACATTTATTAGTCACTGGTATTACGGCCACAGAGTGTCTGGACAGAAGACAGTGACCAATTCAATGATTTAACAAATGAGCAAATCTTCTTAGGATTTTCTGTAAAATCTGTAGACAGAATTTTACTTTCGAGTTCGTTGAACACTTCACGCATAGACCGCCTTACGCTGGTTTTAGCTTCATTTAGCTTTTACTTGTCTGTAAGGCTTTGGCGGCGTTTCAGTTTGCTCCTGACTTGTCAGAATGGTTTGATGAACATGGAAATAATATCATCTGAAACCTACTGGCAGATTAAAACTGTGTGCCGGACCGCGACTCGAACTCGGGACCTTGGTCATTCGTGGGCAAGCGTTCTACCGACTGAGCTACCCAGGGACAACTCAATCCGTGTCGTCACAGCTGTACTTTCGCCAGAATGTCGTCTCCTACCTTCCAAACTTCACAGCAGCTCTCCTGCGATACTGCAGAACTAGCGCTCCTGGAAGAAAGAATGTTGCGGAGACATAGCTTGCCAGAGCCTGAGGGATGTTTCCAGAATGAAATTTTCACTCTGCAGCGGAGAGCTTCTGTGAAGTTTGGAAGGTAGGAGACGGGGTACTGGTGCAAGTAAGGCTGTGAGGATCGGGCGTGAGTCGTGCTTGGGTAGTTCAGTCAGTAGAACATTTGCCCGCGAAAGCCATAGGTCCCGAGTTCGAGTCGCGGTCCGGCACATAGTTTTAATCCGCCAGGAAGTTTCATATCAGCGCACACTCCACTGCAGAGCGAAAATTTCATTCTGATAATATCATCTGTCTGTCCCCCTCCGCCGGCCGTGGTGGCCAAGCGGTTAAAGGCGCTACAGTCTGGAACCGCGCGGCCGCTACGGTCGCAGGTTCGACTCCTGCCTCGGGCATGGATGTGTGTGATGTCCTTAGGTTAGTTAGGTTTAAGTAGTTCTAAGTTCTAGGGGACTGATGACCTTAGAAGTTAAGTCCCATAGTGCTCAGAGCCATTTGAACCATTTTTTTTGTCCCCTTCCCCTTTCCACGTCACCTACCTGACCTCAATCCTACTGCTGTGAGAGCATCTATGTCACCACTAAACCTCAGGGCGATGCTCTGAGGTCTCTCACTGTCGTTGAATCCAAGCTATGACATGACGCCATCTTCATCTGAGCTAAACGAAATTCTCCTCGCTTCTAGGTACGCGTCTCTAATTTAGTTGCTCAAGAATTTACTTCCTCGTGATACCACTTGACGACATTTCTCCCTAAACTTTTAAATCTCTTTGATTCAGCGCTTGCTCTGAAACTTATCGATTTCATGAGTGTTATTGGCAACTACGGTTCAACTAACTTATAACCGGCTGCTTTAATCCGTCTCTATGTAACTACAGTACAGAAGTCATGGGATACCTAATAATGTCATGTCGGACCTTCTTTTGCCCGGGATAGTGCAGCAACACAACGTGGCATGGACTCCACAAGTCGTTGAAAGTCCCCTGCCGAAATACTGAGCCAGGCTACCTCCACAGCCTTCCATAATTGCGAAAGTGTTGCCGGTGCATGATTTTGTGCACAAACTGGCCTGTCGATTTTGTCCCCTAAATCTACGATGGGATACATGACGGGCGATCTGGGTGGCGAAATCGTTCGCTCGAATTGTCCAGAATGTTCTTCAAACCCATCGTCAACAATTATGGCCCGGTGATATGGCGCATTGTCAGCCATAAAAACTCCATCGTTGTTTGCGAACATGGAGGTCATAGATGGCTACAAAGAGCCTCCAAGTAGCCGTAAATTACCAAATCCAGTCCATGATCGGTTCAGTTTGACCAGAAGACCCAGTACATTCCATGTAAACACTGCCCATACCAGAATGAAGACATCACCAGCTTGCACGGTGCCTTGTTGACAACTTTGGTCCATGGCTTCGTGGAATCTGCGCCACTCTCTAACCCTACCGTCAACTCTTACCAACTGAAGTCGGGGCTAACCGGACCAGGCCACGGTTTTCCAGTCGTCTAGGGTGCAACCGATATGGTCACAAGCCCATTGTAGAGGCTCAGTGGGCGATGTGCTGTTAGCAAAGGCACTCGGGTCCAACATCTGCTGTCGTAGCCCATTAACGCCACATTTCGCCGCACTGTCTTAATGGGATACGTTCCCTGCACTTATTTCATGCAGTGTTGCTTGTCTGTCGGCTCTGACAACTCTACGCAAATGCCGCTGCTCTCGGCCTTTATGTGAAGGCCATGGCCACTGCGCTTCCCGTAGTGAGATGTAATGACAGAAATTTGATATTCTCAGCACACTATTTACACAGTGGATCTCAGAATACTGAATTCTCTAGCGATTTCCGAACTGGAAAGTCCGATACGTCTATCTCCAACCACCAATCCGCGTTCATAGTCTGTTAATGCCCGTCGTGCGACCATAATCGCGTCGGAAATCTTTTCACACGAATCGCCTTGCCTGTGTACGGTGGCAGTATTTCTACTCCTGTAAAGAATAAAAAATCTGCACATCAGATTTCAGTGCCACCTCTTGCCCTCCTCCCCGCCTCCCCACTCCCTTCGTCCCCCTCCTAGATGTCATGCCACCGTACAAACCATAGGCGATAAAAAGCTTCAGTACAGCGCAGGCCGATGTTTTGGACCTTCTACCGAAACTATTCATGGTTCCCAGTACATCAATGTCTACATCTACATCTACATCCATACTCCGCAAGCCACCTGACGGTGTGTGGCGGAGGGTACCTTGAGTACCTCTATCGGTTCTCCCTTCTATTCCAGTCTCGTATTGTTCGTGGAAAGAAGCATTGTCGGTGTGCTTCTCTGTGGGCTCTAATCTCTCTGATTTTATCCTCATGGTCTCTTCGCGAGATATACGTAGGAGGGAGCAATATACTGCTTGACTCTTCGGTGAAGGTATGTTCTCGAAACTTCAACCAAAGCCTGTACCGAGCTACTGAGCGTCTCTCCTGCAGAGTCTTCCATTGGAGTTTATCTATCATCTTCGTAACGCTTTCGCGATTACTAAATGATCCTGTAACGAAGCGCGCTGCTCTCCGTTGGATCTTCTCTATCTCTTCTATCAACCCTATCTGGTACGGACCCACACTGCTGAGCAGTATTCAAGCAGTGGGCAAACAAGCGTACTGTAACCTACTTCCTTTGTTTTCGGATTGCATTTCCTTAGGATTCTTCCCATGAATCTCAGTCTGGCATCTGCTTTACTGACGATCAACTTTATATGATCATTCCATTTTAAATCACTCCTAATGCGTACTCCCAGATAATTTATGGAATTAACTGCTTCCAGTTGCTGACCTGCTATTTTGTAGCTAAATGATAAGGGATCTATCTTTCTATGTATTCGCAGCACATTACACTTGTCTGCATTGAGATTCAATTGCCATCCCCTGCACCACGCGTCAATTCGCTGCAGATCCTCCTGTATTTCAGTACAATTTTCCATTGTTACAACCTCTCGATACACCACAGCATCATCTGCAAAAAGCCTCAGTGAACTTCCGATGTCATCCACAAGGTCATTTATGTATATTGTGAATAGCAACGGTCCTATGACACTCCCCTGCGGCACACCTGAAATCAATCTCACTTCGGAAGACTTCTCTCCATTGAGAATGACATGCTGCGTTCTGTTATCTAGGAACTCGTGATCGTAGACAGGCTAGAAGCCGGTGTACTGAAACATCTAAACCGGTAATCACAGCTCATAGTGCTATCCTTAGTGCATACACTGAGGTGAATAAAGTCACATACAAAGATGGCGGCAGTGTCGCGTACTCAGGATATAAAAGGGCAGTGCATTGGTGGAGCTGTTAGTTGCACAAGTGAAGTGTTGATAGCCTGCTTTTAATCGTCTGCGATGTTTGTTGCAGCTACACCTGCCTCTTGGGTGATGACAAATGGGGTTCACTTCAGAGATCCCAGTGATTTTACACTTCGTCAGGGATCGGCGAGTCCCGAGTGGTTAAATGTATACGACAAAATGGTGCTATACAAATCTGGCACTGAGGCAACTATAGTACGCCACAGCCATAGTTGACAGTGGTGAACAACGGCTGCAGAAATGTGTCCGGCGAATAGATGTACAACTGTCGAGCAACTGACCGTCCGGATGAACCAAGGGGATACCAACCATCTCTCCTCAACGACAGTTCAGCGAACGTCGTTACGTACGGGCTTCCGCACCCATGCTGCCTGTCGTTCACTGACGACGAAGACAGGGATTCGCACGCCAATACCACAGCTGGACGTCCACTGAGAGGCGATAGGTGGCCTTTTCAGATGAACCACGTTCTATGCTCCATCGGCTTGAAACGTCTGAAAGCAAACATTGTGCAACAATCGTCGGAAGGGACCGGGCCAGACGAGAGAGCGTTACGGTCTCGGGATGATTTCGTGGCATTCCCTGGGAGATTTCGTCATTCTGGAAGGCACAATGGACCAACACAATTATGCATCTATCCTTGGGGATCATGTTCACCTCTACATGCTGCTAGCATGAGTTTCTTAGAAGTAGATATCTTAGGGGTTGCGAAGCAACTCAAATCGCTTGATACGGGCAAGTCTTCAGGTCCAGATTGTATACCGATTAGGTTCCTTTCAGAGTACGCTGATACAATAGCTACCTACTTATCACTCATATACAACCGCTCGCTCACCGATAGATCTGTACCTACAGATTGGAAAATTGCGCAGGTCGCACCAGTGTTTAAGAAGGGTAGTAGGAGTAATCCATCGAACTACAGACCTATATCATTGACATCGGTTTGCAGTAGGGTTTTGGAGCATATACTGTATTCAAACATTATGAATCACCTCGAAGGGAACGATCTATTGATACGCAATCAGCATGGTTTCAGAAAACATCGTTCTTGTGCAACGCAGCTAGCTCTTTATTCGCACGAAGTAATGGCCGCTATCGACAGGGGATCTAGATTTCCGGAAAGCTTTTGACACCGTTCCTCACAAGCGACTTCTAATCAAGTTGCGGGCCTGTGGGGTATCGTCTCAGTTGTGCGACTGGATTCGTGATTTCCTGTCAGGAAGGTCGCAGTTCGTAGTAATAGACGGCAAATCATCGAGTAAAACTGAAGTGATATCAGGAGTTCCCCAGGGAAGCGTTCTGGGACCTCTGCTGTTCCTGATCTATATAAATGACCTGGGTGACAATGTGAGCAGTTCTCTTAGGTTGTTCGCAGATGATGCTGTAATTTACCGTCTGGTAAGGTCATCCGAAGACCAGTATCAGTTGCAAAGCGATTTAGAAAAGATTGCTGTATGGTGTGGCAGGTGGCAGTTGACGCTAAATAACGAAAAGTGTGACGTGATCCACATGAGTTCAAAAAGAAATCCGTTGGACTTCGATTACTCGATAAATAGTACAATTCTCAAGGCTGTCAATTCAACTAAGTACCTGGGTGTAAAAATTACGAACAACTTCAGTTGGAAAGACCACATAGATAATATTGTGGGGTAGGCGAGCCAAAGGTTGCGTTTCATTGGCAGGATACTTAGAAGATGCAACAAGTCCACTAAAGAGACAGCTTACACTACACTCGTTCGTCCTCTGTTAGAATATTGCTGCGCGGTGTGGGATCCTTACCAGGTGGGACTGACGGAGGACATTGAAAGGGTGCAAAAAAGGGCAGCTCGTTTTGTATTATCACGTAATGGGGGATAGAGTGTGGCAGATATGATACGCGAGTTGGGATGGAAGTCATTAAAGCAAAGACGTTTTTCGTCGCGGAGAGATCTATTTACGAAATTTCAGTGACCAACTTTCTCTTCCGAATGCGAAAATATTTTGTTGAGCCCAACCTACATAGGTAGGAATGATCATCAAAATAAAATAAGAGAAATCAGAGCTCGAACAGAAAGGTTTAGGTGTTCGTTTTTCCCGCGCGCTCTTCAGGAGTGGAATGGTAGAGAGATAGTATGATTGTGGTTCGATGAACCCTCTGCCAAGCACTTAAATGTGAATTGCAGAGTAGTCATGTAGATGTAGATGTAGACATGAAGTATGTTTTTCGTCGTCACGATGGCATCTACCAGCAGCCGTATGCAACGTGTCACACAGCTCACGGTGTACGTTCGTGGTTTGAAGAGCGCCTAAATGACTTCATTGTACTGCCCCGGCCACCAAACTCCCAGGATTTAAACCCAATCGAGAATCTATGGGACCACCTCGATCGGACTGTTCGTTCCATGGATCCTCAACCGAGAAACCTAGCGCAGCTGGCCACAGCACAAGAGTCCTTACGGATGCCGAACCCTATCGGTACCTTCTAGAACCTCACTGATTCTCTTCCTGTACGTCTTGCAGCAGTACGCGCTGCAAATTTGGTTATTCAGTCTTTTGACAGGTGGTCACATTAATGTAACAGGACACTGTAAAGAAAAAATAATAACAGTGGAGTAAATGAGAAACGTGTTCAAGTTAGAAAGATAGTAAAGCGCGGATGCAGTCTTTGTTCTTTGCTGCACAAGTTGTCGAAACCGAAGCAAACAAAACAAAAGTTCAGAAATGGGATTAAAATTCGAGGTAACCGTGAAGCAAACAAAATAAAGGTCAAAGGGGGTCAAACATAAGATTTGATTATATTTCGATCATTTGCGGAAGTGATGAAGAATTATATGACCTGCTGAATCGAATGAGTAATCTACCAAGCACAGAATATGGATTGAGAATGAACCAAACATAGACGGAAGTGTTGAAGAGCAGCAGAAATTAGTGACGAATTGTCTCTTAGATTTTCTCAGTGATTAGTAGTCATGTCGTTGAAATTGGACATTCTGCTGGTGGTCCGCGTCTTCCCAACACGACATTTCGACGCCGTAATGCGGCCACCGGCAAAACATCCGATTTCGAGGAGGTTACAGTGACAAACGAGCTGACGAGGTAAGGGAATTGTGCTGCGTTGGAGACAAAATAACACGTTACAGACGAAGCTAAGAGAACGTAAGAAGCAGACCATCACAAGGAAACAGCATTTACCGCCAAAAGAAATCAAGTAATGTCAAACACAGGCCTCGATTTTAGGAAGAAATTTTTGAGAACGCACGTCTGTCGCATGTCACATGAGTCCCTTACTCAGAGAAAACAGCAAAAGAGGAAAATCGAAGTACTTGAGATTTCACGCTACTACAGAAGGGTGCTAAAAATTAACTGGACTTTAAAGCTGGAAAAGAGGAGATTTTCTGCAGAATAATCGATGCTAGAAATGTGTGGAAAACACTCTCCATAAAAAAGGGGCAGGAAAAAATTGTTAAGCGATGGATGTTGGCTGTAGATGATACCCTATGATTCGTACAAGACAGAAATCGCAGCGAGTGGCATCAAACCAGTAAGAAGTCCAAGCTCCTCGTCCTCCTTCAAAAACTGCTTTTTCCATCACTGGAAATGATTTGTTAATGTGAAATACCAAGCGCTACCATAGTTCTAGTGTCCACATTAAACTGCAGTCTACCCATCCACTAGTTGGGTAGATCATTTCAAAGGTCACAGGAGGGCACGTGCAGCTCATCGCCAATAGGACCACCTTTAATAAAGTGTTGTTGTGTTTGGAACAATCGTGCGTTTGATTTTGTCTTATCCTACTAACGTATATTTTTCCTATTTGTGGTGCACACCGTTTCATTCTTTGTAAACAGTATATTCTTCGTAGCCCTTTTATTTCTTTCCAGTAGTTTCGTTAATTCTAAAAATAAACGAATAAATTTTCCATCACATTGCGTTAGTGCGACAGCCTTTCGAAATCCGACAAAAATCTGCCTCGGTCATTAAAGATTCGTTTAGTTAGTGTTATGAAAATTATCAAGGGTTTCGTTTCCTTGAAATTGAAAAAAAAAATGTTCCTGGCTCGTCCAAATTAACACGAAAAATAAGAATAACAATCTGTGTATGAAGTTACAACTGTTAGCTTCGGATGTTGTATAAGAACATCACAACATTAATATGTGAACATCGAAAATTGAAGCTCCGGCTTTTAACATTAATTAATCAAGGAGGCCAAAGAACTTGCATAATTCGAAAGGTACTTTGGCATGGATGTGCACAAAAAGTAATAATGTGTGTACGTAGCCAATAAGAGAGGTAAAAGGAAATACACATGCACACATGATAAAAATTTTATTCTGACTCTCACACTGCTACCAGCTTCTGTCCCACGTAACGATCAGGTTCTATGGCAAAAATGACACACGAAACGAAAATAACAACGTTTCTTGAAATCACATTTTAGGGACGTTCATGTTTATATGTTGCAGATGATTCATCTGCTGTAACGCCTGCAAACCGGGCAGCTACAAAGCCACAACTGCTAGATCATCGATGTTGTCGGAAGTGGAAAACAATACATCGTAGTAAGATAGCCTTCGGTGGCAACACAGGTATAGGTATCTCTTTATTTTTTGCCTAAGAGTGTACGGAACTAATTTTGTGTTCATTTGCTGCCGTTACTACGAAGTATCAACTAAGTTCACAATTTTCAATTTCTTCATTTTGAACTGCTACGATTTCCTTATTATACGGAAACTATATTTGCCTTACGCTATGCCTTGAAGAAAGAAACATATTTCGTAAGTGAACTTAAAATGCGACCGCCAGCATGTAACCAGATGGAGGAAACGCAGATGCCAACCAAAAACGCGAGGAACAGGAAGTAATCATTTATTTACGTAAAAAAAAAGAAGACGTGAACTATTTTATAATCTACAAATTCACACATAAAAACAAAACAGCCTCAATCTAGATTCTACTGAAGATACCTTAAAGCAAAAGGCGAAACGTGTCTGGGAGAAATAAAATACATTGAAGCAAGAAAATGCTGTTTTTATTTACTAACGCGGTTTGATGAATTTACAGTACAGGTATTGGGCATGCATTTGCAAAAGTACTATGTATTCAAACCAGATAGATGTGTGGCTCCACACTTCAAGAAGAAAGAAACACGATAGGCCGATCGCTGCGTTCCTCTTGTTGGTCGGTTGCGTGTACCTGCCAACAATGAGCCTTCACCAGCCCAGAGGAGTTCCCTTAAAAAGAAACAGAAGAGAACCGAAGCAGACCTGCGCCTGAAATCTGAACGTCCTCCTTATTTTCAAGGGCATTAACTAAAAAAGAAAGCATCAGGAAGGCGAGAAAGCTGTGAACGGAACTGTATCGTTTCGTGCTTGGGTAGCTCAGCCGGGAGGGGACTTGTCTGCGAAAGGCAAAGGTCACGAGTCCCAGTCTCGGTCCGGCACACAGTTTTAATCTGCCAGGAAGTTTCATACTATCGCACACTCCGCTGCAGAGTGAAAATTTCATTCCGTATCGTTTACAGTCATACCCCGAAGCAGCAAACGCGATCGTGTGTCGATGAAACCTAGAATAAGACACAAACATCAAACGACAGTGATACGTCTTTTACTTTTCACATAGGGGAGGCAGCTCTGACATCATGCTTGATAACAGAAGCCAGTAGTAAGAAAAATCAAGACACTTTCATACGACTTGTTGACCTATACAAAACGGAAAACGAATATTGACGTCCCGTGGTAAAGATAGTACCTCACGACGGAACCACAAATTAACGACAGTCGCACTCAGACGCAGCCACGAATGAGAAACGTCGACGAATACAGGCCCTCTAGAGGTTCAGTACGCCACCGCTGCTGGTAGTCTACTGCTGCCTCACTCTTTGATAGCAGAGGCTGACAGCAACATCTTCGTAGCTCAGTTACAGGCAACGAGCTAGTATCATTAGTCAGACTTTGCACCAAAGTTTATAGTTCAATGCTATGTGACTGTCATTCAAAGTTCAAAGTAATAAACAGTTATAACCGTGTTCTGCGACAGTATTAAATATGTATTGTAATATATGTGGACATGGATTGCTCAGAGGTTAAGTATTCTGTATTACCGAGTTTTACTAGACTGAACTAACATGCTGCATACACTATGTGATCAAAAGTATCCGGACACCCCCCAGAACATACGTTTTTCATATTAGGTGCATTGTGCTGCCACCTACTGCCAGGTACTCCACTTCACCAACCTCAGAAGTCATTAGACATCGTGAGAGAGCAGAATGTGGCGCTCCGCGGAACTCACGCGCTTCGAACGTGGTCAGGTGATTGGGTGTCACTTGTGTCATACGTCTGTACGCGAGATTTCCACACACCTAAACATCCCTAGGTCCACTGTTTCCGATGTGATAGTGAAGTGGAAACGTGAAGGTACATTTACAGCACAAAAGCGTATAGGCCGACCTCGTCTGTTCACTGACAGAAGACCGCCGACAGTTGAAGAGGGTCGTCATGTGTATAGTGCGCGCAAAATGTCGTGGCCACTAGATGCGCAATCGGCTGTGGAAGCGTGGGAAGAGTGGCACTGACCCCTCCCCCCCCCCTCCTCCGGTCACTGAGAGTGCTGTAGGGGATATGCCGAATGTTGGAGGGTTGGTAAACGCCTGTCGGCCTCCCGTTCTGAACAAACGAATGAGCTCTCCAAGCTCTTTGGACGAAAACTGGTAACAGCGCATCGGCCACCGTATCCTGTGCTATCTATAATACGCATACATATATCCAGACCATCACACAAGAATTCCAAACTGCATCAGGATTCACTGCAAGTACTGTGACAGCTAGGCGGGAGGTGAGAAAACTTGGATTTCTTGGTCGAGCGGCTGCTCATAAGCCACACATCACGCCGGTAAATGCCAAACGACGTTTCGCTTGGTGTAAGGAGCGTAAACTTTGGACGATTGAACAGTGGAAAAACGTTGTGACGAATAGCGAGTGACGAATCCGATGGCAGGGTGTGGGTATGGCGAATGCCCAGTGAACGTCATTTGCCAACGCGTGTAGTGGCAACAGTAAAATTCGGAGGCGGTGGTGTTATGGTGTGGTGTTTTTCATGGAGGAGGATTGCACCCATTGTTTTTTTTGCGTGGCTCTGTCACAGCACAGGCCTACATTGATGTTTTAAGCACCTTCTTGCTTCCCACTGTTGAAGAGCAATTCGGGGATGGCGACTGCATCTTTCAACACGATCGAGCACCTGTTCATAATGCACGGCCTGTGGCGCCGGAGTAGTTACACGACAATAAGATCTCTGTAATGGACTGGCCTGCACAGAGTCCAGATCTGAATCCTATAGCACACCTTTTGGATAATTTGGAACGCCGACTTCGTGCCGGGCCCCACCGACCGACATCGATACCTCTCATCAGTGCAGCACTCGGTGAAGAATGGTCTGCCATTCCCCAAGAAACCTTCCAGCACCTGATTGAAAGTATGCCTGCGAGAGTGGAAGCTGTCATCAAGGCTAAGAGTGAACCAACACCATATTGAATTCCGCCATAGAGGGAGCCACGAACTTTTAAGTCATTTTCAGTCTGGTGTCCGGATATTTTGAACACCTAGTGTATCTGTAGCTTCCTCTCGACCTCCTACAGAAGTAAAACTATTGACTGTCATCTAGGCTTGCTACGAAATACGTAGACAGCCCAGCCATATTAATGTGACAAACCTCTTATGGTCGACGTCAATGTGGAATGAACACTCACAAACGGAAGGTGGCAGCACCGGCAGTGAAGGGTATATAAAGCATGTCGCGGCGACGCCGAAAACAGTACAGTCGTTATCTTAAAGCGTAAACGGAGCGATTTATCTGACGTACAAAAGGGGACGATTATCGGCTTTCGGGCCAAGGGTGGAAGCATTTCGAAATGGCTAAGTTTGTAAACGGTGTTTCTTTCTTCTTGAAGTGTGGAGCCACACTGGTTTGAATACACAGTACTTTTGCAAATGCATGCCCAATACCGGTATTATCATGCAGCTGGGAATACACAAAGTGTCAGTACAGAAGCATGAGCAACCCGTTAATTTCAGCTTCTTATCTAAATTATGTCGAGACTTCATTTTATCAGAGGACTTGGGAAGATGATTTGAGAACGTTAAACTTCGATTTAGATAAACTGAAGATACTTATGATGTGAGCGGAATTCAACACTATTACTCGCCAACTGCGGATTGTTTTTAAAGAATGCTTGTCGGCTAGGACGGTAAGAACTAGATAAATCTGGTTTTGACGCGTTTTTTTAAGTGCAATATTATATAAACTTGGTTGAATCTACCTGTCAGTTTACTTTCACAGTATTTATGGCTACGGCTTTGGAAGACACTGAAGAGATCATCAGCATATTAAAATTTTCTTTAGCCACTGTCTTGTACCCCTTGAACGTACATGTTTTAAAAAAGGGCGATGTTCTGTCTGCCCCTCTCCCCGGCTATTCTTGTTTCTTGATCCCAGTTAACTAGATTAGTATTGACTTGCTGCGGTTCAAATCGTTCTCAGCTAATCGTAGTACCTGTTCTATCTATCTTCGCATTTTTATTCACCACTCGCCTTCACTAAGCCTACGTCAGTATGAGTGGTTTGTCTCGAACGTTATTAGCGCTATTCGTGTTACGTAAGAAGGCACGAGGCCTCAATTTGCTGTTGCCTTTGTAGATTTCCAACAGTATTTCAGAGGGAATATTTACAAAAGAAAGTGTTATCACCAGCGATATGTTGATCTTGTTAATCTTTTGATTTCAAAGAAAAATTGGTTTTTGTCCTTCGTGGAGTATTTCTCAGTACACAGAGCGAAATACTATTTCGCAGAATATGAACTTCATAGTGAAACAAAACGATCATATCGCATTACAGGCTAGGTGACCCCTTCTGGGGCCATTCGGCTGCCTGGTGCAAGTTTTTCTATTTGATACCTCCTCGCTGACTTGCGCGTTGATGAAGATGAGGTAGAATGATTAGGATAACACAAACATTCCTATTCAAAATAAGGAATTGAAAGAGTCAAAAGTTGTAAACGAAAATCAGCGAATTAAAAATTTACTGTCTGTCTGCTGATGTCGATAACAACCAAGTACAGACACTTATGTAATTATTTAATTTATCTGTTCAGATTGCGCTAGATCAGGTTGGCTTTAGGAAAGGTAAAGGCACAGAGAGGCTAATCTGACGTTGCGGTTAATAAGGGAAGTAAGACTTAAGAAAATTCAAGACACGTTCATAGGATTTGTCGACCTGGAAAAAGTGTTCAACAACGTAAAATGGTGCAAGATGTTCGAAATTCTGAAGAAAGTAGGGGTAAGCTATAGGGAGAGACGGGTCATATACAATATGTACAACAGCCAAGAGGGAATAATAAGAGGGGACGACCAAGAACGAAGTGCTCATATTAAAAAGGATGTGCCCCCTACTGTTCAATCTTACATCTAGGAAGCAACGATGGAAATAAAAGAAAGGTTCTGGAGTGGAATTAAAATTCAAGGTGTAAGGATATCATGATACGATTCGCTGATGACATTGCTATCTCGAGTGAAAGTGAAGAAGAATTACATGATTTGTGGAACAGAATGAACAGGCTAATGAGTACAGAGTACGGATTGAGAGTAAATCGAAGAAAGATGAAGTAAATTAGAAGTAGTAGAAATGAGAACAGCGAGAAACTTAACATCAGGATTGATGATCTCGAAGTAGATGAAGTTAAGGAATTCTGCTACCTAGGCAGTAAAATAGCCAATGACGGACGGAGGAAGGAGGACATCAAAAGCAGACTAGCAATGGCAAAAAGGGAATTCCTGGTCAAGAGAAGTCTACTAATATCAAATGTCGGCCTTAATTTGCGGAAGAAATTTCTGAGAATGTACGTCTGGAGTACAGCATTGTATGGTAGTGAAATATGGACTGTGGGAAAATCGGAACAGAAGAGAATCGGTGCATTTGAGATGTGTTGCTACAGACGAATTGTTGAAAATTAGGTGGGCTGTTAAGGTAAGAAAAGAGGAGGTTCTGCGCAGAATCGGAGAGGAAAGGAACATGTGGAAAACACTGATTAGGAGAAGGGACATCTGTTAAGACATGAGGGAATGACTTCCATGGTACTAGAGGGAGCTGTAGAGGTCAAAAACTGTAGAGGAAGACAGAGATTGGAATACATCCAGCAAATAATTGAGGACGTAGGTTGCAAGTACTATTCTGAGACGAAGAGGTAGCACAGGTGAGGAATTCGTGGCGGGCCGCATCAAACAAGTCGGAATACTGATGACAAAAAGAAAAAAAAAACAGGTAGCAATATTTACAACAGTTGCACAAAGTGTTACCTCCGGCCGCCCCTGTAGCCAGCACACACACACCGCACCCTGCGCAATGTACAGTCTGCTATTCCCCCTTTTCTGTCGGCTGCTATGGATGTCACTATTCTGCTACCGCTTTCGCTTTTACGAGTGTAAACACATACATGAACATCCCAGATACGAATGTGTGAATTTCGCTTGTTATTTTGTCGTGTCATCAATTATTAAAAATAATGCCGCGTGAAATTCATTCCTCTGCGTTCTCGTTCTGATTCGAGGAAGAAGAAAGGCGCTGCATTAACTAACCACGTGTTTCTACGAACTGTCATTTCATTTACTCCTGCTAATATTTTCGCACGACAGACAATTTTGGAGACAGCAGAATAATAATATGAATATCACTGTAAAATGAAACATGGATTAAAGTATGCAAATAATACCATATGAAAATAGAACTCTAACATACACGTAAACGGATTCTGAGAGAAGCTTTTCCTGATGTGTTAGGAACTTATTCCTATTCTAACAACCACCCTATTGTTCAAACAACATCACAGACAGCGAGAATTCTTGCCAGCAGATCATTTTCGTTGCGGCGAGATGTTTCATGAAATTTCAGTCCCCAACGTTTTCTTCTGAATGCGAAAATATTTTGATGACAGCCGCCTGTGTAGGGAGAAATGATCGTTGTAATAGCATTAGGGAAATCAGAGCTCGCACGGGAAGATTTACGTTTCCTTTTTTTCCCGTGCCACCCACAAGAAGAAAGTATGTGGTTTGGAGTTCCATCACGCTGCAATCGTATACGTACGCGAATATGTTCAATGTGTTAGTGGACTTCCTGTGCCCATTCCACATGATGTACATCTACACGTTGTCGGTTTGCCTACCCTACAATATTAGCAAATGTGCACGTAATAAATAAATTCATTACATTGTACGAGTAATTATTTGTAGGCGCTCGTACTCCACTGGCAGAATTCTCTCTCTACAAGCTTGATTCCATTTTTTAAGACTCAGCTTGTTTCCTGAACAATATACCTCATTCTAAATAGATACATTTGCATCATTCTGCACTATAATGCATTTGGAGTCGCAATTGCGACTCCTGTATTCGCTTTTCTTTCCTTAACTAAAGGAAAAAAAATCAATTTACATAGCTGTCTTTGGCTATTTGAAATACTGCAGAGTCACTACCCTTGTTCACTTAACTTACAGACATATTTGAAGGATTTCGCTGAAGTGCAGTATTCAATGTTTGGTGCTTGGAACATTTTGGAAAGTAGTGTGTTATATGGTGCTATACATTGATTATTTCCAGTTCGTCGCTGCCTCATATTCGTATTTTTGCTGTGAAACCACCGTTTTCTACTGATCGTCTTATGTGTTTGGGATTGCCATCAAATCCGGTTTTTAGTGTTGTCCAAGTATGGTTTTGGGTATTTTTTTGTACATTTTCCGTCACTCATACATGGCGAATTGGGGTTTAATGACCCTCAGAGTCCTTGAATCATGTTTTTCACTACTATGTCGTACAGTTTCGGATCTTCTTGTGGGTTGGGAAATTCAGCTTGGATGATTCTGTCGGTATCCGTGGGATGAATTCTGTTGTGTAGCCATATGAGATTGTGTGTGTGAGGCAGTCCTCGTTTTTGCCGTTCGATTGTGTAAATCCAGCATCTAACGGTTCCAAAGATGTATTTTGTTATGACTTCAATAAATCTCTTCTTTTTTTTTCGAAAAACTCGGGGTATTACGTCGTGTCGATGTACGAGGACTTGTATCTTTGTTCTTTGATTTCTGGCCACGACGAGTTGCATGTGAACATTATAAAGAGGTCAGGTCGCCCATATTTTCTTATGTAGGTCATGGCATCTTGCGTGTATTTGCGCATGTCTCTCGAACTTCCTATATATGATGAGGGTAAGATCACCATTGTTCCAATGTCGTCAATGTTCCCTCATTTATTATTGCCTCTTGAAGGTGGATGTATTCGTCCGTGATTAGTTTCCTGTGATTCAGTCTTATGTAAGGCATCCGTTCCGGGAACTGTTCGAATAAACGGCGATTGTTGAGAATGTGACTGTATGTTTCATTGTCTCTGATCATTATGAGGAAAGCATAGAACTCGTTGGAAGTGACTTTTTTGTGTGTTTCTACGCCTGTTTCAGGTTGAATTTGTTTCACATTAAAATTATATCCGTCCTGTCTGTGCAGAAATATTGATGGATATTGGAGGGCTCCATATGAACGGGATGTCTGTGCAATCCGTTGTAGTCCCTCTCTTCTTCGTTGTACAGTTATGTCACGGTTTGTGTTTTCATAGTCCACAATTATGATGGCGATTTCGTCTATCTGAGGTGCATTAAATCGGCGTTTTCGTGTTCCCATGCGGTCTTTTGTCGGCTTGAATTATAACTTTATAGTCATCAGAAATCATTTGGTCAAGTGCTGTGTTGAAAATGTGAATCAGTTGATTGTATTCATGTAAGATGCTCTGTACATCTCGGACTACTTCTCGTCTCAGTCCACCGGTATTTGTGCATCGCTGATCAGTTTCTGTTTCTTCATTTCCGATAAAATATACTCGCAGAAATTTATGGTCTTCGTTGAATAGTGGTAGTAATGATCCCATATTGTGATAGATATGTCCTTGGAAGGATAAAAACATAACCAATTTCATCTCTGTTAGAGTGTATCGAAGTGACACCGAAAGAAGTCATTTGGAAGCAGGCGTTCTACGCTTTTATATTTTGAAAAAAGTGTTTTGATTCTGGAGTTTCCCCTGTCATGTAATGTAAAAATTCCTGCGGAGGTGCTTCTAGTGGTGGTAATCGATTTTTTCCATTCATGCAGCAGAATCCTGGTGTTTCTGTACTGATGTATTTCGCTTTGCATAATTGGCAGATGTTATCCTTTTTTCCGATGACGACGTGTTTCTATGTGTTACATTCTTTCGTCGTATGGTAGTGGAATGCGACATTTGTTAGATTGTTCTGTTTACTTGTCCTCGTCCGCTCTTCTCGTAGGTGATATTTTTGTGGCTAACTTGAGATCGCAGTCTTTTATTATAAGATCGTG
Source organism: Schistocerca cancellata (assembly GCF_023864275.1). Classification (NCBI taxonomy): domain Eukaryota; kingdom Metazoa; phylum Arthropoda; class Insecta; order Orthoptera; family Acrididae; genus Schistocerca; species Schistocerca cancellata. The sequence goes on from NC_064628.1 coordinate 431,707,687, forward strand.
TCGCAGTTCTTGATTCTTCAGTCCGTTCATTTCAGTGTTCTTCGGCTTCCCTGTTTCTCACGATGCTTATTGTAGTTCATTGGGAACTCAACCCTCCGTCGCTCGCGCGGATGACACTCGTCATGACTTTCCCGCTCAATTTTGTCTGACAGAGCAGTATTGAGATCACGCCATTTTCGGTACCTTTCTGTTAACTCTCCAGCAGTTGGCTCCAGTCATTGTTGGCTTTCAGTTACGAAAGATACATTGTTTATGAAACATAATTATAGTCTGGAGGACACCAGTCATCCGCGCGAGCTCTGCTGCCACAATCTGAAACAAAGTACTTCTGTATTACTTTATTGCTTTCCTAGATTCAATCGATCTTTCATGTGCATTAATTTGGACTTATTGAAACAGACCTCAGTTACCTTCCGTGTTACATAGTATTCACTTTATTTTTAGACTGTAGAAGAAATGTCAAAAGCAGAAAAACCTCGGACAGAGTTTAGTAGAGACCCTAATGTATGGTTGGAATGATTCAATGAGCTGAGTGATGAAGATGCTCATAGTGATGACCGAGAGACTGAGGACTGTGTTCATGATTCAGGAACAGAACAAGAAGTGCCAGAGCATGATGAATATGAGTCACAGGAAGAAGTTACTCAAGAGGATGCATTTCTTTTAGCGAAAGATGGAATAACCAAACGGAGGAAAAATAAATATCCTACCATTGTTAGAAGCAGTTCTTGTAATATTATTACGCATTTGTCTGGACCAAAAAATCAAGCTCGTATAAAAAAGACAGAAATAGAAATTCTGAATTTGTTCTTGGATGAAAACATAATAAGCATTATCGCAACATGCACTAATGTATACATCAGTGAAATTCATGGTAAGTTCTCTAGGGAAAGGGATGCTAAAGAAACAGATGCGATAGAGATCAGAGCTTTCATTGGTTTGTTATATCTGTGTGGATCTTTGAGATCTTCTAGGAAGCATATATCGAAATTGTGGGGTAACTCAAAGGGAAACGGACTTGAATCATGTTATTTATGCATAAGTTAATACCGATTCAGGTTTCTGCTGAGATGTCTCAGGTTTGATAATATCCGTGATAGAGGTGGTCGCAGAGAGACTGACAAGTTGGCTCCTTGAAAAAAGAGACAGCATTGGTCGTATATTTTTCTATTGCAAAATCGATTTTCTGTCACTGAGTGACCATCTTCAGTGCTATAGCACTGAAGATGGTCACTCAGTGACAGAAAATCGATTTTGCAATAGAAAAATATACGACCAATGCTGTCTCTTTTTTCAAGTATACCTGTTACCTGGTCGTAGTGCACAAGACAACATGGAGTCGCCAATCAATAAGTTGGCTCCTATCAGACAGGTACTTGAACTATTCACGAACAATTGCCAAAAATATTTTTCACCTAATGAATATCTTACTGTTGACGAACAGCTTTTGGCGTTTAAAGGAAACTACCCATTCCATTCAGGCAATATATCGCTAGCAAACCAACAAAGTATGGGTCAAAAGTGTTTACTTTGGTTGACATAAAAACAGCTTACATTTTGAATTTAGAACCGTACGTCGGTAAGCAACCAGAGGGACCATGTAATGCCAGTAATTCAGCTGAAGATATTGTTCTTCGAATGGTCGAACTCAAACGTTAGAATATATTATAATGTGTACGAATATTAAATGTATTATATTTAGATGTAATAAAAAATCATAAAATCAGTCGTAAAGACCGTTCAAAGTATACAAATAGACCGCTTGCTTTGTGGATGACACCTGTCATCCGCGCGAGTAGCAATGTCACGAATTTTCGCGCGAGTAACGGAGGGTTAAACATGCTTCGCGCTCTTCTTCTGTTTGGTTTTTTCGTTGTTCTTTTTTGCTTTCCCCTTTTTGCTTCAAAACTGGCAAGATTTTCTCCTTTTTTTTACGGCTGGGAATTGTCTAAAATACCAATAAAATCAAATTTTTATTAACAAATACTCTAAGTCCACTTTTCACACTTCATTTTCGATTTACGAGGGTTGGAACTTTAATAGTGGCAACTATTTATTTACAGCTCGTATAAAATAGATACGTGTTTCAAAGTTTTACTGACCTTCACAGTAGTCACCAGCATTGTGTATAACCCGTTGCCAGCGATGTTGGAAGTCGTAGGATACTCTTAGCAGTGCCAGTTGTGTTGACAGTTCGAGCGGCGCGGTATAGCGCCCGGCGAATTTGTAGCAGTTCTGAAGCGAATGCCGTGAAGTGTTTCCTTCAGTTTATAAATTGAGTTGAACTCAAGAGGCCTTAAGTCAGAGGAGTGCAGTAGATGGTATAGCACTTTGCAGTCCCATCAGTCAAACAAATCAGTAACAACTTGCACTGTACGTGCTTGAGCATTGTCCTGCAAATTGATGGTCAGGCCCTGCAGAAAGTGTCTTCACTTCTGTCTCTAATCTGGTCGTAGATTGTGTTCCAAAAATAAACAGTATAGAGACAGAGGTGATGACACTTCATTTCTATATATACCGCTACCAATGGGTAGCCCCCACAAGTGGCGAATTCAAGAACATACCAAAAAGGCTACGAATGGTCCACAATGTTCCAGAACATTCGAGAGTGTTCTGGAATTCTCTCTAATGTTCTGGAATTTTCTAGAAATTTCTAGAGTGCGAAACTTCCCTGGCCTCATATCTTCAAAAGCACATCCTTCAGGTAAAAAAGGGAACTTTCTTCATGGATGGGGGGTAGAGGACTACCTCACCATACCACCCTTAAAAGAAAGAAGGATCCTCTATTGTAAGATAGCGGAACAAACACTGGTAGCACTTACTTCTGTAAAATACTGCGAGTATGTGTACGGAACGATTTGAAGTGGAATGATCATATAAAATTAATTGTTGGTAAGGCGGGTGCCAGGTTGAGATTCATTGGGAGAGTCCTTAGAAAATGTAGTCCATCAACAAAGGAGGTGGCTTACAAAACACTCGTTCGACCTATACTTGAGTATTGCTCGTCAGTGTGGGATCCGCGCCAGGTCGGGTTGACAGAGGAGATAGAGAAGATCCAAAGAAGAGAGGCGCATTTCATCACAGGGTTATTTGGTAAGCGTGATGGCGTTACGGAGATGTTTAGCAAACTCAAGTGGCAGACTCTGCAAGAGAGGCGCTCTGTATCGCGGTGTAGCTTGTTGTCCAGGTTTCGAGAGGGTGCGTTTATGGATGGGGTATCGAATATATTGCTTCCCCCTACTTATACCTCCCGAGGAGATCACGAATGTAAAATCAGAGAGATTCGAGCGCGCACGGAGGCTTTCCGGCAGTCGTTCTTCCCGCGAACCATACGCGACTGGAACAGGAAAGGTAGGTAATGACAGTGGCACGTAAAGTGCCCTCCGTCACACACCGTTGGGTGGCTTGCGGATTATAAATTTAGGTGTAGATGTAATCGTACTGGAACTCGTTTCTGAGTTTTAACGACACGCTTTGTACACTTACTTTTGTAGTATAATATATTGATGATTAGCACGTTTCCTACCGTCCCGTCGTAACTGTGAAGAAGATACTGGAAGGTGAACCAATTGCAGCTAAAGCACTTTCAACAATAGTTCTCCTTTCTTTCTCTAAAATCTTCACCATTTTCTTTCAGACTGTTATTATCTATTTAAAAATTCTGATCTACAGGTAATTACTGTAATTCATGTTCAAAATTGCCATTTTTAGTTATACAAGGATTGGAGAAAAATATGGAAACACTGCGAGAAATACATGTTTGAACATAAATGCAGATGCTAGCCACGCCTACTATTTGCGCTGTTGTAGAGCATGACACCTGTGCAATGTCCTCCATACGTTGCAAGTGTCAATCGCGGCCAGAACACAGTTCTCAGTAGTCGTAAGTGCGTTCTGTCGGAGCTGAGTGATTGCGATCGTGGGCAAATTGTTGGTGTTCGTATGGTGGATGCTTCCGTAACCAAGGTGGCTGAAACGTTTGGAGTTCAAAGAGGCACCGTATCGAAGGTTTATACGGCACATAATGAAAGCACAAAAGCATTACCCGCTAACTCACAACTCGATCGAAATTATGTTTTGATTGATCGTGACAGACGGTCATTAATGAGGACTGTGACAAAAAAGAGGGGACGACAGCTGCAAAAGTCACTGCAGAAATCAAGGTCGCACTCTCAGACCCTGTCAGCACCAAAACAACACGAAGGGAGCACCAGCAGCAGGGAACTATAGGGCGACAGGAATTCCAAAACTATTCCTCAGTGATGCAGATACAAGTAACAGGAAAACGTGGTGCCAAACCCACGAAACCCGGGCTATGAACGATGGAAGAAAATTATTACTCGGATGAATCTTGTTTCAAGCTGTTTCCAACTTGCTGTCACGTTGACGTTCGAAGAGTGAAACTTGGCGGGAGTTTGACGACGTTTGAGCACTCACACTATGGTATTCCACGGACGCTATTGTTACTCATCAACGTCGCTTTACTGCCAAGGATCAAATGACCATTTTGGCTGATCAGGCCCACCCCACGGTACAATGTTTGTTCCCCGATGACCTTATTGACGCAGCCCGTTACGTTGAGGCCTGGTATAGTGAGCACGCGGATGAATTGTCGCATCTATCCTGACCAACACTGTTATCAGATCTCAGTATTACTGACTCTTTGTGATCTACTTGGGAGAGAAAGGTGTGGGATAGCTGTTCACCTCTGTCCTAATTACAACGGCTTGCCACTGTTTTGCAGGAAGAATGGTGTAAGACACTTACACAGGACCTGTATATAACCATTCCGAGAGGACTGGAAGCTATCTCTCATGCCAACGGTTTTCCTGCACCGTTTTAGGCATAGTAATGTGTTTTGCTGTAGATTTTTCCATGTTTTTGTCCATTCCTTGTACATCCTTACATCCCTGGCGTTTTTTCTGAGACCAAACTAACACTCCTGCTGTGTACTATAGCCGAACAAACTCACTTACATGGTCGGATAATACACTACTGGCCATTAAAATTGCTACACCACAAAGATGAAGTGCTACAGACGCGAAATTTAACCGACAGGAAGAAGATGCTGTGATATGCAAATGATTAGCTTTTCAGAGCATTCACACAAGGTTGGCGCCGGTGGCGACACCTACAACAAGCTGACATGAGGAAAGTTTCCAACCGATTTCTCATACACAAACAGCAGTTGACCGGCGTTGCCTGGTGAAACGTTGTTGTGATGCCTCGTGTAAGGAGGAGAAATGCGTACCATCACGTTTCCGACTTTGATAAAGGTCGGATTGTAGCCTATCGCGATTGCGGTTTATCGTTCGCGACATTGCTGCTCGCGTTGGTCGAGATCCAATGACTGTTACCAAAATAAGGAATCGGTGGGTTCAGGAGGGTAATACGGAATGCAGTGCTGGATCCCAACGGCCTCGTATCACTAGCAGTCGAGATGACAGGCATCTTATCCGCATGGCTGTAACGGATCGTGCAGCCACGTCTCAATCCCGGAGTCAACAGATAGGGACGTTTGTAAGACAACAACCATCTGCACGAAGAGTTCGATGACGTTTGCAGCAGCATGGACCATCAGCTCGGAGACCATGGCTGCGGTTACCCTTGACGCTGCATCACAGACACAGCGATGGTGTACTCAATGACGAACCTGGGTACACGAATGGCAAAACGTCATTTTTTCGGATGAATCCAGATTCTGTTTACAGCATCATGATGGTCGTATCCGTGTTTGGCGACATCGCGGTGAACGCACATTGGAAGCGTGTATTCGTCATCGCCATAATGGCGTATCACTCGGCGTGATGGTATGGGGTGCCATTGGTTACACGTCTCGGTCACCTCTTGTTCGCATTGACGGCACTTTGAACAGTGGACGTTCCATTTCAGATGTGTTACGACCAGTGGCTCTACCCTTCATTCCATCCCTGCGAAACCCTACATTTCAGTAGGATAATGTACGACCGCATGTTGCAGGTCCTGTACGGGTCTTTCTGGATACAGAAAATGTTAGACTGCTGCCCTGGCCAGCACATTCTTCAGATCACTCACCAATTAGTCAATGGTGGCCGAGCAACTGGCTCATCACAATACGCCAGTCACTACTCTTGATGAACTGTGGTATCGTATTGAAGCTGCATGGGCAGCTGTACCTGTACACGACATCCAAGCTCTGTTTGACTCAATGCCCAGGCGTATCAAGGCCGTTATTACGGCCAGAGGTGGTTGTTCTGGGTACTGATTTCTCAGGATCTATGCAGCCAAATTGCGTGAAAATGTAATCACGTGTCAGTTCTAGTATAATATATTTATCCAATAAATACCCGTTTATCATTTGCATTTCTTCTTGGTGTAGCAATTTTACTGGCCACTATTGTAGGTTCCCGTATCGCCATAGGCAATAGTCGATGGCGGCAGTATTAGGTGTCACACTTTAGGCCTTAGATACATCCCTCATATGATGACACCCACCATCACTTACCGCAACGGTGCCCTATGCAAGCCTGGCGCATCGTCTCATGTTTTCATTGTACCCTTGCTCTGTCATTAATATCCATCAACGTGTACCTTGGCTCATGAGTCCAAGCGACCTTTCTTTTCAAGAAACGGCCCTTTGCCACGATTTAGTTTGAACACATGAAAGTCACCAACTGCAATAATACAAAGAACAACTTGGAGTGTTAGTACAGATATAAGGCCGAAGCCGTTCATAAGTCAGTTAACTGCAAGTCATTAATAGTGCGGTTACTGTCAGTCCATATAGTATGAATGTAGTTCAGGTAACACAGGAGCTGTAGTCAGACGGGTAGATTGTGTGAACAGCTTGATGTGCGATGAGAAGAAAATTAAGTATTCCGGGATTTTTATTTCTTTATTGATCATTTCATTCTCCCCACATGGTGGGGGTGCTGGCAGTAGCCAAATTCTTGATTTTCAGCCAGATTGTGTTAAAATATCAGTACCAGAAATATAATTTTAGGATTTATTCTGAAACAAAGATAACGATAGTGTGACTGATACCAAGAGATGAGAACGATGATGAGTGTGACACATCTAGTAGATCCCGCGAGTTCCATGCCAGTAGTTGGGCTGGCGGTCTAGTGGCAGAGTGCGTACTTGGAAACCGAGAGGTCACGGGATCGCATTCCGGTCGGACCACGGAAATTTTCGGCCTGCCTTTAATCTAGCTCTCGCCTCTCAACAGTGTGATTAGTCGCCAGAAACGACACGCAGTTTGGATTCCAAGTTACACTGTTGGCCCGTGCCCCGGTTGGATAACTGGGATAGACTGGGACACGCAAGTCACCGAAGTGGCGTCAAAATATACTCTAAGACAAAAAAACGACGCATTGCGAAGGAATTGTCCGAATGGGACGGAAATCGTAGATGTGATGTACATGTACAGACAGACAAATGATTATAAATTCAGAAACACTGATTGATTTATTTAAGAGTTAGAGCTTCATAAATTGAACAATTCAATAATGTTTGGGAAACCTGAGGTGGACCAACGCGTTACTGACTCGCTTGATTTCTGAAGATCATTCTCTTGAATAAATCATCCAATGTTTCTGAACCTGTAATCATTTGCTTGTCTGTGCATATACATCACATCTATCGATTTTCGCCCCGTTCAGCTAATTCCTTCGTGTTGCGTAGTTTTTTTTCCGTTTCTTCTCATCTTAGAGTGTATACACGTATACATACATCTTCTAACTGTAATACTTGCCTTACTGAGTTATATCTTAACATAAGGTTAGAACTCTTAATAAGAAGATTATGACAGCATTTTAAATTTTTTATTTCCTTCAATAATCACATGAAACATTGAAAATTAAATTTTTGTAGCTCCTGAAAGCCGTTAGATGTTTAACCAGCAACTGGGACCGGGTTTCCGTGCATCAGTTTACTCGTTTAGTAATATAGATTGCTTCCACTAACGCTGTGTCGGAAGGAAGGAAGGAAGGAAGGATGGATAGAGGGATCAAGGGAAATAGGAAAATAAAGGTAAATGAGTCACTATGTTGGAAGCGGTGGATGATCTGGCTCGTTAGTGGGATGTCAACTGAAGACCAGAGTAGGAAAGAGCGAGAATGGGTCAGGAGGTTAGGAGAGGTGTTGGAGCCTTGAAGAAGGGAATGAGTGTGTGGTATAGGGCTATAGCTTGTAGGACTGGAAGACGCCGCTGCTGATTTCTGGTTCAGGAAAAAGGAAACTGTCGAAACTGGCGTGGAAATGGATGTGGAAGGTGTGGAGGTGGAAGGAGTGTGAGACGCATTGGTATAGCACCTGAAAGCAGCCCAGAATAGAAGTGGGTTGGGTAGGAAACTGTATTTTGATCTTCGAGGCGGGGGGATGTGTAGAATATGTGAGGATGTTCTAGGGATTTAAATACAGGAGGAAATTCTGTTATCTGTCGGAGAACATATGTAGCAGGGGGAAGGCGGATATAGTATGCGAAGTGAAGTGCATGGCGTTCTAAGACTTGTAAGTTGTGTTGAAATTATGGGGGTGTGGAAACTCATGCTGCGGTGACAAAGGTGGATTAGGCTTTTGCAGCAATCTACATGAACAGCCTGTTGGGAGTTTTCGTAATTTTTAGCTATTGTAGGATTTTTGTTGTGTGGTTAGTAGGCTAGGGATGGTCAATGACAGTGGTCAACCAAAGACGGCCCACAGGCCGCTTGCGGCTCGAATCAAGTATTCGAGCGGCCCGAGGTTCTTAGCCGTATTTTGTAATAATATCCATCTACCAACTAACAGCTAAATTAGAAAATGTCAACTAGCGTTAAGAACTTCTTATGAGTGTCCTTTTCCTGCTCGATAACGAACGGAAATACTTACAGAGACAGTAGTATTTAATGCTTAATTCCATTTGACATTGGTGAATTTGTCCTCGGGCTAAGTGATTTTGACCACTGACCTCAGCGGCAGAATAAGTTGTTCTAAGGATGTGAGGGGGGAAACGTTTCATTGTTTGTATTCGGTGACGACTTATCATGGGCGTGACCGCGTCGCACGGATCAGTTGCTTTGGTACAAATTTCAAACAGGACAGTTCAAAATGTGCGCTAACCACGACATCAAGTACTAACATGGTCTCATTTAGATTGTTGTTGTTGTTGTTGTGGTCTTCAGTCCTGAGACTGGTTTGATGCAGCTCTCCATGCTACCCTATCCTGTGCAAGCTTCTTCATCACATCAACCTACATCCTTCTGAATCTGCTTAGTGTATTCATCTCTTGGTTTCCCTCTACGATTTTTTCCCTCCACGCTGCCCTCCAATGCTAAATTTGTGATCCCTTGATGCCTCAGAACATGTCCTACTAACCGGTCCCTTCTTTTTGTCAAGTTGTGCCACAAACTTCTCCCCAATTCTATTCAATACTTCATCATTAGTTATGTGATCTACCCATCTAATCATCAGCATTCTTCTGTAGCACCACATTTCGAAAGCTTCTATTCTCTTCTTGTCCAAACTATTTATCGTCAATGTTTCACTTCCATACATGAAAATGGTTCAAATGGCTCTGAGCACTATGGGACTCAACTGCTGTGGTCATAAGTCCCCTAGAACTTAGAACTACTTAAACCTAACTAACCTAAGGACAGCACACAACACCCAGCCATCACGAGGCAGAGAAAATCGCTGACCCCGCCGGGAATCGAACCCGGGAACCCGGGCGTGGGAAGCGAGAACGCTACCGCACGACCACGAGATGCGGGCACTTCCATACATGACTACACTCCATACAAATACAGTCAGAAACGACTTCCTGACACTTAAATCTATACTCGATGTTAACAAATTTCTCTTCTTCAGAAACGCTTTCCTTGCCATCGCTAGTCTACATTTTATATCTTCTCTACTTCGACCATCATCAGTTATCTTGCTCCCCAAACAGCAAAACTCCTTTACTACTTTAAGTGTCTCATTTCCTAATCTAATACCCTCAACATCACCTGACTTAATTCGACTACATTCCATTATCCTGGTTTTGCTTTTGTTGATGTTCATCTTATATCCTCCTTTCAAGACACTGTACATTCCGTTCAACTGCTCTTCCAAGTCCATTGCTGTCTCTGCCAGAATTACAATGTCATGGGCGAACCTCAAAGTTTTTATTTCTTCTTCTCCATGGATTTTAATACCTACTTCGAATTTTTCTTTTGTTTGCTTTACTGCTTGCTCAATATACAGATTGATTACATAGGGGAGAGGCAACAACTGTCTCACTCCCTTCCCAACCACTGCTTCCCTTTCATGCCCCTGGACTCTTATAACTGCCATCTGGTTTCTGGTTTGTAAATAGCCTTTCGTTCCCTGTATTTTACCCCTGCCACCTTTAGAATTTGAAACAGAGTATTCCAGTCAACATTGTCAAAAGCTTTCTCTAAGTCTACAGATGCTAGAAACGTAGGTTTGTCTTTCCTTAATCTTTCTTCTAAGATAAGTCGTAAGGTCAGTATTGCCTCACTTGTTCCAATATTTCTACGGAATCCACACTGATCTTCCCCGAGGTCGGCTTCTACCAGTTTTTCCATTCGTCTGTAAAGAATTCGTGTTAGTATTTTGCAGCTGAGACTTATTAAACTGGTAGTTCGGTAATTTTTACATCTGTCAACACCTGATTTCTTTGGGATTGGAATTATTATATTCTTCTTGAAGTCTGAGGGTATTTCACCTGTCTCATACATCTTGCTCAACAGATGGTAGATATTAGGCGTTGTTCAAGCAACTTATATGTTGGGCAGTTCCTCCCGGTTGTGCCGCAGGTCTTTTTGCCCCTTCGTGTACATGGTATGCATACAGCGGATTTTCTGCATTCCTTTCTTATATGGTTCTCCTCTCCGCACCTGGAGCAAGCCGGCTTCCTACTACAATATTTATGTACATGATCAATGTCCCCACAATTGTGGCAACGGGGTACGATTAAGTAGTCTTTCACGTTTATGGCGTGAAAACCTATGTACACCCTGCCCATAGCTGTTAGTTTCCTCCATAATCCCCCTGTAACTTCGGCAACATGGTGAACAACGTCTCTGTCCCTAGGTCCCGTCCTAAATCTGAGTTTGAAGTCTTTTAGAAAAGTTTCCATGCTTATGTCAGAGTCCTCAAGGTTTTGCCGATATAGGGTCTCACATAGGCCCTCATCTGTCATTGATTTGGGGACGTCATATAAGATGACAAGTGGATTTCTCTTTCTGGGGGGTTCACATTTAACTGACTTACATAGCTTTTGGTTTCCTAGCAGCTTGTTCTTGTCATCCTCTGAGGCTACGTCTACAATAACTACATTTTTTGTCACTTTAACCTTGTTAATTCTAATCTTTTCCCTGACGGGATTTACGGTGGTGGCAAAAACTTCCTGCACCTTCTTAATGTCCTGGCCGGGTAATGGTCTTAAAAAGACTGCAGTGTCTGGTCGTTTAGAGACCTTTGCAATAGTCTCTTTGGTTGTTTGGGCCTTTGGTGCAGCCTGTGCTGCGACGCCGGACCATGTCTTGCCTGGTTGTTTCCTAAGCCGTTCATTCTCCCTTTCGAGCTCCTCAATTCTCCCTTCAAGCTTTGCATTGGCTATCGCCCATGCTGCTAATTCGTTTTTAATAGCCTGCACTGCGGCCTGACTAATTTTTCCGTTTTTAACGTTTTGATCCAGAAACTGAGTGATCCTCATATGTCTATCTAAATTGCTCTCTTCCATCGTCTGACCCAGGCCGTCCTGTGGAGAGGGGTCAGATAGCATCGAAGCCCTTGTGGGCGCACTTAGGTCGCTTGTCTCTTCAGTGGCCATCATTATTAGACAAGCCAAAAAAAGGGGTTGGAAGCCCGTCTCTTACCCCGGACCCGCTCCTCTGGCATGGGGGGGGGGGGACTAAGATGCAGCTCGCCCACCAACCTCGTCCCTAGGTCAAGGGCATCCCTAAGCCGCCGAGTTCAGTACACCGTTGCCAGTGTCCAGGTCTCCTTCAGTGGCCTCGTCACCGACGATTTCTCCCAGTGTTCATCGGCAAGTGCACCCCGCACTCCGGAGAAGCGGATGCACTTCTCGTCCTTTGCCGCCTACTAGCCCGAGCTCCCACCTGCAGGCCAAGGGACCCGCTCCTACTCAGGTGGCGGGCCGGTCGCCCAGTCGTTCGACGGTCTGGACCCAGCTAACCTGGCCCAGGCGATGTCACCAGGACTGGCTCTCCCAAGGCCGTCAGTAGTTCTAATGGAATGTTGTCTACTCCTGGGGCCTTGTTTCGACTTAGGTCTTTCAGTGCTCTGTCAAACTCTTCACGCAGTATCGTATCTCCCATTTCATCTTCATCTACATCCTCTTCCATTTCCATAATATTGTCCTCAAGTACATTGCCCTTGTATAGACCCTCTATATACTCCCATCTTTCTGTTCCCTTCTTTGCTTATGACTGATTTTCCATCTGAGCTCTTGATATTCATACAAGTGGTTCTCTTTTCTCCAAAGGTCACTTTAATTTTCCTGTAGGCAACATCTATCTTACCCCTAGTGATATATGCCTCTACATACTTACATTTGTCTTCTAGCCATCCCTGCTTAGCCATTTTGCACTTCATGTCAAGCTCATTTTTGAGACGTTTGTATTCCTTTTTGGCTGCTTCATTTACTGCAATTTTATATTTCCTCCTTTCATCAATTAAATTCAGTATTTCTTCTTTCACCCAAGGATACTACTAGCCCTCGTCTTTTTACCTACTTGATCCTCTCCTGCCTTCACTACTTCATCCCTCAGAGCTACCCATTCTTCTTCTACTGTACTTCTTCCCTCCATTACTGTCAACTGTTCCCTTATGCTCTCCCTGAAACTCTGTACAACCTCTGGTTTATCCCTCCATTACTGTCAACTGTTCCCTTATGCTCTCCCTGAAACTCTGTACAACCTCTGGTTTAGTCAGTTTATCCAGGTCCCATCTCCTTAAATTCCCACCTTTTTGCAGTTTCTTCAGTTTTAATCTACAGTTCATAACCAATAGATGGTGGTCAGAGTCCACAGCTGCCCCTGGAAATGTCTTACAATTTAAAACTTCGTTCCTAAATCTCTGTCTTCCATTATATGATCTATCTGATACCTTCTAGTATCTCCAGGATTCTTCCATGTATACAACCTTCTTTCATGATTTTTGAGCCAAGTGTTAGCTATGATTAAGTTATGCTCTGTGCAAAACTCTACCAGGCGGCTTCCTCTTTCATTTCTTAGCCCCAATCCATATTCACCTACTATGTTTCCTTCTCTCCCTTTTCCTACTCTCGAATTCCAGTCACCCATGACTATTAAATTTTCGTCTCCCTTCACTACCTGAATAATTTCTTTTATCTCATCATACATTTCATCAATTTCTTCATCATCTCATTTAGATTAAAGTTATATATTGAGTGCACAATGCACAGTGTGATGAACAATTTTTTATCTTGATAGACAATAATGATGCAACATATATTTTTCACTTATGTGTGTTACTTATGGCCAACGGCCTTGCCGCAGTGGTAACACCGGTTCCCGTCATATCACAGAAGTTAAAGGCTTTTGGGCTGGGCTAGCACTTGGATGGGTGACCATCCGGTCTGCCGAGCGCTGTTTGCAGGCGGGGTTCACTCAGCCCTTTTGAGGCAAACTGAGGAGCTACTTGATTGAGAAGTAGCGGTTCGGGTCTCGGAAACTGACATTCGAGCCGGGAGAGCGGTGTGTTGACCACATGCCCTTCCATATCCGCATCCGATAATTATGCCTGTGGGCTGAGGATGACACGGGGCCGGTCAGTACCCTTGGGGTTTCATGGGCTGTTCAGGGTGGAGTTAAGTTTTAGTTTTTATGTTATTTATGTAGGATAATTTTATATGAAAGTATATGTACACGGAAGATGACATCCACTGCTTTTAAATGCTTAAAAATGGATACTAAATAAAATAAAAGTGACATGGATTTGTAAATGTGCATTATAGAGACGGTCGGCTTCAAACGTGGTGCATATTTGTAGCAAGGAATGTGCAATTAAGTTAAGACTATTGTAATGTAACGCCAAAAGAAGAAAAGAATGGTATTCATAACATTTAGTAAACATATGCGATCGTGTCTCATATTCCATAATACATTTAAATATAGGTCCATTTACTGCTGTTAATGAATTAATCTTCTGCTCACGCAAACAACACTTTGTCAAGCAATTGCAGCGTCACAACTCTGGCGTCACTGAGAGTGGCAGCAGTCTGAAAGAGAACTGTCTATGCTAAGTGTTCCAAATGGTGCCGACTTTCAACGATAAGTAGTTGGGGATCAGTTGCTGAATGGTAACACCGGTTTCCGTCAGATCACCGAAGTTAAGCGCTGTCGGGCCTGGCAAGCACATTGATGGGTGACCTTCCAGGTCTGCCGAGCGCTGTTGGCAAGCGGGGTGCACTCAACCCTTGTGAGACCATTTGAGAAGCTAAATGATTGAGAAGTAGCTGCGGTCACGAAAGCTGACGACGACGGAAGAGCGGTGTGTCGGTTATATACTCCTGCATGTCTGCATCCAATGACGCTTATCGGCGGAGGATGACATGGCGGTCGGTCGGTTCCGTTGGGCCTCCCGAGGGCTATTCGGACGAAAATTTACTTTAGAGTGAGTGGTCATCGTATCCCGCCGTTACTGGAGGAAATGTATTGCGGGCTCATAACATATTAATTTACTAAGATTACCAATTAATAATAAGGTCGGTACACATACGGTCGTAGATACTGCCCCACAATACCAGTTTTGGCGCCTTAGCAAAAAAGTTTAGCGACCACTGGTCTCGGGTATTGGTGACATGAAGTGCCCCGGTTGCGACGGCGCCATTTAAGGGAAAATGGTCCGCAGCTCGTGGTCGTGCGGTAGCGTTCTCGCTTTCCGCGCACGGATTCCCGGGTTCGATTCCCGGCGGGGTCAGGGATTTTCTCTGCCTCGTGATGACTGGGTGTTGTGTGATGTCCTTAGGTTAAGTCCCATAGTGCTCATAGCCATTTTTTTAAGGGAAAATGGCGCCACATGGCACACGTAGCACAAGTGGTGTGGCCTATTCTTTCGTGACAATAGGCGTGCCATCAGTTTTTAAAAGTTGCATGTCCATCTTTAGCGAAATATCGATATCGCTACGTGAAACCATAGTTTCCCTTGCTTCACTCACCTAATGATGATCTTGTACTAATTTCAGTCTTCGTGTCTATGTGATACAGCACACTACACAAGCACTTTCACGCCACCGCAGTATTTGTCAAACCGTTCTGGATCCATTTTCCGTGTTGAATTTACACCTAATGTGTTTGGTGCTGTACGCCAACTAATGGTTCAAATGGCTCTGAGCACTATGGGACTTAACATCTATGGTCATCAGTCCCCTAGAACTTAGAACTACTTAAACCTAACTAATCTAAGGACATCACACAACACCCAGTCATCACGAGGCAGAGAAAATCCCTGACCCCGCCGGTAATCGAACCCGGGAACCCGGGCGTGGAAAGCGAGAATGCTACCGCACGACCACGAGCTGCGGACAGCCATCTAATGGATCCGCATAGACGGACAGTAGGTTCCTGTATTGTTCGCTGCTAATAGAGGATTGCAGACTTACAAGGGTGCCCGATTTCCTGACATGGAAACAATCCCATACGAGAAACTTTTCCGAACCTCAGCCTGTTATCAAGACGGCCGAATCACCTTACGGTAATTTCAACGTACTCGGGCCACGAGCAGACATATCTGCTGTCGCCAACGCTACTGTCTAAACTGTCAGCATTCGCTCGTTTACCACACTGACAATGAGATTCCTGATATCTGCCGCTTGAACTTTGCTACTCGTGTTGCGCGTGTTCACAGGGCACTATCCTCTTGTCGTTCCCCACGCCACTTTGACGGTGGGCATCTTGTGACACGACGAAAGTCCTTGCCACCGGCGAGTACAACCGTGTACCGCGACTCATCCATGCTTCGATGTCGGATTCCTGCATCGAAGTTAATCACTGTGCTCTGTGACGTGCTGTGAGCAGAATTTCATTTGTGGAGGGCAATGGCTTTGTATCCAATAAGCGATGAGATTGTTGTGGACATTACGCCAGTTAACCGGTTGCTGTTGTCCAGCATTGAACTAACGTGTAATTTTCTGCACAGTGGCTCGTCTATCCTCTCTTACAACTCTCGATAGTCGATAGCGACCCATATCGGCAATTTATTGCCCTCAGCAGTTGAGTATGGCGGCAGCGGTTTCCTCTGAATCGAGATACTCGCAGTACACTCTCGACACGGTGGCACGTTAGAAACCCGGTACTCCACAGTCTCGGGAGCTCTTATATGGAGCTTCTTGCCCAACTAGCGCTCGACTTTCAAATCAATGTATAGTAAAAGATCTGACGACATCTTAATTACGAGACGTGCTGCCAAATTATTCCTCTTTCTCTCTCTCTCTCTCTCTCGCTTTGTCCGCCGCTCGTTTTCTGGCGGTCGCGTTCTCCCTTCCCGAGCACGGGGTCCCGGGTTCGATTCCCGGCGGGGTCAGGGATTTTCGCCTGCCTCGCTCGAGATGACAGCGTGTTTGTGTTGTCCTTCTCATTTCAACCTCATTCATGAAAGAGGCGAGATTGGGCTGAGCAAAGGTTGGGAATTTGTTGTATGAGCGCTGATAACCGCGCATTTGAGCGCTCCACAAACAAACCAAACATCATCATCGTCATCTCTCTCTCTCTCTCTCTTTCCGGCAAAGGAACTCTGTCTAATTCATGTGATCACGAACAAGTGTATAACGAACCCAGTGCTTGTTGCGACCGTGCAATATAGATAGGTCAGACTGGACTGTTACTTTTGTTACGTGAACGTCCGTACTCCATGCTTACAACGTAAGTATGGAAATGGCCATTGACAACTGTGGACCGACGAGAGCGGCAGCACCGCTTTGATTACGTCCTAGAAAGACATGCGGATTGAAGCCACGTATAGCTCATCGTTATCAATGGCACCGCTGGCGATAATGAGGGCAGCACTGACAAGGGAACCGCACCTAGTAGTCATCATCTATTTCTTTCAAATTTATGGTATATGCAAGGTTTGCCAGAAATGAAAGTTACGAAAGTGGGACCTCCAGATAGTTAAGCGTTTAGACAAAATAGCAGTTTCGGTGAGGATTGGGCGAGGCATGAGCCAGTTATGGTAACGTAGTTTCAATGCCGCGATTGGCGCAGCTGAGAGTACAGAATGGTGATCTGAAGGTTGTGGGTTCGAATCCCCATGATAATTTTTTTTTATTTTCAATATTTACGTTGGTTACACTGCAAATAAATCGAAATAATGCTCCATATTTTGTGTTTATTAACATTTTCATTTTTTTTATTTGGTCATCAGTCTAATGACTGGTTTGATGCGGCCCGCCACGAATTCCTTTCCTGTGCTAACCTCTTCATCTCAGAGTAGCACTTGCAACCTACGTCCTCAATTATTTGCTTGACGTATTCCAATCTCTGTCTTCCTCTACAGTTTTTGCCCTCTACAGCTCCCTCTAGTACCATGGAAGTCATTCCCTCATGTGTTAGCAGATGTCCTATCATCCTGTCCCTTCTCCTTATCAGTGTTTTCCACATGTTCCTTTCCTCTCCGATTCTGCGTAGAACCTCCTCATTCATTACCTTATCAGTCCACCTAATTTTCAACATTCATCTATAGCACCACATCTCAAATGCTTCGATTCTCTTCTGTTCCGGTTTTCCCACAGTCCATGTTTCACTACCATACAATCCTGTACTCCAGACGTACATCCTCAGAAATGTCTTCCTCAAATTAAGGCCGGTATTTGATATTAGTAGACTTCTCTTGGCCAGAAATGCCTTTTTTGCCATAGCGAGTCTGCTTTTGATGTCCTCCCTGCTCCGTCCGTCATTGGTTATTTTACTGCCTAGATAACAGAATTCCTTAACTTCATTGACTTCGTGACCATCAATCCTGATGTTAAGTTTCTCGCTGTTCTCATTTCTACTACTTCTCATTACCTTCGTCTTTCTCCGATTTACTCTCAAGCCATACTGTGTACTCATTAGACTGTTCATTCCGTTCAGCAGATCATTTAATTCTTCTTCACTTTCACTCAGGATAGCAATGTCATCAGCGAATCGTATCATTGATATCCTTTCACCTTGTATTTTAATTCCACTCCTGAACCTTTCTTTTATTTCCATCATTGCTTCCTCGATGTACAGATTGAAGAGTAGAGGCGAAAGGCTACAGCCTTGTCTTACACCCTTCTTAATACGAGCGTTTTTGATCGTCCACTCTTATTATTCCCTCTTGGTTGTTGTACATATTGTCTATGACCCGTCTCTCCTTATAGCTTACCCCTACTTTTTTCAGAATCTCGAACAGCTTGCACCATTTTATATTGTCGAACGCTTTTTCTAGGTCGACAAATCCTATGAAAGTGTCTTGATTTTTCTTTAGCCTTGCTTACATTATTAGCCGTAACGTCAGAATTGCCTCTCTCGTCCCTTTACTTTTCCTAAAGCCAAACTGATCGTCACCTATCGCATTCTCAATTTTCTTTTCCATTCTTCTGTATATTATTCTTGTAAGTAGCTTCGATACATGAGCTGTTAAGCTGATTGTGCGATAATTCTCGCACTTGTCAGCTCTTGCCGTCTTCGGAATTGTGTGGATGATGCGTTTCCGAAAGTCAGATGGTATATCGCCAGACTCATACATTCTACACACCAACGTGGATAGTCGTTTTGTTGCCACTTCCCCCAATGATTTTAGAAATTCTGATGGAATGTTATCCATCCCTTCTGCCTTATTTGACCGTAAGTCCTCCAAAGCTCTTTTAAATTCCGATTCTAATACTGGATCCCCTATCTCTTCCATATCTTCTAAATCGACTCCTGTTTCTTCTTCTATCACATCAGACAAATCTTCACCCTCATAGAGGCTTTCAATGTATTCTTTCCACCTATCTGCTCTCTCCTCTGCATTTAACAGTGGAATTCTCGTTGCACCCTTAATGTTACCACCGTTGCTTTTAATGTCACCAAAGGTTGTTTTGACTTTCCTGTATGCTGAGTCTGTCCTTCCGACAATCATATCTTTTTCGATGTCTTCATATTTTTCCTGCAGCCATTTCGTCTTAGCTTCCCTGCACTTCCTATTTATTTCATTCCTCAGCGACTTGTATTTCTGTATTCCTGATTTTCCCGGAACATGTTTGTACTTCCTCCTTTCATCAATCAACTGAAGTATTTCTTCTGTTACCCATGGTTTCTTCGCAGCTACCTTCTTTGTACCTATGTTTTCCTTCCCAACTTCTGTGATGGCCCTTTTTAGAGATGTCCATTCCTCTTCAACTGTAATGCCTACTGCGCTATTCCTTATTGCTGTATCTATAGCGTTAGAGAACTTCAAACGTATCTCATTCCTTAGTACTTCCGTATCCCACTTATTTGCGTATTGATTCTTTCTGACTAATGTCTTGAACTTCAGCCTACTCTTCATCATTACTATATTGTGATCTGAGTCTATATCTGCTCCTGGGTACGCCTTACAATCCAGTATCTGATTTCGGAATCTATGTCTGACCATGATGTAATCTAATTGAAATCTTCCCGTATCTCCTGGCCTTTTCCAAGTATACCTCCTTCTCTTGTGATTCTTGAACAGGGTATTCGCTATTACTAGCTGAAACTTGTTACAGAACTCAATTAGTCTTTCTCCTCTTTCATTCCTTGTCCCAAGCCCATATTCTCCTGTAACCTTTTCTTCTACTCCTTCCCCTACAACTGCATTCCAGTCGCCCATGACTATTAGATTTTCGTCCCCCTTTACATACTGCATTACCCTTTCAATATCCTCATACACTTTCTCTATCTGTTCATCTTCAGCTTGCGACGCCGGCATGTATACCTGAACTATCGTTGTCGGTGTTGGTCTGCTGTCGACTCTGATTAGAACAACCCGGTCACCGAACTGTTCACAGTAACACACCCTCTGCCCTACCTTCCTATTCATAACGAATCCTACACCTGTTATACCATTTTCTGCTGCTGTTGATATTACCCGATACTCATCTGACCAGAAATCCTTGTCTTCCTTCCACTTCACTTCACTGACCCCTACTATATCTAGATTGAGCCTTTGCATTTCCCTTTTCAGATTTTCTAGTTTCCCTACCACGTTCAAGCTTCTGACATTCCACGCCCCGACTCGTAGAACGTTATCCTTTCGTTGATGATTCAATCTTTTTCTCATGGTAACCTGCCCCTTGGCAGTCCCCTCCCGGAGATCCGAATGGGGGACTATTCCGGAATCTTTTGCCAATGGAGAGATCATCATGACACTTCTTCAAATACAGGCCACATGTCCTGTGGATACACGTTACGTGTCTTTAATGCAGTGGTTTCCATTTCCTTCTGCATCCTCATGTCGTTGATCATTGCTGATTCTTCCGCTTTTAGGGGCAATTTCCCACCCCTAGGACAAGAGAGTGCCCTGAACTTCTATCCGCTCCTCCGCCCTCTTTAACAAGGCCGTTGGCAGAATGAGGCTGACTTCTTATGCCGGAAGTCTTCGGCCGCCAATGCTGATTATTTATCAAAATTTAGGCAGTGGCGGGGATCGAACCCGGGACCGAAGACGTTTTGATTATGAATCAAAGACGCTACCCCTAGACCACGGGTACGACGCAACATTTTCATAAAAGGCATTAAAAGAAAATAGAAATAAAAATTTGGAATTGCAAATAAATTTCCAGGAGGGGAGTGTAAGGCGTACACTAGAATTTCGTATAAGTTGTAAAACTGAATACTTTTATTGTTTTTCAGTTGATGATTTACACACGCTGCGGTTATATTCGTCGTAAAAGAGGAGAAGCAGTAATTTTGCGCACGTTATAAACGCAGTATTTTTGCAGTGATATGGTTGTAAGGTTTCATCGCATAAAATACAATATTTTGAGCATTATCTCAGTTTATTTGCAGTGTAAGTAACGTAAAAGGTGAAAATTAAAAAAAAAAGCGTCCACATGGGGACTCGATCCCACGACCCTTGGATTTCTGCTTTGTACCCTTTCCGCTGCGCCATCCGCTGCCTGTAAACTACGCCAACATAAGTGGCTTATGCTTCTCCCGACCCACGCCAAAACCGTTTGTTTTTTTCCCTTAAACGCTTGGCCATCAGTAACTCCCACTTCTGTCACTTACATTTCTGGCTAAGCTCTCGATACACGAAAAATTTTAACGAAATCGGTGATGACGAGTAGGTGCGGTCCGCTTGAGGTTGTTATGCCTGGGAGGGAAGCAAATGGAGCTGTTCGCGTACTTGCAGGACATGAGGAAATTATGCAGGAGTAAAATTTTTTATTGTCTCTGTAATTTTCTTCTTGCATAAGTAGTGCAAAAGAATAAGCAATCATTATTCCCTGTGAATTTCTCACTTCAACAATTCTAAAATGCCACGCTGTCCTAGACACAGTATTGGTCGGAAGGGGGTGCCTATCACAGGCCAGAGGGCCATGAGGTGGCACTTACTCCAATCCCCGCCAACTCTCTTTCCGCTGGAAAACAATACTCTCATCCAGTCTCTCCGCACAGGCAGGTGTATCTGTTTGAAGATATCCATTTGTCTTGAAATCTCAAAACTATTTCACCGTTAGCTGCTATTGTCCTTGCGACTCAAAATTCCACATTCCTCTGGGGTCTAAAAGCTTCCTTTAGAGTTGTACCTACAAATCGCAATTTCATTTCCTCTTACCAGCAAAGGAAAAAATTATGAAAATATGAATATAAAAAGTAACAAGTGGAAAAATGATTGTATCGGGATGCTAAAAAAGGGGAATATGCTGCTGTTTAAAATAGACTGAATAGTGGGGTACCAACTGCCTCATTCTACATCCATGATCAGCTTTAAAAATTTTACCAAAACATATCCGTGCTTAACGTGCAACTCACCCTTCAGTCCCAGAAGCTCTCCTAAATGTTACCGCTCACACTCACTAGTCCATCGCTGTAAGTCGCTCATACAAATACACTCCCACTTGCCCATTCTCACTTACTCATTCAGCCCAACTCATTGTCATTATATCTTTGGATCTGTCTACGTGCCAGAGTCGTCTCCCATCTTACAGCCACACTTTCCTTCGTTCTGTCCTGCTACTACGATCTCTTCTCACTGTCACCATGTCCCTCCTCTCACTGTCACCATGTCCCTCTTCCCCTCTCTTACTGCTACTATCTAATTCATTAGTTCCACTTCTACCGCCACTACCTCTCTCTTACTCGTTACTATTGTCATACAATCTGTCTCCCATCATCACTGGCCTTCGAGCACTTTCTTTTTCTCCTTCTCTTTATTCCTCTCGCGGTGACACTGTCCCCATCACTCTTTTACTAGCACTGTTCTGTCACAGTCAACTATGTTCCATTTCGACTGTATCCCTCTCTTTATCTCACACTCCCAGTGTCTTCATAACTCTTTCTCTATCACAACCGCTGTCTGCTGTCTTCCAGTATTTATTACTTTTGCGTCTCTTTCCCACTGCCTCTGTCTCTTTCTCTCTCAGCATAAGAAAGCGCCAATACACTCGCATGCCAAAGTTTTTGGGAAAATTTTTAAAGGCGCTGAAGAAGGCAGAATAAGGCATCTGGTACCCCACTTCTCAGTCAGTCTTTTCAACACGAGCATATTCGCCTTCTATGTGCTCCAATAGCAGCATTTTTCCGGTCGTTACCCTCGTTTCCTGCCACAGAACGGCATCTCATTTATATGAAAACGGTCAGTGAAATCTTGATAATTTATTTAGGTGAAACTGAAATAACGCAAAACTAATTTTGCATCTCAGGCCGGATTTTAGGTGCACAAAAATTTTGCTTGTACCCCAGTACCGCAACAAGAGGTTCCGAGAACCCTTTTGATGATAACGTAGACACTATATAGCATGTATCTCCGTGATGCGTCACTTTATGAAGTACGTTTTCGGCTCACACCGGATTTTACATGCGTATTCTACGAGTACAAGAAGGATAACTGTGAACCTCTTTGTCTCGGAAACGGATAAAGATATCAGTCAAATTTTTAACTTTCTTCGAGATTGGTATCTGAGGAATATATCGTAAAAATTTCAGCCATTTGCTGTGGGTAGAAGTCTTGGAATCTGCGGCTCAGTTTTGGTGTCCAAAAACCATGTTTTTGCGTTGTTTCTCAATAACGCTTAAAGATGTTTGAAAACGGAAAAACGGCACTTCTGCATAATTCCTTGAGAGTATAAAGCTAAAATTTTAGCAATTTTCTGCAGTTGGTTATGTAGATATCCGTCACTGACGGGGGGACATGGTGAAGAACGCGTTTTTCGTCTTTTCTGAGGAACCGTTCCTGTGTATTTGAATATTGTCTGCCTGATAGCAAAATAAAGTGGACAAACCTCTTATAAACTACACTCTCCAAATTACGTACACTGAACAGCGGTGGTATTAGTACGCTTGCTTATTAATAAACACATTCCCTCAGTAGTAACAGGTTTTATACTGTAAGAAATTGTGATTCGTTTCTTTCACCCTTTCGACTTCCACGAACCCCCCTCCCTCCCAACCTCCCCCACCTTTGCCCCCACACCCCATCTCCTGGAATTCAGATTCTACGCACTCTCATGCTTTTCCATATTGTAATTTTAGAAGTGAAGCGTTGTCAACTACTGCTTCAGGAAAATGGTTAGGTGGACCTCCACTGCACTACAGAACTGTTTGTGATCGTGTTTCCAAGTTACTGCTATGTTAGTGACAATTTGTGAACAGTGACCAAGAGAGCCACGGAAATGGAAACACCTCAACGCATCACAACGAGACTGCCACGCCAGAAGAACAAAGATGACCACAGCATTTACGAAAAGACTATGTAACATCAGTATGACCTTACTATAAAGTTGTTTTTGTAACGCCATTTAGCCTGAAGATGAGGTATAACCCTCGAAACATGTCTCTAAATAAATAAGTAATAGAATAGTTGACAAAGTTTGTGACTGGTAGCGGTAATTTAAAAAAAAAACCTTTACATATTTCTTGAGACAGTCACGGTCTAAAAAAAGTCAAAATGGCTTAAAAAGCAGAAATCTACTCATGCCAGTATTGCTGGTCCCTGTTTTGACCAGAACCGAAGTGGAATCTTCCTACACGTCGGACAGAGGCTTGTCGAATCTGAAAGCCAAATAAAAGAAGTTTGGAAACTAGACGGCTGAAAGGTGTTTGATTTGACATCCTTATTATCTCTGTGGTCGAGTGTCGTTTCTGTCATCTTAACCTGAAGCGGGGAATTTCCTGTGAACAGAGCATATTCTGCACTGCACTGAGGCGGCTAAAATAGGCCTGAATTTAGTACGTTTATACGAGGTAACTATCTCTTTGGGCGCCGGCCGAAGTGGCCGTGCGGTTAAAGGCGCTGCAGTCTGGAACCGCAAGACCGCTACGGTCGCAGGTTCGAATCCTGCCTCGGGCATGGATGTTTGTGATGTCCTTAGGTTAGTTAGGTTTAACTAGTTCTAAGTTCTAGGGGACTAATGACCTCAGCAGTTGAGTCCCATAGTGCTCAGAGCCATTTTTTTTTTATCTCTTTGGGGTTAGGGAAGGGGTGGTAGTGCGGTGGGAACGGGTGGGGGGGGGGGGAGGAAGGTATTCATCTTCTCACTGGTTTGATGCGACCTACCACGAGTTCTTCTCTTGTGCTAGCTACTTCATCTCAGAGTAGCACTTGCACCCTATG
The DNA here is from genome assembly GCF_023864275.1 of Schistocerca cancellata. Taxonomy (NCBI): domain Eukaryota; kingdom Metazoa; phylum Arthropoda; class Insecta; order Orthoptera; family Acrididae; genus Schistocerca; species Schistocerca cancellata. The sequence continues at coordinate 431,732,440 of NC_064628.1, forward strand.
TCCTTAATTATTTGTTAGATATGTACTGATCCCTGTGTTCCCCCACAGTTTTAGCCCTCTCCAGCTCCCTCTAATACCACGAAAGTTATTCTCTAATATCTTAATGCTATCTTATTATCCCGCATCTTGTTCTTGTCATTGTTTCCATATGGTCTGTTACGACCCAGGGAGCTGTGGCCACTTTATCTGCACAAACAGAATTAAATAGAAGGCAAAATTTGAAAGGCTCTACAAGTATACTGGATATACTGTTCCCTGAAAAACAATTTCATTACTTCCAATAGGTGTTGATACACCACCTTCGTAAGCTGTATGAAACAAAAGTCACACAGCATGCACATCAATAGCTAGCATGGTCACAAATGTAGTTATGGAATGATAGTATAATCCGTTCGACGCGCAAGTCCCCGAAATGGCGTCAAATCGAAAGACTTGCACCCGGTGAACGGTCTGTCCAACGGGAGGCCCAAGTCACACAACGTTTTATTTAGTATGAACAGTAGTAACAGCAAACAGTAAAAAATCTATAGATAACAAGCAATAGCAAGTCAAACCTAGGACTTGGATTCACAAATTACGCATGCTCAAGGCTGCTTGTAGTTCAGCCTCGTGTGTAAAGGCGTGCGCAGGAAAATTTGAAACTGATTGTCAAAGGGTGTTGCGTATGAAGATCTTAAGGTATCATAGATAAATAATTCCAAAGGACATCTTTCGTTGTAAGCTTATAGTATCTATGGTATTCTAAAATCCTCTGATTGTATATCCTGTGACAGACAGTTCCAAATTTTCCTGCACACACTCATACACAAGTAGCGGAACACTTATTCCGCGGTTTATCTTTCCGTTGTTTGAGGTTAACAGTGACTTTTTGTTGTTGTTTGTTATTACTGTTGTTCTCGGACCTAATATTATTCCATGCATATTACTGTTTAGGTCGTCTAGATTGGTAACCATCTAGTACATATCTGGGCGTAGAATGTGTTTTTGTTTTATATAATTCACTCTAATGTAAATAATGACACGGTTTTTGAGAAAACGTTATATGAAGTGCAGTTTTATTCCCTTTTGACTATCATTTACTTTCGTTTGTTGTTTTGGTTACAGATGCAGTTCAGAATGAGAAAAGCTGAAAAGTAGTCAGTAGTGCTTACTAAAGTACAACTGTGTTTTAAAATAACAACTTGATAGGAACGATTTCATCCCCTAAATATATCGATACTGTGATTACCCCCGGTAGAAGTCAACTAAAGAATTCATTTGTACCTTTATAGATTATCACTGGGCCAGTTCAAAATATCCATATTCTATATGTATTATTTCTGCTGTATGCTAATAATGTTCCAACAATTTTTTTTCCAATACGAACTGTTTACCTCTATTCGTCAATACGGTAGAAAAGATGAGTCGAGTAACAGCGAGCGGTTGCAGGTTTTACTTTCAGTAAACGTGCAGGCGTGGTATCCGCAGTGCGCGCCTGGTCGTACGAGCGACGCAGCCCAGCGAGCAGGTTAGCGCGGCGGGTTGCGTGCACGGCAGGGGCGCGCCCGGCCTTGGCTGGCGCAGCTCGGCGCGTGGCAGCTCGGTGCGGCTCCCCCTGCCCTGCTTTCCGCACTGGACTGTCCCGACCGACCCAGCCCGGCCGCCACCGCCACCCGGCAGACGCCCCGCTGCCGCCGCCACCGCCGCTCCGCCCCCGGCGCCCGCCCGCGTCTCCGCTGCATCAATTACGACGCCGCCGGCGTTGTATGTCGGTCAGCGCGTGCGTTGCTCGAAATCGATCACTCACCGTGCCGATGACACGGCTGCTCGCTTTGCATTGCGCCAACACTTGGTGTCGTTCCGGGGTGCCACCTCTTCCGGTTACATCGCCTTCCTCTATAAGTATCCGACACAGTATCGCACAGCTTATCAATATGATTCAGTGCGATCTCTCGGGTTTTTGATTAATGTTGTACTTGGAACACCTTGAAGCAAACGTACTAGAATCTTCTAAGGGCTACTTGTTTTTGTCGATACATCGGACGACACTTTTGAGGTATGAGTAGATGGAACGAAACAGCTCGAAGAGCTCCTGGAACATTTAAATTTCACCCTTTCTGATATAGAACGTACTACTGAACTTCAAAAGGATAGCCACCTAACAATCTTGGACATGTTAGTTAAAAGAAGAGCTGACAGATCCCTGGGTCACTTAGTATATAGAAAATCCTTGCACTCAGACCTCAATTTCCACGCTTTGAGCCTTCACAGATATGTTTCGTGCTAAGACTCCGATCCATAAAATTCGAACGCTGAGCCGTTTCAAAGAATTAAAACAACCACGAATAGTGTATCGAAGAAATGGCTACTCAGATCTACAAATTGAGCGGGTGTTGCACTGAGCGTCAACCACGCATGAGAGAAAGAAAAGCATTATGCTGGCCCGATCTCCTACAGAAAGATGTTATCCAGTGTATTTCATTCATGTCAACAAGGGAAAAAGTCTTCTTTGCTATAACAAGGTGGTTCAAATGGCTCTGAGCATTATGGGACTTAACTTCTGAGGTCATCAGTCCCCTAGAACTTAGAACTACTTAAACCTAACTAACCTAAGGACATCACACACATCCATGCCCGAGGCAGGATTAGAACCTGTGACCGTAGCGGTCGCGCGGTTCCAGACTGCAGCGCCTAGAACCTCTCGGCCACTCCGTCCGGCTTCATCAAGGTGGTCTAGATATCCGAAAGGCGGGTATGTATCACATTGCATGTGGATGTGGCATGTTTTACCGGGAAGAATATTAGCTCAATAGAGGAGAGCGACACCAACGACATAACTGAACGAAACAACGAAGTAAATTCGCTGTCACCGAGCACTACGTGCGATGCAAACGCCATGTTGCTGAGATAGCGTAGTTAAGGAGTAGGTGCAATCAAGTTAAAGACGTCGAGAACATGATAAACTGCAAAGTTTCCACTTAAGTAATGCTCGAGATCTCGCATCAGTTTATTAAGATATCACCGGCCACAGTATCCACCAGATCTGGGATATACTGAGGCAACGTGTGTTTCACGGAATATTAGTGCAGGGTCTGAGCACCAGAGGACATAGAAGGTGCCGAGACTCTAAATCTGTTATAAATAGCGAAGCGACATCAACAATACCACACAGTCTTGTTGGAGTCCAGTCTGTAAATACACGTAACAGCACAGCTTACAGCATCTGAATAAGACAATGGGGACGGTCTTCGAAATATGGAACCAATAACATAGCCGAACACCAGAAGGCACACCATGAATATGAATTCAGTCAGTTTTATGGTGCATACTGCTGTTCATACTACCACTCCGTAACTACATTTATAACCCTGCTACCCATTACTGTGCACGACGTATGACTTTTGTTTTGTACAACTTGTGAACGTGGAGTAGCAAGATCTATTGGAAGTAATGACACTATTTTTGATGGAACACTGCATGCAGTGCAGTTGTAGAGCCTTTGGTATTTTGACTTATCCTTAATTTTGGCGTGATATTGTGTTTCTGCACACAAATGGACCACAGCTCCCTGGGTCACAACAGCTGTAGAAGGTTACAACTTTAGGGAAACACAGAGATCGGAATGTGTCCAACAATAATTGAGGATTTTGGGTGCAAGGGCTACTGAGATCAGTAGGTTGACACAAGAGAGGAATTAGTGTGGCGGGCCGTATCAGACCAGCCAGAAGACTGAATCCCCCGCCCCCAACAAAAAAGGCACTATACTTATATACACGTAGTTAAATTCAGGTCCATTTCACCCATCTCACTGCAGGGCAGACCACTTTTTTCCCTTACATCCTTGTTCCATTCGTAAATAGTGCACAGGATGAACGAATCTTGGTAAGCCGCTGGATGTGCTTGGATGTATCTGATTGTTGTGTTATGATCATTATACGGGATTTGTGTGGCAGAAAGTAATATGTTACCGGACTCTGATTCGAACATATGATCTCGAAATATTGAGAGTACTATTAAAGCTGCAAGAGCGTACTTTCGTGGAAGATTCACCGTGTAAATTGCTTCCCCCCTATGTAATCTCACGAGAAGACGATGAAAATAAAATGGCACTTTCGGGCTCACGCAGCGGCTTGCCAACAATAGTTCTTCGGTGCAACATTCGCAACTGGAAGAGGAAAGGGAGACAAGTGACAGTGGTACACAAAGCACCCTTTGCAACACACCATAAGGTGGCTTACGACATATAGATTTAGATGTAGTAACTGCTTTGCTTACTACTTGTTTAATGTAGCAGTTTCACGTTCTCCCTCTCGACTTACGCTCCTGAGTGATTTAAGGTTATTCCTGTTTCCAGTGACTGTTCGCCAATTGTGAAATCGAATAATAATAGCTGTTTACGCCTGTTTATACTTGATAGGGTACATTTAGTTTGGTTGAGTCTTAACTTCCATTCCCTGTACCAAACGCAGATCTTTTGCTGTTCTTACCGAATTTTGTAACAATTTTCTGGCATTGCAACTTTACTATATAATACAGCAATACGTCTCCCCGTTGAGAGTGATGTGTGGAGATCTGTGTGAATTGAGTTTCATAAGGTCTCTGTTTGCTGAAGCAATGTTGATTGCTATAGAGGAAATCTCGCTTCACAGCAATACCGAGAGTCAGCCTCGCTGGAGAAGGTAATATTATCATAAATAGGTGGTATTCTTAATCCCGAGATCGCCAACCATACAAGGAGTTTCAAAACGAATATTCGGGTTTTAAGGTTTTGTAGCATATATTACACTCACATTACAATTATAAATAATACTCGAAATGAAAGAGAAACACAAACAGTTATTCTTACAATTATTCAGTGTGAGCACCGATTACACATCGACTCGATAGGCTAGTTCAGCTGGTATCGGAGACACATACCTATGATCGCGTCAGGTCGTGTGTGAACGTGGAGGTCATGCATCAAGTGCTGTGTCAACCGGCCCCTTGCGCTCGATCCACCGGTCGGATACAACGTCGTTTAACCAGTCACGTACTGAGTGATGCCAGTGAGGCGGCGCACCATGAAGATACGTTGTTCAGCTTCTTCCCATTGAGGCACGAGCCGTAGCTGTAACACATCAAGATAAGAACCATCAGTTACAGTTGATTCACCGAAAAAGAAATGCCCATAAACTTTCCGCGAGGATATTTCTTGAGGTTAAGCGTGAAAGACTCGCACTCGTTCAAAACGTTTTTCAGTCCCTTTTTGTCATTCCATACTCTTACCATTGCGCACAGGTATACAAGCAAAACTGTTTGAGTTGCTTTTTCATTTCGTGTATTACTTACGATTGTAAGTTGAACGTAATAAATGCTACAACGCCTTAAAACCGGTATGTTCATTTTTAAACACCCTGTATATTGAAAACTTGTGGTTGACAGAGCGTTACTTTTCCGTATTCAATCAACAGAAGGCAGCTTGTAGTCTGCCACCGTGAGAACATCCCATTGCAAACAGTTACTAGCAGCCTTTGCGTCGGTGAGTGGGAAGAGCCCAGACCCATGCATCGAAAGTGCTTATAATTCGAGATGCATAATAGGTAAGATATATATATATATATATATATATATATATATATATATATATATATATACACTCCTGGAAATTGAAATAAGAACACCGTGAATTCATTGTCCCAAGAAGGGGAAACTTTATTGACACATTCCTGGGGTCAGATACATCACATGATCACACTGACAGAACCACAGGCACATAGAGACAGGCAACAGAGCATGCACAATGTCGGCACTAGTACAGTGTATATCCACCTTTCGCAGCAATGCAGGCTGCTATTCTCCCATGGAGACGATCGTAGAGATGCTGGATGTAGTCCTGTGGAACGGCTTGCCATGCCATTTCCACCTGGCGCCTCAGTTGGACCAGCGTTCGTGCTGGACGTGCAGACCGCGTGAGACGACGCTTCATCCAGTCCCAAACATGCTCAATGGGGGACAGATCCGGAGATCTTGCTGGCCAGGGTAGTTGACTTACACCTTCTAGAGCACGTTGGGTGGCACGGGATACATGCGGACGTGCATTGTCCTGTTGGAACAGCAAGATCCCTTGCCGGTCTAGGAATGGTAGAACGATGGGTTCGATGACGGTTTGGATGTACCGTGCACTATTCAGTGTCCCCTCGACGATCACCAGTGGTGTACGGCCGGTGTAGGAGATCGCTCCCCACACCATGATGCCGGGTGTTGGCCCTGTGTGCCTCGGTCGTATGCAGTCCTGATTGTGGCGCTCACCTGCACGGCGCCAAACACGCATACGACCATCATTGGCACCAAGGCAGAAGCGACTCTCATCGCTGAAGACGACACGTCTCCATTCGTCCCTCCATTCACGCCTGTCGCGACACCACTGGAGGCGGGCTGCACGATGTTGGGGCGTGAGCGGAAGACGGCCTAACGGTGTACGGGACCGTAGCCCAGCTTCATGGAGACGGTTGCGAATGGTCCTCGCCGATACCCCAGGAGCAACAGTGTCCCTAATTTGCTGGGAAGTGGCGGTGCGGTCCCCTATGGCACTGCGTAGGATCCTACGGTCTTGGCGTGCATCCGTGCGTCGCTGCGGTCCGGTCCCAGGTCGACGGGCACGTGCACCTTCCGCCGACCACTGGCGACAACATCGATGTACTGTGGAGACCTCACGCCCCACGTGTTGAGCAATTCGGCGGTACGTCCACCCGGCCTCCCGCATGCCCACTATACGCCCTCGCTCAAAGTCCGTCAACTGCACATACGGTTCACGTCCACGATGTCGCGGCATGCTACCAGTGTTAAAGACTGCGATGGAGCTCCGTATGGCACGGCAAACTGGCTGACACTGACGGCAGCGGTGCACAAATGCTGCGCAGCTAGCGCCATTCGACGGCCAACACCGCGGTTCCTGGTGTGTCCGCTGTGCCGTGCGTGTGATCATTGCTTGTACAGCCCTCTCGCAGTGTCCGGAGCAAGTATGGTGGGTCTGACACACCGGTGTCAATGTGTTCTTTTTTCCATTTCCAGGAGATTTGCGTCAACGTCGTCCTGAAAATGTTTCCTGTTAAGAGATGATAGGGTGCATGCAGCGCGTGTTTTTCGCTGAGGAACATGTCCTCTGTAAACTCTAAGTTGTGTTAGGATTAAAGTGAATTGGTAGTGATTGGCACTGTAGGCAACTTGAGGGTATTCGAAGATGGTTTTTCTCTCAAACCCGCAAATTTTAGAAAATCTTGCGGCCATTTAACTCCTATTAGCCGATTTGGACAAAGCTGTTTTCAAGAGGTCCTATGAAACACCACGAATTATTTCTAAGAAGCACATCGAACTGATCCACAATGTACGTTACATTAAGTAACCATCAGTTTAAACATTACGTGAATTAGTTAAGGGAAATTGACATTATTCACCTGTATGTGGTTACACTGTACGTCAACAGTCATTACTGATGTTCATTGTCGACCCGAATACGCGACACCTTTCAATACAAATGTGACCTTGCAACCGAACATGAAAAATCTAATTCTGATTAATTGTTTTTCGATTTTAGGCCTTCAGTGTGCCTTATTAATAGTTGTAGTAGTTTCTGTTGCTTACATTTGAGGTTCTGAAAGCATCATGGGCTGAGAATTTTTTCAGGTAATTTCGCGTCTTTTAGTTTTACGTTATAGGAAGGTGCAACTGAAGGGACGTGCACATCACATTACCTTTGCTTCACTTTGTCGACACTGACGAGGTACGGGGAGTCTTTGAATATGTTGCCGGTAGAAGCCTTGATGTGAAACGTCCCGAATTGGTGGATGTTGTGGTGCAACCAGTACACGTGCTGTAGCATCTTCTGAGGGCACAGTAAACTGGCGCCTACATGTTTATTTTTAATTTATTCGTTTTTTTTAAATTTATGTATCAGGTTCCGTGGGACCATGTAAACCAAAGCTCGTTGGTTGTGGAACGAGTCTGTGCAAAAAAAGTCGGTTAGAAAATTTAAAATCAAGAGAAGAAAAAGAAGGAATAAAAAACGATAAAAAGTTGTACAAGAGTGTATGAATAAATAGGACATTACAGAGAAAAGTTCTCAATAACTGCGACATAATCTTCTGCAGAATAAGTGTGTGACCAAAAACACCTTTCAACTTAAATATGAAGACTTGATATTCATCACCCCTTTTTTCAGTTCAGTTGGAAGTCTATTGAAAATGAAACTTGTTGAATGGCGCACAATTTTCTGTTAAAAGCCCAAATCGTTTTTCCGTCTACTGTTCACTGAACGAATGTTGCAATTTCTTCTGAATGAGTCAGTATTGTCAACAGTAATGATGAAATATATGCACAGGAATGGCAGAGTTACAACTTCAACTCTCGTCTACAGCCTTCAGAAGTTCTAGGCACTAGCTCTACAATGACTCGTTGCTCGTATGGGATTTGCACAATTTTATCAGATCTAATGTTATTAGAAAATTTTTCGAATGTAGAGTCGCGTCACGTTGTATAATAACTGTCATCACATAGACAAAACCAACTTTTCGGTCACGCTTGCAGTGGCTCCATAGAGTTTCTCCATTAGTAGACACAGAAGACACTGCAATCGTGGCCGAAATGCAGATTTCATTGTTTTACAGACTGTTAACTACTCTGGCTGCGGAAGCCTACGCACTTTCAAGTGAAGCCTGTTTTACAGGTGCCACTGCCGGAACTGTCACGTCTGAAAGAATGAGAATCCATATGCCACTGCTGTTAGAGTTCCGAAAATCTTTAGGCTCGGTTGATCTTTTATCATCATCTAGAATGTATACCTCTAGCAGCAAACAATTATCTGGAACAACGTACTACTCGTATCAGTTTCCGCACACCACATGGAACAGCTGGACGAAGTGGAGGTTGATGTGCGCAGAAGAGACCTCTAGTTCCACTGTAGCAGAACCCTAGCACATTTCACTGCTGATGCGCGGACGCGTTCAATTATCGACTTTGGGCATTACAGCATTGGTTTAGGAGTATGCGTAATGTAACCACAGCCGAGAAGGCGTAAGTTGATACCTGACAGGTGCACTGGATTCGGCGCGACAGCGAACTCAGCCAGTCGCGTAATACGATTTTGTAAACGTCTCTATGGCAACGCTTTAGTGTTGTCGTAACTATATAGACGACTGCTGTTTTCGTCTGCAGGCGTTAGATCTGCGCATCTGGGAGGTGGCATTAACGCTACCAACCGTTAGGGATCTTCTTACGCCGTCTCCACTAGAGCACGTTCGCATGATTTAACGACCTTGACTTTCTTCATTGGTGGCACGGCAAAGATTTCTTTAACGTTATTTCAGATGCTACCAAAATTGAACTGAATAGCCACGACTTAAAACAATCTCCTCACTTCTAACACTTCTTTATAAACGTTTATAAAGGGTGATTCAAAATTCCTATTACAAGCTCCTAGGGGATGTAGGTGAAGTTTTGATGAGGAATACATGTATGGAAATGTAACGTTTGGATGTAAAATTACAGGATCGGATCACTTTAGGGTCCCACTTCACGGTACACACACAGTGGAGACAATGTCTAACCTATGCGCTGCATGAGTACACGGCACGAGCAATGCTTCGAATACTAGTCCTCGGGTTTTCGTCTGTTGGGCTGGTGCATACGTTGTATCGTTTTTCCATAGGTTTGTTAAACACAACATATAACAGAGAATTTAGTCATCAGTAATATAATCTCCTTCGCTATTTACAACAGTCTGCCGAAGCTGGGATAACTTTTCTATTTCGCGACTGTAAACATCACGTGATTTTGAGGCGAAGAGGTCATCGAGCCATGTTCGGAGCGCATCTTCGTCCGGAAAGGAAGTTCCTTGAAGGTTGTTCGAAAATGATCGGAAAAGGTGAAAATTGGCGACGCAAGATCAAATGAAGGTGGGTGTGGAATGACTTCTCAACCCAACTTCTATAGCGTGTTTTTTTGTCAATCTAGCAGAACGCAGGTAGGCTTTATTGTGGAGTAGCGTAACATAATGCGTCTTCCTGGTCGTTGCGCCAGAAAGATACCTCAGTTGTCGACAAAACAAGTCAGCAGTGATGGTTACATCTCGGGAAAGCGACTAGTATTACATCACACCATCGCTGTTCCACCAGGTGTGGGCGTCCCCTCTGCAACTCCCAGAACCTTGTAATAGAAATTTTGAATCATCCTGTATACGCTGATCAGCCAGAATGTTATGGCCATCGGCCTACTATCGATGTAAACCCATCCAGGCCATAGCAGCATCACCGCGCGGTTCTAGGCGCTACAGTCTGGAACCGAGGGACCGCTGCGGTCGCAGGTTCGAATCATGCCTCGGGCATGGATGTGTGTGATGTCCTTAGGTTAGTTAGGTTTAATTAGTTCTAAGTTCTAGGCGACTGATGACCTCAGAAGTTAAGTCGCATAGTGCTCAGAGCCATTTTTGAACCATAGCAGCATCTCCTGATGAGGGATGACTGCTAGTCAGACGCACACACGGTGTATGTAGTATCGGTGAGCATATTGTCCGTGTATACAATCAGGAAAGCACATGACCTATCTGAGTTTGACCGAGGACAGGTTGCAGAGCATTTCGGAACTGCACGATTTGTCGGGTGATCGAAGAGTGCTGTGGTGGGTGTCTTCAACACGTTCCGAAACGAAGGTGAAATCACGTCCACACGTTTGTGGGGTTGGAGAGAAACTCTTCATTACAGATGTCGGACTTCTTAGGCTGGGCAGACTGGTAAAACAGGACAGGTGACGAGCTGTGGCGGAACTTCAGAGTACAAGTGTGTCTCAACATACCAGTGCACCGAACACTCCTAATGTTGGGCCTTCGCAACCGACGACCCACGCATGTGCCAAAGTTAGCACTCAGACATCGGCAACTACGAGTATGACTGGAATGGGCACGTGACCATCAGCACTGGATGTTGGGGCATTGGCAGAGCTTTGAACAGCCTGGTGAATCCTGATACCCTCTTCATCACACCGGTTGGAGGACGCGGATCCGTCGTCTTCCAGGGAACAGCTCTTTGACATAGGTACGGAGAGGAACGGAGACAAGCTGGCAGCGGCTCCATTATGCTCTGCTAAATATCCCCGTGGGCATCCGTAGGTCCAGTGGAGCTCGTGCGAGGCACCGTGACGGCTAAGGAGTAATGTACACTGGTTGCAGACCACACACACCGCTTCGTGACGATCATATTTCCCGACGGCAGCGGCATTTTTCAGCAAGATAATGCACCATGTCACAAGGCCAGGAGCGTGATGTAGTTGTTCGAGTAACACAGTGGCGAATTCCAATTGATGTGCTGGCCCCCGAAGACGCCAGATTTGAACCCTATCGAACACATCTGGGATGTAACTGAGCGTGGTGTCAGAGCTCAAGACCCCCCCCCCCCCCCCTTCGGAATTTACGGGAATTAGGTGACTTGTGTGTGCATATGTGATGCCAACCCCCTACAGCGACCTACCGACGCCTAAGTAGTTCAATGCTACGACGCTTCGCCGCTGTTAACCGTGCCAAAGATGGACATACCGGATATTAAGTAGCTTGTCATAATGTTCTGGATGGTCAGTGTATATAGGGTGAACTGCAACTCCACCCGCAAATTTACAGAGATTGTTGTGGATAAGATCTGAATATTTTATATATCCACGGCTGCCCCCGTCGGAGGTTCGATTCCTTCCTCGGGCATGGGTGTGTGTGTGTTGTCCTTCGCGTAAGTTAATTTCAGTTAGATTAAGTAGTGTGTAAGCCTAGGAACCGACGATCTCGGCAGTTTGGTCCCATAGGAACTTACCACAATTTTCCAAAATTTTTAGTATAACCCAAGTATCTAGCGGCTCATTACACAGTTGTTTTATTTCGTTTAGATTCTTGCCCCAGTTAATTGTATCTTTGTATCTCCACCGGAGTAAAGTAGTGCACAACATTGCAAATGTCGGCAGTATGCGCTTTGTATCCTGTTTCGGTCCGCTCACGGTACCGGCTGTTGACAGCAGTAATTCGATCTTTAACTTGTTGCCCTCAAATTTCCATTCAGTACTTCTCGGTTCTGGCTGGGGTCTGTTTTCGGTCAGAGGTAGTTGTGCGTTAACAGTGATACACAGCAGTACTATGGGGAGGTCTATTGATAAAGAGCTGGCCGATATGCATCTCGAGTATGGATTCATTGAATGTAATGGAAAAGCACCAGAACAACGCTGCACACAGGGGTGCCAAACGCGCATCACAGCACCTTTGCATCTAAGGGTCGCTGTATTACTCTGTGTGGTGTATTGTACGGTTTGGCTACTACATACTGCAGTCTTCTTCACTGTTGTGAAGGTAATCTCACAGAAACGACGGTGACTGCAATAACAAACCGATTAAAAAATAATTTCTTCATTACTCGATAACAAACCGCCGGACGCTGCGGGTCCCTTTTACAAAAATACTCAAAAGGTATCCCTGCACGATACCACAGTTCCTCAAAAGTAGTGAGTGACTGGCGTATTGTGACGAACCAGTTGCTCGGCCACTACTGACTAGAAGTTTTCAGTTGGTGAGAGATTTGGAGAATGTGCTGGCCAGGGCAGCAGTCGAATATTTTCTGTATCCAGAAAGGCCCGTGCAGGACCTGTAACATGTGGTCGTGCATTATCCTGCTGAAATGGGTTTCGCAGGGATCGAATGAAAGGTAGAGCCACGGGTCGTAACACATCTGAAATGTCCACTGTTCAAAGTGCCGTCAATGCGAACAATAGGTGACCGAGACGTGTAAACAGAGGCACTCCATACCATCACTCCGGCTGATACGCCAGTATGGCGATGACGAATACAAGCTTCCAATGTGCGCTCACCGCGATGTCGTCAAACACGGATGCGACCATCATGATGCTGTAAACAGAACCTGTATTCAACCGAAAAAATGACGTTTTGCCATTCGTGCACCCAGGTTCGTCGTTGAGTACACCATCGCAGGCGCTCCTGTCTGTGATGCAGCGTCAGGCGTAACCGCAGCCATGGTCTCCGAGCTGATAGTCCATGCTGCTGCAAACGTCGTCGAAATGTTCGTGCAGATGGGTGTTGTCTTGCAAACGTCCCCATCTGTTGACTCAGGGATCGAGACGTGGCTGCACGATCCGTTACAGCCATGCGGATAAGATGCCTTTCATCTCGACTGCTAGTGATACGAGGCCGTTAGGATCCAGCACAGCGTTCCGTATTACCCTCCTGAACCCACCGGTTCCATATTCTGCTAACAGTCATTGAATATCGACCAACGCGAGCACCAATGTCGGGATACGATATACCGCAATCGCGATAGCCACAATCCGACCTTTATCAAAGTCGGAAACGTTATGGTACGCATTTCTCCCCCTTACACGAGGCATCACAACGACGTTTCACCAGGCAACGCCGGTCAACTGCTATTTGTGTATGAGAAATCGGTTGGAAACTTTCCTCATCTAATCAGGTTGTAGGTTTCGCCACCGGTGCCAATCTTGTGTGAATGCTCTGAAAAGCTAATCATTTGCATATCACAGCATCTTCTTCCTGTCGATTAAATTTCGCGTCTGTTGCACGTCGTCTTCGTGGTGTAGCAATTTGAATGGCTAGTAGTGTATTTATTTTTCGCTTTGTAACAAACACTCACTCATAATTTCAAATTACAAAAAATTAAAAAAATTTTTATAGACTAATTAAGTATTTGACTTTGATTTAGCAATAAAGAGAAACTTTATGAATTATATCTAAAAATAACAGATACTGTCTGACTCTAAAGTTTAATTATGGAATAACTGTTTTAACCATTCAATACAATTTTGAAATGATAAAAAAGGAACATAACTCGCAGCTAATACTCAGCAGCATGACAGTTAAAGCTCACTGAAGGATTGGGAACCGAAACCTGTCTCGGGCAGTATGCATTAAAAAATTCATTACCCACAAACACTGAACACAGTACACTGAACCCAAAATAAGAACACTTTCAAAGAGTGTCATGCTTTGCACAATACTAAATCAGAAGTTTTTCCGGAGGTGGTGAAGTGAAGAAATTGTTCATCGCTATCGTCAGTTGTACCAGGTGCACATTTCAAGCACTAAATAGCTTATGAGTGGCTCTTCTCAATATTTGCAATATCCCGTGGACGTTACGTTGCCTTTTCCATGCTCGAATGTAAGACTCCTCGAATGTACTCCATTGGCGCGCGCTCCTGCTTTTCCTTTCATTCTCTTCTGCCTCAGTACCACAGAGGGTCTTACCTTCGTCGTTTCCCTGTGTATTCGAACATTTTTGCTTATCTATCTCTACACAGGGTCTCTCTCCTAAGATTTTCTCCGGTTTTCCGGCAAATATCTACCATTTCATGTTTGCAATATGTAGTTTTAGCCAACCCAAACAAACATCATTCATCATGTCTTTCATGTGACTCCCTGCGTCGACGGAAAGCGTCGGTTTGTTTCCCGTAAAAAAAAAAGGAAAAAAAAATTGTAAAGTGGAATTTTACGAGTTCATTCGATAGAGTGATCCCTAAATTGTCTAGTGCCATGTTCGTTTTAGCGATGCGTATTAACAGGTGCAATAAAACACGAAGAATAACCAGTGCTCCAGCATCGGTTGTGCAGCGCTACTACATGGAGCCGACCGGGGATGCCGAGCGGTTCTAGGCGCAACAATCTGGAACCGCGCGACCGCTACGGTCGCAGGTTCGAATCCTGCTTCGGACATGGATGTGTGTGACGTCCTTAGGTTTGTTGGGTTTAAGTAGTTCTAAGTTCTAGGGGGCTGATGACCTCAGCAGTTAAGTCCCATAGTACTCAGAGCCATTTGAACCACTTTTTTGAGCTACTGCATGGAGGTGGCAGTAAGCGCGGATATGTATGGTGCTGCCGCTGCTAGCTCTGCTCGAGCTCTAATGTCTCTTTTAATACGCATCAATAAAAGGAATATCGCACGAGACTAATTTGGTTTTCTGTCGAATGGGCGTCTAAGATTCCACTTTAAAAATAATTTGGTTTATAGCCGAAAACAAACCGTCGCTTACCATGGTCGCTTGGCGTCACATGAACGATGTGAGGGCGAGCAGTACTTGTTTGGGCTGATTCGAACTACACACTGAAAAAGCGAAACCGCAGATGTATTCTGAAACACCAGAGGAAAAGCGCATGGTGACTCTTACGAGAGACTGTCGGTGTTCAAAAATGGCTCTGAGCACTATGGGACTTAACATTTATGGTCATCAGTCCCCTAGAACTTAGAACTACTTAAACCTAACGACACCACACAACACCCAGTCATCACGAGGCAGAGAAAATCCCTGACCCCGCCGTGAATTGAACCCGGGAAGTCCGCAGCTCGTGGTCGTGCGGTAGCGTTCTCGCTTCCCGCGCCCGGGTTCCCGGGTTCGATTCCCGGCGGGGTCAGGGATTTTCTCTGCCTCGTGATGACTGGGTGTTGTGTGCTGTCCTTAGGATAGTTAGGTTTAAGTAGTTCTAAGTTCTATGGGACTGATGACCATAGATGTTAAGTCCCATAGTGCTCAGAGCCATTTGAACCCGGGAACCCGGGCGCGGGAAGCGAGAACGCTACCGCACGACCACGATCTGCGGACAGACTGCCGGTGTATAGACCAACAGTATCCCAATTTATAATATAAAATGGCAGAATATCTGTATAGCAATTCAATAAAATACAAAACAGCATCATTCATTTGCAAGAATCATCAGTATAAAAAAATTAGCCTACATCGATAAAAATATTACTTATGCATTAGTGTACGTAACATGTGACCGTAATTTTATTTTTCAGAGGCCCAGAAAGACTCTATAGGCATATAAATCAATAAATCACATTGAGCCAAGGTACCTTTTATTTCCCCACTCTCTATGTGATCCTAGGCTGTTAATATACGCTCATAAGCATAAAGGAAAATATACGGGAAACCGGCTCTCAAAAATCGAAATTACTTATTGTCATTTCAAGCGCACTTATTTGTAAAATGAAATTTGATAAATACAAATGCGATGATAATTTTTCGAGATATTGACAGATTTCCGACACATTGCACTTAAAGTCCCATGTCCTCTTCCGTGTCATTATAAGATTTAAGGGTTATTAAAAGCAACAAGCAACACAGCCTTCGCTCCAGCGATCCCGAAAGCTGATACAAAAGTGAAATAGCATTTGTTCTAACGAAAATCACAAGCATATAAACTCTTTACCTGTGGCAGTTAGCCGCGCGGGGTTAGCCGAGCGGTCTGGGGCGCAGCAAGTATGGAGTGTGCGGCTGGTCCCGGCGGAGGTTTGAGTCCTCCCTCGGGCATGTGTGTGTGTGTGTTTGTCCTTAGGATAATTTAGGTTAAGTAGTGTGTAGCCTTAGGGACTGATGACCTTAGTAGTTAAGTCCCATAAGCTTTCACATACATTTGAACTTTTGTGGCAGTTATAAACACAATAAAACCTAAGGTAAGGGGCCATGCTATTAATGACGCCTTAATTTTTTGGGAATGAAAATATGGTCCAAGTAGGCTGTATTCTTTTTATTATCTTACACGGTAAACCCACAATCAGAAGGAAAGTTTTCACACTGTGATTTGAAATAATGTAGCAAGGATGGTATTTGTGCACAGTGGAACATGAAAACTGAGTGTGTTAGACACTGTTTTATGTTTGAATGATTGGGAGTCAAGAAAATTCCAAGTACTTGAGGAACTAGGAGCCAATCCAAGGGCAAACACATGACGGATGTTACGTAATACATATTTTTCAAGAGTCCATAAGGCAGATATATTGTTGGTGCACTCAGCTGCACACACGAACTCAGGAAGCAAAGAGTCGTGAGTGAGAAAAGGAGACAGAATGCCTATGATTCAGATGTTGCTGAATAAGAGACTGTGGAATATTAACTGTAAAAATAATGAATAAAATTTGTAAGTTAGAGGGAAATAATACCACAGTATTCCTGCTTTACGTACCAGCATTTTTAGATCCAAGCATCAGAAGTATTTTACTTTTGTAACACAAATTTTTGAATAAATATCAGCAGGTATCTGCACCCTGTATGTATCTATATCTGCGTTAGATCAAAATGTTCAAATGTGTGTGGATTCCTAAGGGACCAAACAGCTGAGGTCATTGGTCCCTAGACTTACACACTACTTAAAGAACAACACACACACCCATGCCCGAGGGAGGACTCGAACCGACGGCAGGAGGGGCCGCGCAGTCCGTAACATGGCGCCTCAAACCGCGCGGCCGCTACACGCGGCTGCGTTAGATCGAAAGAGTGAATGCACACAGTGTCATTTCCTAGCTTGATCTGAAACAATGTGTAAGTACGACTGAAGTAAGCTTCTGCCACCTGATAAAAATATTAATGTCAGTCCACAAGATGTGACGCATGGCAATTCATACCCCACAAGCACCACAGAAGGGGGCAAAACACCGCAGCGTGCATGGCCAACTTGCATCCGAATCACGGTAACTTCGTCTCGTCCGATAATCCAATACGACTTAACACACAACTGGACATTTGGCTTCATTGGCTCCTCACCCAGCCATTCCTCCTCCTCCCACACAGGGAACACCACACTGTGTCACAATGTTTTTCCTGCAGTCCTCCTTCGCTGCCTGGTCTGTTTGTTTGTTTTGTGGAATCTCCAAAAGCTCGACAACTTTATAGACCGTGTTAGGCCATTTTGAAATTGAACGATAAAATACAGCCCTTCTGCTACCACCAGTGTCAGCTGAAACAGTTGTATTATTTAACAAAACGTGATTTAGAATGTTTTGCTGATCACTGGTATCTCCTGCGAGCTATTTCCTTGTATTGCTTGTCAGGTAATAAGAGTCTCCTAGGAAATTATTTTTTCCCGTTTTATTTAAAAATTTGAGTTACAACTTTATAAAAATTAATGAAGCTTTTATACCTGATGCATCATTTCAATGCAGTTCTGTACCAAATATTATTTACTCGCTGGGAAGGCGAATCATGAAGACATGATCAGGGAAAATGACGTAACAGCGATAATATGCCCATCAAGGGATATTACAGTACAATTGTTGTTCTAAACTAAAATACTGAGAAGAATAGACTTTTAAAACTTATCAGTCTAAAATAATTTGTGGCATTGTTGCTCTAAGGCGATTATTCTTTGGTGGGAATGATGTAAGTTCAATTTCTGATGTTAAACAGGAGTCATCGATACCTTTCCACTTGTAGGTTATTTATAAGCAAATTTCTACAAGTTAACCAAAAATGCGTAAAATATTCTTCCTGGTTAAATTATTACATCCTCTTGCTCAAATAAAATCGTCACTATCCCCTATAAGAGAGTCTTACGACACCATTTTTTCTCTATTTCTGAACATACAATCATCCTTTTGCTCGAAGAAGAGAGAATTTGATGTATTGGTGGTTGTCTGTGCGTGGACAGCACTTCTATAGGGTTGTCGAATCACCCCTGTGGTCAGTTTAGGTTCCTCACAGCGTAGAATGTTCAGGCAGATCCCTAGACTCTGCATTCCTGAGCAAGTTGCGATTCGGCAGTAGCTTTTGTAGACCACCATATAAAACTTGCAGAATGTCTCACAGAAATCTCTGTGCATTCTTTGTTTTGGTGGGACTTAGTGATTAGAACAGGTTGCAAGGATAGAGATTCCAGTGATTTTGTACTAAATGTCTTATCCGAAAAATACCTTAAGCAATTTATAAGTGTAACTTCATGATTGTCTTGGTGAGAGACAGAACAGATTATTTCACTTCAGTTAACGCAAACGATGTAATCAGATGCTCTAAGGCCGTATGGCATTCCAGCCAATCCAGGCCAGAGTCATACTGATAAGTGGGCACATACTACCAAGTTCTTTGTAAATTTGCTTTCATTTTTTAATCATTGGAATAACATCACATACCCTCTCAAACAGTGAAGAGTCATTTCGTTTCTTCCACTACTTCTGCGTTTTTCATTTTTTCTTGCCGGGCAGTGTATAAAATGAATCGTGAAAATTTTAGGAAAGAGTTTGGGGAAAACGCATAAACTAATCACATAGAGCTATAAACCAAAATTATTGCCTCTAATTTATTAACTGAATATAGTTCATTTTCCTTAAAATTTAGCCAGCTATGCCCAACACAAACAATCGTTTTTATGTTGTTAATTTCTTTTGTAGTCCTCAGTGTAATCTTATTTGTGAAAGGCTGCTGTAAAGGGGAATGGATAAAATTTGCGACAACTGAAGTATTATGATATCTTTTAATGCTGTCTTTTGTGGCACTTATTTCGACGATGCTTATTAATTGCGCTCTTTACTGAATATCTTCATATCTATCGTAGGTGCGATGCAGTCAATCCGTTGCATGTACTTTACATAGAGTCCACAAGTCACTAAGTGACCGGTGATCATTCTGGAAATAACTGCTACAACAAACAGGATTACAAATTATTATAAATCTTCCCATTAGTGTCTACAACTTTCTGGAAGCACTTTTACGCTGTTACAGGTGTGCGTCACGAACCGTGAAAACAAAAAAACTCAGATTCGCATTCTAGTTTCTATAACAATTACACTCAGATCTTCTATCATTTTAATATAATATAATTTTCAACTTCAGTTTAGTCACCATAGGTGAACACGAAGTTTCTTATAGTAATGATTCACGGTACTACAACAAACGTAGGAGCTAGCAAGATAAATATGAGATATATTTTTTTTTCCTGTGGCTGCATGGGGTGAAGTGAGGCGGTGGCGGCAGTATTTTCTGATAGGTTTGATGTGGCCTGTCACGACATCCTCTCCTGCGTTAAATTCTTCACCTCACTTGTTCCCAAGTCCTCAGTTATTTGTTCTGTTCTTTCCTCCAGTTTTTGTGCTTTGCGACCCCTTCTTTCACCACAGAGGTTGTCCATTGACGTCTTAGCTCTTATGCTATTATCTTTCTTTTTATAGACAGTGTTTGCCACGTACTCCTTTCCTCGCTGGTTCTGCGGAGGGTTTCCTTTTTTTCATCTTATGAATTTGCACAATTTTCAGGATCCCTCTGCAACACGTCTGAAACATGTCGACTCTTTTCTTTCCTGGTTTACCATAGTCCACGATCTACTACCGCACAATGTTGTGTTCCAGACGTACATTCTCAGAAATTTCTTCTTGAAATTGAGGCCTATGTTTTACACCTACAGACTTCTTTCGGCGAGGAGTGTCCTCTTTATGCTGGTGTGCATATGTTCTTGCTGCGCCCGTCATGCGTTATTTTGCTTTAATAGCAGCAGGAGTCCTTCACTTCCATGTTAAGTATCTGGAAAGATAATCAAAATTTGCGCTCAAAGAAGAGCCACTTTGACAAAAGCTAACCTCACTTCTCATTTGCTTAACGTTGCCTACCATTTATTCTTACCCTGTTATCTCAGTATAAACACTGGAGTCAAATTCGTTGGAACTCTTTCTTCATCTTACAGTTTCTGAGGGTCCTTACAGTTTCCCTCCATTCACTGTTATTCTGAATATAGTGTCAACAACTGTGATAGGAGAAGTTCTGAAATCGTAGACTCGCGCTTCATAACAAATAAATGTAACAATTTCGACAAAACAACATCCACAATAACAAACGAATTAATAGTGTGTGTGGTTGATTGCAACAGTCGCAAATGCTAAGCAGCGATGAGGCGTGCTGTCTACGAGGCGGTTCGTGGAATCTGTCAGCAGTCGCAGGCTTTCCTGAGAAGAGATTTTTGCCATTCCCATGTGCGTCTTGACACTGAAATTAGGATCCAGACCCAGAAACCATGTTGGCCAGCACTAGGTCATGTCGATTCTGTCGGGCATTGTCACCGTTGAAGAGAAAGTTTCGACCGACTGTGTTCCCTGAAAAGTCTCACCCGTAGTCGAAGTTCCTCTCGTCAGTCCCTCTTAGCGTTAACAGTATTCGTCCAAGCGAAAATATGAAACTCCGTACGACAATCCAACTAGACGTTTCTCCAAATTAGTACCCCACCATCAAACTTGAATTCTGCTTTGATTTTCATGGGATCTGCCGGCTACTCTTCTGCTGTAGAAAAGTGTGCGACAAAAACCACTCTCCAAACAAAGGTGAAAGTCATCTGTGGAAAGCTGACTTCCCAATAAACTGGTACGCAAACCGAGCGAGGTGGCGCAGTAGTTAGCACACTCGTCCGGCCACCCAGACTTGGGTTTTCCGTGATTTCCGTAAACTGCTCCAGGCAAATGCCGGGACGGTTCCTTTGACAGGGCATGGTCGATTTCCTTACCCATCTGTGAAACAAACCGAGCATGCGCTCCTCCTCTAATGGCCTCGATGTCGACGGGAATTTAAACACTTACCTTCCTTCCTTTCGTCTGCACTTCGCACGACGTCTGGAATATACACTGAGACTGAGGTGACAAAAGTGCGATATGCACGTATACGGATAATGGTAGTATCGCGTACACAAGGTATAAAAGGACAGTACTTTGGCAGAGCTGTAATTTGTACTCCTTCATGTCAAAAGGTATCTCAAGTGGTGATGATCGCACGACGATAGTTACCAGACTTTGAACGGGGAATGGTTACTGGAACTAGACGCATGGGACATTCGGTTTCGGAAATCGTTAGGGAATTCAATATTCCCTAGCGTCAAGAGTGTGGCAATAATACCAACTTTCAGGCATTATGTCTCACCACGGACAACGTAGTGGCCAACGGCCTTCACTGAGCGACTGAGAGCAGCGGCGTTTGCGTAGAGTTGCCAGTGCTAATACACAAGCAGCACTGCGTGAATAACTTCACAAATCAATGTGGGACGTAGGACGAACGTATCCGTTAGGACGGTGCCGCGAAATTTGGCGTTAACTGTCTATGGCAGCAGACGACCGACGCGAGGGCCTTTGTTAACAATACGAAATCACCTGTAGCGCCCTTCCTGGGCTCATAATCATGTCGATCGGATGCTAGAAAACTGGAAAACCGTAGCCCAGTCAGATGAGTCCCGATTTCAGTCGGTAAGAGTTGATGGTAGGGTTCGAGTGTGGCGCAGACCCCAAGTTGTGAACAAGGCATTCTGCAAGCTGGTGGTGGCTCCATAATGGTGTGGTCTGTATTCACATGGTGTAGACTGGGACCTCTGGTTCAACTGAACCTATCATTGACTGCAAATGGTTATGTTCGGCCGCTTGGAGACCATTTGTAGCCACTCATGAACTTCTTCTTCCCAAACAAATGGTCCAAATGGCTCTGAGCACTATGGGACTTAACAGCTGTGGTCATCAGTCCCCTAGAACTTAGAACTACTTAAACCTAACTAACCTAAGGACATTACACACACCCATGCCCGAGGCAGGATTCGAACCTGCGACCGTAGCAGTCGCGCGGTTCCGGACTGCGCGCCTAGAACCGCGAGACCACCGCGGCCGGCTCTTCTTCCCAAACAACGATGGATTTTTTGTGGTTGACAGTTGTTCACTATCAGTTTGAAGAATATACTGAACAATTCGAGTGTATGATTTGGCCACCCAGAGCGCTCAACATGAATCCCATCTATGAATTCTGGGACATAACAGAGAGGTCAGTCTGTGCACAAAATCCTGCACCGGCAACACTTTCACAATTACGGATAGCTAAAGAGGCAGCAAAGCTCAATATTTCTACAGTGAACTTCCAACGACTTGTTGAGTCTATGCGCGTCGAGTTGCTGCACTACGTCGAGCAAAAGGAAGTCCGACACCTCAATCTAAAGAACTGCTCTGAGCCCCCGATGCATGGTCTTTCGGGATACAGCAGCTCCTGAGGCAGTTTTTTTTTTTATCATGTGCACGACATGTCTACTGTTCCAAAATACATCAACAAGGACGTCACGCTGCGTATCCGAGGTGCTGACAGTAAGCACCTGGATGTTATTATTCGTGCCTCACATTTTTACCCACGTCGTCACATTGTCAAAGTACGGTCAAGCTCTACTCCACGGACGATGTTCACATTTCAGCACCTTTCTCTTGCGGGCAAGCATTTCTCCTTCATAAGTGCAATCGCGTTTGAGCAGACGGCGCGTTTCCCAGACGCTGGCGTGAAGCCACTGTCACACCCGCGCCTAAGCCAGGCAAGGACAAACACTTTCCTTCTAGCTACCGCCCCATTTCTCTCACTAGCTATGTTTGCAAGGTGATGGAACGTATGAATTATGGGCGGTTCGTATGGTGGCTCGAATCTCGCTATCTATTCAACATTGCACGATGTGGATGTCGAGCGCGTCGTGCTCCAGTTGACCATCCCGTCACTTTGTCAACCCATGTCACGAACGGTGTTTTTGCGGAAATACTAGACTACGACCGTGTTTTTTGATTTGGAGAAAGCCTACGACACCTGCTGGAGTACTGGTATGCTCCGTACTCTATATACGTGGGGCTTTTGAGACCACCTGCCCCGTTTCCTTCGGAAATTTTAAAAGAGCGAGTTTTCAAGATACCTGTGGGTTCGGCCTTGTCGGACACCTTGATCCAGGAGAACGGGGTGCCTCGAGGCTCCGTCATGAGCATCATCTTCCTTGCTAAAATCATTAACTGTATTATGACCTCTCTCCCGCCAGTCATCTCCGCCTCTCTTTTCGTCGGCGACTTTGCGATCTATTACAGTTCTCCACGGACTTGTCGCCTTAAGAGGCGTCCTCAGCGATGTCACGATCGTCTTTACTCGTGAAGTATCGGCAGTGGCTTTCGCTTTTACACTGATAAAACTGTTTGTATGAATTTCTGGCGGCGCAATCGGTTTCGCTCTCAGTCTTTACATCTTGGATCTCTTGTTCTTCCATTCTATGAAACTACGAAATTCCTAGAGCTCAAGCTTGATAGGAAACTTTGTTTGTCTTCTTACGTGTCTTGCTTGCCCGCACGCTGTACCCGGTGTCTCAATGTCCTACGTGTTCTAAGCTGTACTTCCAGGAGAGCGGAACGGGCTGCCCTCCTCCGTTTGTGCCGACTATGGGTGCTTCATTTATGCATCTGCACGTATCAGTTTGGCCATTAGCGCCTTTTACACTAGGCAGGCTGAGAATCTCTGTGCAGAAGCTGCCGAACTACCTTTGTCATACCGGCGTGATGTCCTCATCAGCGGCTACGCATGCCGTTTGTCTGCCATGCCCGGCCACCCATTCTATGCCCTCTTTCTCAGTGACTCCCTTGACTATCAGTATGGGGCGCACTTCTCTTCTCTGTTATCTCCCATATATCCCTTTCGGCTACTGCTCCAGCAGCTTAACTTCACGCTACCTGCCACGTTTCCGATGGCTGTGAACCTTGATCACCTTGGTTTCGTGCGGTGGCACGTGTTCATCTTGGACTTCATTCGCTTCCTAAGGCAAAGTTTCTCGACATTTGCACGGGATAGTACCTTCATGTACACCGATGGCTCTAAGACTGACGTGGTGTCGGGCGTGAGTTCGTCATTGGCACCGACCATTTTTGGTGTCGGCTTCCAGAACACTGCTCAGTGTTTACAGCAGAGCTCATCGCCTTTTATCAGGCCACCCAATACATCCGGTGACACAGCCTTTTCAACTGCGTCATCTGCTCCGACTCTCTCAGTGTCCTTCGAAGCCTCTGTGCCGTACACAGTCCGTCCTTTAGTACAGAGGGCCCAAGAAAGCTTCCATTTGTTCGCTGTTGAGGGAGCCGCTGCGATGTTCACGTGGCTTCGTGGTCACGTCGGTCTTTCGGGAAATGAGGCTGTTGATGCTGTGTCGGCAGGATGTGTCACTTAGCCATCACCAGAGGTCTCTCTTCACGGGAACAAGCTCCGCGGAATCAAACTTCTATTAGCGGCTTAGCCGACTTCATTTCGGCCCTCTCGTCGTGAGGAGATCATTTTAGATAGGTTGTGTGTTGGGCGTTTTAGCAATCGCCATTTGTTAAGTCATGATCCCCCACCACTTTGTGCTCATTGTCGTCAACTTTTGGCTGTTCGCTATTTCCTCACTGAATGCCCTTTTTTTAACCACTTACGTTCTTATATATGTTTGCCATCTGAGTTATCGGCTGTTTTTGCGAACGATGCGCGTGCTGTCGACCATGTTTTTCTTTTTATCCAATGTAGCAATGCAGTGAAGAACATTTAACCTTTGGTTCGGGACCTCCGCTATCTCTCCCGCGTATTTTGTAGACCTTTCTCCACTAGGAAGTCTCCTTGTTCTTAGCTCGCTTTCCTTTCGTTACTTAAGCTTGACGTATAGTCGTGTATAAGTTCTTTTATTTCTTGATGATCTAAGGTTATGACATGAGCGCTTATGAACTTAGTTGTTTTCGCATCCTAAAAGAAACAAACCAACAAGTTGTACTCCACAGTACTGGTACAGGTTTACCCAAATTAGATTTATTTGATTCTTAATTTGTGATTATTCTGCCACGGTTGAGTTTTAAGTGGTTTGCATCGCAAAACGCACACCAAAAAAAGTTTTGCATCACCTTGGTTCCGAGAGTTCCGGAACCTGTACTGAAAATTGGATTAGAGATCAACATAAACATCACTTCCGCCCTTTTTACTGCTCATGAAAACTACACGTTGCATGTTGTACCACCATGTAGTGAGACCTTCAGAGGTGGTGGTCCAGTTTGCTGTACATACCGGTACCTCTAATACCCAGTAGCACGTCCTCTTGCATTGATGCACGTCTATATTCGTCGTGACATACTATACACAAGTTCATCAAGACATTGTTGGTCCAGATTGTCCCATTCCTAACGGCAATTCGGCGTAGATCCCTCAGAGTGGTTGGTGGGTCATGTTGTCCATAAACGGCCCTTTCCAATCTATCTCAGGCATTTCGATAGGGTGCTGGCCGCTCTAGTCGAACGATGTCATTACCCTGAAGAAAGTCATTCACAAGATGTGCTGGACAGTGTGTCTAAGGCGTTCAGCCTGACCGGGTTGCCTCCAAACACGTCTCCGACGATTGCCTGGTTGAAGGCATATGCGACACTCGTCGGTGAAGAGAACGTGATACCAGTCCTGAGCGGTTCATTTGGCATATTGTTGGGCACATCTGTACCGCGCTCCATGGTGTCGTGCTTGCAAAGATGGACGTCGCCATGGACGTCGGGAGTGAAGCTGCACATCATGCAGCCTATTGCGCACAGTTTGAGTCCTGTGGCTGCACGAATAGCATTTTGCAACTTGGTGGCGTTGCTGTCAGGGCTCCTCCGGGCCACAATCCGTAGGTAGCGGTCGTCCACTGCAGTAGTAGCCCTTGGGTGGCCTGAGTGAGGCATGTTATCGACAGTTCCTATCTCTCTGTGTCTCCTCCATATCCGAACAACATCGCTTTCGTTCACTGCGAGACGCCTGGACACTTACCTTATTGAGAACCTTTTGTGGCAGAAAGTAACAATACGGACACGATCGAACCGTGGTATTGACCGCCTAGGTTTGGTTGAACTACAGACAACATGAGCCATGTACTTCTTTCCTGGTGGAATGACTGGAACTGATCGGCTTTCGGACGCCCTCCGTCTAATAGGCTTTGCTCATGCATGGTTGTTTACATCTTTGGGCGTGTTTAGTGACATATCTGAACAGTCAAAGGGACTTTGTCGGTGATACGGTACCCACAGTCAAAGTCTATTTTCAGGAGTTCCGGAAACTGGGGTAATGCAAACCTTTTCTTGGTCCCGGCCGAGGTTCGAGTCCTCCCTCGGGCATGGGCGTGTGTGTCCTTAGGATAATTTAGGTTAAGTAGTGTGTAAGCTTAGGGACTGATGACCTTAGTAGTTAAGTCCCATAAGATAAAAAAAAACCTTTCTTTGATATGTGTAATATGCCACACATTCAAGTAGGGGAGAGCCGGGCAAAGTGGCCAGGGTAAGGTATTCATATTTTTTAAGCTATCAATAGACAAAAATGAATATAAATCAGTGATTATAGTCTGCATCTACTGAAGTATAATATCGAATAGTTTAATTAATATTTCAAAAATTCAATTTTCTCAACGTGTCAAAAGACCATTTAGTTTGAAACTCAAAAATAAAGGATAAAAACAGTTTTAACAAAGAATTTAATACATTTTATTGTAAAACATGATCCGAATTAAATTATTTACACTTTTCACAAATAAAAGCTGATTTGTGCTCCTCAGCTCTTGTACAGAGTTCGTGACCCCAGAGAGACCACAATTGATACTTAATGCGCTGCTTTGGCTTTGAATTTGAAAATATTTCTTCGCAGTACATGCACTCTGGGTGCAACATCGTTGCCATCGAGAAGAGTTGTTCTAGGGCTAGGTTTCCTGCTCTTAGATCCTGTTTTTACTGCCTTTCTTCTCTTCGGTGCGTTCAGTTTTTCCTTCTATTAACTTTCTTTTTCTCCGCTTTTCTTATCAGCCGCTTCTAGATCATTCTTATAAGTACTTGCTGTAAATATCGCTGCAGAGCCCTTCTTTCGGACGCTGCTTTCAGGTATCCTTACAAAATGGCTAAAAGCCACCGCCAAGAACGCCACTTTTCCGGCATTTCTTTTTTGACGCCATTACGCAAAAGCTGAATACCGTCTAATAGCATGACCGAAATTTCAGTAGCTAAAGTAGGATTACGGACTCAACATATGGCCCTTTCAACACAATTTAATTAAAAAGTCATAATTTATATTCTCTCTCCACGACAAATACAAAGACTGACGAATTACTTTACATCATGGTAAATAAAATTCACAAAAATTATTATAACTCTGGGGAGCGACTCAGCAAACAGGTTATACTTCATGGCATAATGAGGCCTCCAGGAAGAATAAAGCGTTCCCGGCGCCCTGCCAGCACCTTATAGCTGCCAGGCAACTTTGCACGGATGTCCCTTACTCTTCACAACTTCTTTCTCACTTCGTCAAATATTTGGTCTGTGACAGCGAGTGCTGTGTCATCTACATAGGTGAAGCATTTTACCTCAGAAATGACAGTTTAGTCGTCTTACACGAGATCTATTTGCTGTTAAGGACAAAACAGAACCACTTATGATGCAACATCTACATCTACATCTACATCCATACTCCGCAAGCCACCTGACGGTGTGTGGCGGAGGGTACCTTCAGTACCTCTATCGGTTCTCCCTTCTATTCCAGTCTCGTATTGTTCGTGGAAAGAAGGATTGTCGGTATGCCTCTGTGTGGGCTCTAATCTCTCTGATTTTATCCTCATGATCTCTTCGCGAGATATACGTAGGAGGGAGCAATATACTGCTTGACTCTTCGGTGAAGGTATGTTCTCGAAACTTTGACAAAAGCCCGTACCGAGCTACTGAGCGTCTCTCCTGCAAAGTCTTCCACTGGAGTTTATCTATCATCTCCGTAACGCTTTCGCGATTACTAAATGATCCTGTAACGAAGCGCGCTGCTCTCCGTTGGATCCTCTCCATGTCTTGTATCAACCCTATCTGGTACGGATCCCACACTGCTGAGCAGTATTCAAGCAGTGGGCGAACAAGCGTACTGTAACCTACTTCCTTTGTTTTCGGATTGCATTTCCTTAGGATTCTTCCAATGAATCTCAGTCTGGCATCTGCTTTACCGACGATCAACATTATATGATCATTCCATTTTAAATCACTCCTAATGCGTACTCCCAGATAATTTATGGTATTAACTGCTTCCAGTTGCTGACCTGCTATTTTGTAGCGAAATGATAAAGGATCTATCTTTCTGTGTATTCACAGCACATTACACTTGTATACATTGAGATTCAATTGCCATTCCCTGCACCATGCGTCAATTCGCTGCAGATCCTCCTGCATTTCAGTACAATTTTCCATTGTTCTCGATACACCACAGCATCATCTGCAAAAAGCCTCAGTGAACTTCCGATGTCATCCACCAGGTCATTTATGTATATTGTGAATAGCAACGGTCCTATGACACTTCCCTGCGGCACACCTGAAATCACTCTTACTTCGGAAGACTTCTCTCCATTGAGAATAATATGCTGCGTCCTGTTGTCTAGGAACTCCTCAATCCAATCACACAATTGGTCTGATAGTCCATATGCTCTTACTTTGTTCATTAAACGACTGTGGGGAACTGTATCGAACGCCTTGCGGAAGTCAAGAAACACGGCATCTACCTGTGAACCCGTGTCTATGGCCCCCTGAGTCTCGTGGGCGAATAGCGCGAGCTGGGTTTCACATGACCGTCTTTTTCGAAACCCATGCTGATTCCTACAGAGTAGATTTCTAGTCTCCAGAAAAGTCATTATACTCGAATACAATACGTGTTCCAAAATTCTACAACTGATCGATGTTAGAGATATAGGTCTATAGTTCTTCACATCTGTTCGACGTCCCTTCTTGAAAACGGGGATGACCTGTGCCCTTTTCCAATCCTTTGGAACGCTACGCTCTTCTAGAGACCTACGGTACACTGCTGCCAGAAGGGGGGCAAGTTCCTTCGCGTACTGTGTGTAAAATTGAACTGGTATCCCATCAGGTCCAGAGGCCTTTCCTCTTTTGGGCGATTTTAATTGTTTCTCTATCCCTCTGTCGTCTATTTCGATATCTACCATTTTGTCATCTGTGCGACAATCTAGAGAAGGAACTACAGTGCAATCTTCCTCTGTGAAACAACTTTGGAAAAAGACATTTAGTATTTCGGCCTTTAGTCTGTCATTCTCTGTTTCAGTACCATTTTGGTCACAGAGTGTCTGGACATTTTGTTTTGATCCACCTACCGCTTTGACATATGACCAAAATTTCTTAGGATTTTCTGCCAAGTCAGTACACAGAACTTTACTTTCGAATTCATTGAACGCCTCTCGCATAGCCCTCCTCACACTACATTTCGCTTCGCGTAATTTTTGTTTGTCTGCAAGGCTTTGGCTATGTTTATGTTTGCTGTGAAGTTCCCTTTGCTTCCGCAGCAGTTTTCTAACTCGTTTGTTGTACCACGGTGGCTCTTTTCCATCTCTTACGATCTTGCTTGGCACATACTCATCTAACGCATGATGTACGACGGTTTTGAACTTTGTCCACTGATCCTCAACACTATCTGTACTTGAGACAAAACTTTTGTGTTGAGCGAACAGGTACTCTGAAATCTGCTTTTTGTCACTTTTTATAAACAGAAAAATCTTCCTACCCTTTTTAATATTCCTATTTACGGCTGAAATCATCGATGCCGTAACCGCTTTATGATCGCTGATTCCCTGTTCTGCGTTAACTTTTTCAAATAGTTCGGGTCTGTTTGTCACCAGAAAGTCTAATATGTTATCGCCACGCGTCGGTTCTCTGTTTAACTGCTCAAGGTAGTTTTCAGATAAAGCACTTAAAAAAATTTCACTGGATTCTTTGTCCCTGCCACCCGTTATGAACGTTTGAGTCTCCCAGTCTATATCCGGCAAATTAAAATCTCCACCCAGAACTATAACGTGGTGGGGAAATCTACTCGAAATATTTTCCAAATTATCCTTCAGGTGCTCAGCCACAACAGCTGCTGAGCCAGGGGGCCTATAGAGACATCCAATTACCATGTCTGAGCCTGCTTTAACCGTGACCTTCACCCAAATCATTTCACATTTCGGATCTCCGTCAATTTCCTTCGATACTATTGCACTTCTTATCGCTATAAACACGCCTCCCCCTTCACTGTTCAGCCTGTCTCTGCGGTATACATTCCAATCTGAGTTTAGGATTTCATTACTGTTTACGTCTGGTTTCAGCCAACTTTCTGTCCCTAGTACTATATGGGCGTTGTGACCGTTTATTAATGAGAGCAGTTCTGGGACCTTTCTATAGACGCTCCTGCAGTTTACTATTAGCACATTAATATTGTTATTCCCTGTTGCATTTTGCCTACTCCTACCTTGCCGCGTCTCAGGAGGCGTCTTGTCGGGCCTAGGGAGGGGATTCTCTAACCTAAAAAACCACCATGTGCACTCCACACGTACTCCGCTACCCTTGTAGCCGCTTCCGGCGTGTAGTGCACGCCTGACCTATTCAGGGTGACCCTACATTTCTCCACCCGATAGCGAAGGTCGAGAAATTTGCACCCCAGATCTCCGCAGAATCGTCTGAGCCTCTGGTTTAAGCCTTCCACTCGACTCCAAACCAGAGGACCGCGATCGGTTCTGGGAACGATACTACAAATAGTTAGCTCTGATTCCACCCCGCGAGCGAGGCTTTCCGCCTTCACCAATTCCGCCAACCGCCTGTACGAACTGAGGATGACCTCTGAACCCAGACGGCAGGAGTCATTGGTGCCGACATGAGCAACAACTTGCAGATCATGTGCTGATCATGTGCTGAGTTTGTTAAGCGGTACTCTCCGGTGGTAACGTGTAGATCCGTATACAACTTCCTACAGCGTTACACTCCATTGTTAAACAAATGTCCTGCTTGTAATTACGTAACCCTGTTCTCAATATTATAAGAACGACGGGATATTGCAAAATCGTGTGGGACTCACACGAAGTAGGATTATCATTGAATAGTGAAAGTATACAAAGAAGAACAGTACGAATGAGCAAAGGTTTGTTTGACTTGCAGGAGAACGTTACCGAGATGCCGAAAAACCTGAACTGCCAGAAGCTTGGATATAAGCAAGGGCTTACCTACAAAGTTTGAGGAAGCCTCAAGTGAATAATTTAGGAATATACTACAACCTCGCTACGTATGGTGAATACAATACATGACTGATTAGAGCGTGCCCAGAGGCCTTTATGCGGTCGTTTTTCTCGCGTTCCGTACGGGAATGGAACAGTAAGTGCTACAATTTGAAGTACCCTCTGACATGTACTTCACAGTGGTTTGCAGAGTGTAGTTGTAGACGATCTAAGTGTTGCAGTTTGAGCAGAATTCTTGAAACTGCTTTAAAGGAGTCTGATAATCAAGAGTAACAGACATTCTTGGTTGACTGTAAGACAGGTATTATCACTCTATGTGAATGCCAACGCGTTTCGTTTAGCACGAACAAGGACGATTTCGGTTGCTCCTACTCAAAACAGCAATTGTCGAGTGATCATTTACTGTGCTACTAAGAACATTAAACATTCTCAAATAGCGACTTTTTAGGATCCATTCCTTTGCTGTCTTTCTGTCAGACACCTTTTTATCTGGAGCAGGTAGGTGCCTCACGTTGAAATCTGTCACATACTAAGATCTACGTTTCCTTGACCGTGCAAAAAAATTAAGCTTACAAGACAACATTCAAAAGAAATATGTCCCATATTTCGATACTCGCAAACTCACTCATCAAAACCTGTAAATCAATTATCTACATACATTTTGGACCTGGTGGTCCATCGGTAAAGCGGATGCTGGTAACCGAGAGGTCTCGGTATCGAATCTCAGTCAGACCACGGTTATTTCAGTCTTCGTTTTAGCCTAGCCTTCACCTCTCCACGGTGTGATGAGTCTCCAGAAACAACACGTGGTTCGGAGCCCACATTAAACTCTAGGTCCCCTTTCCATGGTTTGATAAGGCAAGTCGTCGAAGTGGCGTCCAATAAAAAGACTTGCACCCGGTATTGAGCCACAGGAAATTTTTATTGTTATCTATATACATAACTAACTGTGCATGGAACGCCCAGAGCGCGAATCCTAGTCATACAGATCCGGTTTTTTTACGTTTCCAACACACTGATCATCATGTCTTTAGGACTCACAAATCGCGGGCCAGGAATATGTAGAACTAACATCAATATTTGTAAAAAGAAAAGAAATTCCACCAGGTAGTAAATAGATTTATTTGTTTGGAAAATGACGTTAAAGTATAGCAGCTTCGTTGTTAACGCGGAAAAAATCATCTGTGATTGTTCGGTGAGCCTAAACACGCCTAGTCAGGCCTTTGTAATGTCACAAACATGAAGGAATACAAGCGTTAGGTTTTCGGTTGGACATGGCTCCGACTAGGCGTGTTTACACACCTTTATAATCAAAAAAGTTGTTTTTATTGAAAATAGAGTTTTCTATGCTTTGAAATCGATTTGCAAAAGAAGTACGTACAGTAACTACATGGAGCATTTTTTTACTGTTGCCACCTTAGAGTGTGTGTTTAATAACGTATAATGATGTAAACATAGATTCGAAGATGGTAACACAGAATTGCTGAAATAATCGATATGAATCAATGATTGTAACGACCTTCGCAGCTGGAAATTTATTCAGTGTTAAAAACGGTTATACAATGTTTTGACTATATATAGGCTTTATTTGCCATGGAAGATCCGTAGTTTAATTTTAATTTTCATAACACATGCTTGTCAGCATAGACAAATTTAAGTAAACAAATAATCCTCTTCCTTTTACTGAGGATGTGATTTTTAGTGTTTCTGTTTCCTACACTTACTCATCCATGTCATGAAGAAGTTCAGTCACTGGAGTTACTGACTGTGGGTAGTACAGTCATACTTCTTATTCATTAGGAGCAGTCAACGGAGCTTATTGACATGCGCGGTTAGCACTTACTTTTGGTGCTATTTAAAGTGTACCTTGTCATTGTGCTTATTTGTTCATTAGCTTCTCTCCATAGATAGAACTAGTCTTTCGGGAAAATTTTGGATATTTGTGGTAAGTCCCTATGGGACCAAACTGCTGAGGTCATCGGTCCCTAGGCTAACACACTACTTAATCTAACTTAAACTAACTTACGCTAAGGACAACACACACATCCATGCCCGGGGGTGGACTCGAACCTCCGACGGGGAAAGCCGCGAGAACCGTGGCAAGGTGCCCAAACCGTGCGGCTTCCGGGAAAGCCATTATTTGTAGAAGCGAGTACACTCACTCCGGATATACAAGGGGTGATCAAAAAGTTTCCGTAGAAGGCCATACAGTCGAGAATCGGTGTGCCGATAAGGCAGAACTGCCGTGAGCATTGAGACAATCAATGCCACGAACGCACACAGATACCCGTTTGTTAAAACACCGTGTCCCACTGCGGGAAGAAGTGCTAACGCCTGCTGCACGTCCTTGTCCGACAGGAATCGTCGACCATTTAAGGCCTTTTGAAAGAGACGGAATGCGTGATAATCGCATGCGGAGTGATCGGGACTATAGGGCGGATGCTCGAGTATCTTCCACTTGAATTGCCATAACTTCTGTGTTGCGACGTTTGTGATATCAAGGAAGTGTCTTGTGTCGAACTGCGACCAGCACGGAACTCGGCTCACGATTCCGCAACGCTGGTTATCGACAGAAGTGCTGCCCAATGCACGTTCTTCACTCACCGATGGATATCTACAGTGTTCGTGCTTCAGCATCCAAGAAAAGTAACAGTACATTGGTCCTTTTAGACGCATTTAGTATTAACGTCACCATAGTTCACTTTACCGCACAACGTCGAAAAGACACGAATGCCACACTAATACCTGCCTGTCGTTGCTTATATATCCGAATCGGAGTCACACTACATTATACACTACTGCCCGTTAAAATTGCTACACCAAGAAGAAATGCAGATGATAAACGGGTATTCATTGGACAAATATATTATACTAGAAGTGACATGTGATTACATTTTCACGCAATTTGGGTACATAGATCCTGAGACATCAGTACTCAGAACAACCACCTCTGGCCATAATAACGACCTTATTACGTCTGGGCATTGAGTCGAACAGAGCTTGGATGGCGTGTACAGGTACAGCTGCCCATTCAGCTTCAACATGATACCACAGTTCATCAAGAGTAGTGACTGGCGTATTGTGACGAGCCAGTTGCTCGGCCGCCATTAACCAGACGTTTCCAATTGGTGAGAGATCTGGAGAATCTGCTGGCCAGGGCAGCAGTTGAACATTTTCTGTATCCAGAAAGGCCCGTACAGGACCTGCAACTTGCGGTCGTGCATTATCCTGCTGAAATGTAGGGTTTCGCAGGGATCTAATGAAGGGTACAGCCACGGATCGTAACACACATGAAATGTAACGTCCACTGTTCAAAGTGCCGTCAGTGCGAACAAGAGGTGACCGAGACGTGTAACCAATGGCACCCCATACCATCACGCCGGGTGATACGCCATTATGGCGATGACGAATACACGCTTCCAATGTGCATTCACCGCGATGTCGCCAAACACGGATGCGACCATCATGATGCTGTAAACAGAACCTGGATTCATCAGAAAAAATGACGTTTTGCCATTCGTGCACCCAGGTTCGTCGTTGAGTACACCGTCGCAGGCGCTCCTGTATGTGATGCAGTGTCAAGGGTAACGGCAGCCTAGGTCTCCGAGCTGATAGGCCATGCTGCTGCAAACGTCGTCGAACTGTTAGTGCAGATGGTTGTTGTCTTGCAAACGTCCCCATATGTTGACTCAGGGATCGAGACGTGGTGAAACGTCCCCTTAGAAATGTTTATGAATTACTGTGCTGGTAAACCCCTTACGTTATAGATTTTCAAACAGCTGAGCAAAACTGAACGTACTCAGACATTTCGCTCTTTACCTATTCTGATCAACACTAAACTGACACACAATATTTTTAGCGCAACGTAATCTGACTTTCAATCATCTTTACAAGTGAATGGCCCTGACTAACATTAATCTATACGTTTCACAAATCACTTACCTCACAAAAATCTTCATTCCTCGAACTACTGCAATACAGCGAGCGCCACTACTGCTAGCTAAATAAAAGATTCTAACTACTGAAGGCACTAACTACTGATAGGCATAGTTAGCAAATGAAAGATTTTGGTAGAGAATAAACAATGTATTTACCTTAATAGTGTTCAAAAGTCATAGTATATATAGCAGTTCATGGCATCCAGTCTTACAAATTTACTGTCTCTGATGTACACACGTCCAGATAGTCTACTCTCAATATTCCGTCTCTCTCCCCACATTCACCACTGCTGGCGGCTCTCCTCTAACTGCCAACCTTGCAACTGCCCAACGCTACGCGCTAACAGCCAACTGCCCAACACTACAATAGCGAATATTACTACAGTGCCTACTAGCCACAGACTGCACACAGCACAGCCAGTGATTTTCATACAGAGCGCTACGTGGCGTTACCAATAGAAAAACCTAAACAGCCTACTTACAGTGGCTGCACGATCTATTACAGCCATGCGGATAAGATGCCTGTCATCTCGACTGCTAGTGATACGAGGCCGTTAGGATCCAGCACGGCGTTCCGTATTACCCTCCTGAATCCACCGATTCCATATTCTTCTAACAGTCATTGGATCTCGACCACCGCGAGCAGCAATGTCGCGATACGATAAACCGCAATCGCGATAGGCTACAATCCGACCTTTATCAAAGTCGGAAACGTGATGATACGCATTTCTCCTCCTTACACGAGGCATCACAACAACGTTTCACCATGCAACGCCGGTCAACTGCTGTGTGTGTATGAGAAATCGATTGGAAACTTTCCTCATGTCAGCACGTTGTAGGTGTCGCCAACCTCGCCAACCTTGTGTGAATGCTCTGAAAAGCTAATCATTTGCATATCACAGCATCTTCTTCCTGTCGGTTAAATTTCGCGTCGGTAGCACGTCATCTTCGTGGTGTAGCAATTTTAATGGCCAGTAGTGTATATACGCTGCTGCAACGCCCTCAAACTAAAATTTTTGGACCGCCCCTTCGTCGCGACTGCTTGTTCTGCGCCAACTTCTTCAGCTCGGAGTAGCTCTTATGCCCTACGTCCTCAATTATTAGTTGTATGTAGTTCAATCTCTGTCTTCTCCTACAGTTTTCACCCTCTACAGCTCCGTCTAGTATCATGGAAGTTATTCCCTGGTGTCTTAATACTTGTCGTACCATTATGTCCTTTCTCGTCTTTGTTTTCCAGATAGTAGTTTCCTCGCCAACTCGGCAGAGAATCTCCTTATTCCTAACAGTCCACCTAATTTTCAGCATTATTCTGTAGCACCACATGTCAAACGGTTCGATTCTTTACTTCTAGGGTTTTTCCACAATCCGTGATTCACTTCCATAAAATTTTTGCTCTAAACGTACAGCCTATGAAATTTCTTCCTCGAACTAAGGGCGATGTTTGATGCTAATAGACTTTGTTTGGTCAGGAATCCCTCATTGGCCGGTCGGTGTGGCCGAACGGTTCTAGGCGCTACAGTCTGGAACCGCGCGACCGCTACGGTCGCAGGTTCGAATCCTGCCTTGGACATGGATGTGTGTGATGTCCTTAGGTTAGTTAGGTTTAAGTAGTTCTAAGTTATAGGGTACTGATGACCTCAGATGTTAAGTCCCATAGTGCTCAGAGCCATTTGAACCATTTGAATCCCTCTTTGCCTGCACTAGTCTGATTTTTATGTCCGTCTTTCTTTCCCTGTCGTGTATACTTTGCATCTAAGGTAATAGTATTCCTTCGCTTTGTCTACGTCGTGGCTCGTAATTTTCATATTTCACCCTGAATTTTAATGCCACATTCAAACCTTTCTTTTGTTTCCTTCAGTGCTTCTTCGACAAAGAGATTTAACAGCCGGGGAGAAAAACTGCATCCCTATCGAAGATCCTGTCTTACACTTCATTCTTGATATTCCATTCTCTTTGTTCCATCTTCGTTGTCACACCTTTTTTTCTGAGAATGTCGAACGCTTTCTCTAGGTCGACAAATCCTACGTTTATCCTTACTTCCTTTGTCAAGTGCAACGGCAGAGTGATCTCTTTGGTGCCTTTTCCTTTCTTAAAACGCTAATTCCTCCAATGCTTTTCACTTCCATGTCTGACATCACTCTGAGTAAAAAAATGAAGTAACTTATTGTTTGCGATATGGGATTGTCCGTGGCATACTTTACCGTGCGAAACTAAACGATTTCCTTGCGATCACTGAAACACGTGTATGCTGCAACGGTGGTTCTCTGCAGTTTTCAGTAATTTGGCAGATGTTCAGGGCTCGTTGGTGAGTTCCTTCCCTTCCTGGCATAAGGCCAATGTGTTTCTGCGGTATCCGCGGCAGTACGTGTGCCTTAAGGCTTTCTAGATCAATGTAGAACACTATTTTCGTATGGTGAGATAGTATGAGTGGTGTTTCATAGTTTTGGTAGATGTTACCGGATTGATCATTATGAATTGGAACATAAATTGGTACCTGCAAAGTGATGTTGCCTTGTCTTAGGATTCAGTTTAAAGTATGGCAACTTCTGTGGATACATACTCAGCAGACACTTCTGACTGCAATAAATCCATAATTTTTTCAATCTTTTCTTTTTTTCGCTGTTGACTCTTTGAATATGTTTTGGTGGATAAGGCTGTAGGTCCCAAGTTTGTGGCTTCAATCCGCAGTGAGTCTTAGGATATTTTTCTTTCACTTAGTGCTTGGTTTACATTTGGCATTTCATTGTATAGTATGTAGACAATTCCTAGTTGCTCCGTGCGTTGTAGCCAACGTTAAAACTGTAGGTCCACCTTAGCGGAATGGGCAATTCAGTGCAGACGTCAGTGGATGCCAGGAACATGCTCAGTAGGACCACATATAGTTAAGTATTGTGATGTAAAAAATCAGTACCGTTTTCAGATAATTTTATCATGTTTAGGAGTTCTAATATTATTAACCTTGTTGAAAACACAAGTTTTGCGGCAATTTTCTCGTTTTACGTCATTTTTCTTAACAGTTTTGTATATCTGTCACTGCTTTTCAATTCTCTCTTTGCTCTTTCTCTGCTGAAGACAAGGCTTGCTCTCATGTCTACATATGCATCTGCATGATTAATCTGCAATACACAATTAGATGTCTGACCACCTTCTAGCTATTTCTCTACCCTTCCACTGTCGAATAGAGCGCGGGAAAAACGAACACTTAAATCTTTCTGTGCGAGCTCTGATTTCTCTTATTTTATTATGATGACCATTCCTCATGATCATTATGATGAGCATGTGGGCGCCAAAATAATATTTTCCCATTCGGAGGAAAAGGTTGGTGATTGAAATTTCGTGAGAAGATCCTGCCGCAACGAAAATCATCTTTGTTTTACTGACTGTCACCTGTATTCTCGTATCATGTCCGTGACGTTTCCTATTTCACAATAATGAAAGCTAACTGCCCTTGTTTGAACTTTTTCGATGTCCTTTGTCAATACTTTTTGATGCGCATCCCACACCGCGCAGCAAGAGGACGGGCGAGCGTAGTGTAGGCATTCTTTTTAGTAGACCTGTTGCATTTTCTAAGGGTTCTGCTAATAAACTGTTGTCTTTGGTATGCCTTCTGCACAACATTATCTATGTGATAGTTCCAGTTTGAGTTGTTCGTAATCGTAATTCCTAGGTGCCGGCCGGAGTAGTGGGCGAGCGGTATCGATCAATCCCTAAAGAAGAAAAAAGGTCTAATGAATTTATGTGCGGATATGCTTGCTTTCCATGCTAAAGACCATTCATTCAATCATACATTGTTATAGAGACTGCGGTCTAATACGCGCTGTACCATACAGCCACAGTTACAGTATGTGTCGAAAATGGTTTTATGTTCCTCAACGCAGGCGTGTACATGCCGTAGCATGTTCTGTCTCACCGGTTCACATCGACAAGGCTGCATCCGAACAGGACTAAGGCAGCATGAGTACGCTGCTCCAATGTCTCCATATCTGGAATGAGATTTGCATACACAATACTTTTGAGACGGCCCCGTAAACAGAAATCGCGCAGGTTGAGATCCGGTGAACGAACAGGCCATGCAACAGGATCCCCTCGTCCGATCCACCGACCAGGGATAACACGATTGAGATACGTCCGGACGTTAACGGCGAAGAGGGATGGAACACCATCATGTAGCAGTCACATAACCCTTCGAATCATCAGTGCCACTTCTCCCAGCAGGGGAGACAACGTCACCCACAAAAAATGTCGGTAGTTCCTACCTGTTAGGCGCCGTGGAAAGAAGACTGGTCCCCAAATACGGTCGCCAATTATCCCAACTCTCACATTCCGGGTATCAGCATACCATGGGATACTGCATACTATACCACAGATGACAGTCATGAAAGTTGAAGTCACCACTCCATGAAAGGTGGCCTCACCTGTGAATAGGATGGAAACCACTGACACAACGGCTCCCGATGTGGAAAGCCTGTCGCTGAACGCGCAGTAAGTGATAAGGGTAGTAACAGTTGTCAAGGAGAATGTTCCACACGGCCCTGTACTGGGGGCCCAACTGCCTGGTACTGACACGGCGGTCGCCTTCCACAGTGTTAATCACATTTTCCTCCAAGTCTGGTGTCGAACTTACGGGTACGTCCATCATGATTTCCTATTTCCTGAAACGACCCTGTCTCAGACAAACGGAGAAACATTGTTGCGAACATTGAGTGCTGTGGTTCTTATCGGCCCGGATAGGTCTCCTGATACAACCTTACTGTCCGCCGCCGTTGTCATTTGCCTTTCTGTAAATAAGCACCGCGTCAGCAAGCTCTAGATTCGAATACGGAACCATTGTGTACAACGCTGCATAGCATCCACTACAAGGTGAGTCAGCAGAACACTTGAATCGGACACAACATTATTAGTTACTATGGCAGGAAACGGTGCTAGGGCATGACGTATGAGTAACTGTACCACCGTCTAGGGGAAAATCATGCTGTTGTAACTGTGGCTGCATGATACAGCGCATATTAGACGGCAGTCACTGTAACAAGGTATGGTTGAATAAATGGTCTCTAGCATGGAAACCATACATTTCCGGACATAAGTTCGTTAGACCTGTTTTGTTTCGTATCCTCTCATCGATCAATTCCTAGAGTTTGTACACGATGGAAAAAAATACCCTATTTAATTGCTAGCGGTAAGTATGCAGTTATTGTATCAGCATACTTTGGTGTACAATCTGTTTTGCAACACCGAGGATATCTATCTCTAACTACTCATATTTTTACAAAAAATGTTTCCTGACTCCACGGCAGAATATTTAATTCACTGATTACAGATTCACTTGAAATATAAATACATCTGCTGCCTTGGGCTAACTTCTGCACACTGCCTATACCTGTAAATCGCTCTTGAATGGGAATGTTGATGGTAGCGCCAGCGACATGGCTCCTCTCCCGCCCCTATCAGTCCGTGTACCCTTTGATGTCCTTATTAACAAAGACTGATGTCATTTGGGTAGATATTTTTGTACTAGGTAATTATAAAAGTAATCATACTGATTAATTAATTTAGAGGGTTACTAGTATACGTTGCATGTTTCCACTCAATTCTGCTCTATGCCATAACCTTCTACGCCATTTCAGCTCAGGTGAAAAAAGTTTTTTCTGTAGAAGCGTGCAATAAGAATATTGTGTAACGTTAATCACCATAAATCTTGCAGAAAGCTCTTCAATGATCTAGCGATGCTCCCACTAGCATGATAATGCTCATATGGTATGGGAATGCAGGCTTTCTCGACAAATTTCGTCGATGAATTGTTCGCGGGTTTCAACCGAGTGGCGCCGTCGTTTCCTAGCAGTGTTTCGACGAGTTTCCTAGTGGCCTACCTGGCTGCGGTAATAGTGTGGGACAAAACAGTATACTGCCATACAAAAGTGCGCAGCAAAGTTTGCTGTTGCTGCTACCTGTTAAATGTAAACTCCACTCGTTACACTTCCTGGAAACTCTCCTTTCTCATGGGATCGGCGGAACACGAAGTGTGATTGAATGAAATAATGGGTGCATGAGTGCGGTAAAATTTTCAGGTTCGGAGATTTATTTTTCAGTTTATTCTTCGAAAAAATTTCAGGACAGTAAGAAAGGAAAATTAGACCTCAGCGAAGAGGGAGATCCAACTAGACAGCGAATGGGGTTTTTCACGATTCTGAAGACGAACATGAGGCTGCTGACTTGTGGTCAGAAGGACTGTCACTTGCGAAAGTTATCATTAGTTTCTGTCCCCTTGCACTTTTATTGCTCTCCCTAAATTTTCTTTTACTGCCATCACTTCTTCGACGTAGTATAAGATGAACGCAGCGAGGAAGAATTGTGCCACTGTAGAGAATAGCCACCCTAGTGCTGACGAACAGCTCTTCATTGAACGGTTCGCAGTAATAAAACCGCCTAGCAGCGCCCACGGGAAAACAACCTATGACGATACTCCTAAGGCATCCATACACAGCATCTGTAGCCTAGGCCAGGTTTGGTTTGCCCACGTTACACTAGGAAACTATGGTA
This sequence comes from Schistocerca cancellata, assembly GCF_023864275.1. NCBI lineage: Eukaryota > Metazoa > Arthropoda > Insecta > Orthoptera > Acrididae > Schistocerca > Schistocerca cancellata. Next base: position 431,774,482 of record NC_064628.1, read on the forward strand.
CTTGTGCATGCAAGATTTCTCTCATTGCGACTTACGTGACGTTCCACACCTTTACTTAGTTACCTAAATGAAGTCAATTACTTCTGGCTGCCTTTAATATTACCGGTCGCGGCACCGATAACTAAGTAACTGGGTCTCCAGCCTCACTGTATAATGTTGACACTTTAACACAATGGTAGTTTAAGTGATGCAATGGACCCTTCTGACGACTCATTTCCCGAAGACAAATTCAATTGAAAGGTTCGGCGAATCATAGGGATATCAACGCTGGAAATAACAATGAATGGAATTAATTGAGCATCTATTCATTCCGCCACACTCAAATGTAACACAACACACAGGGATGCAGTGACAGCACAAAATACGTGAACAAACAAACTACTGGGCATGCTGAAAGGTAATGCCTGCGAATTTTGTATTGTGTTCTCAATATCTGTTGAGGTATTACATCTCATGTATATTACTCGGTCGACTTTCCGCTTCACTGACCCAAAATGCAACCCTTTGTCGCTTCGGGGCTCCGAATCTTAGCGTGTAACGTGGCGTTGTGTAACGTAACTATGCCGGTGTTTGAGAAACGGCTTGGTGTAATCGAGTTTCGAATTCGGAGTTCGTCCACACAAGGAGCACCACATCCTTCAGCATGACAATGCCAGACCACACACGGGCACTGTTACATCTGCAACAATCCGACGCCTTGCGTTCACTGTCATCGACCATCCTTCATACAATCCCGACTTGGCCCCATCCGATTTTCATCTGTTATCAGAACTTACAGAACACTTTCGGAGTCTTCTCTTCGATGACAAAAAACTGGTCTCTCGTTGGGAGAAATGTGTTCTTCGGCAAGGTGTCTATGTTGAGAAATAAATATGTAGACATAAAGAATAAAGGTGTAGAATGTTAACAAAGTTTGTTTTACTTGAAAAGCTTCAACAGTTTTAAGATAAAAGAATTCGGAGACATTACTTTTCACTACGCCCTCATACCGATAAGGACAAGTGTCTATAAAGTGAGAGTGAAAATCTTTTATTAAATTTAAGTTCAAAGTAGCACTATTAGGGGAACGCCCTGTAATTCCTGGCTTAACTTAAGTAGTTATCAAAACTTTGTTAGTCTCATTCAAACCCTAAGAAACTCGTAGGTTTTCCTCGAAACTAGCTACAGGTACAGAAAACTACAGGTCCTCCAGCCCTTCACCGAAAAGATCACGTCTCCCCTTCTGCACTGTACCTTGATTTACGTTGACGGTGTCTCCCCGCTATCCGCAACTCCACGCAGAACTCGGTGCCACTTTCTTCGTCTACCGTAGCCGCTGTTTATTTAAAATCTCTCGTCGCACTCTTCGCCACCCTTGGGCGTTCAATCTCAGAGTGACGCTCACAGGTGTCGCCTCTTTTCCCGCTCCCGTATCCCGGCGCACGCGTCTGGCCTCCTCCCTCTTGTGACTGGTTGTTTCATAAACAACGTACTGACATGCGCTCATTGGATGTTCGATCCTCTACACCCCACCGTCTAGCTTGCTCGAGCCAGGCCAATTTCTCGGTGTAACTGTGGTATGAAAACCTCAGCTGTTACCGTTAACGCGGAAGTTACACTTCGCCGTTCCCGTCGCACATCAGTTCTCTTCTCCTTTTTCTGTTGACTGGGCTGCCCCTGTTTTTCTGCCTCATTCCGTGGATGTACTGGACCAACTGCTGTCTCATGTCTTGGGTGGTCGTCGTCCGTTCTATGTTCGCAAAACACACTGCGCTCCAAAATTGAAGGATCATTGTGGCGGATAATTTTGAAATTTGGCTCAAAAGTGCCTACAACCTTTCTCCGTAATGCTGCAAAAGCGTGCCGCCCTGTGACGTCACCCTCTGGCACGGCGACGCTTCAACAGCAAGGTGGTGATACATGCGAAGATAGGCCACAGCTCAGAAGTTCATATGAGTTTTAAGGCGGGTTAATGATGTCACATTGGCACCAGATTTTACAAAGTTTTTTCCACCGCCACAGTGGACGTGTCGCACGATGAGAAAGTCGTCACAGCCCCTCCTACCTACATTTTATCCCTTCTTTTGAAGTCTCTGCGATGGAGGTCAGAAACGCAACATCCACTGATGAAATCAGGCGGTTTTCGCATGGTATGGGCGGCCCCGGAAAACATTTCAGACTCACCGCCGCTCAGAATCGACTCGAAAAGACCTCAGGGGGGGGGGGTGTCCTAAATGGCAGCAGTGAAACGACCCCTTTCTGGAGTGCGCTGATTGCCACGTATTTCGCTGTCGAAAACGACAGTTCGCAGAGCGATGAGCGTCAGGATGATGTTATTACATCTTTTGACACCGCTGAAACCGTCTGATGTTTCAGCCCTTCTGTAAGGACACTGCAGAGCTGCATCCACGTTGAGTGTGATCGTATCAAAAAATGGTTCAAATGGTTCTGAGGACTATGGGACTCAACATCTAAGGTCATCAGTCCCCTAGAACTCAGGACTACTTAAACCTAACCAACCTAAGGACATCACACACATCCATGCCCGAGGCAGGATTCTAACCTGCGACCGTAGCAGTCACGTGGTTCCGGAATGAAGTGCCTAGAACCGCACGGCCACTACGGCGTGATCGTATCCCTTTAGAGTGCACCGCGAACGCAATTTTTGTCCTGGGGCACAGGTTGGAACCACTAGGGACCAATGAAAAACATTAGACTTAATTTGAACGTGATCCAAAGTGGTAAAAGGTGCTTATACTTTTCCAGCCCTCCTGTTTTCCGCTCTTCTGTGGCGTCATCACCTGGGAGTGCAACAATAACATATGTGTAAATAAAACGGCAAAGGATCACTCTCGTAAGACCCCCCAGTTCGGCAACACCATCTGTGCCACCCACGCAACTTTATTAAACACGTTACAAATGTACGTGTCATAAATTTCGACTCTAAATCAGCCTGGCGGCTGCTTTAGCACCTGAGGGCTAGGCAAACCTTTCGACACCCCTGGGTGAGGTTTGCCTACTCTCAGGCGCTAGAGCATTCCGCCAGGGTTATATTGCTTGTAATACCTTTTGAATATTTACTCTTGTTGACTTTCGTTAATTACGCTTGTACTTATAGCTCTGTTCGGCACGGGCATAAGTCTCATCAAGTTTACGTCATTGTCACAAGCCTTGTGTAGGACTTCGCGTCACACCTTTAAGTCAGTTCGTAACGTCATTCTGGCTACGCCCCCATCGGATCTGGAATGATGATTAAGTAACAAAGTTGTTTAACATTATCAAGTTACGAAAAGTGAGGTATTAAAAAATCAAATTTAAAAAAGTTTCGGTGAAGTAAGTTCTTAAAACTTTTTAACTTCTTATTTTTCATCTTCTATAGATTAATAATGTATAAAAAACGTGTCTCCATCTTTACGTTCCTTTAATCTTAATAAAAAATCCGCTGCAGCTAGATTGTTTTATTCACGAAAAAGTTGACGCTCGATCCTCTGTTTAAAGGAGAAACAGAAATGCGATCTTCCTTACTGAGACATTTTGGAAACAGGAATTTACCATTTCGGCCTTCTCTCTATAATCCCTCTATTTGATGTCGTTATGGTTACAGGCTGTCTGGACAAATTGTTTTGATAGGTTTACTGATTTGATATACGACCGAATCTCCATTGAGTTTTTAGTCACATCGGGGAGGTAGAATTTTACTTTAGACTTATCTGAACGCTTCACTGTCGAATCTTGTCTAACTTCAGTTTTTGTTTGTCTATGAGGTTCTGATTACTTTTAAATCTGCGCAGATGCTTTCTTTGCTTTCGAAGGAGCTTTGAAACTAGGTTGACGAAAAATGATTGGTCTTCCCCAACCCTGACAACTCTAATCAACACGTAACTGCCTCAAGCGTATTGTCCATTACTCTTCAACTTCGTCCATTTATACTGAACATTTTCAGTTTCCGTGGACATTGTATCATCTGAATCGGATTTTTACACTTTTTAAGCAGTTATAAATACCTGACAAAAACACGTGAAACATCCAGAAGGATGTGAGAAAACTAAATGGAAACTTTGGTAACTGGGCAGACATGTGATGTCATTTCATTGATTACAAAATCGATTCAAATTTACAAAGAACTTGGCAGTTTGAGTTCACTTATTAGTATGACATTGAACCACTGTGGCCTGGGTGTATGCACGGATTCGGTTGGGAATTGTGTCAGAAAGCCATTGTACCATCTGACGCCATCTGGCCTACAAGTGCTGTATCTGGTCCTTGATATACTGAATAGTAGCACTGGGATGGACTTGAAGCCAGAGCTGATCCCACAACTGCTCTACTGGGGAAAGTCTGAGGATCTTGATCTCCACGGAAGTCCCACAACGTCACGCAGACGGTTTATAGAGAGATGTGCCTTGTGTGGACAAGTATTGTCCCATTGAAAAATGGCACGACGATACTATGGCAAGAGAGGTAACACACAAGGTTACAGGATATCCGTGACGTACTGTTGTGCCGTCGGAGATCCCTCAACCACTACCGGCCGTGACCTGAAGTCATACGTGATGGCTGAGACGCCATGACGTCAGCAGTTTTCAAAACATTGAAAGAAGGAGAGCTCTCCTCAGGTTGCCAGCATATTTGCTGACGACTGTCATGTAGGGAACCACAGTTTGTCGGCGAACACATTGCGACTTCATTGATCAGCAGTCCATGATTCCCGGTCAGGCATCGCTCCAAACTCAGTTGTTTGCGTAGTGGCATTAACAGCAGACTACTCTTAGGGCGGTAATTCACTTGCCAGGCTGCTACTAGTTTCCGACCAATTGTGGGGCGTGAGGCAGAACGTTCTCGGGCCACAGGAGCAGATGTGAATAGATTACGATGTGCCTGGTAGAGAATACGGCGATCCTCCTGCGTGATGGTTAGATGTAATGAAATGGAATCTTGACAACGAGTGTGGCTACCCTCACGTTACCATGTGCAGTACAACATCGGGACACTGTCACATACGTTTGCCCCAAAAATTTGGATACTGCGTTGTAAGGAAACCAGTCGCATCGAGACCCACAACGAAACCCCTTAAAACATTGCCAGGTGCTGATAATGCTGTCTCATAAGCTACGCAGCATCTCCGTGTGCTTCAGTGTTCTGTCAACATCTCATGCTATCCAAGCTTCTTATATATTCTTCAGGCGTGGCAACAGCATTAAAAGGAACTACATTAGTGTAGACTCATGGTCTTTCTACCTGTCACAGAGAATCGCAAGACTAATCGATCATTTCCTCACCGATGATGTTTACGTGACAAAAGTCAGGGATGATCGACTTCCGACCGTGTCTTCTGAGGGTTTCCCCTTTTTTTGTCTGTGCGTGTCTATTGCTAGCCGTATTCAGTGATTCTACAGGATGTTTCAGTAAGAGCGAGCAAAAATATAACAGGACATAGAGAATGCTCCAGTGAACAATTTAAGGTGGGAAACCGGTGGTTGGAGGAATCAGCTTAGGGAGGTATGGAAGTAAACTTGTCTACATGTTTGTCTAGCATTATTTTCCAGCTTATTTACAACTAATGTGCGTACTATTTTACACGTACTGTGCCTTTTATTTACATGTGCATTCTTTATTTCCTGCTATGAAGCAAGGAGGACTAGCCTGATTACTTGGAAGCTATGATGCAGGTTTTGTTTACTTTACTTGACTATAAGATGATTCTGTTTTATCGTATTTACAACGTCCCATGACAGAACGTGCTCTGAATCAACAACAGGCCCATTCATTACTCAGTGCTATCGCAGAGATGTGCAGTACAATATGATGGAGCTGTACCGATACAGTTTCGCAGAACTCACTGACATGCGCCTTGTGTATCGGTAAGTGCTCTCGCTGCGTTGAAAGGCTGTACATGGATGATTTCCTAACAGGTATAATCGGCCACAATGTGTGTTTATTTCTCTCGGTTGACGAACGGGAAATAGGTCAATTGGAAAGAAGAAACGAGGGACTTGGCAACATGAGAACTACTCGCATGTCCAATTTTGAAGAGGAGTTGCTGGAACATTTGCAGTGGACACCACGACAAGTACTCGCCGTATTGCACGTGAAATGGACGCTGAACATACTAGCGTTTAGCAAGTACTCCACGAACAGGAATTACACCCATATCATCCACAAGGAGTCCACGCAATGCTCGTTACTGACTTTGCACCAAGGGTCGCATTGTGTCTGTGGTTGCTCCATCAATTGATTGATCGTCCAGACTTCCTCCAAATGGTGCTGTTTACTGTCGGGGCCTCATTTGATCGTGATAGTATTCTGAACAGCAGGAATAGTCTTGTATAAGAAGATGGAAACCCTCACGCTGTAGTAGAGTCACACAATCAGGCACGTTTTGCTGTGAATAGCTGGGGTGCCATTATAGGCGACAATCTCATTGGACCATCTCTTCTAAGTGGCCGTCTGAATGGCCAACTATAGCTTCGAGCAAAGAGTTCTACCTGAGTTGTCGGAGAGCGTACCGTTGGCTGTTCGTGAGAGGATGTGGATAGAACGTGACGGTGCATCGCCTCACTTCAGTGTGGATGTCCGCAACCATCTCAGTGCTGCATTTCCTGGTCGCTGGATTGGAAGGGGAAGTCCTCTTCCATGGCCTGTGGGGCCACCTGACCTGAATCCCCTTCATTATTTCCTATGGGGATATCTGAAGTCACTTGTGTATGGACCCAAGTCAATACGGAGATGGAATTAGTTGCCAGACTTGCAGCTGCTCGTGATGTGATTCGAAACACACTAGGGATACTTGTCAGGGTGCGTCAGAAACTTGTTCGCCGATGTCATGCTTGCTTTGAGTTTGATGGCCGTCAGTTTCAGCACATTTTGTAAGATACAATACAAACGGTACGTTCATTGTGTCAGTGTTGGTATTTGCAGTTAACTGTTGTTGTTGTTGTGGTCTTCAGTCCAAAGACTGATTTAATGCAGCTCTCCATGCTACTCTATCCTGTGCAAGCCTCTTCATCTCTGAGTAACTACTGCGACCTACATCCTTCTGAATCTGCTTAGTGTATTCATCACTTGGCCTCCGTCTACGGTCTTTACCTTCCACGCTTCCCTCCAATACTAAACTGGTGTCCCATGATGCCTCAGAGCGTGTCCTACCAACCGGTCCCTTCTTCTAGTCAAGTTGTGCCACAAATTCCTCTTCCCCCCAATTATTTTTAGTACCTCCTCATTAGTTACATAATCTACCCATCTAATCTTCAGCATATTTCTGTAGCACCACATTTCAAAAGCTCCTATTCTCTTCTTGACTAAACTGTTTATCGTCCATGTTTCACTTCCTTGCATGACTACAATCCATACACATACTTTCAGAAAAGACTTCCTGATAACTAAATCTATACTCATTGTTAACAAATTTCTCTTCTTCGGAAACGCTTTCCTTGCCATCGCCAGTCTACATTTTAAATCCTCTCTACGTCGACCATCATCAGTTATTTTGCTGCCCAAATAGCAAAACTCATCTTCTAGTTTAAGTGTCTCATTTCCTAATGTAATTCGCTCAGCATCACCTGATATAATTAGACTGCATTCCATTATTCTAGTTTTGCTTTTGTTAATGTTCATCTTATATCATAATTTCAAGATACTGTTGTACCAATTCCTTTGCTGTCGTAACAGTATTACAATGTCATTGACAAATCTCAAAGTTTTTGATCATTATCCCTGGACTTTAATTCCTACTCCAAACATTTCTTTTGTTTCCTTAACAGCTTGCTCAATAAACAGATTGAATACAGCCTTGTCCGGTCTCCGTACCAATTGTAAATAGCCTTTCGCTCCCTATATTTTATCCCTGCCACATTCAGAATCTGATAGGGAGTGTTCCAATCAACATTGTGAAAAGCTTTCTCTAAGTCTACAAACGCTAGAAACGTAGGTTTGCCTTTCCTTAACCTATCTGTTAAGATAAGTCGTAGAGTTAGTATTGCCTTGAGTGTTCCTACATTTCTACGGAATCCAAACTGATGTACCTTGAGGTGGTCTTCTGGCAGTTCTTCCACTCGTCTATAAAGAATTCGAGTTACTATTTTGCAGCCGTAACTTATTAAACTGATAGTTCGGTAATTTTAGTACCTGTCAGCAGCTTCCAGTTAACTATAACAGATACAAATAAAAAAGTACACAGTAATGTGATTTTATTGATACACTACTGGCCATTAAAATTGCTACAGCAAGAAGAAATGCAGATGATAAACGGGTATTCATTGGACAAATATATTATACTAGAAGTGACATGTGATTACATTTTCACGCAATTTTGGTGCATAGATCCTGAGAAATCAGTACCCAGAACAACCACCTCTGGCCGTAATTACGGCCTTGATACGCTTGGACATTGAGTCATACAGAGCTTGGATGGCGTGTACAGGTACAGCTGCCCATGCAGCTTCAGCACGATATTACAGTTCATCACTGGCGTATTGTGACGAGCCAGTTCCTCGGCCACCATTGACCAGACGTTTCCAATTGGTGAGAGATCTGGAGAATGTGCTGGCCAGGGCAGCAGTCGAACATTTTCTGTATCCAGAAAGGCCCGTACAGGACCTGCAACATGCGGTCGTGCATTATCCTGCTGCGAGGTAGGGTTTCGCAGGGATCGAATGAAGGATGGAGCCATGGGTCGTAACACATTGGAAATGTAACGTCCACTGTTCAAAGTGCCGTCAATGCGAACAAGAGGTGACCGAGGCGTGTAACCAATGGCACCCCATACTATGACGCCGGGAGATACGCCAGTATGGCGATGACGAATACACGCTTCCAATGGGTGTTCATCGCGATGTCGCGAAGCACGGATGCGACCATCATGATGCTGTAAACAGAACCTGGATTCATCCGAAAAAATGACGTTTTGCCATTCGTGCAGCCAGGTTCGTCGTCGAGTACACCACGCAGGTGCTCCTGTCTGTGATGCAGCGTCAAGGGTAACCGCAGCCATGGTCTCCGACCTGACAGTCCATGCTGCTGCAAACGTCGTCGAAATGTTCGTGCAGATGGTTGTTGTCTTGCAAACGTCCCCATCTGTTGACTCAGGGATCGAGACGTGGCTGCACGATCCGTTACAGCCATGCGGATAAGATGCCTGTCATCTCGACTGCTAGTGATACGAGGCCGTTGGGATGCAGCACGGCGTTCCGTATTACCCTCCTGAACCCACCGATTCCTTATTCTGCTAACAGTCATTGGATCTCGACCAACGCGAGCACCAGTGTCGGGATATGATAAACTGCAATCACGATAGGCTACAATCCGACCTTTATCAAAGTCGGAAACGTGATGGTACGCATTTCTCCTCCATACACGTGGTATGACAACAACGTTCCACCAGGCAATGCCGGTCAACTGCTGTGTGTGTATGAGAAATCGGTTGGAAACTTTCCTCATGTCAGCACGTTGTAGGTGTCGCCACCGGCGCCAACCTTGTGTGAATACTCTGAAAAGCTAATCGTTTGCATATCATAGCATCTTCTTCCTGTCGGTTAAATTTCGCGTCTGTAGCACGTCATCTTTGTGGTGTAGCAATTTTAATGGGCAGTAGTGTATTATGTCCTTAAGCATGCTTTTCTGACCTAAGGTTCCATACCTCAAATTGTGTAGTGGAGCATCCTGTATGTCATGTTAAATTTTTGCTCGCTCTTACGGAAAAACCCTTTATAACGGCCTTATTATCACTAAGTTCCTATTGTACGGTAACTGAATCGAATATTTAGGACCTTTCTGTAGGAGGTAATTTACGATGTTACTTTCTTGAGTCGGTTCTCTGATTATCTGGTCAAGATAATTTAAGAACAAGACCTGATCCACGGAAGAGGACAGGTGTTGGTACGTCAGTTACGGGCGTCGTTTGCTGGAGGAGGAATGTGGGTGACCGCATGCCTGCGGGTATTCCCCGCCGCGGGGCCGGGTTGCGCGGAACGCCTGGCCGCGTCGGCTAGCGACTTGTGAAGCAGGCAGGCAGGCAGGCAGCGCGAGGGTATTTTAAAAACTGGGGCGTGCCGCGCTGCGGCGCCTCCCCCCAGGTGCGCGGCGCGGCGTACGCGCTGGGCTGAAGCGTGCCGTAAAACGCGCCCTTTGATCGCTGGCTCGCGGCCGGCCGCGCGCCCGACTGGAAGGCGGCCCCGGCCCGCACGTGGCGCCGGCGCCTCGCCTCACCTCAGCATGGCTCGGCTCGCTGCCCGCGCCGCGCTCTAGTCTCGCCACGGAGCTCCCGCAGGCCGCAGCCGCGGCTAGCCACCCTCCGAGATTAAGGTCAGTCGGCCGCTCCCCGTCGCTACCTTCCCAGCTCTTTGCGATGATTGTTCACCGTGTGGTAGCGCGTACTGTACTCTGTCACACTCCGCAATCCTAGTCTCGTCACTGATTTCCTATTTCGGTTTGCAGACTACAAAAAATATACTGAGCGGTTCAGGAGGAATCTCTTTTACTAAACGGCTACCCCACTGCACAGTCCCTGTTGCATGCCGCCTGTCCAACGGCTTCCAGGGGCTACAAAAATTTGATTTTCAGTATACCACTATGTTCCAAAACGCCACGCATAATAAGGAGATTTTTCCGGGGTTCATATCTTAGGTTCTATTGGTGATAGAAAGCTAGGCATCGAGTGTTTTGGAGAGCCCTCGCGCTAGGGACATTTGTGTACCCAACGGAAGGACTGTCTTACTGTAACCACATTACATCTACATCTACATCTACATCTACATCTATACTCTGCAAGCTACCCAACGGTGTGTGGCGGAGGGCACCTTACGTGCCACTATCATTACCTCCCTTTCCTGATCCAGCCGCGCATGGTTCGCGGAAAGAACGACTGCCGGAAAGCCTCCGTGCGCGCTCGAATCTCTCTAATTTTACATTCGTGATCTCCTCGGGAGGTATAAGTAGGGGGAAGCAATATATTCGATACCTCATCCAGATACGCACCCTCTCGAAACCTGGACAGCAAGCTACACCGCGATACAGACCGCCTCTCTTGCAGAGTCTGCCACTTGAGTTTGCTAAACATCTCCGTAACGGTATCACGCTTACCAAATAACCCTGTGACGAAACGCGCCGCTCTTCTTTGGATCTTCTCTATCTCCTCTGTCAACCCGACCTGGTACGGATCCCACACTGATGAGCAATACTCAAGTATAGGTCGAAAATGGTTCAAATGGCTCTGAGCACTATGGGACTTAACATCTGAGGTCATCAGTCCCCTAGAACTTAGAACTACTTAAACCTAACTAACCTAAGGACATCACACACATCCATGCCCGAGGCAGGATTCGAACCTGCGACCGTAGCAGTCGCGCGGTTCCGGACTGAAGCGCCCAGCACCGCTCGGCCACAGCGGCCGGCAGGTACCGGTCGAGCGAGTGTTTTGTAAGCCACCTCCTTTGTTGATGGACTACATTTTCTAAGGACTCTCCCAATGAATCTCAACCTGGCACCCGACTTACCAACAATTAATTTTATTTTATTACATTTGTCTATGTTAAGGGTCAGTTGCCACTCCCGACACCATGTGCCTATCCGCTGCAGATCTTCCTGCATTTCGCTGCAATTTTCTAATGCTGCAACCTCTCTGTATACTACAGCATCATCCGCGAAAAGCCGCATGGGACTTCCGACACTATCTACTAGGTCGTTTATATATATTGTGAAAAGCAATGGTCCTATAACACTACCCTGTGGAACGCCAGAGGTTACTTTAACGTCTGTAGACGTCTCTCCATTGAGAACAACATGCTGTGTTCTGTTTGCTAAAAAGTCTTCAATCCATCCACACAGCTGCTCTGATATTCCATAGGCTCTTATTTTGTTTATCAGGCGACAGTGCGGAACTGTATCGAACGCCTTCCGGAAGTCAAGGAAAATGGCATCTACCTGGGAGCCTGTATCTAATATTTTCTGGGTCTCACGAACAAATAAAGCGACTTGGGTCTCATACGATCGCTGTTTCCGGAATCCATGTTGATTCCTACAGAGTAGATTCTGGGTTTCCAGAAATGACATGATACGCGAGCAAGTCGAAGTTTGAATATTACATACGTCCACCATCTAAGCAAATGGAGCAAATAGGTTAGTTCTTTTTGCATTACCTGTTGTCTACGGTGCGCCTTAAGGGGCTTATGGAGGCACCATTTAGTTCATGGGTGGTTCCTTAGAAAATCCGAAAAAAGCGTTTTTCACAATTTTTTCTCCTTCAGCAGAAGATATCTAAATAACTAACTGCAGCAAATTGCTCAAATTTTAACGGTATATTCTATAGGCATTTATCTAGAAGTATCATCTTCTCGTTTTCAAAAATTTTCATCCGTAATCGAGAAACGCCCCAAAAACATGGTGTTTAGGTACCAAACCCGAGCCGCGGTTTCCAAGACGGCTAGCCACAGAAAATGGCTGAAATTTTTACGATTCCAAGGATACCGAGCTCGAACAACCTCCAAAATTTTCATGCTATCTTTACCCGATTCCGAGATACAGAGGTTCGATGTTACCCCTCATGTACACCTACAATACCCAAGGAAAATCCGATGTGTAGTGGAAACATAGTTTATAAAGTTACGAAGCATGGAGAAATATCCTGAAAACTGTCTCCGTTATCACCAGAATGGTTCTGGGAACCCCATGTTGTAGTATTGAAGAACATGCAACATTTTTGTGCACGTAAAATCCGCTATGACGTGTAAAATATTACGTTATTTCAGTTACACGCAAGTAAACTATGAAAATTTTACTGACGCTTAACGTTCTTTTCATATGAGGAATATTCCGTTCTGTAGTAGAGAAAAGAAGGGAAACAGCCGAAAAAAATGTTCCTATGGGCGCATAAAAAAGTCGAATATGCGCCTGTTTAAAAGACTGGCTGAATGGTAGACTACCAGCTGCCTCATTCTACGTTTCTCACCGCCTTCAGGAACTATCCGAAAAATTTTGGCGTGCGAACTTACCGAGACGAAGGAGATCACTGTTGTGAGACAGTGACAGTTAGACAAAGAGATAAAAAATGGCTCTGAGCACTATGGGACTTAACTTCTGAGGTCATCAGTCCCCTAGAACTTAGAACTACTTAAAGCTAACTAACCTAAAAACATCACACACATCCATGCCCGAGGCAGGATTCGAACCTGCGACCGTAGCGGTCGCGCGGTTCCAGACGGTAGCGCCTAGGACCACTCGGCCACCCCGGCCGGCTCAACACATTTTTCAGACAGTATCAGCATACAGGTGATCCTAGGAGGAATGGTCAATATTCAGGGATACGACGGACACGATCAGTCGAAGCAAAAAAAAAAAAATTGTAGTAAAGATGGGCTCTGGAATGCATACTTTAAGAACTGTGAGCACTTCTTCATATTCAGTATTGTGAAACATTTCTCTTCTACTGACCAATCGCTCTGCTTTCCTTATTTAGAGAGCACGTAGTATTGACCAAAGCGAGAAAAACTGCCTTGTAAACTTGGTCTCTAAAATTCATGTCTGAATTGATATGAGCACTTCTACATCTACATGATTACTCTACAATTCACAATCCTGTTCCTGACAGACGGTTCATCGAATCACCATCACTCTGTTAATTTACCGTTCCACACTCGAACAACGCTCTGAAAAAACGAAAACTTGCATATTTCCGTGCGAGCGCTGATTTATTTTATTATGATGATCATTCCTCCCTATCTACCTATCTAGGTGGGCGCCAATTAAATATTGTCGCATTCGGAGGGGAAAATTGGCGATTGAAATGTCATGAGAAGATCCTGCTGTAACGAGAAACGGCTTTGTTTTAATGATTGCCACCCCAGTTCACGTATCGTGCCCATGGCACTCTCACCCATATTTCGCGATAATACAAAACGAGCTGCCTTTCTTTGTACTTTTTCGATGTCCACCATCAATCCTATCTGATGCGGATCCTGTACCACGCAGTAATACTCCTGAAGAGGACGGACAAGTGTAGTGTAGGCAATCTCTTCAGTAGACCTGTTGCATTTTCTGAGTGTTCTACCAATAAATAACAGTCTTTGGTTCGCTTTTCCCCACAACATTACCTCTGTGATCGTTCCATTTTAAGTTATTTGTAATTTCAATCCCTGAGTATATAGCTGAATCACAGCCTTTAGATTAAAGTGATTTATAGCGTAGCCAACATTTAGTGGATTTCTTTTAGTACGCATGTGGATGACTTCACACTCTTCATTACTTAGAGTCATTTACCACTTTTCGCACAATACAGATACCTTCTCTAAATCATTTGGTTCTTGGTTTTTATCACCTTATGACTTTACAAGACAGTATATGGCAGCATGATGTGAAACATCTCTCTTTACTGCTAGTTTTCCATATTTCGGGAGGAGGTAATATGGACCAAAACAAGAAAAAAGTATCTAGTAAACGTGGACTGTAGAGTGCGTACCTCAAGAGAGACGAGTACTTGTTCAATATAATGTGTGCGTTATTGAGCTCATATGAGGTCACAATCACTGAGATGCATGAAAAACTACATTTTCCCACAAACTAAGAGCAAATTACCCGGACTATACTCATACACTTCAAAAACCTTAAACATATTCTCAAACATTTCCAAGATAATCTCGCTTCAGTGCTAAATGTCAAATACTTAACTCATTTGTAAATAAACAGAGCTTTGAATATGTTTCATACATGGAGTTTCATTTTTTCAAGAATGCGGGGATTCGGGGTTTACTGGTAGGCTGGTTCAAATGGCTCTGGGCACTATGGGACTTAACTTCTGAGGTCATCAATCCCCTAGAACGTAGAACTACTTAAACCTAATTAACCTAAGGGCATCACACACATCCATGCCCGAGGCAGGATTCGAACCTGCGACCGTAGTGGTCACGCGGTTCCAGACTAAAGCGCCTAGAACCGCTCGGCCACACTGTTTACTGGTAGTTAATAATTTAGGATAAGATACTATAGACTAATTCGAATTAAATATTCTAATTTGTATTGGTTACAGAGATACAGCTGATAACACAGATAAATTTTTGGTTTCGTATTTTGGTGCTCCAGTTGCTGTGAACCTGTTTATAGATTGGCATTTTTCTTTTGAAGCTAAAGCTAAGAAGGTGTTTATGAGTTTATATAATTCAGTTTGTCAACAGTAACTATGATATGTTGCAAACTTCTGCTGTGTCGTTTAAGAATGCCGAACGTATTTATAAGTGCTGAGTGTGCCTGTATATTCGTGTACGGGTTTTCTAATGGAAACGCTACTACTGTTTGCAGGGAATACAGTAGACGATTTCCTTACCGCAGAGAACCAGATTCAAAAGTGTCAATTCGTTTTTTCACTAACCTAACACGCACCAGAAAGATGAATCGGCAGAAATGCCCACCAACGGCCTTTAATATAAACACCATCAGCTTTTTGCCTGTGGGTTTGCTGGAAAGGCGAAGTCTGTAAAGAAGTGCCAAACGCAAGAGAAAGAAGATCGTTTGGCTTATAAATACTGCCGCTCTATAAAAGAACATCTAGACGACATCATAAAGTTACATGTGATGTTGTCGATAGAACTGGAAAGTGCATTGACTCTGGAGGTGGAATTCATGAACGTCAACATTGAAGTTAATCATTCGCCTTTGCTTACCACTTTTTGTGAGTGTTTGCGTAACGTTATAACAGCTGCATATCTATAACCAATCAAACTTTTACACCTGTTACGCGGAATAATTTATTCGATTTAGTCTAGACTACGTTTTCGTAACTCCCCTGAAATAACCTGTGTTTAGTTTCATCAACGACATCGTTTGCATTACGCCTAAATAAAAAAAACACTAAAGCGCGAAAGAAACTAGTATAGGCATGTGTATTCAAATATAGAGATATGTCAACAGGCAGAATGCGGCGCTGCGGTCGGCAACGCCTACATAACAAGTGTCTGGCGCAGTTGCTAAATCGATTACTGCTGCTACAAAGACAGGTTATTAAGATAATCAAAATATCCACGGGTGTACTGCCGGTCTACAGTGTCCAACGGGCACAATATTTCGGCGATCATACATGTCGCCATCATCAGGTGAACTGACGGACTGAGCTCCTGTGAACGTGCCGATACGGAGATCCGTACGCTATGGCTGCTCAGGGGGAACTGGATTCGGCCGCGGCGGCGGTCGATTTAAATACCCTCCGCCCGCGGTGCGCTCACTCCGCCGTCCGCGCCCCGCGCCACGGTCGCGCGGTAGAACAGATTGCGACGGCGTCTGAGATGACGTCGGTGTGATGGCTCTGTCTGCCGTGGTCGTCACAACTATACATTTGCTCGATTTACTCTTGATTAACCCAATCGCTGGTTCCCAAGCCTTGCTAAGATTATAGCCACAGTCACGGTTTATGAGGTCGTCATTGGTGCGAATTTCGATGGCCTCTCTAACAACGCTGTCCCAGTATCTCGACGTCTGTACCAAATATTGTACCTGTTGGACACTGTAGACCGGCAGTACACCCGTGGATATTTTGATTAGCAAATTCACCGGGAGAAACTCAAGAATCACAGGTTATTAAGATGTTAGTGAGCTTGAGCGTGGTGTTATAGTCGGCGCACGAGCGATGACACGGCATCGCCGAGGTAGCGATGAAGTGTGGATATTCCTGTACGACCATTTCACAAGTTGTTGTTGTGGTCTTCAGTCTTGAGGCTGGTTTGATGCAGCTCTCTCCATGCTACTCTATCCTGTGCAAGCTTCTTCATCTCCCAATACGTAATGCAGCCTACATCCTTCTGAATCTGTTTAGTGTATTCATCTCTTTGTCTCCCTCTACGATTTTTACCCTCCACGCTGCCCTCCAATACTAAATTGGTCATCCCTTGATGTCTCAGAACATGTCCTACCATCCGATCCCTTCTTCTTGTCAAGTTGTGCCACAAACTCCTCTTCTTCCCAATCCTATTCAATACCTCCTCATTAGTTATGTGATCTACCCATTTAATCTTCAGCATTCTTCTGTAGCACCACATTTCAAAAGCTTCTGTTCTCTTCTTGTGCAAACTATTTATCGTCCATGTTTCACTTCCATACATGGCTACACTCCATACAAATACTATCAGAAACGATTTCCTGACACTTAAATCTATACTCGATGTTAACAAATTTCTCTTCTTCAGAAACGCTTTCCTTGCCATTGCCAGTCTACATTTTATATCCTCTCTACTTCGACCATCATCAGTTATTTTGGTCCCCAAACAGCAAAACTCCTTTACTACTTTAAGTGTCTCAAAAATGGTTCAAATGGCTCTGAGCACTATGGGACTTAACTGCTAAGGTCATCAGTCCCCTAGAACTTAGAACTACTTAAACCTAACTAACCTAAGGACATCACACACATCCATGCCCGAGGCAGGAGTCGAACCTGCGACCGTAGCGGCGGCGCGGTTCCAGACCGTAGCGCCTTTAACCGCTTGGCCACAACGGCCGGCTAAGTGTCTCATTTCCTAATCTAATTCCCTCAGCATCACCCGACTTCATTCGACTACATTCCATTAGCTTCGTTCTGCTTTTGTTGATGTTCATCTTATATCCTCCCTTCAAGTCACTGTCCATTCCGTTCAACTGCTCTTCCAAGTCCTTTGCTGTCTCTGACAGAATTACAATGTCATCGGCGAACCTCAAAGGTTTTATTTCTTCCCCATCGATTTTAATACTTACTCCGAATTTTTCTTTTCTTCCCTTTACTGTTTGCTCAATGTTATTGTTGTGGTCTTCAGTCCTGAGACTGGTTTCATGCTTGCTCAATATACAGATTGAATACCATCGGGGAGAGGCTACAACCCTGTCTCACTCCCTTCCCAACCACTGCTTCCCTTTCATGTCTCTCGACTCTTATAACTGCCTTCTGGTTTCTGTACAAATTGTAAATAGCCTTTCGCTCCCTGTAGTTTACCCCTGCCACTTTCAGAATTTGAAACAGAGTATTCCAGTCAACATTGTCAAAGTCTACAAATGCTAGAAATGTAGGTTTGCTTTTCTTAATCTAGCTTCTAAGATAAGTCGTAGGGTCAGTATTGCCTCACGTGTTCCCATATTTCTACGGAATCCGAACTGATCGCCGTCCGGAGTGGCCGTGCGGTTCTAGGCGCTACAGTCTGGAACCGAGCGACTGCTACGGTCGCAGGTTCGAATCCTGCCTCGGGCATGGATGTGTGTGATGTCCTTAGGTTAGTTAGGTTTAATTAGTTCTAAGTTCTAGGCGACTGATGACCTCAGAAGTTAAGTCGCATAGTGCTCAGAGCCAATTGAACCAAACTTATCTTCCCCGAGGTCGGCTTCTACCAGTTTTTCCATTCGTCTGCAAAGAATTTGCATTAGTGTCTTGCAGCTGTGACTTATTAAACTGATAGTTCGGTAATTTTCACATCTGTCAACAGCTGCTTTCTTTGGGATTGGAATTATTATATTCTTCTTGAAGTCTGAGGATATGTCGCCTGTCTCATACATCTTGCTCACCAGATGCTGGAGTTTTGTCAGGACTGGCTCTCCCAAGACTGTCAGTAGTTCTAATGGAATGTTGTCTTCTCCTGGGGCCTTGTTTCGACTTTGGTCTTTCAGTGCTCTATCAAATTCTTCACGCAGTGTCATATCTCCCATTTCATCTTCATCTACATCCTCTTCCCTTTCTATAACATTGCCCTCACGTACATTGCCCTTGTATAGCCCCGTCTATATACTCCTTCCACCTTTCTGCTTTCCCTTCTTTGCTTAGAACTGGGTTTCCATCTGAGCTCTTGATATTCATACAAGTGGTTCTCTTTTCTCCAAAGGTCTCTTTAATTTTCCTGTACGCAGTATCTGTCTTACCCCTAGTGAGATAAGCCTTTACATCCTTACATTTGTCCTCTAGCCATCTCTGCTTAGCCATTTTGCACTTCCTGTCGATCTTATTTTTGAGATGTTTATATTCCTTTTTGCCTGCTTCATTTACTGCACTTTTATATTTTCTCCTTTCATCAATTAAATCCAGTATTTCTTCTGTCACCCAAGGATTTCTACTAGACCTCGTCTTTTTACCTACTTGATCCTCTGCTGCCTTCACTACTTCATCCCTCAAAGCTACCCATTCTTCTTCTACTGTATTTCTTTCCCCCATTCTCGTCAATTGTTCCGTTATGCTCTCCCTGAAACTCTGTACAACCTCTGGCTCTTTCAGTTTATCCAGGTCCCATCTCCTTAAATTCCCACCTTTTTGCAGTTTCTTCAGTTTTAATCTACAGGTCATAACCAATAGATTGTGGTCAGAGTCCACATCTGCCCCTGGAAATGTCTTACAATTTAAAACCTGGTTCCTAAATCTCTGAAACCTGTCAGTATCTCCAGGCTTCTTCCATGTATACAGCCTTCTTTTATGATTCTTGAACCAAGTGTTAGCTGTGATTAAGTTGTGCTCTGTGCACAATTCTACCAGGCGGCTTCCTCTTTCATTTCTTTGCCCCAATCCATATTCACCTACTATGTTTCCTTCTCTTCCTTTTGCTACTATCGAACTCCAGTCACCCATGACTATTAAATTTTCGTCTGCTTTCACTATCTGAATAATTTCTTTTATCTCATCATACATTTCTTCAATTTCTTCGTCACCTGCAGAGCTAGTTGGCATATAGACTTGTACTACTGTCGTAGGCGTGGGCTTCGTGTCTATCTTGGCCACAATAATGCGTTCACTATGTTGCTTGTAGTAACTTACCCGAACTCCAGTTTTTTTTATTCAATATTAAACCTACTCCTGCATTACCCCTATTTGATTTTGTATTTATAACCCTGTATTCACCTGACCAAAAGTCTTGTTCCTCTTGCCACAGAACTTCACTAATTCCCACTATATCTCAATTTAACCTATCCATTTCCCTTTTTAAATTTTCTTATCTACCTGCCCGATTAAGGGATCTGACAATTTACGCTCCGATCCGTAGAACGCCAGTTTTCTTTCTCTTGATAACGACGTCCTCCTGAGTAGTGCCCGCCCGGAGATCCGAATGGGGGACTATTTTACCTCCGGAATATTTTACCCAAGAGGACGCCAGAATCATTTATCCGTACAGTAAAGCTGCATGCCCTCGGGAAAAATTACGGCTGTAGTTTCCCCTTGCTTTCAGCCGTTCGCAGTACCAGCACAGCAAGGCCGTTTTGGTTAGTGTTGCAAGGCCAGATCAGTCAATCATCCAGACTGTTGCCCCTGCAACTACTGAAAAGGCTGCTGCCCCTCTTCAGGAACCATACGTTTGTCTGGCCTCTCAACAGATACCCCTCCGTTGTGGTTGCACCTACGGTACGGCTATCTGTATCGCTGAGGCACAAAAGCCTCCCTACCAACGGCATGGTCTATGGTTCATGGGGGGGGGGGGGGGGATTTTCACAAGTGTACCGTGAATATCAGGAATCCCGTAAAACGTCAAATCTCCGACATCTCTGCGGCCGCAAAAAGATCCTGCAAGAACTGGACCAACGACGACTGCAGAGAATCGTTCAGCGTGACAGAAGTGCAACCCTTCCGCTAATTGCTGCAGATTTCAATGCTGGGCCACCAACAAGTGTCAGCCTGCGACCCATTCAACGAAACATCATCGATACTGGCTTTCGGAACCGAAGGCCCACTCGTGTACCCTTGATGACCGCACGACACAAAACTTGACGCCTCGCCGGGTTCCTTCAGCACCGACACTAGACTGTTGATGATTGGAAACATGTTGCCTGGTCGGATGAGTTTCGTTTCAAAATGTATCGAGCAGATGGACGTGTACGGTTATGGAGACAACCTCATGAATCCATTGACCCTGCGTGTCAGCGGGGTACTATCCAAGCTGGTGGAGGCTCTGTAATGGTGTAGGGCGTGTGCAGTTGGAGTGATGTGGGACCCTGATACGTCTAGATACAACTCTGACAGGTGACACATACGTAAGCATCCTGTCTGATCACCTGCATCCATGTATGTCCATTGTGCATTCAGACGAACTTGTGCAATTCCAACGGGATAATGCGACACGCCACACGTCCACAATTACTACAGAGTGGCTCCAGGAACACTCTTCTGGCCACCGCACTCCACTGACATGAACACTATTGAGCATATCTGGGATGCCTTGCAACGTGCTGTTCAGAAGAGATATCCACCCCTCGTACTCTTACGGATTTATGGAGAGCGCTGTAGGACTCATGGTGTCATTTCCTTCCAGTACTACACTCCTGGAAATGGAAAAAAGAACACATTGACTCCGGTGTGTCAGACCCACCATACTTGCTCCGGACACTGCGAGAGGGCTGTACGAGCAATGATCACACGCACGGCACAGCGGACACACCAGGAACCGCGGTGTTGGCCGTCGAATGGCGCTAGCTGCGCAGCATTTGTGCACCGCCGCCGTCAGTGTCAGCCAGTTTGCCGTGGCATACGGAGCTCCATCGCAGTCTTTAACACTGGTAGCATGCCGCGACAGCGTGGACGTGAACCGTATGTGCAGTTGACGGACTTTGAGCGAGGGCGTATAGTGGGCATGCGGGAGGCCGGGTGGACGTACCGCCGAATTGCTCAACACGTGGGGCGTGAGGTCTCCACAGTACATCGATGTTGTCGCCAGTGGTTGGCGGAAGGTGCACGTGCCCGTCGACCTGGGACCGGACCGCAGCGACGCACGGATGCACGCCAAGACCGTAGGATCCTACGCAGTGCCGTAGGGGACCGCACCGCCACTTCCCAGCAAATTAGGGACACTGTTGCTCCTGGGGTATCGGCGAGGACCATTCGCAACCGTCTCCATGAAGCTGGGCTACGGTCCCGCACACCGTTAGGCCGTCTTCCGCTCACGCCCCAACATCGTGCAGCCCGCCTCCAGTGGTGTCGCGACAGGCGTGAATGGAGGGACGAATGGAGACGTGTCGTCTTCAGCGATGAGAGTCGCTTCTGCCTTGGTGCCAATGATGGTCGTATGCGTGTTTGGCGCCGTGCAGGTGAGCGCCACAATCAGGACTGCATACGACCGAGGCACACAGGGCCAACACCCGGCATCATGGTGTGGGGAGCGATCTCCTACACTGGCCGTACACCACTGGTGATCGTCGAGGGGACACTGAATAGTGCACGGTACATCCAAACCGTCATCGAACCCATCGTTCTACCATTCCTAGACCGGCAAGGGAACTTGTTGTTCCAACAGGACAATGCACGTCCGCATGTATCTCGTGCCACCCAACGTGCTCTAGAAGGTGTAAGTCAACTACCCTGGCCAGCAAGATCTCCGGATCTGTCCCCCATTGAGCATGTTTGGGACTGGATAAAGCGTCGTCTCACGCGGTCTGCACGTCCAGCACGAACGCTGGTCCAACTGAGGCGCCAGGTGGAAATGGCATGGCAAGCCGTTCCACAGGACTACATCCAGCATCTCTACGATCGTCTCCATGGGAGAATAGCAGCCTGGATTGCTGCGAAAGGTGGATATACACTGTACTAGTGCCGACATTGTGCATGCTCTGTTGCCTGTGTCTATGAGCCTGTGGTTCTGTCAGTGTGATCATGTGATGTATCTGACCCCAGGAATGTGTCAATAAAGTTTCCCCTTCCTGGGACAATGAATTCACGGTGTTCTTATTTCAATTTCCAGGAGTGTATTTCAGAAATTAATCGAGTCCATGCCATGGCTTTTTGCGGCAGTTCCGCGAGCTCACGTGTGTCCTACACGATATTAGGCAGGCATACCAGTTTCTTTGGCTCTTAAGTGTATACCCATCTCACAATTAACCGATATTTCCATCAGAGTGGAAATTTTTAAAAAAACCAGCAGTGAAGTATTCTTTTATAATTAGAAATATTGTTTACGTTTAGAATATTCTGTTATGTATGTTACTCGCGTTTTAACAGCGGAAGACGACGCATGCCCCAATGCCACCGTCAGACATCCCTGAAATAGTTCAATAAAGTTTCTGGAGAACTGCCGGATGTCTGCAAATTGCTGCCACGATATTTCGGCGCGGAGTCTCCTGGCCATCTTCAGGTGGACAGTTATACAAAGGGACTGAGCTGACGTATTTAAGATCCCACCGGCCCTTGCGTGGTGTGTCTAGTTGGCGTTGTGCATGGGCCCTCCGTAGTGAAAACTGGCTTCATCGATATCACATCGATTGTCTTCGTGTGATAAACGACGCCGGCTACCCAGCGCACGAAGTTTTTCTATGACGGGATTCCATGCATAATTTAATTCTAAATCGCCGTCTCGATTAATAAGGGACTCAGACAATCGTATCTCCACTGATTCATTGATGATGGAGCTCCAAAAGTTTGACGTGTGGGTCACAATGTTCTTTCGGCAATAGCGTACTTATTGGCTTGGAGGAGGCGAGTATGCCGCTAATTTTCTACGATGCGTTCCTGTACTGTGCGCTTCGTTTGCCCTATGTAAAATTTGCCGCATTCACTGGGAATTCTGTAAATAACTGCCTTCCGCATCTCTAAGTCATCTTTGACAGATCCCAGTAGAGTCGGTATTTCAGGAGGAGGACAAACAAGTGCTTGAACTTTATGCCTTTTTCATATTCTGCCTATTTTGGCTGGAATATTTCCAATATGTATTATAAATAAGTAGATGTTTTGAAGGCCACATCTTCTCGTTTGTCCTGGCCTTTTTTGCGTCTTTAGCGCTCTCTTTACTTGCTGGGAACAATATCTATTATTCTGGAACGCAGTTTGCAGGTGGTCCAGATTCATTTGCAGATTATCGGCATCCGAGATGTTATGAGGCCAGTGGATTAAAGTCTTTAGAACACTCATGGTTTGTGCCGGATGTTGGCAACTAGTAGTTTGCAGATCCAGGTCTGTAGGACTGGCCTTTCGAAACACCGAATGCCCAAGTGTGCTATCGCTCTTACGTCGCATCAAGACGTCTAAAAACTGCAAGTAACCATCTTTCTTCATGTCCATAGTAAATTTTATGTTTTCATGTACGGAATTCAGATGTTGAAGGAACTCTCGGACAGTGTCCAAATCATGACGCCAAATTATTATAGTGTCATCAAAGTATCTCAAAAACACTGTAAGCAATATAGGAGCAGCCACCTATGATTTAGCCAAATACTCGACGTCTTTACTGAAACCTATTGTGGGCAAGTGTCCACATCATACAATTAATTCTAGTGATTTTATCAGCAGACTTCAGTCACTTAAGCACGAAAGGAACGACTTGTTGATCAGTTTAGATGCCGTTTTTCTTTTTAAAAATGTGCCTCTGGTGGACTCACTACATCTCATCGGCAGTGGGTTTGGGACTGACTTTACAGACTTGGTCGAGCACACTCTCTTGTCGACATACTTTATATTTGACAATGAGTTTTTTTTTAAATCTGACGGAGTCGTCCTTTGTCTACCCTGGTGGTCCATCTTTTTATGGAAGATTTTGAAGGGCGATCGCTCGCCTCAGCTACTTTAAGACCAACGCTTTTCTGGTAGTATGTTAGTGACACGTTTATAGTCTGGCTTCATGGTTTGGACAGTCTCCGAGAATTCTTTCAACATCTGAACTTCGTACATGAAAACATAAAATTTACTATGAAGATGGAGAAAGATTGTTGCTTGCCGTTTTTAGACGTCTTGGGGCGATGTAAGAGCCATGGCACACTTGGGCTTTCGGTGTTTCGAAAGTCCGCTCATACAGACATGTATATGCAAGCTACTAGTTGCCACCATCCAGCACAAACCACGAGCATTCTAAAGACTTTAATCCACTGGCCTCATACCATCTCGGATGCCGATAATCTGCTAATGGAACTGGACCACCTGCAAACCGTGTTCCATAATAATGGATATTAGTCCCAGAAACTACACAGAGCGCTACAGACGTAGAAACTAACGGGACAAAGAAGAGGATGTGGCCTTCAAAACGCCTGCTTATTTGCTATTGGAAATATTTCAGCCAAGTTAGGCAGAAAATTAAGAACACATAAAGCAGTTTTTCGTCCTCCTCCTAAACTCTTGGCGCCACTGGGCTCTGTCAAAGACGACTTAGAGTTTCGGAAGGCGGGTTTTTGCAGTATTCCGTGCGAATGCGGCAAATCTCACATAGGGAAAACGAAGCGCACTGTGCAGGAACGCATCGTAGAACATCAGCGGCGGACTCGCCTTCTCCAAGCCAGTAAGTCCGCTATCGCCGAACATTGTATTTCCACTAGTCACTTGATGAAATACAACCAAACGAAGATTGTAGCCCATACGTCAAACTTTTGGAGCTCCATCATCAATGAACCAATGTAAATAACACTGTCTGAGTCCCTTATTAATCGAGACGCCGGTTTAGAGTTAAATTCTGCATGGAATCCCGTCATAGAAAAACTTCGTGCGCTGGGTAGCCGGCGTCGTTTATCATACTAACACAATCGATCTGATATCGATGAAGCCAGTTTCTCCACGGAGGGCACGTAGTGCAGGGCACACACAAACAGCGCATGCGCAAGGGCCGGTGGGATCTTAAATACGTCAGCTCAGTCGCTTTGTATAAGTGTCCACCTGAAGATGGTCAGAAGACTCCGCGCCGAAATATCGTGGCAGCAATTTGAAGACGTCTGGCAGTTTTTATGAAACAGTCTGTAACCAGGGAAAGTTTTAATTCTCACATCTCTGAAATGTTATTGTAACTGGTCCGCGCTGGATTTATTTATTATTTTTCTGTTTTTAATTGGCTTTCATTACGTTCCCGTACAGCCATCTCAACAATGGAAAGATGATACGACGATGAGTTTCGACAGTAGGGTCAATCCGTACACTAGTGTGCCACATCCTCCCGGCACGTGATTTTACAAACCCCCAGTCAGTCTTAGTTTGATCGGTACCTAATTATATCATAGGTACTATTTTTCGTAAAGAATACTTCTTGCACAGCAGAGCAAACCAGACCACAGCCTGTTTGGAGTAACGCAAGTGGGATATATGTGGTAGCAGATTGTGATTTCGTAGAGTAATTTGTGGAGTACGGAATTTTCCACATTGCACATTAAAAGGCAAATATCCAATTCACGGTCCATTTGTTGGTTAGAGAAGTATAGTGACTTTCGTAAAAAAGAATTACTCCACCACTAAGTAACTGATATTGCTTGGCATAAACAGTCTGACATAAAAGCTTAATCTCGATATCGACAACATCTTTCGAAATTTCTGTGACACATTCTCAAAAATGGTTCAAATGGCTCTGAGCACTATGGGACTCAACTGCTGTGGTCATAAGTCCCCTAGAACTTAGAACTACTTAAACCTAACTAACCTAAGGACATCACACACATCCATGCCCGAGGCAGGATTCGAACCTGCGACCGTAACGGTCGTGCGGTTCCAGACTTTAGCGCCTTTAACCGCGCGGCCACTCCGGCCGGCTACACATTCTCAGTGAGTATGCAACTTTTTTAAGGGGTGACGAACAATCATAGGGCTTTTTGGCTTTTAAATTATCAGTAGTTCCCACCTTTGTCTAGGGGTGCCGACACGGTAGCTCAGCGTGTTCGGTCAGAGGGCTGCTCGCACTCTGTAACAAAACTGAGTAACGGAATCAACGACCAATTTGAACGGATGTCTTGTGACGTCCGCCCAGACCAAACGCAACGAACAATACCGAACAAAATGCAAGAAAAAAGGGGGAGGGGGGGGGGAGAAGCTTCTTTGATTCATCATCAAAACGTTTTCGGTCACGGGTTCGAATCCCGCCGCTGCTTTAATTTTGATTAGTAACCAGCGTTGGCGGCCGAAGACTTCCGGCATTATAAGTCACCCTCATTCTGCCAACGGCCTTGTCAGTGAGGGCAGAGGAGTGGTCAGAGGTTCAGGCACTGTTTTGTCCTAGGGGTGGGAAACTGCCTCTAAAGGTAGAAGAATCAGCAATGATCAACGGCATGAGGATGCAGAACGCAATGGAAACCACTACATTAAAGACAAGTAATGTGTATCCACAGGACATGTTGCCTGTCATTGAAGAAGTGTCATGATGATCTCTCTATTGACAAAAGATTCTGGAATAGTCCTCCATTCGAGTCTCCGGGAGGGGACTGTCAAGGGATAGGTTACCATGAGAAAAATATTGAGTAATCAACGGAAGGATAACGTTCTACGAGTCGGGGCGTGGAATTTCAGAAGCTTGAACGTAGTAGGATAATTAGAAAATCAGAAAAGGGAAATGCAAAGGATCTAGAAATAGTAGGGGTTAGTGAAGTGAAGTGGAAAGAAGACGAGGATTTCTCGTCAGATGAGTATAGGGTAATATCAAGAGCAGCAGAAAATGGTATAACTGGTGTAGGATTCGTTATGAATAGGAAGGTAGGGCATAGAGTGTGTTACTGCGAACAGTTTACTGACAGGGTTGTTCGTGTCAGAATCGACAGCAAACCGACATCGACAACTATATTTCAGGTATACATGCCGACGTCGCAAGCTGAAGATGAAGAGACAGAGAAAGTGTATGAGGATATTCAAAGGGAAATACAGCATGTAAAGGGGGATGAAAATCTAATAGTCATGGGGGACTGGAATGCAGTTGTAGGGGAAGGAGTAGAAGAAAAGGTTACAAGAGAATATGGGCTGGGGACAAGGAATGAGAGAGGAGAAAAACTAACTGAATTTTGTAACAAGTTTCAGCGAAAAATAGCGAATACTCTGTTCAAGAATCACAAGAGGAAGATACGTACTTGGGAAAGGCCGGGTGATAGGGGAAGATTTCAGTTAGAGTACATCATGGTCAGACAGATATTCCGGAATCAGATACTGGATTGTAAGGCGTGCCCAGGAGCAGTCATAGACTCAGATCACAATGTAGTAATGATGAAGAGTAGGCTGAAGTTTGACATTAGTCAGGAAGAATCAATACGCAAAGAAGTGGGATACGGAAGTACTAAGGAATGACGAGATACGGTTGAAGTTCTCTAACGCTATAGATACAGCAATAAGGAATAGCGCAGTAGGCAGTACAGTTGAAAAGGAATGTACATCTCTAAAAAGGGCCATCACAGAAGTTGGGAAGGAAAACATAGGTACAAAGAAGGTAGCTGCGAAGAAACCATGGGTAACAGAAGAAATACTTCAGTTGATTGATGAAAGGAGGAAGCACAAACATGTTCCGGGAAAATCAGGAATACAGAAATACAAGTCGCTGAGGAATGAAATAAATTGGAAGTGCAGGGAAGCTAAGACGAAATGGCTGCAGGAAAAATGTGAAGACATCGAAAAAGAAATGATTGTCGGAAGGACAGATTCAACATACAGCAAAGTGAAGACAGCCTTCGATGACGTTAAAAGCGTGATAACATTAAGGGTGCAACGGGAATTCCACTGTTAAACGCAGAGGAGAGAGCGGATAGTTGGAAAGAATACATTGGAAGCCTCTATGAGGGGCAAGAATTGTCTGATGTGATAGAAGAAGAAACAGGAGTCGATTTAGAAGAGATAGGGGATTCAGTATTAGAATCAGAATTTAAAAGAGCTTTGGAGGACTTTAGATCAAATAAGGCAGAAGGTATAGATAACATTCCATCAGAATTTCTGAACTAATTGGGGGAAGTGGCCTTAAACGACTATTCACGTTGGTGTGTAGAATGTATGAGTCTGGCGACATACCATCTGACTTTCGCAAATGCAATTCCGAAGACGGCAAGAGCTGACAAGTGCGAGAAATATCGCACAACCAGCTTAACAGCTTATGCAGCCAAGTTGCTTACAAGAATAATATACAAAAGAATGGAAAAGAAAATTGAGGATGAGCTAGATGACGATCAGTTTGACTTTAGGAGAGATAAAGGCACGAGAGAGGCAATTCTGACGTTGCGGTTGATAATGGAAGCAAGACTAAAAAAAAAAAAAATCAAGACACGTTCATAGGACTTGTCGACCTGGAAAAAGCGTTCGGCAATGTAAAATGGTGCAAGATGTTCGAAATTCTGAAAAAAGTAGGGGTAAGCCAAGAGGGAGTAATAAGAGTGGATGAAGTGCTCGTATTAAAAATGGTGTAAAACAAGGATGTAGTCTTTTGCCACTACTGTTCAATATGTACATCGAGGAAGCAATGATGGAAATAAAAGAAAGGTTCAGAAGTAGAATTAAAATTCAAAGTGAAAGGATATCAATGATAAGATTCGCTGATGACATTGCTAGCCTGAGTGAAAATGAAGATGAATTACATGATCTGCTGAGCGGAATGAACAGTCTAACGAGTACAGAGTATGGACTGAGAGTAAATCGAAGAAAGGCGAAGGTAATTAGAAGTCGTAGAAATGAGAAAGCGAGAAACTTAACATCAGGATTGATGGTCACGAAGTAGATGAAGTTAAGCAATTTTGTTACCTAAGCAGTAAAATAACCAGTGACGGACGGAGCAAGGAGGACATCAAAAGCAGACTAACAATGGCAAAAAGGGCATTCCTGGCCAAGAGAAGTCTACTAATATCAAATATCGGCCTTAATTTGCGGAATAAATTTCCGAGAATGTACGTCTGGAGAACAGCATTGTATGGTAGTGAAACATGGACTGTGGGAAAACCGGAACAGAAGAGAATCGAAGGATTTGAGATGTCGTGCTACAGACGAATGTTAAAAATGAGGTGGACTGATAAAGCAAGGAATGAGGAGGTTCTGCGCCGAATGAAAGAGGAAAGGAGTATGTGGAAAACACTGATAATGAGAAGGGACAGGATGACAGGACATCTGTTAAGACATGAGGGAAAGACTTCCATGGTACTGGAGGGAGCTGTAGAGGCAAAAACTGTAGAGGAAGACAGAGATTGGAATACATCCAGCAAATAATTGAGGACCTCTGAGATGAAGGCGTTAGCAAAGGAGAGGAATTCGTAGCGGGCCGCATCAAACCAGTCAGAAGACTGATGACCAAAAAAAAAAAAGAGTAGGTGTCACTTTCTTCTTCCCTCGCGTATATTTGTCCCCGTCTTGCGAAGTACGACTGCTTGGGTCAACTATTGAGCGTAAGTAATAGTGGACGCGGTGAGAATGGCTGCATTGTTTGGATTATTGTCGAGAGAATGCCAGCATATAGTCCTTCATCCGAATAGCGCCTGTGAGGATCGAAGAGAATATCCGCGACCATCGGACCGTCGAATCACTTTCAACAAGCAACATGGCTTCAGTCTGTTATTGCCTATCGTACAAGGTAGTTTGCCTCTGGACTGTTAAGGAACGGATCTCAAATCTGGGTCCAGCAGTCTTGATTTAAATGCTTTATGCTTTCTCCAAAATCATTTCAAGTCAATTCCGGGTGTGATTTCTTTGAACAGGCCACAGACGATTTCCTTATCCATCGTCGTCAAGTATCAGGTTGTGCCCGTATCTAACGAGCACATGACGTCGATCGTCATTTGGGCTGTAAACTGCATTCCTTTCATGAGGTATTAGTGAGTGGTCTGCGCTGTAGCTGAGGTTATTGGTGCATATTCTACTTACCATGAACCACATGCCAAACTTCTAGTCCCTACATTGGTCCAAAGATTTCTAGTATCAGGACTCAGCCTAATACCTTCGGAACGAACGTCAACTCAAGAGTTCTTGTTAGCGGCCTCTGTATCGGAAACTCAAAGATTTCCTGCTTTAACATGAAATTAGTAAAACTAAGGCAAAACCCTTAGAGGTGAGTAAACAAAACAAAGTTCTCACATAAAATGAGCGACTGGAGACCGTCAGATATTTCATCTGCCTGGGGTGTAAAATTATATTAAGATCAAAGAATGATATTACAAGCCGTATCCACCAAGAAAAACCTGGTTTTACAACTGAGGAAACATTTTCATATCCAGCTACATAGACAGACCTCGCAGAAAAGACCTCATAAAATTTGTTTTAGTATACTGCTGTACGGAAGTGAAACGTGGACACTTAGGGAAGTAGGAATAAAAAAAAAGATTGCGTTCTAGACGTAGTATTACCGCAGAATGCTACGGATTGCCTACCTAGTCAAGGTATCATATGAAGAGGAACTGTGTAGATTGGTGAAAGAGAAACCGTGGCTCTTCAAGCTTATCCAAGGGACACGTGTGTTGGCAGTCTACTGGGACACGATTCTGTCATTAAAAGCATCATTCAAGGGATAGTAGAAAGGCAGAACACAAGAGGGAGACCGAGACTGAAATACATCACCCAGAGCGTGGATGATACCAGCTGCACCACCTATACCGTTCTCAAGAGGAAAGCTGAAGACAGAAGAGCATAGCGAACCGTTGCTACCTGACCTAATGGTTGCGGACAGAAGGAGAAGGAGAAATAGAAGAAGAAGAACAAGAAGCATAGTGACCAGCTGCTGAAATCTAAGGTACCTGCACAGTGAAGTAAAGACACTGTATACAACTCATAAGGAAGGTTGTTGACCTTTTGTTACCAGAGAAGATTATTAACCGAATGTCATTGTGCACAATGATGATGATGATGATGGTGTTGATGGTGGCACATTGGTTCCACTGTTTTTGTCTGTTTTAGGTGCTTTGTTCCCTGGTCGCTACGTAACACCTTGTTTGCAGTCCACATATTTATTTTGTAAATGTTGTTCCTAAAAATCATAGTGAAAAACTAGTACTTACAATGATCATCATCAGCCATTTGATATCTACTGTTGGATAAATATCACAGCCAGACTTCTCTACCCATTACGGCTTTCAGCTACACATGTTACCGATGCTCGCGCCCTGTTTTCTGATGTAGCCCACCCACCTTCCATTAGGTCACTTCGGTATCTTCTTGCCTTTTGGTATCCAGCAAGCGTCTTCACTGGTCCATCTACGTTCCATTCTCTTACTTTAATGCCCCGCGCACTTGTACTTCATTTTCATTATAGTGACTATTACATTTTTTTTACTCCAGTTTGTTCCCTGGCCCATGTACTTGTTTTCATATCTCTTCTAGTAATTCCCAATATGGGTCACTCAGTTGATCGTTGAGTAAATGCCATTGAGTAAATCTCAGTGTTTGATTGGTTTTAGGATTAGAAATCACTTACTCACTGCCATATGCCACAACTACGTATACACACTGATTGGAAACTTTTCTGTTCAGCCATATCGGAATCCTCGATTTTAAAATTCGATTCAGTTTACCAATAGCCCTTGAGGCAATCGTTGCAATTCTGTTTGTATATTTTTCGGTCTTAAATAGAATAATTTAACTGGGGCTAAGACTTGACAGCTAGCTAGCACTATCGTTACAAATATTTTAGCATACAACCACTAATATTTGGAACATAGTCCACAGACAGGCGGTTAGGTAGTCAGACTAACACCATCTGGCTGTCTTAAGTCAATACTGCATAAAATGCACTTCACATGTGTACAGCTGTTACAGCTCTGACAGACTGCACTAAGCCATCAGCCGTTCCTTAATAGTCCAAAGATTTTACAAAGGGCATGGAGGGACACCACACGAATGATTGTGCGCAAAATCTTTTACATTTATCGCACTAGTGCCAACCTTAAACAAGATAAAGAAAGGGAAGAAACTCGAACTGCTTGATGATCTCGAAATAGCAATACACCGGGTTGAGTTTGATAAGGTACTTAATGTGCAAACTGGCGAGAATGGTGTTTTCTTTTTAGTTCTTTTTTAAGGTTGACGTAGTGTGCTAAATGTTAATGATCTGGCTCAGATAACCATTAGTATGGTATCTCTCTATGCCCTTCGTAACTTATTTGGCATGTTATAGAACGACAGATGTCTCTGTACAGTCTGTCAAACCTGTATAAATGTTTACGAATTAGTGATGCACGGAAAAGCAGCTGATACGACCTGAGTTTACCGCCTTACGAAAGGAGCGTTTTGAAGAGCGTATGGTAAAATGAATAAGCGAAACAGGGAACCTGGTGTTGCCATTTTTAAAGCAAGACGAAGACTAAATGTCCTGCCGGCCGGAGTGGCCAAGCGGTTCTAGGCGCTACAGTTTGGAACCGCGCGACCGCTACGGTCGCAGGTTCGAATCTTGCCTCGGGCATGGATGTTTGTGATGTCCTTAGGTTAGTTAGGTTTAAGTAGTTCTAAGTTCTAGGGGACTGATGACCTAAGCAGTTAAGTCCCATAGTGCTCAGAGCCATTTGAACCATTTTTTGAACTAAATGTCCGATAATTAATATATTTTTTTTTACTTTTAGTGCTTTTGAAATGCATTTTATATACGATTAACATAGACAACCGTATGATGGGAGCTTGAGTCCCGAAACGTGCTGCTGTGGATTATGACCCCAACATTAGTGTTCGCATGCAAAAAAAAATTATAACGATTACCTTAATAACCGCTATCTCTGGTCCTTAAGATGGACCGTATTAGAATAACTAGCACTATTTAATTTTCTGTGTGTTCATTATAATCTACTTTAGTCATTTTACAACTGATTTTCGATAGCTGCCCGTACAGCGCAATGCACAGCGCACTATATGGCGGAACAGGATGGCGAAACATACCAAAACGTTCTAGGAGTCCAGGTGGTAGTGATCGTGCGGATCAACGACGGAGGCTGGTGCACCGGCCAGCATGGGTGTGGTTTTTTGGCGGTTTCTCACGCTAGTTTAGTCAAAGCCTGGAATGGTTCTCATTTTCCGCCTCGGACAACACGCTACACACACAGTTAAAACACGATCGCACACAGAACAAATTTCTGCAATCGCATACAAGTGGAGCACGCGGCTTCCCTCCTCCACGTAACTGACTGCTACGGTGACAGGAAGGGCGTCCGGCTGCAAAGTTGAATAAAAATAAAACTGCCAAAACTGGAGTACATCGGAGCCCGTATCGAAGAGGGGAAACTATAACGAAAAGAAGAGAAGGTAATTGGTTTTCTAACCTACTTTCAAACTTAATAGAAGCAATTTTACCATTCTGAGTTGAAGTTTACCGCTACTAGATGCAAACAATACAAATTTATCAATGAAATTAAGATGGTTCAGATTTGTCCGATTGACAAATAGCCCTTCGTTTTCCCTCTTTTAGGATCTGAAAATTTTCTGTAGCACTGCTAAGAACAGTTTTGACGGTAAGGAAGCTTCTCGGTTGATTACTCGTTCAGCTGACTTTCCCACTATTCTGCTGAAGTTTACTCAGTCAAAGGTATGTTCAAGCGCTGGCTGGTTTCTCAATTGCTGTTAACACAGATTTAGTTGAAACCGAGTAAAAAGCCTTCTCAGGTCTATGAAACACAAATAAAGTGACAATTCATACTCACTGATCCATTTCATCGTTTCGTTCATCACTTGCAAAAGTACATTTACGGAATATTAGCTGAGAAATGCAACTCCTCAACCCTTTTACAATACTGAAACCAATCTATAGTTGCAAGAAAGGAGAAATTTACAACTATTGTAAGTTAAAAGATGTTTACCAAAACTATAAGGAACCGTAAAGAACAAAAAGAAATTGAATGTTATTGAGGAAGAGAAATAAGGTGGCGTCAGAAGTGCATACAGCACAACGGTAAATCTAATACGCCTCTGATGTTGTTGTGGTCTTCAGTCCGAAGACTCGTTTGATGCAGCTCTCCACGCTACTCTATCCTGAGCAAGACTCTTAATCTCCAAGTAACTACTGGAACCTACGTCCTTCTGAATGTGCTTACTATATTCATAACTTGGTCTCCCTCGACGAGTTTTACTCCCCCAAACTTCCATCCAATACTAAACTGATGTTTTCTTGATGTTTCAGAATATGTCCTGTCAACCGATCCGTTCTTTTAGTCAAGTCCTTAACCTATCTTCTAAGACACGTCTTTCGGTGAACATTGCCTCGCGTATTTCTACATTTATCCGGAATCCAAATTGATCTTCCCCGAGGTCGTCCTCTACTAGTTTTTCCATACTTCTTCTACAATGAATTCTTGTTAGTATTTTGCAGTCATTCCTTATCAAACTGATAGTTTGGTAATATTCACACCTGCGAGCTACTGTTTTCTTTGGAGTTGGAATAATTACATTTTTCTTGACGTCTGAGGGTATTTCGCATATCTGATGGATCTTGCATACGAGATGGAATAGTTTTGTCATGGCTCGGTCTTCCAAGGCTATCGGTAGTTCTGAAGGAATGCATTCTGCTCCAGTGTCTTTTCTTCGACTTAGTTGTGATAGCGCTCTGTCAA
This sequence comes from Schistocerca cancellata, assembly GCF_023864275.1. NCBI lineage: Eukaryota > Metazoa > Arthropoda > Insecta > Orthoptera > Acrididae > Schistocerca > Schistocerca cancellata. The sequence goes on from NC_064628.1 coordinate 431,809,570, forward strand.
ACTGTTGTCTCAGTATCATACCTCCCATCTCATCTTCGTCCTCCTCTGGGGGCCAAACCGCACAGTAACCCTAAGTTCGGTCGGTGTGGGGCGGCGGTGGGGTGAGTGGACTGCTGTAGCCTGTTGTGGGGTTGTGTACCACTGAGGGCTACATCGGAGACGAAGCCTCTCTGTCGTTTCTAGGTCCCCAGTTCCCTACAATACAATACAATACAGTGCTTTGGTACTACATCCTGTTACAAAAATACGGGCTTGTATACAGGAGGGCGCGCTATGTCGTCGCCTCCTTACGTTGTATGTTTCATTTGGACGCTACGGACTAAAAAGAAACTGTCATCCTGTTTTATAATGTAAATTTGATATTTCTTTACTTTTAATAATGTTATCAATAAATTGTCGAAAGCCTGAATAAGCACTTTTGGCACAGCAAACCGCTGCGAGATGTGCAGGAAGAGAGTCGGTGAGGACCTGGATGGTACCGACAGGGATGAGGAACCATACCGACTCCAGTGCTGTGGCCAGCTGCGCTAGGTTTCTCGGTTGAGGCTCCATGGCGCCAACAACCCGATCGGGGCGGTTCCACACATTCCCGAGTGGGTTTAAATCCGGGGAGTCTGGTGGCCAGGAGTTTACGGTAGACGGATCGTGGTGCTTTTCGAAACACGCACTTACACTGCGAACAGTGTGACACGCTGCATTGTCCTGCTGGTAAATGTCACTGTGCTGAGGAAAAACAGAATGCATTTAGCCGCTGACATGGTCCTCAAGGATAGATGCCTCGGGCATGGATGTGTGTGATGTCCTTAGGTTAGTTACGTTTAATTAGTTCTAAGTTCTAGGCGACTGATGATCTCAGAAGTTAAGTCGCATAGTGCTCAGAGCCATTTGAACCATTTTTTTGAATCCATAGCCGTCCCAGTCTGTAGTCGGTAGGTTAACGTCACCTTCAATTACCATTGCACAATATGGGTATTTCCGCACTGCTTATCGTAGACTTTGTTTGAACGACTTTAAAACTGTCATAGTGGCATCGAGTGGGCCGAAAAAAGTCTAATAACTGACTTCATTTTACGTAGATCCGTTATAAATGAGCAGATAATTTAACTGTCACAATCAAATTCGACTTCAGTAGAGACACTTATCTGAACATTTCGTCTCCAAAGCCGTCTAAGCAGTTTTTCCGATACACGTTCCATGACTCACTGAATATCTCAGAGCTTTCTGCTTAGAGTTCAGCCACCTCTCGGACACGACATAACTTGAGCGTGAGGAAGTTCCTGGAGGGCAGTAAATTCGTGAACTTTGTTACGAATACTTCGACAATTTAGAAGTAAAATTTGGACAGTGGAAGTGCCTTTGCTCTGAACGCGGTCTGATTTCGTTATCTGCATTTGGTCTGGCGACTGTTCATAAGAGTACTACCGCGTAGCCTAAAAAACCTGCAAGTGCACTCCACAAGTACTCTGCTACCCCAGTAGCTGCTTCCTTTGCGTAGTACACCCGTGACTTATCAAGCGGAGTCCTACAATTCCCATACGATTATGCAGGTCCAGAAATCTGCAGAAAAGACCGTCATAGAGTGGGAAAAGTGTTTGGTTGAAATCCTCCACTCGACTGCATACCGGAGGACTCCGCGTCATAGAGTGGGAAAAGTGTTTGGTTGAAATCCTCCACTCGACTGCATACCGGAGGACTCCGATCAACTCTGGGAACAATGCTGGAAACTGCGAGCCCCGCTTGCATCCCACGCGTGGGGCCAGCAGTCTTCATCACTTCCGCCAGCCGTCCGTATGAACTGAGGTTGGCCTAAAAAAAAAAAGGAAAGGCGTTGTTGGTGCTCGCGTGTGCCACAACTCGCATGACAACTGCAGCCTGCCCTCTCGATAGGCGCATGGTGAGGGTCCCCTGGCAGACGTACCGAATGCACATTGGCTTTCTTTCCGGCCCTGAACGCTGTTTACCTAAGGGGCTATATAACGAGCCTAACGTTGGAGCTCCCGGTAACTAGCAAACCTCTGCCACCGTGTGCCTTTTCGGACCCTGTTGAAGGAAGAGTCACCACTCACAGGGCGCGTTGGCCCAACCGATGCGAATGCGTTACCACCCGCCATTCACCAACGGCGATGCCATCTTACAGTAAGAAAACTGCCTATGTCAAAATAATAGAATCGTGTTACGGGGGCCGGCCGGGGTGGCCGAGCGGTTCTAGGCGCTACAGTCCGGAACCGCGCGCCCGCTACGGTCGCAGGTTCGAATCCTGCCTCGGGCGTCGCTGTGTGTGATGTCCTTAGGTTAGTTAGGTTTAAGTAGTTCTAAGTTCTATGGGACTGATGACCTCAGAAGTTAAGTCCCATAGTGCTCAGAGCCATTTGAACCATTTTGTTACGGGGTTTTGAGGAGCATGGTAATAGTGAATCAAGTTGAGAAGTTGGTGGTCTACTTCGTCACTTCGTCTTATCTCGACTTCATGCAACTCGCCTGGGACGTTACTGGACGCCAGCTCCACGCCCACAAACAACTGGCCCGCAATTTACAGGAATTGTATGACCTATGCTTGGACATCATGGGCCACAAACATCTGGAAAACTAAGAAGGACTTTTTGAATCCGTTCCACATGAAGTGTTGCTTTATTGAGTTCTAAAGGTATTAAGTAGGTGGGTTAAATGTCTTGGTTCAATAGCGTATTAGAAATAACAAATATGAAACCCGTGTTTTACCCATTTTTCTTTCTGTTATGTTTTTCATAACTGACTGCCACTATGCCACGCACCAGAAACATATTCCTTATTCTTCATACCATGCTAAATGAGAAGTTACACTAGACTTTCGTTTTAGTACTTTGTTTTTCATGGTTACATTTTTTATGTTCATACATGAATTTGATTACTGAATACCTAATACTTGAAAACATTTAATTTCAAAGTCAGTCCACAATTATTCTACACTCCTGGAAATGGAAAAAAGAACACATTGACACCGGTGTGTCAGACCCACCATACTTGCTCTGGACACTGCGAGAGGGCTGTACAAGCAATGATCACACGCACGGCACAGCGGACACACCAGGAACCGCGGTGTTGGCCGTCGAATGGCGCTAGCTGCGCAGCATTTGTGCACCGCCGCCGTCAGTGTCAGCCAGTTTGCCGTGGCATACGGAGCTCCATCGCAGTCTTTAACACTGGTAGCATGCCGCGACAGCGTGGACGTGAACCGTATGTGCAGTTGACGGACTTTGAGCGAGGGCGTATAGTGGGCATGCGGGAGGCCGGGTGGACGTACCGCCGAATTGCTCAACACGTGGGGCGTGAGGTCTCCACAGTACATCGATGTTGTCGCCAGTGGTCGGCGGAAGGTGCACGTGCCCGTCGACCTGGGACCGGACCGCAGCGACGCACGGATGCACGCCAAGACCGTAGGATCCTACGCAGTGCCGTAGGGGACCGCACCGCCACTTCCCAGCAAATTAGGGACACTGTTGCTCCTGGGCTATCGGCGAGGACCATTCGCAACCGTCTCCATGAAGCTGGGCTACGGTCCCGCACACCGTTAGGCCGTCTTCCGCTCACGCCCCAACATCGTGCAGCCCACCTCGCGACAGGCGTGAATGGAGGGACGAATGGAGACGTGTCGTCTTCAGCGATGAGAGTCGCTTCTGCCTTGGTGCCAATGATGGTCGTATGCGTGTTTGGCGCCGTGCAGGTGAGCGCCACAATCAGGACTGCATACGACCGAGGCACACAGGGCCAACACCCGGCATCATGGTGTGGGGAGCGATCTCCTACACTGGCCGTACACCACTGGTGATCGTCGAGGGGACACTGAATAGTGCACGGTACATCCAAACCGTCATCGAACCCATCGTTCTACCATTCCTAGACCGGCAAGTGAACTTGCTGTTCGAACAGGACAATGCATGTCCGCATGTATCCCGTGCCACCCAACGTGCTCTAGAAGGTGTAAGTCAACTACCCTGGCCAGCAAGATCTCCGGATCTGTCCCCCATTGAGCATGTTTGGGACTGGATGAAGCGTCGTCTCACGCGGTCTGCACGTCCAGCACGAACGCTGGTCCAACTGAGGCGCCAGGTGGAAATGACATGGCAAGCCGTTCCACAGGACTACATCCAGCATCTCTACGATCGTCTCCATGGGAGAATAGCAGCCTGCATTGCTGCGGAAGGTGGATATACACTGTACTAGTGCCGACATTGTGCACGCTCTGTTGCCTGTGTCTATGTGCCTGTGGTTCTGTCAGTGTGATCATGTGATGTATCTGACCCCAGGAATGTGTCAATAAAGTTTCCCCTTCCTGGGACAATGAATTCACGGTGTTCTTATTTCAATTTCCAGGAGTGTATTTACACATTAGCGTACTTGCAGGAAAAAGATGTTTACGGAATATATGAAAGATCTGTTTATAAACCCATACCCCAATTTAATCTACTTAAAGACAGGATGGTAAAATTGTATCAACTGGACTGGACAGTGCGCATATTGTTATTCGAAACATCTTGCGAAGGAAAAGCAGTGTATCGAATAGATTAAGGCGGAACACTATTAAATAAATTATGCGAATAAGTGCAGTTAATTTGGAAAACTTTACCGAGAAGGACAGTTATAAAATGGCACTCGAACAATAACAGACTGTTACTAATGTGTAAGAAAGACTCGCCTTACACGGAGTATATGGAAAATTTTGTACACCAGTGGAGGGTACAAAATATCTGTATTCACTGTAAATGCTAGTGGAGGGTGATCACAAGATTGTGGATTTTCCGAAAATGATGGACTCAACAGCAATCTTATGGACCTGCATATAATGAAAGATTTCGCTCATATTTTTAACAAATTGGAGATATGCGACTGCCTAACATCGAAGCATGACTAGGAGACTACCAGGGAAACAGCAATGTGATCGTAAACGACGGCAAGACAGTTGACATTGTCTCTTTAACGTGGATGAGCTCCAATTGCAAAGATATATAATAAATTTGTACGTCAAATGACAAACCCTAGAGTGACCAAAGTTTTTGGTAATCACTTTATTGGTTTTTGGGAAATGTCCTGATATGCGCCTATGCGAAACATTTAAATCTTTCTCGGCTAAGGAACCTTGTAATAGCAGATTCTGAGCCACCATTCGTAACTACAGAATGGTCGGTGTGTTCGACTATGTGGAAGACTCAAAGGGTACTGAACGACAACAAACAGTATATACACACACATAAAAAAAGTATTGCATCACCTCGATTCCGAGAGTTCCGGAACCTGTACAGAAAATTGGAATAGAGATCAACACAAACATCATTTGCGCCCTTTTTCATTGCTCATGAAAGCCACACGCTGCATGTTGTACCATCATGCAGTGAGACCTTCAGAGGTGGTAGTCCAGATTGCTGTATATACCGGTACCTCTAATACCCAGTAGCACGTCCTCTAGCATTGATGCATGCCTGTATCCGTCGTGGCATACTATCCACAAGTTCATCAAAGCCCTTCTTGTCCACATTGTCCCACTCTTCAACGGCGATTCGGCTTAGATCCCTCAGAGTGGTTGGTGGGTCACGCCGTCCATAAACAGCCCTTTTCATTCTATCCCAGGCATGTTCGATAAGGTTCATATCTGGAGAACATGCTGGCCATTCTAGTCGAGCGATGTCGTTATCCTGAAGGAAGTCATTCACAAGATGTGCACAATGGGGGCGCGAATTGTCGTCCATGAAGACGAATGCCTCGCCAATATGCTGCCGATATGGTTGCACTACCGGTCGAAGAATGGTATTCACGTATCGTACAGACGTTACGGCGCCTTCCATGACCAGCAGCGGCGCACGTCGGTCCCACCTAAATGCCACCCCAAAAACATCAGAGAACCTCCACCTTGCTGCACTCGCTGGATGGTGTCTTGATTGCAAAGATTCACCTCGCCATGGACGTCGGGAGTGAAGTTGCGTATCATGTAGCCTATTGCGCACAGTTTGAGTCGTAACACGACGTCCTGTGGCTGCACGAAAAGCATTATTCAACATGGTCAATAATTCAAGAACAGTCTTAATCGCATTTTTTATTGTTATAATACCGCCAACCGGTTGTCCAAAAATTCAACATGGTGGCGTTGCTGTCAGGGTTCTTCTGAGCCATAATCCGTAGGTAGCGGTTATCTACTGCAATAGTAGCCCTTGGGCGGCCTGAGCGAGGTATGCCATCGACAGTTCCATATCCGAACAACATCGCTTTGGGCACTTCCCTTGTTGAGAGCCCTTCCTGGCACAAAGTAACAATGCGGACGCAATCGAATCGCGGTATTGATCGTCTAAGCATGGTTGGACTACAGACAACACGAGCCGTGTACCTCCTTCCTGGTGGAATGATTGGAAATGATCGGCTGTCGGACCCCCTCCGTCTAATTGGCGTTGCTCATGCATGGTTGTTTACATCTTTGAGGGGATCTAGTGACATTTCTGAACATGCAAAGGGACTGTGTTTTTGATACAATATCCATAGCCAACGTCTACCTTCAGGAGTTCTGGGAACTAGGGTGATGCAAAACTTTTTTTGATGTGTGTATAATGTGTGCCCCTGTATGCTGCGCCATTCGTTTCCACGCAGTGTCAGCTAACGAATAACTTGGACAAAAAATGCTGTGCGGTATTTAAGTGTTCTGTAGTACGTCTGGTGGGACTATAACAATATCTAAAAGTTGACTGGTGTGCAAGTAAACGTTCCAGACAATCTTAGCCAAGAAAAAATTATGGGCTATGTTTCGTTTCCCTTAAATTTTAATTATTTGCCAATAAACTATGTAGAGGTTGTTAATAGAGGTCCAAATCAATATCAGCAATATACATAAGCTTTACGGTAATCCTGGAGAAACATATTCTTCTCAATCAAGGGCGCTGTTCTCCACAGTACCGTTAAATGTAGATATTGGCGAACTAGAGTTGATACCCACAAATAATGTTCTTTCACAGGTCTTAAAAAAAAACACCCAATGTACTGAACAAACTTAAATATACCCTTTCAGAGAAATTACTTCCTTTAGAGCAGTTAATGTGCTAAGTGCATGAAAATGGAAACCGAAAATGTAAGAGATCGAAGTTGAAAAACGAAAACTGGAGAATACTGCGAACACAGCTACCACAAATGAGGAATATGCTGGGCATATACTCAAATGATGAGAGGTGGGAATAATTAATGCATCCAGGAACATTGTCAAAGATGTTCGTTTTCGTGGTCCAAGTGTTATGCTGTTTGGGGGGGAGGGGGCATAACGTTGCATTGGCGTACTGAGCTTCAAATATTTTAACACGATGCACTCACCGATCAGCGTTATTATGACACTTTACTCGTTCCCGATGTGCATCGTTTCAGAGGTACATTCGATTCTGACTTCATTTTTATGGATGACAGTGCGCGACAGACTGAAACAGCGCAGGTGGAGGGGCTCATGAAACAAGAGGATATTCGGTGAATGGACTAGACTGCCCGTTCCTCTGACTTAAATCCCAACGAACACGTGTGAGATGCATTGAGAAGATACATTGCAGCACGCCCACATGCACCAACGATAATCCAACAGATGTCAACTGCGCTTCTGGGGGAATGGAACGCCCTACCACAAGAAGTTCTTACCAACCTTGTGGCCAGCATAGTAGTATGTTGCAAAGCATGCGTTGCCATATGTGGTGATCACACACACTTTTAAGAACCATATTCCGCCTTTTTCAATATCCAGGGAACCATCATAAACGTGGTGATTTCAGCGTCATTATTGTCTTCGAATAAAAGTGTTATTTTTGCTCTTCTCATTTCGTATTTCTCTCAGTTAACTTCTGAACTAGTCTGTTGCAGTTTTCTCTGTGTATGGTCCAAGTTTCATGGAGCTTTGTCACTTGGTGGCGAAAGTTACTTTGTTCCTTAAGTTTTTCACTTCAGTGTATTTGTTTAGCCTAAGGAATCACCAGACATTGTCACACGACCGTCAACACGTAATAGCATCAAGTAAATAGTACAATAATACTAATGCTGCTGCTACTGCTACTACTACTAATGCAGATAATGATAAAAGCTTAATAATAAAAATATAACTGGTGTTTTAGATGGAAGGATGCTAAGGCAGGATGGAAGAGCTTCAAAGTGGAACTAAGACGTGAGGAACAATAAACGCATAAAGGAATATCAACTGGGTCCTGAACCTTACCTGGCTAAATAATTTTCTCAGCTGATCACGTTACTAAGAGTAAGAGACGGTTGTTTATACAGGTGCTCTGAAAGGGCACATAAAGGTGGGCCATAATACGATTCTCGTCCACTTCTGCCATTCTTGAAATTGCAACACTTAACTGCAGTGGGATATCCTCTTGGCAAAGCATCTAGTATCGACGATAATGGTTTTCGGCTACGCAAAGACACCCGCTACTGTACTTAAGTAGTAAGTAAGCACCTTAATGTAAGGCGATCAGTGCATTTCCATTCCACTGTATAAATAAACTCTCTGATGCCTACCGGATTGAACTCTTTATCCTGTGGAAGTCGTTCAGACGCTGGCAAGAACTTTGATCTATTAATTAGTAATAAAACTCTTTTTATTGTTGTTGTTGTTGTTGCTGTTGTTGTGGCTCTGAGCACTATGGGACTTAACATCTTAGGTCATCAGTCCCCTAGAACTTAGAACTACTTAAACCTAACTAACCTAAGGACATCACACGCATCCATGCCCGAGGCAGGATTCGAACCTGCGACCGTAGCAGCCCCGCGGTTCCGGACTGCAGCGCTAGAACCGTACGGCCACCGCGTCCAGCTGCTGTTGTAGTATTCAGACTGGTTTCACTCAGCTTCCCACGCTAGTCTGTCCTATGCCAGCCTCTTTCATCTCCGAATAACTACTGCAGCAACAGTTTGAACCTGTTTACTGCGCTCAGTGCTCAAGCAGTGGTCTCCTTCACAGTTCCTCCCATAACCAAACTGCCGTTCCTTGAAGTCTCAGGATATGCTGTCAACCTGTCCCTTATTTTAGTCGTGCTGTATCATAAAGTTCTTTTTCCTGCATTTGATTCACTACCTTTTCATTAAATAATAGATCTTCTCATCTAACTTCCGCCATTCTTTTATAGCAGCATATTTCTGATGTTACTGTTGCCTTCGTGTTAGTGTTGTTCACTTTCGTACAGGGTTGAACCCTAGGCAAATAGCTTCAAAACACACTTTCTAACATTGAATTTTTTAATCGATGCTAATAAATTTCTGTTTCACGGAAACGCTTTTCTTGCTATCGCCTGTCTGCATTTCACAGCATTTCTATATCGGCCGTCGTCATGCAGTTTTCAATTCACTACTTTTGATACCTCATTTCCTAATCTAGTTCTATTAACATGATCTAACTTAATTCGACACCATTCCATTACACTGATTTTACTTTTGCTATGTTTGTCTAGTAACTTCTTTTTAATACATTATTTATTTCATTCAACGGCTCTTCCAAGTTCCTCGCCGTTTCAAATAGAAGTAGACTATCGTCAACAAACTTCACACTTTATTTCTTCTCCCTGAACTGTAATCCCGTAAAAAATTGCTTCCTCACTGTGGATTTTAAATAACATCGGTGATAGGCGACAATCATACCTCCATCCCTTGTAACCTACTGCCATCCTTTAACGTCCTTCGACTCTTGGAATTGCTGTCAGGTTTCTGTACAAGTTGTAGAAATCCTTTCGCTCCCCATATTTTATCACTGTTACCAACATAATTTCGAAGAGTATTCCAATCACTATTGTCAAATCTTTTTCTAAATCTGAAAATGTTATAAAAATAGGTTTGTCTTTCTACAATATATTATATGGGGTTGAGTATAGCCTTCCCTATTTCTACATTTCTCTGGAACCCAAACTAATTTTATCTGAATTCGGCTCCTACCAGTTTTTCCGTTCTTTTTAAAAATATTCCTATTAGTATTTACAAATGTGACTTATTAAACGCTTGGTTTGGTAAGTATCACTACTGTCTGTTGTGATCTCTTTGGAACAGCAATTAATTCATTCTTCTTGAAATCTGTAGATATTTCACATGTCTCGTATAACTTGTTCACCAAGTGGAATAGTTCTCACACGGGCGCCTCTCCCAAGGCTCTCAATAACTTTGAGGTAATGTCGAGTGTTCTCTGTCAAATTTTTCTCTCAATATCCTATTTGACATCTCATCTTCATCTACTTCCTCTACTGGTTTTATAATATTGTCTTCCAGTTTGTTCCATTGTTTCCGCATTGCGGACTTGACATCTGGCATCTTAACATTCGTTCAGGTGTTTCTCCTTCCTGCGAGGCCACTTTATTTTTCCTGTAAGCGGCAACTATCTCTCCCTTGGTCACACATGCTTCGGCAGGTTTTTATTTCTCGTATAGACAATCATGCTTTACCATTTTGCACTTCATATCACTGGCATTTTTTTTTACGTCTCTACTCCCTTTTGCCTGCTTGATTCGCTGCATTTTTATGTTTTCACCTTTCAGCACTTAAATTCAACATATCGTGTGTTTTGTTAAGATTTCAACTGAGCCCTGTCTCCCTACCTATTTGACGTTCCGCTGCCTTCTCTATTTCATTTCTCAAAGCTTCTCATTCATCTGTTGTATTCTTTTCATTTGTGTGAGTCAGTTATTCCCTAAAGCTACCTTTTAAACTCTCAACAGTCTCTAGTTCTTTCAATTTATCCAGGTCTCATCTCCTCAATTTCTTACCTGATCAGTTACGCAGCTAGTGCGTCTGTAGTTTCACAGAATAAACATAAACAATCGGAGCAGTAGAATAAAGAAACAATTGAATCATACTTGTGAAAGTGTTAATAGTCCCATACAAAACTTTCACGCATAACACAGAAAAAATGTCATCATTGGGGTTTGACACCAGCACCCTATTGCTCCATAGTTCTGCTGTTACTTTTAATTAATGTTTAAACTCATTCTGCTGGACGACAGCTCATACTGCGAACTAAATCTGAGTTTTGGTTGATACTCTTATCAACATACAACATTTGATACCAATCTGAGTGTCTGACATCTGGAGTTTTGGCTGTAAGATCAAAGATCAGTGCTAAGCTTTAAATAGACGCTAATTGCGGCCAGCAATGATAAGAGTGCCCCTACATTCACAGTTTCTTTTTTCCTTTTAAAAAGATTCGCAATGTAAAATATATTTTAAAAAAATCATAAAATATGAAATGTAAGGAGATAAACAATACAGCAATCAATAAAAACAGTCCCTACTATAATAAAACATTAAAAGTAAAATAAAAAATCTTGGTTGATAAGTTTCCATTCACCATTTGTAAACGTTGTATATCACTAAAAACTATAGATCTGATGAATCTTGAAATAAGGTAGGTGTTGTTCCTTATAATAGTATTATACACAAATAACCAAAATTATTTATATTGAAAAGACACCAAGCATCCAAATGGATTTGTGGTGTAGCGTGGCTATGTCAGTTGATGTTCTTTGGTGGTTTCGTATCCCAATAGTGACCATGCGTGTGACGAAGTTCTCGGCAGCGCCACATCGCGCTTCCTTCACGCCATGTCGCAGTTCGTCAACACGCCAAGGCCGTGATAACTACGCCTCGTATGTAACGCGTAGTCTCTAGAGGCTGCATCATTGGGCCACGATTTTAGAAGACCACAAAAACGCAACACTAATTCATGAAACCGTTTCGTGGTGTGAATTTTACCATGCTGTGGCATTTAAATCAAGTACTTATGCACCAATCCTGCTGGCGCTGTATGGCTTTAAATGTTGAGAACACTTTACGTCCGTAGCTCCCTTGTGCATTTGCATCTTAACGCAGTAAGTCGAGTTCGATTAGAACTGGGGTAGTCAATCTTTTTTTCCCACCACCCACTTCTGTATCTCTGCTAGTAGCAGATTTTTCTAACTGCCCACCACTTCCAGAATAAGGATGATATATAAAGTAAGAAAGTAAAATTTATCAGTCGGATTTACAACAAGATAAAACATATAACATAATTACTTACCAAATACTTTGACAAAATTTTATGAAAACCCAATGGAAATTTTTCTACCAGGAAAGCTGGAGCGCGCATTATTTGGCTACAGGGACCAGGTTGACTGCCATTGGTTTAGAACATGATCGTATTTTGGCTCTTATCATGTTAAAGTGAATTTTAAGTCAATGATTTAAAACCTAGGTAACACTGGGTTATATTAGACTAAACCATATCACATTTTCTCATGGAGGAGTGAGAGAGGAGAGAAGGAGTGCGAAATGTTGCGCTCTACACAATGCGTTTGCTATCTTACAGATTTTAATTATGTATTGTAATTTTTTGACCATGTGATGACCTCATGATGTACCGTGGCACTCCCGCAGGCGAAACTAGCGTAATCGCAGGAAGTCCCCACTTCACGTTAGTATTTGTGATATAACGACCAGTCACTGAAGGAAAGCATCAAGACGCATTACAGCTCACCATTCTGCAGTATACTGTTTCCAGTTCTACGGACGAACCTTTAGCGCCACGTACGAGCCAACACCGACTCAAAGCAAGGCTTCGACGCTTGTTGGGACGTCACGTCAGCTAGGCACATCGAACGCCAGGTCTGTTGCAGGCAGAAACGGCTTGGCGTGCTTATCACTATAAATCTCTTATTTTTTGACAAAATGTTTGGTATTGTTTTGGATTCTGCAGTTTTATTTAGATGAAAGATTTTCTTACTATCATAAAGCTACAAATGAAGATCATAGTTCTGTATTACTGAATCCTGTCGAAACAAACGTAGATCAATATGAGAAGACGCTTTGCCCATTTCAAGCTTCGGAAATTTTACATTCAAGTAACTATATTTACTTGATCCATTTTGTTATCGAAACTTACCCCAACCCCCTTATAATGAACTCGTTTCTTCTATTTATTTATTTATTTTCGTTTGATATCGTCACTGGAAATGTGAACTAATTTACATGTGTAAATGTCCAACTGTTGCCAGTCATTAGATTACAGTCGTTTTCTACGAAAGGAATTCTAAATAGGAAACAAAATAGCTTCATACATCGAAAATACTACTGAGGTTAAACTTTTTTAAACATGCACATTAGAAAAGATAAATATTCCCCTCTTGCAACTGAAAGGAGAAACTTTATAAGATAAAAAAATTTATTTGATAAAACAAGTATCTCTCTTTTGCCTCTTCATCTGTCCCCCACCCCCTCCCCCAACGTGTACAATCGCAAGATAATTTATTAACATTCAGTGCTCCTCACCCCATAGTCAACCAAGATACCTAAAGAAGAGCAGCAATACGTTCACAGTTTCTTGTAGAAGCAACCCAGTACAAACGCAACTTCCTCAGATTTACAAATAAGGTAAAGAAGCACGAATTCTGTTGCTGCTGGACGATGAAGTTGTTTTTGTATGTCAATCCTTAAAACAGGTGGAAATTTTAAGTTCAGGAGTACACTATTTGTTAAGATGTGTAAAGAATTGCACAATTAATTGATTGCAGAAATCTCTCAGAACAATGTTTGTTGGTCAACTACCGCCAATAGTTTCACATTTTCCTGTGTCAGGGAGGGAGACACTTCCATTATGAGTATGCCTGCAACTGACCTGGCGTTCGCCGTGCCTAGCTGACGTGACGTCACGAACAAGTGCCGAGGTCTTCCTTTGAGTCGGTGTTGTACGAGCGCTCCGGATCGCAAGCGGAAGTGACGCCACAGCAGCACCAATCGCACTCGTAGAGCGATGACCCAGGCAGGCACTGTAATTGAGCAAGGCTTCGCCTTAGACCTGACACAGACTCTGCCCGCTGCCCCAGTCTGGCCATCCAGGTTTAGGTTGACTGATTTCCTTCAGTCGGTGAGGCAAATACAGGGACGATTCCTTTGCAAAAGGACACGGCCGATTCCCTTCCCTAATCCGAGCCTGTGCCCCATCTCTAGTGACCTCGTTACCGATTGAACATTAAATTCTAACTTTGCTCTTCCCCCCCCCCCCCTCCGCCCCTCTCCACTGCATCGCGACACCGTACATGGTGCAGTGGTTGGATAAACATATGGAAATACCGCGAGAAATCCATACTTTGATATAAATGCAGATGCTAGCCAAGACTGCAGGTTGCGCTGTTGTATTTGACCACGAGAGGGACATATGCAATGTCCTAAACACATTGCAAATGATAGTCGTGGTCGTAACTGTCTTCTGTGTAGTTATACAGCGAATGTGGACAGAAATCATCAAAGTCACAAGGCGGACGAGAGTTTGTGTTGTGTGATCGTGACAGACGGCTATACAACACTGTCTTCATCCATTTTTCCCCTACTTCGTCATATGGCGGTGGTGACAACAGAGAAAAATCCTACGTCCTGGTTTTCCCCTCATTTTTTAATATTACTATTGCTTGCATTCGATTTTATTTCAAAAATTAGATTGTTTGCAGACCTATATACACCGCCTGACAAAAAGGGGAGGAGGAGACGAAGTCAAACTTTACGGGTTAAGAGGGTATGTGATGTTTCAGTGATTACAAAGACTTGGCAGTACGGCCAGTGTGGCCGAGCGGTTCTAGGCGTTTCAGTCTGGAACCGCACGACCGCTATGGCCGCAGGTTCGAATCCTGCTTCGGTCATGGATGTGTGTGATGTCCCTAAGTTAGTTAGCTTTAGGTAGTTCTAAGTTCTAGGGGACTGATGACCTCAGATGTTAAGTCCTAAAGTGCTCAGAGCTATTTGAACCATTTAAATTTGGCAGTAGAGCCCATTTATCAGTACTACGTTGCACCCTCTTTGTCCTGGATGCATGCGTTGATTCAGTTGTGAAGGGTGTCACATAGTCGTTGTATCCTCTCCTCAGGCAAGAAGACCTACATCTGTTCTAAATGGTCCTTTATCTCCTGTATACTACCACTAGCACAGAGCTTATGTCAGAGTTGAACCAGCACTTGTTCTTTTGGGGGCAGATCTGGGGATCTTGCCGGCCACGGGAGCACCTCAGTATCATGCAGACTTCATAGGCACCCGTGCTATGGGTGGACGAGCGTTGTCCTGTTGAAAAATGGCATAACGAAACTGTCCCGTGAACGGCCACACTGAGGTTGCAGGCTGTCCATGCTGTATGGTTGTGTCGTTAAGAGTTCTCGTAGCACTACAAACCGTGACTTCAGGTCATCCCCAATGGCTTCTCACGTTATGGCGTCAGTAGTAACATCACAGTACTTCTCCAAAGAATGGGGCCTCTACGCAGGTAGTCACCATACTAGGCAACGATGGTCATCCGGGGTAGAACGAAACTACAGTTCGTCGCCGAACACAATGCGGTGTCATTAAATAGTAGTCGATGCTTCTCAGAAAAGTTACTGCTACAAAAGTAGCCGTTAGTGATGTGGTGTTGACGGCAGCCTACGCATGGGACGGTCATTCCCTAGGCCGGTTTCCGCTAGTCTCTGGCCAATTGTGCGGGATAACTCAGAACGCTGGAAGGAGTCCATTATTTGTTCTCTGATGGCATGGACAGATGAGAAGGGATTACGATGTGCTTTACACAAAGTAAGGGGGACCTCCCGTGTGACGATTAGACATGGTCGACTGGAGCCTTGATGAGTGTCCCTGCCGCCACGTTCCCACACACTGCAACGTCGAGGCACTATTATATCCGTTTGCCCCTCAAATCTGGCTTCCGCACAATACGACAAGCCGGCCAAATGGAGGCCATCAAGGAGACCCTTTCAAACTTGGTCAGATGCTGAGAATGCTGTCTCACTTGCTATGCAGCATCTCCATGTACTTCGCAGTGATCACCTAACGCCTGATGCTGTTTACACTTCGTATACAACGTGAGTCACCAACTATTGCCAACTAGAATAACTCCGAAAGTATAGTAGCTGAAACGTTTGTGGGACGAATGTTGCATGGGACAACGGGGGCCATAATAAGACGTTGATTTTATGTTGCTAGGTGGGATCGAGTCAGAGATATGAAGATCAATTTTGTTTTTTAAATGGGATGCTATAGTTTGCTACTTATTTTCTGATAGCGGCTATCGAGACGAATCCAATGATGTGTAACAGTAAGATCTTTGAAGGTCAACGAAGATCAAAAAGGTGCCATGAACGTCCATTTTCAGAAGGCGTTCGAAGTGATGACCATTGGTAGCAATGCAGTGCTGCAATCTTCTCATCCTGGATTGAGTGGTATTCCTTATCACATCAGCTCTTCTCGAAGCACATAAACTGACAGTTCTCTCTCTTATATAGTGTAAATAATAAATATTCGCCGGATACAGCGTATCAATCTAACGAGACATTGACATGTAATCACCATTCGATGGTTTAGCAGTACAACACTAATAGGACTGGTAATACCAGTATCGTCGAATCAAGCGAATGTGAATGATGTATTCCTTCGAAGAACAAATCGATATGCTCCTCATTTACGGAGAATGCTAGCGAAATTCAGTGAGCGCTAGAGACTTAAGCACTGAAAGATATCTTCAACGTACTCACCCTACACGTCGTACATTTAAATATGTGCACGATAAATTGAGAACAACTGGATCTTTAACGCATCGGAAACATATCCAGCAAAGGAAAGTTACTAACGAGAAAGCGGAAATTGGTACTCCTGCCACTGTGGTTCGAGATCCTTGTGCTAGCTCGCGTCAAATCGCAAGTGAATCTTGCACGAACCAGAGTAGAGTTGATTGTGTTCTGCATCGCCATAAATACCATCCTTACCATATCAGTCTCCACGAAGAATTAACTGGTACGGATTGTATTCGTCACATTGAATTCTACCGATGGGCTCAACTTCAGATTCAGAGGGATGACACATTTATTAATTTGATTTTATTTACTGACAAGGCTACATTCACGAACCATGGAAATGTTAATTTGCATAACATGCGTTATTGGGCAACTGAAAATCCATGTTGGCTGCGCCAAGTTGCACACCAAAAACCGTAAAATGTATGGTGTGGGATTCTGGAGGACAGAATTATAGCCCCTAATTCATCGAAGGAAATCTTAATGGTAGGAAGTACACCACATTACTGCAAGAAACGTTAGGTCTGTTAGTGGAAGAAATACCTTTAGGAACAAGGAACAGAATGTCGTATCAACACGATGGGTGTCCGGCACATTTTCCGCTGATGGCTAGAAATAAGTTGCAGAGACAATTCCCAAATCGTTGGACTGTACGCGTAGGGGATATTTCTTGGCCGGCTCGTTCGCCATACTTGACGCCTCTGGATTTTTTCTTGTAGGGATTCGTAAAAGACATTGTTTATAAAGACGTTCCGACTACACCTGAAGATATGCGCGAGAGAATTGTCAGAGCATGTCCTTCGATAAGTGCCAATGTATAAGGAATACCACTCAATCAATGATATGAAGATTGCAGCACTGCATTGATACCAATAGTCATCACTTCGAACACCTGTAAATGGATGTTCATGCCACCTTTGTGACCTTCGTTGACCTTCAACGACCATACTGTTACACATCATTGGATTCGTCTATAGCACCCCATTTAAAAAAAAAAAAAAAATTTGACCTTGATATCTCTGACGCCATCCCACCTAGCAACAAAAAACCAACGTCATATTATGGCCCCCTTGTCCCATGCAACTTTTGTCCCACCAACGTTTCAATTCCTATCGTACTTTCGGAGTTATTCTCGGTGGCAATAGTTAGTGAGTCACTCTGTGTACTCTACCAGGGCTGGAAAAACGCTAAGCACGAACAACAATAATGTTCTCTTGTGGCCATTTTGCTTTTCACAGAGAATTGCAACTCTTACAATTCACTCTTATACCGATAGTGTGTAGTTGTTTAGAGTTGGATTGTAATCCCACCACGTCTTTTGAATGAATTAGTTCACGGGGTAGGATTATGCCAAAAATGTTCAAATGTTTGTAGGACTTATCTGCTAAGGTCATCAGTCCCTAAGCTTACACAATACGTAGCCTAAGGATGAACACATACACCCATGCCCGAAGGAGGACTCGAACCTCCGCCGAGACCAAACACACAGTCCACGACTGCAGCGCCAGAGACCGCTCGGCTAATCCCACGCGGCAGGATTATGCCATTTTGTTGTTATTTTGCTAGTTTCAGCCAATTTAATTTTTATCACCAGTAGTGCGTTAACATGAAAACATGCGCATGGCCAGAAATCATCATTCAGGCGACCGCAAACTACCCATCTGCATTTAGGGGCCATAAATGAAGCAAATACAATAAGGACGACTAATAGCGTTGCACACGTTCACGAAATGCATAATTTTCTTCGTTGTCGTGAATACTGCGTTCGTTCCGCAATTACACAGATGAACAGTAGGACACATATTTCTTCACAACTGTTTGGTTTTAAACTGAAACGCATTCTGGTTTCAGGACTACATGTCACATTCCCAAACGACTATCAAGGTACGTTTCACGTTCTTAAAATTCAAAGATGTATTGGCATCATGAAAAAATTGCAGCTAACATTTTCGTAAACTAACCTGCAACTGATTTATGGTTATGGTCCTAGACGGCAGTGTGGAGTATCCTGAAGATGTGGTGATGGACCTTTAATAGGACACTTCTAGTCGTTCTCTAAGGAGTTAAATACAGTCCTGGCTGCCCAGTAATTACTGACACTGTAAACCACGTGTAAAGAAAGCCAAAATTTTGACATAAGTTTCGAGGCGCAGCCTTCTCCTTCATCTTAGATTGACAAAATTTAGTAAGAAAATAGCTTCGTTCATTTCCGACGGGTGCCATTCCTTTTTTAGTCACCAGTCTTCTGGCTATTTCGATTAGCCCGCCACGAATTCTTGCTCTTGCGCTAACCTCTGTATTTCAGCGTAACATTTGCACCCTTCGTCCTCAGTTACTTGTTGGATGTATCCCAAAAAATGGTTCAAATGGCTCTGAGCACTATGGGACTTAACATCTATGTCATCAGTCCCCTAGAACTTAGAACTACTTAAACCTAACGAACCTAAAGTGTCGATATATCGATAAAACGTCGGAATAAAATTCGACGTACCGGCCTATAAAAGTACCGGCTACACATTGTAAATATACTGCCGGTTTTACAGGTGTATATTAAATATTGATTTGTTATTAGGTATTCTGTACAAGCTAGCTGCCTATTTATCCCCCTTAGAGCAAGATCTGAAAGGAAAAATATACACGTTCACGCTTGGCGATAACCACTTTGCTAACAATAGTAACTGAATGGATGTGGCACAAGAAAAGATTTCCAATTGGTCCATCGTTCGGTTTCGTCACATATCGGATTTATCCGGAACACTTCATATCGACTAACTCCCTTCTGATTTCTACAAACGCCAGCGACCTAGCAGTTGTAGTATCAAAATTGCGTGGTGAAGTTAAACGCTGCAACTACCGCTGGTAGCGCCGGGCGTCGATTATGTCAGCATTCCCTCTCACGTGTCTGCACACAGGAAAGACCAGTCTTATCACTTACATTTTAGTTCATCATTTTCAGCAACTGTATTTGAAGAATGTCGACGTGAAGAAATAGCTCACTAGTTGGTAAAAAATTGTTTTTTGTCGCTACTGGTGTACTATTTCTTTACATCGGAAATCTTGTTATTGCATTCACACTGCCACCCCCAGTGCAATCGAACTTCTTCTTGGTGCCTCCTATAAATGCTTCGCACAATCTGGTAGAAGGATTGCACGTAATGAAAGCTCAAAAAGTAGTGACACAGCTTCGCATAGTGAAAGTGAAAAGAAGTTCTACTACAATTTCAAAAGAATAGTTACAAATATTTACCGGAAATTGAGAAAAAATATAATATAAAATAAAAATATCGGCACTCGATACTGCCATTTAGACATAGATATATCGGGGAAAATGATGTAGCCGGTATGTACACTCCTGGAAATTGAAATAAGAACACCGTGAATTCATTGTCCCAGGAAGGGGAAATTTTATTGACACATTCCTGGGGTCAGATACATCACATGATCACACTGACAGAACCACAGGCTCATAGACACAGGCAACAGAGCATGCACAATGTTGGCACTACTACAATGTATATCCACCTTTCGCAGCAATGCAGGCTGCTATTCTCCCATGGAGACGATCGTAGAGATGCTGGATGTAATCCTGTGGAACGGCTTGCCATGCCATTTCCACCTGGCGCCTCAGTTGGACCAGCGTTCGTGCTGGACGTGCAGACCGCGTGAGACGACGCTTCATCCAGTCCCAAACATGCTCAATGGGGGACGGATCCGGAGATCTTGCTGGCCAGGGTAGTTGACTTACACCTTCTAGAGCACGTTGGGTGGCACGGGATACATGCGGACGTGCATTGTCCTGTTGGAACAGCAAGTTCCCTTGCCGGTCTAGGAATGGTAGAACGATGGGTTCGATGACGGTTTGGATGTACCGTGCACTATTCAGTGTCCCCTCGACGATCACCAGTGGTGTACGGCCAGTGTAGGAGATCGCTCCCCACACCATGATGCCGGGTGTTGGCCCTGTGTGCCTCGGTCGTATGCAGTCCTGATTGTGGCGCTCACCTGCACGGCGCCAAACACGCATACGACCATCATTGGCACCAAGGCAGAAGCGACTCTCATCGCTGAAGACGACACGTCTCCATTCGTCCCTCCATTCACGCCTGTCGCGACACCACTGGAGGCGGGCTGCACGATGTTGGGGCGTGAGCGGAAGACGGCCTAACGGTGTGCGGGACCGTAGCCCAGCTTCATGGTGACGGTTGCGAATGGTCCTCGCCGATACCCCAGGAGCAACAGTGTCCCTAATTTGCTGGGAAGTGGCGGTGCGGTCCCCTACGGCACTGCGTAGGATCCTACGGTCATGGCGTGCATCCGTGCGTCGCTGCGGTCCGGTCCCAGGTCGACGGGCACGTGCACCTTCCGCCGACCACTGGCGACAACATCGATGTACTGTGGAGACCTCACGCCCCACGTGTTGAGCAATTTGGCGGTACGTCCACCCGGCCTCCCGCATGCCCACTATACGCCCTCGCTCAAAGTCCGTCAACTGCACATACGGTTCACGTCCACGCTGTCGCGGCATGCTACCAGTGTTAAAGACTGCGATGGAGCTCCGTATGCCACGGCAAACTGGCTGACACTGACGGCGGCGGTGCACAAATGCTGCGCAGCTAGCGCCATTCGACGGCCAACACCGCGGTTCCTGGTGTGTCCGCTGTGCCGTGCGTGTGATCATTGCTTGTACAGCCCTCTCGCAGTGTCCGGAGCAAGTATGGTGGGTCTGACACACCGGTGTCAATGTGTTCTTTTTTCCATTTCCAGGAGTCTATATCGGTATTCTAAGGAAAAAAACGATGCAATGATATATCAGTATTTCATCAACACCTCTGATAAATACATGTCTTATCCTCTTGTCAGTGTTTTGCACGTTTCTTTCTTCGCCCATTCTGCGGAGAACCACCCCATTTCTTATAAGTGCGCTTCTTTTTCGACATCCTTCTAAAGCACAAGATCTCAAATTTACGATTCTCTTCTTTTCTGGTTTTCCCATAGTCCGTATTCACTAACATACAATGCTGTGGTCCAAAACACAGTCTCAGAAATTTCTACCTTCGGTTAAGGCTGATGTTTGATACTAGCATACTTCTCTTGGCCAGAAATTCCTCCTTTCCCTGTGCTAGTCTGCTTTTAATGCCCTCCTTGCTCTTCTTTTATGTCCTCCTTGCTTCCAAAATTGCAAAATTTCTTTACTTGGTCTACTTCGTGATTCCCAATTTTGATGTTTAGCACCATTCTCTTTTTTTTCTTGCTCCTCATTTCATTCGTCTTTCTTATATTTACTTGCAGTCCGTATTCTGTACTCATTAGACAGTTCTCTCCATTCAACACGTCTCTTACACTACTTCTTCACTTTCACTGAGGACAGCAATGTCATCAGCAGATGTTAGCACTGATATCCTTTCGCTCTGAATTTATCTCCACCATTGCTTCCATGATATGTAGATTGAAGTGCAAGCCCGAAATATTATATCCCTGCCTCACGCTCTTTTTAATCAGAGTACTTCCTTTCTGTCTTGCATTCTTAAAAAATGGTTCAAATGGCTCTGAGCACTATGGGACTTAACATCTGAGGTCATCAGTCCCCTAGAACGTAGAACTACTTAAACCTAACTAACCTAAGGACATCACACACATCCATGCCCGAGGCAGGATTCGAACGTGCGACCGTAGCGGTCACTCAGTTCCAGACTGAAGCACCTAGAACCGCACGGCCACGCCGGCCGGCTCTGTTCCAACAGTTCGAAGAGCATAATCTCAGACACAGGCCAACCATCCACTTCAAAGTTGAGCTAGTGACTTCAGGCACATAAAAAGAGCAGAGTTATCTGCACAAGGCAAATTGCCTCACTGAAACAACTCTTATTAAACGCAAAACTTCGAAGGTTACCACTTCAAAGCTGACTGTTCCTAGACCAACATAGACAAAACTTATGGAAGAAATGTCACCTGCTCCTTCTATTGATAACATCGTGAATTTTAAGAGGAAGGCAGAAACTTTACCCAAATGGCTAAACTCTGCTGAAGATATAGAACCTGTAAAGAAAAGGAGGGATAACAAAATAAAGGAAACAGAAAAAGGCACAAAAATGTCACCAAAAGCAAATACTGATGAAGAGGAAAACAGACTGAAGAAACTAACAAGGCAAATTACTGCAACTAGCTCACTATCTTCATCAGATGTAGACGTCATAAAACATTATGAAAACAGCTTTTCTGAGTGGGAACGTGTTGGATGTTTTGAAATCTATAAAACAACTAATAAAAATGATTATTAGATTCAGTGTGTTTTCCATTCGCGATGGTCACACGAATGTTGTTCAGTATTTGGTAATAAGTGTAATTGCTTTGGTGAGAAAAGGATAGGATAATGCTTCAACAAAACCAACATCTCATTAGAAAGCCAGTGTTCAGTCAAGATTTATAATAAACTCATAATATTGTTTTGGACTAAAATATTTAATAGTATAATTCTCTATTCATTACAACATATACCAAATAAGACATATAATTTTAATTGACTTTACTCTTCTTGTATAGCAGTACACTGGTCTATCTCACCCACACACCTGTATATTTTAATTTTATCACATCTCTTGCATTATAATTGGCAGTGCCTCAGTAACACATTATAGTTAAGTTTATATAACGGTCTATACGAACATGCTGCCAGAAGTCACAAAAAGGTGAAAGACACACAAATGTTATGCTGAAATAAAATGGACCAACTCTCCCAGACGTCAAACATAAATGTGGTAGTAATAGGACCTCCTACCAGTGAAAGTAGTTACTGTTATTGAGGTGGCTTGCTTGTACGTAGTAATCAGTCTGGAATCGCGCGACCGCTACGATCGCGGGTTCGAATCCTGCCTCGGGCATGGATGTGTGTGATGTCCTTAGGTTAGTTAGGTTTAAGTAGTTCTAAGTTCTAGGGGACTGATGACCTTAAATGTTAAGTCACATAGAGCTCAGAGCCATTTGAACAATTTTGACCCAGCACGTAGCAAATATTACAGTCTCGTCGTGGGACTGAATAGATTTAGGAAAGCTATAGTAGAGATTATGGTAGCACCGCATCAATTTACAATAATTTATTAAGAGAAAGTATACTACGTAGCATCATTGTGAACATGATGCTTGACAATGTATTTAAATGTTCATTTGCACTCAGCAATCTTTGACCATTGATCTAACCCTGAATCCAGTGACCGAAGGCTATTGTACAGGGCTATTACAAATGATTGAAGCGATTTCATAAATTCACTGTAGCTTCATTCATTGACATATGGTCACGACACACTACAGATACGTAGAAAAACTCATAAAGTTTTGTTCGGCTGAAACCGCACTTCAGGTTTCTGCCGCCAGAGCACTCGAGAGCGCAGTGAGGCAAAATGGCGACAGGAGCCGAGAAAGCGTATGTCGTGCTTGAAACGCACTCACATCAGTCAGTCATAACAGTGCAACGACACTTCAGGACGAAGTTCAACAAAGATCCACCAACTTCTAACTCCATTTGGCGATGGTATGCTCAGTTTAAAGCTTCTGGATGCCTCTGTAAGGGGAAATCAACGGGTCAGCCTGCAGTGAGCGAAGAAACGGTTGAACGCGTACGGGCAAGTTTCACGCGTAGCCCGCGGAAGTCGACGAATAAATTGGCTCATGCCACAACTGGAGACCGACAGCGTCGACTTCATCTTTCAACAGGATGGTGCACCACCGCACTTCCATCATGATGTTCGGCATTTCTTAAACAGGAGATTGGAAAACCGACGGATCGGTCGTGGTGGAGATCATAATCAGCAATTCATGTCATGGCATCCACGCTCTCCCGACTTAACCCCATGCGATTTCTTTCTGTGGGTTTATGTGAAAGATTCAGTGTTTAAACCTCCTCTACCAAGAAACGTGCCAGAACTGCGAGCTCGCATCAACGATGCTTTCAACTCATTGATGGGGACATGCTGCGCCGAGTGTGGGAGAAACTTGATTATCGGCTTGATGTCTGCCGAATTACTAAAGGGGCACATATCGAACATTTGTGAATGCCTAAAAAAACTTCTTGAGTTTTTGTATGTGTGTGCAAAGCATTGTGAAAATATCTCAAATAATAAAGTTATTGTAGAGCTGTGAAATCGCTTCAATCATTTGTAATAACCCTGTAATTAGTGGATTGTCTGGTTGGGCTCTCCTGGACGGTGAATGTATACACAGTCCTGATGCAGTCTTGCGATACTGTTGACACTCCGAATACTGACGCGGGTATTGGGCGTTATACTAAGAGAGAGAAGCCGAGTGTCTTCTTATGTCGACGTCGGAACTATTTGTGTGACGTAAGGCGGAAGCATGACATAGCACTGTGTCGTCTGATCATAACTACATCGTGCCTCTCTTGAGGCCGGCCTTGTCGAGTGTCGTCCTGTCTGTGTGTGGCTGTGTACTGTATGTTCTGGCGGTCACAGCACGTACTTGCCACATATAGAATATTATTGTCGTAAAACTCGCACCCAGACTCCTCATCAAACGAGACACCATTTGATTTTCAAACAAAAATACCGAACGAGCTACGGCGGGGTCAAAACTCTCGACGTAAACGAAATATGAACAAGTACTGAGTAATTTTTGTATCCGAACGGAAGTTAATTATTTCTGGATTCCGTGAACATCTGGTTCTAACTCCTCTCGATGGTTCTCCAGAACCACATCAAGAACTTGAATGTAACTGTAAATGAGCACCTCTGCAGAATAGAAAATATTGTCGTCCGCGCACCTCCACGCCCTCCAGATATTTTTACAGAATGTGAGCTTCTGCTACCTTGTTAGTTTCGGAAACTTGGTTCCTAAATACAGGGTGTTTATAATTAAACTGTCACTACTTCATCCAGTGTAGACGGAAAACTATTTACCGCATGAGTATCCAACTTCATAGGAATGATGTTCAGACGGTGCGCTGAAGGATTTGCATCGTTAGTTGTGTTAGTGCCATGATTTGCCGTTAGGTACCGGTGGTGGTACGGTGACGTAGGACTGAAACACAAGCATCAGTCAACATTACAGTGGCAGGCAGCCAACATGGGTCTGGACAAGGTGAGCAGGGCTTTACTCGTAAAGCTGTTTTGTCGCAACAAGAACAACAGTGCTGCTGCTCTTCGCCAATGTCGTCGTAGTAAAGGAATACGGAGAAGACCTCTTTCCACACTGAGTTGAAGAACACATGATTCGGAAGTTGGAATCAACTTGCGATTTGGAAATTCCTTCTGGGAGAGATCGAAAAATTTGTACCCATGTTATTTCTGCTGTAGACTTACATGTACGATAGGGTTTATCAGAGGGGAACACGCTGGAGTTTGAAGATAAGCGAAGCTGTAAGTAGGCTGTTTAGGTTCTTATATTGGTAACGCCGCCGCCACGTAGCGCTCTCTGTATGAAAATCACTGGCTGTGCTGTGTGCAGTCTGTGGCTAGTTTGCATTGTTGTCTGCCATTGTAGTGTTGGGCAGCTGGATGTGAACAGCGCGTAGCGTTGCGCAGTTGGAGGTGAGCCGCCAGCAGTGGTGGATGTGGGGAGAGAAATGGCGGAGACTTGAAATTTGTAAGACTGGATGGCATATATATTATGATTATTAAGGTAAATACATTGTTTGTTCTCTATTAAAATCTTTCATTTGCTAACTATGCCTATCAGTAGTTAGTGCCTTCAGTAGTTTGAATCTTTTATTTAGCTGGCAGTAGTGGCGCTCGCTGTATTGCAGTAGCTTGAGTAACGAAGATTTTGGTGAGGTAAGTGATTTGTGAAAGGGATTTCTGAAAGTCAGATTGCGTTGCGCTAAAAAATATTGTGTGTCAGTTTAAGCACAGTCGTGTATAAATTGTTGAAAGGGGACGTTTCAAAGCGAAGGAAGTAGCCAACATCCCAACTGAGATATTTCGGGCAGCAGTAGAACAATCTCTACTGCGGATCGAGGTTGTCGTGCATGCCGATAGTCGTCACATTGTACGCAACTAACAAATGTTACCCTCTCATGTGGGAATTAAAATGTATTTCTTTTAATGATTTATTCGTCATCTCTTTCCACATGTCCTTACCAATGTTTTCACGAAGTTTCATTATCTTACGACCATTCGTCTTTCATGGGGTCCTCTCAAGTAGCGAAAGTTAAATTATAACCATTGTACATAGCCATTTTCCGAATACTGCACGTGTAAAAAAATCATCAAGAGAAAATAAATAGTTTCTGGATTGGTTTGGTGATTCTTCCTAGGCTTAAAATTGAATTATGAACAATTACACAAATTATTTCATTCCACTCTCGCGCTCATCACTTCGTGCAACAGCTCATATAGCTCTCGTGTAGCCATTCTAGTTTTATGTTTAGTTATTATTTTTGGTAGTTACGATCGCAATGCATATCACCAAATCTTCTCTCGGGAGTTGTACCTAGCTCCGTTTATCCAAGATACGACGGAGGTACATTGCAGTTGGTCTCATCTGCAACCAGTACGTAGCTTTGCACTCACACTTGATCTCACTGCTATTTGCAAATATTCGTAATGTCTACTAGGCTGATTTTTTCGTGGTAGTAAAGGCATAGCGGTCGGCCAGTTATTCAGAGTTACATCATGTAGGAAACCATGAATCACTTCCTGCGGAGTGACATTAATTGTAATTCTCACATCGCCACAATTCTCAAAAGAGCCACCAAGCTCACACGCATCAGCGGCATGGCCTCTGCTTAATACTGCACAATTGTCGCCACATTAATGCCAGACAATGGAGACAACTTATGTAGATATAGTACACATCATAGCCGCGGTAAGCGAATCTGTAAATCACGAGTGACAGAAAAAACTGCAAGATTACAAGAACTGAAACCAGGATGTTGAGGCTGTTATAGTGCGTTTAACGATGTGGAGCTGTTGGAATACAAGAAACGCAAGACGAGCTTTCATAGGTCAGCACTGCAAGTATCTCATATTTGTGTGTGTGTGTGTGTGTGTGTGTGTGTGTGTGTGTGTGTGTGCATTTTCCTATGAGCGTGTAATTGTTCCACGCAGACGTATGGAACAGAATATAGCGGTTTTTTTTTGTTAGTATCTGTTGTGTGTTCTGATAGGCTTTAAAGGTTGTTGATGATATGACAGTTCACGGTGGCACCCGTGGTATAGGTGTAGCGTCTTTGATTAGTAATCAATGCGTCCCTGGTCCCGCATTCGCACCCCGACTCTGCTTAAATTTTGTATTAATATAATCAGCAACGATAATCAAAGACTTACAGCATAAGAAGTCACTCTTATTCCGCTAACGGCGTTGTCAAAGAGGGCGGGGGAGCGGACAGAGGTTCAGTGCACTCTTTGGGGTGGGAAACTCCCCCTAAGGCAGAAAATCAGCAATGAGCAACGGCTTGTGAATGCAGAAGGCAATGGAAACAACTGCATTTAGGTCAAATAATGTGTATCCACAGAAGATGTGGCAAGTAATCGAGTAAGTATCATGATGTTCTGTCCATTGGAAAAAGATTCCAGACAAGTTCCCCATTCGGATCTCCGAGAGGGGGACTGCCAAAGAGTAGGTGACCATGAGAAAAAGATCGAATAATCAACGAAAGGATAACGTTTTACGAGTCGAGGCGCGGAATGTTAGAAGTTTGAACGTGGTAGGTAAGCTATAAAATCTGAAAAGGAAAATGTTACCGCTCAGTCTAGGTGTAGTGGGGTCAGTAAAGTGAAATGAAAAGAAGACAAGGCTTTCTGGTCAGATGAGTATAGGATAATGTCAACAGCAGCCGAAAATGGTACAATGAGAGTAGGATTCGTTAAGAATACTTGAGCGATAGGGTTGTTCTCATCAGAAACGACAGCAAACCAACACCGATAACAATGTTCAGGTATACATGCCGAACTCGCAAGCAGAAGATAAAGAAATAGAGAAAGTATATGAAGATATTGTACAGGTAATTTGGTGCGTAAAGGGAGATTAAACCTAATACTCATGAGGGATTGGAATGCTGTTGTAGGGGAAGGAACAGAAGAAAGGGTTATAGGAGAGTATGGGCTTGGTAACAGAAATGAGAGAGAAGAAAGACTAATTCAGTTATGCAATAAATTTCAGCTAGTAATAGTGAATACTCTTTTCAAAAATCACAAGATGAGGATGTATACTTTGAAAAGGCCAGGAGGTACGGGAAGATTTCAGTTAGATTACATCTTGGACAGGCAGAGATTCAAAAATCATATAGTGCATTGTAAGGTGTACCCAGAGGCAGATACAGACTCAGATCACGATTTAGTAATAATTAAGAATAGGTTGGAGTTTAAGAGACAAGTCACGAAGAATCAATGTGTAAAGAAGTGGGATACGAAAATACTTAAGAATGAAGAGATAAGCTTGAAGATCTATGATGCTATAGATACAACGATCATGAACAGCTCAATAGGCAGTTCAGTTGAAGAGGAATGGACATCTCTGAAAAGGGCAATCACAGAAGTTGGAAAGAAAAATATAGGTACAAGGCAGGTAACTGCGAGAAACCCATGGGTAACAGAAGAAATACTTCACATGATTAAAGAACGTAAGAAGTGCAAAAACGTTCAGGGCCATTTTGGACACATAAATACAAGTAACTTAGAAATGAAATAAATAGGAAGTGCAGAGAAGCTAAGGCGAAATGGCTGCATGAAAAATGTGAAGAAATCGAAAAAGAAATCATTGTTGGAAGAACTGACTTAGCATACAGGAAAATCAAAACAACGCTCGGCGAAATTAAAAACAAGGTTGGTATCACTATGAGTGCGATAGGAATTCCGCTGTTAAATGCAGAGGAGAGAGCGAATAGGAGGAAAGAGTACATCGAAGGCCTCTATGAGCGGGAGGATTTGTCTAATGAGGTGATTGAATAAAAAACAGAGGTTGATAGAGAAACGACGTGGGATCCATTATTAGAGTCAAACTTTAAAAGATCTTTGGGAGACTTAAGATAAAATAAAGCAGAATGGAGAGATAACATTCCATAAGAAATTCTAACATCATTACGGGAAGTGGCGACAAACAGGCTATTCACTTTGGTGTGTAGACTGTGTGAAACTGGCGATGTAACATTCTGGAAACTGGAAGAGCCGACAAGTGCAGTAATTATCGCATTACCAGCTTAACAGCTCAGGCATCCAAGTTGCTGATAGGAATAAAATACAGAAGAATGGAAAAGAAAACTAAGGATCTGTTAGATGATGATCAGTATGGCTTTAGGAAAGATAAAGGCACGAGAGAGGCAGGTCTTGCGCTGCTGTTGCTAATGGGTTCATAGGGTTTGTCGACCTGTTCAACAGTATAAAATGGTGCAAGATGTTTGAAAATTTGAGGAAAGTAGGGTTAAGCTGTGGGTAAAGACGGGTAATGTACACTGAGGTGATAAATGTCATGGGGTGGCGGTATGCAGATAACCAGATAGCAGTAGTATCGCGCGCACAAGGTATAAAACTGTAGTGCGTTGGCGTAGTTGTCATCTGTACTCAGTTGATTCAGGTGAAATGGCTTCCGATGTCATTGCGGTCGCACGATGGAAATTAACAGACTTTGAACGCGGAATGGTAGTTGGAGATTGACGCGTGCGACTTTCCATTTCGGTAATCGTTAATGGATTCAGTATTCCGAGATCCACAGTGTCAAGAGGGTGCCGAGAATACCACATTTCAGGCATTACCTCTCACCACGGACAGCCGGCCAGTGTGGCCGAGCGGTTCTAGGCGTTTCAGTCTGGAACCGCGCGACCGCTACGGTCGCAGGTTCGAATCCTGCCTCGGGCATGGATGTGTGTGATGTCCTTAGGTTTAAGTAGTTCAAAGTTCTAGGGGACTGATGACCTTAGATGTTAAGTCCCATAGTGCTCAGAGCCATTTGAACCATTTCACCACGGACAACTCAATGGCGGACGGCATCCACTTAACGACCGAAAGCAGCGTCGTTTGCATAGAGTTGTCAGCGTTAACAGGCATGCAACATTAAGCGACGTAACCGCAAAAATCAAAGTGGGGCATTCAACGAACGTATTGCTTACGGCGGAGAGGCAAAAGATTGCGTCAATGGGCTACGGCAGCAGACTATCGACGCGAGTGCCTTTGCTACATAGCCTGCAAAGTCTCCCCTGTTCTCTTGACTATATCGGTTGGACCATAGAAGACTGGAAAACCGTGGCCTGGTTAGGTGACTCCCGATCTCTGTTGGTAAAAGCTGATGGTAGGATTAGAGTGTGGCGCAGACCCCATGAAGCCCATGGACCCAAGTTGTCAAAAAGCTGGTGGTGCCACCATATTGGTGTGGGTTATGTTCGTATGGAATGGACTGGGTCCTCTGGTTCGCCTGAACCAATAATTGACTGAAAATGGTTGTGCTAGGCTACTTGGAGATCATTGCAGTCATTCTAGGTAGGAATTTTTATGGATGACATTGCGCCATCTCATCAGGCCACAGTTGTTTGCGACTGATATGAAGAACATTCTCGACATTCGAGCGAATGATTTGCCCACCCAAATGGCCCAACATGAATCATTTATGGGACATAATCGAGAGAACAGTTGGTGCAGAAAGTCCTGATCGGAAACACTGTCTCGAGTACGGATAGAAATATAGGCAGCATGGCTCAGTATTTGTGCAGGGGACTTCCAACGACTTGTTGAGTCCAAGCATCGTCGAGTTACTGCCGTACGCCGGGCAGAAGGAGGTCGGACATGATACTAGGAGGTATCCCATGTCTCTTGTGATCTCAGTGTGTCATTTACGGCTAGCATAAGGACAAATTAGTGTGAGCAGCTTCGCTCTTCTATCGGTAGAAAAAGATGCACTTGTCTTTTCAAAAAGACAGAACGAGGAATTGTTTTTCGACAGTGTGACAACGCAGTTTAGCCATAACAAATTTTTTATTTTCCTTTTTCTATAATTGTTATTTAAGTTACATTGTATTACATCTTGTTACAGGAAAAATTGATTTACACTACTGGCCATTAAAATTGCTACACCACGAAGATGACATGCTACAGACGCGAAATTTAACTGACAGGAAGAAGATGCTGTGATCTGCAAATGGTTAGCTTTTTAGAGCATTCACATAAGGTTGGCGCCGGTGGCGACACCTACAACGTGCTGACATGAGGAAAGTTTCCAACCGATTTCTCATACACAAACAGCAGTTGACCGGCGTTGCCTGGTGAAACGTTGTTGTGATGCCTGGTGTAAGGAGGAGAAATGCGTACCATCACGTTTCCGACTTTTCGTAAAGGTCGGATTGTAGCGTATCGCGATTGCCGTTTATCGTATCGCGACATTGCTGCTCGCTTTGGTCGAGATCCAATGACTGTTAGCAGAGTACGGAATCGGTGGGTTCAGGAGAGTAATACGGAACGCCGTGCTGGATCCCGACGGCCTCGTATCAGTAGCAGTCGAGATGACAGGCATCTTACCCGCATGGCTCGCACGGATCGTGCAGCCACGTCTCGATCCCTGAGTCAACAGATGGGGACGTTTGCAAGACAACAACCATCTGCACGAACAGTTCGACGACGTTTGCAGCACCATGGACTATCAGCTCGGAGACCATGGCTGCGGTTACCCTTGACGCTGCATCACAGACAGGAGCGCATGCGATGGTGTACTTGACGACGAACCTGGGTGCACGAATGGCAAAACGTCATTTTTTTGGATGAATCCAGGTTCTGTTTACAGCATCATGATGGTCGCATCCGTGTTTGACGACATCGCGGTGAACGCACATTGGAAGCGTGTATTCGTCATCGCCATACTGGCGTATCACCCGGCGTGATGGTATGGGGTGCCATTGGTTATACGATCATACAATGTAAGCTTCCACGGCCGGTATTGTCTGGCAGTTCGCCGCTTTACCTCCGAGGATGTCTCCCGCAGTTGGAGACGAAACGTCAGGAGAGTGTTTTATACTTCGACCACGGCCTATCAGCCCGGAAGTTTTTAAGTGAAGATTGGTTACACGTCTCGGTCACCTCTTGTTCGCATTGACGGCACTTTGAATAGTGGACGTTACATTTCAGATGTGTTACGACCCGTGGCTCTACCCTTCATTCGATCCCTGCTAAACCCTACATTTCAGCAGGATAATGCACGACCGCATGTTGCAGGTCCTGTACGGGCCTTTCTGGATACAGAAAATGTTCGACTGCTGCCCTGGCCAGCACATTCTCCAGATCTCTCACCAATTGAAAACGTCTGGTCAATGGTGGCCGAGCAACTGGCTCGCCACAATTCGTCAGTTACTACTCTTGATGGACTGTGGTATCGTGTTGAATTTGCATCGGCAGCTGTACCTGCATACGCCATCCAAGCTCTGTATGACTCAACGCCTAGGCGTATCAAGACCGTTATTACGGCCAGAGGTGGGTACTGATTTCTCAGGATCTATGCACCCAAATTGCGTGAAAATGTTATCACATGTCAGTTCTAGTATAATATATTTGTCCAATGAATACACGTTTATCATCTGCATTTGTTCTTGATGTAGCAATGTTATTGGCCAGTAGTGTAAATGCACTATTCGTGACATTAACATTTAGTCAACAGTCCCTTATAGTCCGGATCTGGTAGGCCTGTGATAGTTCAAGTCACAATCCCTGCGTACGCTATTTATTCTGGTGAGCTTATGATACGGCAGTGACGGAGACAGTCGGCAAGCGAGATAACGCACAGTTAGGAGAGCCTGGTACAGTGAGAATCTGCTGGTATAAAGACGACTAACGAGTGGTGGCGCCTCCTCGCGACCCGGCAGTGGTTCTCAAATTGCAGCGCGGACGCGCAGCTGCCGCGGGCGTTTGCTCGAGGCGCCGGCCGACCCCGGCTCAACGCGAGCACAAACATGACCCCGCCGCCGCCTTCCGCTGACCCTGACGGCGAACAGAACAGAACAGAAGAGAAGCATGACTCAGTTGCTACTGTTCCTGCACTGCTTCGGGGCTCTC
Organism: Schistocerca cancellata; assembly: GCF_023864275.1. Classification (NCBI taxonomy): domain Eukaryota; kingdom Metazoa; phylum Arthropoda; class Insecta; order Orthoptera; family Acrididae; genus Schistocerca; species Schistocerca cancellata. The sequence continues at coordinate 431,843,087 of NC_064628.1, forward strand.
GCCTGAATCGGATGCAGCCTCACACACGATCTAGGGGCTGCCACTATGCATTTAGCACGGAAAGCCACACAAGGACGAAAGAAAGAATCGTGGTTAAGCTTCGGTATTTAATAACATTAGAAAAGCATTTGATCTGCATTTGAATACTGATATATTGAAAATAAGTCATCTGCATTTGAGTACTGACGTTTTTGTTGTTGTTGTGGTCTTCAGTCCAGAGACTGGTTTGATGCAGCTCTCCATGCTACTCTACCCTGTGCAAGGTTCTTCATCTCCCAGTACCTACTGCAACCTACATCCTTCTGAATCTGTTTAGGGTATTCATCTCTTGGTCTCCCTCTACGATTTTTACCCTCCACGCTGCCCTCCAATACTAAATTGGTGATCCCTTGATGCCTCAGAATATGCCCTACCAACCGATCCCTTCTTCTAGTCAAGTTGTGCCACAAATTTCTCTTCTCTCCAATTCTATTCAGTACCTCCTGATATAAAAATGTAAAATGTCAGAATTAAACCATACTAGTCATTTTGCTATTTTTACATCTGTGTTGCGACCCGTAATCGTTTTCAGACCAGTTCAGCTCACTGTATCATAGATCTGGTTGAGCAACGTGGTCGGCCGGGGTGGCCGGGCGGTTCTAGGCCCTACAGTCTGGAAACTATGACTGCCACGGTCGCAGGTTCGAATCCTGCCTCGGGCATCGATGTGTATGATGTCCTCAGGTTAGTTAGGTTTAAGTAGTTCTAAGTTCTAGGGGACTGATGACCTCAGAAGTTAAGTCCCGTAGTGCTCAGAGCCATTTGAACCATTTTCAGCAACGTGTCTTACAAAAGGAACGTTCATTTTCTTGGTAAAAACGTTGGCAGCTCAGAAAAATATTCCACGATGACTGTCATCTATTAATTGTTTACGAAGCCAACAAAATATGTGGTTTGGTTCAGTAGCCGTGTGACTGTATGGAAGAGCGAGGGGGAGGAACGGAAGTAAACACGTAGTTTTCCGAAATTTGTTGCCGCAGCCGTTTGGGATGTGCGTACTGTGATTCTGTGTTTTTGTGCAAAAGTATTTAAAGCTGCCCATATTCATCCGGAGTTGGATCTATTTTATGGGCATACAGAATGAGGGAAAGGAAAGTTACACAAGGATGTTGAGACTATAAAAATGTATCTACATTAAGCCTAATGAAGAGCGAAGTGGCAGGCCCAGAATGCAGACCGATGACACAGTGAACATCAGGAGAAAAACCGACACCTGATGTTTCACGCATCACTATTTACTCGATTTTCACGAAAAGCTCGGATATCGCAAACTGAGTTCAAGATTTAAACTGGTGTTTGACTCAAAGGATCGGACAGATTTTAGGAGTTGGGTTGTAACTAAAAAAAAGCTTTGGCGATCTGCAACGACCCACCCTCCTCCCTGCCCATTTAGCAGGCAATGAAAGCACGCAATAAAGTACTGATCGTCGCGATACAGTACTGCCTATCTGTCTGGTTAAACATAATGGAAATTATATAGTGTTAGAAGATGGTTCCAGTAATTCCCACGTTTAGTGCTGTGAAGACACAGGCAGCATAGAACTGGAGTGATGCAGCCCGCGACGAATTCCTCTCTTATGCCAACCTCCTCAACTCAGAGCAGAGCTTGCACCTTGAGTCCGTACTTATTTGTTGGATACATTCCAATCGCTTTCTTCCCCTACAGTTTTACCCTCTACAACTCTCTCTAGTACAGTGGTTCCCAAGCTTTCTGAGATCATTATCCCTGAGCGTAATTAGACAGTAGCTAATACCCCGCCCTCTCCCTCCTCTTGTCGTCTTTTGACCCCTCCCTTTTCCACATTATTATCAATCTTAACTCCTAACTAAACTGTAGAATGACTTTTCCTGGAACACTTTAATTTTTATATATGAAGATGGGATCTGCAGTTTCGGACATGTCCGAAAGAACAGATACCATCTTCATATATAAATATATAGTTAAGGCTCACCGGCCATTGACCACCTTCTCCTGTGCGGATGCACAAACAGTGCCCGAACTCTTAAGGGAATCGGAAAAAAGCCGCGAGTGATGAGTATAATGGGCAGGGGCACTATGAATAAAGTGCGGGACAATAAGTTGAGAATGTGGGTCTCTCGGGAGGCGTGTCAGAGATAAGTCCCTGCGGTCGCACTATCCTTTGTGTCCTCGGTGGCTCAACTGGATAGAGCGTCTACCATGTAATTAGGAAATCCCGGGTTCGTGTCCCGGTCGGGGCACACATTTTCAACTGTCCCCGTTGACTTACATCAACGCCTGTATGCAGCTAGGGATATTCATTTCATTGTAACTTTTATTTTTAAAACGATGAAAGATGAATGATCTTTAGTTTGTGTGTGTGTGTGTGTGTGTGTGTGTGTGTGTGTAAGAATTAATGACGAAGGAATTCGTGATGCAGCGCAAGTGTCATTCACAACTCCTTCTTAGATAATAAAGCTAACTATCTGCAGTGAGGGAAGACACTTGTTACAAAACATACTTCCCGTCCATAACTCGTCTCCTCTGTGGCACTTGCTTGACCCACACACTGCTGCCCAAACTAAAAACAAACAAATTGAAACTATGTGAACTATAGTTATTGTGCATAAATCAGTTGATTGCTGCTTTCCTTACTTGGGGGGGTGAACTGGCAGAAACTGGAAGACTTACAGCTGTTAATGCTTTGTGTCTGACCACACCCACCAATAATAATACTTATAGTATAATAGTAATGATAATACTGTGTACAGCGCTATAGTAGCCCTTATGTAGTTACTACTGTGCCGTGCTGTCAATTAACTCATTTATGTGCCTCAAAGCGAGTAATGAAGCAATTGTTAGACTACTGCAGTTACTAACTAAATTTTGAGAAGACATTTTCTAGGGATATTTAGCATTTGTTACGTATATGTCTCACTTTTATCGTCAGCGGTGTACGAGACAAAGCACAACGTTCACTGAAGAGCCAAAGAAACTGGTACACCTGCCTAATATCGTGCAGGGCCCCAGCGAGCCCGCATAAGTGCCGCAACACGACGTGGCCTGGACTCGACTAATGTTTGAAGTAATGCTGGAGGGAACTGACAAATGAAACCTGCAGGGCTGTCCATAAATCCTTAAGGGCACGAAGGGACAGAGAGCTCTTCTGAACAGCACGTTGCAAGACATCCCAGATATGCTCAATAATGTTCATGTCTGGAGAGTTTGGTGACCAGCGGAAGTGTTTAAACTCAGAAGAGTGTTCCTGGAGCCTCTCTGTAGCAATTATGTCGCATTGTCCTGCTGGAATTGTTGAAGTTCGTCGGAATGCACAATGGACATGAATGGCTGCAGGTCGTCAGACAGGATGCTTACGTGTCACGTGTCAGAGTCGTATCTAGACGTATCAGGGGTCCCATATCCCTCCAACTGCACACGTCCCACACCATTACAGAGCCTCCACCAGCTTGGACAGTCTGCTGCTGACATGCAGGGTTCACGGATTCACGAGGTAGTCTCCATACTCGTACACGTCCATTAACTCGAAAGAATTTGAAACGGGACTCGTGTGACCTGGCAACGTGTTTCCAGTCATCAACAGTCCATTGTCGGGGTTGACGGGCCCAGGCGAGGCGTAAAGCTTTGTGTCATGCAATAATCAAGGGTAACGAGTGGGCCTTCGGCTCCGAAAACCCATACTGATGATGTTTCGTTGAATGGTTCGCATGCTGACACTTGTTGCTGGCCCAGCATTGAAATCTGCAGCAATGTCGGAGATTTGATGTTTTACCAGTTTCCTGATATTTATGGTACACTTGTGAAATGGTCATACGGTAAAGTCCCCACTTCATCACTACCTCGGAGATGCTGTGTCCCATCGCTCGTGCACCTACTGTAACATCACGTTCAAACTCACTTAAATCGCTATAACCTGCCATTGTAGCAGCAGTAACAGATCAAACAACTGCGCCAGACACTTGTTGTGTTATTACATAGGCGTTGCCGACCGCAGCGCCTTATTCTGCTTGTTTACATATGTCTGTATTTGAATTCGCATGCCTATACCAGTTTCTTTGGCACTTCGATGTACTCGTATGTGTGTAGTGGGTAGGCTATGTGAGGGACATTTAACATCCACCGCATTAATGAGAAAAAGTAATTATCGATAATTTATGCAGTTAGTATTAGAATCTTACAAAATTGTGATAATAGTAATGATCTTTTGAAAATAATTTAGTTTTGTGACTGAAAAAGAATGTTTTTGCTTCCATGGGGATCCACACCCTCTAAGTGTTTTATAAAAGAATACATTGTTCATTGTAGACTGTATTGTGCTTCGTTAAAATCAATGAGCACGATATGTAATACATGACATACAAAATGTGCTTGATAATGTCTCACTGCCGAAATTAGCTAATAGCTCGGGTTTAATGAAGCACAACACAGCCTAAAATGGATGATGTATTCTTTTATGAAAAAGAATCGAATCGTTAGTTTTCCCCCCTCAAAAAATTTCATTTTACCTGTCAGGGAGAAATTACCCCCAGGTTGGGAATCACTGCTCTAGTTCCACGGAATTACTTCCTTTATTCCGTGACGGCTTAACATACGGAAAACACTGACAAGAAGAGACGGGATGACAGCGCCTATTTTTCTTTCTTCGCCTTTTCTGTGGGGTGAACCACTTTACTTCTTATTTTGTAAGTCTACCTAATTTTCAGTATTTTTCTGTAGCACCACATCTCAAGCGCTTCAATTCTCAAGTTCTTCGGTATATCTGTCATTGCTTCTACGATATATAGATTGAAAACTAGAGGAGAAAAACTGCATCCCTGTTGTACATCCTGTTTAATGTAAGAGCTTCATTCTTTGTCTTCCATTCTTATATTTCCTTCTTGGTTCCTATACATATCGCATTTTACCCGACTTTTCCTACAGCTTACATCAATTCTTCTGACAATTACGAACATCTTGTACCATTTTACATTGTCAAATGGTTTTTCTAGCTCGGCAAATCCTATGTATGTGTGCTGATTTTTCTGAAGTCTCGCTTTCATTATCAAGATTCGGATCACGTATCCAGGACGTCCTGATTACTAGTCAAAGGCGCTACTCCTAGACCAGTATGATACTCTGTATTTCACAAGCAACCTATTTTCATAAATGAGTTTTGACGAATTTCGGGATGTATTGGAGTTGAAGGTTGATGTTTCCTTTTGATCCAGACGTTAGTGATTGAGGCTACATCGCACTAGACTGAGTAATGGCTTGTTGAAGTCAAGCTTTTTCCGATACTGTTTGGGGTAATTTAATTCGACTCCAGGAGAAAAGCATGTAGTGAATGTCTGACGCTGCATATGTGGGCCCAATTTTTTTTTTTTTTTTACCTACGAGTGACGCGCCAGGAAGGAAATTTAACGAAACAGTTGAATCTGTTGTGGAACAACTTAAGTGTGCGCTGCCTACGACACAGATTTTGACTTCAGAGTCGAACTGAGTGGCAGAACATCTAGTCTATTCTTAGGTCTTTTTGGGTATTGGTGTGAATTGAGCATCTTTCAAGTCTTTAGGTTCGGATCTTTCCGTGAGCGAGCGGTTGTATTTAATTGCTAAATATGGAGCTATTGTATCAGCATACTCTGAGAGGAACCTGTCTGGTATACAATCTGGACCTGACGCCTTGGGTTTATTAAGTGATTTAAGCTGCTTTGCTACACCGAGGATGTCTACTTCTATGTTTCTCATCTTGGCAGTTGTTCTTGATTGGAGTTCAGGAATATTTACTTCGCCTTCTTTGGTGAAGGACTTTCGGAAAACCGTGTTTAATAAATCTGCTTTAGTGGCATTGTCATCAGTGACTTCACCGTTGTTATTGCGCATTGAAGGTATTGATTGCGTCTTGCCACTGGCATACTTTATGTACGACCAGAATATCTTTGGGTTTTCTGCCAGGTTTCGACACAGAGTTTCGTTGTGGAAATTATTAAAAGCATCTCGCATTGAAATAGGCGCTATATTTCGAACTTCTGCAAAACTTTGCCAGTCTTGGGGATATTGCGTTCTTTTAAATTTGGCTTGCTTTTACGCTGCTTCTGCAACAGCGATCTGACCGGTTTTGTGTACCATGGGGGATCAGTACAATCACTTATTAATTTATGTGGTATATGTCTCAGTTGCTGTCGATACTATCTCTTTGAAATCATTCCACAACTTTTGTACGCTTACATGGTCAGATGGGAAGAAGTGAAGACTGTCTTTTAAAAATGCGTTAAGAGCATTTTTATCAGATTTTTTAAATAGATATACTTTGTGTTTCCTTTTGATGGTTGTAGGAGTGACGGTATTCAGCCTAGCAGCTACTGCCTTGTGGTCGCTAATCCCTGTATTCGTCACAATACTCACTATTTGTCCAGGATTATTTGTTGCTATGAGCTCAAGAAGGCTTTCGCAACCATTTACGATTCGAGCGGGCTCTTGAACTAATTGTCAAAATAAATTTCTGAGAAAGCATTCAGTACAATTTCGGATGACTTTTTATGCCTGCCGCCGGTTTTAAAAGTATAATTTTTCCACCGTATCGAGCGTAGATTGAAGTCACCTCCGACTATAATTGTATGAATGGGGAACCTATTTGAAATGAGACTCAAGTTTTCTTTCATCAGTTCAGTAACCAAATCTTCTGAGTCGGGGGGGGGGGGGGGCGGGGGGGGGTCGGTAAAACGATCAAAAAAATGGTTTAAATGGCTCTGAGCACTATGGGACTTAACTTCTAAGGTCATCAGTCCGCTAGAACTTAGAACTACTTAAACCGAACTAACCTAAGGACATCACACACATCCATGCCCGAGGCAGGATTCGAACCTGCGACCGTAGCGGTCACGCGGTTCCAGACTGTAGCGCCTAGAACCGCTCGGCCACTCTGGCCACTTATGCTCGTATAATCGTTAACAGTCGACAGTGCTTTACGGAAGTCTAGGAATATGGAATCCGCCTGTTGCCCTTTGTCAATGGTTCGCAGGGTCTCAGGTGATTCCACTCTGATTCCACCGCCCTCCCAAGCCCACAATGTTCCAGTCTCAAACGCTGTGTGGGAAGAATGACTTTGTGCAAACTTTCGTATGAAGTCCAGCTTTACTGATTTTCTCAGTGTAGTCATTACTTGAGACGTATGTGGGAGCAAGAAATATATTGCCAGACTGTTCTCGGAACGGACTCTGAGTATTAACAGTAAACAATACCTTGATGCATAACGCCTTTCCAGTAGCGTCTGCCATTTGATTTCATACAGCACCCTCCTTAACGTTCTTGCGCACACTAAACAGTACAGTGACGAAACGCACTGCTCTCCATTGAATCTCTCTCTCCCTCCCCCCCCCCCCCGCCTCTCTCTCTCTCTCTCTCTCTCTCTCTCTCTCTCTCTCTCTCTCTCTCTCTCTCTCCTCCCCCCTCTCTCTCCCTCTCTTTCTTTCCCTGTGTCTCCTCCCCTGCTATCATCGACAACGGCCGAGAAAGCCTACGTGCAACGCAGCTAGCTCTTTATTCGCACGAAGTAATGGCCGCTATCGACAGGGGATCTCAAGTTGATTCCGTATTTCTAGATTTCCGGAAAGCTTTTGACACCGTTCCTCACAAGCGACTTCTAATCAAGCTGCGGGCCTATGGGGTATCGTCTCAGTTGTGCGACTGGATTCGTGATTTCCTGTCAGGAAGGTCGCAGTTCGTAGTAATAGACGGCAAATCATCGAGTAAAACTGAAGTGATATCAGGTGTGCCACAGGGAAGCGTCCTGGGACCTCTGCTGTTCCTGATATATATAAATGATCTGGGTGACAATCTGAGCAGTTCTCTTAGGTTGTTCGCAGATGATGCTGTAATTTACCGTCTAGTAAGGTCATCCGAAGACCAGTATCACTTGCAAAGCGATTTGGAAAAGATTACTGTATGGTGTGGCAGGTGGCAGTTGACGCTAAATAACGAAAAGTGTGAGGTGATCCACATGAGTTCCAAAAGAAATCCGTTGGAATTCGATTACTCGATAAATAGTACAATTCTCAAGGCTGTCAATTCAACTAAGTACCTGGGTGTTAAAATTACGAACAGCTTCAGTTGGAAAGACCATGTAGATAATATTGTGGGGAAGGCGAGCCAAAGGTTGCGTTTCATTGGCAGGATACTTAGAAGATGCAACAAGTCCACTAAAGAGACAGCTTACACTACACTCATTCGTCCTCTGTTAGAATATTGCTGCGCGGTGTGGGATCCTTACCAGGTGGGATTGACGGAGGACATCGAAGGGGTGCAAAAAAGAGCAGCTCGTTTTGTATTATCACGTAGTAGGGGAGAGAGTGTGGCAGATATGATACGCGAATTGGGATGGAAGTCATTACAGCAAAGACGTTTTTCGTCGCGGAGAGATCTATTTACGCCGGCCGCGGTGGTCTAGCGGTTCTGGCGCTGCAGTCCGGAACCGCGGGACTGCTACGGTCGCAGGTTCAAATCCTGCCTCGGGCATGGGTGTGTGTGATGTCCTTAGGTTTCTCTTCCGAATGCGAAAATATTTTGTTGAGCCCAACCTACATAGGTAGGAATGATCATCAAAATAAAATAAGAGAAATCAGAGCTCGAACAGAAAGGTTTAGGTGTTCGTTTTTCCCGCGCGCTGTTCGAGAGTGGAATGGTAGAGAGATAGTATGATTGTGGTTCGACGAACCCTCTGCCAAGCACTTAAATGTGAATTGCAGAGTAGTCATGTAGATGTATACACAGTTCTTGACGATAACTGATATCGTATGCATGATATGATTTAATTTGATACTTAGGCTTCTCCATGTACTCACAAAGCTACTTTAAGTGGAATGGCGATTTCTGCGAACAGCTGGGAGGTTTTGCCATGGGTAGTCCACTTTGATCGGGGTTTGACAATTTCTTCATGGAGCATTTCGAAAGAGAGAACTTAGATTTAGCACGTTGTACATCGAAGTATGGTACAAGCACCTCGACAACAGCTTCATCGTTTGGAGGCACGGTAGGAAACAGCTTTTAAGATATTTGAACAGTCATTTCACTTACTATGAAGGCAGAAAAGGAGCAACAGCTGCCCTATTTAGACGTGCAGGCTAAGAGGAGTGATGAGATGCTAGACCTGTGTGTATAGAAAAATCGGCACTTCTGGATCGATACCCGCTCATAATGTCAAATCATCATCCGAGCCAGACAAAATATTAATACGCTCATTTCGCCCGCGAGACAAAAATGTGCGCAACAGCATCTCGGACGTGACGTGCAACCCGTGGAAACCTTCTGAAGAACAAAGGGTACTTTTATACATGTGCAGAGGTAAAGCCCCGTAATTTCCCATCTGCCCAATACAAAGTTCTTCCTGATTATAAGTGCACCCAGTCTAATGCGCAGCAACATGTAACACACACTGATGAGCCATAACATTATGATCACTTACGTAGTAGCCAGTGTGTCCGCCTCTGGCGCGGTGGGCAGCGGCGGTGCGTCGTGGCATGGAAGCAACGAGGCCGTGGTTGGTTGCTGGAGGGAGCTGGCACCACATTTGCACACAGAAGTCACCTAATTCCCGTAAATTCCACGGAGGGAGGCGATGAGCTCTGACGCCATGTTCAGTCACATCCCAGATGTGTTGATTTGGTCTCAGATATAGCGATTTTGGAAAGGGGGGCGTGGGGGTGGGCAGCACATCAATTGGAACTCCCCACTGTGTTGCTCGAACCATTCCTTCACAATCCTGGCCTTGTGACATAGCTCATTATCTTGTTGAAAAATGCCACCGCCGTCGGGAAAAATGATCGTCATGATGAAGGGGTGTCTGCAACCAGTGTGCGTTACTTCTTGGCCAAGTGTTGCTTTGCACGAGCTCCCCTGGAACCATGGACGCCAACGCGAATGTTCCCCAGCGCATAATGGAGCCGTCGTTAGCTTATCTCCGTCCCTCAGTACACGTGTCAAGGAGCTGTGTCCCTGGAAGAAGACAGATTAGCCGGCCGCGGTGGTCTAGCGGTTCTGGCGCTGCAGTTCGGAACCGCGGGACTGCTACGGTCGCAGGTTCGAATCCTGCCTCGGGCATGGGTGTGTGTGATGTCCTTAGGTTAGTTAGGTTTAAGTAGTTCTAAGTTCTAGGGGACTTATGACCTAAGATGTTGAGTCCCATAGTGCTCAGAGCCATTTTTTTTTGAAGACAGATTTTCGCCCTCCCGTCGGCATGACGAAGAAGGTATCGGGATTCACCAGACCCATGCGACGGTCCACCACTGCACCAACGTCCAGTGGCGATGGTCACGTGCCCATTTCAGTCGTAGTTGCGATGTAGATGCTTAGTTAACATTGGCGCATACATTGGTCGTCGGCTACGGAAGCCCACCGTTAGGAGTGTTAGGTGCACTGTGTGTTCAGACACATTCGTACACTGTCCAGCATTTAAGTCTGATGTTACAATTTGGTTCCGCCATAGTTTGCCGCCTGTCCTGTTCTACCAGTGCGCCCAGCCTAAGAGTTTGACACCTGTAATGAGTCGTGGCCGTCCATTTGTTAGAGGCCGTATTACGATCTTCAGTTGTTAGAGGGCGTATTACGCTCTTCACTTGTAGGCAACTGCTGTCCACCAGTGTAGTAGTGCATTGTCTCTGTTTACTAATGGAGCGATACACCTGGAGTGCGTACACTGATATGGTTGGTGCGTACTACGTAGCGCACCACAATGGACGAGCTGCACAGCGGGTTTATCAACAACAACATCCTAATCGCCGTATCCTGCATCATACGACCTTTGCTGCTGTATACCAACATCTGCGTGAGACCGGGTCATTTAGCACATTACCTGGTCAGGGACGCCGTCGCACGGAAAGAACGCTGCAATTTGAGGAAGCACATGGAGCATATAGAGCGGGATCCTTCAATCAGCACTCGTGCAGTTGCATGGCGACGAATCAGATGAAAGTAAGAACAGTCCTTCAAGAGCAATTGTTACGTCCATTTCACTTACAGCGTGTCCACAATCTGGAACCAGTTGATTATCCATCAAGAGCACAGTTTTCGCAGTGGTACATGGAACAGTGTGAAATGCATCCTACATTTATATCCTCTGTGTTGTTTACCAATGAAGCAACATTCTGGGGTGATGGAGTCTTCAACATGCAGAATTCGCACGTTTGCAGTGAGGCTAACCCACATGCCACAGTTACTAGCGCTCATCAAGTCCGGTTCTTCGTTAATGTGTGGGCTGGTGTTGTTGGGGACTGTTTAATTGGGCTGTATCTGCTACCTAGGCCATTAAATGGCAGGCACTATTACAATTTTCTTGCCAGAGTGTGGTGTGCGTACTGTAAGACCTTCGGTACACACACCATCAGATTATTTGACTTGTCGCTCTAACGAAGTAGGTGAGTGTCAGCAATATGTCTCGTGGTCTTATCGCGGCGTGTTTATCTCCTGCCGTTAGGTCATACGATAGAAAGGCCACTTGCACGCTTAGAGCAGCAGATTGACCGTGACCAACTTTAAACAGAACTTGATTAATTGTCACACACATTTATTCAAATAATAAAAAGCAAAGACATTACGTAACTTGATTCTGGATGCTATTTACAATTGACAATCTGAAGTACCTTTGGTCTGGGTACATTAATCTTATTCTCACATATCTCTGATACTTGACAAAGTGTCTATACATTCATCTTCATGGCTATGTACAGGAATATGGTAATCTTATTAGGCGCAGACTGAAACTTGACCATAGACTGGTACAGACTAATGCAGACTGGTATGGACTGGTGCAGACAAATGCAGACTGACTGATTGGAGTTCTGTACACTCGTTATTATACCTCGCGCGTTCAGGTATCACTACGCGAGTGTGATCCGCGAGAAGAGAAGGTTCTACATTAGCAGCAATCTCATTGGCTGCGTTACATATTAATACGCGGATCGGCGGAAGCAGAATTTGGTCCATCTCTAAGGCAGCGCCATCTCGTAGTGCGGAGACGGACGAGCGTTGCGCCTGCGCGGTTGTGCTTAGCGGGGCGCCCTCTAGTGGGAAAGTTGTGTACGAGCTGACTACGCGGAACTATGTACACAACACAGAGCATTGCCAAAATTGCTGGAATACGTCCCACTCCCTACAAGACAACACATGTGGTTCCAACATGATGGGGCGCCAGCATATTTCAGTCGTCGTGTGCGTCGATTCCTGGACCGACGGTTACCAGAAATGTGTATTGGCCTGTACCATGGCCTGCATGATCCCCAGATATGTCCCCTCTGGACTTTTTTGTGTGGGGAGAGATGCGCAACCTTGTTGACGCAACTCCTGTTGCATCAGAAGAGGATCTGGTTGCCCGGATAGTAGCAGCAGCAGGAACAATTCAGAATACTCCTGGGGTTTTTGCCTGTGTCAGACAGAACATGATCCGACGGTGTAACCTTTGTTTACGTGTCAATGGAAGCATTTTTGAATATCTACTGTAATTGAAATAGGGTTGCGTTAATGTGTTGTCTTTTGGTCATAAAAAAATGGAAAAGTGTTTGTTGGTTTAATTAATTTGCCACAAGAGAAATCTTCCTCTACCAGTTTAAATACTCCTCATAGGAAAAAATGACATTAGGGAAAAATATTTGTTTTATGTCCCCTACAACCTCCCAGAGTTTGTCGGTTTCAGTACTTTTCACCCTGTATAGTATTATTAAGTCTACGATAAGTGTATTTTTGCCTTTTATTTCATTCTCTTGAAAGCCCAGCTTAACGTTATATTTATTTTTCCTTCAACAAGTAAAACTCAGCCTATACAGTATTTTTTTCTTTCTTTAATATTATCCTGAATTACCACTGTATACGATAGATGCTATTTGACGGTAAAGTGTTTGAAATAGTCTTCACTGAAACTATGGAAATTTGTAATATCTTTCCCTTTAAACAATTTCTATACTAATAATGAAACTGTAAAACCGTACTGTGTGTGCCTGTTTGTCTGTTTGGACACGCTAATCACCAAAATTATTAGAAGAACTTTCATGGGGTTTTCACGGATAACCTGAGCGAGGCTTGGGGCAACGTATAGGCTTTGTTTCATCAAAATGCAATCACGAAAAAAAAGATATCATAATTTAAAGTTTTATAAATGCTAAACTGATTTTGCTGAAAATTTGGTATGGAGGTAGCCTGAACGCTGAGAAAGTACACAGGCTACTTTAGAAAGTGTCTAGTGTAAGATATTTATTCATTTGGAGGATATTACGCGAATTATGGAAAAATATTTACTCTTTGAAAAAGCTACTTACGCTTTGACTTTTGAACTTTATCTTTTTGGAAATGCTTCTATTGGTTGATATGTGGTAAGATTCAAAGTAATCAATACAATGATTATAAAAGCTTTATCTTTACTTCCACGCTATTTGTTCCATAATGTACCTGTTGTATAGCCTATAGCTACTAATCGTACTATCCATTACTTGAGAACGTGAGAACTCAGTGACTTGCAACACACTTTACACATAATTTCAAATCTTTTCGAACCTTTTTCTCGATGAGAATCCCCACGAAATGATGAAAAAAAATTATTGCTTACTACATTCTCGCTGTTCACCCAGTAAAATTGTTGCATCAAGCACGAGGTTTTGAAGTTTACTTTTATTGCTTCTTTGCTACCAGGTCTATTCGTAACACATTTAGCAGACAGTGTCGACATAAGCTGCTGAATGTTTCTACAAAAGCATATCAATGCCTTTATCAACTTGTTAGCCAGTCCACACGAAATGGATATATTTTAGGCCTTGTAGCTACAAACAGGCGTGACCTTATCGGCAGTGTCAGTATAGAGACAGGAATTAATGATCGATATATCGTCATAGCGCCGATGGTTACTTCACTTAATAAATCCGTCAAGATGCCAGGACAGTATGAATGCATGGTCTCGTGGTGATATGAATTAATAAAATTTTCTCGGGATTCCAGTCGTGTCAGGTGGTTAAGATCCCACGAGATTTCGGGCGAGTTCTCCTTGGTCTTTGTCAGCTGGTACATGACTGCCGTGGCCTCAGCCGTTATATAGCCGCGTTGCTGGCTGTGACGTCACTGGTGCCCTCTTCCTCGCCAAATGTGATAATGTTTACGCCGCACGTCTATCGCGCCTGCTTCAAACTCGCGATGGCCGGGTCGCAGGCTGTAATGAGCTTCAAACCGCCGTCAGATATTTTTATTTCTTCCGCTTCTATTATGAACGCAATCCCAAAATCCCTTCGTCCTCATAATGACAGAGGTTCAATTCGGTTGATAGAAATCGTTGGTATTGATGACCCAATAGTGTTCATAATGTGGCGAAGCGGAAAACCTGTTTCGTGGATTTTACCAACTTACAGACTGGCAGAACGTCTGGCCAGTCCCCTTACGAGGCACATGGATCTGTCGTGTGCATCACATCAAGAACACCGACATTTTTACCGACCGAACACACATCTACGTCTTGGGGAAGGTGATACAATGGCCAGCTTTGATGTGGTCTCCTCATTTACTATTGTTCCTCTCAATGACTGCTTACATCTCCTCTCCCAGTTATTCGATAGTAAAATTGTGCGAGTGTTTAAGCACACGTTGACATCTTCGTATTTACTATACAGCGGCAGTATTTCGACCATTTGGATGGTAAGGCGATGGGAAGTGCGTTAGCTCCATCCATAGCCACCTTTTTTTTATAAAGAAATTTGAAGACATCGCTTTGGATACGGCTCCAAATAAGCCAAATTGCTATCATCGTTACATCGACGTCACTTTTGTCATTTGGCCCCACAGACGTGAAAAACTGGGAGAATTCTTACAACACATGAACGGCACTCACGAGCATATTATGTTTAGGATAGAAACAGAGGCGGTGGACTGCCCTTCCTTGACGTCCTCGTTTGCCGGGAAGCCAATGTATACCTCAGGAAACCTACACACATCGGTGTCTGCACGCTCTTAGCCACCACTATCCTGCACAAAAACGTGACCTTCAGAACAACCTCACCCACCGTGCTAAAGTCGTCTCACACGCTGAAAATCTGTGGCTAGAACTAACCCACCTCCGAAAAGTCTTCCGGGAAAACGGCTACAGTCACCACCAGGTAACACAGGCTGTTTCTGGCGAGACACGCAACAAAACACAGGAGAAAAGAACCAGAAAGTTTCGCTTTTGCCTTTCTGTGGCTCAGTGTCGGGAAAGATTAGCCGTCCCCTGAAGAGACACAACAGCTCATCATCGTTCAGGCCCCCAGCAAAAATACAACTAATGAGGCTTTTGAAGGGCGATTTAGGACTCAGAACGCCTGGAGTATACAAAATACCATTTCAGTGCGGCTGGAACTATGTCGGTCCAAACGTACACACTGTAAATCAAAGCCGGACGGAACACGAGAGGCGCCTACGCCTACGTTGTCCTCAAAAGTCAGCCGTGGCAGAACACGCTTTAGAATGGCGACACCGAATTCTATTCGACGAGACATCTGTCATTACGAGGAGGAAGGGATTTTGGGATAACGTCATAAAAGAAGCGACAAAAATAAAAATATCTGAACAGGCCAACAACATGGCTGGCGGTCTGCAGCTCGGCACAGCCTGGGCGTCGTGCCGAACCCGAGAAAACTCTGGTCACATGTAAGGCCAGCAGGCGAGTCGAAGGTTTCTATACAGTAACCCGTCGACCAGTCTCGATTGCCAGTAGAAGACAGCAAAAGTGTAGGCGACCTTTTAAATTTCGCAGTTAAAAATCATTCTCCCAGGATCGTACAGACATACCATCCTTCGACTGATAGAAATGGGCATCCGTGACGTAAAGAAGCAACCGATAGAGCTGAAAACAAATAAGTCGCCTGATCTAGATGGAATCCCAGTTCGGTTTAACAAACAGGACTCTACGTCATCGTCCCCTTACTTAGTTTCCATTTATCGCGAATCTCTCTACCAGTGCAAAGCGCCAAGTAATTGGGAAAGAAGCGAAGGTGACTTCCGTATTTATGGAACGTACAAACTAACAGCCTTGCTTTTTAAAGTATCCTATGTTCTTCCTCGGAGTTCAGTCTGTCCCCATACCAAATTTCATCGAAATTGGATAGGCGGTTCAGTTGTGAAAATGTAACAGAGTTACTTTTGGACGTACACTATGTAATGGAAAGTATCCGGACACATGGCTGAAAATGACTTACAAGTTCGTGGCGCCCTCCATCGGTAATGCTGGAATCCAATATGGTGTTGCTCCACCCTTAGCCTTGATGGCAGCTTCGACTCTCGCAGGCAAACGTTCAACCAGGTGCTGGAAGGTTTCTTGGGGAGTGGCAGCCCATTCTTGACGGAGTGTTTCATTGAGGAAAGGTATTGCTGTCGGTCGGTGAGGACTGGCACGACGTCGGCGTTTCAAAACACACCAAAGGCGTCTATAGGACTGAGGTCAGGACTCTGTGTTTACCCCCCTCACACCAAGCGAGGCGTCGTTTGGCATTTGCCAGTGTGATGTGTGGCTTACGATTAGCCGCTCGACCATGAAATCAAAGTTTTCTCAACTCCTGCCTAACTTTCATAGCATTTGCAGTGGATCCTGATGCCGTTTGGAATTCCTGTCTGATTGTCTGGATAGATGTCTGCCTGTTACACATTACGACCCTCTTCAACTGTCGGCGGTCGCTGCTATCACATTGGAAACAGTGGATATAGGGATGTTTAGGAGTGTGGAAATCTCGCTTACAGACGTATGACACAAATTACACCCCATCACCAGACCACGTTCGAAGTCCGTGAGTTTCGCGGAGCACCCCATTCTGCTCTCTCAGGATGTCTAACGACTACTGAGGTCGCTGATATACAGTACCTGGCAGTAGGCGGCAGCACAATGCCCATAATACACTCCTGGAAATTGAAATAAGAACACAGTGAATTCATTGTCCCAGGAAGGGGAAACTTTATTGACACATTCCTGGGGTCAGATACATCACATGATCACACTGACAGAACCACAGGCACATAGACACAGGCAACAGAGCATGCACAATGTCGGCACTAGTACAGTGTATATCCACCTTTCGCAGCAATGCAGGCTGCTATTCTCCCATGGAGACGATCGTAGAGATGCTGGATGTAGTCCTGTGGAACGGCTTGCCATGCCATTTCCACCTGGCGCCTCAGTTGGACCAGCGTTCGTGCTGGACGTGCAGACCGCGTGAGACGACGCTTCATCCAGTCCCAAACATGCTCAATGGGGGACAGATCCGGAGATCTTGCTGGCCAGGGTAGTTGACTTACACCTTCTAGAGCACGTTAGGTGGCACGGGATACATGCGGACGTGCATTGTCCTGTTGGAACAGCAAGTTCCCTTGCCGGTCTAGCAATGGTAGAACGATGGGTTCGATGACGGTTTGGATGTACCGTGCACTATTCAGTGTCCCCTCGACGATCACCAGTGGTGTACGGCCAGTGTAGGAGATCGCTCCCCACACCATAATGCCGGGTGTTGGCCCTGTGTGCCTCGGTCGTATGCAGTCCTGATTGTGGCGCTCACCTGCACGGCGCCAAACACGCATACGACCATCATTGGCACCAAGGCAGAAGCGACTCTCATCGCTGAAGACGACACGTCTCCATTCGTCCCTCCATTCACGCCTGTCGCGACACCACTGGAGGCGGGCTGCACGATGTTGGGGCGTGAGCGGAAGACGGCCTAACGGTGTGCGGGACCGTAGGCCAGCTTCATGGAGACGGTTGCGAATGGTCCTCGCCGATACCCCAGGAGCAACAGTGTCCCTAATTTGCTGGGAAGTGGCGGTGCGGTCCCCTACGGCACTGCGTAGGATCCTACGGTCTTGGCGTGCATCCGTGCGTCTCTGCGGTCCGGTCCCAGGTCGACGGGCACGTGCACCTTCCGCCGACCACTGGCGACAACATCGATGTACTGTGGAGACCTCACGCCCCACGTGTTGAGCAATTCGGCGGTACGTCCACCCGGCCTCCCGCATGCCCACTATACGCCCTCGCTCAAAGTCCGTCAACTGCACATACGGTTCACGTCCACGCTGTCGCGGCATGCTACCAGTGTTAAAGACTGCGATGGAGCTCCGTATGCCACGGCAAACTGGCTGACACTGACGGCGGCGGTGCACAAATGCTGCGCAGCTAGCGCCATTCGACGGCCAACACCGCGGTTCGTGGTGTGTCCGCTGTGCCGTGCGTGTGATCATTGCTTGTACAGCCCTCTCGCAGTGTCCGGAGCAAGTATGGTGGGTCTGACACACCGGTGTCAATGTGTTATTTTTTCCATTTCCAGGGGTGTATGAAAAGCGTAAGTTTTTGGAGGGTGTCCGGATACTTTTGATCACATAGCGTATTATAATACAACAACTACTAGTAATTTCCTTTCATGTTCTACTCGCAAATAGAGTGGGAGGAGGGGGGGGGGGCGAAACGACTGTCTAAAACCATCCATACGAGCCTTAATTGCTCTTATCTTACCTTCCTGGCCCTAACCCTAAATGTAAACTAGTTCTATAGTTTTCTTCAAATGCTGATTCCCTAAATTTCCACCATAGTGCCCTGCAAAAACAGCGTCATCTTACCTCTAGGGGATCCCATTTGAGGTCCCAAAGTGTCTCTGTAATACTTGCGTGTTGATCGTACTTACCGGTAACAAATCTAGCAGCTCACTTCTGAACTGATTTTATGTCTTCCTTTAATCCGATCTGGTGCGACCCCAGACACATTAACGAAACTGAGGAATGGGTCGCATTAGCGTTGATTTGAATAACGAAGACAGCTGCGACAGTTAGAATTCTTTACTGTAGCAAAAAAGTCGACACCTAAAATTGTGAGATATGGAATGGAACGCACGTTTTTTACATCAGTGAACATAAACCATGTTAAAAAATTATTAAACTTGTTGCGTAATGTGCGCTTTGTATGATATATTGGCTGCTTCAATACCACGATGTGGAGATGAGCGCTCCCGAACATGCTAGTCGGTATGCACCACGCTGTAGCAACGCATTGTGATTGCAGCGTCGTCTTGTATCTGCAAGTGCAGCTCACCGACACTCATCGTAACAAAACCACTGATATGCGAGCGGAGCCACAATTATCATCTAGTAGGTAATAATATTTGAAGCAAATAAAAAAAAATTATCTTTAGATATATTACTTTTGTTTTGACGCTCTTGTGACCCCCTTCTTTTATTGCTTATCATAAGGCATTGAGATTAAATCAGTCTAGGCACAATACAAAATATATATCTTAAATGTTTTCTTGTTACGAAGGGCAGGTTTATTCAGAGTTTTTAATGCATACAACCGCTGCTATGATCGAATGCTAATGTAACCCAAACCACTAGAAAATCAGACCGGCATCAAAAATAGCTATTGCCACCATCACATTCACCCTGACATTTAAATACGTAAACGAAGCTCATCAGCTTCAGGCGTTGGCGGATAACTATCGCCTCATCCCCACTACGTGTGAAATATCCCCTTAGAAAAATTTATGAATTACTGTGCTGATAAACCTCTTACGTTATTTAATTTTCAAACAGCTGAGCAGAGCTAAACGTACTCAGACATTTCTTTCTTTACTTATTCTGATCAACACTAAACTGACACGCAATATGTTTTAGCGCAACACAATCTGACTTTCAGTAATCCCTACCAAAGAATGGCCCTGACTAACAGTAACCTATACCTTTCATGAATCACTTACCTCACAAAAATCTTCGTTACTCGACCTACTGCAATGCAGCGAGCGCCAATACTGACAGCTAAATAAAAGATTCTAACTACTGAAGGCTCCAACTACTGATAGGCATACTTAGCAAATGAAAGATTTTGATAGAGAACAAACAATGTATTTACCTTAATAGTGTTCAAAAGTCATTATATATATATATATATATATATATATATATATATATATATATATATCAGTTCATGACAGTCTTACAAATTTACTCTTTTTGATGGACACACGTCCAGATCATCCGCTCTCAAAACTCTGCCATCTCTCTCCCCACATCCACGACTGCTGGCGGCTCACCTCCAACTGCATAACGCTACGCGCTGTTCACATCCAACTGCCCAACACTACAATATTCCATCAATGTCAACCAGCCACAGACTACACACAGCACAGCCAGTGATTTTCATACAGAGCGTGACGTTACCAACATAAAAACCTAACAGCCTACTTACACGTGGTACAGCAGTGGTAGCGAACATGGTCCCTACCGCCCAATAGTGGGCGTTCTAGCTTTCATAGGGGGCGGTAGACGACAGGGGTCTTAAAAACATTTTCATTAGGTTTTCATAAAAATGTGAATCTGCTTCATAATTTTTATAAAGTAAAGTTACTTCCATAATTTATAAATCACCATTACTGTGGAGCCGGTGGGTCTTTAGAAAATTTTAGTACTAACAGAGATATAAAAGTGGGTGGTAGGTAAATTAGGTTGACTATCCTTATGTTACCCCGCCCGGTTTGCCGAGAGGTCTAACACACGGCTTTCCGTAGCGGGAAGGAGCTCCTGGTCCCCGGCATGAATATGCCGGCGGACTTACGTCGAGATCCGGTGAGCCGGACAGTCCGTGCATGTTTTTAGGCAGTTTTACATCTTCCTCGGCGAATGCGGGCTGGTTCCCCTTATTCTGCCTCAGCTACACTATGTCGGCGATTGCTGCGCAAACAAGTTTTTCACGCACACGTACACCACCATTACTCTACCACCCAAACATAGGTGTTACACTCGTCTGGTGTGAGACGTTCCCTGGGGGGTCCACCGGGGACTGAACCGTACAATAACCCTGGGTTCGGTGTGAGGCGGCGAAGGGGTGAAGTAGACTGCGGTAGTCATCGTGCGGTTGTGGACCACTGCTGCTGCGGCGGGGACGGAACCTCTCCGTCGTTTCTAGGTCCCCAGTTAACATACAACATACATCCTAGTGTTACTGTATACATGGTGATTCTTATTAATGTTTAAAAAGAAACCAAAGCGACATAGGTGAGGCTGAGTCAAGTAATTTAGTATGTGACACATGGGGTGGCAGATTTCGAGAAATACCTCAAAAGTGGATGACAGGTATTGAGCTTGTGACGTCACAACATGAGGTACTAAGCAGCGGCTGAGCCTTATCGGTCTGTCGCACCTGATAATCCCAACCCAAGTCATGTATTCAGTTCGGTGTGGCTCTGAGCGAACGTCCATGACTTCAAGGCGTGGGGCTCAGGGTTCGAACCATGCGTGTGGCACGCAGTATTTTTTCGCATTGCGTTAACAATTACCTGTTTACAATGCGGTAAGATTTAGTATTTTATTTACCGGTCTCGCGGTCTCCACTGGTTTATTGCAAAGTACAGGAGAACAAAAACCTAGCCTTTTGCGTAACAAGTAAATAAGTACAAGCGTCCGAACTGCGTCACTACCAGAAAGCGACTTACGTTTTCTTCACTAAATATAGCTCGTAAACAGAAAAAGGAGTGACAAAATGAGAGAAACACATAAACAGTGAGGACGGTATTTTTGTAGCTTCTACGTTTACGAAAGATCACGTTTACGAAAGGTTTTCCAAAAAAGGAGTAGCCTAGCGGAGAGAGGGTGGGATCGACATGCCCAATCGCTACACGTGTGTCGAGGTACGACATCTGGTGACGTCACATGTTCAATATTTATCATCTCCTTTCGGGGTATTTTCCGACATTTGCGGCCCATGTGTATGGAATTACTTGTCGCAACTTTATCTACGTCACTGCAGGGGTTTTTGAACGTCAGTAAGAATCACCCTGTGTACTGGACACTCGACAGTTTTCCCTTAAGTGAATAATATCACTGAACCAAGTTTAAATTTATGGTCCCCTTTTGGTAAAATACCTTTAGGGTAACAAATCTGTATAATAAATGTCATATTCCGGAATTTACTAAGTAGTGCCTGGTAACGAAATACGCTGCATATGATTCACACCTTATGAAACCGCATTTAAACAATCAGTACCACGCACAGCCACGCACAACCACTTTTTCTTACATGATGGTTCCGTACAGGGTCACTAGTACAGTAAAATGGGAACAAATCACAGCTTATGCCCATTCCAAATAATCATCACACCAAAACACCATTTAACAGAAGGTGATTTGTTGGTGTACAGCCATCACCTAATAATTCCTTAATGCAAGATCTCCCAGACGTTAGTGTACCACTGATGGTAACCAAGGACACTGCAAATAGTATGAGTACAAGTAAACGAAAAACATGCCGAAATAAGTAAAATTATTCTCTTACGTTCTTTATTTTTAAAGCAAAATGATGGTGAGAAAACTGACTGATAAAAGTAGTATTTGTATAATGTTAAAGAAAGTGGATTTACTGCAGAATGTTTGTTCCTGACTGTACGCAGGACACAGGAAGGTCGACCTGTAATTTCCCAAAGCTCCATTCTTTAGTCGTCGCTAAGCCGCCGGGAATGATTCGCCTTCTTTTGGCGTTGGCTGCCAAATGGCTCTGAGCACTATGGGACTTAACATCTATGGTCATCAGTCCCCTAGAACTTGGAACTACTTAAACCTAATGAACCTAAGGACATCACACAACACCCAGTCATCACGAGGCAGAGAAAATACCTGACCCCGCCGGGAATCGAACCCGGGAACCCGGGCGTGGGAAGCGAGAACGCTACCGCACGACCACGAGCTGCGGACCGTTGGCTGCAATTTGAACGAATCTTGTCGGTGGTTATTAGAAAGTTTTCGTGTCGCTTTGCAAGCGATCACAACTTACTCGCTGTACCAACGTCTTGCGCTGCAGTAGTCATTACGCAGTGAAGCGCTTGTTGTTGTTATTTGTCGCTTTGTTCAAAAAATGGTTCAAATGGCTCTGAGCACTATGGGACTTAACATCTAAGGTCATCAGTCCCCTAGAACTTAGAACTACGTAAACCTAATTAACCTAAGGACATCACACACATCCATGCCCGAGGCAGGATTCGAACCTGCGACCGTAGCGGTCGCGCGGTTCCAGACTGAAGGGCCTAGAACCGCTCGGCCACAACGGCCGGCCTCGCTTTGTTGAGCGTAGCGTTAAATGATATCGTAATACGAGGAAAGCTTGCGTTTGGAACAGGAGTGCGCGTATTACAAAGGGCTGATTCTCGACTACTACAATTGTGATGTGAAGTTTAACGTGACAGTGTGACTTACAAGTAATTGTGTTTCAAGTTAAACATTAAATGATTTTTAACTTACGAAGCTCCTATCTCCAAGGATATAGTTTAACAAATACAAAGCAACACTTAAGCGCAATTATGATCAAAGCTGCTTACAACTTGGCTTTACAGTAAAGACCGGTACGGAAATGAGTGATAACCAAATTCCTCGAAGCGCTATATGCTTAGAAAACTTTCAGATCAAACCATGAAGCCTTCTTTATTAAAAAAGTAATTAATTTGATAAATAATACCTTGTGTAAGGGACCTTTATTCGTGATGTATATATATGCATATAAGTATTCGTTATACTCAGTGTAATTAGTACGATGCAATAAAAGAGGGAGCTTACGGATATACAAGGGAAGGACAGAGCCACTCCGCAAAGTAAAACACATTAATTCTAATAAAATTGGTTCACTGAGAATCGTAAGCATGTAAACAGAGATTCGTTATACTCAGTGTAATAGAAATGATCTTTAACTGTAACACCCCAAGTCGCGAACACTTGCTGGACAGCACACCACAAAGGATAGCTTCAAATTACCGGACGTATTATGTGAAAATAATAACCTAAAAGGACCGCGCTTGAATATAACGTGGGAAGCTCGCTGAAGATGATTAGATAAAAAATAATAAGCGGAAATTTGGACCACAAGGGGACGGTGTGGTTAACCATCACTCATGATGTGGAGAGGGAAATTAACAAATGCTCAATTGTTGTGATTGGTTCCTGGTTGATTCAAGCTTTTCACATTCTTTGCTCCTTTTAATAATGCCATGTGTGTTCATTGATTATGGGATTAATTTCGCAAGAGGTAATATCCATGTAATATACAGTATGTGATCAAAAGTATCCGGACACCTGGCTGAAAATGACTTACAAGTACGTGAAGCCCACCATCGGTAATGCTGGAACTCAGTTTGGTGTTGGCCGACCCTAAGCCTTGATGATAGCTTCCACTCTCTCAGGCGTACGTTCAGTCAGGTGCTGGAAGGTTTCCTAGGGGAATGGCAGCCCATTCTTCACGGAGTGCTCCACAGAGGAGAGGTATCGATGTCGGTTGGTGAGGCCTGGCACGAAGTCGGCGTTCCAAAACAGCCTAAAGGTTTTCTGTATGATTCAGGTCAGGACTCTGTGCAGACCAGTCCATTACAGGGATGTTACTGCCATGTCATCACTCCACCACAGGCCGTGCATTATGAACAGGTGCTCGATCGTGTTGAAAGATGCAATCGTCATCCACCACAAATTGTTCTTCAACAGTGGGAAGCAAGAAGGTGCTTAAAACAGCAATGTAGGCCTGTACTGCGATAGTGCCACGCAAAACAACAAGGGGTGCAAGCCCCCTCCATGAAAAAACCAACCACACTGTAAGACCACCACTTCCGAATTTTACTGTTGGCACTACACACGCTGACAAATGACGTTCACCGGGCATTCGCCACACCCACGCCCTGCCATCAGATCACCACATTGTGTACCGTGATTCGTCATTCCACACAACGTTTTTCCACTGTTCAATCGTCCAATGTTTACGCTCCTTACACACCAAGCGAGGCGACGTTTGGCATTTACTTGTGTGATGTGTGGCTTACGAGCAGCCGCTTGTAAATCTCGCGTACAGGCCTATGACACAAGTGACACCCAATCATCTGACCATGTTCGAAGTCCGTGAGTTCCGCGGAGCGCTCCATTTTGCTCTCTCACGATGTCTAATGACTGAGGTCGCTGATCTGGAGTACCTGGTAGGAGGTAGCAGCACAGTGCACCTCATATGAAAAAAAACTTATGTTTTTGGGAGTGTCCGGATACTTTTGAGCACATAGAATATTGGATCGTAGTACGAGACATTGATCCATAGAGAAATGACTGGTACAAAATGGACTTACAGTATCCCAAGCGTTCTACTGATTGTCTTTATTACCAAATGAACTAGTGCTTAGTCTTTCATTTAATGTTGGTTCGGTACGACTCTTGCACGCTCGGTGTGCGACGATATTGTTTCTAGACTATAAGAGCAACAGAAGTAAAGCATTTTATCATGATTGTCTAAGTAACATCGTTCATCACACAATATCCATTCAATATGGTGAAAGAGGTAGCTCTTTCAGCAGAGTAATTGAATGTTTCGAAGAGTAAAAGTCAATCTTTGCGATCCCAAGGTTTCGTTTAAGTAAGTACTTCTTCTTCACAACCATTAACAGACATCGGCTTCGAAAACTAACTGACCTCTTTTAATGCATCAAATGACGTTCAGTCCTGTCTTCAAGAAAAAATTAAGTTGCCGTAGTTTTTCCTACCATATTCACAAGTGAATTAAAATTTACTTATAATTAGTGGTAAACCTGAGTTCTCATGCCGAACAAAAATTAAAGGACGACGAGTAGATTCTTTGACGGATTTGGATGGTTTGGATCACTGTCTCCCACAGTTCACTGACTTAAGGGGGGTAGGACGTCAAACGGGACGACTTGGAGCAGGAGAGGCACCAGAGGACATTTTAATTTCCACTGTCTATACTTTTACGAATAAATTCGTAAAACTTTGTCAAAATGGCCAGAAAGGATTCAGGATTTACACTCATAGCAGTGGAAGTTCAAAGATATAAGAAAATATTTTTTTTTTACATTTGAAATTTGACCTTTTTTCACTTACCATTGGCTGCACTTGTTGCTATAGGTACACTTTTCTTCATAAGTAAGGGAGATTCTTCGATAAATTTTGCACAGCATACAAACCATACTTACAGGTGTATGAAACTCTAGAATTTTCCAAATCTATTGAAAACTGTGGTAAAAATTGAGATAATTAACTATATAATTTGAGTTTCTTCTGAACATGTAGTTTAAAATGTAACAGCACCTTCATTTTTTCATAAATTAAATAATTTCTAGAGTTTCATACACCTGTAAGTATGGTTTGTATGCTGTGCAAAATTCATCGACGAATCTCTCTTACTTATGATGAAACGTGTACCTACAGCAACAAGCGCAGCCAATAGTAAGTGAAAAGATGATGAATTTTCACATGTAAAACAAAATTAATTTTGCTATTTTTTGAACTTCCACTGCTATGATTGTGAATCTTGAATCCTTCCTGGTCATGCTGACAAAGTTTTATGAATTTATTCGTGAAGGTATACACAGGTGAAATCAAAATGTCCTATGGTCTCTCCTGCTCCAAGACGGCCCGTTTGACGTCCTACCTCCCTTAATGCACCACATGAAATAAATCTTCAGAATAATCAGGGACGATGCAATCAGTACATACTGTCTTAATTGAAATTCCCTTGCAAAAAATCTCATGCCGATGGAAGGATGAAATACGTCCGCGTTAAACGTACAATCATATAAGTACTAAGTACTTTCTTTTTAGCTGGTATTAAACATAAAATAATAACAGGAATAAATAAGTAGAAAACTAGAACAAAGTAGTTAATATGAGATATTATTTGCCCCTCCCACGTAGCTACCACATCTCCTCAATAATGGTGTGCTGTGGTCTCACTAACTTGAGCCATAAGGGCTATTGGCTGACAATTCCATTTCTGAGTAAATATATGCGAAAGTGTGGAAGGTGCGTTAGTATCCATGACGGGATACAGCACATCTCCCCAATGCTGCACACTATTCAGACCTGGTGACAGTAACCTGTCCTTGGGGTGTACCCCCCATCTTCAACAAAATCGTTCTTCAGGGCAGCTGTGATGACACTGGTCACATTGTTTCCCAACACGAATTCCGGACCAAATGTTCCTTTGAGAACTGACATGTGGCTGCAGTACCTCATCTCTGCCTATGACCACTGACAGAAATACTCTGATCATCAACGGGGTAGCGAAGCTTTGTAGACATGTCTTACATAAAACTGCCTTGAAGCAATTCCTCGCTGCCGCCAAACTAGACCTTCTTCGCTGTTTTCCTGCGAGTGTGTCATTTATCACCCACGACCAGAATTGATGTAGAGCTGTGTAGCAGAATTGTGTGCCTTCATTCACTGGTGTGCTCCGTTATCGCACTTGAACACGGCTGACTCACACTTCCTCTCGTACTCCAAGCGCAAAAAAAACTCTGCGATAAATCAGAGTTAATAACGCAGCTAATTCAGTCGCAGTTTGAAAAAAAACCTGACAGAGGATTTGTTAAATCTAAGTCTCTCGTTTCATGCTACTACTTCTCAATACTTTTTAATTGGTAGCGGTATAATGTTCTTCTTGTAGGGCAAATATATCTTTAAATTTAAAAATTTTACATTTTCGTAATAAGTCTCGCCTGCAGTCAATAAGTAACTGACAAATCGTTTAATACGACACATTACCTCCAACAACTGGCTAAAATTAAATCTTAGATGATCCATCACAGAACTGGACTTGGGACCACAGGTGGTCATAAATTTCTTGAAGTAAGGAATACCAACAGCCGTATATTTTGGAAAATATATTAATTACGCCACTAGTTTCGACACTACATTAGTGTCATCTTTAGATCGCTAGGCAAACTAAATAGTAACATTCAACCATCGGTCCATAATGACAGGTATCATATACACTCCTGGAAATTGAAATAAGAACACCGTGAATTCATTGTCCCAGGAAGGGGAAACTTTATTGACACATTCCTGGGGTCAGATACATCACATGATCACACTGACAGAACCACAGGCACATAGAAACAGGCAACAGAGCATGCACAATGTCGGCACTAGTACAGTGTATATCCACCTTTCGCAGCAATGCAGGCTGCTATTCTCCCATGGAGACGATCGTAGAGATGCTGGATGTAGTCCTGTGGAACGGCTTGCCATGCCATTTCCACCTGGCGCCTCAGTTGGACCAGCGTTCGTGCTGGACATGCAGACCGCGTGAGACGACGCTTCATCCAGTCCCAAACATGCTCAATGGGGGACAGATCCGGAGATCTTGCTGGCCAGGGTAGTTGACTTACACCTTCTAGAACACGTTGGGTGGCACGGGATACATGCGGACATGCATTGTCCTGTTGGAACAGCAAGTTCCCTTGCCGGTCTAGGAATGGTAGAACGATGGGTTCGATGACGGTTTGGATGTACCGTGCACTATTCAGTGTCCCCTCGACGATCACCAGTGGTGTACGGCCAGTGTAGGAGATCGCTCCCCACACCATGATGCCGGGTGTTGGCCCTGTGTGCCTCGGTCGTATGCAGTCCTGATTGTGGCGCTCACCTGCACGGCGCCAAACACGCATACGACCATCATTGGCACCAAGGCAGAAGCGACTCTCATCGCTGAAGACGGCACGTCTCCATTCGTCCCTCCATTTACGCCTGTCGCGACACCACTGGAGGCGGGCTGCACGATGTTGGGGCGTGAGCGGAAGACGGCCTAACGGTGTGCGGGACCGTAGCCCAGCTTCATGGAGACGGTTGCGAATGGTCCTCGACGATACCCCAGGAGCAACAGTGTCCCTAATTTGCTGGGAAGTGGCGGTGCGGTCCCCTACGGCACTGCGTAGGATCCTACGGTCTTGGCGTGCATCCGTGCGTCGCTGCGGTCCAGTCCCAGGTCGACGGGCACGTGCACCTTCCGCCGACCACTGGCGACAACATCGATGTACTGTGGAGACCTCACGGCCCACGTGTTGAGCAATTCGGCGGTACGTCCACCCGGCCTCCCGCATGCCCACTATACGCCCTCGCTCAAAGTCCGTCAACTGCACATACGGTTCACGTCCACGCTGTCGCGGCATGCTACCAGTGTTAAAGACTGCGATGGAGCTCCGTATGCCACGGCAAACTGGCTGACACTGACGGCGGCGGTGCACAAATGCTGCGCAGCTAGCGCCATTCGACGGCCAACACCGCGGTTCCTGGTGTGTTCGCTGTGCCGTGCGTGTGATCATTGCTTGTACAGCCCTCTCGCAGTGTCCGGAGCAAGTATGGTGGGTCTGACACACCGGTGTCAATGTGTTCTTTTTTCCATTTCCAGGAGTGTATATTTACTGGTCTCATGAACTTTTGGTTACACGATGTGTGCTCTTCAACTATCTTCAACTGCCAAGTTGCAGTAGTTGTTAGTTGCACAATCACAAATGAGGACTATGGTTATGGAGATGCGAATCTGTATGGGACTAGAGAAATTATTTTATATGTCAGTCCGATATAGAAACGTGGTACATTAGCAATTCGTTTTTATTTTAGTAATTATTTGCTTTTTAGACTCATGTGTATGTGGAATTTTTCAATCTATTTCAATTACTTTGATCAGATTACAACAGAGACATGTGGTAAATTTCAGGTTTACTCCAGTTCACTTGACTCACTGTATTGCTTCCTCCTAACTACAACTCGAGAAAAGACCGTGAAGAAAAAAATTAGATATATTTGAGCACACACACAGGCTTACCAGCAATAATTCTCCCTGCGAAACATTGAGTACTGGAACAGGAAAAGGGAGAAATGGCAGTGGCACACAAAGCACCCTCCGCCACTCATCAGATAAAAGCGCGAATTAACAGTGTCGTCCAGGTCTCAGCTATGTGTAAAATATCAAGTATCTAGCTTACAATCGTTTGCAAAATTTGTACGGAACAGACAGACAAGAAAGTAATATCAATCTCGTCTTCCACAACACCCCTCCCCCCACCCCCACGCTCCTTCCTCCCCTCCATTCTCCCCCCCCCCCCCCCCCCCACTTTCAGCCTGCTACCGTCGCATATTGCCTGGAACGCATTTGGATACTACCCACACAATACGCTGGTCCTACAGAGCAGCTAAGATGTCAGGCGTTACGACCGTTCTTCACCCAACCACACAGAGCGACAAGAAAGCGAGTCAATATTGCGGTTTCATCCAGTTCTGAACTGTATTTAAAATTTCAAGGGTCTAGCTCATCGGCAAGATAGTTTAAAATCAGCTGAAAAAATGGTTACAATGGCTCTGAGCACTATGGGATTTAAAATCTGAGTTCATCAGTCCCCTAGAACTTAGAACTACTTAAACCTAACTATCCTAAGTACATCACACACATCCATGCCCGAGGCAGGATTCGAACCTGCGACCGTAGCGAATCAGCTGTAAAATTTGTGTGGAAGAGACAGTCAAGAAAGCGACCTAATAAAAACATGGTAAGAAGAATGTCAAGTGGACGGGTATTTCTGGACTTCTGTCTACAAGGGAGAGAATTTTTGTATCCCACCTTTCTATGGCCGATGAAAGATTGATAACCTACATCAACATAGAATCAAAACAAGTCAACACTTAGAAGCGATTCAAGTTGCCCAAATTCAAATAATCTCTGTCTTCGAACTGAAAAATCGTAGCTGCCCTTTTTTGGGATGAAAAGGATCTTCTTTTGTTACTTTCATGGAACGCGAGTCAACGATTTGCAAAATATCGTCCAGGATAGCCGCCGTCCACAACAACAAACGTCAAGACACCGATGCCTGTAACAAAGGATAAAATTTAGTATATGGCCGGAAACTCTTCGGTCACCCACCCTACAGCCCAACTCCATATCAATACTCTTTTACCTCATCTGGCACTTGAAACTTTCATTTGGTGGACAGCTATTTGAGGATGACGAGAAACTCAAAAGTGCTGTTGTCATCTGGTTCTAATTCCCTGTATTTTGATTCATGTAAAAATACGACAGTTTCATGTTGGACCAGGATAAGATTTTAACTTGTGCAAAGTTGTTGAGGCTTTCATGGCCACTTGTTGACGTACTACCCTTTTGGCTCTCGTGTCTGCATCTTCGCCCAAGATTTGTTTAATGATTTTTCTGATGTTCTGCCAGCAGTGGCGGACTGCAGCAGAGCCCATGGCTTGCGCTAACGCCCGCGGAAGGCTTTTTCCTGGTCATTGTCGCAGTAGATGTACCATTGTATCTTGCCGCCGTAGTTCGTTGCAGCACGGGAATCCAGTATTCGCTTATCTTGAGTCTTTCTCCTTCTTGTTAAACTGTTCTCATGTTTATGAATTTCAATGGCTGCCATGAGCAAACGGGCGTGGTAGATCTTCGCCACAACGAGAATCTGTGTGTGAGCGAATTTTATTGGGTGACCGGTCTCACACAGCGTGTTCTCCGTTGTGGTAGATTTTTGCACCTGTCCCAATCTGGAATACTATTTATGTCCTATGGTCCTGGTATTGATGGATCGTCACGTCATCCTAACATAGACTTATCCTCTCGTAAACAGTATGCAGTATACACCAGTCACTGTGAGTGGATGGCTTCCGGCCTTTGCTGACCTGAGATACTCTCTGATCTCCTTGATCAGTTTGAACATAGTCTTGATCAAATATTTGCACTGCATTCCACTATAGTTTGTTCACTTTTTAACGAACCCTGATGCGGTGGAAGAAAGGGGAGGGGGGGGGGTGCAGAAGGTTGGACGACGACTGTCGCAAAGATGAGGAACGGTACAGGGGAATAGTTTTCGCCATATTCCTCAGGGCTGATAACACATGTATGGCTTTTGGTTCAAATGGTTCAAATGGCTCTGAGCACTACGGGACTTAACAGCTATGGTCATCAGTCCCCTAGAACTTATAACTACTTAAACCTAACTAACACAACACCCAGTCATCACGAGGCAGAGAAAATCCCTGACCCCGCCGGGAATCGAACCCGGGAACCCGGGCGCGGGAAGCGAGAACGCTACCGCACGACCACGTATGGCTTTTGCACCATGCCGTCATGCACTATGTATGGCAGAAATGTGACAGAAACAAGTGATAAGGTTTCATATTAGCACTTTTTACAGAGTCGTTCATGTTCATTGTGGTACTTATTTGTAGCAAATAGCATGAAATTCAACTAACGCAGTTCTGACACAAATATTCAGTAAGTAACAAGGGAACGACATTTAAAATATTTATTAGGCTTTTACATCACAAGTAATATAAATTAGCAGCAATTTGTATGAAAATGCTGTGAGAAGATGCGGTCATTTGGATGCACGTTTTGATAACTTTTCTTATGTCTTGATCACACTTTTATTTTTCCAACAACCTTGTGTAAAGTCGAAATACGTAAGGTTGTTAGAAAAATAAAATTGTGGTCCGGACATATCAAAATTTATCAAAAATAAATATAAACCAGTTGTGCAGGAGAATAATAAACTCACAATGGATTGTAGTAAAACAGAGTTCTAAAAATTCAGATAAGTTCATTCGTCCCCAGAATCCAAAATCTCGACGATTTTTGCCTGTTATCGATATCGATATTGACAAGATATCGATTCCGGATATTCAAAGACTTTCAAGAATGTTTTAAGCTTGTATTTTGTGTAATTTTGCATTTGCTATTGCAATTTTTCATTTATTTTATTAATTCTGGAGTTATACTAACATGCTGTGCTTACTGGCAATTGCACGAATGTCACAGATTATGACACTCGCAAACTCACTCAGAATGCATTGACCTACAATCATCCAATTTGGCAAGAAGCAAGGTTTCACAGTACAGGTAAAGGAAAAAACTTCGCAAACTGTTAATCATTCCTCCAAGGGACCGTAGACCTTAGTTTGTGACATACATTTTAAAATCATACGTCTACCTACCCCTGAGAAAACGGAGTCTTCGGACAGACAGAAAACAAATGAAAAAATTCACAATTTTCTAATCTTTTCCCCTTAGTTGTACTGAGAAACGTTGCCAAATTTCATTATACTAGATCGACTGGAAGTACCCTAACAGTTTTGATCAATGAGCTTACGAGGGTAAAAAGGCGACGTAAGTGGCAGTATCTTTTGATCGAACTGACTTAGAAGCTTAAATTTGTTCACACAACCTGTTTTGCTGCGTTATAGCAGCATCATCAAGTGATATTACATAAAGAGGAAAGCATCCTTGTAATCAATATAATTAAAAAATTAAGAACAGTCGGTAACAGTAAACCTAAATGAAAAGTACTTACATTAGTGTTACATACATTAGCATGCCGAAATGCCCCACACATTCATAGTCACAAACTCTAACCACACGAGGAGCGCAAGTGGACAACAAATAATAAAAAATGGTTCAAATGGCTCTGAGCACTATGCGACATAACTTCTGAGATCATCAGTCGCCGAGAACTTAGAACTAATTAAACCTAACTAACCTAAGGACATCACACACATCCATGCCCGAGGCAGCATTCGAACCTGCGACCGTAGCGGTCGCTCGGCTCCAGACTGTAGCGCCCAGAACCGCACGGCCACTCCGGCCGGCCAACAAATAATAACTGGCAAACAAATAATAACCGGCAGAGCATTGGCGCCAATAGTGCAGGGGATGTGTCACTATGGAAAGAAGAACCGTAGTTAATGTAATAAATAAGATTAAATGTAATACACGAAGCATAAAATATCATCAGTAGACCGTCTGTCTGAGAAGCTTAACCAATTAACTAGCCTCGTTACTACAAAGGTAAAAAAAAAGAGAAGCGAGAAATTAATTAAGCTATTGGGCGTACATGTGCGTCCAAGTGGAAATGGATTGCAGCTGAAGGACTAAAAGTATTAAAAAACCTTATTAGATTATAACCATATTTAAGACACTCACCAATGGCAAAGTAATCGAAACTGAGAATCAACATATCGGATAGTAGGAGACACCATTCATAATGGCAAACTTAGGCAACCAGAAGAACAGATTAATAAACCGGTTGACAAAATTTGAATGTCCAAATGTGCCAATATTAAAAATTTACGTACCTTGTAATTTGTTGAGGATAAAGCACTGGAGGCGGTTTACAAAACTGGCGGGGATCGCCATATGTCCGGAGGGTAATGGACAAAGGAAAACCACAACACGTGATAGGCGCGGCAGGATTTTGAACTCCAACTCCTCAACGTTTGCAGTCCAAAATCCCGCTGCATCTATCGCGTGTACAGTATTCCTTTGGCTGCTTTTTCCTCCAAAACTGCTTGGATCAAGTCTCTAGCCGCGGACAGTAAGAGAGACTCGTCAGTTGTCTGAGGTTTTCCTTCCTTTGTAATTCTAAAACTAGGCGAATATGAGGCTTTCACCAAGTTAGTATCAGTGTTAATTAAATTTGCCATGCCTTTGGATTCCTTTTTACAAAACGCAGATTTCCTTTGAAAAAAGCCAATAGGTTTACCAACTAACAATTTTATGCTTTGGAAGTTAATAAAAGGAGTCGGTTCGATTCACCCCGAATAATCAATCAGACAAAAGTTCGAGAAGTACTAAGTTCATCACACCTACAAAAACCCGAGTATTCCAATAAAATCTGAACCATGGAGCGATTATCATGCGTGTGGGGATTCGTTAGACTCAATGTAATTAGTACGATACAACAAAAGAGGGCGCCTACGGATGGACAGGGAAGGACAGAGCCCGGTTTACTAATAGCAGTAAGCATGTATTCGTTACATTCAGTGAGTTCCGCGCTCTCTAATGGAAATGATCTTTAACTCTTAACACCCCGACGTGAAGACACGTGGTGGACAGCGCTACACAAAGCATGTGTTCAAGCTGTCCGTCGTATAATGCGGAAAAAGTAAACCAAAAGGACTGCGCTTGCATATAACGTGGAAATCTCGTTGAATGCGATTAGCTGAAAGAATAATAATCGGAAATTTGGATCAGAAGGCGATAGCACGTTGGATCAGCAGTCACGATGCACAAAAAAAGATATTGGCTTCAACGGATCAAATTCGTTCACGTTGCACGTCACAACTAATTAACACTCCGCAAAGTCACTGGCGTTGAACAATCATACCGAAATACGAAATATTAAACTTAGTAACAACTAACATAATAAACCCACGGGGTCGGTAACGAACGAAGAACAATGCACATTTGTATGATCGCACGTAAAATGTGAAATCAATTTGACTGAAAGCCTGAGCTTCACTGAAAACATAAATAATTAGTAGCAGGGCATTAAAGCGTTGATTTATTCAAGTCTACCCTCATCCTAACCTGCACAAAGCAGGAACGGACATACCCACACCAGGACGTCGGCCACTATGGCTGACTTAAAAAACCGGTCTCCGACCGGCCGCTGAAAACGGAAAATGGTTCTCTCTAAGGAAGCGAATGGCGCCATTCAGCTAGCCAGTAGAGTGGCGCGAAAAAGCGGCGAGACCTCGGATTTGCAGCATTTTGCACTAGAGGATATCTGCGGAACGAAAATATTTAGATTGGTATTGTTACATCTGAAAAACACTCGACCACTCATCCATATGGTATAGACAGACATTCCAGGCTTGGTAAGGGACAAGGAAAGGGGTTGTTTATCTCTAATAAAATAAAGCAAAGCCGCTCCATTGTATCCTTTTCCCAACTGCCGTACAACCCCAACTGGACAGCAGAGGCAACAGAAACTTAAGACTTTAGTAGTCTGCGAAATTATGAGAGGGAGCTGAGGGTACGCTCGTTTCAGAATAACGACGACAAATCTTCAAAGATCTTCATTGTTCTGGAACTAGTTTCGGCAGTATATCATCGTCTGCTAGGCATGCAGTTTTGAAAATGGTGTACACCACATGCACAATTTTGTGTTAAGAGTACCGTGTAACAAGTCTGTCGGAGATGTATCCTGGGATATATGATGTCATGACGTATTTTAGGGCTACCTATTGTTATAGCGATAAGTAGATTTATAAGATAATTTAAAACTTCAGTACACAATATTAATGTTCCACAGTAATATTTATTCAATAGCTTGTTATCAAACGACTTTCGGCTTCTTAGGCCATCGTCATATAATTTGATACTAAACAGATAGTCCAAAAACTCCAGCAAGGATTAATAGCTGCACATAAATGGTTGTACAAAGATACCTGACACTATATGACAGCATCGATACAAAACCTAAGAAGACTCTTATCAAATAACTTCTGTACTACAGTATATTCAGATATTAAAACCAGATGAATGTAGAAGCCAAATATGGTTCAAATGGCTCTGAGCACTACGGTACTTAACATCTGAGGTCATCAGTCACCTAGAACTTAGAACTACTTAAACCTAACTAACCTAAGGACATCACACACATCCATGCCCGAGGCAGGATTCGAACCTGCGACCGTAGCAGTCGCGCGGTTCCGGACTGAAGAACCTAGAACAGCTCGGCCACCGCGGCTGGCGGCCAAATATGCTTGTACAAGTGAGTACTACCTCTACTATGTCAAATGGACAAAGTGATGAATTCGATGAACAGGACGAAAAATAGCGGAAGGGAAAAGAAGTCTATGGAACGTGGGTGTGGAACAGTTCTAACAAGCTTATTATCTTAAGGTGACAGAAATAATATCTAGCTCCTGCGACGTTAGTAAGGGGGAGTAACTGGACGGCCTTCGGTCATTGAGGACCATATCAGGATTCCTTGATTAGTTTTTATTTATTTACCTATTGTTCCGTGGGACCACATTAAGGTGAAGTCTCCATGGTCATGGAACGAGTCAATATATGAAATTATAACACGAGTGTAGAAACAGATAAAATGAAATATAAGAAACATATTCAGGCGACACGTCATTAGTTTAAATAAAGAAATCAAGAATGTAACACTGGAATTTGCTTAATTTTTTAGCTCTTCCAGGAGCTCCTCGACAGAATAGAAGGAGTGAGCCATGAGGAAACTCTTCAGTTTAGACTTAAAAGAGTTTGGGCTACTGCTAAGATTTTTGAGTTCTTGTGGTAGCTTATTGAAAATGGATGCAGCAGAATACTGCACTCCATTCTGCACAAGAGTCAAGGAAGTGCATTCCACATGCAGATTTGATTTCTGCCTAGTATTAACTGAGTGAAAGCTGCTAACTCTTGGGAATAAGCTAATATTGCTAACAGCAAACGACATTAAAGAAAATATATACTGTGAGGGCAATGTCAGAATTCCCAGACTATTGAATAGGGGTCGACAA
Organism: Schistocerca cancellata; assembly: GCF_023864275.1. Classification (NCBI taxonomy): domain Eukaryota; kingdom Metazoa; phylum Arthropoda; class Insecta; order Orthoptera; family Acrididae; genus Schistocerca; species Schistocerca cancellata. The sequence continues at coordinate 431,880,156 of NC_064628.1, forward strand.
GAGGTTCTCGAACTTACACCACATATAGCTCGAACAGCCCGTTTTTGAGCCAAAAATACCCTTTTTGAATCAGAAGAATTAGCCCAAAAAATAATACCATATGACATAAGCGTATGAAAATATGCGAAGTAGACTACTTTTCGTGTTGAAATGTCACTTATTTCAGATACTGTTCTAATGGTAAATAAAGCGGCATTTAGTTTCTGAACAAGATCCTGAACATGGGCTTTCCACAATAGCTTACTATCTATCCGTACGCCTAGGAACTTGAACTGTTCCGTCTCGCTTATAACATGCCCATTCTGTCTGATCAAAATATTAGTTCTTGTTGAATTGTGAGTTAGAAACTGTAAAAACTGAGTCTTACTGTGATTTAGCATCAAATTATTTTCCACAAGCCACGAACTTATTTCATGAACTACATTATTTGATAATGTTTCAATATTACACACAAGATCCTTCACTACCAAGCTGGTGTCATCAGCAAACAGAAATATTTTTGAATCACCTGTAATAATAGAAGGCATATCATTTATATAAATAAGAAACAGCAGTGGCCCCAGCACCGATCCTTGGGGAACGCCCCATTTAACAGTGCCCCATTGTGACTGAACATCATTACCACTCTCAATATTGCGGAGAATTACCTTCTGCTTTCTGTTCTTAAAGTAAGAGGCGAACCAATTGTAAGCTACTCCCCTTACTCCATAATGTTCCAACTTCTGCAGTAATATTTTGTGGTCAACACAGTCAAAAGCCTTCGTTAAATAAAAAAAAAACACCTAACGTTCGCAACCTTTTATTTAATCCGTCTAAAACCTCACAGAGAAAAGAGACTATAGCATTTTCAGTTGTTAAGCCACTTCTAAAACCAAACTGTACATTTGACAGCAAATTATGTGAATTTAAATGCTGCAGTAACCTTGTATATACAAACCTCTCGATAACTTTAGCAAACACCGATGGCATAGAAATAGGTCTATAATTATCAACATTATCCCTGTCTCCCTTTTTATAAAGTGGCTTCACTGCCGAGTACTTTAATCGGTCAGGAAACCGACCACTCCTAAAGGAAAACTTACAGATATGGTTAAGTACTGGGCTAACATACATGGAACAATACTTCAGTATTCTGCTAGATACCCCGTCATATCCATGAGAGTTCTTGGTCTTTAGTGATTTAATTATTAACTCAATCTCCCTCTTGTCAGTATCATGGAGGAGCATTTCAGGTAACAGTCTCGGAACACTTTTTTCTACGAGCGCTATATGATTCCCTGTTGGGACTAGGTTTCTATTTAGTTCACCTGCTATATTCAGAAAGTGATTATTAAATACTGTACATATATGCGACTTATCAGTCACACGGACATTCCCACTACGCACTGATTCTATGTCCTCGACCTGTCTCTGCAGACCAGCCACTTCCTTTACGACTGACCATATGGTTTTAATTTTATCCTGAGACTTAGCTATTCTATCTGCATACCACATACTTTTTGCTTCCTAATAACTTTTTTAAGCACCTTACAATACTGTTTGTAATGGGCTACTGCATTTAGATTGTGACTGTTTCTAACGTTTTGATATAATTGCCACTTTGTTCTACAAGATATTCTTATACCTTTAGTCAGCCACCCAGGCTGCCTGTTTGTGCTAGTACCCTGTTTTGAACGTTCTAACGGAAAGCAACTTTCAAAGAGCACGAGAAAAGTCTTGAGGAAAGCATTATATTTATCGTCTACTGTATCAGCACTATAAACATCTTGCCACTCTTGTTTCTTGATAAGGTTTACAAAAGTCTCTACAGCAACTGGATCAGCTTTCCTAAAAAGTTGGTAACTTTATTTAACCTGTGTTGCAGCACAAAAATCTTTTAGACTTAAAATTTGTGCATCATGATCTGAAAGGCCATCCACCATTTTGCTAACAGAGTGCCCTTCTAGTAATGACGAATGAACAAAAATATTGTCTATGGTTGTTCTACTGTTCCCTTGCACTCTCGTTGGAAAGAATACGGTTTGCATAAGATTATATGAATTAAGGAGGTCTACCAGCATCCTTTTCCTTGCACAATCACTTATACAATTTATATTGAAGTCACCACATATAACTAACTTTTTGTATTTCCTATAAAGTGAACCAAGAACCTCCTCTAGCTTTAGCAAAAATGTTGTGAAATCGGAGTCTGGGGATCTATAAATAACAACAGTAAGAAGTTCAGCTCCACTAAATTTAACCACACCCACACAACATTCAAACACCTTTTCAGTGCAGTACTTTGAAACATCAATTGACTCAAATGGGATACCGTTTTTCACATACATGGCTACTCCCCCACACCGCAAAGAGCTCCTAGAAAAGCTGCCAGCCAACCTGTATCCTGGTAAAGGAAGCCTCTGAATTATCTCCTTATTTAAGAAGTGTTCAGATATACCAATAATTTCTGAGTCAACATCTATAAGTAGTTCACTAACTTTATCTCTAATGCCTTGTATGTTTTGATGAAATATACTAATTCCCTCATTTATCGGATACCTAAGCTTTGTCGAAAGTGGTGTCTCTGTTAGAGAGACTTCCCTTAAGCAGGAATACCTGTCAGCTGACTTCAATCTAAAAAAGGTACAGCTCTAACACCCACAACTACCGGAATTTTCCCATGAGTGATCCCACCACCCCCACCTATGCTGTCACCTATAAGCTTTACCAACCTCCCCTTTCCATACATGTTGAGGTGCAGGCCATGTCTAGTGAAACCCGTCCTGCTGATAGACTCCACCGACACCACTGAAATGTGACTCATGCCTTCTGTCATTAGCGCAACCCCAAGTCTCGTGTTATTACGCCTGACAGCTGTATTAAGATTATTAAAATTATTAAAATTATTATTATTATTAAAATTATAATCATATGGTAGAGATAAATTTAAAAAAATTTTGAAGTCCTCTAGAAGATGGCGTACTGCCGATACTGTTGAACAAAGAAATTTTGGCAGCTTTGTGGTGTCAATATACAGAGTAAGTCAGAAGGAAAGGTATCATACTCTGTGGGGTGATAGTATTATGATCTTGAACGAAAAACGTCATGTGGACATATACCCTTTTACGGACGGTTACCTAGATAAAAAACGTTTAATCACGTTTGAACGTTTTTTTTTTTTTTTTTCAATAACTCAGGAACCACAACATCCAGCGAAATCGTGCCTCAACACAGAATCACACTACATTAAATTTTCTACAAAAAAGGTCCTATTCATTTTTTTCTCTAGGGCTTATAGTTTGCACGAAGAGAGAGCGAGAATACTGAAAATCTCGCGCGACGCACATGCGCTGTAGCTTACGTAATTTTTGTAGGCCAATTTGAGGTAGTTTCCCGACTTTATAGACCAGAAGTGTCCTGTATCAAATTCTTCGTCTGAGCTCTTTCTACTCTACTACGATAGATGTGAAAAATAAATAATACAGGAAATAAGTAACAATGTACAATAAATGGGTTCTACCTCGGAAACAATTCGGAATAGGGCGCACGTCCATTTGAAGTTTTTTGCTCAGAATCACTATCACCCTTCGAAGCACGTACCTCTCCTCCTTACTGACTCTGCATCAAAATGTTTTTTTTTTATGATAGCTGTGGAAAACAATTTAAAGAATATTTTGTACGTAACCTTGTTGAGAAAAGGACAGAATACTATTCCCCATTTGTCTTGCTCTGTCTTTTACTATGATGTGCCTTAAGAGCGTGAGAGTGTGTGGCATATTTCTAGTATATTCGTAATTCATATTGATTGATGATGCAGTATGTATAAATAACGTCGAATTTTTGTTTGATAAAACGCTTTAAAAATGCAGTCCCATTTAAAAGGGGCCGCTTCTAACACACCAGTGCCGATTGTTACAGGTATACTTGGTCCCGGTTTACGAAGGTTTTTAATATTCCTGAGTCGTTTTCGGGCACACATACATGATAGTAGCATTCTTTCGCCGCGAGATGTTAACTGCGGCCTGTATCAGCGACGGCAATAGATGTCCCGCCGGCACGAAAGCTTATTCAAGCTTTGTTTCTCGGCGCTTATTCTAGCGTCGCTAAAATTCCGTGCATCTGGCTCGAAGCTTCGACAGCAGGAGGAATGCCGTGCGTGACACATTTTCTCATCAAGACCAACTCGTTTAATGACACGATGACGCCACTATTATGAAGGAGATGTGACCGTGCTCGTTCAGCTCCCGTTGAGATACTAAGTCAGCTACATTCTTGATGGTCATGTAACTATATAGCAACTTTAGCAGCAGAGTTACCTACCCGTTAATTCCGTTAGTTTTCGTAGCTGCGTGACTTCGATTCGTGGAAAGAAAAATGGAAGGAAGATTACAGTTTAACGTCCCGTCGACAGCGCTGTCATTAGAGACGGAGCACAAACTTGAATTTTCTTATGGATGTACGGAAAGAAATCGGGCTTTCCCTTTTCGAAGGAACCATCCCGGCGTTTTCTTCGAGCGATTTAGGTAAATCTCGGAAAACCTAAATCTGGACGACCAGACGTGGATTTGAACCATCGTCCTCCCGAGTCCAGTTTGCTATCCCTGCGCCGCCTAGCCCGGACACGTACCTGTGACTGGGATCACAATGGCACCGATATCGGTGGATTCCACCGACGATCGACATCGGCCGAAGACGCGACCGATCTTTTATAATAAGCACACCATTACGTGCACGGTCACACAATAGCCGATATCATCGTCAGAACGTACACACTTCGGACGACAATCGGTGAAATTCAAATCAGTTTATTTTCTTCCGTCAAATTGACCAACGTTCTTACACACACAATTTGGGGTATGAGGAACTGATTAATTTATTCCAAGAAAGAAGAGTTTGTGGCATCCTGACGATGGAAATATGATAATCGACATATAGTTCGGACTCTATGGAATAATATCACACGTTAATTGGAAACCACAAGTAAGCAAAATCTTTATTGGAAATTTTAGACGTAAATTACGACATCGAAAAATTTGCTCAGTGGAGAAGGGTGGCGTATCTTACGCTTATAATACTGTAGTGGATCTTTTTTTTTTTTTTGGGTATGTAGCTGTCTAGAAATTACTATTCACTGTTTACTGGCATTTTATGCCAGCAGGGTGGTAATTCTGTTTATGTGTTTTACAAATGTGGTGTACGGTATGTATTTCCACTTTTCAGTGCTTCAGGTGTTTAGAGTATCTTATGCTAAACATTATGCTTGTCTTTCACTCTTACGATAAATGAAATCATTGAACTGGCGTGCATCTGCACAAGTTTAAGTAAATACAGTGAAAGCGAGTGTTCGTAACTTGCTTTACAAGGTCACCACAAATTATCTCGTATGTAACTGAACTTTTCTTCCGTGATAACACATATTCGTAAAACTTGTCTCGTTACTCCGATAGCACAGAACAGAATGCACAGTGCTCGCCTCTTATTTTCGAGACAGATCTAGCTCATTCACATGCATTCGGAATCTTTGTGATAGAAAAAAGCAGCAATGCAGCACTCGGCTCTAATAACAGAGGTGTCGCGGTATGTATCCCTTCGTAAGAAGTTAAAATCTAACCTACTCTACACATACAATAGATTCTAACCTAACCTAACCACCTTGTCCCCGCAAAAACTGAAGAAAGAGAGCGGACGTACTGTGACGATGCTATTGGACGATGTTATTGGGCGACCTCTGGCGACGGCGTCCGACGACCATTGTCTGTGCCACTGTGCACGTATTCTAAGCGAGTAAGTATCAAGGTACAAATATACGTAGGGTTGGGCGTTCAATCCTCGATCGGTCCTAGTACTGTTTCTGTCGCATATCACAACTTTCATGTCTGGATATGATTTTTCTAGATGTGAAAAAGTACCAAGTTGCTGTAGGGTACTTAAACTGAAGGTCAACCTAAAACTGCCTGGCGAAGTCAGTTTACTGTGTGAGATGCTGTGGAACACCACCTCCAATACTCTAAGTAACTGATTTTGGTGTTATGGATTAACAATAGCTATACCTTCTTGCCCCCGCCTCAAGTCATGGACCTTGCCGTGGTGGATTCAATTGCTTTCCTCTGTTACAAAAAGGTACGGCCAAACTTTCAGGAAACATTCCTCACACACAAAGAAAGACAATATGTAATGTGGACATGTGTCCGGAACGCTTACTTTCCATGTTAGAGCTCATTTTATTACTTCTCTTCAAATCACATTAATCATGGAATCGAAACACACAGCAACAGAACGTACCAGCGTGACTTCAAACACTTTGTTACAGGAAATGTTCAAAATGTCCTCCGTTAGCGAGGATACATGCATCCACCCTCCGTCGCATGGAATCCCTGATGCGCTGATGCAGCCCTGGAGAATGGCGTATTGTATCACAACCGTCCACAATACGAGCACGAAGAGTCTCTACATTTGGTAACGGGGTTGCGTAGACAAGAGCTTTCAAATACCCCATTAAATGAAAGTAAAGAGGGTTGACGTCAGGAGAGCGTGGAGGCCATGGAATTGGTCCGCCTCTACCAATCCATCGGTCACCGAATCTGTTGTTGAGAAGCGTACGAACACTTCGACTGAACTGTGCAAGAGCTCCATCGTGCATGAACCACATGTTGTGTCGTACTTGTAAAGGCACATGTTCTAGCAGCACAGGTAGAGTATCCCGTATGAAATCATGATAACGTGCTCCATTGAGCGTAGGTGGAAGAACATGGGGGCCAATCAAGACATCACCAACAATTCCTGCCCAAACGCTCACAGAAAATCTGTGTTTATGATGTTTTTGCACAATTGCATGCGGATTCTCGTCAGCCCACACATGTTGATTGTGAAAATTTACAGTTCGATCACGTTGGAATGAAGCCTCATCCGTAAAGAGAACATTTGCACTGAAATGAGGATTGACACATTGTTGGATGAACCATTCGCAGAAGTGTACCCGTGGAGTCCAATCAGCTGCTGATAGTGCCTGCACATGCTGTACATGGTACGGAAACAACTGGTTCTCCCGTAGCACTCTCCATACAGTGACGTGGTCAACGTTACCTTGTACATCAGCAACTTCTCTGACAGTGACATTAGGGTTATCGTCAACTGCACGAAGAATTGCCTCGTCCATTGCAGGTGTCATCGTCGTTCTAGGTCTTCCCCAGTCGCGAGTCATAGGCTGGAATGTTCCGTGCTCCCTAAGACGCCGATCATTTGCTTCGAACGTCTTCCAGTCGGGACACCTTCGTTCTGGAAATCTGTCTCGATACAAATGTACCGCGCCACGGCTATTGCCTCGTGCTAATCCATACATCAAATGGGCATATGCCAACTCTGCATTTGTAAACATTGCACTGACTGCAAAACCACGTTCGTGATGAACACTAACCTGTTGATGCTACGTACTGATGTGCTAGATGCTAGTACTGTAGAGCAATGAGTCACAAGTCAACACAAGCACCGAAGTCAATATTACCTTCCTTCAATTGGGCCAACTGGCGGTGAATCGAGGAAGTACAGTACATACTGACGAAACTAAAATGAGCTCTAACATGGAAATTAAGCGTTTCCGGGCACATGTCCACATAACATCTTTTCTTTATTTGTTTGTGAGGAACGTTTCCTGAAAGTTTGGCCGTACCTTTTCGTAACACCCTGTATACACGGAGGTGACCAGTCACGGGATAGCAATAATTACACATTTACAGGTGGTGCTAGTATCGCGTACACAAGGTATAAAAGGGCAGTGCATTGGCGGAGCTGTCTTTTGTACTCACGTGAATCACGTGAAAAAGACACAACGGATGTAACAGACTTTGAACGCCGAATGGTAGTTGGAGCTAGACGCACAGTATACTCCATTTCGGAAATCGTTAACGAATTCAATATTCCGAGGTCCACAGTGTCTGGAGTGTGCCTTTAATACCAAATATGAGTCATTAGATAAAGCTGACACTGGACCTATGTAACTGTGCAACGTAGACCAGCCTTTTAATAAATGTTCGTTGATATCAGTGTCATTTCACAGTCAGGTCGTGAACTGTATAGTCGGTCCTTGTTGGGTCAAAGACGTACCCCTACTGCGCAGTTAAATGAAGAGGTGAATCGAGTAAAATGTTCCAAAAAAACACTGATAGGGAATGTATGTGAAGTACATATTTTTATTGGTTAAAGCATGTCACATAGCGAAAGACGCAAGAAGGAAGGACAGAAACGTGAACTCTTACCGCTTGCGTTAAAGGCGAAGGCCGGAATTGTAGCTGAAAGCATTTCTGATAATTCCTACAAACCGTCCCTGTCTGGCCAGTGTTCAGTCCATAATGAGTCAAAAGAACACTACACTGAAATTTTCCTGTCAGCAGCAGCATTCTCGCAAGTGTTCACTCGATTCAACGACTGACTGGAGCACGTGATGATTGTTTGCTAGCGTCTTGTGTCCTCCGTTTATCCCAATAGTGTATCTGTGAACCCTACGTAAGCGGTATGTGCGAATCCGTAGAATGTTCCTTAGGAAGACTGGGAATTATTTTTTGAAACTCAGTTAACTGGTTTCCGATGAAGAATCGTTTGTGCATTTTTTCTTATTTGCTTTATATAACAGATGTTTGAATCGTTTGTGCATTTTTTCTTATTTGCTTTATATAACAGATTTTTCGTATTTCTTTTTAGAGCACTTGAGTTCATCAGTCTTTCGGTTAACCATAGTGCACTTCTCTTTCCACATTCGAAGTACGCGGTCATTCTAAAATGAGGTGAACGTGACTGAAGAAATACTGTTCGACTTTTTATCATGTCATCAGATGACTTGAACAGGTTACATAGCAGCTCAAACGAGCTATTATGTGACGTATTCAAATGGTTCAAATAGCTCTGAGCACTATGGGACTTAACATCTGAGGTCATCAGTCACCTAGAACTTAGAACTACTTAAACCTAACTAACCTAAGGACAGCACACACATCCATGCCCGAAGCAGGATTCGAACCTGCGACCGTAGCGGTCCCGCGGTTCCAGACTGAAGCGCCTAGAATCGCTCGGCCACACCGGCCGGCTATGTGACGTATTCAAATCATCTTATGACTCCATGGTAATAAGCAGAAATGGTAGTGATGCTACTTACGTGGCCTGGGGCCGAAATAAGTAATAAAAAAATTACAATGCAATGACTGTGTTTCCCTAATGCAGTATGCGTAGTCTGTGTAAGATGCTGAGAAGGTTGCAATAGAGATGATCACACGACTGGACTTTGTCCGTCGTATTGGAATGTACAATTCAGGACTACGACAAAAGATTCATTTGTTTCCTAATATAACAGTATTCTCACAGGGTTTGCATTGCGCTACGAGTGGAGTGTCTTGACAAAATGGCGACAAAGCGAGGAGAGAGTTTTTGTGTGTTGGAATATGCGAGATGTTTATTCGTTATAACAGCGCAGCGTGCATTCAGAACGAATTATCGAAAAGAATAGCCATGTAAACGCAGAATTGTGCGTTGATATCGACAATATTAGGGACACTGCTTGTCGCTATCAAAACAAAAGCACCGGTCGACTAAGTGTGTCAGATGTAACCGTGGAGAGGGCGAGGGAAAGTTTCGTACGCAGCCCAAAAATAATCAACAGTCCGCGCAAGCCACGAACCTGGAATACCGCAGCAGACAATGTTGACGATTTTGCGACGGCGGTTACGTTTCAAACCATACCGCCGGCAACTTGTGCAACAATTAAATATGGAAGATTATGCCCAGCGCCTCCAATTTTTTCTTCACAATGCAGGAAGCACTTGAAGATGAACGTTTCGGCTTCAAGCTGATATCCAGAGATGAAACAACCTTTTGTTTTTCTGGAAAGTTTAATCACCACAATGTAAGAGTGTGAGGCATTGAAAATATGTACTCATAAATTGTGGCGCACGAACGAGATTCACCGAAGGTTAGCGTTTTCCGTGCAGTGTCACAGACGATGCTGTGTGAGTCGTTTTTCTTCTATAAGAAGGCTGTGACTGGTACCTCTTACCCTGATAATTACGTTGCAGTTGAAGCTGTTGCCACAACTGGCTAATGATTCTGATAATTTTATATTCCAACGAGACAGTGCACTCCTCCTCATTGGGGCCTCCATGTTCATTGCTATCTAAAGGAAGAACTTCAGCATCTTTTGATTGGTCGTAGCGGTGAAGTTGATGTGGATTTGTTTCGTTCGGCCCCCGTCCCCCCCCTCCCCCTCCCCAGGTCTCTTGACCTAACGTCTTTTTTGTCTTTTTTCCTTGGAAACTACATTAAGGACCGTGCTCCTGTACCCCACCGCCAAGAACACTGGAGCACCTCAGGTTAGGCATCAAAGCTGTTCTGATGACCGCTGACAGGATGTTTCTCCGCAAGGTATGGAACGAATTTCACTCCTACGTGTATGTGAGTCCTGTCAGCGCAGGGGCACTCATAGAACATTGGTAGAATGCAAAATGCAAACTTGGCGAGTTTACCGTTGTATTCATGCCTCAGTCATATTTGCACATGTAATACTTTGGAAAATGTAGAGCTTTGGAAACGAATGAATCACTTATCAATGATCAGATATCAATGATACATAACAACAGGTCTGCGCGTGAAGTTTGCTGGTCTTCCTACTGACGTGTGACAATGATGAACGTGTCTTGGTGCTTCTTCGTAGTTATCGGGGGTAATCCATTGCAGCGGATACTGGCGCTAAGAAACGCGAGTTTCTGTCTGAGTGCTGTGACGCCAAACATATGTCGGACATACCTGGAGTTGGTGTTCTCAAGCAGAAGTCGCCACTGCAAAAGATACGCATCCGGATGTTCTCCGTCAGTTGTGGATCGTGACGCAACAACAGACTCGGTGTGTGTAACATGTACTAAATATACGACCGCCACTTCACTGCACTTCTGGCCCACGACTGCTGGCCGGCGCGAGCCACTTCTGTGCTCTGCACTCGCTATACACTTACGCGAACACGCATGCGCATTGTCTCTCCTGAGAGCCCGCTAGCAACGGCCTTGTCGTAAAAAGAAAAAAAAACAACCTCAGTAGGAACGACTGGGCAGTCTCGCTAACGACCACGGAAGCTACTGAGTAACGACTGTTTAGCTACTGAGAAACGATCCAGTTTCTTGCAGGCATATTAATTACAGTAAATATTCTTTGTTTTGTGATCTGTTTGTGGCTTCTCTTATTAGTAAAATATTATGAACTGTTGCTGGGTCATATTTTAAGATAAACTGCATTTACAAGATGCTTTCATCAATAAAAGCTAATTATGTTGATGTCGACTTGGTCCCAAGCTGTGAAACCGGGTTCTACTTTTGACATATAAAAAAGCCGAAAAACGATCAAACTGAGTATATCCTAAGTATGAAAGTACAATTAAAACAAAATACTACAAATATAATATATAAAAATGAGTGTTTCCTCATTTTCTATGCATTCCTAGCCCATTCAATTCGACTGAAATGAAATTTTATTGAGTTGCTTGGCGAATGCCTGCGAAGGTTTCTGTGGAGTTTAACAAGCACCTCACACCCACAGGGAGGGGCGTAAAAAGGCGGTGATAAGAAGGTTAACATCTGGTGAACTTTCAGTCAGTCGTACATGACTCATTATCTTTATAATTATTTGCAGAAAAAGTGTGGTGGAAGCGATGTACTCCAACCACCCCTAGGGGTGAGAAATAATATTCTATAACGAACGACATAGCATCATATCGATGGTTTTCTCGCTCGCTAGATTTATCGGTGACAGTTATGATGACGTTTCTCCTCTAGAGTAGAAGGTAGCGGGGGGAGGGGGGGAGGGTGGAGAGGGGTCAAAGGCACTGCCATATCAGCAGTATCTCTGTAACCTCTGAAGGAACTTCTCAGAAAATATCACTTATCACTTGCTGTCTGCAAAAATTCTCTGTGATAGCAAGGAAGTGCTAGAAACCCTGCGATGGAAATGGGTGACGTGAAAGCATAACTCAGGAATGCCTCGTACAGTTCCGACCAAATTTTGTGTACACATTTATTTATATAAAATATTTGTATTTTCTTCCTGCATAAGTTGAGTAGAATACTTTAAAAGTAAGACGCTTCACCTGTGATATTTGGGTTGTTCAAAGTATCAATCACATCGTGAGAAAGAGTGATTTCGTCAGCGTGTTTCGGAGTCAAAGATCACGCCACACTGCTCAATACCACAGATACATTAAATGTTCTCTCTAGAGTCAATAGCGGTGATTCAGATGTCATTGACAATCATTTTCCTCAAAACAGTAATCAGTTACTGACAGAGTTACAAATTTCCTCAGAAATCAGATGAAACGGCAGGTCGAAATTCGCTAGAGATACGAATGAAATATCTGTACAATTTTGTGTGTGTGTGTGTGTGTGTGTGTGTGTGTGTGTGTGAGAGAGAGAGAGAGAGAGAGAGAGGGAGAGAGAGACATATGTATAAGCGAAGGAAGTTGCGGGCAAAAAAATTCAAATATGTCGATTAAATGTGGAAAATCCGTGTTTTTTCACATGGTCAATTATAACTGGTGTTCAAAATGTCTCTCCGCAGTGCCATATGATTGTTCGCCTGCCTGGGTTTTTCAACGAAACTATAAATGCTCAACGACACTGCAGTGATATTCTGTACCCATTCATAGGAGAACTTGTGTTAAGTGAAATACGGAACGGTTGTTTTCAACGAGATGGTTCAACCGCGCATACAGCTCGCGTTTCAACGTCACTGCTTGCTGATGTTTTTGGTGATCGCATAATTTCACAGGGACTTTGATCCCAACGATCGCCTGACGTAACACCACCTGACTTTTTCTTTTGGAGTGCAGCGAAAGCAACTGTCTATAAAAACCGTCCAAAATCCATCGATGAATTGAAAACTGCAATATCCACTTTCACAGCTTCTGTTACGGAAGAAACGTGTTTGGAAACATGGTTAGACGAATTGAATTGTATATTCAAACAGGAGGGACACTTTCAACATTTAACGTGAAAATTTGTAAGTAAAAATGAATATTCAATAAATTAATAACTTGTATTTCACTGAGTTTCATTTCGGTATATTCACTGCGGCATAAGGCACGCGCGGCTAACAATCATACGGCACTGCGGAGAGATTTTTTGAACACCCCATATGTTGCTTGCTCACGAATGTGAAATTTAGTCGTTTTTTTAGAAAACGGAAAGACCAAAAATACTATATATTCTAATGCGCTTGAACAGACTTTTTAAAATGTGATGTAATGCACAAAAAACATTTCTTTCATTTATTGTGTACCTACTTAGAAAGAAAAAGTTTGTTACGACAAAAGTTCTAGAACTACTGGATGTATTTGGAAATGGATCAGCAGCAAAGGAACTAAACACAACAGTAATAATAACCTGAGATGTATCTGGTAAATTAAATTGAGTTTTGAAAGTGAAGATTTTAACTTGTCTGAAATGGCAAGTTTACAGTCAGTGTTTTATCAGTTTTGACTTAATGCAGAAATCGTTTAAAAAATAGGATTTCTCAGCCAGCAGTTTAGAGGTGCATTTCGGGAGTTGCTAGGAGAGACTGAACGACAAACGACTCGATCAGGGAACAGACTGGGGAGAAACAAGTAATTGTGAATGTACTGAAAATGATATGGAAAAGATCATGTTGGCGGGCGAACAGATGTTATATGGAGCAACGAAGTTCTTTGCTGAATTGCGAGAGATAAGTATGACGGGTGTGATGAACTAATAGGATGAGGTCAGATGGCAGAAAACACTGAGGGCCAGCATGGATGCTTACCGCCGAGCATCGTAATCCTCGGAAAACTCTCGAGGAGATCTTTATTCAGCAGATGATGACAAACGGGGCGGCTGCTGCAGCTCATGATGATAATGACAGTGATGATGATGATAATGACAGTGATGACGATGATGATGATGATGACGACGTAAGTGGCTTGATTGAATGCGGTGCTGCTTTGTGGACGATGAATTAGTGCGGAGTTAAAATTAATATTAGGTAAATCTGTTACACATTCTAAACATCACAATAATTTGTTGTTATTTCATATCTTTATCTTCCCTATTTATTATATACGTTGCATACACGGTGTTAACAAAAAAGTATTTGATATTTTGAGAGGTGGTAGTAGAGACTAAAATAAGACAAAGGTCTAATAAACATGGGCTCTAAATTCACACCTCAAGAGCTTTTAGTGCTTGGTCACTTATGCCGCTATCAAAAACATCGCTTTTACTGCAATCTCTTTGCTATTACGAACGACCTATGGAATGTAGTGAACAAATGAAGACAGATTCCGCTTTTATTGCACATAGATTCAGCGTGCAGTACACAACTATTAATATTGTTACTGTAAATCATGTTTGGCAAGTTTGTAAAATGTTTTTACATTGTAGTTTTATCTTGGCGTCTACCAGCATAATAGAAGCCTATTATTCCACACGGGAATAGGGCGGACATGACCTTCTGTTATGTCCTGGCAAAAGGAAGCAACCGTCGAAGCCATCCCCTGCATATTGAAAAATATCCAGACTAAAAGGGCCTTACATTCCTATCAAACGACCTGCCTGTCCTGCTAGAGGATGCACCATTCCAACAACTGTTGCAGGTGTGGTTCATGAATGATGGATCACCAGTACGTTTTCTCCGTAATGTCCGACAACACCTCATGCACGCACACATTTAACGGACAATGGATTGCTCTGGGAGGTCCAGTACGTTGGCAAGTTGGTCTCCCGATTGCAAAGAGCTTAAAGGAGAAGATATGTGTTTCACAGGAGCGAAGATGAAGACGTGCTCACGGCTTTATTAGGTATGCATTTTGGAGCCCATGTTTACTGTACAGTTTTTCCTTATTTTGATCCATACTACTACCTCTCAAAATATTGAAACTTTATATTGTTTAACACCCTGTACGCATCATTCGTCCAGTAAAACTTCTTTGTGTGCGTGCACTACCAACACATGGCGTGGGATGTCTGTTCAAACGTTCATACTTTGCCTAGAGAGAATGATCATTTATCTCGCAGACGCACTAATAGTCAGTTCAGTTTAAGAAAAAAATGCGCGTCTCTGCGTGAGACTGCACTGAACAAGAAACTTGAGGTGAATTTTTAGTTACGCATTTAGCATAAGAGTTTCTTATTCCGTAAGGACCGTCGGACTTTACAAGGGCCTGTCTTCTATAAACAAGCACATACAAGCTTCGGCTTTTCTTAGAGTTACGTTTAGGATCGAAACATTCGTTTACCATTCACTAATGCTCAATGTGCTCTTCACGACAAGCATCCAGACGCTTATACTAGTTCGACCTATGTCTGGAGCTACAGCATTCACTGCTGGTTCCTTGCGGCATCCCAGTTCGCCGAAGTTGTTGGAAGGTGAGACACATAGCTGTCATCTCTCAGAGATCCTCACCTCAAACCGGACTGTGACAGGCGACTTGGTGTAATGCGAGAACCGTACGCGCCTCACTGCCGACCCATCGTGGAGGCAATTCATCTGCGTTCCAGTGCGTTGTTCCTGCATCCTATTCAAAAATGACATTTTCGGCATTTTCTCGCAATTGCACAGTGAACGAGCACATAAACATATGAATAACAATAAGAATAATAAAATATATCATTTCACATAACACTTTCAACTATGTTTTATCCTTCGTTTTATTTTCTGGAAGACGTTTTACCCAACGCTATGGAATGTATAATACTCACACAATGTCCCCTTTATAGGCTCAACATCTCACTCGATAGAGAAGAAAGCTGACTCAGTTTCTGTACCTAGCAAATAAGAAGTCGCGGTACGTAAACTGGAAATCGGGCAACATCGCTGTGGTTGTGACATCAGCTGATAATGTGTGCAATGTTATGTAACAATGTGTGTATATTTTTGAAAGTATTTTCGTGCAGAAGGAAACAATGATCTTAATTGAACATTTTGCAATTAAAATTAAAACATTCTAGATCGCTTAATAATTTTTTCCAAAATGCGGGGCCACAGTCATAATACATTTCTTTTAAGTCAGTACCGCCATTAGACTGTTGTTTATTTGCAGCGTTACATTTACACTTACACAATAATGATTTCGGCTCCAAAGTGCCATTATCAAGTGCTTTAAGTGTTATGCAGTGCAAGTGTTATGCAGTGCCTAAGATGGCATACTCATGTATTTGAAGCCGAAATCATGATTGTGTAAGTGTAAATGTAACGCTGCAAATAAACAACAGTCTAAGGGCGGTACTGACTTTAAAGAAATTCTAGAACGCAGTAGAACATTTATTAAAAAACGGCAACTTGTTTCGGTCAAATAGCGACCATCTTCAGACCATAAGCGCTGAAAAGTAAGTGCAATACAGATTAAAGGAATAACAGCTGATATAAGATAGATGAAATAAGATCAAAATTTAAATAAGTTATAGCCATGATGGCATGTGGTGGCGGTGAACGGAACAGGTATCGTGAATGCACGAACGATAACTGCTGATCAGGGTAGAGTGGCCCAGCGGCTCTAGGCGCTTCAGTCTGGAACCGCGCGACCGCTACGGACGTAGGTTCGAATCCTGCTTCGGGCATGCACGTGTGTGATGTCCTTAGGTCTGGATAGTCTGAGCTATGAATGACCTACGATCAGATACGACAGAAGGTATAGATAACATTCTTTCGGAATTTCTTAAATCATTGGGCGAAGTGGCAATAAAGGTACAATTCAACTTTCTGGGTAAAGCCTGCGACTCTGTACATATACCATCTGACTTTCGGAAAAATATCATCCAGCACTCCCGAAGATAGCGAGGGCAGATAAGTGCGAGAACTGTCGCACAACAGGCTTAATGGCCCCTGCTTCGAAGTTGTTCAAAAGAATAATACATAGTAGAATGAATAAAAGCAAACTGAGGATCTGTTAGATGACCATCAATTTAGCTTTCGGCAAGGTAAAGGCACCGAAGAGACAATTCTGACATTGCAATTGATTGTGGAAGCAAGATTCAAGAAAAATCAAAGACACTTACATAGGGTTTGTCTACGCGGAAAAAGCATTCTACAATGTAAGATGGTGCAAATTCTGAGTAAAATAAGCGTAAGGTTTACGGCAAGACGGATAGTAACCAATACGTACAAGAGGGAAAAATAAGAATGCAAGAACCAGCCGCTGTGGCCCAGCGGCTCTAGGCGCTTCAGTCTGGAACCGCGCGTCCGCTACTGACGTAGGTTCGAATCCTGCCTCGGGCATGCACGTGTGTGATGTCCTTAGGTTAGTTAGCTTTAAGTAGTTGTAAGTCCTAGGGGACTGATGACCTCAGGTGTTAAGTTCCATAGTGCTCAGAGCTATTTGAACCATTTTGGAGGGTCTATGGGTTAAGCACTGGACACTCCGCCTACCACTTACCGCATTACGTCAATAACAGCCAATCGTACACACAGTACAAAAAAAGCGTTATTGAAATTATGTACACATAAAATAGTTGTACATAAATTAACAAAACACTTATATAACATCACATAAATAGTTGAAACAGTTAGTTGAAATACATTTAAATAAACACAGAAGAATGTACAGGAGAGTAATGAATTGTAATCGGCTGTGAGTACGTAGATTGCCCTCCATGGGCATTTGGAGGTAACTCGTAGAACATAATTACAGCAAAGATAGAGCTATGAGGCGCCGTTGGTTTCCACGAAGATGGCGTGACGGTATCGATTTGCACCATCCAGTGCTGGCGGAGGACGAAAATGACACGTCATATTACTTTAACATTTAGACCTGTCATTTTATGACTTGTGACATTTCGGCCATTTTTACGTCTCCCTGGTGCTTTTACGGCAATCTACCGATCTACAATGCTAATTTCCGCATAGTATCCTGCTTATACCTAATATTAAAACCACTTCTGTCTCCGGCCATCATAGCATTTCTAATTGCTACGTAATATACTGTTTTGTACCTAATATTGTACTCTTCTGTCCCAAGTCTACCATGATAGTTACTTCACAGCGTTCTTCAGAGGCCTTTTGTACGTGAACAGTTTCTCTTGTCTGCACGACATCGGAAACTACGACTGAAATGGGCACGTGACCGCCAGCACAGGACGTTGGCGCAGTGACAGACCGTTGGATGGTCTGATGAATCCCGACACCTTCTTCATCATGCCGATGGGAGGGCGCGAAGCCGTCGTCTTCCAGAGGAACAGTTTCTTGACACCGTGGCTGCCAACTACTGTCGCATCTCTGACATCGTCTTCCGCCAGCCCTGGATAGTGAATTTCGATACCTTCACGCCATTTCCATGGAAACTTAAGCCGTCACATAGCTCCGTCTTCGTTGTGATTACGTTCTACGAGTTACCTTAAAATGCTCGTAGAGGGAAATCTAGGGTACTCACACCCGATTACAACTGATTATTCTCCTGTACATCCTCCTGTGTTTATTTAAATGTATTTTGATGGTTGGTTGATTCGGGTGATGGAACCAAACAGCGAGGTCATCGGTCCCATCGGATTAGGGAAGGATGAGGAAGGAAGTAGGCCGTGCCCTTTCAAAAGCATCACCCCGGAATTTGCCTGAAGCGATTTAAAATGGTTCAAATGGCTCTACGCACTATGGTACTTCACAGCTGAGGTCATCAGTCCCCTAGACTTAGAACTACTTAAATCTAACTAAGCTAAGAACATCACACACATCCATGCCCTAGGCAGGATTCGAACCTGCGACCGTAGCAGCAGCGCGGTTTCGGACTGAAGCGCCAAGAAGCGCTTGGCCACAGCGGTCGGCGAAGCGATTTAGGGAAATCACGGAAAACCTAAAACAGGATGACTGGGCGCGGGTTTGAACCATCGTCCTCCCGAATGTCAGTCCAGTGTGCTTACCACTGCGCCACCTCGATCGGTAAATGTATTTCGATTAACTGCTTTATATAGCAACTATTTATGTACCCGCTAGGTTAGCCGAGCGTGCTAAGGCGCTGCTTCCTGGACTCGGGTAGGCGGCCCCGGATCGAATCCGCCCGGCGGATTAACGACGAGGGCCGGTGTGCCGGCTAGCCTGGATGTGGTTTTTAGGCGGTTTTCCACATCCCCCTAGGTGAATACCGGGATGGTCCTCACGTTCCGCCTCAGTTACGCGGCTCGCAGACATCTGAACACTTTGCACTATTCCATGGATTACGCTAGTCGCAGACAGTTGGGGTACACTAATTCCTTGCCGGGGGGTTACGGGGTGGCGGCAGGAAGGGCAAGCGGCCACCCCTTCAACTAACATTGCCACATCCGTTCAACAATGCCGACCCTGCGTATCCGCGGGAAACACGGCACAAGCAAAAGAAAGAAAGAAAGATGGTAACTATTTATGTGAAGTCATATAACTTTTTTTACTAACTCTTGTACAATTGTTTTACGTGTACAGTATTTTAATAACGCTTTTTACGTATTTAACGCCCGATTGGCTGTTATTGGCGTAATGCGATAAGCTGTCGGCGGAGCATCTAGTACTTTCCCCTAGCCCCTCTAGTCTAATCAGCAGTTGACATTCGTGCACTGACACGATACCTGTTGCGTTCACTGCCACCAGCTACCATCGTGGGTATAATTTATTTTAATGTTGGTCATACACTGATCAACCAGAACATTATGACCTGTCTGTCCACCTCTCGCACGGATAACAGTGGCGACGTGTCGTGGCATGGAAGCAATGAAACCTTGGTTGGTCGCTGGAGGGAGCTGACACCACATTTGCACAGAGAAGTCACGTAATTCCCGTGAATTCCGCGGAGGGAGGCGATCAGCTCTGACGCCGTGTTCATTCACATCCCAGATGTGTTCGTTTGGGCTCAGATCTGGCTATTTGGGAGGGGGGTGGGCAGCACAACAATTGAAACTCTCCACTGTGCTCATCGAACCATTCCATCAAACACTCCTAGCCTTGTGACATGGCGCATTATCTTGTCGAAAAATGCTACTGCCTTCGGGAAACATGTTATCATGAAGGGATGTACGTGGTCTGCAATCAGTGTACGATACTTCTTGGCCGTCAATGAGCTCCACTGCACCCATGCATGCCCAAGTGAATGTTCCGCCTGGTATATTGGAGCCGCCGCCAGCTTGTCTCTGTCCCGCAAAACAGGTGTCGAGGATCTGTTCCTCTGGAAGACAACGGATTTGCACCTTCTCATCAGCACGGTGAAGAATGTATCGGGGATTCATCTGACGATGTGACTGGACCAACATCCAGTGCCAATGGCCCTGTGCCCATTTCAATCGCAGTTGCCGATGTTGTGGAGTTATCATTGGCCCATGCATGGATCGTCGGCTGCGGAGGTCCATTGTTAGGAGAGTTCAGACACACTTGTACTCTAATATTAGTTCCGACACAGTTCGCTACCTGTCCCGTTTTCCCAGTCGGCCCAGCCTACGACGTCTGACATCTGTGATGATGGGTGGCCGCCCAACCCCTCGATGTCTGGACGTGGTTTGACCTTGGTGTGGCCATATGTTGAATAAGTTCAACCACAGGACTCCTCGAGCATCGATCAAGCTGTGACGTTTCCGAAATGCTCGTACCGAGCCTCAGGGCCATCACAATCAGCTCTCGGTCAAACTCAGATAGGGTGCGCGCGCTACCCATTCTGCACACGGACAGCACGCTCGCTGATACTACATGCACCGTACGTGTGTCTAAGTAGCAGTCATTCCTATCCAGGTGACGCTGCCGTCGCCTGGTTTCATATCTACAGTAGGTCTGCGGCCATAATGTTCTGACTGATCAGTGTATTTTAGGCACCTTACACCAACTGTAATTACTGGATTTTCCTCAAATCTATATTGTACTTACATTTCACTGTAGTCTGAAAGTGGGCGCTATTTGACCGAAAAACCGGCTGCCATTTTTTGACAATGTTCTATTGAGTTCAACAGTCTTTTTAATTTTAATTTTGAAATTTGTGTACAGTGTATGCATCCACTGGGAGAGAAAAATGACTTAATTACTGGATTTTCCTCAAATCTATATTGTACTTACATTTCACTGTAGTCTGAAAGTGGGCGCTATTTGACCGAAAAACCGGCTGCAGTTTTTTTTCAATATCAAATAATTTCCTCGTTAAACAATATTATACGTTAGGAATAAATCCAATGAGGCAGTTTTGTACTGTTTTAAACAGACTCGCTTTGTACTCGGGAGGGTGGAAGCTCCAGTGTTCATCCAGCCATTCTGATATAGGTTTACAAGGTTTCCCTAAATTACTACAGATAAATACCGTGAATGTTCTTAGTATAAGGTCACGACCTACTGCCTGTTCCATCCTTGTCAAACTAGACCTGTGACTATGTACATATCTGTATATGCGAATTACGTTATTTTTGTTGTCCTTAAATTGTAATACCAAAGCATGTCCAATATTCTTGTAAAAGTGATCTACTAGCATCTGGGAGACACTTACCTGCAATCACTTGGACCAGCGACTTATAACTGGCGTCAATTTAATTTTAGTTCCGATATGTAAGCTATATTTCACCCCAAGTTTCTACCTACATCATGTAGACCGTATAGTTTTGTAATTTCGGATAAATCTTTTTAAAACACACTTAACTTATACTTCGCGAGATTAAAGCTGCAATAATAGCCTTCGCCTATACGTCATTTACGTTCACGTTAAACCGTACTTGTCACAGAATTCTCTTTCTGCCAGTTTATGAAAATACAACAAAGAAACCTCCTACATTGCGATAACATTGCCAGTTAATTATCAAATAATAATTTATGTTACAATCGTATCCTTTTAGGAAACCGATTAGCTGGTACAGTATTCATTATTCTCGAATAATTTGCTGACACTTACTTCACTAAATACTATAGAGGTAAGAATCATTAAACACGAAATACTGAGCCTGAATTGTTTCGATTATACACATACATATCCTCGTGAACAATAAATTCATTGTGTTGAAGAATGGATTCAAACTGCAATGATCTTATCCTAGGAAATTTTCCTGCTTTCAATTGCCAAACAAATTAAGCGCCGAAAAAACAGGAGGACTGTCAGCCATGTCCAATTTTCTTGAAATGAAATACAGGGAATCGTATTTATTTCTCGTGGTGTCAGTGATGCCAATACTACATTCATTGTTCATGCTCGAAATAAGTGTGCATGTTCAGTGCTTCATTGGAAGTGAAGAAACGCACTTCCATCTTTACCCAATCTTGCAGGGTGATAACAACATAGGAAAATGTCCAATTACAGGATGACAACAACACAGGAAAATGTCCAGTTGCTTGGCTAAAAACTGCATCAAAAGCTCAATATTTGCAATAGTATAGCAGGTATTATCGTGTGAATCCACTGGTTCCAAAAATTGTCAGCTGTTCCGTAGCCTGGATTACCAAAGAATGATCCTGCATGCCTACGAAGTTGTCATCTTCATAAAATGTGCACAAGTTGAAGAATAATATGAAAATGCTGCAAGCCCACAAACCTTACGAGATAGGTCAAAATTAACAGCTGGAAATTTTTCTATATTACCGCCATCCTACGAGATTACGGTCTACCATCTGCCTTGCTCCCGGTAATGTTTTTAAACTACGTACTACTATTGTCTTGGTATTTACAACGCATGTTATTACGTGACTACAGATAATATGCTTTGCAATGAATATTCATCGCTTTTTCACATTTTGAACGATCCGAAGATGGTTTCAGGTAGTAACCGAAACCAATAATCGTACAATAATTGTGATAGGAAAATTGCAGTCTAGGCATTAAAAGTTTCTTTACTTTAAAGAAATTTTTATTTAATAGACCATATTAGACCGCCGCCTCCTGGCTGATAATGTCAGGCTTCACTAAGGATCGCTTTTAATTGCACTTCCTTGCAGTACTATCTCTGCAACGTTTGTCGAAAAATTTTCCGTTGCAATCTGAGTATCATTCGCATTCGTCTAAACCTCAGTATCTCTCTCTCTCTCTCTCTAAAACACACACACACACACACAATTTTCTCACCCTGTACTTTCCTCCGCTTGTATATTGTCCTCTCTTTTTCCGTTACTCTGTCTTTTTTATTTTTTTCATGTCAATTGTAAATCAAAGTGCACAGTCGGCCCCAATTTCAGTACGAAACTAGTGATATACAGTATGTCGATTTTGTTGCAGGAAGCACGAGGCAAGAGGCCCTTCAAGATATGGGACAGCTGGAGAAACATCCGGAAAGGACTGGTGGTCAGCAGCTTCGAGGAGCTCATCGTCAGAGGTCAGTGCCCGCCTGAGCAAACGCAGGGATCGCGCATAGCTGAGCCAAGCACTTCGGTGGCTCGCATTCAAACGCGATCCTCCGACAAGATATTATTTCCAGGCCTGGCAGGCTTACGAGATGCGAGGGCTGTTCCCTGAAATCACGACAGTAAAAAATCGTCCTTCTTCGGTGTTCAGGAAAGAGCCTGCTGAACGTTATAGTATACTTTGTAGTTGAGAACGGCTCGCGAAAATGTTTCGAACCTTTCTTTACGAGAATAATTATGTCAAAGTGCAAAATATGAAGGTGTAAGGCTTTGAGAAAACAATATATTGTCTTCGGATAACAAACTAAGTGATTAGCGATTCGAAACATCTTTTCATATGCCATCCGCGTCATTGTAGGAAATTGATTTTGTTGTCCGATAAATATGTTCCAAGTGAAAACACCATTTTATCATCTTCAATCTCATGGGAATGATTTTGCCACACGACCGTGGTGTAATCCAGGGCAGAAAGAAGGTCAACATCAGTCAAATGTCTTATGATTTTTTTACTGCAATGCAAATCTAGATTTCAACTGACAGTGCGGCTATCACCAGTGCTATAAAGACAAATAATACAATAATTAAACACAGAAACAGCACATTAATCAAACGCCAAGTCACAATTGTACATAATTACAATTCCACAATTACATACCTTTATACGTAATCATGTAGACTGAATCTGATGATGTTGTTGTGGTCTACAGTCCTGAGACTGGTTTGATGCAGCTCTCCATGCTACTCTATCCTGTGCAAGCTTCTTCATCTCCCAGTACCTACTGCAACCTACATCCTTCTGAATCTGCTTAGTGTATTCATCTCTTGGTCTCCCCCTACGATTTTTACCCTCCACGCTGCCCTCCAATACTAAATTGGTGATCCCTTGATGCCTCAGAATATGTCCTACCAACCGATCCCTTCTTCTGGTCAAGTTGTGCCACAAACTTCTCTTCTCCCCAATCCTATTCAATACTTCCTCATTAGTTATGTGATCTACCCATCTAATCTTCAGCATTCTTCTGTAGCACCACATTTCGAAAGCTTCTATTCTCTTCTTGTCCAAACTATTTACCGTCCATGTTTCACTTCCATACATGGCTACACTCCATACAAATACTTTCAGAAATGACTTCCTGACACTTAAATCTATACTTGATGTTAACAAATTTCTCTTCTTCAGAAATGCTTTCCTTGCCATTGCCAGTCTACATTTTATATCCTCTCTACTTCGACCATCATCAGTTATTTTGCTCCCCAAATAGCAAAACTCCTTTACTACTTTAAGTGTCTCATTTCCTAATCTAATTCCCTCAGCATCACCCGACTTAATTCGACTACATTCCATTATCCTCGTTTTGCTTTTGTTGATGTTCATCTTATATCCTCCTTTCAAGACGCTATCCATTCCATTCAACTGCTCTTCCAAGTCCTTTGCTGTCTCTGACAGAATTACAATGTCATCGGCAAACCTCAAGGTTTTTATTTCTTCTCCATGGATTTTAATACCTACTCCGAATTTTTCTTTTGTTTCCTTTACTGCTTGCTCAATATACAGATTGAATAACATCGGGGAGAGGCTACAACCCTGTCTTACTCCCTTCCCAACCACTGCTTCCCTTTCATGTCCCTCGACTCTTATAACTGCCATCTGGTTTCCGTACAAATTGTAAATAGCCTTTCGCTCCCTGTATTTTACCCCTGCCACCTTTAGAATTTGAAAGAGAGTATTCCAGTCAACATTGTCAAAAGCTTTCTCTAAGTCTACAAATGCTAGAAACGTAGGTTGGCTTTCCTTAATCTTTCTTCTAAGATAAGTTGTAAGGTCAGTATTGCCTCGCGTGTTCCAGTATTTCTACGGAATCCAAACTGATCTTCCCCGAGGTCGGCTTCTACTAGTTTTTCCATTCGTCTGTAAAGAATTCGTGTTAGTATTTTGCAGCTGTGGCTTATTAAACTGATTGTTCGGTAATTTTCATATCTGTCAACACCTGCTTTCTTTGGGATTGGAATTATTATATTCTTCTTGAAGTCTGAGGGTATTTCGCCTGTTTCATACATCTTGCTCACCAGATGGTAGAGTTTTGTCAGGACTGGCTCTCCCAAGGCCGTCAGTAGTTCCAATGGAATGTTGTCTACTCCGGGGGCCTTGTTTCGACTCAGGTCTTTCAGTGCTCTGTCAAACTCTTCACGCAGTATCGTATCTCCCATTTCATCTTCTTCTACATCCTCTTCCATTTCCATAATATTGTCCTCAAGTACATCGCCCTTGTACAGACCCTCTATATACTCCTTCCACCTTTCTGCTTTCCCTTCTTTGCTTAGAACTGGGTTCCCATCTGAGCTCTTGATGTTCATACAAGTGGTTCTCTTATCTCCAAAGGTCTCTTTAATTTTCCTGTAGGCAGTATCTATCTTACCCCTAGTGAGATAAGCCTCTACATCCTTACATTTGTCCTCTAGCCATCCCTGCTTAGCCATTTTGCACTTCCTGTCGATCTCATTTTTGAGACGTTTGTATTTCTTTTTGCCTGCTTCATTAACGGCATTTTTATATTTCCTCCTTTCATCAAGTAAATTCAATATTTCTTCTGTTACCTAAGGATTTCTAAGAGCCCTGGTCTTTTTACCTACTTGATCCTCTGCTGCCTTCACTACTTCATCCCTCAAAGCTACCCATTCTTCTTCTACTGTATTTCTTTCCCCCATTCCTGTCAATTGTTCCCTTATGCTCTCCCTAAAACTCTGTACAACCTCTGGTTCTTTCAGTTTATCCAGGTCCCATCTCCTTAAATTCACACCTTTTTGCAGTTTCTTCAGTTTTAATCTACAGGTCACAACCAATAGATTGTGGTCAGAGTCCACATCTGCCCCTGGAAATGTCTTACAATTTAAAACCTGGTTCCTAAATCTCTGTCTTACCATTATAAAATCTATCTGATACCTTTTAGTATCTCCAGGGTTCTTCCATGTATACAATCTTCTATCATGATTCTTAAACCAAGTGTTAGCTATAATTAAGTTGTGCTCTGTGCAAAATTCTACCAGGCGGCTTCCTCTTTCATTTCTTAGCCCCAATCCATATTCACCTTCTACGTTTCCTTCTCTCCCTTTTCCTACACTCGAATTCCAGTCACCCATGACTATTAAATTTTCGTCTCCCTTCACTATCTGAATAATTTCTTTTATATCATCATACATTTCTTCAATTTCTTCGTCATCTGCAGAGCTAGTTGGCATATAAACTTGTACTACTGTAGTAGGTGTGGGCTTCGTGTCTATCTTGGCCACAATAATGCGTTCACTATGCTGTTTGTAGTAGCTTACCCGCATTCCTATTTTCCTATTCATTATTAAACCTACTCCTGCATTACCCCTATTTGACTTTGTGTTTATAACCCTGTAGTCACCTGACCAGAAGTCTTGTTCCTCCTGCCACCGAACTTCACTAATTCCCACTATATCTAACTTTAACCTATTCATTTCCCTTTTTAAATTTTCTAACCTACCTGCCCGATTAAGGGATCTGACATTCCACGCTCCGATCCGTAGGACGCCAGTTTTCTTTCTCCTGATAATGACATCCTCTTGAGTAGTTCCCGCCCGGAGATCCGAATGGGAGACTATTTTACCTCCGGAATATTTTACCCAAGAGGTCGCCATCATCATTTAATCATACAGTAAAGCTGCATGCCCTCGGGAAAAATTACGGCCGTAGTTTCCCCTTGCTTTCAGCCGTTGGACACATATTCCAATGTAACGCAGCTATGTACAATCATTCGTCCTTACGAGCTCGCTGTTCACAAATCTATACAGCTAACCTCGGTTTACGTCATACTGGATAGCCAACGCTCTCATTTATTGCCCTTATGTAAAATAGTGGATTAAGCCAAAAAAATGTTATACATAAAAATACGGGGAATTCAAATAGTAATTAAAATAAAATACAGTTTTGTCTGGAGGCACATACTTCAAAATATTACTATAGCAAGTGTTACATTACGTCATACTAAATAGCTAACGCCCTCTTGTTTTTGTGCCCCTATGTAAAAGAAAGGATTAAGCTAATGTTTTGTACATAAAAATACGGGGAATTCAAGTAGTAATTATAGTACAATGCAATTTTATCTGGAGGCATATAAATACAAAAAAAATCACTATGCCAAGCGTTACATTATGTCATACTAGACAGCCTACGACCTCTGTTTTTAGCGCCAACATGTAAAAGAATGAGTTAACATACAAAATTATATACATAAAAATACAGTGAATTCATATAACAATTATAATGAAATACAGTTTTGACTGGAGCCAAGTAAATTTAATAATCATTATGACAAATGTTACCTTAAACCCTTCTGTCCTAGAACACCATTTTAGTTTGAACCCTTATGTTTTATGCTTCTTGAACAACCGCGATTACAAATTGCACTCTATATTGTACACAGTTCGGAATGTTTTCATATACTTTTATCATCGAAAAGAGAAAACTGTTATTTATAATTACACTAACATACGCTTTTTTTATAACGTTCAACACAAAACACCTACGGATTCTGCACTGTAGATAACTGTGTGTCTGGTTAATTATTATACGTTACGTAAAATAGAGTTAGCTGAATTTAAATAATTTTGATACAAGGAGCGCTCAGTAAGTAATGGAACACTTTTTTCCTCGGCCAGTTTTGATTGAAAAAATATGGAATTTGTTGCGGAACATCGTGGAATATTCCCACTTCAGCCTCTATCATTCCATGAAGTTCCAATAAGTGGCGGTGCTACACGTAGCTTTCGAAATAGTGTCTGTAATGGAGGTGCTTTCCAACCAGAGAGCTGTCATTGAATTTCCTTTGGCCGGAAACCAGAACATCTCAGAATGTCTACGGAGACATGGCAGTAGACAAAAGCACGTTGAGTCGTTGAGCGAGGCGTCTGTCATCATCACAACAAAATCGCGCAGAACTGTCCGATCTCACGCGTGTAGGCCGGTCGCACACAGCTGTGACTCCTGCAATGTTGGAACGTGCGAACACACTCGAGGTCACAATCGAACACCTCGTTGCTCAACTGTACGTCTCTGTCGGTATTGCTGACACACTCGTCCACCAGTTGGGATACTCAAAGGTGTGTACCCGCAGGATTCCTCGCCGTCCTACGGAAGACCATAAAGGGCAACGACGGACCATTTGTTTCCGCATTCCGCGGAAAGTGGTACGTGGATGTTGGTGAGGTTGTTATTGATGCAGCAAGAAGACATTGGCTCCGACGTCGACCAGTAGAGCAGTACCATCTGGGCATAGAGACTCTCCCAGCCACGTGGTATAGTGCCGTCGCACTGAACGAAGAATATTTTGGAAAATAGGGTTTTTTAGCCAAAAGTGTGGGGAATAGTATGGTGTATTAGATTCCTGAAAAAAACCATTCTGCTTTTTGAAAAAAGTGTTGCATTACTTATTCAACGCCCCTCGTATTTATGGGATTCTGACTGTAATTAAGTATCCATTGTCCATTACACGATACACGTAAATTAATATGGTACATTTCTAAATCACTCCTGTACAAAGCTTCATCGCATTCACAAATTTCACTGCCCTAGGCACTTTTCGTAGATTCCTTACGCCAGATAGAGCAGTATGCATGTTTCGTTGGTAGGTCGTCTGATTCTTCGGGGAAACCAGGCGTGTTCAAACTGAATATCGCTTAATAAATAGTAAAATATACTGAAGTGAGTGTGACAGTAGTAATAGTATGTGTAAAAATGTCTGATGTCGATCAGCAAAAGTGGGATACAGAGACAATGTACTTAACTTTTTACGTATGTAACATTGATTTTGTCCACGGATGAATTGTATCACTGTTACCCATTTCGGAACACGAGAATATTCATGACACTACCTTCAAAATTTATTGCATGACATCTTGTAAAAAATCATGAAAAATTATTATTTTAGGTTATAATTTTTTTCTGCCAGATTATAGTCTTAGCCGAAACTACTGGCACAAATCAAATAATTATATAAAACCGCATCGTTAATTGGTTTTCATGAAGCGGTTCAGTAATCAAATAAAATATGAGGAGCCCAATTCGCGATTTTTTTCACTTTTAATGTATTTAAAGAACCTGAAACTTGCCCGTATCAAAATAATGGTTAATACAAGTACTAACCAATCTGTGGTATCATGTTTGCTTTGACTGGATGTTGGTTCTACAGGTGTCTGAGGCAAATTTGGAACATTGAGAGAGGTGTTTGTACTTTGGTGAGGTTGTGTATTTTACCGGGACACTATTGCGCCACATCACTGCACTCGGAGCATATTTTGACGGATGGAGTTGTTGTGGATATTGGCTGTAGATGACACTTTCAAGATCCGCTGGTATACTTTAGCAAGTGCATCCTCAATAACTAGCTGGTAGGCAAATCTTACAAGCTCACACCCAGCGTAGGGTCAGAAGGCTCGATCATTCTGTATCAGAGGCGTCTTCAATTAGATATGTAAATTAACCAGTTACGAACAAATGTGATTAACGAGACCATGCTACTGTTCACAGGTGTTATTAGTTTTCTACGTCTTTTGTCCGTTCTAGGAGGAGAGGAAGGAACTTGGTTATACCGTAACAGTGTCCTTCCAGGTTCTGGATGAGGAACATCGAAGAAATCGAAGGAAGTCAATTGGCGTATCCTCGAAGTGGTTTGGAGAGCTAGGCAAAAATCAAGATAACTGGACAGGAATTTTTATTGTCTCGTCCAAAATAAGAGGTCTCTGTTCTTTAGCCTTTGACCCACTTCTCTTTATTGTTTTCTTTCCTTTTTAAACCAGGTCATCGTGGGTACTGCTTGTGCCATCTCGAGATCCTATTCTACAGAAGTCCACAATTTGAATATTCGTCGTTTGAATTTTGTTTTTCCTTTTTGACAATCTAACTCATAGTGATTTTTATACAGCGTGGCGGAAATGAAACTGCGTAATATATTTCATGCAACTTCAGACAGGAAACCCAGTTTACATCACTCCACTTGGGGTGGATGATGAAAGCAGGTTTGCCTACCGTAAGGTTCGTGATCGTATGGGCCAGTTTTATTCTGACTAAACTGTGTATGCGGGAAGACATTTGTAGGACTGCCTAACTGCTGAAATAACTTGCCCGACATCGTACCCCAGAAACGACGCAACAACAACCAGCCAAGATCTATTGTACGAGGCATGTCCAGAAAGTACGTGTAATGTATCCTTAATAGGCTGTTTTTTTGGGAGGGGGAATGGCAACACTCAGTAGTAGAGAGGGGGGGGGGATCCCCCGACCAGAGCGAGCATCAC
Source organism: Schistocerca cancellata (assembly GCF_023864275.1). NCBI lineage: Eukaryota > Metazoa > Arthropoda > Insecta > Orthoptera > Acrididae > Schistocerca > Schistocerca cancellata. The sequence goes on from NC_064628.1 coordinate 431,910,738, forward strand.
CTGACAGTACGCCTAGAAGCAGCCCGATCTACACTCTTGCAGTACGTGAATTCACGTCATAGTGTCGAACTGCGTGAAAGATGCCGGTAAGAAATCCCGCCAAGTACCTGCCACGTGCTGTGATCCGCTTCCTACTCGCGGAAGGAATAACACCTACACAAATTTTTTCGCGAATCAAAACAGTTTACTGCGAAGGTGTTATGAATTGAACTAGTCTGTTTAAGTAGCGTATGGAGTTCGGTTGAGCCTGAACAAATTCTCATGACGAACGGAGGACTGGGATACATTCCATTTTGACTCATCAGTTTGTGCAAAAAACCGCGGAAACTGTTCATTAAGAACGATTATTGACAGTGAATGAAATTTCTGTGATGTTACCGCAGCTCTCCAGAACTCTCTTATACGAGACGTTCACAGAAACGCTGGGGTACTGGAAGCTGTGCTCAAGATGAGTCCACAAACAGCTGACAGAGCAGCACAAGAAAAATCGAGTCACTAGCGCCCACGAGTATCTTGAACGACATGGATTGGAAGATAAGGATTTTCCGAGCTCTATTGTGACTGGAAATGAAACGTGGGTGGCTCGATACACTCCTGAGACAAAAAGGCAGTAGTCACAGAGGCGTCACACCAATGCACCATCTACCAAATAGTTCAAAAACACAATTTCTTGCAAAAAAAATCATGGTCTCATTGTTTTTTCACCCAAAAGGCATCATTTTGGCCGAATTTATGCCTCGTATGTCTCTGACTTGCGCCTTCAGATTATAGTCTTTTCACCTCCCTGAAGGCACACATGAGTAGAATTAAATTTTCAACCGACGAGCTGGGGCAGAAAGACATTCCGAAGTGGGGCAAGGAGCTGAAGGGAGAGTTCTTAGAGGAGGTCAAAAAGAGGTTTTTGCTATGGTTCACCACTGCATTGAATGGGATGGCAATTATGTGGAAGAATAGTCAACAAGTGTATCAACAACAACCTGTATTTTTTTCTTCAAATAACCATTGTTTCAAAAAATATAACGATCTAGGAGATTTACTTTCTGAACGTGCCACGTATCATTCACTCAATTATACCACTTTGTGCGCTCATTAATTTAGCATCTAGTACAGCGGGTAAGTACTCTTCAGCTATGCGTCGAATAAGTCGTCAACTCTGATCTGCTTCAAGACAAGCGGAAACGGACACATTTACTGTGCTTATAAACGGTCGTAGGTTAAGATTAAACACAGCCTCATCCTGTTGTTCGTACCATATTAAATAGGGAGTTTCCATAATGTGTAAGATAAATCCTGGAACTGTAAATCCCTTTCGGCATGGTCTCAACTGGAGCACATATCGCTGCGAGCTCTGCCAAAGGCCATCATTCCATTGCAGAAACGAACGAAACCTATAATTTTATTGATAACAACTGTCTAACACATGAAGTGGCATAAAGTGTACATTCAGAACGAGAGATATGTATGGTTTGGAGTTTCTGATCGAAATTGGTGTTCGGTAAAAAGGAAGGCATACTATATCTCAATTTTCGTTGATTGTGAGGATATCAGGGACGGAGCACAAGCTCGGATTAGGCAAGGATAACATCCTTCCCAAAAGAAACAATCGTGGCAACCGTTCTAACTGATTTAAGAAAACCACGGAAAAACTAAACTTGAATTGTCAGACGGGGATGTGAACCGTATATTTTTACAATTGCAAGTCTAATTCGCTAAGCACTGCGCCATTTCATTCTCTTGGTGTAAGGTCAGACGTGTTACTTTGTGGACGTGCTTTTCTGTATCCGTGTAAGTGCCGGCCGGAGTGGCCGAGCGGTCCGCAGGTTCGAATCCTGCCTCGGGTGTGGATGTGTGTGATGTCGTTAGGTTAGTTAGGTTTAAGTAGTTCTACGTTCTAGGAGACTGATGACCTCAGAAGTTAAGTCCCATAGTGCTCAGAGCCATTTGAACCATCCGTGTAAGTAAATACTAACTTTATTTAGGCAGAAACTTGTTTGAGGAGAAGCAAAAAATAAAATCTGCTATTGTTAGTTAGCATGAAATGTTTATGATGTAATAATCTTACTCCGAGATAGGAATAAGACAGCGGGGAGACGATTCTCATTCCAAATTGTCTGGAGAGCGTCGCTCAGGATCAGATTCACGTTCTCTTTTGTTGCTGGCATTAGCTGTTTCCACCCCAACGATTAATTGTTCATAAAGTTCTACCGTGTTCCTAAACATTAACCGAGGTACGTGGCGCACATATTGGGGCTCTCTGATCGCTGTTTAGGGAGGAGCTGCATTCAGATCCCCATCCCGTCGTTTTGTCTTACGTTTCTCCAAATTTCGTCAGATTATTGCTGAGATGGTTCCTTCTGCGTGGCCATGAAAGATTCCCTCTCTCATGCTTGAGCGACTCAGAAAATGGCTCTGAGCACTATGGGACTTAACATCTGAGGTCATCAGTCCCCTAGAACTTACAACTACTTAAACCTAACTAACCTAAGGACATCACAAACATCCATGCCCGAGGCATGATTCGAAACTGCGACCGTAGCGGTCGCGCGTTTCCAGACTGAAGCGCTTAGAACCGCTCGGCCACTGCGTCCGGCTGAGTGACTCAAATAGTGCTCCGTCTGTTATTACATGTTTTCTTACATTGTATTACATTGTATATAAAGCACCACCTCGGATGCTGTTGAGAAACGGTTTGCTTTCCACTGTCGGTTACATTCACTGAAGAGCCGCTAGTAACACGTGCCTTAGGCCATGCCTAGTGCTTTGGTACACTTGAAGGTCCTAGGCAGCTGTCATCTGAGGATGTTCGACGAGCATAACCGGAAGCGGAAAGCTAAGCTTTTCCTAACAACATATATCGTAAAATCATTAACTGCTGTGGGAGCTCAATGCATAACAAGCACAACATTATTTCATTTCCATAACTGCCAACCACTGAGTACGGTAGCGCAGTTATCAAAAAAGTGAAGTCCTTTCGAAAAGAACAGCGTTTAAGTTGATGTCCGTAAGTCACTATTAAGATTTTCCGTGGTTTTCTAAATCACTTGATGGGGCAGGCTTGGGTTGTCTCTTTCAGAAGAGCACGATAACTTCCTCCCACTGTCCTTTTACAAGCTGTGCCTATGCTCAGTCCTGATAAATTCAGCGTCGTAAAGCTGACCTTATATCTTCCAAGGAAGAACGTCTGGGCTGAATTTAATTTACCAAGAAACAGTAAACATAATTCGCAAAGCAATATTTTCCACCAAGGGATAAATACTGCACAGTAAATAACTCAAAATATTTAAGAGATGCCTAAAACAAACTTCTTTAAAGAGATTGTTAAACAATACATTCTATGAAGTGAAGGATTGGAGAGTAGGCATTTGGCATACATTGGAAGACGAATAAGAAGTATACCAAGTGGGCTGTCAATGGGTATTCGCATTCAGGAGGGAGCCGTGCTATGGTGGTCGGTGCAGTTGTGCAAAGCCACTGTGCCAGGGTGGCGTAGTGGTTAGCGCATATACCCAGTCATCAGGAGACCCGGGTTCGATTTTCAGCCGTTGTATGAATTTCCATTCGTCAATTGTGTTTGCATGTGTACATCATAGATGTTTGACATTTGAAAAGATTCAAATGGTTCAAATGACTCTGAGCACTATGGGACTTAACATCTGAGGTCATCAGTCCCATAGACTTAGAACTACTTAAACCTAACTAACCTAAGGACATCACACCCATCCATGTCCGAGGCAGGATTTGAACCTGCGACCGTAGCGCGTTCCAGACTGAAGCGCCTAGAACCGCTCGGTCGCACCGTCCGGCTTTGAAAAGGTGTCTGGAACTATTTAGTTTCATTTAAGACAAATAATTAATAGTAATACACCTGTCCTTTCACTTTTTTGACCTTATGCTAAAGTTTTGCAATGTATAGTACTGTCGTATTCTTTTTCTCACCTCAATGTCTCGTTCATAAGGAGGAATGCTGAAGAGTTTTTCAGGCAAGCAAACTGGAAATAACGGTACGCCAAATGAAAACCAAATTATCTTCGTAACGCTCTTGATGTCAGTTGATAGCGTGTGTAGTGTGCGTAGGGATTGATTTTCAGAAATGAATGGCATGCTTCACTAGCTTCAAAACAACTTTTTATGCCAGAATATACAGGGTGTTACAAAAAGGTACGGCCAAACTTTCAGGAAACATTCCTCACACACAAATAAAGAAAATATTTTATGTGGACGTGTGTCCGGAAACGCTTAATTTCCATGTTAGAGTTCATTTTAGTTTCGTCCACCTACGCTCAATGGATCACGTTATCATGATTTCATACGGGATATTCTACCTGTGCTGCTAGAACATGTGCCTTTACAAGTACAACACAACATGTGGTTCATGCACGATGGAGCTCCTGCACAATTCAGTCGAAGTGTTCGTACGCTTCTCAACAACAGATTCGGTGACCGATGGATTGGTAGAGGCGGACCAATTCCATGGCCTCCACGCTCTCCTGACCTCAACCCTCTTGACTTTCATTTATGGGGGCATTTGAAAGCTCTTGTCTACGCAACCCCGGTGCCAAATGTAGAGACTCTTCGTGCTCGTATTGTGGACGGCTGTGATACAATACGCCATTCTCCAGGGCTGCATCAGCGCATCAGGGATTCCATGCGACGGAGGGTGGATGCATGTATCCTCGCTGACGGAGGACATTTTGAACATTTCCTGTAACAAAGTGTTTGATGTCACGCTGGTACGTTCTGTTGCTGTGTGTTTCGATTCCATGATTAATGTGATTTGAAGAGAAGTAATAAAATGAGCTCTAACATGGAAAGTAAGCGTTTCCGAACACATGTCCACATAAAATATTTTCTTTCTTTGTGTGTGAGGAATGCTTCCTGAAAGTTTGGCCGTACCTTTTTGTAACACCCTGTATAAACAAGACAGTATTGTGCACTAAGAATACACCGAACGTGGTTGTACTGTTTTAAACAGACTAGCCTCGTATCCAGGCAGTCGGACGCTCTAATCCCCAATTCGGCGATCCTGATTTAGGTGTTTCGTGGTTTTCCAAATTTACTTCAGGCAATTCGCAGTACGATTCATAAAACACGGCCACGGCTGATTACTTGTCACACCCTTGTCAGACTAGACCTGTAACCATATGTGAAGTACTCTGTATGCGAATTGATTCTAAAACTGGAATACTATGACATGTCCAAAATGGTTTGAAAAGTGATACTACAACTACTACCAACACCATTACCAACACGACCACAACCACCGGCACCACTACTTCCCTACCCATCCCCCTCCCTCCCTGATATCTCTTCAATGACAAGGTACCTGCAGAGTTTGCAGAGGAGAAGGACTGCTGAAAAACGGAATCAATAGGCGGTAGAATTGCATCAACTCGCTGCAAAATAATTGCAGTTATCTACGTACACGTTCAGTTCTGGCTAAGTTGTTAATTGTGGATGTTTTATTTATTTTTTGTTAAATGGTAAACACATCGTTTCTCAGGAACTTATGAAGTCACCGTTGAATAGTAAGCTCCCTCGATCGCTCCCTGACTTTAAACTTTTTGTCAAAAACTGATATTTATTCCCATACTTTAAATTTAAAAAAAAAATATCTTAAATTACAGGCAGAATCGTAGTTTTAGCCTGAAACAAATTAGAAAATGGTGATAGACCCAACTTAAAAAAACTTATCAGCTGAAAACCGTATTTAATTGTGGAAATTACAGTTAAATCCAGAACTGCGATTAGATGCAGTTTCTGCAAGAAATTAGAATATACGTGAGCATCATTTCTGTTTTATTGCACTGATTGTCTATTTCACCCAAGGCTAAATAAATTGTATATTTTTATTTGTTAGGGTATCTAATTAAAGATCATAATAGCTGTGAAAATTTCATAACTTTTAAAGACGTTCCAAAAAAATGAAAATGCGTTTTACATAAATAAACTTTTCATTGAAAATATTACTAGAGGTTTACCTATGTATAGTAATTCTGTCTGGCCTTGAAATAAACTTTCGGAACAAGGAAGCCTATACGAAGAGCTCTTGAGAAAATGGTCTTTTCATCATGGAAACTACCTGGACAGTACGTTAACAGACTCCATTATTGTTATTTAACACATTGCTAGACATTTTTGACATATTTTGTTTTCTTCCTCGAGAGTGAAGATCGGGCTGCCTCAAGGCTTACTTTATGACTTTTACAGAATTAATGGTTGCATTAAATGAATAATATTGCTTAATTCTCTTATTTACATTTTTTTCTTTTCTTGTTCTTGTTCTTGGACTTGTTCTTGTTCGTACATGCATTAGCCTATGCAGCCTGTTACGAACGTTGTTTAGTATTCACGGAGTTGGTTCTTCCATCTCTTCTCCTATGCAGCCCGTTACGAACGTTGTTTATTATTCACGGTGCTGGTTCTTCCATCTCTTCTCTAGCCTTCCAGCTGCCCTTTCATATTTGGTTCACATGTATTAAATTTTAGGGAACTGACAGTTATCTGATCCTAAGTAGTTTACCCATTTTGTTTAGTAATACTGGTTGTTTTCGCTTATATTACAATTTGTATTTGTAAGTCGGCCCTTATTTTGTATTAATTTTCCTTTGTGTTCTTGAATAAGTTGCCATTTATCTTAAAAATCTCAACTTTTATTCTTTTTCGTTGGTTACATTCCACGCTTCATTGTCATACAACAAAGTGGGAATAGCCACAGTTTTATAGAATTTGCCATAATCTCTCTTTTCACTTTACTTTCTTTTATTTTTTGCAAAATATGATCCTGACAAAATTATACCCTCGTATTTTAGTGCCTAACATCCGTTTCATCGTGAAATATGGAATACATCCTAAGGAATTAAGTGATTTTTACCTTTACATTGATTTCTTGTCAATTACTATTTTACAGCTAATAAGTTCTATGCGTTCATATGCCATGACTTTGGAGTTGTTCATTGAGATACTAAGATTATGTATGTATTTCAGTTACCTGGTGTAATTCATGAGCGGCTGTTTGTAAGGATTTCTCACTATCACCTGCTATTACCAGATTCGCCAGCGAAGAAAAAAGTCATTACAAAATTCTCATAAGCGATTTTTGCGTGTAATTGCTAATTTTTTTACATTCATCGCCGTAACAAGTCATCCACATACAAATTAAAAAGTATTGAGAACATGCTGCACCCTTGCCGTACATCTGACTTCTTCAACTCATGCAATGGCTATTTCTTAGCTTCTCTGCATGCTTCTACACTCATGCTCATAAATTAAGGATAATTGCATAATGTGGTGCCACACAACGTGGCACTACACAGAACTGGCGCTAATAGCATAGGCACATAGGGAACACACGTCACAGGTCTGTAAGTCCACGGTATTGGTGATAAGTTGAGAAAACCGTCCCGAAACACATGTGCTACAAAACGCCACTGTTTCTTGCGCATGTACCCTGACATCAATATGGGATATGATCACCATGCACAAGTACACAGGCCGCAGAACGGGTTGGCACACTCTGGATCAGATGGTCGAACAGCTGCTGGGGTATAGCCATTTTTGCACCAGTGCCTGTCGGAGCTCCTGAAGTGTCCTTGGGGTTTGAAGACGTGCAGAGATACGTCGACCGAGAGCATCTCAGACGTGCTCGAAGGGGTTTAGGTTTGGAGAACAGGCAGGCCATTCCATTCGCCTGATATCTTCTGTTTCAAGGTATTCCTCCACGATGGCAGCTCGGTGGGGCCGTGCGTTATCATCCATCAGGAGGAAGGTGGGACCCATTGTACCACTGAAAAGGTGGGGATTCTGGTGCAAAAGGACGTCCCGATACGCCTGACCTGTTACAGTTCCTCTGTCATAGACATCCAGGGGTGTACGTGCACCAACCATAATCCCACCCCACAGCATCAAACCACGACCTCCATACAGATCCCTTTCAAGGACATTAAGGGGATGGTATCTGGTTCCTGGTTCACGCCAGATGAAAATCCGGCTAGAATCACTGTTCAGACTACACCTGGACTCGTCCTCAAACATAAACTGGGACCACTGTTCCAATGACCATGTACTGTGTTCTTTGTACCAGGCTTTACGGGCTCTCCTGTGACCAGGGGTCAGGGGAGTGCACCTTGCAGGTCTCCGAGTGAATAAACCATGTCTGTTCAGTCGTCTGTAGACTGTGTGTCTGGAGACAACGTTCCAGTGGCTGCAGTAAGGTCCCGAGCAAGGCTACCTGCAGTACTCTGTGGCCGTCTGCGGGCACTGATGGTGAGATGTCGGTCTGCTTGTGGTGTTGTACACTGTGAAAGTCCTGTACTGTAGTGCTTGGACATGTTTCCTGTCTGTTGGAATCGTTCCCATAATCTTGAGATTACACTTTGTGGCACACGGAGGGCCCGTGCTATGACCTGCTGTGTTTGACCAGCTTCCAGTCATCCTAGTATTCTACCCCTCATAATGTCATCAATATGTGTTCTTTGAGCCATTTTCAATACACAGTCACTGTAAACGTCTGCACACTTACTCGCTGCACCGTGCTCTGACATGCACCAACACACGTCTGCGTATGCGGACTGCTGCCAGCGCCACCGTGAGACGACCGCAGGTCAAACGCACTGCATGGTCATACCCCGAGGTGATTTAAACCTGCGAACCTCCCACCAGAGCGTTGTTTCACCATGTATCAGCATTATCCTTAATTTATGAGCATGAGTGTATGTACTTCTCTCAGATGTAGCAGCAGACCTGTTTGTTCCACATTATGCAACTTATTTAGGATTAACCTTAAAAAATATTTCACTAGTGTGTGTAAATATAAGGGGAATTTCTGTTTGATACTACAGGTACTTTTCGAGTGCTTGGCTAACGGCAGATATGTTATGTGTCCATAACTTTTCTCGAAAACCTAGTTTACTCTTCTAGCCAGATAGTTTGACCCTGGGTAGTGGAAGTCCTCACTCCACTTACACATTATTCTTGTTTTGACATTTGTTTAACACATTTGGAAATTTGTGGTAAGGTCTTATGGGACCAAACCGCTGAAGTCATCGTTCCCTAAGCTTACGCGCTACTTAATCTAAATCTAAGGACAACACACACCCATGCCCGAGGGAGTACTCGAACATCTGACGGGGGAAGCCGCCCGGGCCGTGACAAGACGCCTCAGACCTATAGCATGTTTAAAAATCTTTTATTTTTTATTTCAGACTATGGATACAGGGTATTATTATAGGTCCAAAGAAACTGATCGAGTAGAGAAACCAATAAATAATACCAATAGAAGTGGGTCCAGAAATCAATGGTTTCTACGATAAGACGTAAGCACAAATGTAGTCATATCAGTGTTACAATACTTTCAATGTCTAAGGCTATTTTCATTTAGAAACACGGATAGTGAGATGTAAATTACAAAGTGATAACTCTCCTCGTTTCAATTTATCATAATTCCGTGTACCTAAGTACAGTGCTGATAAATAGCGTTCGCCAGTATGTTCGCCAGTGTCAGGTCACCTTGGTACCCCAACTTAAAACCCATTGGTCTTTTTATGAGGGGCGTATTTAAAAGCGTTGGTATATTCCAGCACTGTTGGTAGTGTCGATAAACTACGGGAACAAATTGCATATGGTTGTCAGTCCATTCGGAACATGTCTGGGATTTTTGAACATGTACGGGCTTTGATCAGGAGCTCTGCTGAAGCCAGTCTTCACATGAACCAAGGCTTTGTGGGAAAACAGTAATGAGAAAAAAAGTAAATTCCGTTTAATGAGAATGGTGATTGACTCATTATGAAGTTCCGTTTATTCGTGACACAATTATAACCGTTTCCTGCCCACAAAGGCCATTTTGAGATGCAACAATACGGGAAAAAAGATTATGCTATGATCTTAAAACAAGTAAAAGTATTTTTAATAGATCGACTTGTGAGTTAAGCGATGTGACATTATATATGGATCATACCTATGGGCGGCATTTGGTGAATACACGCCCATGCGTTTAACTAAACACAATACCAGAACATCAAGGAATTACACACATCAAAAAAAGTTTTGCATCACCTCGGTTTCGAGAGTTCCGTAACCTGTACAGAAAATTGGAATAGAGATCAACTTAAACGTCATTTCCGCCTTTTTTTATTGCTCATGAAACCCAAACAATGCATGTAGTACCACCAATACAGCGAGACCTTCAGAGGTGGTCGTCCAGATTGCTGGACACACCGGTACCTCTAATACCCAGCAGCACGTCCTCTTGCATTGATGCATGACTGTATTCGTCGTGGCATACTATCCACAAGTTCATCAAGGCACTGTTGGTCCAGATTGTCCCACTTCTGAACTTGCCTCCAAACACGTTTTACGATTATGTGGTTGAAGGCATATGCGACACTCATCGGTGAAGAGAAAGTGATGCCAATCCTGAGCGGTCCATTTGGCATGTTGTTGAGCCCATCTGTACCGCGCTGCATGGTGTCGTGGTTGCAAAGATGGATCTCGCCATGGACGTCGGGAGTGAAGTTGCGCATCATGCAGCCTATTGCGCTATTGCGCACAGTTTGAGTCTTAACACGACGTCCTGTGGTTGCACAAAAAGCATTATTCAACATGATGGCGTTGCTGTCAGGGTTCCTCAGAGCCATAATCCGTGCATAGCGGTCATCAACTGCAGTAGTAGCCCTCGGGCGGCCTGAGCGAAGCATGTCAGCCGGCCGGAGTGGCCGAGCGGTTCTAGGCGCTAGTCTGGAACCGCGGGACTGCTACGGTCGCAGGTTCGAATCCTGCGTCGGGCATGGATGTGTGTGATGTCCTTAGGTTTAAGTAGTTCTAAGTTCTAGGGGACTGATGACCACGGCTGTTAAGTCCCATAGCGCTCAGAGCCATTTGAACCATTTGAGGCATGTCATCGACAGTTCCTGTCTCTCTGTATCTCCTCCATGTCCGAACAACATCGCTGTGGTTCACTCCGAGACGCCTGGACGCTTCCCTTGTTTAGTGCCCTTCCTGGCACAAAGTAACGATGCGGACGCGATCGAGCCGCGGTATTGACCGTCTAGACATGTTGAACTACAGACAACCTCCTTCCTGGTGGAATGAGGAACTGATTGCCTGTAGGACCCCCTCCGTCTAGTAGGCGCTGCTCATGCATGGTTGCTTACATCTTTGGGCGGGTTTAGTGACATCTCTGAACATCAAAGGGACTGTGTCTGTGATATAATATCCACAGTCAACATCTGTCTTCAGTTCTGTGAACCGGGATGATGCAAAACCTTTTTTGATGTGTGTAATATTATTTCCCTCCTTTAGTATATATAAACTTATGCTGTTTTATTGCTGGCGTAGATATTCTCTTAAAATCTCACACTGGATTTGCATCCGGGAGAAAGACGGTTCAAATCCCTGTCTGGCTATTCAAATTCAAGTTTTCCGTGATTTCCTAAATCGCTCCAGGCAAATACCGGGATGGTTCCTTCGAAAAGGGCACGATCGATTTCCTTCCCCATCCTTGAAATATTCCGAGGCTGTGCACCGTCTCTAGTGAGCGCGCTTTCGACGGGACGCAAACTCAAATGTTCCTCTCTTCCTTCGTTCCTAAATCTCAGGTCAAAGGACCTGTCTGTCTGGCCGATACAGCTTTTTTTCGCTGTGACGGCATGATATATTATAGAGTTCGAACTTCCCATAGTTATTTTTGTATGGTAAGTTATGAGACACTCTTATTTTTATATTATAGTAGCGAAGCAAGCAAAGCTTTGCATTTACTAAATATGTATGGGAATAGTATAAACGCCCTACTCTCCTTCTCCCCCGTCTTTCTGTCATTTCCTCCTCCCCCTCTCTTTCCGTCCTCTTCCTCCCTCTCTTTGTCCATCTCGTCCTCCTCCGCCTCCTCCTCTTCCTGTCTCATCTCCTTGTCCCCCCCCCTCCCCTCCAATGTCTCTCTCCTTCGCCTTCTCACCCCTCTCTCTGTCCGGTTTCTTCTTCGCCCCCTCCCTATCCATTTCCTCTTCCCCACTCTTTCTTTGACCTTGAGCCTTGAAGTTTGGAAGGTAGGAGTCGAGGTACTGGCAGAAGTGAAGCTGTGGGGACGGGGCGTGAGTCGTGCTTGGGTAGCTCATGTGGTAGAGCACTTGTCCGCGAAAAGCAGAGGTCCCGAGTTCGAGTCTCGTTTTGGCACACAGCTTTAATCTGCCAGGAAGTTTCACCTTGAGCCATGTTTATTGTTTCTGGAAACTAAACTTCGATTGTGAAATGAATTCACTTAAGATGAATCGTTAAATCGGTTGATATCATTAATATAAGGCGTGCAGAAAAACCTCTCGAACTGCTGTATCTGCGAGGATAGTAGCTTCAATGACAGTATTCATCAAAGTCTTAATCTGTGAACGGGTATTAGTGCAAAGTTACGACTGATTCCGATTGCATTGTACAGTAGTATTCTGATGGTAAATCGATAACCGCTAAATACAACAGCCGCGCGGGGTAGGCGCGCGTTGTAGGGCGTCTTCCCATGGTTCGCGGGGCTCTCCCCGTCGGAGGTTCGAGTCCCCCCTCGGGCATGGGTGTGTGTCCTTAGCGTAAGTTAGTTTAGGTTAGATTAAGTAGCGTGTGAGCTTAGGGACCGATGACCTCAGCAGTTTGATCCCATAGTACTTACCACAAATTTACAATTTCCATAAATACAGCATTTCTCGTACCTCTTAAAACTGATTGCAATGAAAAAAATAAAACGGTGCACTGCTGTGTATACAGGTTTTGTTTAAAACTACGCAAGGAGAAAGAATATGTGTGGATGAATCAATTTTGTTAATGGTCTAAATGCACTGATGTGTACGTTAAAACTGACTGCGAAAAAGAACACGAAACCACAAATTTCATAGCAGACCACTTTCTGTTTCGCAGTCAGTTTTACCTGAAAATCTGTACACTGTTGTGTAAAAAAATATATATAGCCATATCCGTTTGAATGTCAATAGAGGGAATGTGTTTGTTGCAGGAAGCTAATGCAAGTAGTTTACGAGTTATCGTGTTATGAAAATTGCAAACATAGAACTACTTAGATCAGTGGTCCCATCCTCGGGCTAATTACCCCCTCATGGGTAAAAATAAAGTTTTCTGGGGGGTGAAAACTTAACGATTCGATTCCTTTTCATAAAACAATACATTGTCCATTGTAGGCTGTATTGCGCTTTATTAAACCCGTGCTATTAGCTAGTTTCGGCAGTGAGCCTCAAGCACATTTGCTATGTCATGTGTTACATATCTTGCTCTTCACACAATGAGCACCGAGCGAGGTGGCGCAGTGGCTAAAACATTGGACTCGCATTCGGGAGGATGACGGTTCAGTCCCGCGTCTGGCCATCCTGATTTAGGTTTTCCGTGATTTCCGTAAATCGCTCCAGGCAAATGCCGGGATGGTTCCTTTGAAAGGGCACGGCCGACTTCCTTCCCCGTCCTTCCCTAGTTCGATGAGACCGACGACCTAGCTGTCTGGTCTCCTCCCCCAAACAACCCAACCTCAACGCAACACAATGAGCACGTAGGTACGAGGAAGGTAACCGTGAAGTGACCATGGCTAACAGAAGTAGCACTTCAGTTGATCGTCGAAAGAGGTACGTACAAAAATACTCAGGGAAATTCAGGAATATACAAATACAGCGTCCGGCAATAAAACCTCCCGCATTTGACGTAGCCGACGTGCGAGTTGTAGTGAGGATACTGATGTGGAGTGCGTTTTGTTTGAAAGCGGTGTACGTACCATATTCTGTGGGCGCCATGGTGCGGCTTGGTGAGCGTCGTGCATCTGTTGTGGAGGAGTTTATTCGTTATGTTGGTCCTGTGATCAGTACTCACCAAGCGCTTCGGAGGCGATTCGAACTTGGCCGACATGATCGTATTCCGGACAGAAAAACTATTCAGCTATGGGTGTCAAACTTTAGAAATAAAGCCGGAAAATGTGGCGCGTGTGAGGTGTTTCTGTGCAACAATCACTAATGTGTTCAGCACTTAAACATGCAGCTGCACTGGGAATATGTGATAAGAGTGTAAGAAAAACTCTTCATGGAGCACTTCATATGCACCTCTTCAAAATGATGGTTATTCAGGAATTAAGTGAAAGAGATTTTGAAACTATCATAGCGGCGTGTAAGTAAATTTTTCAAAACACTCCACCTGACGTCTTGTTTATTTCTTGGGATGAGGCTGATTTCCACTTATCAGGAACTGGGCTGCAGAAAACCATCGTGAAATTCGTCAGCGACCATTACACACCCCTCACATGACGTTATTGTTACGTGCTAGAGACCTTCCTTCAGTCTAGTCTAAATCAGTATACCGCACATCATGAAGATCAAGAAGTATGGTTCCTCTCGGTGTTCTATGGAAATGTCGCACGAGTTGGTTACTGGTCATCTAGTCTCTTTGCGAGAATACATTGGTCGGCCCTCAAGTTCGCCTGATTTATCGCCTTGTGATTTTTTTCTTTGGGGACACTTAAAGGCTCTAGTGTACAAACATCGTCCCATAACACTGCAAGCACTTTAAGAGGCCATCACCCAAGAAGTAGCAGCCATTCCAAGAGAAATGATGCGAAGAAGTATAGAGAACCTTCGGGATAGACTTCGTCAATGTGTCGACAACGGAGGACGTCATTTAGCAGATATTTTTATAACCAAATATTCCAAAACGGCAAAATATTATTTTTTATAAATAAAAGTAATTTTTCTCTATCACAGCTAGTTTTTCTTTGACAACCTATTAAAATAAATGGGTTTTTATTCCGGACCCTGTACATGTCATTTTGGAGTGAAATAAATCGGAAGGGCAAGGAAGCTAAGGCGAAATGGCCGCATGTAAAATGTGAAGAAGTCGACAAAAAATGATTATCGGAAGGACTGAATCAGCATATAGAAAAATCAAGACAAGCTCTGGTAACCTTAAAAGTAAGGACGGTAACATTAAGAGTTAAATGGGAATTTCACTGCTAAACGGTGAGAGTACGTCGAAGACCTCCGTGAAGAGGACGACTTGTCTGATGACGTGATAGCAGAAACAGGAGTCGACAGGAAAGAGATAGAGGAGCCAGTGTTAGAGTCAGGTATTAAAGGAGCTTTGGACGAGTTAAGATCCATTAGGCAGAAGCGACAGATAACGTTCAGTTGAAATTTCTAAAATCGTTGGGGTAAGTAGCAACGAAACGGCTATTCACGTTGTTGTGTAGAATATATGACCCTGGCGATATACCATCGGACTTTTGGAATAAAATCATCCACATAATTACGAAAATAGCAATAGCTGACAAGTGATAGAATTATCGCACAACCAGCCGGACAACTAATGCATCCAAGTTGCTTACAAGAAAAATGTACAGAAGAATAGAAAAGAAAACTGAATATCTGTCAGATTACGATCAGTTTGGCTTTATGAAAGGTAAAGGGACCAGAGAGGCAGCTCTAACGCTGAGGTTGACAATGGAGGCAAGACTAAAGAAAATTGAAGTCACGTTCATGGGATTTCTCGACCTGGATAAAGCGTTAGACAGTGTAAAATGGTCCAAGATGTTCGAAATTCTGAGAAAAATAGGGGTAAGCTATCGTGAAAGGCGGGTAGTATACAGTATGTACAAGAATCAAGAGGGAACGATAACACTGGGAAGTCAAGACTGAAGTGCCCGTATAAAAAATGGTGTAAGGCAGGGATGCAGACTTTCCTCCTACTATTCAATCTATACAGCGAAGAAGCAAAGAAGAAAATACAAGAAAAGTTCAAGAGCGGGTTTTAAAATTCGAGGTGAAAGGGTATCAATGATATTATTCGCTGATGAAATTGTTATCATCGGTGAAAATGAAGAGGAATTACAGGATGTGTTGAATGGAATGAACAGTCCAATGAGTACAGAATATGGATTGAGAGTAAGTGGAGGGAAGACGAAAGTAGCGAAAAGTAGCAGAAATTAGAACAGCGAGAAACTTAACATCACAACTGGGGATCACGAAGTAGATGAAGTAAAGGAATTCTAATACTTATGGGGCAAAGTAATCGATGTTGGACAGAGCAAGCTGGACATTAAAAGAAGACTAGCACTGGCAAAAAGGGTATCCTGGCCAAGAGGAGTCCGCTAGTATCAAACATAGGCATTAATTTGAGGAAATAACTTCTGAGAATTTACGTTCGAAGCACAACATTGTACTGTATGATACTGAAACCTAGACTGTGGAAAATCGGAACGGAAGAGAATCTAAGCAATCGAGATGCTGTGCTATAGAAGAATGTTGGAAATTAGGTGGACTTATAAAGTAAGGAACGAGGTGGGTCTCCGCAGAATCGGCGAGGAAACGGAATTTATGGGAAACACTGACAAGAAAAAGGGACAGGGTGAAAGGGTCACCTGTTAAAACGTCAGGGAATAACTTCCATGGCACTGGAGGCAGCTGTAGAGGGCAAAAACTGTAGGGGAAGATGGAGATTGGAACACATCCATCAAATAATTGCCTACGTAGGCTACAAGTCTACTCTGAGAGAAAAGGTTAGCGCGGGGTAGGAATTCGTGGCGAGCTGCATCAAACGAGTCAGAAGACTGATAACAAAAAAATTGTGATGAGGGTAAAATGATATTGTTGAAAAAACTTCAAATACAAACTGATAGACAACTCTGAAAACTCTGTGTGTGTGTGTGTGTGTGTGTGTGTATTTTATATTAAACGAACTTAAGTGTAAACATGTTGCCATAGTTGTTGCTGTAGAAAATGTAGTATAATTTCAAATCAACTGACTGGTTCCACATTGTAGCGAGACATCGCAGTTGTGATTCAAGGAAAATACCATCATTAAAATCTTTGTGTGGCCATATCTCGTAGTTGCTTTACAATTATTGAAAATATTTTAAATCCAGCTTTGCAACTATAGGAAAACGCGTATTTTATCACTAAACGCGTTTTATTTTATTGAAATAAAACATCAGTGACGCGTAATGAAACATTTAGAATGTGGTTTGCTTTCTGAATAGATAAGCAAGTGTTGACGTTACTTACGGTATGTTTTGGATTTATGATATAGCTGAAGAAATCATGTAATGGAAAAAAGCGCTCTCTCTCTCTCTCTCTCTCTCTCTCCCCTTCATTTTCTGCTCAACTAATTTCCTCCATCTCATCTTATTACCAACTCAGTCTCCATTCCAACACCTTGTTTCACTATTCACTCATATTTGCTCCCTCCCCTCCCACCTAATTACCACTTACATCTTCAACACCACCGCCGGCCGCGGTGGTCTAGCGGTTTTAGGCGCGCAGTCCGGAACCGCGCGGCTCCTACGATCGCAGGTTCGAATCCTGCCTCGGGCATGGATGTGTGTGATGTCCTTAGGTTAGTTAGGTTTAAGTAGTTCTAAGTTCTAGGGGACTGATGACCACAGATGTTAAGTCCCATAGTGCTCAGAGCCATTTGAACCATTTTGAACACTCGCCTGGTGTGAGACGTTCCCTAGGAGGGAGGAGGGAGGGGGTCTTCCACCGGGGGCCGAACCGCACAATAACCCTGAAAGAGTGGTTCGGAGTGGGGTGACGGAGGGGTGAAGTGGACTGCGGTAGTTGTCGAGGGGTCGTGGACCACTGCGGCTGCGGCGGGGACGGCGCCTCGCCGTCGTTTCTAGGCCCCCCGTTAACATACAAAACAATACCTTAACCAAAGTGGTTTTCAAATGACTGATAACACATAATATGACGATTCAGTTGATCGCGATTCGTAAAAGATGATTAGTCAGAGAAAAGTATCTTTGAAATAAAATTGTCACAGGCCGCTTGTTGTTGATACATCCAATTGCGAAAGTACTAACGGTTTTGAGTCGTCGCCACGTTGTTCTTGTTGCAACAATAAGTTATGTCGATGGAATTTGTGTTCATGAAGCATGTGCAGAACACTTATTTGCGAAATTCCTGAATCTCGCGCGATTTATCGAGAACTAATGTATTTCTAACTTTGAAAAACCAGTTTCTCAATGAAGGTTTCAGAATAACTGCCATTCTAATGTTCTGGAGTCCTAATCTGATATGTATTTCTTGAGATATTATGATTTTTCGAAGATTTTTAACCCATTTTGATTTTTGTCGATTACAGCGCTACCTGTCACCCTCTGAAGATGTTAAATACAAAACTTACGCATTTTTCCCGGAGAATTGGAACCCCAATAAAAAGAGAGTTAACCCCTTCCGCCCCCCCCCCCAACCCGCCCTTTTGGGGTGAGGCAGGGCGGGGGTCGAGTTTGATGTTACTGGATGTTCCCCTTCGAGACGAACAACTTTTATCATAACCTTTTTTTAAAATCTGATTTGCGTTTCCCAAAAACAGTTTGAAATGCCTTACCCTGTATATTGAGGAGGTGGTACTCCATACCCTGGAAATATTTAAGAAATATCATGATTCACTGCTAAGAGCCACTTTTTAGCCAGATATCATAAAATCAGTGGCTCACTGTATGCCGGGAAGGTAGTTCATGCGATATCTACGAAGAAGCAGTTACGCCAAACGACGAAAAAACATATCGAAAAACAAGAAAAAGTGATGAAGTGCAAGAATGCAAATCCAAAAGCACCGCGTTCTATGTCCGGTGAGTTCTAGGATGTTAATCTGTCCCTCACCACTTCTTTTACCTCAGAAAATGATCATTGATGTGAAAAATTTCGAGGTGCACCGTTGTTCGAAATCCATACTGCAGGTCCCTTCTATAAATGGCCGGGTGAGTCAATTCAAAGCTCGGAAGAAGGTGATGGCGTACCACCTCCAACAGGCCCATGCCTGGTAAACTACTGAGGTGTTCGAAACAATCTTCGGATTGATGACCGCTGGATGAAATGTTTTCAGTGGATAAGAGATCTGGTGAACGTCCTGGCCATGTGAACAGTCTAACACGTTATGTATCGAGATAGGTATCGACAAAATGCTGTCTTGTGTTACTTTGTTGAAACATAACATCACGAACATCTCGAACCTAAAGTACTACCATCATCCTTAACACGTCAGAAATGTAACGCCTGCTGTACAAATTACCGGATATGCGAATCAGTGGTGATCGCTCTGTATATCCAAAGACACATCATAAGCCAGGCGCTTGACCTGTATAACAGTGATAAATGCAATGAGCAAAGTCTGTTCTCCTCGGAGCCCGCACACATGGACTCGTCCATCGGGACACTGCACAGAAAACCGACACGCATTTTAAATGATGATGTAATATCACTCGTGTCCATTTTAGTGTTTAGGCACACCAAAGTCTACACACCTCACTCTGCTGTCGCGTCAAGAGAAGCCTCAACAATGTTCACCGTTCTGACAGCTCGTGGTGTTTCAGACGTCATCTGACGTCTACTTATCTTGCTGACAGCAAGTTCATTTCCTGACTCAAGGTACACTACTTGGCTGTACGCTCCTGCACAGCTGAGCGAACAACACGTCTCTCCTCTCGGGCGCAATCGCACAGGGCAACCTAAATCCTGCATCGCGCTTGGTGTGGCCCCCTTGAACCTGTAGATTCCATATTCGCATGATAGTTTTGGTTTCTCGACTAAGGCGAGCAGCAATGTCGCGGAACGATAACGCAATCTTCTCACAAATGACCAACAGTCAAAAATGATTTCTGAATAAGAAACCCTCTGCGTAATCTTCCCTCACGTACAGAATGTTACTCGTATCTAATTTGTGCTGCAGGAATGAGATGCTAGTCATTTGTTTATCGAAGAATATAAGTTTTCTTCATGCCTTCACGTTTGTTTCATGTCGCCGTGATGGTGTTGCAATTTTAATGGTCAGCTGTTTACATAATTGCTGGAGAACTCATTACTCTGAATAGTTGAAGCGATGAGTTTCGTGGCGAGATATCAGTGAATTTGTCTGCTCACCCTATACGAAGCCAACCTATTCATCTTGAGCCGGCCGCTGTGACGAGCGGTTCTAGGCGCTTCAGTCCGGAACCGAGCGACTACTACCGTCGCAGGTTCGAATCCTGCCTCGGGCATGGATGTGTGTGATGTCCTTAGATTAGTTAGGTTTAAGAAGTTCTAAGTTCTAGGGGACTGATAACCTCAGATGTTAAGTCCCATAGTGCTCGGAGCCATTTCAACCATTTTATTCATTTTGAACAGGGTTCTTAAGTACTCATAACAGTCCACCAACCTTCTCCAGCAAACTTCCTCATGCTGTCAATCTCGTTAGGACTGACTAACTTCTGAGCACAATTCGTCCAACCCAAATGTCTGTTGAAAAAAATCGAGTCAGGTGACCTCCAATATGAAAAGCAAAAGTGTGGCTTTCGTATTTCCCCATATGTTTCTTTCAGTGACATTCCATTAAAATTAACATGTTTCGAAGCTTCTGCTAGATCAAATGCGGGCTGCGAACCAAACATAGATTTTACAACCTTGTTGAGGTCTTCACAGCTTTGTCTGCCTGTTCCTCACTTTTAATTTAGAAACTTCACTGAAGTTCTGCTGCACATCTTGATAGACTAGCAGTGCTAGAACAAAAACGGCATGTCCACTGCGTAAGGGACTGTTCTCAGAATAAATTTTGCACCTTGTAGTAAAGTGTGCAGTATTCGGTACTTTAAGGCAAACTAAAAGTGAGTTTCAGATGGCTGTTCTGACCCAGATATCATTTTTAAAGAGTAAGAGCTACGCAGTCTATGTGGGAGTGCTTCTGTCTCCGGACGATAAGAAAACGTTACTGGTGTATGTGAAGCTGTGGTGGTAGATCGTAACAGGATAGCTCACTCGGCAAGACCATTGCCCACAAAAAGTAGTGTTGTAGACTGGAGTCCCAGTTCAGTATACAGCTGCAATTTTTGAGGAAGTTTCAAAACAGAGCACGCTTCGCTGCAGAGTGAAAGATGATTTGCTAGCTAGTCCGATTTGTCATATGTCCGTCCACCATGCGGCTCCACGGAGTCAAATGATTTACTACTCCAGTTATCAGGAACGCCCACTTTACCTCTCTGGCCAATAGCTTTTGATTGGTTACGAGCAATTATCCATTGTCGTTTACGACCCCCCATCTGGCGAGATATGAGAAATGTTTTCTCCTTTCCGACTGAAGGAGCTACCAAGAAGGATTTCGTAAATAGCTACATGATGAAATCTTGGGTCACCTGATCGTTAACTTCATGAGAATCTATGATTCTCAGTCCTTAATTCCAAGAAGCTTGATGCCTTCTTCTTTGTCAAGTACGTAATTAGCCCAATAGGTGTTCAGATATTTCCTTTCGTACGTTATTCAGTTAACCAGATTCCAGCACTTCAAATACGCATCCAATGTATTTTACAATCTAGATTTTACTGTATTTAGAGGAATGCTTTTTAAATAGTATGCATGCGCTAGATGTATAAACAAGTCTATCATTTAGGTGTTGGTCTATATAGAACACAAAAAATGACACATTTAAACTTACTTCAATGCTTGAGACAGGTCTAAAACCCATGACCACATAACTGTGCCACAGCTTTACACTGAGACCACGGAGGCCAGTAACCACTGAGTTTGCGCCTGTCTCGCCATAAGACCATATATTTTACAGTATTAACTTCATTGTTTATATGATAGGAAAGAGATATATTAACCTTTATTTTTCTTGTTTTATTGCTTATGTGTATTTCTCAGTAGTTTCTTCCTTGTTTTCTATTGTGTTGCTCCTAGGCTTACTACGGTATAATTCTTCCTGTTCTTTCCGGAAGAATCATTATCTACTGTAAGAAACACCTCATTAACTTGACACTCTGTGTCCTGTTCCGATGCGATTTATGTTCATCCAATGAAGCCGTAAGAGTTCAAATCCCAAGGGTCAAAAATGTCGCACTTCAGACGAATGACTCGTAGTCCACATTTCACGCCATTGCATCAATCGCAGGTGTGGATTTCTGGAGCGAATTCGCTTTGTTGTTAATCATTATTTTAGAATATTCTTTCATGAGGGCTTATTGTCTTCGAAACAGAGAAAGGGCTATGTGATTGTGTGCTGGAAGCTAGTATAATTGGAATGGTTCTTATGCAGCCAGAGAAGGAATATATTCCACTGCGGAGCCACTTTATGAATCACGTAAAGTGGATAGTGATCCTGATCTAGCTCATGAACGGATGCGAAAATGATTAAAGAATTGCTTTAAGAAAAGGCATGGTATTTCGTAGCCTAATGTTTGTGTAAGCATTTCTGATGAAGATTAGGAGGCTTGCCGCAAGTTCTGAAAATCAGAGAATTAGGGGATCTCAGGGAATTTCAAACATATCAGGGAAATTTGGAAAAAACACTGGAAAAATCACGTTTTTATCTCTGTAGATGAAATGCTTTCTTTACTGAGATGTCATGCATCGTCACTGGTTGGGCGCAGCTGAGTATGTGCACCGCTTCCCTACTCCCTCATTCTTGCTGCTCCTCCCCTTCCTACCACCCCCCCCCCCCAGCTTGCAGTCAGTGCTGCCACCATTTCTTGCGACTAGCCTAGCAGAGAGGCAGGGAGGCGTGAGGTGTGGTTTGTTCGGACCTGATTCTCAGAGATTCTTGACACAGTGGCCGGAACGGCGGTCATGTGTCCGTGAGCTGTGTCTGAGTGATTGTATGAATACGTGTGTGCTCTCGTTTCCTGGCAAAGGCTGTGGCCGAAAATATAGTTGTGAGAGTGTGAGTGTCTGGGTTGCGACCTATTCTCATTAGTATTGAGCCTCAGAGTATTTGCGCAAGTTATCTATTGCATGGATTGATCACCCCGGTCTCATTTCATCAACATGGTTTTATAATGAAATGAACACTCTCAGCTGCTTACAGGCGTTGACATACGTCAACGGGGACAGTTGAAAATGTGTGACCGGACCGGGTCTCGAACCCGAGATCTCCTGCTTACATGGCAGACGCTCTATCCATCTGAGCCACCGAGGACACTGGGGATAGCGCGATTGCAGGGATTTATCTCTGGCACGCCTCCCGCGAAACCCACATTCTCAACGTATTGTCCCGCACTACATTCTCAGTGCCCCCGCCCATTATACTCATTACTCGCGGCGCGCTGCCGATTCCCGTAAGAGTTCGGGCACTGTTTGTGCATTCACACAGATGAAAAAGACGGTCAAGCGGCCGATGAGCCTTAACTATATATATACTACGATGGTATCTGTTCTTTCGGACATATAGTTAAGGCTCACCGGCCGCTTGACCATCTTCTTCTTCTGTGCGAATGCACCAACACTGCCCGAACTCTTACGGGAATCGGCAACGCGCCGCGAGTAGTGAGTATAATGGGCGGGGGCACTACGAATGTAGTGCGGGACAATACGTTGAGAATGTGGGTTTCGCGGGAGGCGTGCCAGAGATAAATCCCTGCAATCGCGCTATCCTCAGTGTCCTCGGTGGCTCAGATGGATAGAGCGTCTGCCATGTAAGCAGGAGATCCCGGGTTCGAGTTCCGGTTTGGGGCACACATTTTCATCTGACGTATGTCAACGCCTGTAAGGAGCTAAGGGTGTTCATTTCATTGTAATTTCATTCTAACGAGCTGCATGGTCAACGATGGTATCTTTACCATCAACATGGTGTCTCTGACACACGAATAGCTGGCCACATGAGTGAATTTCCGCAACGGGCCAAAACCGCAGGCCGTTTCTGCGGATATCCCTAGCGGATCGGGCCTGCCTATCTGAAACCCGTCGTTTTCCACTAATGTGCAGGTCGTGCCAATCGAATCTAGTCTCAGCGATCTGTCCAGAGGCCCGGTCTGTCTGTGTGTGGCGTAATGCGGCGGATTTTCGTGGATTATCCATGGACCCAGGACTGCGGTGCTCCTCGTCACGGGGATCGATTTCAGGAATTATGACTGTCTCACGTTTTATAGACATTTTATTGTTGTAGTACATTTTAGCGCTTCGAAAGTAGCTTATATATTAGAATGTATGGGCGATAAGAAAAAGAAAATTGTGACAGTCGCTGGCGGTTTGTACGCTATGTACTCATATAGTTCTCGAAAGAAAAATCACACACTACGTGTAAAATAATAGCCATAATACAATGGATAATAACCAATAACGAACATAGTAGAACCAACATTTTATTGGCGGTCACCTGTAGTGTTGGTTTACACAACTCTTTCCTACCTTAAACACTTCATTCAAGAAGCCAACTTTTTTTCTGAAGTTATTTCTGAAAACAGTGAAGGTATTTGAAATCTGTCCTGAGACTCCAAGGAAATGCGTATTTTTGTCACCAAATAAGTTGAAGTAAAATAACGAGAGTGGTCTTAATGAAACACATGTACCATTTGGCTTGTTTTCTCCATCTAAAAACAGTTAATTACAGGAGATATTTATGGTAGTAATTAAGATTTTTGCTCGCACGGGGGAAAAATACAGAAGTACTTACATATTTTTGAGATCTCAAAATTTGTTAGAGAAAAATGCTAACACTTGTCTGGACATCGGGGAAATATCAGGGAATTTCACTTGGGGAAACTCGTGGCAACCCTGACAAGGGTTTAGCGTTCCTTCAACGAGACGGTCGTTAGAGACCGAACATAAGCTCAGAGTGGAAAAGGATGAGTCAGGGAGTAGACCGTGGTTTATTCAAAGGATCCATCTCAGCATTCATATGAAAAGAGCTTGGAAGTCCACGAGTAATCAGAATGAGGATGTTGAAGACCGGACGGGAATTTGAACCGCACACCTTCCGAAAGCAACTTCAGTGTGATTGCCACTTCGCCGCCTCGAAATTAGACTGGGCGCCATTTCGGCGGATTATGTACGAATTGTTAATGTTCATGTCTGTGATATTTGTACGTAAAGTCTTGTTGATTTGCTTGCCGGCGTTGTTGGAGGTGAACAGTGGGATCTACAGCGCATTTAACAGACCAACCATCTCGACTAGCACGAGGAACGAGATGAGGGAAAGGATTAAGAGTGTAACCCCGCTATCCTTCCGACGGATCACCACAAGCAGTGTTACTTGGTGCCACAGCAGGGGACACTAGGGTGAGATTTAGAATTTAAGCAAAAGCTCTGGAACTGAATCTGATGATCAAGAACTTAAAGCAACTACCCATTCTCCACTCATTGGTTCAACAGTAGATAAGAATCGGGATACGAACTGGTAGAGTGATACCGCACAAATGTGCAGTTGTGACCTGCGCGGCGGAGGCATATTATAAAGATAAAACTTCATGAATAAAAAAACGTATAGAATGCATTAGTGTTATTCAGAGTCGCAATGCTCTGCCTATGAATCTAATATTTTCGTTTGAAGTTGGACCTCGTAATTTACATTCCAGTGATTAAGAACTTAGCAGCTGATCTTTAGCACACGTTAATACATTATAGCCTATCATATTCTTGATACGGTCCGTAAGTTACAGTTTTGTTTCGTAATTATTGAAAATGGTAAGAAGAGTAAATACTTAAACTCCGTCATATCATTTTTGGATATCGTTTTTCTACTTCTGGCCATAGATGAATGTTTCCATTTCCTCCAACATGTCCAGTTTCCTGTTCTTTTCTGAAGTAAGCCTTATTTTAAGGACGTTGTCTATTGGCACACGGGGACCAGTTGACTCTACTTGTTTCCCTATAGCTGTGCTCGGGGAAAATGACGATCAGCAAGCCGCTATATGAATTACGATTTCACTAATTTTACCGTGAGTCAGTCTGTGATACATATGTAGGAGGAAGTAACATTGTTTGACTACTCTTTGAACGAACTCTGAATTTCTACGTCAAACGACACCATGATGCAAAACGTCTCTCCTGTAACATGTGAATGTCGTGTGACTAGAGCCTCCCGTCGGGTAGACCGTTCGTCCGGTGCAAGACTTTCGATTTGACGCCACTTCGGCGACTTGCGCTTCGATGGGGATGAAATGATGATGATTAGGACAACACAACACCCAGTCCCTGAGCGGAGAAAATCTCCGACCCAGCCGGGAATCGAACCCGGGCCATTAGGACTGGCATTCTGTCGAGCTGACCACTCAGATACCGGGGGCGGACTCCTGTAACATATGGCACTGCCATTGGATGAGGATTTCCGGGTCTCACTCTAGCGCTAACTAGACATATACGTGACGAAATGTGCTGTTTATGCACTGTAAAACGAAGAAGAAGAAAAAGAAAAGAAACCGTCGCACTACGAAGAAATTATCTGGTGAGTCGGAAATCGGTAGATGTGATGTACATTAACAGGTACAGACAAACAAATGATAACAATTTGACACAAATTGGATGATTTATTCAAGAGAAAGAGCTTCACAACAGCGCACTGACCCACCTCTGGCTCTCACTCAAGCAGTTATTGGGCTTTACATTGACTGATAGAGTTATTGGATGTCCTCCCGAGGGATATCGTGCCAAATTCTGCCCAATTGGCGCGTTAGATCGTCAAAAACCCGAGCTGGTTGGAGGACCCAGCCCATAATGCTGGCGACGGTAGGGTTTGGCAAGTCCGAAGACAACCAGTACAAAATCTCGTCCCGATTTCACTGCTTCAACCAATCAAGAATGTATGGTTGTGGAGCTCATTCCTCGAATATATATCTTGAGACAGCGATAATGAAGACTGTCAAGTTCAGAAAGAGCGCTTTTTGAACCATTTCAATAAAGAAGACTTCCTTAGTCTAGAACTGATCTTATTTTGTAAGCCCAGAATGGCTTGCTATGAGGGGCAACAAAACGGGGCGTAGAATATTGTCGACGTACAGCTGTGCTGTAAGGGTGACTCGGGTCACAATTAAAGCGTCCTACTATGAAAAGAAATGGCACTTCAGACCATCACTTCTGGTTGTCGGCCGCATGGCGGGCGTCAGTCACTTTGGTAACGGAGATCAGTTCGAATCGAGACTCACAACTGAAGACTATTCTATTCCAGTCAACGAGATTCCAGGTCGAATGTGCCCGGTAGCACTGCAGCGGTGTTGTTGGTGTACAGAGGTCAATGGTAGACAGCGCAAGGGAAGCCGTGATCTCAGCCCCTTTTATGAAATCCGCTTATTAATGGTTCTTGTGGTCAGTGAAGCTCTAGTTGCATGTCGGATCGATGATGATGATGATGATGATGATGATGATGAATCCGGGGCTCTGAGAGCCTCTCTGACGATTGCTCGGCCCTCACGGTCTGTCGTCTCTTTCCGCTTCCCTCTTGACGGTGTGTTCGGCCACGGTTCACCCATTCCTGCCATTATCGTCGAATAGTGGCATGGCTCTTATTCAAATGTCGAGCTATTCGCCGATTACTCAAACCGGCTTCTTTGAATCCAACTGAACATCCTCTCTCAGATACCGATGTTTGCGGATATTGCCCACTCGCCTGTCTGCGAGGCACGATTACTGTCCAACTGAGTACACGGAATGAAATTCGCAAGGACTTTATGTCCTGGTATCGTGTCCCTGTTTACTGTCCTTTCCAGCTACGCCCGCCGGCCGCGGTGGTCTAGCGGTTCTGGCGCTGCAGTCCGGAACCGCGGGACTGCTACGGTCGCAGGTTCGAATCCTGCCTCGGGCATGGGTGTGTGTGATGTCCTTAGGTTAGTTAGGTTTAAGTAGTTCTAAGTTCTAGGGGACTTATGACCTAAGATGTTGAGTCCCATAGTGCTCAGAGCCATTTGAACCAGCTACGCCGTAAAACTGCGCTGCTACGTCACACATTCATCCATACAATTTTGTATTTTCTTTCGATGCCTGTGTGAATATCAATTTGTATCCAATTTTCTTAATTCTATAGAGCGTCATATTTTTCCTTTTTTTGTCTTAGATTATTTTTGATTTTCTTAATCTTTTCGGATAATCCTCCGTGGTAAGGATATTCCACTGACATGCGAGGCTCAGGAGTCGGTGGAATGTTGGTTTTCTTTGAGTACTATATTTCTCTAAGATTCTTCCAGTGAATCTATTTGTCATATGTCTTTCAAACACCTAACTTCACATGCTCGTTCCATTTCACATCGCTCTATCCGCTTCTTCTAGATATTTTACAACTATCACTGTTTCTGCGATTGATCATCAGCAGTGTAATAAAGCAATAATAGGTCTTTCCATTTGCTTATGATGAATGTCAATTCCCAGTCACTGTACTAAGAGTCTTTCCCGTAAATGGCTGCAATTCGATTGCACTGCTTTTTCCATATATACGAAAGCTTTATCAAGAACAGCCTCAGGTAGCTTCCGATGTTTTCTAACAACCATTTATACAGGACGTGTCAGAAATACTAATGTGGCTGTTTCCTCACACTGAATTAAGGAAATGACTCTAAACAAACATATGTCTGCAAAACATTTTTTTTTTTAGTTGTTGCCGGCTGCTGTGGTAGAGCGGTTCTAGGCGCTTCAGTCCGGTACCAAGCGGAGTTCTAAGTCTAGGTGACTGATGACCTCAGATGTAAAGTACCTTAGTACTTAGAGCCATTTGAACCATTTTTTAGTTTTTAATGAAAGAAAACTTACCACGTTCTCAAGACCTAAACTAACAACAAACGTTCAAAATGTTCTCAAATTTATTCTAGACATGCTTCCATCCGTCGTATCATAGAAAGTTGCAACCCTTCATACAGACCGTACCATATTGAATGATTTTGTAGGTCGCCATGACGACACCTTGTTAAAGTCTGTCTTTTTTGCAATCTGACTGTCTGCTACATACTCTTAATTATTTTACGTGGCCTGCAAGTAGTAATCCAAAGGAAAGTGGTCAGTGGCATGTACACTTCACGTAAGTTGTGGTCCCTCGCCTATCTATCTGTCATGTACAATACGGTCTGAAAAGTGCTGCAGCCCTGTCAGGTATTTGGTCTCAAAAAGTGTTCTGAATAAGGTTCGTGTCAGTAGAATCTGTAAGATGTGCTGCACGAACATAAACAGCACTTGCCCGCGAAAGGCAAACGTCCCTAGTTCGAGTCTCGGTCCGGCATACAGCGGCATACAGTTTTAATCTGCCAGGAAGTTTCATATCAGCGCACACTCCCCTGCAGAGTGAAAATCTCATTCTGGAAACATCCCCCAGGCTGTGGCTAAACCATGTCTCCGCAATATCCTTTTTTCCAGGAGTGCTAGTTCTGCAAGGTTCGCAGAAGAGCTTCTGTGAAGTTTGGAAGGTAGGACGCGAGGTACAGGCAGAAATGAAGCTCTGAACACGGGTCGTGAGTCGTGCTTGCGTAGCTCACATTGTAGAGCACTTGCCCGCAAAAGACAAAGGTCCTAAGTTCGAGTCTCGGTCCGGCACACAAATCTGCCAGCAAGTTTCATAAACAGGGTCTCTCTCCTAAGAGTCGTTAGGCCCAATTTCTCTGGTATTTCTGCTGGTATCTGCAATTTCGTTCATGCAATGTGTAGGTGCAATCGGCCAGCAAAAACTGCTCATCACGTGTTTCATGCCGTCGGTTTGTTTCTCATTACAAACAACATTATTTTTAAAGAGGAATTTTAGGGCCCAGTCCATAGAGCGGTCCCAAATTACAGTACGGTATTTGGTTTAGCGATATGTATTAACAGAGACAGTAAAACAGCAAGAATAAACGAGAACTCCAGCAGCGACTGAGTAACGCTGCTGCATGGCGTTAGCAACAGGGCGGTTCAGGGCGGCAGCTGAATCACTGCTGAAGTATAGGTCATTCAATGTGGTTTAATGTCCCTGTCTACCGAAAACAGCACGATCCTAATTTGGGACCACTCCATCCAATAGGCACGCAAAATTTCGCTTTAATTATCATCTTGTTTGTAACGGGAAACAAACCGACGCTTTCCGTCAACACTCGGCGTTACATGGAGCACGTGATGATTAGTATTTGTTTGGGCCGACTTCATCTGCACATTGCGAAAACGAAACTGCAAACATCTCCCGAAACACCAGAGAAAATGCGCCTGACAGCCTGTATATCTCGACACCAGTCTGTTTCATACAGTTACAACCCAAGAATTAAAGATAAGCTGATGCCGGTATCTTGACTGAATTCTGCCAGGACGATTATCGTCCACCCACTAATTTTGGATGTGAAAATTAGCTATTTCTTCCTCTAATATCCCGTCACTCAGGGTGTTTTGGCGGCATTATTTTTTCGGTTCATACTTCCGCAACCGCAATTACCGCAGGCCAATGACTCGCAACAAACACGTCACGTGACAATGGCCGTCAGCTCTCTGTCGAAAATAAATATTTGGCATGGCAGCCGAATCAAACTGTTCGAACTTCGTTACTGAAGTCATAGTTACTCCGACTTTCTAGTGCAACTGTTACCTTGATTCCTAGATCTCGTTTTATTTTGGAATGTTGTTGGATCGTGTATTGTCGTATAAGGCGATTCTTGCTTTCGTTCATCAGGAATGATTTAGGCTCGTGGTATTTGCAGTCTTGACGTTCACTTCCTTTTGTGCTTTCGGCTACCGATTTGACTTTCATCTCGGTTCCACACACCAAGTCATTAGCAGCAGTATCTGCCTAGGTAGTAACAGGATACGTTTCACGCTGTTTCTGAATGTTGCCTCATCTGCAAGTGAGGCTGAAGATACGAGCGACAGATTGTAGATTTTTGCAACAATCAAAAAGTATACTTTCTCCCTCGGTCGATGGTCAAATTGTGAAAGAACCTGTACGTGTTGAATATAATACGGATGTACAAACTACTCGCGAATTACTACTTATTGTATCAGATGTTACAGCGACATAATTGTGACTGATTCGTGGATCTACTTCGACAATCTACAGAAAGCATTCTTGCTGGTTAAGAATACGACTGCAACCTGACTTGCTTCAAACCATCGTTTGTTGTACCACGGATCATATCTCATGTGTGAGAAACGCCACGTAAGCAACAGCAAAATTTGTTCTATCTGTCTCCTTCGGAAACGCGTTTTGATACAGCCGTGCAGCCTTGCATCAGCACGGAGTGACTTTCTAATCGTTGTTAAACAAAACTTTTCTTTTACCAGGTAACTGACTGCTAGTACGCACGTGAAACTTTCAGGCAGACTAACGGGCACAAATTTAAACATATCTCCATAGAAATGCGACGCAATCAAGAATTGAATTAGTGCACCAGCAGATGTATCAATATTATCACTCTCTTACCTAAGATATTAATACGATTTGTTGACCATTGTGGGATTTTACCTCAAAATGCGTTGGATGTAAAGTTTCATTAGTAACCCAGAAGTGATTTATTTATTTGGATTTTTTTCTTATTTTTGTTAGAGAAATCCGTCCCCAATATGTGTAAAATTATTTCTGATAAACTCAACATACAAGGGGCGTTAAAAAAGTTTCCTTTCGAAGGTCGTACAGTCGAGAATCAGACCAAATCGCCCTGGGCACTGAGGCAACCGTCCCACCGACGCACCAGGTTGAAGACAGCCAGTTGTTGAAACGCCCTGTCTTGTTGCGTGATGAAGTCCGTAACTGCCTGCTGCACATCCTCGTCTGACAGGAAGCCGACCCTTCAAGGTATTTACGGAACAGACAGCATTGTATTCACATGGGGAGAGACCAGGACTGTAGGTCGGGTGCTCGAGTTTCTCCCACTTGAGTTTGCGTAACTTCTGCATCACGACATTCGCGATCTGGGGACGTGTGTTGTCATGGAGCAGCAGCACCCCATGTCACAGTTTTCCCGGACCGCGGTTTTCTGCAGACATACTACCCCATACACATTCTTCATTCTCCGATGGGTGTCTACCAGTTTTAGTCCTTTGGCAGTTAAGCAAGGAATACCAGCACTTTGATCATGTTTGACCGATTTGATAATAACGTTGCCATAGTTCATGTATCCTCATTTAACACGTGCACTTTGGAGAGACACGAATACCATACTAATCCCTGGCCTAAATGTTGGTGCTTATATACTCGCATCGGAGTCACAATGCGTGTACGCTGCAACAACACCCTGAAATGGAAACTTTTTGATCGCCCTTTATCAATTGTGAACAGTAATAGATCTTTCTCAATTTTCACAGCTAACGATTTCTTCCCATTAAGTGGTATTTACAAGAAAATCTCCAGTCCAGGCATGAAGTTGTCTGCTATTATACAACCTCATATGTAGTTCACTAGGGACAGTGCGGATCAGTGTAGAACACATGTCAGAATTGAAGGAGTACGGCATTAACCTTGTAACTGCTATTCGCTACACTCTGGTTTTCTTGGACGAACTGAATTCACTGAGTTTTTTTCATGATCACTGTTTGTGGATCCTAAGGAAAATTCTGTAGTCAACACAGACGCCTACTGCTGCGGCAACACCGCAACGACAGACCAGCGATGCGGGTTGCAGACTCTGCTGCGAAGTCTGGCTGACGCAAGAGTGTTTACAAGCAAGTACCACAGTTGACAACAAACACCTACGTGCGGACGACGTCCATCAGAGGGCATCAACCAGCAAGCAGAAGAAGGGGGCGCGACGAAAACGAACTACTTCCTGGGGATCACGTGTGTTCAAATAGTCCTAGAAATATTCTTCCGCCTGGGGCTAGATAAGCCAGCGCAGGGCCGTTCAGCGGGCAGTTTTCCACTCGCTTAGTGCGGAGAAGATCGTCCGGTCCAGAGGTGTGCCCCCTCAACCCTCCTCTCTTCCGCAACGATTGTGATACGTCGCTTCCGTCGTGTCAGGCTAGCTACCAGCCGACGTCGGCGTGGAAAAGTTGTACGCGTATAGAGTCTAAGCTAACTCTGATTACAGGAATTTGTTGTTATTTGCTTGATCCACAAGAAGGGATCCTTATTGGTTTCTGGTTTTGAAGAGTGTGGCACTGTTGGTGGTTTATTGTAGTTTCCTTAATAAAAGAAAAAGTGGCAAAACTAGTTGGATCTTGCCCTGTAGATTTAGCATAAAACGTTTTTCAAAATCCTACAACCGAGTTTCATTAACTACATATGCCTATAATTATGTGCAGCTGTCAGAAAACTGTTCTTGGAAATGGGAATGACCTAGGTTTTTTTTAAAAGCCGTTAGGAACACCTCGTTGACATAAACAGAAAGTATAAAAAGTGCACACATCCATCTGACCACAGGCTACCGCGTCTTAACTGTAACGTGAAAAGTAACAGTCTTCGCTGCTAACTAATGCATCTGACCATCACTGCCAAGGAAAACAGTGTTAATAAAACATGGGGATATTCGTTGTTACATACGAAACCAAGTCAACACTATTAGCGGTTGTGATATCTATAGTTTCGGCTGCCCTGGTGATCAAGATGAAATAAAGTTTCGCCTATGAGAGATTCTATAAAACGACTGCTGACGGCGGCTTAAGTTGTCAGTATCATATTAGGTAAGCTGAGTAATTCCAGCACTGTAAATCCATCAATATTCACTGCAGCTTTGCTTTGTACGTTCAACCACTAATGTGGAATGTTATTGAATTCGTGAAGTATTCTTCAGAGCCACAAGCTGTACCGTCTTGCGTACGACTGAAAAAAAATCTCAAATTCTCAGTAATTTTCGTAATGAATACTAACGAGAATGCAGAGGACATGACCTGTCTTGAGTAATGAGCACACATCAGTACTTTCAGATGTAAAAAAGCATAAAATTTCAGATCGTTTGCACAATCGATTTAAACCAAGATTAAAGCGTCCTTGTGTTTTCTTCAATAATTCCAAATACAGAACGATATATCATTCTCATTTAAGTATAGGGAAAACCTAAGACCCATAACTTCTCTGCTTCAGATTAAAGTTAAGTCTTACCGACACACAGAATTTCTCACTATCCTAACATTGTCGATTCATTTTTCCTGTCCACATACAAAATGCTTTCAAGATGTCGTCCAGAAGCCAAGGAAGAAACCAGAGAAAATACGGAAAACTTCTATGAATTACGATTACCATGCATTCATTCTCTCACTAACAATCCTTTCAGTATATCTACCGTGAGTAGTAGATAGCCCTGTGAAGATTTTCAGGTTTCCACTTAGAATTTTCGCTGTTGCGGGTGTTGCTCCCTGTTCGTGCTTTCCACAATAATGTTGCCTTCGTTTGTTTCATGATACTACTCAAAGAGCGCGACTCCACTGATTGGTAAAATATCCCAGTCAAATGGTCCTTTTCCGGTAAACAAATTACTGAAGGTTTTTCTCAACAATTCTGTATGTTTATTGGAGTGCTGAATACGAATTTCATATTTGCTGGCTTGTAGAAGGTCGGCTTCACAACGAAAAACGTGAAAAACCTGAATTTTCACACTTTTTTCAGTTTTTCGCTTATAACTTGAACACTATGTGTTCCTCGACAATGACAATTTTCCGTGGTAATGGGAGCCATCCCATTATTCGTCGACTTCCACCACCACTGTTCTGGATCTAAGTGGTTACCGACCTACTGCAGCATCTGATGGAAAGCTCTGAGGGGGTGGTGTTGAGCTGCAGATTCAATGGTAGGTATGGAAGCCCTGTCTGCTGATGACTTCTATGCTATTATGACTGTCATAATAATCATTGAATTACATTTTTATCGGTTGAAGAACAACAAGAACTCAATCTTCAGCCTGGACCGTCCACAGCCTGGACCTTCTAGCGCCCAAGGAACTTTGCCTGGACCACCAATAGCCAAAACGGATACGAATGAAAAAATAGCGTACATGACATCAGTTTAGGTATTTCTTCATGTATCCATAGTTCACTATACAACATAACGTCTTTTGTGACCATGTTCTAACACAAAATACCTTCCTTATTTTCCAGATGAAGAACTTACTCGAAATGACGACCCAATCCCGGGCTCAACATCCTCTCATTTCATAATTCATTTATATTACTTCTTACAAGTCCGTATTCATCTTTCTACTCATACTGTAGATATAATTTGCTAATGTTTTGATCAAATTTGCTTGCTTAATCATTTCATCCAAAACAACCTCTTTCAAGTGTAATATACAGAACTCATAGCGCTGATGAGAGATGGATTTGATTGTAGGACGCATAAGACATTTTTCGTAACCTTCGCTTTTCTCACGCCCCCGTATGAGAAAACTGAATGTTACAAACGAATGTTATAGGAAATTTAGTGTATTTTCACGTGATGTAGAGGTTTTGTTGATAATATATATTGTCGCAGAAGAAGCTGAGGTGGTTATGACACTGAACTGTTCCATTGATGGTCGTGAGTTCAAAACTCACCTGGACTGTACAATTTTAATTTCTATATTCGGTTCGAGTGCATTCTAGAAGTATCCACCATTGTCAAGAAATATTGTACTGGACTGTTCTGTACCTGTATATACAGGGTGTTACAAAAATGTACGGCCAAACTTTCAGGAAACATTCCTCACACACAAAGAAAGAAAATATGTTACGTGGACATGTGTCCGGAAACGCCTACTTTCCATGTTAGAGCTCATTTTATTACTTCTCTTCAAATCATATTAATCATGGAATCGAAACTCACAGCAACAGAACGTACCAGCGTGACTTCAAACACTTTGTTACAGGAAATGTTCAAAATGTCCTCCGTTAGCGAGGATACATGCATCCACCCTCCGTCGCATGGAATCCCTGATGCGCAGATGCAGCCCCGGAGAATGGCGTATTGTATCACAGCCGTCTACAATACGAGCACGAAGAGTCTCTACATTTGGTACCGGGGTTGCGTAGACAAGAGCTTTCAAATGCCCCCATAAATGAAAGTCAAGAGGGTTGAGGTCAGGAGAGCGTGGAGGCCATGGAATTGGTCCGCCTCTACCAATCCATCGGTCACCGAATCTGTTGTTGAGAATCGTACGAACACTTCGACTGAAATGTGCAGGAGCTCCATTGTGCATGAACCACATGTTGTGTCGTAATTGTAAAGGCACATGTTCTAGCAGCACAGGTAGTGTATACCGTGTGAAATCATGATAACGTGCTCAATTGAGCGTAGGTGGAAGAACATGGGGCCCAATCAAGACATCACCAACAATGCCTGCCCAAACGTTCACAGAAAATCTGTGTTGATGATGTGATTGGACAATTGCGTGCGGATTCTCGTCAGCCCACACATGTTGATTGTGAAAATTTACAATTTGATCACGTTGGAATGAAGCCTCATCCGTAAAGAGAACATTTGCACTGAAATGAGGATTGACACATTGCTAGATGAACCATTCGCAGAAGTGTACCCGTGGAGGCCAATCAGCTGCTGATAGTGCCTGCACACTCTGTACATGGTACGGAAGCAACTGGTTCTCCCGTAGCACTCTCCATACAGTGTCGTGGTCAAAGTTACCTTATACAGCAGCAACTTCCCTGACGCTGACATTAGGGTTATCGTCAACTGCACGAAGAATTGCCTCGTCCATTGCAGGTGTCATCGTCGTTCTAGGTCTTCCCCAGTCGCGAGTCATAGGCTAGAATGTTCCGTGCTCCATAAGACGCCGATCAATTGCTTCGAACGTCTTCCAGTCGGGACACCTTCGTTCTGGAAATCTGTCTCGATACAAACGTGCTGCGCCACGGCTATTGCCCCGTGCTAATCCATACATCAAATGGGCGTCTGCCAACTCCGCATTTGTAAACATTGCACTGACTGCAAAACCACGTTCGTGATGAACACTAACCTGCTGATGCTACGTACTGATGTGGTTGATGCTAGTACTGTAGAGCAATGAGTCGCATGTCAACACAAGCACCGAAGTCAATATTACCTTCCTTCAATTGGGCCAACTGGCGGTGAATCGAGGAAGTACAGTAAATACTGACGAAACTAAAATGAGCTCTAACATGGAAATTAAGCATTTCCGGACACATGTCCACATAACATCTTTTCTTTATTTGTGTGTGAGGAATGTTTCCTGAAAGTTTGGCCGTACCTTTTTGTAACACCCTGTATACTGCATGTGTTCTGGCCGGAGGCAGTTCGCTCTGCGCTCTTGTATGTGCAAGTGCTGAATAAACCTTCGTTAAGTGAAGTTAGTGGCAACGGCCTCGCCGCAGTGGATACATCGGTTTCCGTCAGATCACCGAAGTTAAGCGCTGTCGGTCGTGGTCGGCGGTCGGATGGGTGACCATCCAGGCTGCCATGCGCTATTGCCATTTTTCGGGGTGCACTCAGCCTCGTGATGCCAATTGAGGAGCTAATCGAGCGAATAGTAGCAGATTCGGTCAAGAATACCATCATTACGACCGGGA
This sequence comes from Schistocerca cancellata, assembly GCF_023864275.1. NCBI lineage: Eukaryota > Metazoa > Arthropoda > Insecta > Orthoptera > Acrididae > Schistocerca > Schistocerca cancellata. The sequence goes on from NC_064628.1 coordinate 431,947,815, forward strand.
GAGCGGTGTGCTGACTCCACGCCCCTCCTATCCGCATCCTACTCTGAGGATGACACGACGGTCGGATGGTCCCGATGGGCCTCTTGTGGTCTGTAGACGGAGTGGAGTGGTTTTTTAAGTGAAGTTAGTGTTCGCCAGTCATCTATTTACACCTTCTTCTACGTGACAATATATATATATATATATATATATATATATATATATACAGGGTGTTTCAAAAATGACCGGGACATTTGAAACGGCAATAAAAACTAAACGAGCAGCGATAGAAATACACCGTTTGTTGCAATATGCTAGGGACAACAGTACATTTTCAGGCACACAAACTTTCGAAATTACAGTAGTTACAATTTTCAACAACAGACGGCGCTGCAAGTGATGTGAAAGATATAGAAGACAACGCAGTCTGTGGGTGCGCCATTATGTACGTCGTCTTTCTGCTGTAAGCGTGTGCTGTTCACAACGTGCAAGTGTGCTGTAGACAACATGGTTTATTCTTTAGAACAGAGGATTTTTCTGGTGTTGGAATTCCACCGCCTAGAACACAGTGTTGTTGCAACAAGACGATGTTTTCAACGGAGGTTTAATGTAACCAAAGGACCGAAAAGCGATACAATAAAGGATCTGTTTGAAAAATTTCAACGGACTGGGAACGTGACGGATGAACGTGCTGGAAAGGTAGGGTGACCACGTACGGCAACCACAGAGGGCAACGCGCAGCTAGTGCAGCAGGTGATCCAACAGCGGCCTCGGGTTTCCGTTCGCCGTGTTGCAGCTGCGGTCCAAATGACGTCAACGTCCATGTATTGTCTCATGCGCCAGAGTTTACACCTCTATCCATACAAAATTCAAACGCGGCAACCCCTCAGCGCCGCTACCATTGCTGCACGAGAGACATTCGCTAACGATATAGTGCACAGGATTGATGACGGCGATATGCATGTGGGCAGCATTTGGTTTACTGACGAAGCTTATTTTTACCTGGACGGCTTCGTCAATAAACAGAACTGGCGCATATGGGGAACCGAAAAGCCCCATGTTGCAGTCCCATCGTCCCTGCATCCTCAAAAAGTACTGGTCTGGGCCGCCATTTCTTCCAAAGGAGTCATTGGCCCATTTTTCAGATCCGAAACGATTGCTGCATCACGCTATCTGGACATTCTTCGTGAATATGTGGCGGTACAAACTGCCTTAGACGACACTGCAAACACCTCGTGGTTTATGCAAGATGGTGCCCGGCCACATCGCACGGCCGACGTCTTTAATTTCCTGAATGAATATTTCGATGATCGTGTGATTGCTTTGGGCTATCCGAAACATACAGGAGGCGGCGTGGATTGGCCTCCCTATTCGCCAGACATGAACCCCTGTGACTTCTGTCTGTGGGGACACTTGAAAGACCAGGTGTACCGCCAGAATCCAGAAACAATTGAACAGCTGAAGCAGTACATCTCATCTGCATGTGAAGCCATTCCGCCAGACACGTTGTCAAAGGTTTCGGGTAATTTCATTCAGAGACTACGCCATATTATTGCTACGCATGGTGGATATGTGGAAAATATCGTACTATAGAGTTTCCCAGACCGCAGCGCCATCTGTTGTTGAAAATTGTAACTACTGTAATTTCGAAAGTTTGTCTGCCTGAAAATGTACTGTTGTCCCAAGAATATTGCAATAAACGGTGTATTTCTATCACTGCTCGTTTAGTTTTTATTGCCGTTTCAAATATACCGGTCATTTTTGAAACACCCTGTATATATATAATCGAGTTGTGCGGGGTGGGAACGGGCGTTTTGACGTTTTCGCGGAAGAGTCCAAAACCACTGCTTTTCAGCGTCCTCTAGTCATAAAATCGTAACTGGCTAGTGTATTGTGTAGAAAACTTTGTCTGATTCTGTATCGTAGGGAGAGGTCATCTTCAAGAAACGCATAGTATTAGAAATATAAGGGAAAAATTGAAAAAAGTGCGAAAATTAATGTTTTCCACGTTTTTCGTTGTGAAGCCGACCTCCTACAAAGCAGAAAACATGATGTTCGGTTTCATCTCCCCTATAAACATATTGAGACATTGAGGAAAAAATTTCCGTAATTTTGTTACGGAAATGGCTGTTTTGAATATCTTCCTCGGCACTCAGCGCTTTACAAATAAACGGAAAAGGTAAATGTTAACTGGTTTCTTATCCTCCCACTTACTCTTACTTAAGTTTACATTGCTTCCACTTCAGTATATTATTTACAATGCTCGATCGAAGACATCTGTTCTTAAATCATTCCCATTCGTGATGAAATATACTTGAAAAAAGAAGAAAAAATTACTTGTAACCAAAAGCATTCTTTATCTGGGCTTCAGACAGCAGTTCCAACGAGTTCGGGAGGAGGAGGAGATTAGTGTTTAACGTCCCGTCGACAACGAGGTCATTAGAGACGGAGCACAAGCTCAGGTGAGGGAAGGATGGGGAAGGAAATCGGCCGTGCCCTTTCAAAGGAACCATCCCGGCATTTGCCTGAAGCGATTTAGGGAAATCACGGAAAACCTAAATCAGGATGGCCGGAGACGGGATTGAACCGTCGTCCTCCCGAATGCGAGTCCAGTGTGCTAACCACTGCGCCACCTCGCTCGGTACTCCAACGAGTTCGTAACCCTTTTATACGTACGTGAGATAGTCTGCATTGTCTCAAATTCTTCCGTAGTTCTCCTCAAAAGGCGATTCTCTGTCACAGTTAAGCATAGCATAATTTGCAAAAATAACAACTCCACAGAAAGAAAGTCAATCGCTTTATAACTAACCACTGATTAATGTATTGAGCATTAAGGTACGCTCGGGCTAGTATATTTAAATTTGCTTGAGCGCTGCCGTGTATTAAATGAGCCTCCCGACGTAATGTTTGTTGTGTGTCATACAAGTAATAAGGCAATGTTACAACAACTCATAAACTTTGAAGACGCAAGTGAAACAGAAACGCAAAAGCGACAGTGGTCGTAACTGGTCGTATCAGTCTTTGTAAACATAGCATTTCATGGCACCTGTTGATATTCTTTTTGTTTTCCTTTGGAATCCGATTCCTGAGTATTGCGCATTGATAACCACTCCATAATAGCTACCTTTTGCTGTGTTCTTCGTCCCATTACTTTCTCTTGACAAGTAACATGATGAATGACTCCGCCAAATTACTTCATGATTCATAATTGTTGGCCGTTGCCTGGCGTTGTTCTCGTACACGAATGTAGACGACTAATCAGTTGACACAGTGCCAAACATAAAACAGGTGAATAGTTGTTGTATCGTATGATCAGATCTCTGATGAAGATTGCTCGTAATTGGTTCCGACCACTATTCATGTAACACTCTACACTTCCTTTAAAACACTTTTTAACCATTATCGAATAATTATTGACAAATGTACGTTATTGTGATATACTATTATTTATCATTTTATTTTAAATTCATCTTAAATCCTTTATACAAACCAAACTGTAGTAGTTTCCACAATACCTTCTCGCTGCAGTTGACTTACACTGTCTAGCCCCAGTCAATTCACTAATAGGGAAATGCTGATTCCGAGCAAGCCTTGATACTACCAAGCAGTATTTAGGACATCAGTTTTAAATTTCAAGTTCTGTAGCTAGGTATTTATTTAATCATTGAGTGCAGTCTTTCACGGCCAATATTTGCGTTATTGCTTACATTTCTTTGTGGGCATAGGGCTGTGGTCGATATCATAATTCTCTGTCTAACGCTTTGTCTTCCAATGCTGGAGACATCGGAAGTTTTAACGATTCAGCAAGCAGTTGCAGTCTCAAACAAGCTCAGCAGGCCGAAAGGTTTATACACTCCTGGAAATGGAAAAAAGAACACATTGACACCGGTGTGTCAGACCCACCATACTTGCTCCGGACACTGCGAGAGGGCTGTACAAGCAATGATCACACGCACGGCACAGCGGACACACCAGGAACCGCGGTGTTGGCCGTCGAATGGCGCTAGCTGCGCAGCATTTGTGCACCGCCGCCGTCAGTGTCAGCCAGTTTGCCGTGGCATACGGAGCTCCATCGCAGTCTTTAACACTGGTAGCACGCCGCGACAGCGTGGACGTGAACCGTATGTGCAGTTGACGGACTTTGAGCGAGGGCGTACAGTGGGTATGCGGGAGGCCGGGTGGACGTACCGCCGAATTGCTCAACACGTGGGGCGTGAGGTCTCCACAGTACATCGATGTTGTCGCCAGTGGTTGGCGGAAGGTGCACGTGCCCGTCGACCTGGGACCGGACCGCAGCGACGCACGGATGCACGCCAAGACCGTAGGATCCTACGCAGTGCCGTAGGGGACCGCACCGCCACTTCCCAGCAAATTAGGGACACTGTTGCTCCTGGGGTATCGGCGAGGACCATTCGCAACCGTCTCCATGAAGCTGGGCTACGGTCCCGCACACCGTTAGGCCGTCTTCCGCTCACGCCCCAACATCGTGCAGCCCGCCTCCAGTGGTGTCGCGACAGGCGTGAATGGAGGGACGAATGGAGACGTGTCGTGTTCAGCGATGAGAGTCGCTTCTGCCTTGGTGCCAATGATGGTCGTATGTGTGTTTGGCGCCGTGCAGGTGAGCGCCACAATCAAGACTGCATACGACCGAGGCACACAGGGCCAACACCCGGCATCATGGTGTGAGGAGCGATCTCCTACACTGGCCGTACACCACTGGTGATCGTCGAGGGGACACTGAATAGTGCACGGTACATCCAAACCGTCATCGAACCCATCGTTCTACCATTCCTAGACCGGCAAGGGAACTTGCTGTTCCAACAGTACAATGCACGTCCGCATGTATCCCGTGCCACCCAACGTGCTCTAGAAGGTGTAAGTCAACTACCCTGGCCAGCAAGATCTCCGGATCTGTCCCCCATTGAGCATGTTTGGGACTGGATGAAGCGTCGTCTCACGCGGTCTGCACGTCCAGCACGAACGCTGGTCCAACTGAGGTGCCAGGTGGAAATGGCATGGCAAGCCGTTCCACAGGACTACATCCAGCATCTCTACGATCGTCTCCATGGGAGAATAGCAGCCTGCATTGCTGCGAAAGGTGGATATACACTGTACTAGTGCCGACATTGTGCATGCTCTGTTGCCTGTGTCTATGTGCCTGTGGTTCTGTCAGTGTGATCATGTGATGTATCTGACCCCAGGAATGTGTCAATAAAGTTTCCCCTTCCTGGGACAATGAATTCACGGTGTTCTTATTTCAATTTCCAGGAGTGTATATATCCACGAAACGGACGGTTCGTGACATCATCAGGCTTCCGCGATCCTAGACAGCGGTCTGATGACGTCACAAACCGACCGCTGCGTGGATACGTATAAACAGTTCTGCCTGATGAGCTTGTTTCAGGCTGCAACTGTTTTTTTGAGTCGTTAAACCATCTGATGACGTCTCCAGCACTGGAAGACGAAACGTTAGGACCACGGCCTTATGACCATAAAACAAATATCAGCAATATTATTTATTTGATGTGTTAATTCGTTAGCCGGCCGCGGTAGCCGAGCGGTTCTAGGCGCTTCAGTCCGGAACCGCGCTGCTGCTACCGTTGCAGGTTCGAATCCTGCCTCGGGCATGGATGTGTGTGATGTCCTTAGGTTAGTCTGGTTTACGTAGTTCTAAGTTCTAGGGGACTGATGACCTCAGATGTTAAGTCCCATAGTGTTCAGAGCCATTTGAACCATTTTGTTAATTCGTTGTATGTGTATTTGTATATTGTTCCCTATTTTTTTAATTGGTCTATCGACAATGGCTCGTCGATACCTTTACAGCCTTTGTAATATATGTGAGAAGTGATTTAATAAACTTTATAGTAAAAAGTAATGTTCTTAATAATGCTGTCTGCCAATAACATGGCAAATATGAACCATTAGCAATAATTCGCTATCCGTTTTGTTATGTGCCATGATCTTTGACCAACGTAATCTACATACATTAAAATGTAAATGTTCGTTTGTTCAGAATCTTACATCTCTAAACGTTCTTCACCAATTTACTTCAATTTTTTACGATAATCTAATGAACATTTTGACGGAAATTTGCATGGAAAGTTATTGCCAAAAATCTCGAAAACGTGTAATTGGTTTCCTTCAAATTTTTGCACGGTAGTCTAATGAACATTCGGATGGACAGAGACTATATTTTTTAAATAAAGCAAAACCTTTTCAGTTAAAATCGACTATGAGAAAGGAAATGCTGTACTCTGTTATGAAAATGTGCAATTTCGGTTTCTTTGCCTTACTCGGTTTCAGTTACGATAGGTTCGCACGTAAACTATTTCAAAAATTGTTTTTCCCATATATTCTTAAATGGCGGATGATTCAAAAAGAAAAATAGATTTCAGTTGCTTATTACAGACGAACTATAAAACATCGAAACAAATTGAAACTTTTTCTGTCCAGTGAAATATGCAAAGGTTTGACGTGGCTGCGCTGTTATTTGTTTGTAGCAACATGGCAAATACGCAACAAGAGAAATGGCTTGATGTGTTGAAATTACGCCAAGTCAATCTATTGTTTAAGTGCAACATGCATTCCACCATCTATTCAGCAAGAAGCCGCCTCTGCATACAAAATTCTTGTAATTTGTTTGCATATGAATGTGGCAGCATTTTTCCAAAAGATTTATATCACTGAAGCCTCCAAAAATTAGGATTTATAGTGTCTTGCAACTTCGGGCTATAAGTGGTTACTTGTAATGTTTCCCCACTACTGGCTGCATTTTGAAACCACACCACGATTCAGAACTTTTTGGACAAAGAGGATGTTGTGCAGAGTTGTCTGTAAAGGGTTGATGAAAAGTCTCTAACCGCACTGCTCTTTTCATTGTCTCTACTGGATGCCGCATTTCTCCTAATTGCCAGATCATAGTAACATTACATTAAATGTCTACTGGTAAGTAGACGATGTCCTGAGACTGGATTACCATCAGGCAGTTTCTATCGTTTCGTGTTCTTTAGTTTTCGCAGCCTTGCACCCCATGTCCACAACATTCAAATTTCGAAATATCTGAGTCTCCATACACTTTGGAGACTTTTACCTTCATAAAACATTTTTAATCTACCTCCTCAAGGTAATTAACGTATCTACTGTTCTATAGTGTTTGAAACTTTTGGAACACTTCCTCTTCCATTTCAACTCTAAAACCATCGTGATTTTTAGAGCACTTATAAACAAAACCCTTCTTATAGTATCTGCAACTGTAGAAGTGCTTTGAGAAGCGTTCCCAGTCAATGATCTTTCCATTATCTGGAAGCACCCGCTTTCAGTGGTGATTCTATATAGGATTATAGTACGTCTCCCCCCCCCCCTCCTCCTCCCTATTTCTCCCGCAGGGACCGTGAGAACAGGGTTAGATTAATTACAGCGCAGAGAGAGCTATTTAAACAGTTATTCTTCCCGCGCTCCATAATGCGTGAGGTAATCATGTCTGCCCCCCCCCCTCCCTTTTCACCTCTCGTCCCACATTGTTATAATATGGTCCCATTCTTAAACTACACCCATTTTTTGGAAATGGATCAATCAAAGTGGTTCTAGGTCAGCAAATATTATGCCAATTATGGAAAGTTCAAATGGGCATGACAGCTGTAGATCACTACAAAACACATAATTTCGAAGCAGGTCGACATAAATGAACCTATCAGTTGTTGCTCTGATGTCCGACAGTAAAGTACTGGCCAGTTCACAGCATTTCCTATGCAATATGAGAACGAGTATGAAACATACTAGCTATAAATTGTTAAAAAGTAACATTCACGTACGCAATGAAACCAATTGTTGTTTTATGCTGCTGACGAACGGTGTGCCTCCCAATAACTATGACCTTGTTACTTGTCGTTGCTAACAGATGGCAGCCCAGCTATCAGACTCATAAGCAACCACCTTCAGCAGAAATACATAAATGTATTCGCAATTGCGAATATGGAAAACCAGTAGCTGTATAATGGAATGACGACAATGAAAATTTGTGCCGGGCTCGGACTCGAACCCGGATTTCCCGCTTATCCCGAGCGGTCGCCTTACCATTTGGCTATCCGTGCACGACTCACAGCCAGACCCAAACTTCTATATGTCGTCAACCATGCGTCCACAATATGTACTCGTACATCCATTATGTATATTCCCTTACAGGCGAGACATTTTACTTGAAAGTCGCTTGCCAGGTGCCGACGGATGAATACGATATTGCAGTGCCTGTGTTATTACGAATTACGATACAATGTTCCTTTGGACATGCTTGCGCATCCAGAGGAACAGGTACTGCGGCTACTGCAGCCGTCATGAAATACATGAAATAGATTCGCATTTGCGGAAGTGGATAGCCATCAGCTGTATAATGGAATGACGATATACAAAAGTAGTGCTGGGCAGTGACTCGAACCCAGATTTGCCGCATATCGCAAGCGGCCGCCTTACCATTGCGCTATCCAAGCGCGACTTGCGGCCAGACCCAAACGCACAAATTATTTGAATGTCATTAATTACATACCAACTTTTATATGAGAAATATTTTCTGTATACCTTCGTTTCGCATATATTCCCTCTAAACCTTTCGAGGTGTGTTTTACCCCTTAAAAGTGAAATTGGGCACAAACAAAAAAATACGTATTGCGCTATTTTTCCCCTTCTACGCACCCCCCCTCCCCCACCCCTAAGTTTCATCAAGATTGTGTACTGACACTTGGGAATGTTCCCTTGTAAGCACACGGTGAGCATGTCGAGATGCATGGAAAGTACTGCCTCCCGCTAAATGTGAAGCCCTGCTGATGGTTTAAGCATGGCTTCATGCAGCCACATAACCTTCTTCATGAAATTCTCAGTCGCACATTGCAGGGGCAACAAACACTCTCCTCCAGCGTTTTCGATGCGAAGTGTTTGATCATCCACCAAACAGCCCGGAATTGGCTCCCTTTCATTTTTATCTATTTTATCACATGAACTGTTAGCTAAGAGGACAAAATTTTGCTCAGACCAGCATAGGCAGTTCGCTGCAATCACAGGCGGCTGCCTTCTGTGACGAGGGTATTGGTATGACAAATGTCTAAATCAGAGCGGCGACTTTGTAGCGAAGCAGCTGAAAGGTGTAGCTAAAACTGCACATAAGACATTTTTTATTTTTACTGTGGTTTCCATTTCTCGACCGATCGAAGGTCGAAAACAAAAAATGTAGCCAAGGTATTACTGATCTAGGTGCCAAATCTGATCCAGTGGAAAACGCTAACTGTCATTTCATGTCATCTTGGAAACTACTGGAAAGGCTTAATAATGCTTTAAGATAGATCCTGCGAACATGAGCCTGTCCCCATATAGTTGGTCATGGGCTCTTGCTCAATTAAGTTGTTGCGGGTCACATAAGCAGGCCAAAAAAAGGACAAATAAACATGGAGACCAGTGAACTCAAGTCTTTGCATCACCGTTAAATAGACTGAAAAAGTTGAATTTAGATGAAATGAGGTTGACGAAAGAAATTAAACCTTTCCAGATCAAACCTAAATCATTGCTTCCGTATGTACTCCCGTTTTGAAATTGCTCATACACAGCTAACAAAAGCCTAATACGTGTCTTGGAAGATGTCTTCCAGTCGTTTTAGAGAGGTCGCGGCGGGGAGTGTCCGCCACCCGATACTATCCCCATCAAAGTCCAGGTGCAATGCAGCCTGCGATCTCACTAAGTGACGCAATGATATCATTATCGGAAAAATTTGTAGTCTGGGCCGGATCAATTCCTTTCGCCTCGGTACTAACAAAACAGTTCAGATAAGGCTCACCAGTCCGACCTTCACCCGCGAAGCGAGCATAAACAAGTCATCATTTCTATGCCGCCGTCATTTCTGTAGCAGTTGGGTTACCTTCAGATAAGCTGCAGATTCATACTACCGTACCGGAAACAGGCTTGACTTCCAGTGTCCAAATGACGCTCAGATGTCACCCTGCCGTTTCACCGGAAAGTGCAGCTAACAAAGAGAACTGTGACAATCGAAACTCAGCGTGGTGAAAGAAGCAGAGGTTGAAAATACCGCTTCAGTTGTAATTTACTTTCTTTTCACACGACCGATTTCGGACTGTTATAAGCCCATCCTCAGGTGTCGTACTGGAAATAGCAAAAGGCGGGAGATAATTTTCACACGCCGCAAAACACATAAAAGACTAAAACAAATTTTTTGTAAAAAGTTTTAAAAACTTTTAAAAAACATTTCGAAACCGCCGGTCGGGCTAGGTGCTGTGAATCCCATGTCAATGCGAAAGCGGCACCAGGCAGCGCTACGGACGACTGCCTGGGTAGGGAATATACTGTATACAAAAGTTAGCACGACACCTACGCTGTGCTGAGGTCCCCGAGCGCCGCGTGTGCCAGGCACGGTGTGGTTCCTATGAGCGCAGAACAGGGAGTAGCGGATGCGAACGAGGAGGTAAAAATACGCTCCTTTACTACGCATAATACACTTTTAACTTATATCGTGTATTTTTATGTAATTTTTTTGTTATTTCTTCATTTTAAATGTAAACCACTAAATTCAAATTGTGAACTGCCGGGCTAGTGGCCCCGTGTTCTCTCCGCCAATGGATGGCAGCACTTTTGCCACTCTGGTTTACCAATGTGCCTCCTCGTTCGCATCCGCTACTCCCTGTTAGATTAAGTAGTTTGTAAGCCTAGGGACCGATGACCTCAGCAGTTTGGTCCCATAGTCCTTACCACAAATTTCCAGATTTCTAATTATTCCGATTACATCGACAACCACGGCATCAAATGGTTCAAATGGCTCTAAGCACTATGGGACTTAACTTCTGAGGTCATCAGTCCCCTAGAACTTAGAACTACTTAAACCTAACTAACCTAAGGACATCTCACACATCCATGCCCGAGGCAGGATTCGAGACCTGCGACCGTAGCGGTCCCGCGGTTCCAGACTGTAGCGCCTAGAACCGTTCGGCCATTCCGGCAAGCAACCAAGGCATCGTGTAATTAGGGATGGCTTCACCCTTCTTACGAGACAATAATGCACAGAAACGATTCCATATTTACATCAGCTCCTAGCAGGAATCTTAAGACAATTTCTTTCCATAAGTTATGTCGTTCCGTTAACTCTGTACCCTGCAGATCTAAAGTGAAAAACTTGCAGACTTTCACACATGTTAATCCGTTTTTTCTGCTTCTGCTATTCGTATTGACTTAACTGTGGCACTGAATGATTTGATAAATGGATTTCGTTATGTATCGACTTGTATTCCTACATTTGCACAGCTTCGTGATAATACTTTTTTTGACGTTACTGCAGTATGACTGTGGGCTAGACGTAGAAACACAGCTGCGAAGCCGAAAGTGCGTTTTATCCTTCTAATTTGTGATAATTTGGGATGGTTTTATAAATAAAAACTTTTTTCGTGGCTTCATCATGGTAAGTTGAAATTCGTTTTGTATTAGTGCAGCGCATATTAAACAGCGTTGTTTCGATAGTGTATTGAACGCAACAGTTATACATAAGAGAAATTTTCAACAGCGGTATAATATCCCACATTGATGAATTCTTCTCGGGTTATTATCCGAGTGGTGACGTCGTCTTGTCGCAAAGTTTCTATAATTTTCGTACCCATCATCTTCTGGCGAAGAAGATGGTGACGTCGTCTTGTCGCAACGGTGCGGTGAGTTTCGTACCCATCATCTTCTGGTGAAGAAGATGATGTCTACGAAATTCATCGAAACGTTGCGACAAGATGACACCACCACTCGGCTGATAACCCGAGAAGAATTCATCATTGGAATACTCCGAGAAAGACTGCAATCGCATGTATTTTCCACATTATCTAAAACAGACTGACAATGCTGGCATAGTTTTTAGACTTCATTCCTGTAGACAACACCGCGGTAGTCCTTCGTCTCCCTGCATGTGATTCTGTATAAGGGAATTTTCTCTGAATCTACAAACTTACGTTTACCTTTCTTCATCCTTTCTTCTAACATAAGTCGAAGGTTAAGTATGGCCTTACATGTTCCTGTATTTCTTCGAAACCCAAACGGATCTTCCCTGAGATTGACCTCTATTAGTTTTGCTATTCTTCTTTAAGTAATTCGTGGCAGTATTTTACAGCAATGACTGATTAAACTTATAGTTCGGTAGTATTCAAATCTGTCAGCACCTGCGTCCTTTGAAATAGGAATTATTACGAAGGCGTGCTGAAAAGTATTGCTTCCGAAATGTTTAAGCGAGAATTCTTAGATATTTTTAAATAACAGAAACTTTGTTAACATTCTACATCCTTACTATTCATGTCTACATATTTATTTCTCAAAATGGTCACCCTGACGACGAACACATCTATTCCGACAGACATTAATTTCTCGATTTCGTCACTATGGAATGTTTGCATTGTTGACGGAGCTACAACCTCACCTGTGCTTCCACCGTTCCATCGCTATCAAATTGAAGTCCTCTAAGATGTGCTTTGCGTTTTGGAAACAGATGAAAATCGGAAGGGGCCAAGTATGGACAATGATCGACGGCAGTGAACTCAAGGCGTCGGATTGTTGCAGATATCGCAGCGTTCGTGTGTGGTCTGTCATTGTCATACGAAGGAGAGAGTGCTCCATGTGTGGACGAACTCTTCTAGTTCGTGGTTTCAGTTTTCTGCTGTTAGAAACTTGATTAAAGCGCAGTGTTTGGTTCAAATGGCTCTGAGCACTATGGGACTAAACATCTGAGGTCATCAGCCCCCTAGAACGTAGAACTACTTAAACCTAACTAACCTAAGGACATCACACACATGCATGCCCGAGGCAGGATTCGAACCTGCGACCGAAGCAGCAGCGCGGTTCCGGACTGAAGCGCCTAGAACCGATCGGCCACAGGTGCCGGCAAAGCACAGTGTTTCTCACGCTCTTACACATGAGGACTATTCGAAAAGTAAGGAACAATCGGTCGTGAAAAGGAAACTACAGTGAAAATCCAGTGAATCTTTGCACAGATGTGTTGAGCAGTATCTCTAGTGTCCCTGTAGGCAGCGTCACGTCGTCCTTCCCAGTTCTGAGCCCACAGTGAGTGCGAAAGAGGCTTACAAAGTAGTGCCTCCCGCCAAGTATGAGTGCCTGCCGAGAGATTTCGCCTGATTTCAGGCAGTCTCACGTAATGTAACTGCCATGCAGTTCCTTCTTTGTGACAGCTCTCGGCCAGACACTGCAGGAGCAACGAGGACGCTCCTGCAGCGTTTTCAATGGGAAATTTCTGATCATCCACCATACAGCCCATACTTGGCCCCTCTGATTTTTATCTGTGTTCAAATGAGCTGCCGGCTACGAAGGCAACGAGGTGCAGTCCATCGTATAAAATTCTCGGAAAGCACAGCCGGCTGCCTTTCTTGACGAGGGTATAGGAGAGTTGGTACGACCCTACGACAGATGGCAAAGACGGAGCAGCGACTGTGTAGAAAAGTAGCTATAAGGTGCAACTGTTACAAATAAAACATTTCTGGTTTTCACTGTGGTTTCCAATCGTTGCATTTCCCGTCCACTCGGCAGGACGACGGTTGAATCCCCCGTCCGGCCATCCGATTTAGGTTTTCCGTGATTTCCCTAATCCGCTTCAGGCAACCACCGGGATGGTTCCTTTGACAGGGCACGGCCGACTTCCTTCCCCATCGCTCCTTAATCAAATGAGATCGATGACCTCGTTGTTCGGTCCCTTCCTCCAAATCAATCCAGTCGAATCCATTTCCCGTTTAGCCATTCCTGGGTAGCACTCTCGATTTTAGTTGTCTGTATTACCTTTGACTGCATCATTTTTAAGGGATAGTGAACGTATACAAATAAGGACGGCACAAATGTTTGATTCACGGTAGAGCATCACGGAAATATTAACAAAGCTGAATTGGCAGACTCCTGAAGGCCGACTCAAATTATCTCGCGAAAGCCTAGTTAGCCTACTAAGTTTCCAGCACCAGTATTACGTGAAAAATCTGGAGGTATTCTTTAGCCCCCCAGTCCTGTTCCCGTGCGGATCGTGAAGACAAGGTGAGGCGCACTGGGGTATTTAAGTAGACGTTCTTCCCGCGCTCCACACGCGAATGGAACGGGAAAAAACGGTAAGCGCCCTCTGCACTTCACCTCATACAGGTTTGCATACCATGTATGTAGATTTAGAACTCTTAAGCGAGGATTTTATTGACGTTATTTTGCATTTCAATGCTTCTCGTTGTTATTTGCGTCTATGTGACTGACGAACGTGGCAGCAGCATTCAATATTTGCTCACGCCACTGCATATTTGCTGTGGCCGCCGTTTCGCTAGCAATCTACTCGGATGTCCTTTGCCAAAACAACACAACGTTCATATGTGAAACAATCATATGTACAGTATTAGGCCTGGTTTCTTCAAGCATTGTTACAGTGTTCGTAATATTTTCAGTTTTGTATTACATAGCTTTTGTTCTGTAACTTGTTCACGGCGAAGCCTCTGTGCCGCTTGTATTTTTAATGATTGCGAGAGGGTTGCAAGATGGAGGTATAACACGGGGAGTTGTCATGACGTGACGAACTTGAAGCTGAAATCAGCCATGTCAGTTGCCCCAATTATTAGCGTCTGATGGAAGTGTTTTTATTAAAAAAAAATACTAGCATGCGACATTTACCTGTGCACTATCTGTTCTGACTATAGATTTCAGTGTAAAGGAATCGCATTTCATTCATAACTGGGCTCCTTCAAGCTATGTATCCCTTTACAAGCAAATACATGAATTTTGGTTGCGCTAATTAGTTTTACCATAGTGGTCTCATTTCTTTCAAATTGAAAAATAGTCTGGGTTGCAACGTTATTTAATTTCAATAATGCGCTTCACATTTTTGAGACTTCTTGGGATCGTCTACAAAACAAGGAAACCAGTAATTAAGAACAAACAGAGGGACGGGCACGGCCCTATCATGTACGACTACGAGAATAAATAAATTACAACATGAATTAAAACTTACGCAAAAGTAATTGGATATAAAAACCGTCCGTCAGAGTTATAAACAATGAGATTTGGTCCTGTTTACAAGAAAAATTGCGACAGTAAGCCACACCGTGTATGAAGGAGACGGAATAATTCCAAAAAAGTTTAAAAAAAACCTATGTTAAGCATACCAGCAGAAACCACCATAGCAACACAGCGTAGCACTACGCTTACAAAAGTAGACACTCGGTAACAACTGTGCACAGCGCAATATGTCCTCTTAGCTCTCACACAAGTATGGCTATGACAGACAAGAAAGCACACAATGTGCTAGTGTGGCAAGGAGCAGGTGTCACGCAAAACTAGCCATAAGGCGCGTGCATGAATATAAAACTATCAAAAACAAATAGACTAGAATGCATACGTGCAAAACCTAAGAAGTTATAAAAATTATGTAAAACCAAATATATATTAAGGTACCCATATACGAGCAAGAGAAAAAGGTACAGTGATGGTAGCAATATACATGCGAGGAAAAGTATGTAATAAAGGCGCAGTAAATCGGTTAAAATTGAATATGCACATGTATTCATTAATCAGTCCAACTCTAAAAGCTCTCTGGATGGACACTATGAGATGGAAAGATTGTAAACCGACAAAACATAGCAAAATATGTTTGCAGTGTTCTCGGTAAGAGAACATAGATCAAATGTCAGTTTCGTTAGTCAGTATGTAGGAAAATTCTGGTTTACGAGAGCAGCGTTGTCGCATTACATACTTATCTTCTTGTTTATTAGAAAAGTACAGCAAAAACAACGTTAGATGCGACCTATTACTAGATTAAATATGAATTTGACACCAGAGAACGGTCTGAAAATTCCTTCCTGTGACTCTTTTACTCACGAAAGTACTGTAACATTTACTATTTAAAACAACTGTTGCGGGTGCACTTGACGGAAATAAAGAACAAAGAGCAATGATAAACAGTAGTCTGCTAACGTTTCGTAACATTCAGTATGGCTTCAAAGCAATGCAGGATTGACAGCGTAAGTCTGTATCGCCATCTCCCCTCATACCTCGATGGACTGGCGTTAGGTATCTTTTTGCAATTATTTCTTTTCCATAATTTATAATCATCCGCGCGTGAATGTTAATCATGAACATTCGTGGCACCAATTTCCGAGATCCTCATGACATTACTATCCACTTGTAATGGAACCGGCTCTGAAGAGATTTAAACTCTCGAATGTTAACTTGAACGGATTTGAATATCTAACTTAAATGATGATGATGTAACGTTTAATCACTTAAAAGCTGAAAACTTTGTTTTGACACCAAAGTTACTATAAAAGCCTTATCCGCAGGTAGTAAAAAAAACCTCAAAAACGTAAATTATAGAAATCCCATGAACGACTATGTAAAGGTAAGGCAAACAAATTGTAATACTGCCAAAAGGTAGTTATAAAAGTAATCTCTCTTACGATCTAGGATTGCTGCAATACGCAGAGTTCCAGAACGCCAACAGAAATTCCTGCCGTCATAAAGAAGTCAGATTTAAAATTCCCGCTATGTTTGTACTGTGCGACAACGAAAAACAAGCTACTGTATCTGAGTGGCTGGAGCTAGCAACGTAATGACGGACGCTAGCTCGCGCACGTCTTACCAAATACAACATTTAAATACCTAACATTATTAACAAGATCAGTGAATACATACATGCTGAAGCACATCCTCCAAGAGACAGGTAATGGTAAATATAACATGAAACAGAAGCAAAAGAAGGAAAAGTTGGCAAAAAATGGTGATGGGAAAATGACGTAGCAAACATTGAAACTAGATTTTTTTAAATCTAGTCACTATAAAACAACATTTATTCGAAGAAATACATATTGGATGAAGTCATTAAAATTACATTAGAAATTATTTTGGCTGATTTCTGAATCTTAACGGATGGAGAACTTTATGGCGATGCAAAATCCAGGAATTGTTCATCTGTGCGCGAGAGATCACGTCGTGCGTTATTTTCATCAATCAGATGGTGGCCGCGGCGAAACTGTAGCAGGTTCGTCAATGTTCAAATCCTCTTGACGTTTGCATAATCGGTGTGTCGATGACAATATTCCTCTGTCGACTCCCTCGTGTTCTGGTAGGAAGCAACTAGTATTCTTGTTCACTGACGTTCGAACATGCACGAGGGTAACATTTATGCCACGTAATACAGTTCACAGTTTTTAAAGCATGCAAATTCACTCCAACTCGCGGAGTATAAAATTAGTTTGTTTTTGCCATACAAGCCACACTTGTGAACTTACAATCTAGTAGATAATATTCACATAAAGGAAACTGTTTAGCTGTTTTTATAACCTATCTTATTAACTTAACGCGCGTGAACTCGTATTAGGTTGCAAATGAAAAAATATAAAACACTTCAGTTCCTGCAACTCACATCACAGTATCCAATTCACTCTAGCCAAGAAATAGTAACGGCTTACTCGTGTATGCATTTTCGATGGAATGTGTCAACATTTCAAGGGCATCGCACTATTTGAACTAGTCTGACAATTTCTACAAATTGTTTTCAGGGCAATATTAAGTCTACAGCGTTTGTCAGGAAGGTAATGCGTCGCGTTTCACTTTTTTTTAACTGATCGGGTGGATTCAGCAACTTAAAATTCTCCGAAGTATGCCCTTCTGCATCAATACATTTTTGCCATCGCGATTTCCACGCGTCACAAGCTTTCTGGAACTCCTCAACCTGGGTGATCTTCAAGAAAGCTGCCGAAGTAACTTGAACGTTGTCCACCGTATTTTTTGTCCACCGTATTTGCAATTTAAGCGTTCGGCAGTATTTGACATATATTTTATTGTGACATTGTAATGTAATAAACTTAAAATTTTTATTTGTTTTGTGACTATTAGTGTAATGTAATAAAATAAAATATGAGCCGTGACTTACAAAAAATGAAACACACATTAATGCAATGGCTCAGCATAAAAGAGAAATAACTAATGTAGCAATATTATTAACAGTGTAATATGTTGTTTAATTTAGCCCGACGTCTATAAACACTCAGTAAACTAGCTCAGTTCTCAGGGTAGTTACGTAACCGTCTTTAATTAATTGTCCTTTTCTTATTTATCCAACACTAGGCTCGTGAGAAGTCGTGTGCTTATTGCACCAGAGAATATTTGCCAAGTCTGTTCGATGTACACTACTGTAGTACGTAACTTAATGTTGTGGTTTCGTCTCGATTCCCCAATATAAGATAACAAGAGTAGCATCCACAAATGAAATCCTATAATGGAACTGGAATCGTGTGACCAGACCTTTTCTGCCTGGGATGTTATCTCGTTATATAAAGAAAATGTGTAAATAAAATTGTTAAATTATTAGTAGCTGCCTCCGGTCTCGTGGAATCTGAAACGATGTTAATTGTCCTAACCGACGGCACGTCTCGTAGATGAGCTAAAAGAAAAATGTTAAAGATTTCTCTAAGATGGCGCCTAACATTGAAAATTCTTTTTTAGGTTTTTAAGTACAACTTACATTATCAGCTGGTACAGCAAGATGAGCCTTACACAAGTACGTCCTCTTAGGTCCGAATCCAAGCAAATAGTGGTTAGCACACTGGACTCGCATTCGGGAGGACGACGGTTCAATCCCGTCTCCAGCCATCCTGATTTAGGTTTTCCGTGATTTCCCTAAATCGTTTCAGGCAAATGCCGGGATGGTTCCTTTCAAAGGGCACGGCCAATTTCCTTCCCCATCCTTCCTTAACCCGAGCTAGCGCTCCGTCTCTAATGACCTCGTTGTCGACGGGACGTTAAACAACAGTAACCCATCCAAGCAAATGATATAAGCGAATGACAAAGGAAAGATAGTTCATGCATAGAAGCGCAAGAGTCCATGGAATAACATGTCCATTGTAGTTCTATCTCTTCTTCTTTGGCGTAGTTGTCGATTATTTATAAAATCTATCGTAACATTTAGTTTACATTTTTTAAAACCCAAATCCACCCAGGAGAAACAGTACAACATGACGCCGAACCGTTACTCCCTCCGCGTCCAAGCAAAATTTCTCACTCACTCACTGTTCGACTCTTGACTATCGATATTTCAGTTGCGCTCTTCCTTTCGTATAACAGCTGCATTTACTATAGTTATTACAAGAAAATATTACACGCCAAAGAAATATTGCTCACCCAAAATTAAATACGTTAGTAACAGATACGAAGCGTAACCTAATAAAAGTAATGCAGAGTTTAGGCCATCTCGGCCGCCTTTGTGGTAGTGTAATCACAGGCGGACTCGGGTTCGATTCCCGTTACAGACAGCGGTTTTCCTTCGTAGGAGTACTAGAACAGAGTGCACTGAGCCTCGTGATACTAATTGAGGAGATACTTGTCCGAGTAGTAACGGCTCCAGGTCACGAAAACTGACAACGGTCGGGTCCAGGGAGCTGCGTGCTGGCCCCACGCTCCCCACACCCCGCCGCCACAACCATACCGAACACAATGACGTTGCTGGCAGATGGTGACACGGCAGTCGTCGGTACCTATGGGTCCGTCAAGGCCTGTGGATGGGGTTCACATTTACAGTTATCCCTCGTACTGTAGAGCAAAATACATTAACCAGTAAAAATGTGTGTGTTGCAGGGATGTAAAAAGAGAAAAAAAGTAATACCACCAAGAATCAGCAATGTTTTCACACACAGAACTCGTTAATTAATCTGTTGTTTTTTTACTGTACTTCAATTTTTTACCATCCGTCGATATTTTTGTATCACTGATGAAACTGGTCAGTAAAGACAGGATTTCAATTTTTTATCACTTTGGAAATCAGGCTATGCCCTGACTGATTCACTAACTCATTATCGTCCACCCCAAACCGCTAAGGACAGAAAATTAAAACTTGGAGAGGCTGTTGAACGTATACTGTAGGCATCGTCTAAGAAGGGATTTTTCAATACAGCACCCCTAAAGGTGTGAAATAGAAGATGAGAGGCTTTTCGAAGAGATGTTGCTCTTAAGGCAATTTTGAAGCTATAACTAGGAAATTTGATGTTTGGTTTCTCGATCAGAAATAAGAAAATACACATTTCGGCATTTTTGTAAATTCTGCTCTCAAAGAGGGTGAAGTAGTGGGCGAAAGTTCTTTTTAAATAAATCGTTATTAAAGAACTACTAAACATTGTTAAAGATACATCTATGAAAATTTGTATTTGGCTTCTCGGTTAAAAATAAAAAAGTTACGTGTTTTAGTGTTTTGGGAATTCAACTCCTAAGGGGTTGAAATAAGGGATGCAAATTTTTATGAAAATATTTAGTTATAATAAAACATTTTAAAGCTAAATCTATGAAAACTGATTGGAAGTAAAGAAATCTTTGCTAAAGATTGTAGGATGAAAGTTTCTCTGGAAATATCACTAGCGAAACTCAAATGGCAGGATGAACAAAAACCTCCGACTCTAGAATAGCTTTCTGATCAGAAATACATTCGGAAAAGACCATGCTTCAATGGCCTTAATTGGAGTGAAAAGTTTAGAATGTGTTACAAATTGTGAATTACAACAAAGGAAGCTTTTTAACAGTCAATAAGACAAATTGGCTTTGTCAGAATTGCATAGAAAAAGAAACGGATCTTTAATAAATTATTCAGTAGGACTAAATGTGTTTATAAAATTACCTTTGTTGTAATCACTACGTAAACTCGGGCGAAGCAGCGCGAGGTAAATTAGTATTCAATATAGGTCGGACGCTTTCTAGTATTCCACATAGCTCGTTCCATTTAAGATTTTTGCAACTTCCCATCACACCACGCATCCGAACTCTTACCTTCGGCTCCGTGTTTAGCTCTAAAACGACTCACTGGCTAACGGAAGTCCGTTTCCCAAAGAACTTGACAGCCTGGTCAGCATGGTGCCCATACAGATCGAAGATGTAGTGCATCGGTGGATAAAATCCAAAAGTATTTTACAACATGCTTTGTACGTGTACTGTGAGGGTTGAGAAAGATTAGCCGTGGTTCAGTAGCGGAGCTGGAAAATTTCCTACTAAGCCCAATGACAAGTTCCTCATAGATGTAAGCTGTGGGAAAGCCTTATTTACAAACAAAATCTGAACGAATCAAAAAGGAATGTCAGGAGAGCAGTGCTAGAAAAGTTGAGTGAAGTCGAAAGTAAAATTTGTCGACCGATCTGACAGCAATTACTAATGAGCTTTGTGTTAAGTTAAGTCAATAAATTGAGCAAAATCATCTATTTAGACCCTCAGTAATCATACTGGTAACGGAATGGAAGATGACTGACACAAGCTCGCGATACCGAATTTCGCTTTCCCAAATTGTTTCATTGAGGACTGTAGTACGTTCCGTCTTTCGATTATCGTCCCAAAGCTGCAACGATAAACAGTGAGATACGTATTCCCCAGATATAAAATTTATTTAAGTTACTTAACAAAGGGTACGCATCTAGATCTGATGGGGTACCTGTATGTTCATAAAAGGATTATGAGAAAGAACTATTCACCTTTTGACAGCGATTTAACTTCGCTCGCGGAAACAAAGAAAGTTGTCAAGCGAATGAAAAAATTAATATATAATAAAAGCACTGTTCATTTCAGTTTTCAAGAAGAGTCGCCATGTATTACTTATAGGCCTGTGTTGCTGAGGCCGATCTATTGCAGAATTGCGGAACACTTTCATCACCCCATTCGTTTAATTGTTTTCATTGGCATTAGTAGGCCCCAAATTTCTTATTAGTTTTTATTTGAATGAACAGTCCCTTATTCAGGATAGGAGTATAGGGGGAAAGAGGCAGGAAACCTTCACCGCCGCTCATGGCAAGGCCCTAGTTGAGGTGGTTTGCCGTTGCCTTCCTCCGAACTGTTACAAAGTGTTAATAGTGTATCCGTGTCGGGTAGATGACTAAAATGAGTGTTTGTACATTGTGGTGTCAGGTTTGTGTTGTTATCGATGAAAGGAGGGGAGAGGGTGACACCCCGTGCCGGCACGTAGCCTACGCCTCGCAAATAACACCAAGGCAGCCGCCGGGCTTTACGTCCCCATCCGACGGACGGATCACCTTAAAAAATGTCACATGCCCTCATTTCAGGAGACACTGCGGTGAGATTTGTAATTTAATCCAGGACATTGGCGCAAAGATTAGTGCTCAAGAATGTTACACCACAACCCCTCCTCTCCTCGCCGGCCAAGCACTGCCATTGAAAATGTCGTCCACCACCAGGATTCGAACCGGCTTACGTCCGAGTCGGAAGCCTCGCCTACAGAGGTAACTTTTGCTTAGTCAATATTAAAACGTCATCCCCTTCTAGGCCTATGCGATTATGAATCTCAGTTGCTATAACTTTCGGTTTCTTCTTATTTTCTCTTCAGTTGGGAAGTGAACAACGGGAAACCACCAGGATACGCGAACGGAGCTCCCCTGAATGTCAGATTCCTTTAATTGTTCTTCACACAAATAAGTCGTCATCTTTTTGACGAATATTAGTCTAAAATGTCACATGCCCTCATTTCAGGAGACACTGCGGTGAGATTTGTAATTTAATCCAGGACATTGGCGCAAAGACTAGTGCTCAAGAATGTTACACCACAACCCCTCCTCCCCTTGCGGGCCAAGCACTGCCATTGAAAATTTCGTCCACCACCAGGATTCGAACCGGCTTACGTCCGAGTCGGAAGCCTCGCCTACAGAGGTAACTTTTGCTTAGTCAATATTAAAACGTCATCCCCTTCTAGGCCTATGCGATTATGAATCTCAGTTGCTATAACTTTCGGTTTCTTCTTATTTTCTCTTCAGTTGGGAAGTGAACAACGGGAAACCACCAGGATACGCGAATGGAGCTCCCCTGAATGTCAGATTCCTTTAATTGTTCTTCACACAAATAAGTCGTCATCTTTTCGACGAATATTAGTCTAACATCAGCGGAGAACGTGAATGAATTTTCCATTCGCTTGCACACTGTCGTTTCTAATTACCGAAGTCTTCTAGGAAAAACTGTCTGTCTTCGGAGTGCAGCCAAAAACGGTCAACAGAGGTAGAAAGTTTCATCGGTCACGTCTCTAAAATCGAAATTTTCCTAAAATAAATTTTCAAGTTTTTAAGTTACAATAGATTTATTTCCAACAAATTTACCTTCGCCTCTGGTAGAGTCTTTATCTCCAAAAGGAACATAATTACGATTGTCGGTATGCATTTTCAAATTCCCACATGAATGTAGTAGCGTCAGTGAAGCCGTGTGGCTTGCGTATCCATTTTCCAACTCTGTATTTCTGCCGAAGTCTATGTCAATAAAAAGCGATTATTAGGGTGTGGGCGTCCAAATCTATTAATCCATATTGGTACGAAAGGACGATATGGTTAAAATATTTTTTATTATGTTAATTAATATTAATTAGTTTACTATTTTGACAGATTAATGTGTTGAATTTAGAATTCATTTATGTAGTCACTCTTTGATAGAGAAAATCAGTGGAAAACGAAACTCATTTATGATTTCAGCGTCGTTTTGACGTCTTTTAGGCGCTCAGAGAGATCGCCAGTAATACGTAACATCGCCATCGATTTAATAAAGCAAATTTAGTTCATTGGTAGGATATTGCGGAAAAGCAGTCAGTATGCAAGGGAGACTGCTTACAAATCAACTGTGCGACCCATCGTAGAATATTGCTCAAATGGGATTCGTACCTTATAGGACCAACAGGAGATCCTTAACATATACAAAGAAACTTGGGACGAATTGACACAAGTTTGTATGATTCACGGGAGAACGTCATGAAAATATTCAAAAACCTGAAATGGCAAACTTTCAATGTAGATATCAATTTCCCACTAAAACCTACATATAAAATTTCCAGAGACAGTATTTAGTGAAGAAATTAGAGATATTCGCAGCCCGCTATGTATCGTTCCCGTAGTAATCGTGAATTCAAAACTGTACTAGTCACAACACAGACTTCTCAGTAATCTTTATTCTTGCACTCCCTTAGCGACTGGAACGTGAAAGATTCTAGTTTGATCCGGCCCACTATGAATTCCTTTCTTGTGCTGTTCTGCTACTTCTCATTACTTACGTCTTTCTTCAGTTTAGGTTTACAGAATTTGTATACAAATGTGATGGCTGCGCACGTTGTTTAGATGCTTTATCGTTGCACCTTCAGTTTATGTGGATTACCTGGCTCCGGGGTCAGTGACATGGGGGTCACACTGTCAAAACCTAAATATCTTGTAGGCCACACATGTTTGCACCTTAATATTTTACAAACGTTGAATAAATAATAGCTAAAATTCAACTTCTTTAATTTTTACTATGACTTTAATGGAGCTTAGGTTAAAATGAGAAGCGTAATTGAGTGAAAAACAATTGTAATGTCTTTAAAACAGAATCTTATTTAAAAAGAAAAATTAGGGCTAGCACTTCATTTAATACTGGGACAATAGGTCCTAGACATAAGAAATGAAAGATTAGTGTACGCATGTATGTAGTTGGGTGAGAGACGCTTACGTGTGTACACAGCCAAGTCTGGCTTGATCGACGTATGCGGTGTGGCCAAATTTTGTCGTTCGCAATGAACAGTTTCCAAAACAGTGAAAATTCGTTTTGGTTAATCTATTTCTCGCACGTGTGATAGTTATAGGTAACTGTCACATCATATGACGGTGGATCGAAATCACATCTGCCAGAAATAGCTTAAGGAGAAAAAAATTCACTATTTTTGACTATTCATTGTGGACGACAAAATTTGGCCACGTACAACATTGATGCATGAAACAGGTGGTCGACAAAATAAGGTTCACACGGGAGCACCGAGTGTTACCACTAGTTAGCAAAGATTGTGAAACAAGAGTCCGTCAACGTAACGCTTTTTACCTGCCAGTTAATGCGGGTGAACAGTTTCGGGTTAATGATGGTGTAATCACCTACTTAAGCAGCGGTTGGCTAGATTTTCTGCCTTGGAAGTATACTAACGAATCCAACGAAAACGAGAGAGTTGGTTGCTTAAACTACTGCTATGTGCTGCAGAAAAAAATTGTACTATAACAATTTAGTTCTGTTTATACTGCAGACGTAACCACAATTACAGAAGTATTTATGATTAGAACAAAATATTGAGCAAAGCATTAATTCTAACTTACTTAAGAAGCTTTGGAGCAATTAGATTATCAGAAGTGGAAGTCTGCTAAAAGCCGTGCTTCTGATATTGAGGAATTAATAATAAAACGAGAGAGAGAGAAAAAAATCATTTACCTAATGTTGTTAAAGGGGTACTCAACTATCTGGCACTACGGGGTAGTAGATGGTGTGATAAAATGCAGCAACAAAAAGTGAAATCCGCTACTTAAATAGTTACGTTTCTAGAAAAGAGGCACACCAAAATGGTAACAGCGGAAGCAAATATCGCGGCAGGGAAAGGGTTGATCATGTTCGCTTCAGACCAGTGCACCACTAAAAAAGCCTGACGTGATGGAAGTCACGGGACTTCTCCAAATTTCCGGACCTCCTTTTGCCAGCCATAGTGAAGTGACTCGACGTGGCGTGGACTGAATAAGTCGTTGAATGTCCCCTGCAGAAATACTGAGCCTTCTGCCTATATAAACATCCACAGTTGCGAAACTGTTGCAGTGCAGGATTTTGTGCACGAACTGATCTCTCGATTGCGACCCATAAATGTTCGATGGAATTCATATCGGGTGGTCTGGGTGGCCAAATCATTCGCTATAATTGATAGGAATGTTCTTCAAAGCAGTCGTGAACAAGTGTTTGTCATTATGAAGTCCATGAATGGCTGCAAATGGTCTCCAAGTAGCCGAACACAACCATTTCCATTCAATGTTCGGTTAAGTTATACCCGAAGACCCAGTCCATTCCATGTAAACACAGCCCACACCATTATGGAGCTGCCACCAGCTTGCACAGTGCCTTGTGGAGTCCATCGCTTCGTGGGGTCCGCACCACACTCGAACCCTACTATCAGCTCTTACCAGCTGAAATCGGGACTCATCTGACCCTGCCACGGGCTTCCGGTCGTGTAGGGTGAAACCGATATGGTCACGAGCGCAGAATAGGTGCTGCAGGCGATGTCGTGCTATTAGCAGTGGCACTCGCGTCGGTCATATGCTGCCAAAGACCATTAACGCCTTGCTTGTCTGTTAGCACTGACAACTGTACGCAAACGCCGCTGCTCTCAGTCGTTAAGTGAAGGCCGTCAGCGACTGCGTTGTCCGTGGTGAAAGGTAATACCTGAAAACTGGTAATCTCGCACACTCTTGACATTGCGGATCTTGGAATACTAAAATCCCTAAGGATTTCTGAAATGGAATGTTCCAAGCGTCTAGCTCCAACTACCATTACGTGTTCAAAGTCTTATGATGCCCGTCGTGTGGCTATAATCACCTCGGAAAGCTTTTCACACGTATCACCTCACTACAAATGATACGTAACTCCACTAATGACTGCCCTTTTATACCTTGGTATTTGGAGTACTACCGCCATCTGTATATGTGCATATCGCTATCCCATGACTTCTGTGAACTCGGTGTAGTAAAGCCAGAAGAATCTTCTGAGCCTTTGTAGGAATTTCCCATATAAACGACATACTGGAATGTTCTAAATACGTTATACACCAAAATAAGATGCGGCAAAACTTCGCAAAAACGAGGATTTCCTTGTCAACAAATATTAAAATACCACTAAGTCAGAAAATTTTCTAAATTAACAGTTTCAGCGCACGCCGCTTGCAAGAAGCGAACACAAATCTGACGTATCAAATACTGTCATTTGTGAATTTATAAATGTATAAAATATCTATATAATTACCTCAACAAACAATTATAGTGGTTGTATTTTCTCCAGCAGATAGTTTCGATGTGCTGTATGAAATATATTTTCGTGTACGAAGAACTGATACAATCTCAGGTAGTTTTGTTCTATTTGTCATGACGAAAACAAAGATGGTTCTGCAAGTCGCAAATGGGTCACGTATTTCCAAACCACTGATTTATGGCTTCACTCTTCAAGGTACTAGTAGTAAGGTAGTGTTATTCCCATGAACGCCATCAAGTTTCAAAGGCCGTAAAGTGGTGTATAATATTTCTGTGGGATAACGTCTGCATCATCTAAAATTGCCACTCGAGTAACAGAAGAAATCTTTTCCAGCCAATTCGGATGCAACTATGTATGCGTTCCGATAGTCAGAGTAAACAAAATTTTTGCCGTATTTGCCAACTGGCCACCATTTTCATGTTGAATGCTGTTGTTTAGTCCTGTTTACAACACATTAGTGCTTGCCACGCGGTTTTTCCATAAACACAGCTACTTGTCATGTAGCGAACAGAACTTTCTAATCCATCAATCTAGACATTCAGACGAATCGTGAAGAATACTGACGTATCTCTTTTTTTAACTGATTGGAATTCGCAATGTCTTGCTTTGTGTTAGATGGGAACCTGTTAAATTCCTTTGCAACTGAGTACACAACTCCACTTGGAACCTGAGACGAGAAGCCAAGGTTTAAATGAAAATTACTATTGCGTCCAGCATTTTGATTGTGTTTATCATAGCTCAGCTGACATTGATAGTTATTGACACAGGAGAAACCGTTAAGGAGTAAATTTACTGGAAAGTGAAAGCAGGAATCCCATCGTCTCTAAAAAGAGATCTACAAAACCCTTCCCTACACAACACAGTACTAATGCTGCAAATATTCTGTGTTTTACTTTGCACTGCATAAATGGCTACCTAATATAATTGTTCACTGAATTTATCCACTGATCTGTTCCGTCCTATACATGTCACATTGTCTTCTGCTTTTGTTCCATATTTTGATTAGCATTTGTTTCAGTTCCTCATTATCGAATCTATAGTCGTGCTCTTCAGTCCGAAGGTTGGTTTCATGCAGCTCTCCGCGCAAGTGTACCCTGCGTAAGTCGTTTTATCTCTGCATAACTACTGCTCCCTACTTCTAGTTGAACCTATTTATTGGACTCCGGCTTTGGTCTCCTTCATTAATTTATACAATTTGTATTCACCCTCCTTCCTCCACACACACACACACACACACACACACACACACACACACACAAAATTCGCCCCATAACCAAAGTGACGATTCCTTGATTCCGCAGGATACGTCATATCAACCGAGCACATATTTTACTCAGGTTGTGCCATAAATTTCTTTTTTTACTACTTCTTTTCAGTTATCCGGTCTATCCCTGTAATCTTCAGCAATCTTTTGCAGCAACAAATTTCAAAATATTCTATTCTCTTCTTGTCTGATCAGTTTATGTCCACGTTTTACTTCTGTACAAGACTACACCCTTCACAAGTACCTTCAGAAGAAACTTTCTAACACTTAAATTTAGTCGTATGTTCGATTTTAACAAATTTCTCTTTTCCAGAAACGCTTTCCTTGCTATTTCCAGCGTGCTTTGTATATCGTCTCTATTGCAGCCATCGTCATATTTGGCCGGCCAAATACCGAAACCTGTCTACTACTTTCTTTGTCTCATTTCCTAATCTTGTGCCCTCAGCATCATCTAATTTACTTTGACCACATTTCATTATTCTAGTTTCACTTTTGTTGGTGTTTATCTTATAACCTCTTTCCAATACACTACCCATTCCGTTCAACTGTTCTTCCTAGTATTGCTGCCACTGAAGGAGTTACACTGTCATCACGAAACCTCAATTTTTCTTATTCTCCCTGTACTTTAATTCTTTTACCATACTTCTCCTTGGTTTGCTTTACTGCACTGCGGACAGACTACAATCCTGACTCACTCCCTTCTCATCTACTGCTTCTCTTCCGCATCCTGTCGTATCTGCTATCTGATTTCTGTACATTTTGCTAAAAACCTTTCGTTCTTTGTAATTTATCCGTGATACCTTCATAATCTTGGTGAGTGTATTCCAGTCAACATTTCTTGAAGCGTGTAAGTTATTTGGTTGATTTGGGGGAAGGGACCAAACAGCGAGGTCATCGGTTCCATCGGATTAGGGAAGAATCGGAAACGAAGTCGGCCGTGCCCTTTCAAAGGGGCCCACCCGGCATTTGCCTGAAACGATTTAGGAAAGTTACGGAAAATCTGAATCAGGGTGGCAGGACGAGGATTTGAATCTTCGTCCTCCCGAATGCGAGTCCAGTGTACTAACCATAGCACCACCCCGCTCGGTGATATAAATAACTGCTATAAACGTACTTTTTCCTTTGTTCAGTCTTTTTTCAAAGATAAATTGTAAGGTCAGTACTTCCTCACGTGTTCACTCATTTCTCCAGAATGCAAACTGATCTTCTTCGGTGTCGGCCTCTACTAATTTTTTCCATTCTTCTGTAAATAACTCGTGTGAGTACAGTTCATCCATGACATTTGTAGCTTGTAATATTCGTACTTCTGAGCAATCACTTTTCTGTGGAACTAAGGTTACTACATTCTTCGTCAGGTCGGAGTGAGGATCGCAATAATTTTGAGGGAATGTAATCTAGAAGCATTGTTTCGGCTTATGTCTTTCTGTGCTTTGTCATTGTTTCGCAATATGATACCATCATTTTTATTTACTTCCTCTTACATTACTACAATAATGTCAAGTTCATTTCCCTTCTACAGCCCTTTTGGATATTCTTTCCACCTTTCCTTTCAGCTTTATCTTCATTTCTTGGTGGTGGCTTGTCGCCTGAGCCCTTGATTTTCACACAATTGCTCCTCTTTTCTCCAAAAGTGTCTTCAGCGTTCCTGTATCATTGCTGTTCTTCTATACACATTGTCCAGTTTGGTTTCCTCTGGATATGCATTTCCAAAAACTTCTTTTGAGTCCATTCAGTATATTTCATTATCTTGTATTCTTATATCTTTCAAATTATTGTAATTTATTGCAAACATTTGGAAGTGGAAACCTTTTTTCGTGTTGACACAGAGTAAATTTCTCTTGGATTCTCTTCAGTTGACCTGAATACATACATTCAGCTAAGTGTAAACAACCGGTTTTGTCACTGTGATGTTGTATCTTTTCCTCAGAGGAAATAGATCTCCTCTCGTTAAAATATTATTCTACATTCTGTTTCGGCTCTTCTACACCTATATTTTTTTCTTCTTCATCAGATGTAGTCTCCATGTCTCCATTTCTGCATTTCGTCTTCCACGTTCTCTGTCTGCTTCTCTTCTCGCATATCACTACACGCCTCACCCAATGAATCTTGAGTGTTTCAAGTGCGTGTTTCTTCTGTTCCTTTCAGGTTCTAGTTACTGACAAAAGTTCTCTCTTTGATATTTCTTCTCTACAGACGTCTCAAGCGATTTCTCGTCATTTGCTTTGTGATTCAGTGTTGCTGTAGTCTATTCTGTACTTTTGGTTCGTTTCTTTTCTTGTTTGTATGTCGTGCATTCATGCTTCCACGATCTGAGGTGTTCCTTAACTATGAGAGAATCTTCCTTCCGTCAAAACGTTCGTTTTTTTCTTCTTTTTCACACTGAGCAATTATTTGTTGTACTCCTTTTTGTTATCTGTACTGTAATAGCAGTTCACAGCAACGTATAACGTATATACTGCCTAATTTCCATTTCCTGGAATATCAAGCAGCAACCTTAGCTGCTCGCGCGTTCTGGTTCAAATGGCCCTAAGCACTATGGCACTTAACATATGAGGTCATCAGTCCCGTACAACTTAGAACTACTTAAACCTAACTAACCTAAGGACACCACACACATCCATGTCGAAGGCAGGATTCGAACCTGCGACCGTAGCAGCCGCGTGGTTCCGGACTGAAGCGCCTAGAACCGCTCGGCCACATCGGCCGGCGCGCGTTCTGGTATTGGATTACGTAATTTGATTTAATGCAGCAGTTGCTTGGCACGCAAACGTACATTATCAGAACAAATTTTTCATCTTAAATCGATTACGATTTCTTGGGCCACAATTAAATAAATTTATGTGTCTTATTACTTTGGTTACAAGGTCTAATTGGAAACTGGTAGGTATTACATAACGCGAAAGAGGAGCTGATGCACGTTTTGTGTTTATCGTGCCATCCGCGACGAGTCACTACAAGCAAATCACGAGCTCGAATTGAAAATGCATGGGGAAAGAATTCTTCTCTGCAATTCAAAGGAACTATAATAGCATTTGCCTTATGCAGTTCAGGAAATCCCCGGAAAAAATAAATCTCGATGGCCAGACGGAGAACTGAACCGCGATCCCCTCTGAACCACCAGGCGAGATACGACCTTGGGGATCAACCTGGCATCACGTGACGGCATCACAGGGGCGGAAGCAGCGTGTGACATGAACCCCACCTCTGCGACGCTGGGCCGAGTGTTGCACAATACCCTTTGTGACTGGATTCAGAACTACTTTGCAGGTAGAACTCAGCTCGTCGTTCTTAGCGCAACATAATCTACAGAAGTAAACGTAATATCCCGAGTACTCCAAAAAAGTGTGATAGGCTCGTTACTGTTTTCGTACATATTATAAATTGAAGTCCTCCGCCGGGTTTTTCTGTCCCCATATGAAGGTTAATATTTCGAATTACTGTAATGGTTTTCGTATGGTTTTCACAAATAGACAGATTCACTAGGAAGATTTGTGTGTAAAAAAGTTCCCGTTCGAAAGCCGTACATTTCAGAATCGGTATGCCATTCAGGCAAACTCGCCATGAGCATTGAGCCAATCATCCCACCGATTCGCCGGGTTGAAGATACCCGTTTGGTGAAACATCGTGTCCTGCTCTATGCAGAAGTTAGTACCTGCCTGCTGCACTTCCTCGTCTGACAAGATTCTTCGACTCTTCAGGGCCTTTTTTAACGAACCGAAGTACTGATAATAGCATGGTGAAAGATCAGGACTAAAGAGCGAATGCTCGAGTGTCTCCCACCTGTAATGGGTAAGGCTGGACTGCCACATCGACCGGCGTCTTATGTCGAACGTAACTTGGCGGACCATTCCACAACGGTGGTTTTCGCGTGCCCATATACACTCTTCATTCTCTGACGTATGTCTACTATTGTTTGTCTTTCGGCAGCCAAGAGAAGAGTAACAGCACGTTGGTCCCGCTTGGACGCATTTGGTAATTAAATCGTCATAGTTTTCCGCATTTATCGCAAGCACGTCCGGAAGCCGCGAACCCGACAGTGATCCATTGCATACATGTCGGTGCTTATATACTCGCATAGGAGTCGCACTGGTTTGCTTATACGCTACACGCTACAGCAGCGCCTTCAAATGGAAAATTTTTAATCATCTCTATATGTTAATGATGAGTATGTAATATATGAATTGTTATGTATTCCGTATTTACGCTCTAAGACAGAAAAAGACGCACTGTAAAGGAATTCTCCGAATGGGACGGAAATCGGTAGATGTGATGTACATGTAAAGACGAACAAATTATTTCAAAAAACTGGGTGATTTGTTCAAGAGAGAGAGAGAGAGAGAGAGAGAGAGAGAGAGAGAGAGAATCATCACAAATTGAGGAAGTCAATAACGCGTTGGTCCACCTCTGGCCCTCATGTAAGCAGTTATTCGGCTTGGAATCGATTGATAGAGTTGTTGGATGTACTGCTGAGGGATATCGTCCAACTGGCAGGTCAGATTGTCAAAACCTCGAGCTGGTTGGAGGCTCTGGCCATAGGGCACCAAGCTTTCTCAACTGGGAGAGATCTGGCGACGTTGTTGGCCAAGGTAGGGTTGGGCAAGCACAAAGATATGCAGTAGAAACTCTCACCATGTGCGGACGTGCATTATCTTGCTGAAATGTAAGCCCAGGATGATTAGCCATGAAGGGCAACAAAACGTGGCGTGGAATACCTTGACCTACCGCTGTGCCGTAAGAGTGCCGCGGATGACAACAAAAGGGCCCTTTCTATGGAAAGAAATGACAGCCAAACCATTACTCCTGGTTGTCTGGTCATATGGCGACCGATAGTCAGGTTGGTATTCCACCGCTGTCCGAGGCGTCTAAAGGGCACGTCTTCGTTGGTCGTATGGGCTAATTTCGAGGCGGACTCATTAATGAAGACAATTCTACTCCAGTCAATGAGATTCCAAGCCGAAATCGCGTCTGAAGAGGCCGCGGGCAGCGGTGAGATACCAACCTGACTGTCTCCCGTTAGAAGCCACAACGTCGAGGAGTGGCAGCCTGGGGTGCCCTTTCATTTCTCTGGTTGTCATGCGCGGCACTCTAACAGCACATCGCCAAGTCGACGATATTCTCATTGCCCTTCATGGCAAGCCATCTTGGTCTACATTTCAGCAAGATACTGTCCGCCCACACATGGCTAGAGTTTCCATTGTTTGTCTTCGTGCTTTCCAAACTCTACCTTGGCCGGATCTCTCGTTGTCTGAGAACCTTTGGAGCATTATGGGTTGGGGTTCTTTGGGAAAGGAGACCAGACAGCGAGGTCATCGGTCTCATCAGATTAGGGAAGGTCGGGGAAGGAAGTCGGCCGTGCCCTTTCAAAGGAACCATCCCGGCATTTGCCTGGAGCGATGTAGGGAAATCACGGAAAACCTAAATCAGGATGGCCGGACGCGGGATTGAACCGTCGTCCTGCCGAATGCGAGTCCAGTGTCTAACCACTGCGCGACCTCGCTCGGTCGGAACATTTTGGGTAGGCCCTCCAGCCAGCTCTGGATTTTGACGCTCTAACTCGCCAGCTGGACAGAAATTGTCGCGGTTTTCCTCAGCAGGACATCCAATAACAGTATCAATCAATACGAAGCTGAGTAGCAGCTTGCATAAGACCCAGAGTTGGACAACACCTTATTGACTTAGTTTGTGAAGCTCTTTCTCTTGACTAATGCATCTAATTCTCTTGAAATTGTAATCATGCACCTGCCCCGCCTAATACGGATAATTGCTTCGTGGTGCGCCTTTTCTTCCTCTCTCTCTCTCTCTTTATTTTTTTTTTTTTTAAATGATCGAGTTCTACTATCGGTTCCTGCACCAATCGTCGATTCTATCCAGGTCTTCCTGCATTACGCTACAGTTTTCTCGCGTTATAACCTTCCTATAGACAAGAAACAGAATCTAAAACGAAAATAACGGCCACACGTAGCCTGCATCCTTATGCGCTACACCTATTCTATTATTTAAAGTAGTTGTCACTTGACAGGTAACGGGCTGCAGGGCTCCCGCCACCAATAAACCAATGGCAGCCGGCGCTGTCGGCTGCCACTGCGTTGCCACTTCGCTCTGCTGAGCTGACTAAGGCACTGTCCCAGCCAGTCCTCAGCGAGCCGTTGTAGACGTGCGGGTGAGAGATTTGAGTGACTTGTAGCTTCGCGTGTTTACGATGTCTGATGAAAGCAGTCGCAAGAGAGGGAGGCCGAGGCTGCACACTCCTCGGAAACCTCCAAAAAGTGGCGGACATGGCGTCGTTATACGCAGTCAGGCGCGTGAATACGTGTGTTCCTTAAGGGAGTATTTTGAGAGAGAGAGAGAGGGATGCAGGAGGGCCTCTCGTTCCTTTGGATAAGGTGGTGGAGCGAACTGCAGCTGCTCTGCAAGTTAGCGAACGATCAGTAATAAGAATCTGCAAGGAGAAATTCACGAAAGAAGGCTCAAGTGAATCATCTAAATTGGAGACACCTGGGAAAAAGAGGCGACTAGAGAAGAGGGTCACAAAACTTGACTCTTTTCAGGAAGATGCCATTCGTCGTCAAATTTGCGCATTTTATTCGAGGAAGGACTATCCAACACTCAAAAAACTACATGCTACCCTCACAGCGGCTGATCTATTTCAGGGTAGTAAATCGTCTTTGTTACGTGTCGTGAAAATGTTGGGATTCCGCTATAAATCCATCTCTGGCAGAAAGTTACTAATGGAACGCCAAGATATTGCAGCCTGGCGATGCCACTTTCTTAGAGAATTAGTGGGGACAAATTTTGATGATATCGTTTGGCTTGATGAAACGTGGGTGAGTGCAGGACACAGTTTGAAAAAAGGCTGAACAGACGGTACCATCAGTGGTAGTATGGCAGCTCCGATCGGCAGAGGAAAAAGGATAATTGCCGGAAATTCAAAAGGTTTCATTCCAAATTGTCTGCTGCTATTCAGTTCTAATAAGACCTCCGACTACCACGAAGAGATGAATCACAATACCTTTGTGAAATGGTTGGAAGACGGTGTGCTCCAGAATTTAACAAAAAAACTCTGTCACTGTTATGGATAACGCTCCTTATCACTCAGTACCCCCCATGAACCATAGACCTTGCCGTTGGTGGGGAGGCTTGCGTGCCTCAGGGATACAGATAGCCGTACCGTAGGTACAACCACAACGGAGGGGTATCTGTTGAGAGGCCAGACAAACGTGTGGTTCCTGAAGAGGGGCAGCAGCCTTTTCAGTAGTTGCAAGGGCAACAGTCTGGATGATTGACTGATCTGGCCTTGTAACAATAACCAAAACGGCATTGCTGTGCTGGTACTGCGAACGGCTGAAAGCAAGGGGAAACTACGGCCGTAATTTTTCCCGAGGGCATGCAGCTTTACTGTATGATTAAATGATGATGGCGTCCTCTTGGGTAAAATATTCCGGAGGTGAAATAGTCCCCCATTCGGATCTCCGGGCGGGGACTACTCAAGAGGATGTCGTTATCAGGAGAAAGAAAACTGGCGTTCTAAGGATCGGAGCGTGGAATGTCAGATCCCTTAACCGGGCAGGTAGGTTAGAAAATTTAAAAAGGGAAATGGATAGGTTAAAGTTAGATATAGTGGGAATTAGTGAAGTTCGGTGGCAGGAGGAACACGACTTCTGGTCAGGTGACTACAGGGTTATAAACACAAAGTCAAATAGGGGTAATGCAGGAGTAGGTTTAATAATGAATAGGAAAATAGGAATGCGGGTAAGCTACTACAAACAGCATAGTGAACGCATTATTGTGGCCAAGATAGATACGAAGCCCACACCTACTACAGTAGTACAAGTTTATATGCCAACTAGCTCTGCAGATGACGAAGAAATTGAAGAAATGTATGATGAAATAAAAGAAATTATTCAGATTGTGAAGGGAGACGAAAATTTAATAGTCATGGGTGACTGGAATTCGAGTGTAGGAAAAGGGAGAGAAGGAAACGTAGTAGGTGAATATGGATTGGGGCTAAGAAATGAAAGAGGAAGCCGCCTGGTAGAATTTTGCACAGAGCACAACTTAATCATAGCTAACACTTGGTTTAAGAATCATGATAGGAGGTTGTACACATGGAAGAACCCTGGAGATAGTAAAAGGTATCAGATAGATTATATAATGGTAAGACAGAGATTTAGGAACCAGGTTTTAAATTGTAAGACATTTCCAGGGGCAGATGTGGACTCTGACCACAATCTATTGGTCATGACCTGTAGATTAAAACTGAAGAAACTGCAAAAAAGTGGGAATTTAACGAGATGGGACCTGGATAAACTGAAAGAACCAGAGGTTGTACAGAGTTTCAGGGAGAGCATAAGGGAACAATTGACAGGAATGGGGGAAAGAAATACAGTAGAAGAAGAATGGGTAGCTTTGAGGGATGAAGTAGTGAAGGCAGCAGAGGATCAAGTAGGTAAAAAGACGAGGGCTAGTAGAAATCCTTGGGTAACAGAAGAAATATTGAATTTAATGGATCAAAGGAGAAAATATAAAAATGCAGTAAATGAAGCAGGCAAAAAGGAATACAAACGTCTCAAAAATGAGATCGACAGGAAGTGCAAAATGGCTAAGCAGGGATGGCTAGAGGACAAATGTAAGGATGTAGAGGCTTATCTCACTAGGGGTAAGATAGATACTGCCTACAGGAAAATTAAAGAGACCTTTGGAGATAAGAGAACCACTTGTATGAATATCAAGAGCTCAGATGGAAAGCCAGTTCTAAGCAAAGAAGGGAAAGCAGAAAGGTGGAAGGAGTATATAGAGGGTCTATACAAGGGCGATGTACTTGAGTACAATGTTATGGAAATGGAAGAGGATGTGGATGAAGATGAAATGGGACATACGATACTGCGTGAAGAGTTTGACAGAGCGCTGAAAGACCTGAGCCGAAACAAGGCCCCCGGAGTAGACAACATTCCATTGGAACTACTGACGGCCTTGGGAGAGCCAGTCCTGACAAAACTCTACCATCTGGTGAGCAAGATGTATGAAACAGGCGAAATACCCTCAGACTTCAAGAAGAATATAATAATTCCAATCCCAAAGAAAACAGGTGTTGATAAATGTGAAAATTACCGAACAATCAGTTTAATAAGCCACAGCTGCAAAATCCTAACACGTATTCTTTACAGACGAATGGAAAAACTAGTAGAAGCCGACCTCGGGGAAGATCAGTTTGGATTCCGTAGAAATACTGGAACACGTGAGGCAATACTGACCTTACGACTTATCTTAGAAGAAAGATTAAGGAAAGGCAAACCTACGTTTCTAGCATTTGTAGACTTAGAGAAAGCTTTTGACAATGTTGACTGGAATACTCTCTTTCAAATTCTAAGGGTGGCAGGGGTAAAATACAGGGAGCGAAAGGCTATTTACAATTTGTACAGAAACCAGATGGCAGTTATAAGAGTCGAGGGACATGAAAGGGAAGCAGTTGTTGGGAAGGGAGTAAGACAGGGTTGTAGCCTCTCCCCGATGTTATTCAATCTGTATATTGAGCAAGCAGTAAAGGAAACAAAAGAAAAATTCGGAGTAGGTATTAAAATCCATGGAGAAGAAATAAAAACTTTGAGATTCGCCGATGACATTGTAATTCTGTCAGAGACAGCAAAGGACTTGGAAGAGCAGTTGAATGGAATGGATAGTGTCTTGAAAGGAGGATATAAGATGAACATCAACAAAAGCAAAACGAGGATAATGGAATGTAGTCGAATTAAGTCGGGTGATGCTGAGGGAATTAGATTAGGTAATGAGACACTTAAAGTAGTAAAGGAGTTTTGCTACTTGGGGAGCAAAATAACTGATGATGGTCGAAGTAGAGAGGATATAAAATGTAGACTGGCAATGGCAAGGAAAGCGTTTCTGAAGAAGAGAAATTTGTTAACATCGAGTATAGATTTAAGTGTCAGGAAGTCATTTCTGAAAGTATTTGTATGGAGTGTAGCCATGTATGGAAGTGAAACATGGACGATAACTAGTATGGACAAGAAGAGAATAGAAGCTTTCGAAATGTGGTGCTACAGAAGAATGCTGAAGATTAGATGGGTAGATCACATAACTAATGAGGAAGTATTGAATAGGATTGGGGAGAAGAGAAGTTTGTGGCACAACTTGACCAGAAGAAGGGATCGGCTGGTAGGACATGTTCTGAGGCATCAAGGTATCACCAATTTAGTATTGGAGGGCAGTGTGGAGGGTAAAAATCGTAGGGGGAGACCAAGAGATGAATACACTAAGCAGATTCAGAAGGATGTAGGTTGCAGTAGGTACTGGGAGATGAAGAAGCTTGCACAGGATAGAGTAGCATGGAGAGCTGCATCAAACCAGTCTCAGGACTGAAGACCACAACAACAACAACAACATCACTCAGTAATACAAGATAAAGCACTCACTAAGCCAACGAGGAAAAACGACATTGTTAGCTGGTTACAGAAACATAAGGTACAATTCGACAGTAATTTGACAAGGGTAGAATTATTAGAACTTGTATCACAACACAAGGCAAAGAACCCGATTTACATTGTGGATTAAGTAGCAAAAAAATACGGGCATAAAGTGCTCAGATTGCCTCCTTACCATTGCCATTTCAAGGAAATAGAACTGATTTGGACTCAGGTTAAATGGCATATTGCTGCAGAAACTAAGAAATTCACATTAACCGAAGTGGAACGCCTTTTGAAAGAGGCAGTTGAAATTGTGACATCGGAAGACTGGCAGAAAGGAGTGATACAGGACGCATGGAACAATGAAGGTATCTTACAAGAAAGTGTCGAAGACTTGATTATATCTGTCAATACAAGCAGCGACACGGATAGTTCCACTGACTCTGACTCTGAATTAAGCGGTGTTTTCGCATTGTCTGATTAGTGTGTAGTGTACTTACTGCCATTAAAAATGGTGTTTGTGAATTTATTTTGGTTAATTCTTATTCTTGTTGTGAGACTAAGAAATACTGTTTGGCCAGCTCTCGTCATCTCCTTACGGTAAGTTAGACTGAATTTTAATTCTATTTCATTTTGTATATACACCAAGATGTTACTCAATGTGTGTAATAGTTTTCGAGATTTGCAGTCTAAAGAAGAAAACTTTTCTGGATGCGAAAATTTCTCACACTTCAATAGTTAATGTAACACCGGTCCTAATTAAAATTAAGAAAAGATATTTGATATGCTTATAGATACCACTGAGACCGATACTGTATGTAAATTTCAAAATATTTACATAATATTTATAGGAGATAGAGATTTTAAACGTCATACTTGTTTTGAGTTCAGTACTGATAGGGTTGCTTAAAAACGCTGTTTTCAGAAATTTATACACAGGAAACGTAATGCACTACGAAAACTTTTAAGGATTCTTTACCGAGTGCATTATTTTGGTAATGAATGGAAAAAAATATTTTGCTGTGACATCAATAGTGTTTCAGTAATGACGTGATAAGTTAGCTGTTTGCGAAATCGAGAATTTAAATGGTTTCAAACAAATTAACGTAATTCTTGTCCTAATTAAAATTAAGAATAGATATTTGACAGGTTGAGAGACGTTGTAGAGATATACATTATATGTTGGTTTGAAATTTTTTACTTACTTTTTGTAGAAGATACAGGCTTTAAAACGATTTTCTATCGCCGGGGGTAGCGATGCGCTGAGGCGGCTGGCTCCAGCCAGTGCTTCACGTGATAACGCCGCAACTCCGCAGCGCAAACGTCAAGTGACAACTTCTTTAAATCAGACTGTAGGTCGTCTATACTAAGCGACTCACCGGAACGCCACGCTGGGTAGCCGCGCGGTCTAAGGTGTCTTGTCACGGTCCGCGCGGCTTCACCCCCCCCCTTTCTCCTTCGGAGGTTAGAGTCCTCCCTCGGGCATGGGTGTGTGTGTCGTCCTTAGCGTAAGTTAGTTTTAAGTTAGATTAAGTAGTGCTTAAGCTTAGGGACCGATGACCTCCGCAGTTTGGTCCCATAAGACCTTACCACAATTTTTTTTCACGGGGAACCCGGGACCATCTTGTAGGTCGCCTACCTCACCTTAAATGAATAACATATTTTCCAATGTTGTTTACAAATAGCGTAACTTCTTTGACTATGATAGTCAATTATAGTCTGATGATGGCCTTGTAACCCTTCGCAAATTCTGATCCAACCTTCTACCTCTGATAATCTTCAGAATTCTCATCTACAGCTGATCACCTCCTATTCCACAAACCTAAGAATATATAAAGCTGAACGGTCAAATGGTTTCTCTGAAGCCTATCGTTGCCGCAAAATTGCCACAAAACGCCCGCGTGCCCTCACTGTAAGGAGACTCACTACTGCAAACAATGCCCTGATATTCAGTTGCCTCACATATGCAACATCTGCGGCCAATCAAATGTTACGTATTTCCACAAATGCAAATCAAAACCACAGACACACTTAAAGGACTGACGTCCACCTACGTCTGGTTGATAATCCCGCCGCTCCGGGAAATTTCCTGTGTCCGCAACCCACAGCACAAGGCTTAAATCGCTTACAAACATCTACCCTCTCCAGGGAATTCATATCCTACGCCTCATTTCTCTCGCTGTCAGCTCCATTTTTGACCTTAAAGTCTGCGCAACATATGGTTCAAATAAGGTTCATTTCCTGTCAAGTACAAAGAAATGCTAATGTACTCCTTACCTCTCTTCATGTCTTCCTCGACGCTCGACCCACATCTATAGCCTCATTCGGCACTAAAGCTTCGCATTCTTCGACTTCCTTTCTTCCTGTGCCTGTCCGTGCTATTAAGGCATCGTTTACTGCCACTCACTAACTTCATCTCACTTCATTTGGGACTGGTAGTACCCCTACTTTTATACCACCATTGCACCATAATCGTTTTCAAATCGCATGCGCATCAATCGAATAACAGCACCAGAAGCCACAAGAATGAAGCAGTATCTGCACCCAGGGATATTGTACACCGTACGTTTTCATTACTGAGTTACAAGTCTTCAGTGATATTCGAAGTACTGTTTCGTTACTGTCTGGAACGTTTCGTTGCGTGTTTTCTTCCCCTTTCGCAGTTGGTGCTCAGTTCGAGCGAAGACAGCAGTATTCGTAATTCTCCAGTTCCTATTTTTTACATGCTGCTGTTACTACCGAATGGCAAATCGCCGGCTTCTCGACAGCTTAGTAAACTAGTTGAACAGAGTTACCGTCAGCTGCCGGGACAATGCAAAGCCCTGTCGACGTACGGCAGAATTGGCGTGTCTGCTTGGAGTGGCATACCTGAGGCAATGGCATAGCAATTCAGTTTGTAATCAGTTTGATATGACAATGAGTTCTACTCTTGCAACATTAGCTGTTATAATTAACGCTGCTACAATCACGGTGACTGTTTATAAGTATCTAGAAGAGAAAAATGTGTTTAGAAAGGAGAGACACTGAAATGACGCATTTGCGAGCACAGCTATACCCACAACATGATTGGTTAAGAAAAACAGTATTGATGTCTAATGACTACGATGCACACTCTAACGGATGTGTGTGTGTGTGTCGATAATACCGGATACATTCGGTACAAAATTAGTCGTTATATACACAGTCTCTACTACAACGTCGCCGTCTCTATCAACAACAGCACAGTCAGTAACTGTTCTGTCCTCGCGAAGTTTACCGGTAACGCTGAATTAATAATACAGTGATACTGCGGACTTGGAACATGCACGGCTCTTCTTATGCCCTACGACGGACTTAGCTTTTGCGTCTTGTTTTGATTTGACTTCTGAATATTCCGGATGTTTTCCTAGTCTACCATAACTCAGTGTTAACCAGAAATCATAGTATTCGCTGTTTAACTATACCACCCGGTGTGTGTCTAACAAATTTGCTACTCGGGTTAGTAGGAGCGCTGATACAGAAATTAGGAACTACTTCGTCTTAATGTCAGTACGCGGAATCTTATCTGCTGTTTTTCATCCTATAATGATTTCAGTTTACTCTCGCACTGTCTTGTACATCGAGTCGCATTTCTTCTATCTTTCGCAGCTTCTTAAATTTTTTGCTGAACTGTTTCCTCTTTGGTCTCACTTGCTCACATAAAATTTATTCTGCTGCCCCCTACCATGGCTATCCTTTCCTCATTTGCCACTTCTGTTCGTGACGGATGCAGACTCTATTCCCGACATTCGCACCAACACCGAATGTAGAATTATATGTGAATCACTCTGTATCAAACTATTTCACGATTGTGACGTCCTTCAGTTTCTATAACACGTGTGTGAGTGCGTCCTATCAGCCGGCCGCGGTGGCCGAGCGATTCTAGGCGCTTCAGTCCCGAACCGCGCGACTGCTACGGTCGCAGGTTCGAAACCAGCCTAGGGCATGGATGTGTGTTTTGTCCTTAGGTTAGTTATGTTTGAGTAGTTCTAAGTTATGTGGGACTGATGATCTCAGAAGTTAAGTCCCATAGTGCTCAGAGCTATTTTAGTGCGGCTATGGGTTAAGCACTGGACACTCCGCCCATTTGAGCGTCCTACCAGAAACTAGGAAGTATCCTTTCTCAGTGTTCGCTCCTCTGATTAATCTAATAAGAGAATTATCCTAACGGGTGGCTTATCTGTGAACACGTGATCTACATTAATGTGAGAAAACACAATGACCACAGCACACAGCGTGACTGAATGTTATCTGGAAGCATAACGGGTATGTGGCGGGATTAGGAGGGTAAATAAGCAGAGGCGCCTGGGGACTCATTCTAGCAACAATACGGCAGCAAATGAGGAAATTTATTGACATAAGCAATTTCGACAGAGGGCAGGTTGATGAGCTCTTCTCGGGTGATCAGCCGAGTGGGGGCGTCGTCTTGTCGCAACGTTTCGATGAAGTTTCGTACCTATAATCCTCGTATGAGGATGATGGGTACGAAACTCATCGAAACGTTGCGACAAGACGACGCCTCCACTCGGCTGATCACCCGAGAAGAGTTCATCAATGGAATACGCCGAGAAAGCCTGAAATTGCAGAGGGCAGTTTGTTAAGACACTGCCCCTGGGAACGTGCATCTCGGAAACATCGAATCTAGTTATTTGTTCTCGTGCTACTGTCGTGAGCATCTATGGAAATTGCTTGAAGAACGGTGAAACCACGAGTAGGCGACAAGGTTTCAGACGTCCACGCCTCGCTCCGAACGTGGCTTGCCTGTTCCGCAAAACACACAGGCTACTATCTGTGGCAATTGTGACGACACAGTATAATACTGGTGGAGGCACAAGTGTTTCAGAGCTCTCGCTGTTGAACATGGGACTTCTTACGTGTCCCTATGTTGATTCAATGTCACCGCCAATTTCGAGAGCATTTGGCACGGAATCGTTGAGGTTAAACAGTGGATCAATGGAAATGTGCCGCCTGATCGGATGAATCACAGTTCTTATTACACCAGGTCGATGTTTGCGTCCGGATGCACCACCAT
Organism: Schistocerca cancellata; assembly: GCF_023864275.1. Lineage (NCBI taxonomy): Eukaryota > Metazoa > Arthropoda > Insecta > Orthoptera > Acrididae > Schistocerca > Schistocerca cancellata. The sequence continues at coordinate 431,991,331 of NC_064628.1, forward strand.
CAAGGTGAATGGCTGCTCGAAACGCGCACCACTCCTCGGACGTAGTCTGGCGGGGGCGATACTATGTTATGAGGGACATTCATGTGGGTGGAGACTCGTGCTACAGTGATTGAGAAGTGTGATAGTAAACTCACGTTGATGTATTGATCAACAAATTCGCCTGATCTAAACACGCTCGCGCCCGCCAACCACTGGTTTATAATTTAAGGGAATTGTGTATCGTGTGCATTGATGCCTGGCGACATAACTCTGGAAACCTACCAAGGATTTGCAGAAACCATACCACGCAGAATGTTTTTTGGCGTATCGATGTATTTCGTTAGTTTCTGAACCGTCGAAACGCTATCATTTTATCTACTGATAATCTGATTAATTACAGTCTGTGGGTCTCTGTACATAAATTTTCGTTCTCTGTTGTGTTCCAGCACAACATTATAACTGAAGTTCCCTTGTTCAACCTTCACATTTCTGTTGCAGATACACTCCTCTGCAGAAATTCGTAGAAAGCGCTCTTCTCGTACTGAAAACTGACTTCTGTTGTTGAATGTCTCTCAGTATGTGTAATGTTTGCGTATTTGCCTCAGATAGACAAGAGATTCTTTTCCAGAACCCATTGCTCCATCGGCGCTGCTGATGCTGATTAGGTGCTTAAGACCAAACAGCTAAGATCATTAGCCTCCCCTAGTATAAAGGCAGTATATCCAATGTGACTGCGAGTAGAGCAAATTCTGTTGCAAGTGTGATAAGGTGCACTAAACTTTTGCGTAGCGTATATCTGAGGCACAGCATGGGAACAAGCCCAGTATTCACCTAATGAGATGTAGGAAACCGCCTAAAAGCCACATCTAAGCTGGCCGCCACACTGACGCCTCATCGTTAATCCGCCGGGCGGATTCGATCAAGGGCCGGTATACTTTCCCGTCCCGGAAGCGGTCGCGCTAACGCGCGCAGCTATCCGGGAGGATTTCATCGGGACCAAGGCTCGTTTACCGACCACAAATCGTGGTACACATTTTCTGCACAACTTCCATAAAATCTTGTGGATCCGTTCTCTCGTATTATCTCCTCACTGTTCTCACCTCACCTCCTCCACAGCAGTGATTTCACCTGTCCTATTAGTTCTGATACAACCTTCACAGCTGTAAGTCCGTACTGACTTTTATCTTTAATGTCAACTATTCATTTGGAATTTTTCACCTTGTTGGATATCAGATATTGAGTCCTGTGCGGCTCGTGTTGGTGCTGTTGGTAGGTTGGCATCATGTAATAGGGATAGTGGCGTCTCGTTTTCTTCTTGTGTTCACTGGCACCCCTAAATTTGCTAGCATTGTCTGTCCACGAGTGGCAGCAGCAGTATTTATCGATATCTAATACCGTGGTACTATCTTTGGAAGGACGTCAAGTGTTTTCCGGGTCGGGTGTGTCGGTAGTTCGGTTGGGATGGAGCAGCAGTGAGGTCCGAAAGAGCAAGGACATGCTGGGACTGCTGGCAACACGCAGGCACTGCGGGATCGAGGGGCTGTAGTTGCGACGGCGACAACCTCGTTCTCCACCGGACCCAGGACATTTAAGTTAAGTAAACATAAACCAAGTAGTGAAACCTCCACTATTTTGAGATCACGCCGTTTGTTCTCGCGTTGCTGCTCGCAGGGTCACTGAGACAAAGAGCAACGAGTGGAGTGTTTGGAGTTAGCGAAATTAATTAGCCATCCTCTACCTTTTATTGTTAATCATTGAATTTCTTCTGTTAATTGATTAAGTTCAACCAGCGGTATTTTTCTGCCTAGTGGCCGCTAACACCCCAGTTTCCTGCCCTGGAGGTTAGCGTATTTTCATGGCAGTGTACCCTTCCTTGCCTTGCCGCTGCTGTCTGGTAAGGCGTGTAGTTCGACAGCCTCCTTGATTGTGTTTCGGATATTTGTTTCTGTTGGATTACTTTGGCCGTAGCGGGTCCTTTTGCTTCTGGATGTTCTAAACACCGGATTCAGAAGACGCAGTGCTGTCCGCTGGTTCCGCCTTGCCTGAGTTATTCCATCGTTGTGTTGGTTATCAGACGTTAGATAGATGTTGCAAGAGTGTTGGCCGGCGTTTAAACTGTCACTGGTTTGAGTTGCCATCCGGTTAAGTGAATACAACTCTTGGCTGCTTGTCTCATCGTTTACGAAGTTGAGCGACTTTCCCACGTCGATCCTTGGAGTACTGTCTAAGGCCCACTTCTCTCTTGATTTGATCAGATTGTGGTGATTGTCAATAAGACCTTCAGCCATGAATGCAATTTATCTTAAGAATTTTAATAAGATTGTCTCTTAATATGATAGTCCCTTTTTTATAATATTTTAGTAAGAATTTGCTATTGTTTTTGAGTAATTACTATTACCCCTTAACCCACGGATTCAGCCAACAAATAATTTGAATTTCTTTTCAGTAAGACCTTCAGCCGTGAATGAAATTTGTCTTAAGAATTTTTAATTAGGTACTGTCGTTTTTATAATATTTTAGTAAGAATTTGCTATCTAGGCCTTCAGCCATAAAATTGTTTTTTGAGTTGTTACCTTTGGGGCCTTCAGCCGACAAATAATTTGAATTTCTGGTCAATTAGGCCTCCAGCCGTGAATGCAATTTGTATAAGAATTTTTAATTAGATATTGTCTTAACAGTCAAATTTGATAAGTTTTCCTTATTGTCAACCTTATAAGCAATTGGTTCCAAATAAAGAGTACGTGATTTTTTGAAAAAAATACTGAGCATCCAACGGTAACTGAGTAAGGCCCTGTCCACATCGAAATCTGCCTTTCCACGTCTCAGGTATCTTCATAACTTTTGTGCACCTACTAACACAGGTGGTAACTTATGACATAACTCACAGTAAATTGATGACCAGAGACACAGAGCTGTACTTTTATTAATCATACAGAAATATTTGGAAATTTTCATGAATATAGCACTAACTTGTTAGTGCCCTATCTGAACTCAGCCCGTTCGAATCCTGCCGTTGGTTGGACGTTTTTTCAAGACGAAAATGTCGCTAGCTGGGTATAAAGGGGAGGCATGGTACAGCACATGATCGCACTAATGTGGTTCACTGAGATCGCGGGAATTAGAAATTTCCCGTTAACCCACGGATCGCGGCTTATATCTTGGTTTGCGCAGTGATATGAAACTGCGCACTACTTTTGCAGGTGACTGCTAACGTCCAACATAGTTCCTGTTAACCTGACGAGTACTGTTGCAGGCCAATCTAATTGCTCACGAGCTTACTCCACCTGGTGAGTAGGCTGCCCCGTGCAACAAGAGTTGCTGGAGGGAAGGCTAGCCTGCAGTGGAGATGCAGCCTGCGACTCGGGTTCGCGACATCGTAATAGAACGTGGGCGTGTAGAAAAGTAATGCCTCCGAATTTTTTATGTGAAAACACTTTTGAAATAAAACGTTATTAACAGGTTACATCTTTTTTCTTTATGGCTACATAGTTATTTCTTAACAATCACCCTGGCGGCGGACACATTTCTTCCATAAGTGACTAGTTTGTTAACACCGTCAGTGTAGAATGATTGACTTTGTTGATGGAGCCACAACCTCACCTGTACACGCACCGCTTCGTTACTATTAAAGTAAAGTCCTAGAAGGCGTTCTTCAAGTTTTGGAAATAATGAAAATCGGATGGGGCCAACTCGAGACTGTGTGGAGAAAGATCGATGACAGTGGACCCAAGGCGTTAAGATTGTCGCAGATTCAGCAGCGCTAGTGTGTTGTCTGACATTGTCATTTGAATGGAGAGGGTGCTCCATGTGTGGATGAATTCTTCGAATTCTAGACTCGAGTACTGCACACTGTTTCCCACGCAGCGACATAGTTACATTATGCACCGTTATGTTACAAGTTACAGTTCAAAGCCCTCTAGCGGCAGAGAGCTGCAGTGATGTGGACTTGTAGAATAACGGTGTAGAATGTTAGTAACATTTCTTTTATTTAAAAAAGCTTTAAGAGTTTTCATATAAAAAATTAGGAGCATTACTTTTCAGCACTCACTCGTAGCTAAGTGACATGCCTTCTGTTTTATGGCTCAAGAACTGTATTTAACGTCGGTCCTTTCCCCAGGGAGAGTTGTGCAGATGCTTGGAATACTCCTTGGTGGCGGGTGACTACCATCAGTTGCCTTGCCTTGACTACCAGACGTATTCCATAGTATTAAAATTCTGAGACCTGGCTAGTCAGTCCTAGCAACGAATACCTTCTCATACGAGAAATTCTTCCACCAGTGTAGATCCATGGGGGTGATCCTTATAGCCTATGAAGAGGACGGCAGAAACAACTTACCTCCGAAAGGCGCACACGTGGTTGCAGAACCTCTTCTCTGTACCACTGGGCGCTATCAGAAACGAAGGAGTCTAGTCCCATTGAACCGTGACGCTTTCGCACACGAGAACCACACCACCATAAAACTGGTCTCTTTCCACGATGTGTCCGTGGCTGTGCCAACTGTCTTGTTTCTTCTAGAAAAATGAGCGTTAGCGAGCTTCGTTCTGCAAATTGGGTAGGCAACCATCTGTGAACAGCACATTTCTCAGTCCAGTCTCGACGTTGCGCCCCCCCCCCCCCCCTCCACACACACACACACACAGCATATTAATTTTTGTCTGAGAACATTGATATCATTATCCCAGAAATAAAATAGTCACAACCCTCCTGTTCAGACGAAGGTTTTCGTGAGCCGTGGTAATACCAAACTGAAATTGTCCCAGTTATTCCCAAATGGAACATCTCCTTTCCCACTCGCAGCCTCCTAGGACGTATGGCTCAACAGAAGCGTGACTCTTTACTGGGTTGGATATTAGACTGACCTGTCTGTGTCTTGGATGATGGTTTTTGCCAGAAAATGCAACTGACCGGTCAAATGCACATTTGTTGTTTACAGATGTAACGAAGTTTAGAAAACACATGAGACGTTAAAATATTATGGCCAGTCGGGAAACCCATTTTCGAAAGCGACGCACTGCCAGATACTCTATTTGACCATGTATCATGGATGTCGTCTATCTACATCTACATCCATACTCAGCAAGCCACCTGACGGTGTGTGGCGGATGGTACTTTGAGTACCTTTATCGGTTCTCCCTTCTATCCCAGTTTCGTATTGTTCATGGAAAGAAAGATTGTCGGTATGCCTCTGTGTGGGCTCTAATCTCTGATTTTATCCTCTCGGTCTCTTCGCGAGATATACGTAGGAGGGAACAGTATACTGTTTGACTCCTCGGTGAAGGTATGTTCTCGAAACTTCAACAAAAGCCCGCACCGAGCTACTGAGCGTCTCTCCTGCAGAGTCTTCCACTGGAGTTTATTTATCATCTCCGTAACGCTTTCGTGATTACTAAATGATCCTGTAACGAAGCGCGCTGCTCTCTGTTGGATCTTCTCTATCTCTTCTATCAACCCTATCTGGTACAGATCCCACACTGGTAAGTAATATTCAAGCAGTGAGCGAACAAGTGTACTGTAACCTACTTCCTTTGTTTTTGGATTGCATTTCCTTAGGATTCTTCCAATGAATCTCAGTCTGGCATCTGCTTTACCGACGATCAACTTTATATGATCATTCCATTTTAAATCGCTCCTAATGCCTACTCCCAGATAATTTATGAATTAACTGCTTCCAGTTGCTGACCTGCTATACTGTAGCTAAATGATAAAGGATCTTTCTTTCTGTGCATTCGCAGCACATTACACTTGTCTACATTGAGATTCAATTGCCATTCCCTGCATCATGCGTCAATTCGTTTCGGATCCTCCTGCATTTCAGTACAATTTTCCATTGTTACAACCTCTCGATATACCACAGCATCATCCGCAAAAAGCTTCAATGCACTTCCGATGTTATCCACAAGGTCATTTATGTATATTGTGAACAGCAACGGTCCTACGACACTCCTGAAATCACTCTTACTTCGGAAGACTTCTCGCTATTGAGAATGACATGCTGCTTTCTGTTATCTAGGAACTCTTCAATCCAATCACACAATTGGTCCGATAGTCCATATGCTCTTACTTCGTTCATTAAACGACTGTGGGGAACTGTATCGAACGCCTTGCGGAAGTCAAGAAACACGGCATCTACCTGGGAACCCGTGTCTATGGCCCTCTGAGTCCCGTGGACGAATAGCGCGAGCTGGGTTTCACACGATCGTCTTTTTCGAAACCCATGCTGATTCCTACAGAGTAGATTTCAAGTCTCCAGAAAAGTCATTATACTCGAACATAATACGTGTTCCAAAATTCTACAACTGATCGACGTTAGAGGTATAGGTCTATAGTTCTGCACAACCGTTCGACGTCTCTTCTTGAAAACGGGGATGACCTGTGCCCTTTTCCAATCCTTTGGAACGCTATGCTCTGCTAGAGACCTACGGTACACCTCAGCAAGAAGGGGGGGCAAGTTCCTTCGCGTACTCTGTGTAAAATCGAACTGGTATCCCATCAGGTCCAGCGGCCTTTCCTCTTTTGAGGGATTTTAATTGTTTCTCTATCCCTCTGTATGTTTACCTCCTTACCTCCTAAAGTCTCAAAGTTTCCGCTTATGCATGATCAAGGGAGATGACACAGATATTTGCTGTGTAAATCTTCTAGCGGGGTTTACTTTCCCATTCACACCTTTGCACGTATAAGTATGGTAGCATGTTTAACCCTCGGCCTGCCGTTTCCTGACATTTTGTCGTAACACTTCTAATGTAGGTCGTGTTTTTCGTACGTCCTTACCGCGTCGTTCCTCTGAAGCAGCACATATTCGCACCTCGTAAATTCTAATACAAAATCCACTTCATTCAGTACTTAATCTTCAGAAAGCTGTATCCCAATGTCCTGTCTGCTCACTTCGTCCTGTGACACAGAAAGCGAACTTCCATTACAATGCTTTGTAATACTGCGGATCGTTTTACCTCAGCACGAATGAGACACTTATACTGGTAAACCTGCTGTACGAAACAGTTGATATTTACCTGCTAATTTCGCTAAGTTTTACAAATTTTTACTTTGACTGTTTTACGTAAAGTATGGATACATATGATATTGTTAAGTACCATAACGAGCCTTCTAGTGTCACAGTCTAATTTAAAAAAAAACATATTGTAATAAAATTACCAAATACAGTGAAACTCTTCTTTCTTCAAGTAATTTGCGGCAGTTGTAATAAAAGGTCGTGAGATCACCGAAGTTAAGCGCTGTCGGGCGTGGTCGGCACTTGGATGGGTGACCATCCAGGCTGCCATGCGCTGTTGCCATTTTTCGGGGTGCACTCAGCCTCGTGATGCCAATTGAGGAGCTACTCGACCGAATAGTAGCGGCTTCGGTCAAGAATACAATCATAACGACAGGGAGAGCGGTGTGCTGACCCCACACCCCTCCTATCCGCATCCTCCACTGAGGATGACACGGCGGTCGGATGGTCCCGGTAGGCCACTCGCGGCCTGAAGACGGGGTGCTTTTTTTTTATAATAAAAGGTCGTCACTCCAAATCGGGCACACGCTTACATAAAGCGTTTGGTTGTCGGACAAACTCTTACATAAACCATTCGGTTATTCCGCGTTTCTCTAAAAGCACAAATTTCAGACATGACTCAGACTACTCTTTCCACAACTGAACAGTGCGATTATAAAGAAATAACCTTATCTTACTTTACAGACACGCATCCAGCAAGGTATTGTCCTGGTAAGAAATGGCACCACGATTCTGTCACATGAGAGGTAACACATGAGGCGCAGGACGTCCGGGAAATACCATTGCGCTTTCATAGTTCCCTCGATCACTACCATGGAGCCAGGAGTAGCACAGCTGTGATGCTCCAATACTTTGGAAGAATGGGGCCTCTTCCCAGGTCGCCCCCATCCCGGGTACTACAGAACGACTTTCAGTGTGACGCCATTCATCAGCAGTAGCCGCGCGGTTTGAAGCGTCATGTACGGACTGCGCGGCCCCTCCCACCAGAGGCTCGAGTCCTTCCTCGGGCATGGGTGTGTGTGTTGTTCTTAGCATAAGTTAGTTTAAGTACTGTGTAAGTCTAGAGACCGATGACCTCAGCGGTTTGGTCCCTTATGAATTCATACACATTTGAACATCAGCAGTACATGCTATCCGGTCACAGTACCAGTCCAAACACAGCCGTTTATGCCGTGGTGTCAACAGTTGGCAACGCATGGAGCAGTAATTCCCTGGTCCGGCTGCTGCTAGTGCCCGACTTGATACCTGGTACTTACTGGAATTAAGGAAAACGTGGAAGGGAGGACCCACCAATATAACTTTCTTTTCACACAACCTGTTCATTTAACAATATATAACCATAAAATTTTCTTTAACAAAATGAACAAATTTACAAGATTCTTTTGACCTTAAACCTAAAGTTGAATAAGCTTTCACATAAGAAACATGAAGTGCTGTATTACCAAACAGCAATCAAAGCGACGATGATTACAAGACGGCCGGACCTGCAGCCCGCCCGTTATCGGGTAAAACAGCGGTGTTTACTTCCGCGCTGGACACAGTCTGTCTTATTAAATGCCCTTCTGCAACACATGAAAACTATATAAGCACCATTGATGATAAGAGTGATTCAGTTACTCAAAATAGATAACGTAACTTTTAAGTTGAAGGCTGTATGTCGAAAAGTTCGGGGTTAAGATGCGCACCTGTGCTTAAAGGTTAAACAGATTAGCAAACAATATGACAATGATAAGGCTTACTTCAAATTAACCAAACTCTTAATTTCAATTTTATTTTGACTAAATCCCTGGTGACAGTTGGCTGTTAATATTTTCAAAGTTAAACTGATTGTCAGTTATTAAAACTGCTCTGAAGGAACGTCTTAAAATATTACTTGTGAACACTTATTACAAGAAGACTCACTAGGCGGAACCACAAGATCCAGCTAAAATACACCAATAATGACCCGGTCTTCCAAACACAGCAACGAACAGCTTAGTACAACAGTTGTCCAGATTATAACTAACGATTGAGGAATTTTATTACAATCAAAGGATTGAACCGGTTAACATCTAAATATAACCACAAGGTCCCTCTTTTGTTTAACGGCAACCTATGCCTTAATACAATTGCTCCGGCTGTATTTACGACGAAGAGCTCATTCATTAGAACATTAATGATCGGCTACAAGCCGTGCGGCCTGGGGCGTTTTGTCACTGTTCGCGCGGCGCTCCCCGTCGGAGGTTCGAGTCCTTCCTCGGGCATGGGTGTGTGTGTTGTCCTTTGCATAAGTTAGTTTAACGTAGATTAAGTAGTGCGTAAGCCTAGGGACCGATGACATCAGCAGTTTGGTCCCATAGTCCTTACCACAAATTTCCATTTGATTGGATACAGACCAGAAAGGAAAATCAATATAATAGTGGGACAAATTTTCAAACGACAACTGGTCTCTTAGTACAATACTACGGTTTATATTTACGATCAAAGAGCCGACCGGGTAAAACTCTGAGGGTCGGGTACAAACCAGAAAATAATAAGAAGGGAAGGTAGACAATGGTACAAATCACCACGAGGATTGTAGAATGTTACTGGCCTTTATCAACAAGCAGTTCCATGGATCCACGGTGCGTCGCAGCGGTTACTGAGTGATTTCGATGAAAGCCAGGTAGAGGAGGGCAGCCAGGCCACGAGCGGTCGTCCGACGCGAATGTTTCCAACCAACCGACGGAATGTCTGCCTCCTGCTTGTAGTCAATGGTGATCCCGGTGAAGTACTCCGGTATCTTCGCTCTGCACTGGCCCTCCTTGCGCAGCTAGTGGCTTCGGCCGCTCGGTCCTCGTGACCATCTCTTGTCGCCACGCTACCTCCAATCCCCAAACTTCTTCCCTCTCTCTCTCTCTCTCTCTCTCTCTCGGGCCAGCGAACCTCGTATATATATCGGCAAGTAAAAACCCTCTAAGGGCATAACCCACAGATACCACCTCTTCCACGTAGATATTGGCAATGGGGCCGTAAGAGGGATGATACTACACCTGAGCCAGTGGCGCCGGACAGAACGGTCTACTAACACAGTGGCACCACGGCTCACGACTATTGCTATGGGATGCCTCAGAATGTTGCAGGAGTCTATTACTTGTTCTCGGATGGTAGGCGCAAATGTCAAGGGGTTACGATGTGCTTGATGTACAATAACGCGATCCTCCCTTGTGCGCGTCAGACGTGGTCGACTGCAAACTTGAGGACGAGCATGCATATCCTCCCGTTCCCGTGCAGTCCAACGTCGGGACACTGTCACGTCCAAATGCCCCTCGATGGAGCACCTTTCAAACTGACAGGTGGTGATAGTGCGGTCTCACAACAGTACGTAGCATCTCCGTGTTCTTCATAATGGTCATTTAACATCTGACGCTGTTCACGCCCCTTATACAATCTACCGGGCCTGACAACAGCACTAAATACGAACAGTACTAACGCAATCTCGTGACCGTTTAAACCCTCACGCAGAAATTCAACTGTTTTAATTTACACATAAGCTGACAGTGTGTAGGTGTACTAAGCTACATTGACATCCAACCATGTCTTCTGGGTGCTTCAGTTATTGTCAGACAGTGTATAAATGAGTCAAAAAATGTCTAAAACGCTACTTGAAATTTCCAGAAGACTTCGGGTTCTACACTGTAGCACCAAGTAAACTGGTATAGGCATGCTTATTCAAATACAGAGATACGTAAACAGGCAGAATACGGCGCTGCGGTCGACAACGCCTGTATGAGACAAGTGTCTGGTGTAGTTGTTACATTGGTTACTGCTGCTACAATAGCAGGTTATCAAGATTTAGGTGAGTTTGAACGTGGTGTTACAGTCGACGCACGAGCGATAGGACACGGCATCTCTGACGTAGAGATGAACTGGGGATTTTCCTGTTGGACCATTTCACGAGTGTACCGTGAATATCAGGAATCCGGCAAAACATCAAATCTCCGACATCGCTGCGACAGAAAAAAAAACCCTGCAAGAATAGAACCAACGACTACTGGAGAGAATCGTTCAACGTGACAGATGTGCAACCTGTCCGCAAACTGCTGCAGATACCAATGTTGGGCCATCAGCAATTGTCAACGTGCGAACCATTCAACGAAACGTCATCGATATGGGATTCTAGAGCCGAATTCCCACTCGCGTACCCTTGATGACTGCACGACACGAAGCTTTACGCCTCGCCTGGGCCCGTCAACACCGACATTGGTCTGTTGATGACCGGAAACATGTTCCCTTTTCGGACGAGTCTCGTTTCAAACTGTATCGAGCGGATGGACGTGTACGGGTATTGAGAAAACCTCATGAATCCTTGGACCCTGCATGTCAGCAGGAGACTTTTCAAGCTGGTGGAGGCCCTGTAATGGTGTAGGGCGTATGCAGTTGGAGTGATATGGGACCGCTGATACCTCTAGATACGCCTCTGACAGGTGACACGTACGTAAGCATCCTGTATAATCTTCCACTGTGCATTCCAAATTGGTCGATTCCAGCAGGACAATACGACACCTCACACTCCCAGATTTGCTACAGAGTGGCTCCAGTAACACTCTTCTGAGTTAAAACGCTTCCGCCGGTTACCAAACTCCCCCGGCATGAACATCATTGAGCATATCTGGGATGCCTTGCAACGTGGTGTTCAGAAGAGATCTCCAAGGAAGCATCAGATACGACAATTATCTTCTTCACATACAAATTTTTGAAATATAACCCACAATATATTTGCAATAACAAATGTGTCCATGCATTTACAGAACGAAATGTACTATACCTGAAGACGATAAAATGCCATGACGAGTGTTGTGGCTCTGTTCGTGATGTCCAGATAGCCTTTCATCAACGAACACCCACAGAAGCACTTTTCGTCATCATATGGTTGTTGCTGGGGTTGGACAAAAATATGGAGACTACGCAAGAATCTTATGCTTGGAGGTAAATGCATAAGCTAGCTAAGACTACAAGTGGCGTTGTTGTAACTGACCACGAGCAGCATCTGTGTAATGCACTTAATAACTTGTAAATATCAGTGATGATCAAAACAGTGTTCTGTGTAGCTGTGAGTCCGTTATGTCGGAGCTAAGTGAATTTGAACGTGGGAAAATTTGTGGTTCTCATATGGTGGGTTCTTCCGTAACCAGGGTATCCGAAGTGCTTGGTGTTACACCGTAACGAAGATTTACACCGCATACAGAGAAAGCAGAATAATCCGCTGAGTCACAACGCGGACGAAAGGTGTGGTGCATAACCGTGACGAACGGACAAGTCTTGTTTCACAGTGTTCCCATTCCCGACTTCTGGGCGAGTTTACGTTTGGTGTATGCTACCTCAAGCCTACGATACAGACTGTCAAGAGTGAAATATAGCGGGATTCGGCGCTGATTTGGGCAGCCAAATTGTAGTAATCCAGGGGCCCCATAGTCACTCTGCCACATCGCATCACCGCTGAAGTTTGTGATCTTTTGGCTATCAGGTCAATTCCATGTATTTGTTCCACTATGCTGATGCTGTGCTCCAAGACGAAAGGGCCCCTGTTCACACAGCTCGAATCGTCCAGGGCTGGCTTTATAAGGATGAGGATGAGGATGAACTGTCGCATATCCCTTGGCCACCAAACTGAACAGATACCAATATTATTGAGCCTTTTTGGTCTACTATGTAGAGAAGAGTTCGTGATCCGTATCTACTTCCATCATTGATATCTTAACTTGCCATCATTCTGAAGGAAGAATGGTATAACGTTCACTTCAAAACCACACAGGACCTGCATTTGTCTATTCTGGTACGACTGGAAGTTATTTTGAATGCCAGCGGTTTCCCTACACCGTATTAAACATGGTAATTTATTGCGCTGTCTGTGTTTACATATTTTTGACCAGCCACTGTATTTCCAGTACCATCTCCGTTATTGTGGCATGGAACCTTAAATGCAGATCTTCCATACTTCGACATACAATTACCATGTGAGACTGTTCCATTCAACTGCGAACAGCAAACTGGGGAGTTCTCGCTTGTTGACCGTACACTAGCCTCAATCCGAGTTGATACGCACACAGCCCGCATCTTCCGCCTTTTCCTTTCGTACATTCATGTCTCCTGCTACCGAATACTTGATCCTTACTTTACCCACTCACGGTTTCGTAAAATTTCATTTTGACTGTATCTGTACAGGGTGTATCATAATTAATGGCGTAATCGCATACAGTTGAAAGTACACGGTACTAGAAGCAAAAAAAATCTCAGTAAACATAGGGTCGAAAATGCATACCTTAAAGAGCTACGAGCAGTTTTTCATCTTCGATACTGTTCTTTCAACTGCATGCGTTTACGCCATCGTGCGATACACCCTCTACATTGACGAGTCATCCACAGGGTGGTCAGAACAGTCTCAAAAGCTTGTAAGGCTGTTGCAGGGTAGGTTATGCTGAGAAATAATTGTTAAGAAAAAATTCTATACGTTGCGCCATTTCCGAGTTAATTAGCATTGAAGTTAGCCAATCAAGCCGTTGTGCACGCGAATTCAAGCTGCCTACCACATACAATTAATGTACACTCCTGGAAATGGAAAAAAGAACACATTGACACCGGTGTGTCAGACCCACCATACTTGCTCCGGGCACTGCGAGAGGGCTGTACAAGCAATGATCACACGCACGGCACAGCGGACACACCAGGAACCGCGGTGTTGGCCGTCGAATGGCGCTAGCTGCGCAGCATTTGTGCACCGCCGCCGTCAGTGTCAGCCAGTTTGCCGTGGCATACGGAGCTCCATCGCAGTCTTTAACACTGGTAGCATGCCGCGACAGCGTGGACGTGAACCGTATGTGCAGTTGACGGACTTTGAGCGAGGGCGTATAGTGGGCATGCGGGAGGCCGGGTGGACGTACCGCCGAATTGCTCAACACGTGGGGCGTGAGGTCTCCACAGTACATCGATGTTGTCGCCAGTGGTCGGCGGAAGGTGCACGTGCCCGTCGACCTGGGACCGGACCGCAGCGACGCACGGATGCACGCCAAGACCGTAGGATCCTACGCAGTGCCGTAGGGGACCGCACCGCCACTTCCCAGCAAATTAGGGACACTGTTGCTCCTGGGGTATCGGCGAGGACCATTCGCAACCGTCTCCATGAAGCTGGGCTACGGTCCCGCACACCGTTAGGCCGTCTTCCGCTCACGCCCCAACATCGTGCAGCCCGCCTCCAGTGGTGTCGCGACAGGCGTGAATGGAGGGACGAATGGAGACGTGTCGTCTTCAGCGATGAGAGTCGCTTCTGCCTTGGTGCCAATGATGGTCGTATGCGTGTTTGGCGCCGTGCAGGTGAGCGCCACAATCAGGACTGCATACGACCGAGGCACACAGGGCCAACACCCGGCATCATGGTGTGGGGAGCGATCTCCTACACTGGCCGTACACCACTGGTGATCGTCGAGGGGACACTGAACAGTGCACGGTACATCCAAACCGTCATCGAACCCATCGTTCTACCATTCCTAGACCGGCAAGGGAACTTGCTGTTCCAACAGGACAATGCACGTCCGCATGTATCCCGTGCCACCCAACGTGCTCTAGAAGGTGTAAGTCAACTACCCTGGCCAGCAAGATCTCCGGATCTGTCCCCCATTGATCATGTTTGGGACTGGATGAAGCGTCGTCTCACGCGGTCTGCACGTCCAGCACGAACGCTGGTCCAACTGAGGCGCCAGGTGGAAATGGCATGGCAAGCCGTTCCACAGGACTACATCCAGCATCTCTACGATCGTCTCCATGGGAGAATACCAGCCTGCATTACTGCGAAAGGTGGATATACACTGTACTAGTGCCGACATTGTGCATGCTCTGTTGCCTGTGTCTATGTGCCTGTGGTTCTGTCAGTGTGATCATGTGATGTATCTGATCCCAGGAATGTGTCAATAAAGTTTCCCCTTCCTGGGACAATGAATTCACGGTGTTCTTATTTCAATTTCCAGGAGTGTAGTTGTTCTCATTGCGCACTGTAATGCCCAGCCACTGACTCGCGTTCGACTTCTTACCTTCCCACGTTCAACTTTTATATCGCTCTTTTGGTCGGGCCGGCCGGTATGGCCGAGCGTTTCTAGGCGCTTCAGTCTGGAACCGCGTGACCGCTACGGTCGCAGGTTCGAATCCTGCCTCGGGCATGGATGTGTGTGATGTCCGTAGGTTAGTTAGGTTTAAGTAGTTCTAAGTTCTAGGGGCTAATGACCTCAGCTGTTCAGTGCCATAGTGCTCAGAACCATTTTTTTCTTTTGGTCGGTGTTGGGAAACCAAGCGAAGAACAATTTGGCGACATCATCTATTGCGGGCCGCTTGAAACTGCCGCACGAAATGGCCTGATTCGCTATCGTCAATGTTAATTAATTCGGAAATGGCGTAACGTATCGAATCTCTTTCTTGACAATTGTTTCTCAGCACAACCTACCATGCAACACCCTTACAGGTTGTTCAGCCTGTTTCTGGCCACCATGTATATCCTAGCTTGATACAAAAACCTATATTGTCAGAACTTTGAGTAAACATTTCAATATTTAAAATAAATAGCCATTTATAAAATTTAATTACATAAAAATGGAAACAACTTTGTTTTACATATCTACATCTACATTATACTGCGCAAGCCACCTATTGGTGTGTGGCGGAGGGTACTTTCCGTACGACTATCTGATCCCTCCAACCCTGTTCCACTCGCGAATAGTGCGTGGAAAGAATGGTTGTCGGTAAGCCTCTGTATTGGCTGTAATTTCTCGAATTTTCTTCTTGTAGTCAATACACGAGATGTATGTGGGGAGGGAGTGGGGGGAGTAATATGTTGTTTGACTCCTCCTGAAAAGCGCTGTCCCGAAATTTCAATAGCAAATCTCTCCGGGATGCACGACATCTCTCTTGTAGTGTCTGCCAGTGGGGTTTGTTTAGCATCTCCGTAACGCTCTCTCGCCAGCTAAACGATCCCGTGACGAAACGCGCCGCTCTTCATTGGATCTTCTCTATCTCCTCTATCAGCGCTACCTGATAGGGATCCCAGATAGACGAACAGTACTCAAGAATCGGGCGAACAAGCGCCTTATAAGCCACTTCGATCGTCGATGAGTTACATTTCCTTAAGATTCTTCCGATGAACCTGAGTCTTGTGACTGCTTTTGTCACTATATGTTCTATATGGTCATTGCACTTAAGGTCGCTGTGGATAGTTACGCCTAGATATTTTATGCCAGACGCTGTCTCCATCGTCGATGAGTTACATTTCCTTAAGATTCTTCCGATGAATCTGAGTCTTGTGACTGCTTTTCCCACTATCTGTTTTATATGTTCATTGCACTTAAGGTCACTCTGGATAGTTGCGCCTAGATATTTTATGGCAGATGCTGATTCCAGCTGTGCATTTCTTTTCCCATGAATACGCAATATGTTACATTTACTTACGTTCAGGGTCAACTGGCAGAGTCTGCACCATTCATCAATTCTCTGCAGGTCGTTCTGCAAATTCTTACTATCTTCTGGCGTTGCTACTTTGGTATAAACAACTGCATCATCTGCGAATAACCTTAAAGAGCATCCAACGCTTTCTAATTGATCATTTATATATATTGTGAACATCAACGGCCCTATCACACATACGAACTGAGATTGTGATTCTGAGCTTTGGTATTACAGGTTCATGTTTCTTCATACGCTCAGAATAGCCGACAGGATCTATTCTGTTGCTCACATTTGTAAATGCTTCTTAACGCGAAATTGCAGCTGTTACTCATGGCCGATCTCACTCTGATGTTAGCAAATCACTGAACGTTTTCACCACTGCAACAGCGTCTGAGCTACTTCAAGACATCTGTGAATGTGCTCTTTAAAAATCGTCCATACGAAGTCTTACTGACGGGACGTAAAATTTCACCAAGACACTACACACTGTTCAGAACAGAAATACAGATTTTACTCCAATATACTGTTTCTTTCCGTATAAAAACAGCACATGTCGGTTTATGGAGAAATTTTCACCATCGCTTGCTGTGATAACTCGTATATTGTCGCTTTCTTTTCCCCAGTCTAACTTCACCCTTTATATGTACACCACTCGGTCAAAAGTGTCGGGACACAGCTACATAATTCGGGATTGAGCCCTAGGCGTCACGAAACGCGGACTTGCCAGCATAAAAGGAGGCGGCTGATATAATGTGAGTAGAGCAGCAGTAACACCAGAATTGTCATTCGAACGTGGATTACACATTGGACGTCACATGAGTAATAAATCGGTCAGCGTCATTTCAACCACGTTAAAGTTGTCATGGACACGTCGACCGTTCTAAAGATGTACAAGTCGACAGCGGGTGATGTGACGGCGGATTGGAAACCCGAAGGAACAACTGCAGCTGAAGTAAGACCAGGCAGACGCCATTTCTGACCAACAGGGGCCGTCAAACATTGTGGAGTTGTTTTTAAAAGATCGCCTGAACTCAGCCGAAGGTAAGGGCTACCAGCAAGCCAGCTGATACAATAACTATGCGCAGGGAGCTGAAAAGAAAGGCGTGCAATGGTCGAGCAGCTTGAGGCTAAGTAAACAGCGACGCCGCTGTACAGTCGGTGATTGCAGACAAGTGATATAAAGTGATGAGTTACGCTACATCCTGTGGCAGTCCGATGGAAGGGTTTGTGTTTAACGATTGTCTGAAGAACTTTACCTGCCATCGTGTGTAGTTCCAACAGCGAAGTACGGAGGAAGTGGTCTTACGGTATAGGGGCGTTTTTTGTGGTTAGGACGTGGTTCTCTTATTGAGCTTAAGGGAATGCTAAATGCGAAAGGATACGGACAAATTTTACAGTATTATTAGTAATACGTTCGGTGCCGGAGCTGTTCAGAGACGATGACTGTATCAACATGACCCTGCACCCTGCATCTGTGAGGTAATGTTTTGTGGTCAGTAACATTCCAGAGATGTACTGGCCTACCCAGAGTCCCGAGCTGAACCCAGTGGAACACTTCGGGATGAGTTAGAACATGGGCTTCGCTCTAAACCCCAGCGTCCAACGTCACTAAAGTCTCTGGTTCTGGATCTTGATGAAGAGTGGGTTACCATTTATCCGCAGGCAACTCATTGAGCGTATCCCTAGCAGTGTTCCAGACGTCATAAAGGCGAAGAATGGACGCTCCCCGTACTAACGTCCGCTAATACGTGACCGTATACTTTTGATCGTGTAACGTAAGAGTTATCTGTGTGTCACGCGACCCAAAGTGAGAAGGTGTCCAGTATTATTTTCATCCTCTGTAAACGCTGTGAACACATTCTGGAGTTGAGTATGTTGTTTTCTGAAGCGCATTCTAGGCTTGAATATGATGATTTAATCTGCCACGAGCTTACAGCGAGCGCTCCGCTACGTAATGAACAACTCTGGAAACAATCCCTGGGTTGAGGCTGAGTCATTTCTTTACAATGCTCTTTCTCACAAGGATGCTAATCCAGCTAAGCATGCAACAGAGCTTTGCGGAGCTTGGAACATGGGAGATAGATACTGGGAAGATTGAAGTCGCGAAGATGGATCGTTAAGTCTTATCTCTAGGGCCGGCTAAAGATAATATTCCAGATTCGATTCCCGGCCCGGCACACAGTTTTAATCTGCCAGGAAATGTCATGATGTTTCCTGTTGCACAAAACTGATTGTTTCCTACGCGGTCCTGTCACGTTAATGTGACCATCGTCTACGTTCGACGTCAACATGCAGTAACCACTCACAGACGTCTAGGGGCATCACTAGCAGTGGAGATTACACAAAATGTGCCGGAGGGAACTCGGAAGACAGGGCAGCGTTGTTGTAATGCGGAAAGGGAGTAATTTATTTGACGTCCAAAAACGCCTGATAATTCGCTTTCGGGCCAACGGTAGAAGCATTTCTGAAACGATTAACTTTATGAACTGTTCGTGTACCACCATGGTTTAAGTACGAGTAAGGCGTGCGTGACATAATGGCATTATCCAAAACCTGGGCCATGCAACTTCGATACACCACAGGTCATAAATGACAGTTTTTTTTTTCAAAGAAAATTCTGCATTGGATGTATGAATGATTTTTATTAAATCTGCGACCGGTTTCGAACCACTTATTGGTGCATCCTCAGGCAATCTGTACAAAAAATAAATATAATAAGAGCTCATATAAACTATTTGATCTCCCAATTCTGAGGTGTAAATTATTTAAATAGCCAGCTTTTGAATGAAACAAGAAAGTACTCGCATACGCTATTTATTACATAGTAACGTTGAACATTGCCCTGTAGCCACTCCCCACCATTCACGTCCAATATACCGTCATCTAGTGAAAGCGGTAGCTAAAATTTAAAAATCTTTTATAAAACAATTTGAAAATGATGGGAGCGGCAATGACCTAGAAAATAAAAATAAAATACGATGTTGATAAAACTCCCCTAAACACGAACGACAAAGAGCAGAACATTAGCATGAACAGACATTGGAATTAGGGCCATGTAAACATATCAGAACATATCGTGCAAGTTGAGAGGAGCCACACGGCAGAGGACACGGCCTGACTGAATGGCCGAAACCCGGAAAGCGCACACGCAGTGGCGCGAGAGTCGCCAGAGGCTGGATGACGTGTACAAGGTTTGAAGAGTGGAGAGTGCCGTCCATTTGATAACCAATTCCTTATGTCTATGTTTTAAAAATAGTCTTATACCATACTAGGTGTCCAATATAAAAAATGGGCAGTTAGTTACAACCATAATAATAATAAATGTGGTGGCTCTGACAGTGCTGACCGTTGCGATGTGTACGAGCGAACAGACGTGCAAATGTTGAGTAACTGGTCGCCCAGAGGAACCAAGGGTCTACCAACAGTGTCTCCCCAACGACCCTTCAGCAAACGTTGCCCCATGTGGGCAACTGGCCACTGGTTCACGCACTCATGCTCGCTGCTGTTCTTCGACGACAAAGGCTGGAATTTGCACGCCAGTGCCGCAACTGGACGACCTCTAAGTGACAACATGTGGATTTTTCAGATGAATCACGTTTTATGCTCCGTGGGACAGATGGCCTTTGGTGTGTACAGTGTCAAACGTCTGAAACCAAATACCTTGCAACGGTCGTCGGAAGGGTACAGGTCGGAGGGCATTCCCCGGGTGATCTCGTCATTCTAGAAGATGCAACGGATCAGCACAATAGTGCATCCGTCCTTGCGGACCTTGTCCACTCGTACATGCACTTGGTTTTCCTCGGCACGATGGCATCTACCAGCAGGACAACACAACATGTCACACAGCTCGCAGTGTACTCGTGTGTTCCGAAGAGCACCATGATGAATGTACTAATTTCCCCTGGCCAAGGAACTCCCGTGCCTTAAACCTAGTCGAGAATCTGTGGGACCACCTCGATTGGGCTGTTCGCGCCATAGGTCCTCGACCGAGAAACCTAGCGCAGCTGGCCACAGCAGTGGAATCGCCACGGCTCCACATCCCTACAGATACATTCCAGAGCGTCATTGACCCCCTTCTTACACTGCTCGCAGCGGTCTGCGCTGCAAATGTTGTTATTCGGGCTTTTCACAGGTGGTCACAATGTGACTGGTCAGTGTAATAGTCAGTCACACAAATCGCATGCAGTAATCTTTTGAATATGTCGCTTTCATGAAAATCTGCTACGGAAATTTCATCCATCACAGAAAATGCACCTTTGTTGATTATAATGTAAATTATGAAGCACAACTTTGGACATTATCATAGACAGAGACAGAAATAATCTCTGGCTTATACAAGGATTGTGAAGAAATATCTTTGCATCCTGTGGTTTCTTTCGGTTATCTAATAGATGATCCTACTGGAAGACTGTTATACAAGGATATCTTAGCAGTTTTCGACTAATAATATCGTTCAATAACACAAGATATGTTCTGTAGGTCATCCACAACTGAGATATATGATTAATTAATTTAAAGAGTTCAGTTGTATTAGTTTGTTCAAAGCATGACCGGTTTCGGAAAGTTAAAATCCCATCTTCAAGTGTTTAAAGTTTTTGTATTTAGATATATTTAGACATGCGTAACATGCGGGCGGATCAGTAAGTGATAGGGTTCCAAATCCCTGCGTCTTAGGCGGAAACCGTCCGCCGTCGAGTAGCCAGCCGTACACTATGAACGCGTTTCACGACTGAGTGGAGGGTGACGCCGGAGGTCTGGAGGCGCTGTGCCGTGTGCACAGAACCGGACGGCGGACAGTTTCTGCCTAAGATGCTGTGATTTGGAGCCGTTTTACTGACTGGTGCAACAGCATTTTATGCAAGTCTAAATACAAAAATTTTATGCACACTAAGTGGCATTTTAACATCCCGAAACCGGTCGTTATTTGAATAAATCGTTAATACAACTGTAGCAGAACTCTTTAAATTAATTGATCAATCATGATTGAACGGATTACAGTTGCTATTCAGTGAAGTAGTTGAGCGACAAAAAATGTTCCAAATTGCTCTAAACACTATGGGACTTAACATTTGATGTCATCAGTCCCCTAGACTTAGAACTACTTCAACCTAACTAACATAAGGACGTCACACGCATCCATGCCTGAGGCAATATTCGATCCTGCGACCGTAGCAGTCACGCGGTTCCGGACTGAAGCGTCTAGAACCGCTCGGCTACCACGGCCGGCCAAACTGGTGTCATTCACAGCATTTCAGTTCAGTAAAAGATTGTAATTTGAAAAAAGAAACTCCAGGTAAGTTCCAGTACGATTCACGCACCAAGGTATTAAAACAATTGACGTAAATGGCCATATCTTTTGATTTCACTGACGTCGAAGCTTACGTTTATTACACTGCCAAGAGACCTTATACCTTAGTGTGTGACATAAACTTCAATTTGATATATCTAGCTGCTCCTAAGAGAAATGGTTTTTAAAATTCGGACAGACAGGCAGAGAGACGGATAGATGGACAACAAGTGATCCTATAAGGGTTCCGTTTTTACCGAGGCACTAAACCCTAAAAGGGAACAGTGTGTATAATGTAAATGTCGTAATCGGGAAGTCTCTGGTTGGAATCTTGTTAGTCGCTACTTTTCATCCGTTTACTTGAATTCTCTAGTAATGATGAAGTGGAAGTCAATCAACAAATAAATATTAAACCATATTTTTTTGTAAAATAATGACTATTTTAATTAGTAATTGCATGAAAGTAATTAAAATTTGACCCAGAAAAGTATATTATTAAACGTAAAAATTGTCTATGTTCATAACAGTGTTCAGTATTTAGAAACAGCAAAGTATTTTATTTTGTATCAGCTGTTACCCACAGCTGCACTTGCATATGAGCAGTTTTTTATGATGGGTGATGGCGAGTCAGTGAGCAGCTGTACGTGCAGTAACATCAGTTGCCCTCACGTGTCTGCGTGTTCGGGAGAGCACGGTTCATGACGTGCGCCACCCTGTCCCACCTCCCCAGCTCTCCCAACGCACGATGCGTAGACATGCGCAGCTTCGCTGCCGAGCAGAGCGCACAGAGGGACGTGGGCACGAGTGGACATCTATGTATCATGCTACTGAAGTAGCTGAGCATTCTAGAACGCGTACGTTAAGCAACAGATAGTTCGGAGATATGGTTTAAACACACTTAAGATTGTATAAGAATTATAGTCGTTATTAAGAATCGTTTCATGTAGCACATATCAACCAATAAAAGCAATTTCACAACTATGATAGAGATCAAGAGTCAAAGAGTAAATAGCTTTTCCAAAGACCAAATATTTTTCACTAATTCGCGTAACATTCTTCAAAAGCAGCTTGTGTTCTTCCTCAGGGATCAAGCTATCTCCATATCAAATTTCAGCGAAATCGGTTCAGAGGCTTACTCGTGAAAACGTGATAGTGTTACGAGGTTCATTCAGGTTCTAAGGCCTCCGATTTTTTTTCTAATTAACTACTCACCCGAAATCGATGAAACTGGCGTTACATCTTGACGTAATCGCCCTGCAGACGTACACATTTTTCACAACGCTGACGCCATGACGCCATGGCAGCGGCGAAGGCTTCTTTAGGAGTCTGTTTTGACCATTGGAAAATCGCTGAGGCAATAGCAGCACGGCTGGTGAATGTGCGGCCACGGAGTGTGTCTTTCATTGTTGGAAAAAGCCAAAAGTCACTAGGAGCCAGGTCAGGTGAGTAGGGAGCATGAGGAATCACTTCAAAGTTGTTATCACGAAGAAACTGTTGCGTAACGTTAGCTCGATGTGCGGGTGCGTTGTCTTGGTGAAACAGCACATGCGCAGCCCTTCCCGGACGTTTTTGTTGCAGTGCAGGAAGGAATTTGTTCTTCAAAACATTTTCGTAGGATGCACGTGTTACCGTAGTGTCCTTTGGAACACAATGGGTAAGGATTACGCCCTCGCTGTCCCAGAACACGGACACCATCATTTTTTCAACACTGGCGGTTACCCGAAATTTTTTTGGTGGCGGTGAATCTGTGTGCTTCCACTGAGCTGACTGGCGCTTTGTTTCTGGATTGAAAAATGGCATCCACGTCTCATCCATTGTCACAACCGACGAAAAGAAAGTCCCATTCATGCTGTCGTTGCGCATCAACATTGCTTGGCAACATGCCACACGGGCAGCCTTGAGGTCGTCCGTCAGCATTCGTGGCACCCACCCGGATGACACTTTTCGCATTTTCAGGTCGTCATTCAGGATTGTGGGCACAGAACCCACAGAAATGCCAACTCTGGAGGCGATCTGTTCAACAGTCATTCGGCGATCCCCCAAAACAATTCTCTCCACTTTCTCGATCATGTCGTCAGACCAGCTTGTGCGAGCCCGAGGTTGTTTCGGTTTGTTGTCACACAATGTTCTGCCTTCATTAAACTGTCGCACCCACGAACGCACTTTCGACACATCCATAACTCCATCACCACATGTCTCCCTCAACTGTCGATGAATTTCAGTTGGTTTCACACCACGCAAATTCAGAAAACGAATGATTGCACGCTGTTCAAGTAAGGAAAACGTCGCCATTTTAAGTATTTAAAACAGTTCTTATTCTCGCCGCTGGCAGTAAAATTCCATCTGCTGTACGGTGCTGCCATCTCTGGGACGTATTGACAATGAACGCGGCCTCATTTTAAAACAATGCGCATGTTTCTATCTCTTTCCAGTCCGGAGAAAAAAAGTCGGAGGCCTTAGAACTTGAATGCACCTCGTACTTTAACATTTATAATATTAGTAAGGATAAACTTTCAATTGCAATATCTTTTTTTCGCGCGACCTGATTTTGATGACATAAAGCCTGTACGGTGCCTAAGACATGCTCAAGTTACCTATGAAAACCCCATGAAAGAGATTAGCGTCTTCAAACAGACAGACAGACACGATATTTTTAGTTTTATTATTAGTATAGATTTGATGTTTCGAATTTTTATATCAGATTTTAATTCATTGCGAATAATCGATTTGCATGCAATTAGTGATTAAAAATAAAATAAAATAAAAAACTAAAATTGAAATATATTTTTATTTTTAATTGTTAACTGCATGAAAACAAAATTCGATTCGGAAATGCGAAAAGTTGTACTGTTAAATGAAAAAGTAATTTATGTGGATAAATACTGTTCAATCTCTAGAAATGACAAAGTATGTCATTTTATATTTGATGTTCCTAATTTTTTTACCAATTTAGATTTATTGCGAATACTCTCATTTCACACAATTAATTACAAAAATAAAATGTTATTTGTATTAAAATATTGTGATTCAGTATCTGTTAATGAGCATTTCCGTTTGATAAACAAATAGTTAAAATAGGAGTAGAAAAAGTTGAGACTCGATTCAACGACTTCGCAATTCCAATAGTTAAGCTCTGTGCTCTTGACTAACGGCATACCTGTAATACTGCTTGAAATGTTTTGTAGTTAAATACTCTCGGATAACATTAAATATTCAAAGTCGTTGTTTTCGAGGTTTATTGATTGTTGTGTGTTTTTGCTGTAGAAAATGGATATTTGGGCACTCCAAGTGTGAAGAAAATTGGTTCAAATGACTATGAGCACTATGGGACTCAACTTCTGAGATCATCAGTCCCCTAGAACTTAGAACTACTTAAATCTAACTAACCTAAGGCCATCAAACACATCCATGCCCGTGGCATGATTCGAACCTGCTACCGTAGCGGTCGTGCAGTTCCAGACTGTAGCGCCTAGAACCGCTCGGCCACACAGGCCGGCGAAGAAAATTGAAGAAGGGCGGTGCGTGTGGTATCCCTTTTATCAGATGCTTGTGTTCTGTCACTTTCGCACCACCCGCCCCTTAGGTCCAGAGAACTTTGGCATGTCTCGGCTACGCACACATGGCAACCTGCGATGACTTTTTGGAAGCGACTGTGACTATTACTTAACCCTGGCAACACGACGGTCATATCACATTGGTCGTGCGCAGATTACAGACACAGCCAGCCGAGATGTGTCATCGAGACATTTCGAACTGGCTTCGTGCGTAAGTGGGAAAATAGCGAACATCAACGTATAAGGGCTTGTTGGAAAGTAAATCCCTAATTTTTATGTGAAAACTCTTAAAGCTTTTTAAATAAAACAACCTTTATTAACACTCTGAATCTTTATGCTTCATGTCTACATAATTCTTTCTCAACACAGTGACCCTGGCGAAGAACACATTTCTGCCAACAAGAGACCAGTTGGTTGATGGTGTCACTGCAGAATGTTTCACTTTGTTCCCTGAGTCACAACCTCACCTCTGCTTGCATCTCTTCATCAATATCAAAATGAGGTCCTAGAAGGTGTCCTTTAACCTTTGGAAACAGATGAAAATCGGATGGGACCAAGTCGGGATTGTGTGGAAGATGACCGATGACAGCAAACCCAAGGTGTCAGATTGTTGCTGACGTCGCAGTGCTCGTGTGTGGTCTGGCATGGTCATGCTAAAAGAGAGGGTGCTCCGTGTGTAGACGGACTCTTCGAATTTATGTTTTCAGTTTCATCATGCAGCGACATAGTTACCTTACACATCTCTTGTGTTACACGCTGCAATTCGGAGCCCTCTAGCGGCAGAAGGTTGTAATTTGCGTTAGTGAAGCGAGAAAGTCGACCGAGTAATTAAAAAAAATAGCTCTGAGCACTATGGGACTTAACATCTGTGGTCATCAGTCCCCTAGAACTTAGAACTACTTAAACCTAACTAACCTAAGGACATCACACACATCCATGCCCGAGGCAGGGTTCGAACCTGCGACCGTAACAGTCACGCGGTTCCGGACGACCGAGTAATAAGCGTGACATGCAATCTCTCAACCGATGTTGAGAACAAATAAAAATTCCGAGTAATCACCTTCCAGCAAGCTCTCCTATATACTCATATTTACTGTTTTTGTCCTGGATGTCTTGGAAATATTTTGTGTGCCGCAGTTCTCGATCTATTCTCGTAATTTAAAACAGCTTTGACAATGATGTCATCCGTTTCGAATTCCGTCTTATCTTATGTTGTCTTATATTGTATTGTATGTTTCTACGACGGAGAGGCTCCGCCCCCGCCGCAGCCGCAGTGGTCCCCAACCCCACGACGACTACCGCAGTCCATTTTACCCCTCCGCGGCTCTACACCGAATCACTCTTTCAGGGTTATTGTGCGATTCGGCCTCCGGTGGATCCCCCCCCCCCCCTCCTCCAAGGAAACGTCTCACACCAGACGAATGTAACCCCTACGTTTGCATGGTAGAGTAATGGTGGTGTACGCGTACGTGGAGAACTTGTTTACGCAGCAATCGCCGACATACTGTTGCTGAGGCGGAATAAGGGGAACCAGCCTGCATTCTCCGAGGCAGATGGAAAACCGCCTAAAAACCACCCACAGACTGGCCGGCTCACCGGACCTCGACACAAGTCCGCTGGGCGGATTCGTGCCGGGGACCAGGCGCTCCTTCCTGCCCGGAAAGCCATGCGTTAGACCTCACGGCTAACCGGGCAGGCTTATCTTATGTTACTATTCAGTATACATCACATCTGTGTCATCGCTCAAACAAAGACTTTACTCCTGCGTGGAATAAGGCTTAAAACTAACAAATAAATTACTGTATCCAGCATGACAGCCACACCAATATCTGCAACTGTTGTTAACTGCTAATTTTATTTCTAAGTGTAAAATAGTGTTCGATATTTCTGCAGGCTCACTGAAAAAGCAGTCGTTAATCGAAGGATGAAAAATACTCCTGCTAACATCGGCCCCGTGGCCTATTCCTGCCCTCTCCACTCCGCAACGCCGCATCAAAATCCTCGCTCCACACCAAAATCTTCTCATAATTTTATATTTGAGTTTTTGTTTTTGTACATATATATGTGTGTATTATGAAGTTTCCGTTGTTTTTTTTAATTCTAAGTAAAATAGAAAAGAATTAAGAAGTGTAAGGGGCAGGCATAAGTACAGTACCTTTGAAGCTCACTAAAACATGGCAGGTTATGAAGAAAAATATTTTGAAGGTAACAGAAGCGTCTTTGTAAAAGAGGTGTAGCGTCAATGATTCAGCAAATATGGACAAGGGTGATATTATCTCGTGGTTTACCGCAAGCAGTTTGAACCGCAACACAACACAGTGTATTCAGTC
Organism: Schistocerca cancellata; assembly: GCF_023864275.1. Classification (NCBI taxonomy): domain Eukaryota; kingdom Metazoa; phylum Arthropoda; class Insecta; order Orthoptera; family Acrididae; genus Schistocerca; species Schistocerca cancellata. Next base: position 432,018,932 of record NC_064628.1, read on the forward strand.
TGTAATACGGAACTGTTTTAGAGGCAACATTTTGTTCTTACACGTGATTACTATAGCTGAACATTTTAAATTCGCAGTACTGAAGGTAAATGAAGAGTTCTCTTGGAAGTATGACATTCAGGATCGTATAAAGAAACTAACTGCTGCTGGCTATCTTTACTAAAGGAACAATTTTCACTGTTCGCCATGCTGAAACGTGAAAGGTGGTTTTGGCTGTAAGTTTTCAGTGTTTTATACAATATGGCACCACATTTTCAGTCAACTCATTGTCTTCACAATGAATACCCGTAGTCCAGAACAAGGCTTTTGGGCATTAATTCTTGGAATTCGTGCAAGGCACTGCGCAAGCGTCTACGAATTCTAACTCTAGCATCCCAGTGAACACACTCCCTTAAGGGATTAGTGGTTAACAGCAAACACAAAAGCAAACAAGGTGCCATTCACGCCCCACACTACACTCATTAGTGCACCTGTGAATGCTTCCACCTATCATGGCGTCCGCCGCTCGTGGTCTCGCGGTAGCGTTCTCGCTTCCCGAGCACGGGGTCCCGGGTTCGATTCCCGGCGGGGTCAGGGATCTTCACCTGCCTCGAGATGACTGGGTGTTTGTGTTGTCCTCATCATTTCATCATCATCCAGGAAAGTAGCGAAATTGGACTGAGCAAAGGTTGGGAAATTGTACGGGCGCTGATAACCACGCAGTTGAGCGCCCCACAAACCAAACATCATCACCTATCATGGTAAAGTGGTTCAGTGGCAGATGATTGACATCTATGACGATGATCGAGGATAATGCTGTCCTTAAACTAACCCAAGGCTGACAATACAGCTCAGTGTTCAGCCTGTTTCCGGAAGGAGATCTGAGCTAGAAGGTGGGAAAGTTGAGTCAAAAATTCTACAGTAACGACGCAGATTCTATAAGCAACAACTATTTACATCATCAAATGTTCAAATGTGTATGAAATCTTATGGGACTTAACTGCTACTTAACCTAAATTGTCCTAAGGAGAAACACACACACATACCCATGCCCGACGGAGGACTCGAACCTCCGCCGGGATCTTTACATCATCGACAGCTCCGCGAACGCCTTCCGTTTTATGTAACAGGAGATAAAAAGTGTCCGTTTGAGGGTACTGATGCAACATATATGCAATTTTCCGCGACTCCGATGTGGGTATATGAGAATTGGCATATAGTCCAGGGATTAGTGTGGCATTCGTGTCTTTCCGACGTGCGTGTGGTAAATGCGGAAACTAACTATGGCGACGTTATTACCAAATACATCCAAACAGGACAAATGTGCTGTTATTTTTTTCTTGGCCGAAGGTCAAACACCTGTAGACATACATAAGAGAACAAAGAATGTGTGCGCGGCAGCATGTCTGTCTAGAAACGCCGTTGTCTAACAGCGCACCAAGTTCATGATAATTTACGTCCCCGTATCGCAAATATCGTAACGCAGAAGTTACTACAACTCGAGTGAGAGACACCTGATCACCAGCCCTATAGCCCTGGTCTCTACCTACGTCATTATCACGCCTCGTGTCCCTTAAAAAAGGCCAGGTATCGACGGTTCTTGTCGGACGAGGATGTGCAGCAGGCAGTTTCGGACTTCCTCGCACAGAAGGATATGGTGCTTCACCAAATGGGTATCTTCACCCAGGCGCGTCGGTGGAATGATTGCCTCAGTGCTCACTGCGATTTCTCCTGATTGGCGTTACAGGTACTGGACTGTACCTGTACAGCCTTCGAACGGAAAGTTTTTGATCACCCCGTATTGATAACACTGGTTTAAACATTACACAGAAAGAGCAAAAATTGATAAGAAATTCAAAATTTTCAAATTTTAAGTTGAAGCACTTCCTCGAAGTATGCTCCTTTAATTCAGTCGCTTTACTTTACGAGCGGAAAAATGCTTCTGTCGGAACACGAGAAAATGCGATTATGTTTCTCTTTAAAGGGCTCTGACAGAAAAGTGGGAACCTGTTGCCCCAAACCTCATTCCGCCTTCCGCACGAAAAACTTCAGCACGCGAACATATTTGCACTCTTTTAACAAAGAACATTCTACATTCTTTTACCCAGTCTCTCTTTGTAGTAAAACCTTCAATTCATCCCCTCCCGCACCCCCCCCCCCCCCCCCGGCCCCTCGCTGTTATTGTCTGTTTATGTTCAAATGGCTCTGAGCACTATGGGACTTAACATCTGATATCAGTCCCCTAGAACTTAGCTCCTTAAACCTAACTAACCAAAGGACACTACAAACATCCATTCCCGAGGCAGGATTCGAACCTGCGACCGTAGCGGACTGAAGCGCCTAGAACCGCTCTGCTCTGTGTATGTGTCTCTCCCAGTGTGTCCTTTTTCCCCCCTTGACTCACTGTCTGTGTCTTGACTCACTGTCTGTGTCTCCTCTTTAACTTATACTGTCTCCTTTTGCCTTCCTCTCACACTGCCACTGTCTCCACCACACCTCAGCAGCTCAAAAACTCTGGGGTGTCCAAATTATTTTTTTTCCGTACACCAACGTGCTCAAAATTTTAGTCCTAAATGCGCCCACCCTACGTGTTAAAGTTCGCCCGTCTGGCAGGGTCTAGACCCTCCCAAGCCTATGTGTTGTCTCCACCCATACGTAATTTGCATTTCAACTGTCTCCTCTCTCTTTTGTTCCCGCTGCTTCTTTCTCCTTTACTGCTACTGTCTGTCACTGACCATCATTACCTTGTCCGTCTTTGACTCCCACCGCTATGGTTTCCATCCATTTATCTTTCTGTTTCATTGCCACTTCCTCTCCCGTCGTTCACCTCTCTTACGCCGTCAGTGTCTCTCTACTACTCTCACAAAAACGGTGAATACGTCTGCATGGCCGGCCGCAGTGTGCGAGCGGTTCTAGGTGCTTCAGTCCGGAACCGCGCGACTGCTACAGTCGTAGGTTAGAATCCTGCCTCGGGCATGGATGTGTGTGATGTCCATAAGTTAGTTAGGTTTAAGTAGTTCTAAGTTCGAGGGGACTGATGACTACAGTAGTTAAGTCCCATAGTGCTCAGAGTCAAATGAACCACTTTTTCGTTGGCATGCCAAAATTTTTGGTCAGGAGGGCGGAAAGATAATTGAGACAGCTGCTTCGCCACTTTTGTGTCAGTCTTTTAAAGAGGAACCTATTCGCCTTTTTCGTGTTTCGAAAGAAACATTTTTCCGATGGTTCGCTTTTCCCTGCTAGAGAAGGGTGTGCTGCTTATGTAAAACGAAAGCTGTATGTCAGAAACGTTTTCAAAGTTTATGTATCTACTTTAACACACATAAACATCAAATAAGTACGTATAATGTAAGATTAACACAAGACCGTTTGCTTTACATTTTTCCTGGGTACTTTGCTCATTGATAGTAAATAATTGAAAACGTTCATCTTATGATTTGTACATTAAAAGAGTAAAAAAGGTAACAGAAATATTTAAATGACTTTACGGTCTTTCCAGTCTTACATAATTTTGACTGTCATATTAAGTTGTTTCGAGGCATATTGAGACCTATTTTGTCTCATTTTCTTGTCACTGCAGTACAACTTTGGCATGCTTGCATACGCCTGAAGTGCACATTACACAGAGACACCGAGTCATAAAGTGTCATTGCTTAAAATATTTCTGACTAAAAACACAGTCAAAAATCCCTAGAACTTTTGTCTTGTGTTCATTACGTCAATTAAAACTACGTTTATGCCCCAGACCGGACATTACGTGTATATTTTACGTGCCTAAGTACGTTAAATTTGAACCTCTGGATCTAGATAACGGTTAATGATATCGAAAAAAGATTCAAGGTTCCCTGAGATAATTATCTTAAGAAAATATGATAAAATGTCAACAATTAGCCAAGAACAGAAATTATAGAAGGGTCTATCCCTACAACTGGTTCTTTTCGAAGCCAAAAATCATGGTTTTTCGGAATTTGCTCAGGAGCCACCCATGAAAAAATGGTGCTTTTAGTAGCCGCCTAAGGTCCACATTAGACCACATCTAATGCAAAACAATCAACCAATTAGCTCACTTTACCTGGTCTACAGGAAGTGTGTAATGTTTAAATTTTGGCCCTGTGCTGTAGGATAGCTACAGTATGACCGTTCTTCCGATAGTTATACAAATGGTCGCTAGGTCAAAGACTACCGAAAAGACTTGATCGTTTATCTCTATGCTGACTGGAACCTGAGATATGACCCCCTGAAAAATCGCATTTTTGCTGGCGACTTTCTGGAATATATTGATACAGTGTACTTCCTCCCAGTAGTTAACAGAATTTGTACTGCAACGTATTATTTACTGTAGGTTCGGCAGTAATATTTGTGCTTTTTATTATTTATGTAGTCTTCTTTGTTTTGCTCTTAAATTTTCTCGTTCGCTTTCTGTGTATTATGTAGTCACTCGTTCCATGAGAGTACTGTCGGTGACACCATTCCAAGAAGCCTAACGAATGAAATTAATTTTCGATTATAAAGCATAAACGAATCTGAAATTCTTCATTAGCGTGTGTGTGTGTGTGTGTTGGGGTTTATGGGCGCTCAACATCGAGGTCATCAGCGCCCTGACACACATTAAAAGGAACGAATGTGGAGAGACCTAATAAAACTGAAAAACACATTCAAAGAAAGCAGGAAAAGAGAGAAATTACTACATAAGAAAGTAAAAGCGAAGGGAAGGGAAAACATAGCAACAAGAATGACACAGGAAAGTGTCATTGGCTGGCCACTTACATAAAAGATGGGCGAGCTTGTCACACAGTGAACAAATTAATATCCTCTTCCTAAAATCTTTGTAAAAACATTTGACAAGGCACAGAACTTTAAAACTTTAACCACATTCGTCCGAGTGTTGCCTAAAAGAGTTGGCAGGTCCGCCGGCAAATCAGCCGAGGCCCGCTGGTCAGAAAATAAAACACAATCCAGTAAAATGTGGCTCACAGTGACCAGGACGCCGCAAGCACCACACAATGGAGGGTCTTCTCGCCGGAGCAGGAAGCCATGCGTCAAAGGGCTGTGGCCTATTCGAAGCCGAGTGAGGAGAACCTCGTCTCGTCGACGGGGCTGAAAGGAAGTACACCACACACGCGTTGTGGGCTTGACTAGACGGAGCTTATTGTCAGTCACTTCCAGCCACTCATCCTCCCACCGACACATGACTCGGGAGCTCAACAGCGAGGTGAGTGCGTGCAACGGGATAGCACACTGAGATACGTGTGGATCAAGACACGCCTCCTTGGCTGCGAGATCTGCCCTTTCATTCCCAGCAATGCCGACATGCCCCGGAACCCAGCAGAAAGCTACAACCTTCCCCAGTCGCTGTAGCCGGAGGAGAGCATCCTGGATGGTCTGGACTGCTTTATCCGCCGGATACAAATGGTGCAATGATTGAAGGGCACTGAGTGAATCGGAACAGACAAGAAATTTAAGCGAGGAAGAAAGTCTCATCGGCTCCAGTGCCCGCAAGATCGCAGACAATTCTGCATCAAAGACAGTAAAAGTCGGAGGCAGGCGGACCTTGAGGACACGATCCGGAAAAACAACTGAGCAACCCACGGAATCCCCTTGTTTCGACCCATCCGTAAAAACAGCTACATAGTCGTGATGCTCAGATAAAATAGCAGAAAATGCTGCAGTAAAAACGGTGGCAGGAGTGCAATCTCTCTTGTACTGCAATAAATCTAAAATCACACGTGGCCTCATTAGTAACCAGGGTGGCAGGCGGTTAAAACCCAGGATTTGGGGTTGGACAGACTCCACACCGAGGGACTCAAGCACACAGTGCACTCTGATCCCAAACGGCAACGTAGCCCGGGGACGGCGGGAAAAAAGGCGATCCAGAGGAGGAAGGGCAACAAGATGGTGAGCAGGCGAGCTGGGAGCTGCAAGAAACTTACAAGCTTGGCGCACCAGCAGGAGCTGCCGCCGGATGGTAAGTGGCGGTTCGCCAGCCTCAGCACAGAGGCTGGGGACGGGACTGGTCCGATAAGCACCCGTAGCCAGTCGAATCCCAGCATGGTGAACAGCGTCAAGGATCCGCAAATAAGACGGCCTCGCTGATCCATATACTGTGCAGCCATAGTCCAGCCGTGAGCGCACGAAAGCTCGATAAAACTGAAGGAGACGCGCCCTGTCCGCTCCCCAAGACCTGTGGCTGAGGCACTTGAGGATGTTCAGTGCCTTCAGCGTTCTGACTTTCAAGTCACGTAGGTGTGGCAACCATGACAACCTGGAGTCAAAAATGAGGCCCAGAAACCGCACTGTGTCTCCAAACTGTAGGACAGTATCCCCCATATGCAAGGCAGGCAACGTAAAAAGACGACGAGAACGATTAAAATGAACACAAACACACTTATCGGCAGAAAACCTAAAACCCGTCTTTGCAGCCCACTCCTCTAACCGCCGCACCGTTAGTTGCAATTGACGGCTCGCGGATGCAACACTAGAGGAGGAACAGAAAACAGCAAAGTCGTCCACAAACAAGGAGCACTGTACTGGACTCCTCACTGTAGACGTTATACTATTGATCGCTATGGCAAAGAGGGTAACGCTTAAAACACTGCCCTGGGGGACACCGTTCTCTTGCTCAAAGCGATCAGACAGTGTGTTACCAACGCGGGTCCGAAAAAACCGCTGAGACAGGAAAGACCGAATGAAAATAGGGAGGCGGCCACGAAAGCCCCATTGATGCAGTTGTGCAAGAATACAGTGTCTCCAAGTAGTATCATATGCCTTACTGATATCAAAGAAGATACCGATACAGTGATGCTGACGGAGGAAAGCCTGCTGAATAGCCGCCTCGAGGAGGGTCAGGTTGTCGACTGTGGATCGAAATTTTCGGAATCCACACTGAAAGCGGCTAAGGAGCTGTCTGGTCTCTAGCAGCCAGACCAGACGACGGTTAACCATGCGTTCCAGAGTCTTTCCGACACAGCTTGTCAAGGCGATACTACGATAACTACTGGGACATGTGCGGTCCTTTCCTGGTTTGAGGAGAGGGATGAGGATTGCCTCCCTCCACGAGGTTGGGAACACTCCTGTGTGCCATATGAGATTAAAACATTCAAGGAGGATTTCCTTTGACGCCGCTGGCAGATGTCTAAGCATGGAGTAGCGGATGCGGTCGTAACCTGGTGCAGTGTCAGAAGTCTCAGTAAGAGCCGACTCAAGTTCCCACATGGAGAAAGGGGAGTTGTAGGCCTCAGAACCGTTCGACCGAAAGTTCAAATTCGCTCTTTCGACAGTCGCACGGTAGCGACGAAACGCTGGATCCTGGGTGGCAGTGGCAGTACTTTGTGCATAATGCTCTGCCAGCGACTGAGCTATGGCGCTGGGTGTCGTTTGGAGGCATCCCTGGTTCAGGACTGCAGCTATTGGTAAACGGCTGCGTTTACCGGAAATCCTCCGGATGGCTTCCCATACCTTTGTGGAACAAGTGGAACGGTTGATGGAGTCCAGAAACTCCTGCCATGACCTTTTCTTGCTCTCTTTAATGACACGGCGTGCCCTGGCTCTCGCGATACGAAAGGCGGTAAGATTGACCGCTGTTGGGCGGCATTTAAATCGGCGAAGAGCCGCACGCCTGTCACGGATGGCTGAACGGCACTCTTCTGTCCACCAAGGCACAAGGCGCCGCTTACGAGTGCCAGAAGACTGTGGTATGGACAGGTCAGCAGCATGGTGGATCACAAGCGTGATGTGATCCACCCATTCCTGTACGCTGTTGTGGCGGTCAAAGACAGCCAACCGAGTGAACAGTGGCCAGTTAGCCCTGCCAATCATCCACGATGGTGGCCGCTGCTCCAGCAATACACCATCCAGGAGATGAATGCGGATAGGGAAGTGATCGCTGGAATGTAGATCGTCAATGACCTCCCAGTGAACGGAGTCAGTGAGGGTTGGAGAGCAGAAAGATAGGTCAATGGCTGAGAATGACCCTGTAGCACTAGAGAAATGAGTCGGAGTACCTGTGTTGAGGATGCACAACACTTGAGATGTTAGGAGGCTCTCCAAAATTCGACCTCGAGCGCAAATAGAAGCGGAGCCCCACAGGACATGATGGGCATTGAAGTCTCCCAGGAGGACAAACGGGCGGGGGAGTTGGTCGATAAGGTTTGTGAGAGCCTCTAAGTTCACTGCATCCAGAGGGGGTAAATAAAGGGAGCAAACAGTAAGCCTCCGACCGGAATAAATTGCAACTGCAACTGCAACTGCAACTGCTTGCAGGTCAGTATCCAGGGGGAGAGCAGAGGAGTGGTGGTCATTATCGACAAACACGGCGACTCCGCCTTTGGCCCTGTCTCCAGTCAGGTCATCTTTGCGATACAACCTATAGCCCCTGAGTACAGGAGCATCAGATTGGTTTAGATGTGTTTCCTGTAAGCACAAGCACAGGGGGCGTTGCCGTGCTAGGAGGTGCAGTTCCTCCACATGTGCCCGGAATCCATTCATGTTCCACTGAATAATGGGAGCCATCTATCGGGGCGGGAGTACCTTCAGTCGCACTTTCTGTCGGGGAGGAGAACCCACAACAGGTGGAGGCTCAGTTTTGGGGCGAGACGATTGCCCCAGTCTGGCATCTACCTCCATCGCCTCAGAAGAGGAGTCGAGAGAGACGTCAGAGAGAAGGACATCCACATCAGCAGACTGTACAACTTCAGTCTCCTTTAGCGGGCGAGTCTTCACCTTTGGCTTGTGCTTCGATGTTCTGGCCTGAGGTGGCATTGGAGCCAAAACCTCAGAAGCAGTAGGGGGTGTAGAAGCACTAGGCATGGCACAAGACTGGACCTGGGAAGGGGCAGGAAGTTCCATGACGTCAGCTACCACGGCCTGGTCAGAAGGCCGGGGAGGAGCAGCAGGCTTCACAGGAACAGCAGCAGCACATGTACATTGACAAACACAGGTGCTAGTGCTGACAGTAGCAACCTCTGTTTGTGTAGCGGCATCAGTTTTCAAGACTGGCTGTTTCAGAACGGAAGAAAAGGAAGCAGCGAACGTGGGCGGCTGCAGGGACTGGTAAATTTTCTTTGCCTCACCGTACGGGATGCGTTTGGTGGTTTTAAGTTCCTGGATCTTCCGTTCCTCAAGGAAAACTCTACATTCCCTACTCCACACAGGGTGATCCCCAGAGCAGTTGACACACTTGGGAGGAGAGGAGCAATCAACTCCCTCATGAGCGGCTTTACCACATTTCCCGCAAGTGGCTTCCCCTTTACAGCCGAGAGTAGTGTGGCCAAAGTGCTGGCATTTAAAACACCGCATGGGATTGGGGTAATAAGGCCGTACACTGAGACGTAGGAAACCTGCCTTCACATGCTCTGGCAATTTGGTGCTGTTAAACGTAAGAATAAATGAGTCAGTTTTTATGAGAGCACCATCCACCCGTTTCATAACGTGTTGCACGTCGACAATTCCTTCCCGGGACCATTCAGACTTCAGTTCGTCTTGGGGGATGTCGACAAGATCTCTGCAAGTCACAACACCCTTGCTGTAGTTCAAGGTGTTGTGAAATTCAGTCTCTATCGCAAACTCCCCAAGAAATTGTGCCTTCTGAAGGTTCTGGACTTGCTGGAAGCTAGATGTTTCAACCAGCAAGGTGCCATTGCGCAAGCGCTTTACAGACTTTAACGTGCCAGCAATACCCTCTAAGCCCTTCTGTATATAAAATGGCGAAACTTTTTCAAAACTCCCATCTTTTCTTTTAATTATGAGAAACACATTCTGAGAAGCAGAATGCGTTCTGTTACTAGTACCTGAATTAGGAGGACTGGCTACACGAGCCCTCTTGTTAGATTGGGTGTTAGAACCTACCAGCGGCCCACCCTTTCCGCTGGGAGGAAAAGAAAAGTTCGAGGGTTCCATCTCGATCCCACGAGCAGCTAGGGAACTAAACGTCCGCTCAGACAGAGCCCCGCATGCCTGAGTAAGCCCTATACAACTGGGGTGTGGCAGGTGCCCCAGAGGTTGCCCGCTTGCGACTGTTCCACCTCAACAGCCATGCATCTCATAGGCGCGGAGCACACCGGAAGATTGAGGGGTTTTTTATAGAGGTTTGTTCCATCCTCGCGATCCGGGCGGTCAAGCCAAGATCCCCATTCCCTGAGACACACAACATTCCACCGCCGCGCCGCACGATGGTCGCTGAAGTGTACTCAGAGCTTACGGTGACGGGGGACAGGGGGCGCTTACCAGTCCCCAGCTCAGGAACCCCGGGGTCGCCAAGCCCGTACCCAGCAAATGAATGCTGAGCCCCTGGGGGCTTCTTCATTAGCATTGCAAGGATCCAACTCTTGTTACATTTTAATGACAGAACACTTCTGAAGCCTAGTTTGCATTGGAGGGTATGGAAGCGAACACGAGCGAACTAGCACTCGCAGACAGTTCGCCACCGCCCGATACTGTCCGATTCACCTGTGAACAAGCACTTTTTCTGAACCAGTGGTCCTAAAAAAGCGACCCGCGGGCCGCTAGCGGCCCCAATCAAAAATCTGTCCGACCCGCTCTTCTCAACCGTATTTTATAATAGTATTCATGTAGCAGCTAATGGCCGACTCCATAAACGCCATCTAATGTTATGAGATTCTTAAGAGTGCAGTTTTCGTTCTTAGTAACAAACAAAACTACTTACAGATACAGTAATATTATGAGATACGCTTAGCTGTAATTGTCGTGAGTGAATTCGGCCGCTTACCTCAGGGGAAGAGGGCTAAGAAGCGCGGCCACTGCAGGCCTAGAAGACGTATGGGGAGGAATGTTTCATTGTTTGTATTCCAGTGCAGACGACTCACGGACGTGCGTGACTCGTAACGATCAGTTGCTGTGGAATGAATTTCGAACGAAAGTTACATGGATTCGCAAAGGCACATTATAGAGGCCGTCATCTCGATGTGATGCGCATATTTGTAGCAAGAAATATGAAATTAAATTACGGTTGTTGTAATGCAATACAGTGAGTAGAAGAAAAATGACATTCAACGAATATTGCATAATTAATTTAAATATAAGTACAACTTGCCGTTGTTACTCAGTTAATCAGCCGAACACAACTCTTCGTTAGGCAGTTACAGTGTAACAATTCTGGGATCGCTGAGGGAGGCAGCAATCTGAAGTAGAGAACAATCAACACTAAATTTTCCGAACAGTTATAACTTTTGACGAGCAGAACTTTAGCGTCGGCGACCAACTTACCAAGCTCTTACTACAGCAAGACCATTGGGGGCTCCTGACATGCTAATTTGTGTAGGTTACCAGTTAATAATACGATCGGTGCCTCCCCACAATATCCATAATAGCTCTTGAGCAAAGAAGTTTGACAACCCTCCTTTAGACGGAACACGTGAACACTACTTTTGTTTCTTTGCACTAACAATCAGCATGCAGGCTACACCACCATATAGACAGAGGCTTGCTACAAAACTCTGATAGCATTGTTTTGTATGGCAGCGCGCTGTTCTTGACGAAATAAGCAAAATGACGTAAGAAAAGAAACTTTTTGGTGAATTTGTACGAAAGGGTGAAATGCGTGGCTGTAGAGCACTTAGCACTGAATGGCAGCCACAGTTTTCCTACAAATTACTCTCAATCTTCTCAGATATGTCGGTTGATACTTTTCGATAGGTTCTCATTACAAGTGAGTAGGAAATTTAAAAGTAGAAGACTAATTACGAACTACTTTCCGACGATCATCAGCAACTGGAACATTTACGTTAGTTCAGATTGTTCAAATGGCTCTGAGCACTGTGGGACTTAACTTCTGATGTCATCAGTCCCCTAGAACTTAGAACTACTTAAACCCAACTAACCTAAGGACATCACACACATCCATGCCCGAGGCAGGATTCGAACCTGCGACCGGAGCGTTCCAGACTGAAGTGCCTAGAACCGCTCGGCCACACCGGCCGGCATTTACGTTAGTGATTATTTCGTCTTTCAATAGCAGTAGTGTCTCAGATAGTTTCTAATGTTGCAGCGACGTATTCGAAGCGCTCCAAGGATTTTTTTGTTACCGCAACCACCCTTCTTTCTGCGAAAATAACATCTCAACAGTGAAGAAACCTGTAATATGCAGTAACCAAACCGTAGACCACGCAACACACAGCACAGAGCAACGCATCAACCTTCAGCCGAAACACCATACTGAGATATGGCTGCCGTCGCTGCCGGAACCAATAAGCAAGCGCGTTGTGCCGCTATTCTATTAAATTCAGTGAGCCCAAACACGAGGTGCGTATCGGCCAACTCTTCGTCTGTAAACCAATCCACAGCATTGCTGTGTATCACTGTTAACGCACAACTACCACTGCCACAAAATAAAATTCAAGATATAGCCGAGTAGTACTGATTGCAAACTTCAGGACAACGAGTTAAAGGGGGCATTGCTGTTGACAGTAGCAATTACTGCAGGCGAACGGAAACAAAGCACGCAGCACATACCATTGGTATTTACACTGATCTGCACTATCCGATACAGACACAAAACTAACAGGGACAAGAAACCAAACGAAATGCAACAATTCTGTAACGAGCGGACGGAGACTGTGGATCCCTTCTATCAAAATACTCCGAACGTATCCGTAAACTACCTGTGAAAGTTTGTCAACAAAATTCTGGTTCACCCTGTACACTTTGTTTCAGGGCAGATAATGTGATTGCCCGCATCTCGTGGTCGTGCGGTAGCGTTCTCGCTTCCGACGCCCGGGTTCCCGGGTTCGATTCCCGGCGGGGTCAGGGATTTTCTCTGCCTCGTGATGGCTGGGTGTTGTGTGCTGTCCTTAGGTTAGTTAGGTTTAAGTAGTTCTAAGTTCTGGGGGACTGATGACCATAGATGTTAAGTCCCATAGTGCTCAGAGCCATTTTTTTGATAATGTGATTCCGGGTAAATCATTTTCATTTATCGTTAAAAAATCTCTAGCGTAAGTGGTACATAAGTCATGTAGGTCAGGTTTTTCTCATATTTTAAAATTTAATCAAAATGATTTATACATATTCACAGTTGTTTACTTTACTAGATACTGTAGTTCTCCATCTTAGTAAAAATAAATATAAAGGTTGTGCTTATTCACTCAGTACCCACCTGATGGAGGCATATAATCTATATAAATAGAAATGTAAAAGTTCTTTTGTTCAAAATCGCGATTCTCCGAAAGTCTCAGATTTTGACACAAAATTGAATTCCGGTGTATTTATATACCTAGTGGAGCGTCGCATGTATAAATACGTATGTAATAAATAAAAGGAAATTTATATAAAAAATGAAAATGTTCAATGCTTCAGAATCTCCGAAAATTGTCCACCGTTTGCTTCAAAATTCTGAGGCAACGTTATATACGAATGCGCGCTTGTTTACCAAAAATTTCTGGAAGATACTGATCGATTTACGTCAAAATTTGCACAATACTCTAACGAACGTAGGCTATATATTTTAATATATACGGTATATAAATATATATGTAATATATATTAAGGGGAAAATCTCAAAACATACTCCATGATTTACTTCAAATTTTTTACGTTACTGTAACAGAAGTTTTTATATACTAGGGTTGGAACTTCAATAGTGGCAACTATTTATTTACAGCGCGTACAAAATAGATACGCGTTTCAAAGTTTTACTGACCTTCAAAGTAGTCACCATCATTGTGTATAACCCGTTGCCAGCGATGTGGAAGTCGTAGGATACTCTTAGCAGTGCCATTTGTGTTGACAGTTCGAGCGGCGCGGTCTATTGGCCGACGAATTTGTAGCAGTTCTGAAGTGAATGGTGTGAAGTGTTTCCTTCAGTTTAGAAATCGAGTTGAACTCACGAGGGCTTAAGTCAGGGGAGTGCAGTAGGTGGTATAGCACTTAGCAGCCCCATCCAGTCAAACAAATCAGTAACAGCTTGCACTGTACGTGCTTGAACATGGTCCTGCAAAATGATGGTCAGGTCCTGAAGAAACTGTCATCACTTCTGTCTCTGTTTTGTTCATTTTTGGAATACAACCTACGACCAGCTTAGAGACAGAAGTGACGACACTTTCTGCAGGACTTGACCATCATTTTGCAGGACAATGCTGAAGCATATACAGTGATTTGTATGACTGGATGGGGCTGCTAAGTGCTATACTACCTACTGCACTCCCCTGACTTAAGCCCTCGTGAGTTCAACTCGATTTCTAAACTGAAGGAAACACTTCACACCGTTCACTTCAGAACTGCTACAAATTCGTCGGCCAATAGACCGCGCCGCTCGACTGTCAACACAACTGGCACTGCTAAGAGTATCCTACGACTTCCACATCGCTGGCAACGGGTTATACACAATGATGGTGACTTCTTTGAAGGTCAGTAAAACTTGGAAACACGTATCTACACTCTTGGAAATTGAAATAAGAACACCGTGAATTCATTGTCCCAGGAAGGGGAAACTTTATTGACACATTCCTGGGGTCAGATACATCACATGATCACACTGACAGAACCACAGGCACATAGACACAGGCAACAGAGCATGCACAATGTCGGCACTAGTACAGTGTATATCCACCTTTCGCAGCAATGCAGGCTGCTATTCTCCCATGGAGACGATCGCTGAGATGCTGGATGTAGTCCTGTGGAACAGCTTGCCATGCCATTTCCACCTGGCGCCTCAGTTGGACCAGCGTTCGTGCTGGACGTGCAGACCGCGTGAGACGACGCTTCATCCAGTCCGAAACATGCTCAATGGGGGACAGATCCGGAGATCTTGCTGGCCAGGGTAGTTGACTTACACCTTCTAGAGCACGTTGGGTGGCACGGGGTACATGCGGACGTGCATTGTCCTGTTGGAACAGCAAGTTCCCTTGCCGGTCTAGGAATGGTAGAACGATGGGTTCGATGACGGTTTGGATGTACCGTGCACTATTCAGTGTCCCCTCGACGATCACCAGTGGTGTACGGCCAGTGTAGGAGATCGCTCCCCACACCATGATGCCGGGTGTTGGCCCTGTGTGCCTCGGTCGTATGCAGTCCTGATTGTGGCGCTCACCTGCACGGCGCCAAACACGCATACGACCATCATTGGCACCAAGACAGAAGCGGCTCTCATCGCTGAAGACGACACGTCTCCATTCGTCCCTCCATTCACGCCTGTCGCGACACCACTGGAGGCGGGCTGCACGATGTTGGGGCGTGAGCGGAAGACGGCCTAACGGTGTGCGGGACCGTAGCCCAGCTTCATGGAGACGGTTGCGAATAGTCCTCGCCGATACCCCAGGAGCAACAGTGTCCCTAATTTGCTGGGAAGTGGCGGTGCGGTCCCCTACGGCACTGCGTAGGATCCTACGGTCTTGGCGTGCATCCGTGCGTCGCTGCGGTCCGGTCCCAGGTCGACGGGCACGTGCACCTTCCGCCAACCACTGGCGACAACATCGATGTACTGTGGAGACCTCACGCCCCACGTGTTGAGCAATTCGGCGGTACGTCCACCCGGCCTCCCGCATGCCCACTATACGCCCTCGCTCAAAGTCCGTCAACTGCACATACGGTTCACGTCCACGCTGTCGCGGCATGCTACCAGTGTTAAGACTGCGATGGAGCTCCGTATGCCACGGCAAACTGGCTGACACTGACGGCGGCGGTGCACAAATGCTGCGCAGCTAGCGCCATTCGACGGCCAACACCGCGGTTCCTGGTGTGTCCGCTGTGCCGTGCGTGTGATCATTGCTTGTACAGCCCTCTCGCAGTGTCCGGAGCAAGTATGGTGGGTCTGACACACCGGTGTCAATGTGTTCTTTTTTCCATTTCCAGGAGTGTATTTAGTACGAGCTGTAAATAAATATTTGCCACTATTAAAGTTCCTACTCTCGTTTATACTGATGAGCCAAAACATTATGACCAGCTGCTTAATAGTTTCTTTATCCGACCCTCGAACGAATATATCACTGACTCTGCGTATCAGGGATCCGACAATTTGTTGGAGGTTTGTGGAGTTACGTGGCATTAGATGCCTACGCAGGGCATACGAAATATTCGCGTAAATAAAGGGGCCGTTGATTTGCGTAAGCGCTTTTGGATCCCGATAGCGACCCAGATGGGTTTATAGGATTTACATCAGGCGAATTTGGTCGCCGAGACATCAACGTCAGTTCAGTATAATGCTCCTCAAACCTGTGTAGTGAGGTTCTGGCTCCGAGACATGGACAATTATAGTAATGAAAGATGGCATTGCCGTCGGGGAAGGCATGAAGTATGAGGAGCTGCAAGTAGTTCGCAGCTGTCACCGTGTCTTCTATTACTGCCAAAGGTCCCTTGCAAGCGCAGGAGAAGATCTCTCACAGCATAATGCTGCTTTCACCAGCCTGTGTCCGTGGCGCGCTGCACGTTTCGGGCCGCTCTTCACCTCGATGATGGCGTTTGTGGAGACGATAATCGAACTAGTGTAGCAAAAATGTTTCCATTGATTGAGAGTCGAATCCCGCTGGTCCCATGCCCATTGCAATCTTAACTGACGATGTAGTTGGGTCAACATTTGAACACACAGGGATGGTCTGCTACAGCTCCGCGTTCAACTTTGTACGATGAACGGTGTGGTGCGAAACAGTTGTGCGTGTACCAGCATTGTGCTCGTCGGCAGAGATGTAAGATCACCATCTATTCTACTTTACAAAGCAGACAAGCCTCAGAGTCCTACATTCTGTGAAGAGTCGTGGACGTCCAACCATTTAGCACATAGTGGCCGTTTCACTGCCCTACCTCTTTCCGTAGATGCTGATGACAGTAGCACGTGAACATTCGACCAGATTCGCCGTTTTCGAGATGCTCGTTCACAGGTTCTGCGTAATAATAAGCTACCTTTTGTCAAAGTCACTTATCTCAATGGATTTCTCCATTTGCAGCCCATATGTTGGTTAGGGTATCTGCACCGCTTACACACTTGTGTTACCGTATCACGTGCCCATAGACGCACCAGGCGTCACCCAGAGTGGCGGTGGGCAGTGGTCGCAAAGTCTTGGCTTATCAGTGAATCACCTAAAACTTGTACTGCAAATATTACGGAAATGGAAAATGCTATTGATGTGTGGTTTTCATAGTATGAATTGGTAGTCAGGGGCTTGTATTTTTAGCTAATGCACAGATTGTAACAATACTTTGAAAGAGTATGTTTTGTGCAAATACACACTTTTTTAAATGAAAGAACGCTTATTGACATTCACAAACAAAAAAATAGGGTAAATCATAATGTCAGTGGTGTTTGTTGCAGGGGTGTAATGCAAGTCACTTACGAGATACCGTATTGTGCAAAGTTTCCACACTGATACTTTTTTGTGACATTCAATCTGCATAGTTGCTGGGTACGTTGTTGTTATGTTTGCTTACAGAGTGCTTGTGTGTTCCTTGGGAGCGTTGCGACTTGATAGCGAGAGTGTGCCAGTCCAAGCAGTAGGTCGAGAGTGGAAATATGGGATTTACCAATGCAGAAGAAGCCGACATCATCATGGTGTATGGAGAGTGTAGGAAGAATGAAGGTCATTCTTGTATGGTTTATGCGGCACGAGATCACAGTAGACGCCAACCATCTCTGCAATTATTTGTCAACCCCTTCAGCCAGTTATGTGAAAGTGGTAGTATGACACCTAGACAATGTAACAGAAGAAAACAAGTGACGACAGAAGATAGGGAAATTAATGTTATTGCGGCTGTTGCAGTTGATGCGCACGATAGTTCCCGCGCAATTGCGCGAGGAAGTGGCATGAGTCAGGCAAAGGTCGTACCCAATTCTCCATCGACTTAGGTTTCATCCCTATAACATCTCTCACCAAGAGCTGCATGAAAAATATTATGAGAATCGTTTTAATTTCTGTACATGGATACTCCAGATGTATAATGCATTTGGTTTAGTGATTAAGCCACGTTTAGCAATCAGGCCCAGGTAAGCAGCCGAAACATGCACTATTGATAGGGTGACAATTCCCGTTGGTTTCGCCAGATGGAACGTCAGCGTCTGTGGAATGTAAATGTGTGCTGTGGGTAGTGGAACATCAGCTCATAGGCTCATTTTTCATAGACGGAACACTGAACGCGCACAAGAATCGCAACCTCCTAACAGCCATCTTCCGCGGATGCTAGAAGACGTTCCTCTGCAGACTAGGAGTAGTAATCTGTGGTACCATCATGATGGCTGTCGAGCCCATAGTGCACTAAGTACTAAAGCACGTCTTCACGATTTTTTTCCAAATCGTTGGATTGGATGCAGAGGACCTGTACCTTGGCCGTCCGGTTCCCCGGATTTGTCGCCTGTAGTCATTTTTCATGGGAAAAACTGAAAGACGCTGTCTCCAAGGGCATACAAACTATGTCCGGTGATACGCAACGACGTATTACTGCAGCCTGCTCGGACATCTCCGGTGGAATGCTAGCACGTGTACAGCAGTCGTCGTTCCATACCAGAATGGATGCATGTATTGTAACTACCGGTTGTCATTTTGAACACAAGTCAACTATCTCGTAACTGGTCGGAATCCACATAACTAGTATATTCACTTGTGTTGTTCTTTAGTGTGTGCTACCACAGGTCTGTACATGTGTCCGTGTGGTAACTTTTCAAAACACGATATCTCGTAAACAACTCGCACTAGAATATTGCAGCAAACACCTCTGACATCCTAATTTACCATACTTTCAGTTTTTAGTGTCAGCAGACATTTTTCCATTTCGAAAAGTGTATGTTTAGACAAAAAATACACTTCCTAATTATTATGACAATTTGTTTATTGGCTAATAGTACGAGCGTTGACTGCCAATCCATTCCTAGAAAATCGAACATCAATGGCAAATTCCGTATCCGCAATACTTGTGGAGCAAATTTTCGGTGATTCACCCTATATATTCAACGTCGAGGTGAAGACTACCAATGGTTTTTCAACAAGCAAAAATAAAACGGTCATTAAAGGAGTTGATAACAAAGACATTTTGGAAGGACCTGCTGTAGTCGTTGAATGTAGACTTAATTTTAGTCTTGTAAACAATTAAACATTCAGTCATGGTCAAGGCTCGTTTACCGTTGCTGTTGTTAGACGTACTTCTATCTCTAGCATTATACATGTGAAATGTTTTTAGAAAACAGGAAAGTTGTATTTGTAGCTTATCGGCTTATGTCCGGAATACATAATCAGAATTTGCAATAGCAATAAACAAGTCTCAAGGACTGAGAGAGAGAGAGAGAGAGAGAGAGAGAGAGAGAGGGAGAGGGAGGGAGGGGGGGAGAGGAGATGGACAGAGGGTTGGGAGGAAATTGAGATAGAAAGCGAAATGGAGAAGATCGACATAGAGGGGGGGTGGCAGGAGATGGAAAGAAAGAGAGGGAGGAGAAGATGCACAAAGAGAGGAGGGAGGAGGTTATGGACAGAGAGAGAGGGAAGGAGGACGGATGGACAAAGACGAGGAGAGGGGAAGGGGATGGACAGAGACAGGACAGGGGGGAGGACGAGGAGATTGAGGCGTCTCTCCAATTCTCATTCGTATTACAAACGTTTGCTTTCTCTTTCCTTTCTTTTCCATTTATCGAGACAGCTACACATTGCTGGCCGGGCGGTTCTAGGCGCTACAGTCTGGAGCCGCGCGACCGCTGCGGTCGCAGGTTCGAATCCTGTCTCGGGCATGGATGTGTGTGATGTCCTTAGGTTAGCTAGGTTTAAGTAGTTCTAAGTTCTAGGGGACTGATGACCTCAGCAGTTAAGTCGTGAACCAACACATGGCCGAAAACAGATACTGAATTTATAATCTTTCTCGGGTCCCCAGTTGGACCTTAGAATTCTTCGGCAATTTTCTACGAACCATATTTCTTTCCATTAGCATTTGTGCTGTGGAGCTCTTTGATCCCAGAAGCATCTGTGAGTCTATATTCTTCCACCAGTTGTATTATGGTGTCATCTTGTCTTTTAATCGCATATATAACTCATTTTAACAACAGAAGAATACAAAACAGCGGACGATGCTTCTATACTGCTAGCGCGGAAGCGGAGAGGAGGCGAACTTCCTTTGACGGTTCGCTGAAAGACCGACACCCAGCGAAACGCGAGCGAACACCAACGAACGCGAAATGAACACAACCGAATGGAGTCCTCTCGCGCTCACCTACAATTTACACCACAGGGCATTCCCGTTCGCTGATGCTAGTTCTTATATTATTCCGGTGTAAACCAGGTTTTATACTTTTCGCCATTGAAGCTGTGGGGAAATAATGTAGAGAAAAACCACGAATGTCCGTTACTGCAGCGGCTATACTGCTAGCTCATCCACGCCTACGTCTGTTCTCTAAACGTCACCTTATGTTGTGTGGCGGAGGGAAGTTGGTGTATCTCAGTCACTTCTCCTCTTCTCTGTTCCAGTGTCGATACGTCCGCGGAAAGTATGACTACTGGTAAACCTCCAAGTGGGGTCGAATCTCTCTAATTTTAACTTCATGGTATTTTCGCGAGATGTACGTAGGAGGAAGCGTTATACAGGTTGACTTTTCTAGCAGTGTGCGCATTCGGTATTTTAACAGAAAACAACACTGTGCTTCACAACACCTCTCTTGTAACCTCTGCCACTGGAGTCGGCTGAACATCTCCGCGACGCTCTTCGATTACTAAATGGAACAGTGACGAAACACACTACTCTACCTCGGATCTTCTCTATCAGTCATATCTGGTGCGGATCCCATACTGACGACTAACATTCTAGTATTGGTCGAACGAGTGTTTGGTAAGCTACCTTCCTTGTGGGCGGCCTCATGAGGTTTGCTCCAATGAGTCTGTCTGGTATCTGATTGCCTTCGATTAGTTTATCGCTCAGTTCACGTTCCCCAGATAATTAATGGATGTGGCTGTTTCCAGTGTTCTGAAATCGTATAATTATACAATAATGGGTCTTCCTGCGAACTCATGCGCTATACTTTACATTTGTTTATGCTGAGGAACAGCTACCAAACCCGGAGCTACAGAAAAGCAGAAAAACCTACAGATCATCGAAGTTTGGTGCAGGGCTCTCGACGTAAACCAATGTAACGGGCTGCACTTTTATAGACAGCCTCGTCGTCATTAGAGTCCGCAGCTCGTGGTCTCGCGGTAGCGTTCTCGCTTCTCGCGCACGGGGTCCCGGGTTAGATTCCCGGCGGGGTCAGGGATTTTCCCTGCCTCGAGATGACTAGATGTTGTTGTGTTGTCTTCATCATCATTCATCCCCATTACGGTCGGAGGAAGGCAATGGCAAACCACCTCCGTTAGGACCTTGCCTAGTCGGCGGTGCGGGTCTCCCGCATCGTCCTCTACGCTTCTCGGAGGAGGAGGAGGAGGAGGAGGAGATTAGTGTTTAACGTCCCGTCGACAACGAGGTCATTAGAGACGGAGCGCAAGCTCGGATTAGGGAAGGACGGGGAAGGAAATCGGCCGTGCCCTTTCAAAGGAACCATCCCGGCATTTGCCTGAAAGGATGTAGGGAAATCACGGAAAACCTAAATCAGGATGGCCGGAGACGGGATTGAACCGTCGTCCTCCCGAATGCGAGTCCAGTGTGCTAATCACTGCGCTTCTCGGAGTATGGGACCTCGTCATCAAATGGTTCAATGGACCCTTAGAACTACTTAAACCTAACTAACCTAAGGACATCACACACATCCATGCCCGAGGCAGGATTCTAACCTGCGACCGTAGCGGTCGCGTGGTTCCAGACTGAAGCGGCTAGAACCGCTCGGCCACCGCGACCGGCGGACCTCATCATCTTCATCGTCATTAGAACAATGCTCTGAAAGTTCTTCACACGTTCCCTTTCACCATGTAATATTACAATGAAGTTGCAAGAGGCCATGTATTTTATGATGTTACTTCCTGTTTGGTGTCGGATAAGTGAAGCATAATGCACAGTGATAGCGAACCAATTAGAAGAAGGAAGTGTTGGGAATACTTAACAAAACATCTGGGTAGATTACCGATTGGAGCGATGAAAAGTTGAGTTGTCTGGAGTTGCTACAGGGTTTTGATTAAATTTATTTTGGAGGTCAGTATTCTAATAAGGACCATTGAAATAATTATGTTTTTACTTATCAGTCGAGGGATGATTAGCACCTGTTCAAGCAGCAATAATTGCGTTGTCCTTCGTTCAGGAATCTCTAAACGTTTCGTTTCCAGCTTAAATGCAACAAATATGAAACTCTTGGTGATGAGAGGGCTACTTACATTAATAGACTGTGATGCCAATGACGTTTTCTTTTAAAAAAACTGGGAGACATATTGTATCAGTAGCATAATCTATCTGCATCAAGTGAGATGGCGCATGTAAGATTACGATAGGACGATATGGCGTAACATTCCATATGTTTAAAAAAGTGATTGGCGGTACAAAACGTGTGAGAAGGCCTTGTCGAGAACGCTGACGCGTTTCATACAAATAAAAACTTGCACACAGCGAGCAAATCCGTATAAGCACATGGAGTCTGTATTAGCTCCCTTGAAGTTTAGTTTCTTAGCCATGGTCTCGAGTATTGAATTTCCTTAATATTCAGACAGTGTGATGCTGCATGTTTCTAGTCGTCGTAATCCACGTCCAAACTGCATCCAAGCTAGGAACCATAACTATCACGGACAATTTCTACACTCCTGGAAATTGAAATAAGAATACCGTGAATTCATTGTCCCAGGAAGGGGAAACTTTATTGACACATTCCTGGGGTCAGATACATCACATGATCACACTGACAGAACCACAGGCACATAGACACAGGCAACAGAGCATGCACAATGTCGGCACTAGTACAGTGTATATCCACCTTTCGCAGCAATGCAGGCTGCTATTCTCCCATGGAGACGGTCGTAGAGATGCTGGATGTAGTCCTGTGGAACGGCTTGACATGCCATTTCCACCTGGCGCCTCAGTTGGACCAGCGTTCGTGCTGGACGTGCAGACCGCGTGAGACGACGCTTTATCCAGTCCCAAACATGCTCAAAGGGGGACAGATCCGGGGATCTTGCTGGCCAGGGTAGTTGACTTACACCTTCTAGAGCACGTTGGGTGGCACGGGATTCATGCGGACGTGCATTGTCCTGTTGGAACAGCAAGTTCCCTTGCCGGTCTAGGAATGGTAGAACGATGGGTTCGATGACGGTTTGGATGTACCGTGCACTATTCAGTGTCCCCTCGACGATGACCAGTGGTGTACGGCCAGTGTAGGAGATCGCTCCCCACACCATGATGCCGGGTGTTGGCCCTGTGTGCCTCGGTCGTATGCAGTCCTGATTGTGGCGCTCACCTGCACGGCGCCAAACACGCATACGACCATCATTGGCATCAAGGCAGAAGCGACTCTCATCGCTGAAGACGACACGTCTCCATTCGTCCCTCCATTCACGCCTGTCGCGACACCACTGGAGGCGGGCTGCACGATGTTGGGGCGTGAGCGGAAGACGGCCTAACGGTGTGCGGGACCGTAGCCCAGCTTCATGGAGACGGTTGCGAATGGTCCTCGCCGATACCCCAGGAGCAACAGTGTCCCTAATTTGCTGGGAAGTGGCGGTGCGGTCTCCTACGGCACTGCGTAGGATCCTACGGTCTTGGCGTGCATCCGTGCGTCGCTGCGGTCCGGTCGCAGGTCGACGGGCACGTGCACCTTCCGCCGACCACTGGCGACAACATCGATGTACTGTGGAGACCTCACGCCCCACGTGTTGAGCAATTCGGCGGTACGTCCACCCGGCCTCCCGCATGCCCACTATACGCCCTCGCTCAAAGTCCGTCAACTGCACATACGGTTCACGTCCACGCTGTCGCGGCATGCTACCAGTGTTAAAGACTGCGATGGAGCTCCGTATGCCACGGCAAACTGGCTGACACTGACGGCGGCGGTGCACAAATGCTGCGCAGCTAGCGCCATTCGACGGCCAACACCGCGGTTCCTGGTGTGTCCGCTGTGCCGTGCGTGTGATCATTGCTTGTACAGCCCTCTCGCAGTGTCCGGAGCAAGTATGGTGGGTCTGACACACCGGTGTCAATGTGTTCTTTTTTCCATTTCCAGGAGTGTAGTACAATGTTTGAGAAAATGGATCAGTTTTCTGCAACTACGAAGCTTAAACTCTCCACCGGGCCATCCAGAATTAGAATTTCCTCTGTTCCTTTTATCGTTTCAGTTAGATTCGCTGAAAGTTTTAACAACAAGGCTCCGATTGATCTCCTTCCTTTCCCGTCGATGGCAGTATTCCGTCTGCATTACCCTCAATGTCAGAAAGACGGGATATTACATTACGTCTTATTCCAAGATCCCAATGAAGAGTGGTCTCTTAAGTGTGAGAATAAGGATGTACATTTTATTTAAAGGCAATACAATTAATTCAGTTACCGTTGTGTAATATCGTGATATTACAGTACTAATGATAATGATAAGAAAATGAGTTGAACTATCTGAAATAGTCCTTTGAAGATACTCCTCAGTTGAGCAGGAGTTGCCGTGCAGAAAGTTCTTTAATCCAGTCTAACACAGCTCCACAGTAACCATAACATTTTTGCATACTCCGGCAAGTTGGCGAATACAATATCTCTCTCTCTCTCTCTCTCTCTCTCTCTCTCTCTCTCTCTCTCTCCCTGTTTGTATGTTTGTGTGTGTATGTGTGTGTGTGTGTGTGTGTGTGTGTGTGCGTGTGCGTGTGCGTGTGTGTGCCTTTCCTTTCTGTAATAACGTTAAGCTGTCGAAGTCTTCTTCGAGCTTGTTTTTATTCCCAGTATTAAGAAGTTGTTTCCAATGAAAACTAATTAATTATTATTATGAAAATGAGATAATATAGAAAATTACAGATATATAATTTTTGATGTAGTCCCCACGACGTGTAATGCACACATTCCACTGCTTCGGAGGCCAATGGATATCTCTTTAAAAAATTATTTCGGTTATCAATATAACCACTCGGCAGCAAGGCCTTCGGAGTCGAAGGCCCTCTCATGTATCCTTGATGACTGCACGACACAAAGCTTTACGCCTCACCTGGGCCCGTCAACACTGACATTGTACTGTTGATGACTGGAAATATGTTGCCTGGTCGGAGCGGATGGACGTTTACGGGTATGGAGACAACCTCATGAATCCATGGACGCTGCATGTCAGCAGGGGCCTGTACAAGCTGGTGGAGGCTCTGTAATGGTGTGGGATGTCTTTAGTTGGAGTTATGTGGGACTGCTGATACGTCTAGATATGACTTTGACAGGCGATACATACGTAAGCATTCTGTCTGATCATCTGCATCCATGTCCATGTCTATTGTGCATTCCGACGTCCTGGTAAATTCCAGCAGACAATACGACACCCCACACATCCAGAATTGCTACAGGAACACTCTTCTGTGTTTAAACACTTCCGCTGGCCACCAGACTCCCCAAACATGAGCATTTAACTTCGCCAGTCAGAAAACTTATCACAGATTGCTGCTCCAGCTCGGTGAGGAGGCGACATTTGGACTGCCACAGCTTCCTTTTCTAGGAATAAGCCAGTGTCAGTCGAAGCTTACTAGGAAGTGATGTGAAAACGACACGTACATGTTCAACACATTTTTCGACTACTATCGAGTGCTATATCTGTTGATTCATTCGTGGTACAAAATTCGTTCTGTAAATGCCTTCTATGTATGTTTACAGAAAATTACGTGCCCCATATCTAAATGACTGTAATCATCATATGGCATCGAAACTTGGTAGACATGCTAAAGCGTTAATGCGGAATCGATTTACGCTGGAAAAAAATTAGTTACAATTTTGGCCACAGGTGCAAATTTGGCGCTGTGCACTATATGACGGTATGCAGTTACACTGAGCATTGAGAGGGTGTAGCCGACTAAAAGGTCCGAGGAGAGGCCTGATGTCACGATAATGAAATTCGAAAACACGGGTGAGCTTGGTGTGGCACCTGCAACAGGAAGGCGTCCTATCCCGGTCGAGTTTATCGACGAGGTTGCTGTTGTTGTACCTGACCATGTAACACATACCCCAGGTACTGCTAGATATCGTGTAGTGTCACGAAATCTGTCCATCTCGTGGTCAAGAGTACGGAAAATTTTGCAGTCTATATTACACTGGTTCCCGTACAAGATCCATACGGCGCAGCAACTGAAACCTCATGATCCGCAGCAATGTTCTGACTTTGCTCTTCGGTTTCTAGCATGTATCGAAGTTGACGAACTGTAGTCGAGCGGTATTTTATGGAGTAGCGAGGTTTACGCTACAGTGTGGAGTGAATACAAAGAACCGTCGAATTTGGAGTACTGTTAAACCGCATGTATTGCACGAAGAACCATTGCACTCAAGCCGGGGTGGCCGAGCGGTTCTAGGCGCTACAGTCTCGAACCGCGCGACCGCTACGGTCGCAGGTTCGAATCCTGCCTCGGGCATGGATATGTGTGATGTCCTTAGGTTAATTAGTTTTAAGTCGTTCTAAGTTCTAGGGGACTGATGACCTTAGAAGTTAAGTCCCATAGTGATCAGAGCCATTTGAACCATTGCACGCCGCGCGGTATTAGCCGAGCGCTCTAAAGCGCTGCAGTCATGGACTGTGCGGCTGGTCCCGGCGGAGGTTCGAGTCCTCCCTCGGGCATGGGTGTGTGTGTTTGTCATTAGGATAATTTAGGTTAAGTAGTGTGTAAGCTTAGGGACTGATGACCCTAGCAGTTAAGTCCTATAAGATTTCACACACATTTGAACATTTGAACCATTGCACTCAACGCATGTAATTGTTTGGTGGTGGATTCAAAATCACCTTTACTCTCGGTCCGTCCTTCTTTGCAGAGAATATACATCAGAAAGCCTATCAGGTGTACCGTAACGTCTGCACGTTATCGAGACCTCCTTGTGCAGCATGTGAGTCCTGATTTGGAAGGGCGCACCCGCGTGGAAACCACTGTTTTCAAGCAAGATGCGGCAACTCCTCATGTCGCTCGCCCAGCAAAAGATCTGCTTAATGCAAAGTTACACGGACGTGTTATATCCAGAGGTTTTCCGGATGCATGGTCTGCATGTGTTGCCGCGCGGGATTAGCCGAGCGGTCTGGGGCGCTGCAGTCATGGACTGTGCGGCTGGTCCCGGCGGAGGTTCGACTCCTCCCTCGGGCATGGGTGTGTGTGTTTGTCCTTAGGATAATTTAGGTTAAGTAGTGTGTAAGCTTAGGGACTGACGACCTTAGCAGTTAAGTCCCATAAGATTTCACACACATTTGAACATTTTGGTCTGCATGTGAATCATCTGATCTGAATCCATGTGACTTTTGACTCTGCGTATATCTAAAAGAACGCGTTCACCAGGACACGTTCGGTTTACGTAAACAAAGTCCAGTACACAGGAACACAGTGTTCAGATTCCAGCGGCTCTGCTGTGAGTCACTGTTAATGACGTCCTTTTATCCACTGTGGATCACGTCGTTTTACGGACACAGCATGTCGTCAAAGTCTCCGGTGGTCATGCTGAACAAATTGTGTAAGTACCGGTTACTAATAAAATAAACCGTCTCACTTGTTTGACCTTTTCTGCCCACGTCTCACTCCTAATCGAATACATATTGGAAACATTTCTGTACGTCTTTCTTTCGTTCACAGCGCCAGACCTGCACCTAGTGGCCAAAGTGGAAATACTTTTTTTTCCAGCGTAAATCGGTTCAGCATTAACGCATTAGAATATCTACCTAATTGCCGTCGATAATGATAGCCTACGTACTGGTCCTCCGTCGTGAGCAACTGCACTTTAATTATGACCACACTGAACTTTACACCACGTAGTCCAGCTAACAGTCCTCGAGCGCATTTTTCTGGTGTTTTAGCAGATACTTGCAATTTCTTTTTTGAAATGTGTAACTGCACAGTCAGCCGAAACCACTACTGCTTATCGCGTTTTCCATGTGACGACCAGTCTTGACGGAAAACATCGATGTGTTTCTCGTTACGAACAAAATTAATTTAAAAAGCGGAATTATGCGTACCCATTCGATAGAGCGATCTCAAATTATTCTGGTGCGGTATTCAGGTTTGTAGATATCTACTAACAGTACTCAAGCAGCGACTGAGGACTACCGTCGACGGCACTTTCTACTAACGTCATGCAGCTTCGCTGCTCAGTCGCTTCTCGAGTAATTGTTATTTTTCGTGTTTTATAGCCGCTGTTAACATATGTGGATAAAATGAATATCACAGTAGAATAATCCTGGATTGCTCTATCGAACGGGTACTTAAAATTACGCTTTAAAAATGATTCTGTTTGTAAGGGGAGACAAACTGACGCTTTCCGTCGACACTGATCGTTGCATGAAAGACTTGATGAGCAGTATTTGTTTGGACTGACTCCAGCTACACAATGCAAAAACTAACTCTCAAATATCTATCTAAACGAAAGAGAAAACGCGCCTAACGACTCTTAGGAGGGACACTCTTTATACAATTGTAGTGAATATATGAAGCTTCTTGTATCAGCATGTCAAACTCACACCTAAGAGAGAAGGAGAAGGGGATGGGGGTGGGGGGAGGTGGGGCAAGAGATAGATAGATAGAGAGAGAGAGAGAGAGACAGATACCGACCCCTTATATGTATATAACATCGAATATTACAGAAGATATTTCTACTGAAGTAATGAGAAAGTCCCAGAATCTTTTACTAACGCAAAGATGTATAAATAAATTAGAATATAGCAGGACGCGACCCTTCTCCTTTTGACTTAGTAACTCCATGCCTCTATCCGCTACAATACAGTGAACTTATACAACTTCTGATATTTGTTTTAGGATTTCATCCTGCACTTCCATCTTACGATCTCCTGAAGACTTTTTATTATCGATAAATGGCATCTAGTTATAACAAATCGTACCAGAAGCGACAATTTGTGACAACATATATCCATAGTGTATAAGTAGACGACGAAATCTAATACGGTGTCTCCAAAATTCTTTGTCGACTACTATTTCACTTTCGTTGTTGCTTCGAGTTTAATGGAGGACACGTCACTTCTCGGTAAGGTTCCAGTGACATGCAACAAGAGACTGGCAACTGTTGGTTAGTTGTCGAAATATAAAGATAAATCCTACCAACTTGCTAATGTATAGCACAACTTTTAGCGACTTTTTTTGCACTTTCAAGGGTTTCGTGATAGCAACAAAGGATATTATTGAATGAAATATGTACTCTGAACTGAAGCAGTCACACGACGTTTTGGAACAGGCTTCATATAACCTACAGCATGAATGATGAGTACGACAAATGTTAAACGTACGTTACGCTGAGAACATAATTTCAGATTAATCTGTCACGTCAGCGGATTGTTTTAAGTATTAGTGTGTGTGCCTTAGCTACCGATAGAGCACTGTTCAATGATAAGATCAACACATTTCCCCATGCTTGTGCGCTATTTCTCCAGTGTCAGCCTGTCAGCTGAGTATGTTTTCAGTGAAACTCTTTGGGGCACGCGACGGAAGATAATGCATATGTTTATTAGTTGCTGTAGTCTCAGGTCCATGCGCAGAGGGTCTAGGGAAGACTGCTCTCTGTCCCCTTCTTAAACACTCGTCTTTTGTCTGTTTCTGATCGTGGTAAACACAGTATGCGGGCAGAAGCATTGTCAGGTAGTCTCTGTCTGATATACCGACTCAACTTGCAGCGTATTTGGAGAAGAGTGTGGACTTACTTTTTAATGACTTACTTTTAAATTCCCAATCACTATAATAGTCTGGTAATGACTAAACAGGGAGCTTGTAACTGAAGTAGCGTACTTGATAATTTTCTTAGTTCTCCTTTGGGCCTGATAAAAGGTTATAAAAGTGCTTGATATACCTGAAATGTTCTGTAAAAGTTAAGCTTGGTATTGAGTTTCCTGAAGCTGATTCCATTCTTCGTAAAATTCTGCGCAGTGCCATTACATTTGCTACTGTTTCCTTGCTTTGCTGAAGCCAAGTTGATCTTCAAGGTATTGTTTGGTATTTGTGTTTATTCCTTCTACTATGATTTTAGCAAAACTTTTTATCCATTTGATGTTAATATCAACGTTCTGTAGCTTGAGCAGCCTTTAGCATTTACATTCTTAGGTACGGTGCCTGATTTGTTTTTCTTGAATTCCGCTGATAATGTACCATTTTATAGCACTCATCACATTTATTCACGCAATTGTTCCTTCCCCTCGTCTTCAGTACTCTTATCGGTCAGCTGGTGCTCTGTCCGTAGCTTTTCTGGTGCTCTGTCCGTAGATTTTTAATTGGTTCAAATGGCTCTGAGCACTGTGGGACTCAACTTCTAAGGTCATCAGTCCCCTAGAACTTAGAACTACTTATACCTAACTAACCGAAGAACATCACACACATCCATTTGTACTGCTATCCGGGTATCTTTGAGTTGTATTGACTAAACTTATACTGAACGGTTAGAACAACAGTGGCATCAGAGGAGGTGAGCGAGTTACGTATTGTAGACATTTCTGTTCAATCTTTCGGGAAGTGAAATTAGTTGGTACTCATTTACTGGATTCTATGATTCCTTCTAGATCAAACGGCCCGAAAAAGGTCCTAGAACAGCTTTTGGAATTTTTGATGATGAATAAATCCGGTCCAGTTGTACTTCACAAATCCTTCATTTGGATAAAATCGTACACATAACCCGGGTTTCAGGATCTAAATCCTATATTCAGGCGCTACAAAAAACAAGGAAAACTAAGAGGGATTCTTCATAAAATTAAGATAAAAGAGGCCTACACAAGGGTGATCATTGGGTCATACCTTGATAGAGTACGACAAAGTCGTACCAGTCATGTAAACAATCCAGCAAATTTATCCGAGTAGCATGCGGGATAATGTGCGGGTGAGGCCTGAAAAGGTTCTCTGAGTCAACAAGTACTCCACCCGGTAAACGGGGCCTAACAGAAAAACATGAATGTAATAGCACTGAAGCACATAATGCCAGCCTAATGTAATCTATGTACCAATTGCAACGACTAGATATGTGGCATGAGCTTAAGAAATTAAATTAAGTCATATAAGCCTTATAATGTCAATTTGTGATCCTCAAAAGTAGCTTACCATATAAGAGCTCAGCCCGCCGCATATCGTGGACGTCCAGCAAGTCCGGTCAACGGAACGCTGCACGAATTGCTGAGAGACATCTGAGTACATGCAAACATGATAGCGTGAACGCCGCCGAACTAATATCGAGGGCGGGAGGAACCATTGAAGAAACAATAGCTAACAACGGGGCAGCTCCCGCGCGTTTCCTCCCAAACGGGACCCACTCCTAATAGCGCTAAAACCACTTGATTTATGCATGGCATTAGCTCAGATAGACCTAGTACAGAGCAAATAAAAGCAAGACACGCAGAGTATAACGCAATTGTCAAGAAATAAAAAGTATAAATATGTGTAATGAAATTGTCAAGAAATAAAATTAATAAAAATGTAGAGCAAAATACAGGGCTATTACAAATGATTGAAGCGATTTCATAAATTCACTGTAGCTCCATTCATTGACATATGGTCACGACATACTACAGATAGGTAGAAAAACTCATAAGTTTTGTTCGGCTGAAGCCGCACTTCAGGTTTCTGCCGCCGGAGCGCTCGAGAGCGCAGTGAGACAAAATGGCGACAGGAGGCGAGAAAGCGTATGTCGTGCTTGAAATGCACTCACATCAGTCAGTCATAACAGTGCAACGACACTTCAGGGCGAAGTTCAACAAAGATCCACCAACTGCTAACTCCATTCGGCGATGGTATGCGCAGTTTAAAGCTTCTGGATGCCTCTGTAAGGGGAAATCAACGGGTCGGCCTGCAGTGAGCGAAGAAACGGTTGAACGCGTGCGGGCAAGTTTCACGCGTAGCCCGCGGAAAATTGGCTCATGCCACAACTGGAGACCGACAGCGCCGACTTCATCTTTCAACAGGATGGTGCTCCACCGCACTTCGATCATGATGTTCCGCATTTCTTAAACAGGAGATTGGAAAACCGATGGATCGGTCGTGGTGGAGATCATGATCATGGCCTCCACGCTCTCCCGACTTAACCCCATGCGATTTCTTTCTGTGGGGTTATGTGAAAGATTCAGTGTTTAAACCTCCTCTACCAAGAAACGTGCCAGAACTGCGAGCTCGCATCAACGATGCTTTCGAACTCATTGATGGGGACATGTTGCGCCGAGTGTGGGAGGAACTTGATTATCGGCTTGATGTCTGCCGAATCACTAAAGGAGCACATATCGAACATTTGTGAATGCCTAAAAAAACTTTTTGAGTTTTTGTATGTGTGTGCAAAGCATTGTGAAAATATCTCAAATAATGAAGTTATTGTAGAGCTGTGAAATCGCTTCAATCATTTGTAATAACCCTGTATAAATAATACAACCATAGTATGAAATATGAAAGGGGCCAAAGCGACATACCGTACATTAAACATAATAGTGGAAGACATACAGAGTAGGCCTACGTCATATAAAGAATGTAAGGCTATGGATGCAGATAGTTCGACACAACGTATAGTGCAACCTACATAATCAGGGCGCGTAAAATCCCCAATAACGGAGAAGCCAGCGTGACTAGTTCAAATGGCTCTAAGCACTATGGGACTTATCATCTGTGGGCATCAGCCCCCTAGACTTAGAACTACTTAAACACAACTAATCTAAGGACATCACACACATGCATGCCCGAGGCAGGATTCGAACCTGCGACCGTAGCAGCAGCGCGGTTCCGGACTGAAGCGCCTAGTGGCACAGTGGCACAGTGGCCGCCAGTATGACTAGTAAACTCCATAAATACTATATAGCAGCAGAGTTACAGATTAGGTACTAAGCCGAGGAAGAATATATAACGTAAAACTCATTGAAAGAGAACTCCAGCCAAGTTTTGAAAACATTATACATGAATCCGGTGGCGGCCACTGGCATATACTTGCTCCGGACACTGCGAGAGGGCTGTACAAGCAATGATCACACGCACGGCACAGCGGACACACCAGGAACCGCGGTGTTGGCCGTCGA
Source organism: Schistocerca cancellata (assembly GCF_023864275.1). Lineage (NCBI taxonomy): Eukaryota > Metazoa > Arthropoda > Insecta > Orthoptera > Acrididae > Schistocerca > Schistocerca cancellata. Next base: position 432,051,903 of record NC_064628.1, read on the forward strand.
ATGGCGCTAGCTGCGCAGCATTTGTGCACCGCCGCCGTCAGTGTCAGCCAGTTTGCCGTGGCATACGGAGCTCCATCGCAGTCTTTAACACTGGTAGCATGCCGCGACAGCGTGGACGTGAACCGTATGTGCAGTTGACGGACTTTGAGCGAGGGCGTATAGTGGGCATGCGGGAGGCCGGGTGGACGTACCGCCGAATTGCTCAACACGTGGGGCGTGAGGTCTCCACAGTACATCGATGTTGTCGCCAGTGGTCGGCGGAAGGTGCACGTGCCCGTCGACCTGGGACCGGACCGCAGCGACGCACGGATGCACGCCAAGACCGTAGGATCCTACGCAGTGCCGTAGGGGACCGCACCGCCACTTCCCAGCAAATTAGGGACACTGTTGCTCCTGGGGTATCGGCGAGGACCATTCGCAACCGTCTCCATGAAGCTGGGCTACGGTCCCGCACACCGTTAGGCCGTCTTCCGCTCACGCCCCAACATCGTGCAGCCCGCCTCCAGTGGTGTCGCGACAGGCGTGAATGGAGGGACGAATGGAGACGTGTCGTTTTCAGCGATGAGAGTCGCTTCTGCCTTGGTGCCAATGATGGTCGTATGCGTGTTTGGCGCCGTGCAGGTGAGCGCCACAATCAGGACTGCATACGACCGAGGCACACAGGGCCAACACCCGGCATCATGGTGTGGGGAGCGATCTCCTACACTGGCCGTACACCACTGGTGATCGTCGAGGGGATACTGAATAGTGCACGGTACATCCAAACCGTCATCGAACCCATCGTTCTACCATTCCTAGACCGGCAAGGGAACTTGCTGTTCCAACAGGACAATGCACGTCCGCATGTATCCCGTGCCACCCAACGTGCTCTAGAAGGTGTAAGTCAACTACCCTGGCCAGCAAGATCTCCGGATCTGTCCCCCATTGAGCATGTTTGGGACTGGATGAAGCGTCGTCTCACGCGGTCTGCACGTCCAGCACGAACGCTGGTCCAACTGAGGCGCCAGGTGGAAATGGCATGGCAAGCCGTTCCACAGGACTACATCCAGCATCTCTACGATCGTCTCCATGGGAGAATAGCAGCCTGCATTGCTGCGAAAGGTGGATATACACTGTACTAGTGCCGACATTGTGCATGCTCTGTTGCCTGTGTCTATGTGCCTGTGGTTCTGTCAGTGTGATCATGTGATGTATCTGACCCCAGGAATGTGTCAATAAAGTTTCCCCTTCCTGGGACAATGAATTCACGGTGTTCTTATTTCACTTTCCAGGAGTGTATGTGTGCACAGGAGCTACGCTACGGTTCGCGCAGCAGTTGCCAGTCTTTCTTGGCTTCCACGATATGCGGCGTGCTACACACTTACTGGCAAGCTACTTCTCAGGGTCATGAATTGACATTCTGCGGTTTTTTTTATACCTTCATCATGCCATATGTATAGTCGTTCGCAGCTGAGGTTACATTAAGCTGTCAATGTGTAGTTATCAGCTGTTACATTCATGTTTTTTTCGGTTAGGCTCCGTTTACCCAGTGTGGTACTGGTTGCCTTACGGAACCTGGTAGGGCTTTCTCGTACCCAATCAAGATATACCTAATGATCATATTTGTATGGGACCTTTTAATGTAATTTATTTTATGAAGTCTCCCTCCTAGTTTCCTTCTTTTTTTTGCGCCTGGGTCGTGTGTATTATTTTATTCAAATGAAGGATTTGTGAGGTGCAACTGGAGCAGGTTTATTCATCATGAAAAATTTTAAACCGGGTGAGATGGCGCAGTGCTTAGCATACCCGATGTCCATTTGGGAGGACGACGGTTCAAACTAGCGTCCGGTCATCCTGATTTAGGTTTTTCGTGATTTCCCTAAATCGCTTCATGCCAATACCGGGATGGTTCCTTTGAAAGAGCACGGTCGACCTCCTTCCCTAATCCGATGGGACCGATGACCTCGCTGTTTGGTGCCTTCCCCCCCCCCTCCCTCCCCCCCCAAAAAATCAACCAACCAGCAGCAGTTGTGGATGTCCCGCAAAGAATATACTATGCCAGCTTCTGAAATGTTGTTGACAGCGTCCACGTTGTTTGTACTAATAATTTGCCGTCGTAGGCAAGATAACTAATGTACGCATGCTCCCGGCAGCTAGCTCCGGAAGTACCGGGAATGAAGAAATGCCGTCACCAGAAGTTAGTTGGCAAGGCTAGCGGGGGAGGGGGTGGGGTTGGGTGCACGTTTTGCTCGTCAGACGAAGTTTTCGGTTACTCTCAGTTCTGGTCGATATTTGCTGTGCATTTGGGGGCATGCGGCGCTGTCGACTGTGTTCCGTTCGTAGTGGACAGGAACTTTACATTCGGCAGGCACCTTGGTGCCTTTTGAAAGGGGGTGGTTATGTTTAGACACAAGGTAATCACTCTTTATTCCTTTTGCTTTTGTAATCGTCTGACGCACATAATACTAAGACTGCGATGGGCACAAACTACCCTCATTCTGATGTACACTCGCTTACAACTCTTAAAGCCAGTTATATGTGGCGAAATCGGCTTCGCAGGCCACTCTACAGTGTGTAGCAAAATGTACCTCGTTTACTAATACCATAGCAACCGTTTCCTTATCATTCGTGAAGGTAAACGGGAAGACCAAACTTTGGTAAGCTTCCATACGAGCTTGGTTTCTCTGATTCACTTTCACGGTCGTTCCGCGAAATGTATCTGGGACAAAGTAGATCTACTATCCCCGGCTGAGAAGAATTGGCGCGATAACTACACGGCAGTCAGTCAGTTTTGCATTGTAGTCTAGAGGCCATTGTAAAAACATTGTCGTTAGCGTCATAAATATATCAAATCATTGCACCTTTTGGATGCACTAAAATTCCTGGAGTAGTAGTGGTCAAATTCTTGGTATATGTAGCCATGGGTATAAGTGTCTATAGTGTCTATGGGGTGTAAGTTAAAGTTTATTAATTCTGATACTCTACATGCCACTGCGTTTGGGCACGATAAACGTTTTGTCTTATTCAATTAAAATATATTAATCACAGACTGTACTGAGAGAAGGGCGAGGAGTTGGGGGAGGGTTCTCGTCTATTTCTTTCTTACAATAAGGATTTCATGTCTGCCTGGATGGTTCATACGAATTTTCTCTGATGCGTAAACAAAAAGCCGGTAATACAACCTGTGCCAAAGATAAAATTCGTGTTTATTGTGTAAGCAGGCAATACATCCCTTTATCAGTGAGACACAGAAGGCAGAACGCCTCCAATGATAACTTTTAAATGAAGAAACTACGACGTCTGTAGTGACGAAGAAATACACTTTTATAGTTCCAAACAAATACCGTGATTAAAATTTTCACATCAGTTATTTGTTTATAATTTTTTGTTAGTTCGACTGCATATTGACTACGATAGTCAGGAAGCAACAGCTAGTTAAGTTGTATTCAGCAGTGAAAATAATTTTTTTCCTGCTGTTGTTGTTGTGGTCTTCAGTCCTGAGACTGGTTTGATACAGCTATCCATGCTACTCTATCCTGTGCAAGCTTCTTCATCTCCCAGTACGTACTGCAACCAACATCCTTCTGAATCTGCTTAGTGTATTCATCTCTTGGTCTCCCTCTACGATTTTTACCCTCCACGCTGCCCTCCAATACTAAATTGGTGATCCCTTGATGCCTCAACACATGTCCAACCAACCGATCCCTTCTTCTGGTCAAGTTGTGCCACAAACTTCTCTTCTCCCCAATCCTGTTCAATACTTCCTCATTAGTTATGTGATCTACCCATCTAATCTTCAGCATTCTTCTGTAGCACCACATTTCAAAAGCTTCTATTCTCTTCTTGTCCAAACTATTTATCGTCCATGTTTCACTTCCATACATGGCTACACTCCATACAAATACTTTCAGAAATGACTTCCTGACACTTAAATCTATACTCGATGTTAACAAATTTCTCTTCTTTAGAAACGCTTTCCTTGCCATTGCCAGTCTACATTTTATATCCTCTCTACTTCGACGATCATCAGTTATTTTGCTCCCCAAATAGCAAAACTCCATTACTAATTTAAGTGTCTCATTTCCTAATCTAATTCCCTCAGCATCACCCGACTTAATTCGACTACATTCCATTATCCTCGTTTTGCTTTTGTTGATGTTCATCTTATACCCTCCTTTCAAGACACTATCCATTCCATTCAACTGCTCTTCCAAGTCCTTTGCTGTCTCTGACAGAATTACAATGTCATCGGCGAACCTCAAAGTTTTTATTTCTTCTCCAAGGATTTTAATATCTACTCCGAACTTTTCTTCTGTTTCCTTTACTGCTTGCTCAATATACAGATTGAATAACATCGGGGATAGGCTACAACCCTGTCTCACTCCCTTCCCAACCACTGCTTCCCTTTCATGTCCCTCGATTCTTATAACTGCCATCTGGTTTCTGTACAAATTGTAAATAGCCCTTCGCTCCCGGTATTTTACCCCTGCCACCTTCAGAATTTGAAAGAGCGTATTCCAGTCAACATTGTCAAAAGCTTTCTCTAAGTCTACAAATGCTGGAAACGTAGGTTTGCCTTTCCTTAATCTAGCTTCTAAGATAAGTCGTAGGGTCAGTATTGCCCCACGTGTTCCAACATTTCTGCGGAATCGAAACTGATCTTCCCCGAGGTCGGCTTCTACTAGTTTTTCCATTCGTCCGTAAAGAATCCGCGTTAGTATTTTGCAGCCATGACTTATTAAACTGATAGTTCGGTAATTTTCACATTTGTCAACACCTGCTTTCTTTGGGATTCGAATTATTATATTCTTCTTGAAATCTGAGGGTATTTCGCCTGTTTCATACATCTTGCTCACCAGATGGTAGAGCTTCGTCCGGACTGGCTCTCCCAAGGCTGTCAGTAGTTATAATGGAATGCTGTCTACTCCCGGGGCCTTGTTTCGACTCAGGTCTTTCAGTGCTCTGTCAAACTCTCCACGCAGTAGTATATCTCCCATTTCATCTTCATCTACATCCTCTTCCATTTCCATAATATTGTCCTCAAGTACATCGCCCTTGTATAGACCCTCTATATACTCCTTCCACCTTTCTGCTTTCCCTTCTTTGCTTAGAACTGGGTTTCCATCTGAGCTTTTGATATTCATACAAGTGGTTCTCTTTTCTCTGAAAGAAAGAAGTGCTAGTTCTGCAGGGTTAGCAGGAGAGCTTCTGTAAAGTTTGGAAGGTAGGAGACGAGATACTGGCAGAAGTAAAGCTGTGAGGACGGGGCGTGAGTCGTGCTTGGGTAGCTCAGTTGGTAGAGCACTTACCCGCGAAAGGCAAAGGTCTCGAGTTCGAGTCTCGGTCCGGCACACAGTTTTAATCTGCCAGGAAGTTTCAACGTTCACGTTGTACACAGCTGTCACGCCGTCTTCGATTACCACCACGGCTCCCTTGGAAGCCCAAGTGAATGTCCCTCGTAGTATAATATTGCACCTATTAGACTGCTTTCGTAGCGAAGAGTGTACTTCGAGTAGCTGTTCGCCTGGATGACGACGTATCCGTACACGACCATCGACATTGTGTAAGACGAAATGTGATTATCCGACCAGGTGACACGTTTCCACCGCGATCTAATCTCGACGTTCCCGTGCCCATCGCAACCGGAAATAACGATGTTGCTAGGTCAACATTGGAACAAGTGGGGGTTGTATGCTGCGGATCCGCATGTTCAGTAATGTGCGATGTTCGGTGAGCTCCGAAACGCTTCTACCTGTACCACTATTGTACTCTGTCGACAGATAGCCCTATCGTTCTTTACAGAGTGGGCAAACTTAACCTCTGCACAGTCTATGATAGGACGTGGACGCCCCTGTACCTTGTTGCGTACTGTCAATTTCACTGTCCTTCAAATACTCAGAAGGGTTCTCGCAATAGTAATATGTGAATAGCCATCCAGCTTCACCGTTTCTGTCGTGCTTGTTGCTGGGCGCCAGGCCATGACAGTCGGTCCTTTGTCTCAGTCGCTTGTGTCAATGGATTATCCCATTTTCAGTCCGTAGTAGTGCTCCTTACCATGTCAGGTAGCTGTAACACAAGGCTGCCACGGCATGTCGATGAGCAGACCCGCGAGACTCGGCGTGTCTCAGCTTTCCTCGGCCTCTCGGATGTATCCAGTACAGCTTGACGTTTCATTTAGTATTGCGGTGTGGCTTTTTTTCTGTCGGCACGACGCTCTTCAGCTCGGCAGAATCGTGGTGGCAACGCTGTTTATCCTCGCTATTTGGTGTGGTACGACAGACGTTCACGGGTCCAGTGGCTGTTTGCATAAAAAGAGGAAGTGTAGCGATCTATCCCAAAAAGCCTTTAAAATGGGAGTGAGAAGAGAGAGGGATGAGAACTCTCAATAAGGAATACGCAGTCGCATAATCGACTAGTACCGCGTATGTACTATAAAAATACATTACATCATGCAGGAAACCTTAAGAGAGTTAGTTGAAATGAAAGAGCAAAAAACCGCAATGATCGACAGACTGGATTCATTGATCTATACATCGCGAAGCGCTTTTTGCTAAATTTGGAGACATGGAGTACGAGAATGAATTGATGGTACAAACAGTAACATTTCTGAAGCCGCATGCATTATCCCACTGTCAGTTCCAACAGTTATCGATGTAACTGAACGAAGTGTATGGAGACTTTAATATATTACTGCAAAGTAAGTTGCTTAAGTCAAGGGGCATGCCTGGAACGATTCTTCGATTTGAAATCCGCTGTTGTTGGATGTATGAAGGAAAAAGAAGTGCAGGAACAAAAATGAGAACAGCCGGAATGGATTACAGACCTCGTATTTGAAGTGGCCTTGACTACACGCTGCCCACAGCAAGACATTGCAAGATTTGGTAGGGATGCACTTAAAAAGAAAGTCGCGCTGTAGAAGCGACAAACTCTGGCAAATAAAATACGGTTTGCTTCCCTTACTTCCGTAAGCTCACTGGCGTTAAAGATAATGCGAGGTCTGAGAATTCATTGTAGCCTTGAAAGGATTACAAGGATACCATAGTTTTCTAAATATTTTGAAGAGACTGCAATCTTATATCAGTTTTCGAGGTGTTTTCGAGACCGTTTTCTGTTTTAGTTTAAAGCGTCCCTGTGCATGTGCAGGTGTAACTGATTGCTCTGCATTGTAATTCCCGTTTAAAAACAAATCCTGTCACATTAAAACTGTACAGGACACCTACAGTGTTTTCCTCAGGTAGAGTTTCCACGTCTCCATAGTAAATGTGTTACAGACTTCTTTTTCGGTTGTAAAACCAAATCACCCACAATTACGTGGCAACATAAGTACGAAAATCTGTGAAACTATCTGTGTCTGTCTGATTGCTGACAGTTTGTACCAGATACACATTAAGTCTTCAGCGCGACAAAAATAATTAAGTACTACTGAAAAAGTGCTTTGTTTGTGACCTATGTTTCTGATAATAATTAAATATGAAACCAAGTCGTGTTCGTTGCGTCTAAATACGGTCCATTCGCAGTTCTCCCCCCCCCCCCCCCCCCCCCCCGACTCCTCTTGAGGCTCAGATAGAGTGGCGTGGCAGTGGAGTGAGTGGTGTGCAACCAGACTTAGCGCTATGGCACTAAAGCAAGGGCCGGGCTCATGAGAGGAAATGCTGGCCGCATCTGCTGTTACACAACCGCGCAGCAGACTCGCAGTGGGCAGTGTTCGTGTTTTGCGTCAATATCAGTACTTTTGGTGGATCACTTAGAACTGCATCTACCATTTATTGACGTCTGGAACTTGTCGTACAAGATGTACATTCATACCATAGTCTCCTGTGCAGGCCTCCCGCGGTTTGGCATAATTGGAGCATCTAATGTACTGAGTGAAAACAATTTTTATTACCGATTAGGAGGACCCACGTGTTATTTACCTCGTAAGAGGCTATGATGACGATTGAGAATGGTTGACTGGGCAGTAGATACTGGGTCTTTGGCTGTCGTCTGTGGACAGCGTCCGGGTGTTGAGTGATGAACCAAGGGGTAGAGATGCTTACCCAACTAAACACTCAACAGAAGGTGGTGGCCGCCGGTACAAGGACGCCAGGCTGGGGACGGTGCTGTAGCAAAGGAATAGTGTCAGCAAACTCGAGGAGTGTTTACCCTTATGAGACTACAGCGGCAGCATCTTGAGGTGTGGGCTGACCAAGCCGATAAGCGTAGATACTGCGAGCTGCTGGCTGGTCGCTGCCAAGTCAAATGCACGAGGCGCCCAAGCGTGGAATGCGAACCAAGGACTCTCGGAAGACGCCCTGAAATTTGTTGCTGTCAGCCAGCCGTAGGCCCCCAGCTGGGAGGCACCAGTTCAGCTCCCAGCGTCATCGCGATCAGTAGCGGTTCATAAACGAGCAGCTAGTTGTAGATGAGACTGGATGACAGCTAGTGGTCAGTACTTCTTGTTGTGGGCAGTGGTTGATGACGTACCACTGGGCTGGAAGGTCAGCATTTATAGTGACGTGCCTTGTATCTGTTCTAGTCATGTATGAGTCCCAACAATAGGTGACAGGGCCCACTATGGTAACCTGTGCTCGCCAAAGAGCCAGAGTAGAAGCTTCCGCCGTGCCGGCTCCAGCTTTTTTTTTTTTTTTTCAGCAAAAAGCGGAATTTCTTAAGCTCCCTACCTGCTCTTCTGGCTCTAGGTTCATGATGCCGATTGGGTTCAAATGGTTCAAATGGCTCTGAGCACTATGGGACTTAACATCTGAGGTCATCAGTCCCCTAGAACTTAGAACTACTTAAACCTAACTAACCTAAGGGCATCACACACATCCATGCTCGAGGCAGGATTCGAACCTGCGACTGTAGTAGTCGCGCGGTTCCGGACTGAAGACCCTAGAACCGCTCGGCCACCGCAGCCGGCGCGCCGATTGGGAAAGCCACTGTTGCAACAATACTTTCTTAAATATGTAAACCATTTTTGTACAGTTAAACAGAGACCATACCTGTATAAAAAAGTGACATCCTTCCTTAAGATTGAGTCACTTTTTGTACCCTCTTTTTTGTCACCTTTACGTAGCATTCTTTTTCCCCTTGATGAGGGAAAGAAAGTACCGAGCGTACAAAATTCTACGCTTGCCACTTAGTAGTATGTCATATAGCAGAAATCTGATTTCATGAATTATTTGGGTCTTCTATCGTTTCTAGTGAAGAAACAATAAAAGAATCTTAGGTTACTTTTTATCAAATACCTTAAGAGCATCCTGTAGACGAATCCGTAAGAACCATACTGTGCAATGTAGTTACTTTATTGTCAGTAGTCAGTAGATAGTAAACTATTTGAAATTTAAATTACAACTAAGGTGTAGGCTAACTCCAGTGCCACTCAACCCAATAACAATAGTCGTTAGGCCGTTTCACCATCGTAAATTACTTGACATGGACAAGAAGATCTTAAAGAGAGCCACTGTTATTAAATTCAACAAAACGTGTTCAACATATGACATTACCCCAAATTGTAATAGGTATTATTTTAGTAAGAGCAATGCTCATTCTCCTGTATGTATACTTCAGCTAATGTAAATAGCTGTTAGCAAGTAAATTTGTGCATTGTACTAAGGAAGATCACTTTAATGGGAAACCTTACTTAGCCCACCTTCTGTTGGCTAAGGAGCTTGACTGTTCCACTTCTGACCGCGCATGCAAGCATGTTACGCATAGCACTAAATTTCTAGGTGATGACATTACAGTCACTCACGAACAAATGCTTGAGAGACTTGGCTTACGCTCTTCCGCTCACACGACCGAAACGTCACCTACTTGCTCCTTTCACTTTCATAGAAAAGTTGATAATTGCACCAACGTTTGCGGTAATAAAGAGGAGAATGCATTATTAAATACATGCAGTTAAATTTAAGGGATTACAGATTAGCATCTTACTCATATAGAGTCAACATGGAAAAAGGAGGAGTTGACACTTATATAAAAATGGGCACAGGGTCAAAAATATTGAAACAAATAGTTTTTGTGTAGATCAGATCCTTGAAGCATATGCTTGTGAGTTGCTACTGCAATATACTTCTATAGTAATTGTAACAATCGACAGATCCTCTCAAGGTAACTTTCACTTTCATGAAAAATCTTGAGGCATTATTGAGCTACCTGTCAGACAAAAAGAAGAGTTAGTGGTTTGTGGTGATTTTAATGTAGCTTTCTTAAAAGATACGGATAGGAAAAATGAGATAGAATCTCTATTTGGTTGTTTCAGTCTAGCATCTGTTGTAAGTTTTCCAACTCGTGTGCAGCAGGATGGTAGGTCACTTATCGATAACATTTTCATAGACAGTGCTCAGGCAGAAGCAATTAATGTGTATCAATTTGTTAATGGGCTATCTGATCTTGATGCATAGTTAATGGAAATAACACATATAGCGCCTTACAGATTCAGGTAAGTTCATACAGGTGAGGGAGGCTTATTAATGCGAACAGGATACAGAGCTTTAAGTGCAGCGTAGAAGAGGTGGAATGGGATGAAGTAAACACAGAAAGGCCGGCCGAAGTGGCCGTGCGGTTAAAGGGGCTGCAGTCTGGAACCGCAAGACCGCTACGGTCGCAGGTTCGAATCCTGCCTCGGGCATGGATGTTTGTGATGTCCTTAGGTTAGTTAGGTTTAACTAGTTCAAAGTTCTAGGGGACTAATGACCTCACCAGTTGAGTCCCATAGTGCTCAGAGCCAGCCAAACACAGAAAATTGTGCTGATACCAAATTCAATTTATTCCATAGTAAATTTGTCTCAATGTTTGAGAGCTGCTTTCCTGAAACGTTATCCAAAAAAGCCATTACAAAGTCAAGTAAGCCATGGATTACTAAGGTAATTAAGATATCGTGTAGGAGGAAGAGAGAAATATATGAATAGGCCAGAAAAAAGTCAGGATCTGACGTTACTTGCTTACTACAAAAGATACTGTAATATTTTAAGGAAAGTCATAAAGAAGTCGAGAAACTTATGTGTTCTGACAGAAATTAATAATTCGGATAATACGATTAAAACTATATGGAATATTGTCAAACGGGAGACGGGGCAGCCTGACAGTGCACAGCATACCATAGCAATAAAGCTAAATGATGACGTTGTGAGTGATAATTCACACGTTGCAAGTATTTTTAACAATCACTTTCTGAATGTAGCAGCAAAAATAGGGTTAAAAGATTCAGTTGAAGAAGCACAAAAATATGTTAAAAATATCATTCCCCAGGACTTTAGGCCTTTAGAAATAGCACCAACATCCCCCACTGAATTTAAGGGAATTATAAATATACTGAAAAACAAGAGGTGTTGATGGAGTCTCTAACACAATTTTGAAGTGTTGTTCTAATTTAATAATTGGAGTCCTCAGCGATATATGTAATGCTTTGCTGTCACAGGGAATTTTTCCAGACATATTGAAGTACGCAATTGTCAAACCCCTTGATAAGAAGGGCGACAAGAGTGACTTAAATAATTATAGACCAATCTTATTGCTGACTTCATTGTCTAAAATAGAAAAAGTTATGTATTCAAGAGTAGTCTCACATTTAAGTGAAAATAGTTTACTCAGCATGCCACAGTTCGGATTCCGGAAGGGCTACTCGACTGAGAATGCTATCTACACATTTACCCATCAAGCAGTACAAGCCCTAAATAACAAATTATCGCTAGTTGGTATTTTTTGTGATGTCTCCAACGTATCTGACTGTGTGGATCATATCACACTCTTAGAAAAACTCAGGTTTTATGGAACTGAAGGCTATATACATAGCTGGTTTGAATCATACTTAATGAACAGAAAGCAAAAAGTTGTGCTGAATAGCACAAATAATGTTAGGAGGGTGGTAAATTCTAGTGAATGGGGAGTTATCACATGGGAGTCCCACATGGTTCAATTTTAGGTCCTCTGCTGTTCCTTATTCATGTGAATGACCTCCCACTTAACGTTCAGCAAGTGGAACTAGTACTTTTTGCAGTTGACACGACTGTTATAATAAATCCCACTCCAGAAAAAGCAGCTGAAGATATTGTTAAGGATGTCTTTCAAAGAATTTATTAAGTGGTTCTCAGAAAATGGACTCTCCCTTAATTTTGAAAAAAACTTACTATATCCAATTTTGTACACCGAATAGAGTCATACCGACAATTAATGTAGCATATGAACAAGGCTCATGTAACAAGGTAGATTTCTCCAAATTTTTGGGTGTTCACATTGATGACAACTTGAACTGGAAGAAGCATTTACTGAGCTTCTCAAACAACTAAGTTCAGCTTCTTTCCCTCTTCGTATAATCGCTAGTCTTGGTAATAAACAGACCAACCTCCTAACGTACTTTGCATATTTCCACTCAATAATGTCTTATAGAATAGTTTTCTGGGGTAACTCACCACTTAGACATAAATTATTGATTGCACAAAAGAGAGCAGTGAGAATAATTAGTGGTGTTCACCCAAGGACGTCATGTAGGTACCTTTTCAAGGAACTAGGTATTTTAACTGCACTATCAGAGTACATATATTCGCTAATGAAATTCGGTACAAATAATCCATCTCAATTCGCGAAAAACAGTGATGTTCATACGTTCAACACTAGAGGGAAAGATGACCTTTCCTATCCGTTATTGAAGCTGTCAGTTGCTCAGAAAGGAGTACATTATTCAGCAACAAAAATCTTTGCTCTTTTGGCCAACAACATAAAGTGTCTGGCAAGTAGCAGATCAAGTTTTAAATCTAGCTTAAAATCATTTCTTTTGGACAACTCCTTCTACTCCATGGACGAGTTTCTGTTCCATAAATGGTAAAAAAAAATTGTACCTGTAGATGTAGTTGCATGTGTAGAACTAAAAATTTCAGTAATATTAATATTAGCAATATATATATATATATATATATATATATATATATATATATATAATTTAACTTGTTCCACATCATATCGATAAATCGGGAAAATGATCTACGGAACATGACATAACCAAAAAAAAACCTTCTTGTAAAACATACCCTAACTTCGACCATAAAGAAGCAACGAACTAACAAAAGCAGCAGAGCCGTACAAATAAATCAATCAATCAACCACGACCTAGACCAGCTACTAAAAGAAGTAATATCTGAGCCAGAAGCGCAGAGGTGTAGTATTTGAGGTACGGTTCAGCTGTTAATCTGCAGTGTTACCGACAACTGGGAGACAACAGAGTCCTTGTCATACGTGCTGACAAAGGACTTACTTCGGTGTAATATACATAAAGCCAAAAATGTTCAAAAAGCGCATGATTTTACTAATAACACCAAAAATTTTGCCACTTTGACATGACTTCCAAATTTACCAGTTAAACAAAAACTGCATTCAAAATCGTACGTAAATACCTGACCTCATTTACTAAAGAGCCTTATTACGTGTGAACCGTAAAATGCGCTCATTAGGAAGCACACTAAAAACCTATAAACTTGGTGATCCTCTTAGATTGATAATCAATGCCGTAAATTCTCCTTGCTAGTAGCTTGCGAAAGAACTCAACTTCTTTCGTAACAAACACTATTATTATCATCCGGTTTCATATACCATCAGAAACCAAGAATAGTTAATTTCTTACTTTAAGAAAATTCCAGTTGGTACTAAATGTTATATGGGAGTTGGGATGTGGTCATCATGTATACTAACATCCTGATTAAGGAAGTTACTCCTATTATAAAAAGTAACCTTAAGCAATATAGCACCTGGATGTTCAGGTCATCAACTAGTTTCTAATGCTCCTCAAGCTCATTCTCAATAATAATGTGACATTGCTTACATACGTCGAGGTAGCCTTGCTACAGTATCACCATTAGTCAGCACAGTTACTAATATTTTCGCCGAACATGCAAAGAGTTAATATTTTAACAAACACCCCACCCATAAGGACAATATCGTATGTTACTGTCATGATGGAAATGGCGTTTTTCTCTTATACAGCGGTACAAAATGGTAGGCTATCCATTTTAGTAGGATCTGCATGGTGTACATCCTGAAATACATTTCACAGTACAGAACCACAATAACCTGCAGCTAACATAGTTAGACCTTACTGTCTCCCTGTGTGGTACTTGTTTGCTATCTATATGAAAGAGGCACCCACAGATGTCATTATACAAAATTATCTAACCGCCTCTATAGTTATAAATTGCTGCTTTGCGTATCAAGTTGCAAAGAATATATACTGTGCCTTCAAGCACATGGAACGATGAAAAAGAACTTCGGACCATTAAATTTATTTTGCGCACTAATGGTTTTCCTGTTCAGGTCGTCGAGTCTCCCAACTGGCAACTGAAACATAAGAAGTGCATGAATTTTAATGGAAATTACTTTACATCTGCTGCTCAGTGTAACTTCCAGAACTATTATAATGTCCGTATCTGGGGACCATATCCGAACAATTAGGTAAGTAACTGAAGACGGCTGGCATTATACCAACTTTCCACATTCCCTATCAGATTAGCTTTCAATTCATGCACAATGAAACTCGCAACAAACAGGCGTAGGCACGATCAGGTATTTACAGTATGAAATCACGTATGGTGACTGTGACTTTCGACATGTCGGTGAAATACGACGTGCTTTTTCCACTGGATTCAAGGAGAACCACCAGATTGAAGGAGATGCGTTCAACCATTCGCTCTCTGATGTAAGTAAAAATTTAACGTCCTACACTTTCAACTCAAAGGAGGAACCCTTGCTCTTTCTTCTAGAAGAGAAAGAAGTCCTCTGCAATCTTAATCACTGCCCAGACTGCACGTTAAATGAGCAAAATACGCTGAAACACAGGCACGTTCTTGATAATTACGGCCTCCTACATCAGCGCATTGCTGAACCTATGCCCATATCTCTCAGGCTCGACAATCAGGTGTACGGTACACACACTACAATACGACGATGGTACATCCGTTAGTGCACAAACCTTTATATCAACAATGACCTGTGATGTTGATTGGTTATTACTGGTGTTTTAAAATATTGATAATGGCTGGGGGGCTGCGACTATAGTGTATCTTCGTGAGGAGGAAGTGAAAATTCAGCCAAATCAGTTGCAATAATACAAGGTTTATTAAATTCTCCTTGACCCAGGTTTCGACCTCTTTAAAAATATCTTCTTCAGCAGGTACAATGATTAACAGCTAAAATAGTTACTATTATATTCATGTTAAAATAAAGGTGTTAGGCAAAAATAGAAACAAATAACTGACTTGCAAAGAATTTTTACACCTTCTGGTTACATGATGATGTGCAAGTAAGTTAAATTTGTAGCCATAAGCCACAAATGAAGATAAATTCGCGTTCATAATAAGACGACGGAACACCAAGCTGACTGTCATTAGAAAATGTTTCACAAATGCAGAGAATGAACTGACGTCGCACCGATTTCGCATGAGCAGAGGAAAATGTAAGACGCGAGAAGGCATACTACTATGCACGGAGTAAGTGCGAAAAAGTGCGGGTACGAATAGCACTGAAATATCTAGAAACGACTAATTTATTCAATTATTGGTGTACAGGGTGATTATAATTAAAGTTAAACTTTCCAACAGCTGCAGAAATAACACCACTGGTCAGATTTACGTCAAATTGCAACGGAATATTATCGGAAAAGGGGGAAAACGTATGGCAGAAGAAAAATAAATAGTTACAAAATGTAGCAACAGATGTCGCTGTAAGCATCATAATTTAATAGTGGTCGACTACAAATGACAAATGAATCATACAACAATGCGTAAGGTGTACTTTTGACGTTAAACAAATTGTACTACTCTGTGTGCGTGGTTGTACAGGTGTGATACTGTTAATTACGTAAGCGCATCCACCACGGCAAGGTCAAACCACATCGGAAGGGAAAAAAGTCGAGTTTTAACTGTCCTGATGCCAAAAACCGCAAAACGTGTTCAGAATGCTGTCCACCGTTTTCTGCAATAAGTTGAAATCAAGAAACAGCATGTTCCACAACTGATCGAAGTGTTTCCGGGGTCACGTTCAGAATGTGTTGCGCAATGCGTGCCTTCAATGCAGCTAAGTTTGCAGTCGGAACACTGAATACTACATCTTTCAGATATCCCCACAGCCAGAAGTGATACGGATTAAGATCAAGTGATCGGGATGGCCAGGATGCAGGGAAATGGCGGCTGATAATTCCAGCATTTCCGAAATGGTGCTTCAGCAGCTGCTTAACTGGATTTGCAATGTGCGGAGGTGCGCCATCTTTCATAAAAATGATCATATCCACGCTGTTGGAAAGCTGGAATGACATGGTTGCGCAAAAGTGACGTGGTTGTGCAAAAGACACTCATAGCGCTTACCAGCGATGGTACAGGTAACAGGACTGGAAGCACCCGTCTCTTCGAAAAAATATGGCCCTATGATAAATGATGCCGCAAATCGACATCACACAGTGACCTTTTCAGGATGAAGTGTTATTGGTTGATTTGCGTGTGGATTTTCCGTTGCCCATATTCGACAATTTTGTGTATTGACATATCCTGTCAGATGGAAGTGGGCTTCGTGTGTCCATAAAATCTTCTACGGCCAATCATTGTCCACTTCCATGCTAGCAAGAAATTCTAAAGCAAAGGTCTCTCTTGCTGGCAGGTCAACAGCAAGCAGCTCGTGCACAGGGGTAATTTTGAATGGACAGCAAAGAAGGTTTTTACACACCGTGCTCACTGGTATGTCCGATGTTCGGGCAGTTCTGCAAACCACCACTCGTCTCCACCTGCATTGCTGTGGCCACTGCTTCCGCTGACGTCGAATCAATTCGTCTCCTCCCTCTACCAGTTTGCACACCAAAAGAACCCGTTTTTTCGAATTTCCAACTCATTTTCTCCAGACCCAAGGGAGTCATCGGTCCAACGCCTTGTTTCAAACCCTTTAGTGTTCGGAAATTCTGCAGAGCGACGTGTGCACAGTCATCATTCTTGTAATACAGCTTTACAAGCAGAGCGCGATCCTGCATTGAGACAGTCAAGGCGAAAGTCGCTGACGCGAAAGGAGGAAAAGCCGCGTACCCGGCGTGTTCATACCAACTTCAATGGGTCGCGGGCGTGACAGGTGTTTTCATTTACGTATTCTGACACATACAGCGCCATCTATTGGTCACACTATTTTTTCCCCTTCTCCGATAATATTCCGTTGCAATTTGATGTCATTCTGACAGTGGTGTTATTTCTACAGCGTTTTGAAAGTTTAATTATAATCACCCTGTATAAAAGAGGGACTTAGCACCCGTATGGTAGTATAAAGAAAACATACGACGTATTTTTGTTTCTGAGTGTCACAACTACATATCTCGAAAAAAACGCGTCGTACGGAGAAAATGTTCTTGGTGAAAAGTTGATATTAGCAATTGGTGGTACAACTGGACACCTCCTAAGAACCCCTCCTGTGTGGGCGGCTTCATCTTCGTATTTCCAAATGAGAACCCCCCCCCCCCCCAAATTTTGTTACATATCCGGAGTCTAAGCAAACAAAGCGTACGGTGTACGCAAACCATTGTTTCCCACTCGTGATAGATGGCCCAATAATCCACTAATATCAAGGGTGCCTGTTTTTGCAATTAAGAAACGACGCATTTGATTGCACATTTAATTTACGGTGTAATTGTAAACCTTTGGGTTCTAACAGTTGCTATTGAAGTTTAAACGTTACTTGAGTGTTGCAAATTCGATTATACATCAGAAATAATATGTCTAGACATTGTCATTCCTGGGAAGGTAGTTTTCTGGTCCCAACGGGGTTGATTGTGGTGAGTCTCCAAACCATCGGGATGCTTCATTTTGGTGGCCTCCCATGAATCCCGCTACCAGGGTGACTGATTTAGATGTGTTACTCCATTCACCCGCTGTAACTTTTGCGCTGGCCGCTACGCGGCTACCGGCAGAATACACACCACAACAGTTGTAATAAGGTAAAATGTCTATGAAGTGATTATGACAGGCGCACCTGCCATGGATATTCGTCGAAATCCAGCTCCCCAGTGTAAGAGGCAAGAGGGCTCACCGAAATCAAGCACCTCAATGGTGAAAGCAAGGGACTCATTTATGCCAACCATCCCAGCGGGAACAGAAATTATTACCTACGTCGTTGTTCCTGGATCATGACAAACGTAGTTTCTAATGAGACACTGAAGCGGATAACTATACTGTAACTGAAACTTCCTGGCCGAGACTCGAACTCGGGACCTTTGCCTTTCGCGGGGAAGTGCTCTACCATCTGAGCTACCGAAGCACAACTCACGCCCGGTACTCACAGCTTTACTTCTGCCAGTACCTCGTCTCCTACCTTCCAAACTTTACAGAAGCTCTCCTGCGAACCACGCAGAACTAGCACTCCTGAAAGAAAGGATATTGCGGAGACATGGCTTAGCCACAGCCTGGGGGATGTTTCCAGAATGAGATTTTTACTCTGCAGCGGAGTGTGCGCAGGAGAGCTTCTGTAAAGTTTGGAAGGTAGGAGACGAGGTACTGGCAGAAGTAAAGCTGTGAGTACCGGGCGTGAGTCGTGCTTCGGTAGCTCAGATGGTAGAGCACTTGCCCGCGAAAGGCAAAGGTCCCGAGTTCGAGTCTCGGTCGGGCACACAGTTTTAATCTGCCAGCAAGTTTCATATCACCGCACACTCCGCTGCAGAGTGAAAATCTCATTCTGGGAACTATACTGTACTCTACAATGGTATTTCCAACACTAAAGTAAGTTTCGGACATAAATATCAACCGATAGAACACAAGGGTTTACATTTACATCGAAATGAAATGCGGGATCAAGTGCGTCGGTTCTTAATTGCTAAAACAGTCGCACTTTATTACGACGCTATCTACTACGAATAGAAAACAATGGTCTGAAGAATCATTTTCTGGGGTAGAAGCCGAATATGCAACAAAATTGAGGTTACCATTTGCAAATACATAGCTGACCCATGCATGAGGGGTGGTTAGGAGGTGGGCAGTTGTAGCACAGACGGATGTCCCCTTCACTAACATTAACTTTTCACTCAGGACATTTTTTTTCGTACGATGCGTCATTTGTGAGCTATTTAGTTGTCTCAAGTTATAACAAACACACTGTGTATGTTAAATCTTTGGAATGTTTGAATTTATATACTTCGATTTGTATCTGACTATCGGCACCGTTGCTTACCCTAGTTTACCGAGCGAGGTGGCGCAGTGGTTAGCACACTGGACTCGCATTCGGGAGGACGACGGTTCAATCCCGTCTCCGGCCATCCTGATTTAGGTTTTCCGTGATTTCCCTAAATCGCTTCAGGC
The DNA here is from genome assembly GCF_023864275.1 of Schistocerca cancellata. Taxonomy (NCBI): domain Eukaryota; kingdom Metazoa; phylum Arthropoda; class Insecta; order Orthoptera; family Acrididae; genus Schistocerca; species Schistocerca cancellata. The sequence continues at coordinate 432,071,168 of NC_064628.1, forward strand.
AAATGCCGGGATGGTTCCTAGGAAGGGCACGGCCGATTTCATTCCCCATCCTTCCCTCACCCGAGCTTGCGCTCCGTCTCTAATGACCTCGTTGTCGACGGGACGTTAAACACTAATCTCCTCCTCCTCCTTACCCTAGTTTTAACTGTACACGTTTGTATCGTACCCAATGCGATTTTACGTTAAGTACATATATTTCGATGTTGTTTGTTTGATACCGCTGGTCCCGGCGGAGGTTCGAGTCCTCCCTCGGGCATGGGTGGGAGTGTTTGTCCTTAGGATTTCACACACATTCGAACATTTTTTTTTTTGTTTGATACCGGTTCTACTTTCGACTATATACTTCCAGCTCACACCAGGTTTTACACCGTTTGGGCACATGCTTCACACGCTTGTTAACAGAGAAGTGGCTTCTGTTTTTGACACTCTTGGTTGTTAGTCGACCTTTGTTACAGTTTGTTGTTCTTGAGAGCACTACAGATAAGTCTATTATACATCGTACGACCTCACCACTGCGTCACGGTATTTTATTGACTGAATATGGCATCTTTCATTTCAGGGCTCTGAGCACTATGGCTCTGAGCACTATGGGACTTAACATCTGAGGTCATCATTCCCCTAGAGCTTAGAACTACTTAAACCTAACTAACCTAAGGACATCACACACATCCATGCCCGAGGCAGGATTCGAACCTGCGACCGTAGCAGTCCCGCGTTTCATTTCAGTATTACCCATTGTTATTGCCTAATATGGGGTATCATCATAGCATAATTTCTTTTGCAGGTGTTATTATATGTATAGGATAACGCCATGGTTCAGTCTCATCTTTATTGTCTGGGTCTTCTATTAGTGTAAGCGGACGGTCTAGTTAGACCTGCACCTTTGTAATCCGCACCTTTTTCTTTCCATCCCCATCCACACTAGTTTGTATGCCGAACGGCTGCGCCGCCCGCCCAGCTGGTAAGTCAAAGGCCTCGCCATTTCTTTCCTTGTGTGTGTACTGATGAGACAGGGGCTCCTATCGCTGATCCGGCGCTTAAATCTGAATGCTGAAATTACTGAACTTGATCTCAGGCGTGTCCCTCTCTTTAGCGCAGCATTTTCTATTGCAGTTCCTAATGTCACACAACCGTGAGTTAGATCTTTTGCAACGAACTGTCAATCTCCCCCCTGCCTATGGCTGAATAGACAGTAATAAGGTGTTTTTCTTGTAATGTTAACGCGTTATTCTACCATGCCCTCCCCTTCTTGCTTCAGTGTGTGGCACCCGGTGGTGGATAATGTCGGCAATAAAACCATTTACAGTTAAAAAACACCTTGTGCACATAGGTATGTGTAACGTGCTGTATTTACTAACCATAATGACAACATGCGAAATGCTCATTTAATAAAATAAAATACTTGACAGGTGGGCAGAATACTTCCAAGAGTTACTGAACCCAGAAGTAGAAGGGTTAGAACGAGAGGAATTGGTGGAACTAACTTACTGTGGACCAGGGGTTTTAACACCAGTGGAAGACAGAGTTGGAGACTATGAGAGTGGCTTTAGAAGAAATAGGTCAACAACTGACCAGATGTTCGCATTGCGCATACTACTTGAAAAATGTTACGAACATCAAATTAACATACACCAGCTTTATATCGACTTTAAACAATCCTATGATAGCATCTGAAGAGTGGCATTGCGGAATGTAATGCAAGAGGCTGGAATACCTAGGAAGCTCATTAAACTTTCTATGATGACCCTCAGCGAAACCAACTGTAAAGTAAAAATACAGGGCGAAATCTCCAGAGAAGTGGAAGTGAAGAAGGGACTTACACAGGGTGACAATATCTCCTCATTGCTATTCAACCTTTGCCTAGAATAAGTAATAAGTTAGAATTAAATAAAGGAGGAACCTTCTTTATTCGTTCATTGCAGTACCTAGCCTACGCCGACGATGTGGCATTACTCCCACGAAACACTGCTGTGCTAGGCGAAGCCTATCAACAACTGGAGAAAGGTGCAAGGTAACATGGCCTGACAGTCAATGTCGGAAAGGCCAAGTGTATGGCAATGACCAACCAACAAAACCTACCAAATCTCTGGATAGCCGACAGGGAGTTTGAAAGGGTGAGAGACTTCAAGTACCTTGGGTCGACTATCACTGAGACAAACGACATTGTCAATGAGGTGAAAGCCAGAATATCAGCATTTAACAGATGCTACTTTGCCGCATTACCCATGCTTAGGAGTTCGCCGCTATCACGAAAATCCAAAATCTTCATTTACAAAACAATTATAAGACAAGTTGTTATGCGTGGTGCCGAAACGTGGACCATGATTATAAATGAGGAAAGGATCCTTAGCATTTGGGATAGAAAGGTGCTACGTAAAATATATGGCCCAATATAGGGTCAAAAAGGTTGGCACATTCATACGAATGCAGAACTACAACACCTTTTTGAAGAACCTGACATTGACACTACCATTAAAATAAGAAAACTGCGGTGGGCAGGGCACGTGGTCAGAATGGAAGAAGACAGAGCATGTAAGACGATTTTTTATGGCAAGGCTGGAGGCAGACGGCGGAGGGGACGCCCCAGAAAGAGGTAGGTGGATGGAGTTGAAGAAGACATGAAAAAGCTTGGTGTCAGCGGATGGAGACGGAAAGCCATGGTCCGGATAGAATGGCAGGATATTGTGATGCAGGCCAAGGCCCTTCAAGGGCTGTAGAGCCGAGGAGTAAAGTAGTAAGTAATGACAACATGTCATGTGATACTAACTCATAGTTGGACGAGTTTTATAACAAAAAATATTTTATGACTGGAAGATGACAGTTACAGCTGTCGAAGCCCGTAGTCGACAATAAAGACTAGTATATGCGATCTTGGCTATTGATAATGTATTCCAGAGGAAACATGTTGCCTGGTCGAATCTCTTGTAACCCCAGGTCGATGACAGTCCAGACACGTGTCGTCCCTCGAACGCCTGCTCGAAATAGGCACCGCGCCCCGGACACTGGCCGATGGGGCAGTATTATGCTGTAGAGGGCATTCACCTTGGTTGCCATGGGATCTGTGGTAGTAATCTAAGGCACCGTGACAGCTGCGTACTACGTGAAGATTATTGCGGCCTGCCTGCGTTCCTCACACTTGATGTCGTCCCCCACAGCGGTGGCGTCTTCCCGCAGGATAGCTGTCCCTGTCACGAGACCAGATTCGTGCTGCAGTGGTTTGAGGAGCATGTTAATGAACCCCAGTTGATGTCTTGAACGCACAGTTGCCTGATCTAAACACGAAGGAACACATCTGGTACTCTATCGGACGACAGCTACGCATCCACAAATCGCTGACAGTAAGGGATGGTCAAGATGAACGTTAATATAACCGACAAACTGCAGGGAAGGGTTCCAGACTGCAAATGGAAAAAGGTCCTATGAACATGTGTTCGGGAATGGACGGTGTGCGTGCAACGACAACAAAGCGTCCCGGAACACAGTATAGAGCTGCATCGCATCCATGCCACAACAGTCTTCGAATTCACAGTGGCCTTCATGGAATGCGGTTGTCATGCAGGGTACACATGATCGTACTTTGGCTTAAACCATGTTGGCGGGCCACTTGCCTGGGGTTTGTGCTAGGTTTCGTCTCTGTATCCCGTAGAACCGGGTCCTCCAAATCTGGTGTACGCACAGCCCACCGCCTCCCTGCACGTTCTTCTGTATGAAAAGGACTCAAGGTCACACAAAACTCCCAAAAAGGGCTAGAAATGTAGGGTTATGCCGTTAGCGTCTGTGAGGATACTTGTTTTAGTAGAAATGTGCTGCCTCTCGACCGTTACCATCTGCTTGGCTGTACACAAACACCAACTCTGCTTCTTCCCGATATGAATGCCGTACCATTTTCCTGCTTCCAGCACGCTGCGTCAATCACACGGCCTGCCGAAAAAAAAAAATGGGATTTCACTGCTAAGGTCATCAGTCCCTAAGCTTACACACTACTTAACCTAAATTATCCTAAGGACAAACACACACACCCATGCCCGAGGGAGGACTCGAACCTCCGCCCGGACCAGCCGCACAGTCCATGACTGCAGCGCCTTAGACCGCTCGGCGGCCTGCAACACATAAGGGACAAACGGCACGTGGTAAGAGAAACGTTCATTCGTCAGTGCCATCTACCGTGGCAAAGATGCGTTTCCGGACACAAGTTCGTAGGACCTTTTTTCCCTCGATTTCCGCTACTGCGGTTTGTCGGTTTTATTAACCAAGTTTGGTTCAAACTGGTCCAGTGGTTAGGAGATGTGGAACGAACACACAGTCACCTTTCTAATATGTATGAATTTCTGTTTTTAGAGTTATTGCGCGGAAGTACCTGATTAACCATTGACTTTACTGCTCTTATCTTCATTGTATTAACGTAATAACAGAATCTATAACATTACTATGCATTATCTTTTAAAAATCGTTATTTATTGATCTCGTCTCCACTGTATCTTCTGAAAGTCATTCTACTATAACGTGAAGCACATAGTACTTCTGGTCTTGGTTTTTTAGATAATTTATTGTAGTCCTCCGTGAGTTTGATACCTCTCTCAGCTGTATCATTTACAATTTTCAGTTTAATATTTGTAGAACGTTGACAACATCTTCCTTTTCATTTAGCTAAGAAAGATTTATGTTGAAGATCTCATCAGTCGGGCCAAACCCGAGGCACAATGTGTTTAACCCCATTACTGTTAATTTCTGTATGAACATTTTTTGTATTTTCTCCTTCTGGATCTCCCTTACCGCACTGACTGTTTTCATCATTTTTTATTCAGATGACAAACTGAGACCAAACCGCACCAAAATGACAGCGTCAGGAAACCGGTACTACAAATGATTCTCCTGTTTTTGTAAAATCACAAGAGAGATCATTAGCAACAACCTTAGATTTTATAAAGTATTGAAAGGTATCTGAAATTCAAATACATTGCTTTGGCTCCTGAACGATCAAAGAACTTTGTCGTCAATAATGTCAAGGAAAATATGAATATTACAAACTGCATATTCTTGCTAGAGTGGTAATTTAAATTCATCACAGAACGTAATCAGTTTTAAGCAATAAACAGCTTTCATTTTCCAGCTTTAATGATGGATAGACCCTTGGAGCTCGGAAGGATATTCCAGGGGACGATGCTTCACCTATAACGGGACAACTCTTCTTTGTTGGGTATACTGCAATCTCTGTCCTTCGCTTTCCCTTGTCTTATAACCATTCTAATCGGAGCACTTCTTCCTTTGTCTTACTTTCTTATTTTTCGCTTATACATCGAAGCGCCAAAGAAACATGTAGGCATGCGTATTCCGATACAGAGATATGTAAACAGATAGAATACGGTGTTGCGGTCGGCAACGCCTATGTAAGACAACAAGTGTCTGGCGCAAGGTTGTTAGATCGGTTACTGCTGCTACAATGGCAGGTTATCAAGATTTAAGTAAGTTTGAACGTTGTGTTATAGTCGGCGTACGAGAGATGAGACACAGCATCTCCGAGGTAGCGATGAAGTGGTGATTTTCGTGTACGGACATTTCACGAGTGTACCGTGAATATCAGGAATCCGGTAACACATCAAATCTACGACCGAAAAAAGATCCTGCAAGAACGGAACCAACGACGGCTGAAGGAAATCGTTCAGCGTGACAGAAGTGAAATCATTCCGCAAATTGCTGTAGATTTCAATGCTGGGTCATCAAAAAGTGTCAGCATACGAACCTTTCACCGAAATATTATCTATGAGGACTTTTGGAGCCGAAGGCCCACTCATGTACCCTTGATGACTGCACGACGCAAGGCTTTACGCCTCGTCTGGGCCCGTCAACATCGACATTGGACTGTTGATGACTGGAAGCTTGTTGTTTCAAATTGTGTCGGGTGGATTGACGTCTGAGGGTATGGAGACAACCTCATGAGTCCATGGACCCTGCATGTCAGCAAGGGACTGTTCAAGCTGGTGGAGGCTCTTTAATGGTGTGAGGCGTGTGCAGTTGGAGTGATATGGGACCCCTGATACGTCTAGATACGACTCCGACTGGTGACACGTTTGTAAGCATCCTGTCTGATCGTCTGCATCCACTTACGTCCCATTGTGCATTCCAGCGTTTGCCATACTGTATTAGCAGTGGACGATAAATGAACCTACTGCCCGACTATGTGGATATTAGTTGGCGTATAACACGCAATGCATTGGCTGTGAATTCAGCACGGATAATGGATCAATATGGTCTAAAAATACTGCGCAGACATGAAGGGTGAAGGGGCTTGTTAGTTCATCCTTTCACCTAGACACCAAGATTGATATTGGTGCAGGAACATTATTAGATGGTCGAAGTAAAGAATACCACGGAGTCGAATACTGATATTGATATTTCGCGGAAGATGTACATGTCTCACGGGTTGGCAGCGCAACGATTGTCACAACATGAATAGGCCACGCCACCTATGCTGGATGTGTCTAGTGGCGTCATTCTGCTGTGAAAAGCCTCCGTCGCAATCGTTAAATACGTTAAACTATCCGTCGACTGCAAACCAAAATGCCCTCCCCCCCCCCCCCCCATCTAAAAATTGTCCGGCAAAAGTCATACAACAGATAAAAATTACTAAAACTCCTTGCAGGCTGTTCATGTAGATTATTACAAAAGCCTTATCCAACTCTCCCTCAGCATCGCTAACGCAGCATGAATCTTCACATCCCATTATGTCATGCCATGCATTTCACCCTCCCCTGCTGCACATAACCACCACCAGGTAACAAAAATGCCCGCTATTCTTAAATTCCTCGAACATCTTCACATATGCTACTCACCCGCAAACTCGAAGATCAAACCCGATGTTCTACCCAATCCTCTCGAACCCAGGCTGCTTTCAGCGTCTCACCCTCACTGCATGTCCATACTCCGTGTATCCATTCCTTCGGTAATTTCAACATCTTCCCTCCTCGTGACCAGAACTCACCCCTCACGCCTACAGCCCTATTCTACATTTCGTTCCCTTACTTCTAGGCTCCAACACATCTCCCAGCCTCCTGACCCATACATGCTCCTTCCTGCTCTGGTCTTCACTTGACAACCCGCTAACCAGCTCAATATTATCCTCACCACTCCCAGATATAGGGAAGACGATTTATCTGTATTTTCCTAATGCCTCTCACCCTCTATCCTGCCTTCTTTCCTCCCGACACAGAATTTGCTGGGAGCTATCTACAGGATGACGAAAAAGCCAGTAAACATTTGATAATTCAACACTCCACGGAATAATGTAGATAGAGATGTAAAAACTGACTCACATGCTCGGAATGACATGGGGTTTTATTGAAACCAAAAACAAATCCTCAAAATGACCAACAAATGACACTCTTCATATCAAAAGCAATAACTGGCATACCAATTGAATTTTCGCAAAGACTATGTCCTTTACAACAAATGCTTAGCTTATCGGCCGTCATCCATCAACAATACCTGTAGTTAAGGGACAATGATTTGAACAGCATTGTACAACATATCAGAAGGTATGGTGAGAAATCGCCGTTGGATGTTGTCTTGTAGCATCCCTAAGGAAGTCGGACGATCGCGACAGACGTGCTACTCCAGGTGGCCCCACAACCAATAACACTGAGGTCTGGGAACGTGCGAGGCCAAGCATGACGGATGACGGACGTGGAGGCTCAGCACGCGATCCTCACCAAACGATGTGCCCAAGAGATCTTTCAGATGTGTAGGAATATGAAGTGGAGTGCCATCCTGCATAAATATTGTATCTTCCAACAGGTGTTTATCATCCAGGCTAGGAATTATCCTCTTTTTGTGTGTGTGCCTCTGCATGCGTATATATATATTGTGTGTGTGTGTGTGTGTGTGTGTGTGTGTGTGTGTGTGTGGATGGTTGTGACGATGTGCTACGAACTTAGTGGATAGACTGCTTTTGTGGATGACCAAGGCGTAACTTTGTCTTTATTGTAATATTCATAATGGCTTTGGGCTTTTTGTTTCTTTGGCCCTTGTAGCTTGTAGGTGAAAGGTGAGGTGTATAGATGGTTTGCGACTTCGGTAATCGCCCGAGGTGTCTGGACCCACTGCCAACGCTCACGAGCTATTGATCCCACCTGACTCCCTCTCTCAGTATGGCTCATATTATACTGAATACTTATGCGACGTCACTGATGTGTTGCTGTCCAGCGCCTTCTGTTGGCTAGGTTTTGCACTCGTTTCCGGTTTCAATAAAACACCATGTTGTTTCAGGCGTGTGTGTAAAATTTTATCTCTCTGCATACACTAATCCGTACAGTATTGGAATTAAAAATGTTAACGGACTTGTGAGTTATCCATTATGTTACTAAATGACTATACCGATGCACGATCACCGAATCACAATTGCAGGCTGCTTATGTAATTGCTTCCAAAGCCAACAAAAATTTGGTTTTCAATCTTTCATGACCGAATTTAAAAATGCTCTCGCCGTGTGGAGTGGCCGCGCGGTTTGAGGTGCCATGTCACGGATTGCGCGGCCCCTCCCGCCGGAGGTTCGAGTCCTCCCGCGAGCATGGGTGTGTGTGTTGTTCTCAGCATAAGTTAATTTAAGTAGTGTGTAAGACTAGGGACCGATGACGTCAGCAGTTTTGTCCCGTAGGAATTCACACACATTTGAACATTTTTTAAAAATGCTCTCATAATCTTTTGATTAATTTACACGCCACCAAAGTTCTATAAATCCCTGCAAATCCTCGAACGCCTTGCACTCCGTCTCGCATTCCTCATGGGTTTATCTTCCGCCAACTGGATCCTCTACGATCTCATCAAATTCCCATCCCTCTTCACCTACATCCAACACTTACGCATCTACTATACTGTCCGCAAGCTGGTTTCCAATAACCTCATTGCCTCCCCTCTGATCACCAACCCTGGTACGCAGTCACACCTTTACAAACCCATCCATCTGTCCCTAAACCTCCACACCCTTCATATCCTATTCCAATGCAACTTCAACCTATTGCCTTCCCAGACAATGAGATCCGACGCGATGTACATCGTTCCTACCAACTTCAATTCTTCTCCACCTCTCCCACCACATTAGGGCTCTTATCTCCTTTTTCTCTCCATCCATCCCCATCCCATTCCTCTCGCAACCACTGCCCTACCCACTCGTCACACTACTCCCTACCCTTGTCTTTCCCACCGGCTGTATTTCCCACTATCGGCCTCACCTCCTACATCTCATCTCCATAGCATTCCCATTTAACAGACGTCTGTCTTCCTCCCACACCCCTCAACCCTATGGAATATACACTCTCCTCCAACAATAGTTCTCATCCTTGTGCAGGTCCTTCAGATTTTACGTGAAAGTGCAGTGCTTCAGTGTTTTTATCCGAAGAATTTCACCTTCCTGCGACGTGTTTTAAAATTTTTAAATTTTCTTTGTTTTTAACTGTTCGTCTTTGATTTTTTGTATTGTTTGTATTTCACATTGTAAATTTCTGGAAAACCCCTGGCTGAAGAGCGGAGAATTGTACCGCTGTCCCCCCCGCCCCTCCTGATTAAGACGTTAACACCCTCCCCATCCCCAAAAAGAGATGAATTTAAGAGAGTTTATCGCTTACCACAATTTCGCTGTTCATGCAGGGAAACTTCAGCATCGGACATAACATGACATTAATTTATTAATTCGTTACTGCTAACTCTACTCCCAAGACATTTTGCGTACAGTATCCACATGTAGAACCACTACGCTTTTGTTGAATTTAAATCTTTGGCAATATTTTCCTCTACCCATTTTGCCGGCCGCTGTGGCCGAGTGGTTCTAGGCGCTTCAGTCTCGAACCGCGCTACCACTATGGTCGCAGGTTCGAATCCTGCCTCGGGCATGGATGTGTGTGATGTCCTTAGGTTAGTTAGGTCTAAGTAGTTCTAAGTTCTAGAGGACTGATGACCTCAGATGTTAAGTCCCATAGTGCTCAGAGCCATTTGAACCTCTTCCTATGTCACCATATCTTCACTCGCGCACTCACACACACACACACACACACACAAAGGCGAAAGATAAACACACAGTGACAGTTGGCAACACTACACAACGTAAACACATACATGTTGATTAAAAAATGTTAAGTGCAAGTGTTCGTAACAAATGTGGGTGAAGGAACGCCGAAAATCGCCCAGCTGGAGCATGGAGACTAATGAACACATCTCCAGTTCCACACATACAGGCTAACAGCGCTGTAAATCGTAACACCCAATAGTAATTTCACCTCATGGAATTTGTGCCACAGAAGTTGATTCTAATCTGAAAAACAAGGGAAAAACATGACAAAATGTCTCATAGTAGCATACTGTTACTAACACATAACACATTTATTTTACATATAGAAATAAACGTGTATCACAGGCCACTGGAGTTGCTTTACAAATAAAAGAAGAGAAACGCGTGTGCCAACAGCCTTTCATAGTTGCACAGACGGAACATACTTCCATGAATTTTGAAGCAACTAAGGAACGACGGAAAATAGAAAAATTACGCTTCAGAAAATAGCGAGAACTGACGGGCAAGTGCGGGGCGCCGGTATATACGGACACTGTCGCACCAGTGGAGCGGTACAGGAGGTCGGCTGCGCCAGCGCCATCCACGGAAGCGAGCTGCGGCATCTTTTATATCGATACTCGGACTGAGCGGGTGTTTGAAATCACTGTTGGAAAAATCAGAGAAGAGAAACTCGACCTCACTCTGAGGCTTACCGACGGATGTTCTTCATGTGAACTATTAGCAGAAGGAGAGAACAGGGAAGGAGGCATGACAGCACCGTCCAAAGTACGATCCGGCACACATCCAGTGTGGCTTGTGGGATAAATGTAGAACATCGTGGAAAAAGCCAAGGACGGTAGCGGTGGGCCCTTGACGTATTGGGGAGCAAGTACGTAGACATTCAGTTATTGATATCTTCTTTGGTGACGGGAAGAATACTGTTACAGCTCAGAGCTACAGAGATGAGGTCTCTTCAACGACTTTTCATATATTCCAGTCTTCCTTTTTGGTGGACGATAAGCACCATCCGCATCAAACGGTTCAGATGGATAATTTCCCGTAGATTAAGTTGTTGTTGTCGTTGTTGTTGTTGTTGTTGTTGCTGTTGCTGCTGCTGATGTCAGTTGTGGTGGTTGTGTTGGTGGTGTTTGTGGTGGTCGTCTTCAGTCTGCAGACTACTTTGACTCAGCTTTCCACGCCAGTCTGTTACATGCGAGCATCTTCATCTCTGAGTGGCTACTGCCACCTACATCCAATGGAACCTGCTTATTATATTCGTCTCTCAGTCTCCCTTCATAACTTTTCCCCCACACTTCTCTCTGGTGATTACTTGATGTCTCAAGACATGTCATACCCAACGATCCCTTCTTTCAGTCAAGTCGTGCCACAAATTTCTTTTCTTCTCAGTTCTGTTCAGTTTCTCCTAACTAGTTAGTGATCCACCCCACTAATCTTCTGCATTCATCTGTAGAACCACAATGCAATAGCTTTCTTTTTTCTTCTTGTCTAAACTGCTTATCGTTCAAATTTCACTTCCCTACATGGCTACTCTCTTGACAAATACCTTCAGAAAAGTTTTCCTAACACTTTAACGTTTATTTGATGCTAAAAATCTCTCTTTTTCAGAAACGCTTTTCTTGCTATTGGCAGCTTAAATTTTATATCCTCCCTACTTCGGCCATAGTCATTTATTTTTCTGCTCAAATAGCAAATCTTGTCCATTATGTCGCTCAGCAGCAACTGATTTAATTCGACTACATTCCATTACTCTTGTTTCGCTTTTGTTGCTGTATCCTTCTTCCGAGACAACGTCCATTCCATTCAACTGCTCTTCCAAGTCCTTTGCTGTCTCCCACAGAATTAAAGTGTCCCTCTGATTTTTAATTCCTACTCTAAATATTTCTTTTGTTTCCTGTACTGCTTGCTCAATGTACAGACAGAATAACATCGGGGATAGGCTTCAACCTTATCTCACGCTCTTCAACAACCACCGATTTCATCTTATGCCCCTCGACTTTTATAACTGCTTTCTGGTTACTGTAAACTTGTAAATAACTTTCGCTTCCTGTATTTTACACCTGATAATTTTAGAATTTCAAGGACAGTGTTCCAGTAAACACTATCAAAACTTTCTCTAGGATTACAAATGTCAAAAACGTAGGTTTACCTAACCTTAACCTATCTTCTAAGATAAGTCTTAGGGTCAGTATTACCTTGCTTGTTCCTACATTGCCGATCAGCAACGCCAGTACTGGAGGAGCAGTCGGAAATGCAAAAGTTGTCTGCATACAGAAAATGTCAGACAGACGGTCCCACAGCTGCTGCAAGACCGTTAATGACCACTAAAACTAGAGGGACACTCAATACGGAGTCCTGCGGGACCCCATTCTCTTGGGTATGGGGTGAACTATGACAGGCATTAACTTGGACCCGAAAAGTTCGGAGCGACACGAAGTTCTGGAAAAAAATCTGGAGCGGGCCCCAGAAACCCCACTCATGTAATGTGGCAAGGATATGGTGTCGCCAGGTCGTGTCGTAGGCTTTTCTTAAACCGCTACCAGGTGTTGGTGTAGGGAAAAGGCTGTTCGGATGGCAAACTCAAAGGACACCAGGTTATCGGCGGTAGAGCCACCCTGGAGGAAACTGCCCTGGCACGGAGCCAGTAGGCCCCAGGAGTCCCGGAGCCAACACAACTGCCGACTCACCATACATTCTAGCAGCTTACAAAGAAGATTGGTGAGGCTGATGGGCCGATAGCTATCCACATCAAGCGTATTTTTACCAGGTTTGAGCACTGGAGCAATAGTGCTCTCCCGCCACTGCGCTGGGAAATGCCATCACTCCAGATGCATTTGAAAATGACGAGGAAATTTCGCTGGTAGTCCGATGAGAGATGTTTAATTATCTGAGCTTGGATGAGATCTGGCTCAGTGCTGTGTTGGGACAATGTGCAAGGCCGAGGAGGAGTTGACACTCAGTAAATGGATCATTATACAGTTCACCGAGGCGTGTAGTGAATGAGAGGAATTTCTCTTCCACTCGCCATTTGAGGGTACGAAAGTCGGGGAGAGGTGGGGGGGGGGGGGAGGTTATTCTCCCATGCAGAGGGCTGAGGTTAGTGCTCAGCAAAGGCTCATCAATTGCATTTACATCGGTAGATAACATTCCATTGATGTTAATGCCAGGGACACTTGTTGGGGTCTGGTACCCAAGAACGCATCTGATCGTTGTCCACACTTGTGAAGGTGACGTATGGTACCCAATGGTTGAGACGTAACTCTCCCAACACTCCTGTTTACGTCTTTTTTATGAGCTGGCGAACACGACAACGGAGTCGTTTAAAAGCTATTAGATGCTCATGTGATGGGTACCGTTTATGTCGCTGTAGGGCCTGCCTACGCTCTTTAATGGTCTCAGCGATTTCCGGTGACCACCAATGTACTGTCTTTTGCCGGGGTACCCTGAGGAACAAGAGATCGCGTTTTCCGCCGCAGAGACAATCGTCGCTCGCTCGACCACCACATCGATGTTATCGTGTGGGGAAGATTCAACAGTGACGGCAGAGGTAAAAGCTTCCTAGTCTGCCTTGTTTAATGCCCATCTGGGTAGGCGTGCTGGGGTATGACACTAGGGGAGTGAGAGGAAGTTGGAGAAGTCGTCGTGGGCTCTCCAGTGGGCAGATAGGAGAAGTCCTGGTCAGCAAAGTGATAAATCAATGGCCGAGTAAGTAGCATGAGCCACACTTAAATGTGCGGGAGCCCCAGTATTTAAGAGGCAGCTGTCGAGTTGAGACATCTCTACCTTGGCCAGTAATCATGGTGCCACCCCACAAGCAGGTATGGGCGTTAAAATCTCCCAAAAGTAGGAAAGGTTTGGGGAGTTGAGTAATCAGTGCAGCCAAAGTGTTCAGAGGTACTGCACCATCTGGAGGAAGATATACATTGCAGACCGTTATTTCTTGCATTGTCCTCATGCTGACAGCATTGAGAGGAGTTTGAAGGGACACAGATTCACTATCTACTGGGTTCAGGACATAGACGTATAGTCCATTTTATATATTGTAGCCGCTACCGTTTTTGTAATATCCCCTATAGCCGTGAAGGGCAGTGGCCCACATTGCCAGGACCCAGGTTTCCTGAAGAGCAATGCAGAAAGCAGGTGTACAGCTTAACAGTTGTCATAGCTCAGCTAGGTGTTGAAAAAAACCGCCGCAGTTATGGAGGATAACGTTGTCTTGAGGCTGGGAAGGCATGAAGCGATCAAGTAGGCAGTTTACACCTCAGGGTCACCTACTGTCACCTATTCAGTACCTGTGCGATCTAGATCCATCGTGCCTGAGGGTTCATTGAGATCTAGGTCCTGAGGGGATACCAGAATCTCCTCCTCATTCTCAGATGCAGATCTTGTGTAGCATTTGTGTGGGTGCCACCACAGTTCCTTTGTTCTTGGGGGTCTTCTTCTTCTTAGATTTCTCTAGCTGCTCCTTGGGTTTCTCTGGCTGGGAGAGCTTCACTGATTCTCTGAGGAGGATCTTGAATCCCTACGACCAGCTGCCTGTGGGTGCTTCAGCCACTAGTGGGTTTCCTATTTCCCGCTGGTAAGAACCTGGGAAGGGAGTGATCCAAGGGACCCCGTCCTAGCGAGAGCAGCTGAAGACGATTGATGCTTCTCGAGCTGAGAAGTGGGGGATTATGTGCCCGATCGTTGGGGGTGTGGGGGGGGGGGGGGGGAATTGCTCTCAAAGTAGGTGGTGTGGGAGCAGCAGGGATAGGAGTGCCCTCCCCCCTACCCCACCATCCATGGGCAGAAATAGTCTTGCAGACCTGAGGGCCAACTACAAATGGTGGATCTCATGGGGCTGTCACGCACACAGAATGTACCCTTTCAAATTTTCTCTTAGCCTCAGTGTAGGTCAGTCAGTCAGTCCAGGATCTTTTATTCCATGATTTTCCTTTCTTTATGTAGAATCCTACAGTCCAGCTAGCAAGGGGAATGTTGCTCGCCACAGCTGTCACAGATGGGAGGCGCGGCACATAGAGTATTGGGATGTGATGGACGTCCACAATCGCGACGTGTGACGCTGGAAGTACAGCAGGAATACATATGCCCGAACTTCCAGCTCTTAAAGCACCACATCGAGGGGGGAATATATGCCATCACCTTGACATTCTCGGGGAATATATCACCGTCAAAGGTGAAAATGAAAGCACCGGTGACCACCTGATTGTCCTTCGGACCCGTATGGACAGCGCCGGTCGCGGTGGCCGAGCGGTTCTAGGCGCTTCAGTCCGGCACCGCGCGACTGCTACGCTCGCAGGTTCGAATCCTGCCTCGGGCATGGATGTGTGTGATGTCCTTAGGTTAGTTAGGTTTAAGTAGTTCTCAGTTCTAGGAGACTGATGACCTCAGATGCTAAGTCCCATAGTGCTCAGAGCCATTTGAACCCTATGGACACGCCGGACGAAATGAACACCTAGTCGCTCTAAGTTGACGCACAGCTCGTCATCTGACTGAAAAAAAAAATATCGCTGTGGAATATAATACCCTGGATCATATTTAAGCTCTTATGGGGTGTCATAGAAACAGAAACATCCCCCAGCTTGTCACAGGCGAGTAATGCCCGTGACTGTGCAGGGGATGCTGTTTTTACCAGGACTGACCCACATAGCATTTTGGACAATCCCCCCACCTCCCCAAACTTGTCCTCTAAATGCTCCACAAAAAACTGAGGCGTCATCGACAGGAAGGATTCCCCATCAGCTCTCGTATGTGCTTAGTACTGGGGCGTATAAGGTTCGCTTCCACGTTTAACCTGAATAATGTCGGGAGTAAACTATAAAAATGTCTCACTTCCATCTCAACTACTGCTTCTCTTTCACGTCTTTCAACATTATTGACTGCTGTCTGGTTTCTGTACTAGTTTTGCCGGCCGGTGTGGCCGAGCGGTTCTAGGCGCTTCAGTCTGGAACCGCGCGACCGCTACGGTCGCAGGTTCGAATCCTGCCTCGGGCATGGATGTGTGTAATGTCCTTAGGTTAGTTAGGTTTAAGTAGTTCTAAGTTCTAGGGGACTGATGACCTCAGAAGTTAAGTCCCATAGTGCTCAGAGCCATTTTGTACTAGTTTTAGACAACTTTTCGCTCCTTCAATAACTGTACTTTTAACTGGCTGTAAAGGAATCCAAAGACAAATTCGTAAAGTAAATTGAAGTTCAGGAAGAGGAAACAAAAAATTTGTGGTTTGATGATTTTGTAATTCTGTCACGGATGGCAAAGGAATGGAGGAGCGGTTGAAAGGAAGGAAGTTTATTTTTATTTATTTATTTCATTAACAGTACAGAGTAACCCACCGCCTTGAAATGTAAGGTGGGTCGGGTGCTTCTGAACCTAATAGCAAAAACTTCTCATTGTTACAATCTTATTGGTATACAAATGTTAATAATTTTTTAATAATCTAAAGAACGTAGTATATAAAGATTTCTCTGAGGTTACAGCGAATTGAATGCTTAACAATTGTTAAAATGGTTCCGTATAATTTGTTACTACCTAGATGATGATAATATAATTTATATAATGCAAATGTCAAAGAAAAATAAAAAAAGAAAATGTAACACAATGAGGGTGGTGAAAATAATTTGTAGTATGTAGAGGGAAGGAAGATTAGTGTTTAAGATTCGGTCGACAATGAGGTCATTAGAGACAGAGCACAATCTCGGATTGTGCCAAAGCTGGAGAAGGAAATCGGCCGTACCCTTTCAGAAGAACCATCCCGCCATTTGCATAGAGAGATTCAGAGAAATCACAGAAAACCTAAATCTGGATGGTCGGACGCGGATCTGATCCGTCGTCCCTCCCGAATGCGAGTCCAAGAGCAGTTGAATGGAATGAATAGCTTCTTGAAAATAGACTGTAAGATGAATATCAGCACAAGTCGGAATGTAGTCGAATTAATTCTAACGATGTTGTGGGAAGTAATAGACAAGGTTCGCTATTTCGGCAGAAAAATAAGACAGTGGGCGAATTAGAGAGGAAAAATGGCCGGTTAGATAGAGTATAAAATGCAGGCTGGAAATAGCAAGAAAAGCGTTCCTGAAAAATATAAGTATTTTTATATCGGATATAAATTTAGGTGTTAGGAATTCTTTTATGAAGGTATTTGCTTGGGCTGCAACCCGGAATGGCAGTGAAACGCGGACGATAAGCAGTACATAAAAGAAGACAAAAGAGGCTTCTGAAACGTGTTGCTACGGGACAATGCTTAAGATTAGACGGAATAGATCGAATAACTAATGAAGAGATTCTGAATTGAGTTAGGGGGAAAATAAATTCACGGCGCATTCACTAACTACAAGGAGGAATCTGTTGTCTGGACGGATGCTGATGCATCACGCACTAGTGAATTTCGTAATGGTGGAAAGTAAGAGTGACATGTATGTCCGATGGAACTTTGCATCGAACTGTACAGACACTGTAATATACAGACACTGCCGTATTGCATTCAATGCCAAAACAAGGCAATCTGAGGAGCAAAACAATGTCTCTCCCTATTCTGGAATCATACAATTTGTGTGAGAGCACTATAGGATATACACACCAGGACATAAGGGAGTTTTGGTCAGTCCTGGAGGCGTGGTCGGATGTCCGAGGCTGTTAAGGCGACCGCTCGAGTAAAGCGGGAGATCCGTGTTCGAGTCCCGGCCGACGCTAATTTTCATGTTACTAGAAAATTGTATAGCCGCTTTACAATCGTATTCGCAGTTTGTGACTGTCAGTCGTCAATAGTATCTGTTCCTTCGGACGTGAAAGCATGTTCGAAGGAACTTTCCAGAGAACTATACAGGTACTGTAAAATTTCGACACTAACCTAATGTTCTTATATTTGAATTTCATTTCTGACATTCGGGGCTCTAAATGGAATCTCATCGTGTGAGAAATATTGGCAGGAAAAGCAGCCGAATTTGTGAAGAAAAACTGCCAAACGCCACTTCGTATTTTACGATGAATATTACTCCACTCGTAACGTTAGGAACCTCCTGCGCGTGTTCCTGCTTCTTCTAAGGAATGTTTGGCAAGGTCCCCTGTATCGGTAATTGTTGTGTAGCAGTAATGTGTAAGCGAGGCGGTGTTGAATGCTGTCATAAAACAGAAACCGATGGCGGTACTAAAGTGAATTAGTGAAGCAGCCAACATTAGAGAAAGAGCCGGCGAAATGGAGAAAAACGTGAAAAAAAAAAAGAATTCGTGGAACTGCATGTAGCGCAAGCTTTAAACTATTTTAAGAAAAAATTAGATGATCTAAGTAAATCAGGAGATGTCTACAAATCGTAGAAAAGTATACATCCAAAAATTTGTTCTTCAGAAACTGCTAAATGGAGAGAAAAAAAGAAAAGGCTGTTATGTTCCAAACTACAGGAAATGTATTTTGTGTATTCTGTAAACAGTAAATTATTCAGTGACAGCATTGATTTAGACAATACGCGTACTCCATTTTCAACCTGTGGATTCTCTGACTGGAACCCCATGTGGGTCTGGGGGTTAGAATAGGCACATGGTATTCCTGCCTGCTGTAAGAGGCGACTAAAAGAGTCTCAAACGCTTCGGCCTTTCTGTCTGCCGGCCGTGGTGGCCGTGCGGTTCTGGCGCTGCAGTCCGGAACCGCGGGACTGCTACGGTCGCAGGTTCGAATCCTGCCTCGGGCATGGGTGTGTGTGATGTTCTTAGGTTAGTTAGATTTAAGTAGTTCTAAGTTCTAGGGGACTTATGACCTAAGATGTTGAGTCCCATAGTGCTCAGAGCCATTTGAACCATTTGAACCTTTCTGTCATGGTGCCCTGTAGGGTTTGACTCCATTCTTCAAAATTTTTCCAAACAGCGAGCCAATTGTGGAAGGGCACCTTATGTGGTGCAGTGGTGCATCGTGTCCATTGTGCGCTAAGACCTTAGCATACTTTATCGTCGTGGATCGGCAATTCCGCTTATTCTCCAGCTGTTGGGTGAGAACACCTTCCTGGGTACGTTTCGTCCACCCAATGTGCTGCGTCGTTTTCTGCGCCATCGATGATAATGGACTTGTTTGCACCTGATATCCAACACGGTAGTCAGTCCGTTGTGGTGGGGCCGCCATGTACCCTCTTGGTTGTAGCCCCCTGACTACGCAGGGATCGCTCTGCTGATGCCTGCGCCGTTAACTCCCCACGAATGCCAAGTAGTTGATGCTTGTCTACCTGGGTCATTGGGACTCCTGGCAAAAGCAAAGTCTTTGCTGAGGCTGGGTGGCGCCCGTGGGGAGAACCCCTGGTCAGAGTGGGTGGCGTCGGGACGAATGACACGCAATGAAGCGGGCATCATCATCTCTTGCTGGTGGTCAAGCGCTAGCAGTCTTTAAGCGTTCGAGGTCTCAATTTAATGCAAGGAAGTAGGACCTCATATCGTTCCCCTCCCTGGCCACACTATGGAAGGAATATCATCTTTTCAGTTTCGGAGATTTCTCTAAATTTATAAATGCTATAAACATAAATTTGCCTCGCGTGCTCTTACATTTCTCCAAAACCCGAACAGATCTTTCCCGAGGTCTGCTTGAACCAGACTTACAGTAGTCCTGTAAGTAAAACGTGCCAATATTTTGAAACTATAGCTTGTTAAACTGTGTGTTCGGTAACATTCACACCTGTCAGCACCTGCGTTCTTAGTAACTAACATTATTACGTCCATCTAGAAGTCCGAGAGTATTTTGTCTCATATCTTGCATACCAGTTGAAATTCAAAAAATGGCTCTGAGCACTATGGGACTTAACTTCGAAGGTCATCAGTCCCCTAGAACTCAGAACTACTTAAACCTAACTAACCTAAGGACATCACACACATCCACGCCCGAGGCAGGATTCGAACCTGCGACCGTAGCGGTCGCGCGGCTCCAGACTGTAGCGCCTAGAACCGCTCGGCCACTCTGGCCGGCTACAATTTGAAATTCGTTTATCACAGTCATTTCTCCCAAGTATCTCAAGTATCTGAAGAATTTTGAGAGAATGTCATCTGCTCCAGTAAACTTGTTTAGAATTATGTCTTTCAGTGGTCTCTTAAATTCTGGTTTTAGTAGTACATCGCCCAACTTATCTTTGTTCCCCACAGAAGAATGTTGTTGACAATAAGTGCTTCGGCGCGTGGTAGATGTTAAATATTTGGCGTTAGGAGGACTTGCTTTTCGTGGCGATAGCAAAATTTTTGGATCCCTAAATATGGCAACTATTTGGGTTCCCTTGAACTAAATGCTTATTTTGTGGAAACAATACATCTAAGAGCATGACTCTAAAGGTCGTCACCATTCTCCATATTTGTCCAAGACTTGAGTAAAATAGATGGCGAAATTCAAACATCAGAATACTAAGAACTAGTTGTAGACTGAAAGGTAGACACGGCACATGAAGACCAGCTAACTGTTGTAGTAAGGTATTGTTTCGAGGACAGAGTTCACGGAAGAGTTTGGTGTTTTGTTCCAAAACACAGTCATACAGGAGAAAGTATTGGGAAGGTTAACTTGTATCTCTTTGGAAAACACAATTTTACGACAGAAAATTGTCGTTCGCAATCCTATTACAATTTCAGAAACATGAGTGGAAAATATTTATGTTTAGTTGTAAAGACGATGAGATTCACTATCATTTTTTGCGCCCTGTGTTGCGCACTCGTTAAATCTCGTGGCCCAAATCATTGTAGAGGAATCCTTAGAATCAGCTGTTTTTTTTTCAAGTAATGACTTTTTTATAGCTTCTACTCATCGTTGGCACGTTCTTGTGAAGATTAATTAGCGACCTAAGACATTGTCCGATACTAGACGGCCGTATCTTGTGGAAGCAGTATGACCGACAGAATTTCCATTCCGTTTACGTGTCACCTGAAGATGTTGTTAAGAAGGAAGAAGAAGCGGCAGAGACAAGAAATGAGCAGAACGGGGGCAGCTTTATTGGTTGTTTTTCTGAGTTGACCTTTTGTCTTAAATAGACAAAACTAACAAATATTGGCAAAAGTCTGGACTAGACTTAATTAACAGGTGTCAAGCGTTTCAAACATTGATCCCATTTTTAAGCCGTATTAGGGAAAATTTTAATGAACATGAAAACCAAACTAGGAGCTTAAATGAGCATGTTTATCAAGAATTTAGCGAAGAATGGAAATACAAAATAAGATGGTTCCCTCTTTGAGAAAAATCAGAACTGAGTGGTCGTGATACATTTCGTGTGCCATTCATTACAGCTGATGATAAACTACAAGTAGAACCGAAAAAGCGAGAGGAAAACTATTACTAACTAGTCTTTTCCAATCTTTAACAAACTATTTAGTAAAGCTGGAAGCTAAAAACTTTTAACAGAAAAGTCAAAACTTTGTGAAAAATACCGAGGTGATGACTACGAAGAAAGTTTTCGTTCCATAATTCTTCATTTTAGAAAATAGTTCTGATTTTTCCTAAAAGAAAAGCCTGTTACAATTCACGATTCGAATTATATGAATTAATGTTTGAAAATGATGGTTCAAATGGCTCTGAGCACTATAGGACATAACATGTGAGGTCATCAGTCCCCTAGACTCAGATCTTCTTAAACCTAACTAACCTAAGGATATCACATACATCCAAGCCCGAGGCAGGATTCGACCCTGCGACCGTAGCAGTCGCGCCGTTGCGGACTGAAGCGCCTAGAACCGCTCGGCCACCTCGGCCGGCAAGATAAATTACTTACTTATATTTTCGTTAATGTCTTAAGTAAACTATTTAGCTGCAAAAAAAAAGAATCTCTGCTTACAAAATCGACTAACCTCTGCTGAAATTTAAAATTTTTCATGCTTTTACGCCTGGAGAGTGCCACAAGCCCCTACCTGACATCCGCCAAAATGGTATTGGCTATTCCATATCGGTCGGGTTGAGAAGCTCGATTTGGATCTACTCTGTCCGAACGACTATTAGAGAAAACGCAAAATTTATTAATTCTTCCCTTAACAGGCAAAAGATTAGATAACCTAGTCAACCCATAAGTCCAGGTATCTCTTAAGTACCCAGCGAAAGGAGACAACATATTTCTCAGCAAAATATACGGAAGCAAACAATTTGGTGAGACCCGGCGTTATGTGTAGAGATGGTAAAAAAAAAAAAATTATGCACCCATGAGGTTCTTCTGAAAATATACTTCTCTCTAGGATTCAAAGATTTTCTTGCAGGCCAATGTATTTTGAAATTAATCCCAGGCCCTGCTACTCCATTCACAATTCAGATTATTGATTTAAATTGTATATGAAATCTATAGCGTAAGAACCACTAAAAAATTCTATAGTATTGAATTTTAGTTGCAAAATAAAAGTCGAAAAGGCTTTTTTATCATCATAATAGGATTGAGCACGCCAAAATTCAAGAAAATAACTCATTTTCATTTTTTTGAAAGTGTTCTCATCGTTGGCTCGAGTTGTTATTTGTACCGTATGAATTCCAGTTTCGTACTACCTCAGTGGGTTCTGCGCTACTTTTGAAACAGGCACACAAGAGGTTTCTGGACTAACATTAAGTAAATGGCTCTGAGCACTATGGGACTTAACATCTGAGGTCATAAGTCCCCTAGAACTTAGAACTACTTAAACCTAACTAACCTAAGGACATCACACACATCGATGCCCGCGGCAGGATTCGAAACTGCGACCGTAGCGGTCGCGCGGTTCCAGACTGAAGTGTCTAGAACCGCTCGGCCACTCGGGCCGGTATAACATTAAGAAATGCACGAATATAAATAATTGCTATTGAAAATGCTAGGTACGACGAAATAGGGAAATAGCCGGATGTTCTCCGTGTGACTAGAGTGAAGAACGATTCTTGGAAAGTCACCATCATTAGCAGTAAAAATAGACAAAAAAATAATTTCATTTCATTCATCATCAACTCTGCGTACCAGGTATAATCTCGAATCCGAGTTGAAATTAAACGAATCGAAATGCATTTCACAAAGCAGATAACACATATCTTAAATATGTGTCTCATTCAGTTTTTCTGGTCCTAATTGCTAATTCGTTAATGTTTATTCGCTGTGCACATTGTCAGCCATATTACTTACCTTTCATATGTGCTCATATCCTATAATACGAGGCTTGTTGCCCGCCGGTGTGGCCGTGCGGTTCTAGGCGCTGCGCTACGCTCGCAGGTTCGAATCCTGCCTCTGGCAAGGATGTGTGTGATGTCATTAGGTAGTTAGGTTTAAGTAGTTCTAAGTTCTAGGGGACTGATGAATTCAGAAGTTAAGTTCCATAGTGCTCAGAGCCATTTGAACCATTTGAACGTGTCTACAGAGTGACACAAAAGTCCGGTAACATGTGAAAATGCACTAATTCACAGTGTTGGAAGAGAGGTAAAACTTGACGCACATGCCTGAAACGACAAGGGTTTTGTTTGAAACCAAAAACGAGTCCAGAAACCGGCCAACAGTAACAAGTTTTGTAACAAGTCAGTGACATCGCATGACAATCGTGTATAAAATGAGCTGTGGAGAGCGAGGGGGTCAGATGCGCCAGCAGTCGCGGCGTATTGACTTAACCAGAAAATGCACTGTTAGTGAAGCTCTACTGTCAAAATGGAGACCGTGTAAAGGTCCTGTCGCTGTGATGAAAATAATGTCGAAATTCGAAGCCACGGGTTGTTTACACGATCGGCACCGTAATGGGTGACCAGTCACAAGTGCTATTTATTGCTGCTCAGACTTTCAGGAGATATGGAGACTTATCGGGCTCATCTCCGCTTGGTGGAGTCAACGCTCATGAAGTCTTACTTAGCACCGGCATTCCACGCACTAGTGTCTGGAGAGAACTATGACGTACCCTCCAATCCTATCCGTTCAAAATCCTGCGTCATCATGAACTTCAGCGCGCGGCGCCTCCCCCCCCCCCCCCCCCCATCCTCCCCAATTTTATGACGCCAATTTCTCACCATACCTACTGGTTTGTTGTACGGTATTGTTCTCCACATTGTCCCTCGACTACAGGCATTGTTGAGAAATAACGGTCGACATGTTGAGCGTTTGTTACGAATAACATGATCTTTGCTAAAAATCATTATGGTGCTAATTATTGTTTTGTCTAATTTGGAGCACCATTTGTTGATCAGTTTGTGCAATTTGTTGTGGTTTCAACAAAACCCCATGTGATTCCAAGCATGTATGTCAATTTTTACCACTCTACCTACATTACTCCGTGAGGTATTAAAATTTCAAAACTTAACTGACTTTTGGATTCACCCTGTACTTCGTTACTTCGTGACTAGCTATGTTCTTCAAGACAAGCGTATAATCCCTTCACGCATCTGCCTAGGACTTCCACAGGCGTTGAAACTGGATAGAAGTTTTATCAGTTGCGCGATATGAGGGGCCTTTGCAATAGTGCATAATGAATATCTAACCGATTTGCCGGCCGGAGTGGCCGTGCGGTTCTAGGCGCTACAGTCTGGAGCCGGGCGACCGCTCCGGTCGCAGGTTCGAATCCTGTCTCGGTCATGGATGTGTGTGACGTCCTTAGGTCAGTTAGGTTTAATTAGTTCTAAGTTCTAGGTGACTGATGACCTCAGAAGTTAAGTCGCCTAGTGCTCAGAGCCATTTGAACCATCTAACCGATTTAATGTATCCCTCAAGCGAATGAAGACAAAACACTCCTAACACATCGATATCGAATCTGTCGGTAATGAGCCATGGGATACCAGGTGTTCCTTTAATCAAACTAGTCATCGAACTACCAATAACAACCTCTCAAAAGTTGTCAACTTATTTATATCCAGTCTATATTTTTAATTGGTTTTTGTTATTTATTCTCAGGTTCCGATAAAACATCTGGGGCGAAATTACTCGATCATGGAAAGATTCAGTACATATACACTGCTGCCATTAAAATTGCCACACCATGAAGATGTGCTACAGACGCGAAATTTAACCGACAGGAAGAAGATGCTGTGATAGATTTTCAGAGCATTCACTCAAGGTTGGCGCCAGTGGCGACACCTACAACCTCCTGACATTAGGAAAGATTCCAACCGATTTCTCATAAACAAACAGCAGTTAACCGGCGTTGCCTGGTGAAACTTCGTTGTGATGCCTCGTGTAAGAAGGAGAAATGCGTACCATCACGTTTCCGACTTCGATAAAGGCCGGATTGTAGCCTATCGCGATTGCGGTTTATCGTATCGCGATATTGCTGTTCGTGTTGGTCGAGATCCAATGACTGTTAGCAGAATATGGAATCGGTGGGTTCAGGAGGGAATACTGAACGCCGTGCTGGATCCCAGTGGCCTCGTATCACTAGCAGTCGAGATGACAGGCATCTTAATCGCATAGCTGTAACGGATCGTGCAGACACGTCTCGATCCCAGAGTCAACAGATGGGGACGTTTCCAAGACAACAACCACCTGCACAAACAGTCCGGCTACGTTTGCAGCAGCATGGACTATCAGCTCGGAGACCATGGCTGCGGTTACCCTTGACGCTGCATCACAGACAGGAGCGCCTGCGATGGTGTACTCAACGACGAACCTGGGTGCACGAAAGGCAAAATGTCATTTTTTCGGATGAATCTAGGTTCTGTTTACAGCTTCATGATGGTCGCATCCGTGTTTGGCGACATCGCGGTGAACACACATTGGAAGCATGTATTCGTCATCGCCATACTGGCGTATCATCCGGCGTGATGGTATGGGGTGCCATTGGTTACACGTCTCGGTCACCTCTTGTTCGCATTGACGGCACTTTGAACAGTAGACGTAACATTTCAGATGTGTTACGACCCGTGGCTCTACCCTTCATTCGATCAGTGCGAAACCCTACATTTCAGCAGGATAATGCACGACCGCATGTTGCAGGTCCTGTACGGGCCTTTCTGGATACAGAAAATGTTCGACTGCTTCCCTGGCCAGGACATTCTCCAGATCTCTCACCAATTGAAAACGTCTGGTCAATGGTGGCCGAGCATCTGCCTCGTCACAATACGCCAGTCACTACTCTTGATGAACTGTGGTATCGTGTTGAAGCTGCGTGGGCAGCTGTACCTGTACACGCCATCCAAGCTCTGTTTGACTCAATGCCCAGGCGTATCAAGGCCGTTATTACGGCCAGAGGTGGTTGTTCTGGGTACTGATTTCTCAGAATCTATGCACCCAAATTGCGTGAAAATGTAATCACATGTCAGTACTAGTATAATATATTTGTCCAAGGAACACCTGTTTATCATCTGAATTTCTTCTTGGTGTAGCAATTTTAATGGGCAGTAGTGTATAATGCACAAATTACTGATACAGGAAATAACTGAACGACGGAAACAAGAGATTCCTATAGTATGAACAAATAAGTATCACAGTTCGGTGAAAGGCTCCAAACTGCTGGAAAAGTGGTTGACAGAGGAAGTGAACCACGCGAATTGTCGGGTGTCAGTGTAGTTTCGTGCAAGTTCACACCATCAGCAAGTATATAAATTATTACAATTTCAGTTCACTGTGACAGGTAGATCGGCCACCAGACTGCGTTATTACATTTTTTGGATGTGAGGCCCGCCAGTTACGCAAAACACCATTTTTCTCTGTTCAAATGGTTCAAATGGCTCTGAGCACTATGGGACTCAACTGCTGTGGTCATCAGTCCCCTAGAACTTAGAACTAATTAAACCTAACTAACCTAAGGACATCACACACATCCATGCCCGAGGCAGGATTCGAACCTGCGACCGTAGCAGCAGCGCGGCTCCGGACTGGAGCGCCTAGAACCGCACGACCACCGCGGCCGGCATTTTTCTCTGTAGCCAAACATGTTTCGGCACCACTGTGCCATCATCAGTGGGTTTTCGTTTTTATTTATTCTACAATGTGAACATTTTGTTAAATGATTATAAAATTGTGTGCATTTTTAGTTCAAACAACATATCGTTTCTCTTTGTAAATACCTTTACATTTGGTGAACATGAATTTTCTGGATCTCTTTTGTGTTAATTATTACAGGTAGCTTGTCATCTGCACGCAAACGATGCTGATGAGAAAAGTTTTTTGCTGGGAGTTAACCTATCTTATAGAATGTAATTTAGTTTTTCGCCATGTTTTCGCGTCTATTTTCGTATTTACTTACGTTTTCGTGTGACAAGCACTTCCTTTCTCCACATCATGCTGAGATGTGATGCATACGTAACTATAACAAGTATTTTCCACAAATAACGTAGTAAAACACTTTTTACTACACTAGAACACAGTGTGATTGTGGTTTGTTGTTTGTCCCCGCCCAGTCAGTATTCATTTGTTCACCAGAGTGTTCGACACCAAATTTGAATTTTATTTGCATTTTGTGTGTGTATGTGTGTGTGTTTGTGTGTGTGTGTGTGTGTGTTCGCGTGCGTGCGTGCGCGTGAGTGCGTGTGCGTGTGTAGACTTTATCTGTTTATGCTGTTTTTATTTGCAAAGTTCCTTTAATGTGTTAAATAGTATGCCCTTGCAGAGTTTAGTGTATTCGTTTAAGACCTGTTTTCCTTCTGCTATTGCCTTCTGTATATGGAAGTTTTCCTCAATTGTCAGTTTGCTCTATAGGCTGTGGCTGGGTTTTAGTATGCTTAAGTCTGTCTCTATTGTAGTTGAGTGGCGGTAAGGTGGTCAGCAAATGTGCTATGGGAGCTGTTGCTTTTTAAAGCTCTGAGATGTTCCGAATATCTTGTTTTGAAGTTTCTGCAGCCGGCTGCGGTGACCGAGCGGTTCTAGGCGCTTCAGTCCGGAACCACGCGACTGCTACGGTCGCAGGTTTGAATCCTGCCTCGGGCATGGATGTAAGTGATGTCCTTAGGTTAGTTAGGTTTAAGTAGTTCTAAGTTCTAGGGGACTGATGACCTCAGATGTTGAGTCCCATAGTGCTCAGAGCCATTTGAACCATTTTTTGAAGTTTCTGCATGCTTGTCCTATGTACATTGACAGGCAAGTGTTGCATGTGAGTTCTTATATTCCTGATCTGTTAAATGTATCCATGGGTATTTCTTGTGTTCTGATCTTTTTCTGTGTTGTGTTTTCCCTCCTGTATCCTATTTGGAGTCCCTGTAAAAGATGGATGCTTTATTATAGGACATCACACACATCCATGCCCGAGGCAGGATTCGAACCTGCGACCATAGCAGGAGCGCGGTTCCATGCTGAAGCGCCTAGAGCCGCTCGGCCGCAGCGGCCGGCTCTGTCCCCCAAAGACTCCAGTTTCGCTTATTGACGAACTAATCCAAATGAAAGCGGGCTTCGTCGCTAAGCCAAACAAAGCAAGCGCATACTAATTTCCATCATGCTCCGCGGCCAACCCTGCAGTTTGGACGTCCTAACGTAAACCGCGCAGAAGTTATGACAATTTTATTTCGTATAGTCCAATAATTATCAGACTGTACATCGAGGATGTAGATCTACTGCGTGCCTGTTGTCAATGAAAGTCAGTCGATTAACAAAATCTAAAACTAATAGTATTTTTATATATGTGTGATGTCTGTTCCTTCGGACATGTCCGAAAGAACAGATCCCACACATCAATATATACACCTTGACGCCTTTAAGGTCTCTTCTGTGCGGACACACACACACACACACACACTCTCTCTCTCTCTCTCTCTCTCTCTTTCTCTCTCTCCCTCTCTCTCCCCTGAATTCTTGCGGAAATCAGCGTATAGCTGCGAGAAATGAATATGATAGACAGGGGACGCTATGTAATTAGTGTGCGACAAGTTGGGAATTTCGATTGGAGGGGAAGCGTGCTCGGATAGCCCAAGCTGTTAAGGCGACCTCTCGCATAAAGTGGGAAACGCGGGTTCGAGTTCCAGCCCGGCTAAAATTTTCACTTGTCACCAATGAATTCATTTCGATGTCCAATTACGGCTGATGCCGGAACTTCTATTTCATCGTGTAATACACTGAAGCGCCAAAAAACCTGGTATAGGTATGCATATTCAAAAACAAATGTCAAATGTGGGTGAATTTCTAAGGGACCAAACTGCTGAAGTCATCGGTCCCTTTACTTACACACACACACACACACACACACACACACACACACACACACACACACGCCCGAGGGAGGACTCGAACCTCCGACAGGAGGGGCCGCGCAGTCAGTGTCATGATGCCTCTAACCGCGCGGCCACTTCGCGCGGCCAATTCAAAAACAGAGATATGTAGACAGGCAGAATACGGCACTGCGGTCAGCAACGCCTATGTAAAACAACAAGTGTCTGGTTCAGTTGTTATACCGGTTACTGCTGCTCCAATGGCACGTTATCAAGATGTGAGTGAGTTTGAACGCTGTGTTATAGTCGGCGCACGAGTGATGGGACACAGTATCTCCCAGGTAGCGATGAAGTGGGGATTTTCCCGTGCGACCATTTCACGAGTGTACCGTCAACATCAGGAATCCGGAAATGATCCAGCGAGAACAGGACCAACGACGACTGAAGAGAGTCGTTCAACGTGACTGAAGTGCGACCCTTCCGCAAATTGCTCCAGATTTCAATTCTAGGCCATCAGCAACTGTCAGCGTGCAAAACATTCAATGAAACATAATCGATATGGGCTTTCGGAAGCGAAGTCCCCTCTGTGTACCCTTGATAACTGCATGACACAAAGCTTTACGCCTCGCCTGGGCCCGTCAACACCGACATTGGACTGTTGATGATTATGAACATGTTGCCTGGTCGGACGAGTCTCGTTTCAAATTGTATCGATCGGATGGACGTGTATGGATATGGAGACAACCCCATGAATCCATGGATCCTGCATGTCAGCAGGGGACTGTTCAAGCTGGTGAAGGCTTTGTAAAGGTGTGGGGTGTGTGTAGTTGGAGTGATATGGGACCCCTAATACGTGTAGATAACTCTGACAGGTGACACGTATGTAAGTATCCTGTCTGATCACCTGCATCCACTCATGTCCATTGCGCATTCCGAAGGACCTGGGCAATTCTAGCAGGACAGTGCGAAACCCTACGCGTCCAGAATTGCTACACAGTAGCTCCAGGAACATTCTTGAGTTTAACCACTTCCGCTAGCCTCCGAACTCCGCAGACGTGAACATTATTGAGCATATCTGGGATGCCTTACAACATGCTGTTCAAAAGAGATCTCCACCCCCTCGTACTCTTACGGATTTATGGACAGCCCTACAAGATTCAGGGTGTCAGTTCCCTCCAGCACTACATCAGACATTAGTCGAGTCCATGCCCCGTCGTGTTGCAGTACTTCTGGATGCTCTCGGGGGGGGCTACACGATATTAGGCAGGTGTACCAGTTTCCTTGGCTCTTCAGTGTAGCTTTTTGATCAGTTGTACCAGTTGGTTCTGGTGACAGATTTCGGCTTTTGGAACTGAAACCGATCGATAGAATGAAAATATGTATTAGACTGCGCCTTGTTCATAAAATACGTGAAATAATGTAAAAGTATGCCAAACAGCGGAGGAGAATTGGAGATTAGTCATTCGAGTGAGGAAATCTATTGACATTAATGCACACACAGTTTCACGAATTTCATTAGCATCAGCAAAGATATATCTGAGACGAAAATGCGTTCTATGTTACACGTTCGGAAGAGAAGACACGTCGACAATCAGTATACATGTGTAAGAACTGATGTTTCATTTACGTCACTCCTTGTTTTCTAAGATTTCATACAAAGATCGTTTTTGCGTATGTAATGAAGGGAAATATGTCACTAGATACTCAGAGGCACGCTAAGATTCATTCTTTGAGGAAAAAAATAGGAAAGAGCAAGAGTTGTTGCGCTGGACTTACGCATCGAAAGATCTAAACAATGTTGGGCCCTTCTACCGTTGCGCGGAGCTTGTACAGGCTCACGTGTAGCCATTTGAGCGTCGTCAGTATATGTGCGATCCAAACTCCAGCAACAAAATCTTGGAGAATTTTGAAGGACAGAGACCTGTAAGTAGCCCTGTGTCTCATTTCAGAATAATAATGTAGCCATGGTTTTTCGGTTTGTTACCGCAGTTACCTTTTGCTTGTGTGAAAATACCTTCAGAACAGTGAAAAAAAGCCTGTGATATTAATTACCAGAACGTACAACACTAAGTGCAAAGTAATTCAACAACCCATAGACGTATGTAGAAGTACGGTGATGTGGCCAGTGTCTGTCGCTACAGCAGTTGTGCCGCCCTTCCATTGCACTCAGTGAACCTGTACACAAGGTGCAATGGACCAACTATTCAGCAGTAAAGCTATCCATTCCTGTGTGTATCGCTGTTGCCGTACGACTACCAGTACTGGAAAATCAAACCCGACATAGAACTGAGCAGCATTGAATACCAGCTTTTTAGAGAAAATTTTTGTAGCCAAGATCGCTTACAAATATGTTTTTATTGGTTTGTTTCGACAGGTGGAAGTGTTATCATATCGTTAAAAACTCTTTTAGTTGTACGTCCTGCCACATCGTGCGCTCATTACTCATGACACGTTAACATTTTAGTGAAGATTATATTGCATATACCACACAGGTGTGTCAAAAATAAAATGACAAACAAGTTTGTCACAAGTAAAAATACACACAGCTAAACTTCACATTGTGGATCTTGGCATGTCTACATATGTAGCATTCCTTTGATGTTTGTCAGTTGTTAAAATCCACAATACGTAGTAAAAGTCGCATTTATGCCAATGTTTACGTATACACGACGAGTGAAGCATATCGTGGAAACAACTCACTGACAAGCATCAATGGATATAAAACAAAATTTACGATCAGAGTATACAAGACGAAAGTGGAACACAGTATACACAGTAGTAGTATGCTACATAAATCCTACTGGTGAGATAATAATAAATGATGATTCGCTGTTGGTACACATTTGGGATATTCCAAATTCAGTCCATATTAATGACTATGTATCTAAATTAACAATAAAATGATCTTTATGTGTACTGTGAGAATTGTTTCAAACGCTGCAGATAAAGAAATGAATATTTGTGCTGGTCTATAGCAAGTACCATCTACACAGAAGAGACGAACACTTTACAAGAACCATATTTGTGTATTGCACCTGTATTCAGACACATCCACATGAAAAATACATAGTGACATACATTTTAGAAGCTGAGCGTTCCATATTTTGCTGAGTAGCACATGGGAATATGAAGTTAACAGAGCTTTTAGTCTTCCTCTGGCATTTTAAGTACCGAGAGCATTAGCTTAGCAGCGCAGGGGGATGGATGTTGACACTGCTGAACTCTTACAGTATTTGCTATATCGTTGGATGCTAACAAAGGTTGGGAGCTGCTTGGCAAGCGATGACCAAGAACCCGAAGATTACTTGCAAGTACATTTATGTGGTAAGTGTTCTTAGGACACTGCAAGAATAAATGGTTTGGATCGACTTCCTCTTCGCAACCACACAGAGGGGTGGCGCTTAGGTTTGCCGATAGAGGCATTCGTTGAAATTTCAGCTGTGCTATAACAGTCGTGAAGCTCCTTGAGGTTCGTGCTGTATTATACCACGGTACTGTTGGTATCGTAGGACGGATTAGTGCGTAGTAAATGCCTTTGATTTTAGGTGTCCTCTACCATACCTCTTGATAGAGGAATACCGCTTTCTGACCGTTGGTACCATATCTGTGAGAGGGAGTTTATCATAGCCAATGACTCCATACAGAGATGCCTGTTTTCTAGGACGTATACTTGTGCGTTTCCAGGTATCCCAGAATGACCATTCATCCATACTATCACGATGTTTTGACAATTCCTCTGCACCCGAAACACAATGTCGACACTTGCTGTAACTATGGGGTTGATACCAATATTATGATTGTTTCTGATCAGTTGCAGAGCTGTGGTACTATCAGATACTGTGATTACTGTGTGTGCTGTGGTCCTCTGTGCGAATATCAGGGTTTCGAAAATATCAATCAACTCGGCTGCCATAATGTGATTCAGCGTGTTCAGGCCTTGTTTGTTTCGTGGCACCCAATAAGCACAACCAGCATCTCTACTAGATTAGGACACATCCGTATATACCACGCATGCATCGTGAAAGTGAAACAGGAATTCCAATGATGATGCATTATATGGGTCCTTGTTTTGAAATTTAAACTGGTCCTGGCATCGATCTGCAGAGGCGACGTTTCGTATGGCCTGTTATAATGCTGTAAAGAGGACTTATCCACACCTTGTTCCTTAACGCCTGCATTTCTGTATATTCAGCAGAGAAGGGTGCAAGTTGCTTATTTATGTCAATTCCCGGATCTTCCCGTCAAGGGGCCCATATTCGTCGAAGTAGAACGGCAGGAGGAATTTCTTGCAGATGAATATTCGTCGCAGCTTTAACGGTGTTTCATTTGCTTCAATAAGCAACGCGTTGGTTGGGGTTGACATGAACGTCTCAGCAACTATAAGCAAGGCTTTGTACTGCATAGTATCAAGCTTTTGGAGCGTGAAGTTTGACGCTGATCCGTAGCATATGTGGCCGTAATCAAAGTTTATCTTTAGTAGGGACTAAGAATAAAGTAGACGTTTCTGTTGCCAGCAGCAAGTAACACAAGTAAATGGAAGAAGCTTGTTTCCGAAACAGTCGCAGTTCATACGTTTGTGCAAATATTTTCAGTACAGTACAGTTACAAAAGCAAATGGAAGTAAGAAATCAAATTGAAAGCAAGTAGTCCGTATTGAGGCACCGGAGACCATGGGTCACTTGTAGCAAAATTCTCAGAAAATATCGGTGAACAGCTTCCGAACTTTTGTTAGCAAAGTCGCGGTTCACCTTGTATAATAGATTCCCAGGCGGGCGGGTTTTCTACGGGAGCTGCTGCATATTCTAGAAAACAACTATGATTTCACCATTCTAAAGGGTTGCACGTAGGTTAGTAAGAGGTCGTGCCGAAAAGTAATGCCTCCTAATTTTTTTGTGAAAATTCTTAATGTTTTTTAAATGTTTATCTTCTTCGTGTCTAAATAATTATTTCTTGTCAGAATCATCCTGGCGACGAACACATTTTTCCCAACGGTAGGCCAGTTTGTTGATACGGTGACTACAGAATTTTTTACTTTGTTGATGCAGCCACAATCTCACCTCTGCTTGCACCGCTACTTCAATGTCAAACTGAAATCAGCGAAGGTGTTTCTTAAGTTTTGGTGGCAAATGTAAATCTGATGGGACCATGTCGGGACTGTGTTTAGGATGGTCGATCACAGTGAATCAAGGCGTCGGTCTATCGCAGATGTCACAGCGCTCATTTGTGGTGTGGCGCTCTCACGCTGAGCTACTCCAAGCGCGAACGAACTTTCCGAATTCGAAAGTCGATTTCAGCACGCTTTTTCTCACCACACCGGCATAGTTACGTTACACATCACCATGTTACACGTTACAATTCGGAGCCTTCTATCGGTAGAGGGCTGCAAATATGCAGACATGAAGAATAAAGGTGTAGAATGTTAATAACGTGTTTTATTTAAAAAGCGTTAAGGGTTTACACATAAGAAATTCAGAAGTATTACTTTTCAGCACGCCTTTGTAGATTGGTAGAAAATGAACTATGAATTGGAGCACTTGCAGTTAGGGGTGCAACGTTAACGAAGTGATCATCAGATAAATTCGTACACCTAAATTTTCTTAACCATATAATTCGACATAAGTAGCTCTCATAATCGAGACCCTACTGCACAGTTAGAAGATCCGCAGTCGAGTGGCAGTGTTTAACCTTCTGGGCGATAATAAGCACGCGTTGGTGCGACCTAAAAAGGTGCAGAGAGCGTGCAGCGTTGACTAAATAGCAAAAAACTAGAGTTCATCAGAGAACCGTCAAAGAATAATGAGCCTGGAATGCTCTCTTCCAGCTGTGCTACAGGGAGGTGGTTCTGTAGTGATGTAGGTCGAAGTTTCACGGTAGTGCATCGATGGATCGATCGAGGAGGCGCAGGAGTTCAAGGACTGGACTCGCATTGGCGTAGAGGAGGTTTTAAAGCCCACCTCATCACGTATATTTGGGCCTTCTCTGCTCTTCAGTGATAATTTAAATCGAATGTTTCATTCATCATCCTTGTACGTTCATGTTCAATGGAACATTCCTGTCTTTTCCATTCCTTTTTAGTTAAACGTTCCTGTTCCTTGCGTTCTTTTTCACCCCTTTGCTATAATCGGGACTTCAAAAGATCGTTAACCTCCTCCTACAGTAGTAAAGTAAAGTAGTATGGCGTGGTTGGCTGGGAGACCCCAACGGACAGGGTCAGCCGCCTGATTGGAAAGGTTTTTCCTAACCGCCCCGCGTAATGGGACGTTTACTTCGCTAAGTACTAGATTTGTGTGGCAAGTGTATCTGACTGAATTTACCAGATATAGACTGGGACACTTAGATGCTTAGGACGGGTGGTAGGAACAGAGCATGGAGTGACATTATAGTGAGTGCACTATCAGAAAATTACCTTGAGCAGTTAAACAGAGAACCGACTCGTGGAGATTACATCTTGGACCTACTGATAACAAACATACCCGAACTTTCCGACTCTGTAAGCGCAGAACAGGGAATCAGTGATCATAAGGCCGTTGCAACATCCCTCAATATGGAAGTAAATAGAAATATGAAAAAAGGGAGGAAGGTTTATCTGTTTAGCAAGAGTAATAGGAGGCAGATTTCAGACTACCTAACAGATCAAAACGAAAATTTCTGTTCCGACACTGACAATGTTGAGTGTTTATGGAAAAAGTTCAGGGCAATCGTAAAATGCGTTTTAGACAGGTACGTGCCGAGTAAAACTGTGAGAGAGGGGAAACACCCACCGTGGCTCAACAACAAAGTTAGGAAACTACTGCGAAAGCAAAGAGAGCTTCACTGCAAGTTTAAACGCAACCAAAACCTCTCAGACAAACAGAAGCTAAACGATGTCAAAGTTAGCGTAAGGAGGGCTATGCGTGAAGCGTTCAGTGAATTCGAAAGTAAAATTCTATGTACCGACTCGACAGAAAATCCTAGGAAGTTCTGGTCTTACGTTAAATCAGTAAGTGGATCGAAACAGCATATCCATACACTCTGGGATATTGATGGCATTGAAACAGAGGATGACACGCGTAAAGCTGATATTCTAAACACCTTTTTCCAAAGCTGTTTCACAGAGGAAGACCGCACTGCAGTTCCTTCTCTAAATCCTCGCACGAACGCAAGAATGGCTGACATCGAAATAAGTGTCCAAGGAATGAAAAAGAAACTGAAATCACTCAACAGAGGAAAAACCTCTGGACCTGACGGGATACCAATTCGATTCTACACAGAGTACGCGAAAGAACTTGCCCCCCTTCTAACAGCCGTGTGCCGCAAGTCTCTAGAGGAACGGAAGGTTCCAAATGATTGGAAAAGAGCACAGGCAGTCCCAGTTTTCAAGAAGGATCGTCGAGCAGATGCGCAAAACTATAGGCCTATATCTCTGACATCGATCTGTTGTAGGATTTTAGAACATGTTTTTTGCTCGCGTATCATTTCATTTCTGGAAACCCAGAATCTACTCTGTAGGAATCAACATGGATTCCGGAAACAGCGATCGTGTGAGACCCAATTCGCTTTATTTGTTCATGAGACCCAGAAAATATTAGATAC
Organism: Schistocerca cancellata; assembly: GCF_023864275.1. Classification (NCBI taxonomy): domain Eukaryota; kingdom Metazoa; phylum Arthropoda; class Insecta; order Orthoptera; family Acrididae; genus Schistocerca; species Schistocerca cancellata. Next base: position 432,107,786 of record NC_064628.1, read on the forward strand.
AGGCTCTCACGTAGATGCCATTTTCCTTGACTTCCGGAAGGCGTTCGATACAGTTCCGCACTGTCGCCTGATAAACAAAGTAAGAGCCTACGGAATATCAGACCAGCTATGTGGCTGGATTGAGGAGTTTTTAGCAAACAGAACACAGCACGTTGTTCTCAATGGAGAGATGTCTACAGACGTTAAAGTAACCTCTGGCGTACCACAGGGGAGTGTTATGGGACCATTGCTTTTCACAATATATATAAATGATCTAGTAGATAGTTGTCGGAAGTTCCAAGTGGCTTTTCGCGGATGATGCTGTAGTATACAGAGAAGATGCAGCATTAGAAAATTGCAGCGAAATGCAGTAAGATCTGCAGCGGATAGGCACTTGGTGCAAGGAGTGGCAACTCACCCTTAACATAGACAAATGCAATGTATTGTGAATACATAGACAGAAGGATCCTTTGTTGTATGATTATATGATAACGGAACAATCACTGGTAGCAGTTACTTCTGTAAAATATCTGGGAGTATGCGTACAGAACGATTTGAAGTGGAATGATCATATAAAATTAATTGTTGGTAAGGCGGGTGCCAGGTTGAGATTCATTGGGAAAGTCCTTAGAAAATGTAGTCCATCAACAATGGGGGTGACTTATACGAGGTGCATTCAAGTTCTAAGGCCTCCGATTTTTTTTCTCCGGACTGGAAAGAGATAGAAACATGCGCATTGTTTTAAAATGAGGCCGCGTTCATTGTCAATACGTCCCAGAGATGGCAGCACCGTACGGCAGATGGAATTTTACCGCCAGCGGTGAGAATGAGAACTGTTTTAAATACTTAAAATGGCGACGTTTTCCTTACTTGAACAGCGTGCAATCATTCGTTTTCTGAATTGACGTGGTGTGAAACCAATTAAAATTCATCCACAGTTGAAGGAGACGTGTGGTGATGGAGTTATGGATGTGTCGAAAGTGCGTTCGTGGGTGCGACAGTTTAATGAAGGCAGAACATTGTGTGACAACAAACCGAAACAACCTCAGGCTCGCACAAGCCGGTCTGACGACATGATCGAGAAAGTGGAGAGAATTGTTTTGGGGGATCGCCGAATGACTGTTGAACAGATCGCCTCCAGAGTTGGTATTTCTGTGGATTCTGTGCACACAATCCTGCATGACGACCTGAAAATGCGAAAAGCGTCATCCGGGTGGGTGCCACGAATGCTGACCGACGACCACATGGCTGCCCGTGTGGCATGTTGCCAAGCAATGTTGACGCGCAACAACAGCATGAATGTGACTTTCTTTTCGTCGGTTGTGACAATGGATGAGACGTGGATGCCATTTTTCAATCCAGAAACAAAGCGCCAGTCAGCTCAATGGAAGCACACAGATTCACCGCCACCAAAAAAATTTCGGGTTACCGCCAGTGCTGAAAAAATGATGGTGTCCATGTTCTGGGACAGCGAGGGCGTAATCCTTACCCATTGCATTCCAAAGGGCACTACGGTAACAGCTGCATCCTACGAAAATGTTTTGAAGAACAAATTCCTTCCTGCACTGCAACAAAAACGTCCAGGAAGGGCTCCGCGTGTGCTCCAAGACAACGCACCCGCACATCGAGCTAACGTTACGCAACAGCTTCTTCGTGATAACAACTTTGAAGTGATTCCTCATGCTCCTTACTCACATGACCTGGCTCCTAGTGACTTTTGGCTTTTTCCAACAATGAAAGACACTCTCCGTGGCCGCACATTCACCAGCCGTGTTGCTATTGCCTCAGCGATTTTCCAGTGGTCAAAACAGACTCCTAAAGAAGCCTTCGCCGCTGCCATGGAATCATGGCGTCAGCGTTGTGAAAAATGTGTACGTCTGCAGGGCGATTACGTGGAGAAGTAACGCCAGTTTCATCGATTTCGGGTGAGTAGTTAATTAGAAAAAAAATCGGAGGCCTTAGAACTTGAATGCACCTCGTAAAACACTCGTTCAACCAATACTTAAGTATTGCTCATCAGTATGGGATCCGTACCAGATCGGGTTGACGGAGGAGATAGAGAAGATCCAAAGAAGAGCGGCGCGTTTCGTCACAGGGTTATTTGGTAAGCGTGATAGCGTTACGGAAAAGTTTAGCAAACTTAAGTGGCAGACTCTGCAAGAGAGGCGCTCTGCATTGCGGTGTAGCTTGCTGTCCAGGTTTCGAGAGGGTGCGTTTCTGGATGAGGTATCGAATATATTGCTTCCCCCTACTTATACCTCCCGAGGAGATCACGAATGTAAAATTAGAGTGATTCGAGAGTGCACGGAGGCTTTCCGGCAGTCGTTCTTCCCGCGAACCATACGCGACTGGAACAGGAAAGGGAGGTATTGACAGTGGCACGTAAAGTGCCCTACGCCACACACCGTTGGGTGGCTTGCGGAGTATAAATGTACACTCCTGGAAATTGAAATAAGAACACCGTGAATTCATTGTCCCAGGAAGGGGAAACTTTATTGACACATTCCTGGGGTCAGATACATCACATGATCACACTGACAGAACCACAGGCACATAGACACAGGCAACAGAGCATGCACAATGTCGGCACTAGTACAGTGTATATCCACCTTTCGCAGCAATGCAGGCTGCTATTCTCCCATGGAGACGATCGTAGAGATGCTGGATGTAGTCCTGTGGAACGGCTTGCCATGCCATTTCCACCTGGCGCCTCAGTTGGACCAGCGTTCGTGCTGGACGTGCAGACCGCGTGAGATGACGCTTCATACAGTCCCAAACATGCTCAATGGGGGACAGATCCGGAGATCTTGCTGGCCAGGGTAGTTGACTTACACCTTCTAGAGCACGTTGGGTGGCACGGGATACATGCGGACGTGCATTGTCCTGTTGGAACAGCAAGTTCCCTTGCCGGTCTAGGAATGGTAGAACGATGGGTTCGATGACGGTTTGGATGTACCGTGCACTATTCAGTGTCCCCTCGACGATCACCAGTGGTGTACGGCCAGTGTAGGAGATCGCTCCCCACACCATGATGCCGGGTGTTGGCCCTGTGTGCCTCGGTCGTATGCAGTCCTGATTGTGGCGCTCACTTGCACGGCGCCAAACACGCATACGACCATCATTGGCACCAAGGTAGAAGCGACTCTCATCGCTGAAGACGACACGTCTCCATTCGTCCCTCCATTCACGCCTGTCGCCGATACCCCAGGAGCAACAGTGTCCCTAATTTGCTGGGAAGTGGCGGTGCGGTCCCCTACGGCACTGCGTAGGATCCTACGGTCTTGGCGTGCATCCGTGCGTCGCTGCGGTCCGGTCCCAGGTCGACGGGCACGTGCACCTTCCGCCGACCACTGGCGACAAAATCGATGTACTGTGGAGACCTCACGCCCCACGTGTTGAGCAATTCGGCGGTACGTCCACCCGGCCTCCCGCATGCCCACTATACGCCCTCGCTCAAGTCCGTCAACTGCACATACGGTTCACGTCCACGCTGTCGCGGCATGCTACCAGTGTTAAAGACTGCGATGGAGCTCCGTATGCCACGGCAAACTGGCTGACACTGACGGCGGCGGTGCACAAATGCTGCGCAGCTAGCGCCATTCGACGGCCAACACCGCGGTTCCTGGTGTGTCCGCTGTGCCGTGCGTGTGATCATTGCTTGTACAGCCCTCTCGCAGTGTCCGGAGCAAGTATGGTGGGTCTGACACACCGGTGTCAATGTGTTCTTTTTTCCATTTCCAGGAGTGTAGATGTAGATTACTGTAATTTGTGTGTGTGTGTTTTCTGGTGGCATGTGTGCGGATGATGATGATGATGATGATGATGATGATGATGAAAGAAGTGAGAGGGTGAATTCCAGTGCCGACATTTGGGCTATTACTCTCTGATACCACCAACGGGGCCGCCACGCTTAACTTTTCCGTCGGACGGTCGGATTACCACCACACCATCACTCCGTGAGACACCACGGAGAGGTCTGAATTGTAATCCAGGACATTGGCCAAAATCCGGTGATCAGCAACTTTACGTCACCAGCCCTCGTCCCCTTTGCCGGAAAGGCAAATAAAAAAATTTCCACCAGCGCGTGACATACCTGAGCAGATACCCCTCTAAGTACCGGCCACAACCGGCATCTCTAAATTTCGCTGAATCTGACCGAACGACTGTATTCAACGAGGCAAAGCCGTTGGTTCTCTACGGTACTCATTTTTGTATGTGTATCAGTGAAATCACAACTTACAAATTCAAATTTTGTAAGTGATGTTTTTAGTTATGGATCTTTCACTTCAGTTTGTTCAAAATAGCATAAGAAGTTTAATGTTACTGTTACTTTTTTCTTTGTACAGACTAAACGCAAGCATCTTACTGCCTCGCTGCCGATTATGGTGATATTTTTTAGATCACGCCTTTTTTCTTTCCTGACAAGGTAGTTACACCTACTGAACTGACAAGGGAATGGTTCAGTCCGACAAATCGAATCCTACCCTGAACTTTTTCACGCAAGAAGAATGCAGCGAAAGAAATGTGCTGTCAGAATTATAGCCGCTGAGGCGCACTGCAAGTATTTTTAACAAAGACGTTGAAAATTCCCAAGTTTATAGTCCGCCAGGCACATGGAAAAATCTTCATTCCTGCCGTAGCTGTAGCAGATAGTGCATTGTGCAACTCTGCTGGCATATATCCTTGATTGAAAGCACCTTGGTAAACAGATAACACGGCACGGCGCAGTTGTAATTTGTGAAGCGAATTTCTGTTTCCGTTCATAGTTTGACACAATATTTCACGGTTACTGTTCGCTCGAATATATAACTTATTTAATATCGATAATAATACCTTTGCGGTATCGCGATTAAGAATGGAGATGAAACTGAATTAACTTTCTATGTGATTTTTCGAATATGCTTACTAGTAACATCTGTCTTTGTGCAGGTCGCAGAGTTTCACAGTAATCTGGCATTCAGTTAATATTTTCAATCTTCCAAACAAGAAATGGGCTGAACGTGGTATGCAATAGAAATCACTTCTTCTAAAGCCCAACATGTGTGTTATTTATTAGTTAATTTCTCGGACGTCCACTTGAATGTTGACATTTTGTTAGAAATCGTGAAAGCATTAAAACAAATTCCCTAAATTTTGGTTCAGATGTCGATTATTACGCTATTTAAAGTCTAGAACAAAAATAGTGTCCCTTCCAAGCGCAAAGAAAACGTGCAGTAAAAGTTTTCAGTGACAAAGAAGAGGCTGTATTATTTTTTTAGCTAATCGAAGGAGGGAGAAAACACTTCAAACTTAAGCAGTATGCAAAACCGCTTTCATTTTGTAAAAATATGAACATGAACTGTAAGCATGGAAGAAATATTTACAGGAAGTACAAAATATGTACCAAAATGAAACTTACGAAGTGTGAAACTAAAACTGTTCGATTTAGAAGGAAGGAAGGAAGAAAGGCAGGAAGGAAGAGTGAGGTTAGCGTCCCGTCGACATCGAGGGCATTAGAGGCGGAGCACAAACTGGGATTGTGTCGAGGCTAGGAAAGGAAATCGGCCGGACCCTTTCAAAGGAACCATTACGGCATTTGCATGGGTCGATTTAGGGAAATCACGGCAAACCTGAAAGTCGATAGCGGGACGCGAGTTCGAACCGTCGTCCTCCCATATGCGGGTCCCGTGTGCTAACCACTGCGCGACCTCGCTCGATAAAAGATTTCGAACTGCTGATAACAGTCAGTTTACCGTTAGTGAACGAGATCTACGAAAGTGGATGCCCCGAATTGCAAGAGAGATAAACATTACTGATTTCCAGGTTCCTTTGACCTGGTTAACAAGAGTCAGGAAGAAAGTATACGGAAAAGGAAGTCGCAAAATTACCACTTTACGTCAGGTAAACGTTTGGAGTAGATGTCATTAATAGGTAATACTATCGAGAAATTCGTGGCTGATATGAAGACGAAGCTTCACGTGGTCCCATAAAAAGCTGTGTATAAAGCAAATCAGTCAGGTTTTTCGTGCGAAAACTGCGTACAAATCCCATTTGTCACTTTGAGAAATAAATAAATGAATAAATAAATAAAAGAAAACTGACAGCCGCTTGTGTAGTCGATGAATGTTATGCCACGTTCGTATGCAACTACTCCATCGATAAGTAACAGTGGTCTTCAGAAATCTCAAGGAAAATTAGAATCAAAAATTTAAAATAATGGTTGTAATCGACATAACAAAATGGGAGAGCATAATTTTCAATGTACGGTCACGACCATTTCTGACTCCATTCCAGTTCTGTCTAAACGAAATTAGTGAAGTGCCTCAGTGCATTAATTTTTCCTTTAATAATGTGCTTCGTGTGAGGGATACGTTTGTTTTCATCATCCAATAGACACTTCGCATTTTTTGTGATGATTACAGGGATAAACAAGGAATTGTTTCATTGTTGTAAAATATGTATTACTCAAAAATTAACAAAAGAACTTTCCTATAGGAATTTCCATAAAATATTTAATGTCAAAAATGTTTAAGCCCCGATTGATGGATGTCGTCTATAATGTAACATCATACACTGAACTGATTTTCTTTCTTCTGCGAGTCACTTGTGTGCAACAACTGTATCTGCAGCATCTTAGTTGTTCACATGAACTACAAGTTATTCAAAAAATTAATGATCTGAGACATCTTTGGTGTGGTTTAAATGCTTTGGACTTCACGCTACATTCGCTTGTCACGGCCGAGTCTACTTATTCGCAGATTCCCCGCGTTAGGCAGGAAAGGTTGTACAAACCGCTGTTATAAGCGATTCTACGTGCGGCAAAAGTGAGTAACTAACATTTAAAGAACTTGTAGTGCGCATTATCAGCTAAAATTTTGATAGTGCATTTCTTATAGTGTATTCTTCCTGTGCGTAAAATTTCAGGGTAGGTTCGAGGCACCCACGCTAAGTAATGATTCTCACTAACAAAATTCAGTTCTCCAGTTAATTCAGTTTTACCCACCAATAGAATCAACACACATATATAAAGAAAAAATTTTTTTACCTTGCTTCAATGCACTAAAGTTGTGGTTTCTGGCCTCTGAAATGTCACCGTTTGTTGTCTCGTCTATACTGCTTACTCACAGCAAATGACATCTGGTGGTGCTCATTATAACAGTGGTTGTTGACTGTTCGGTTTTCCAGCAGCAAAAACGTTAAAGTCGGTAGTACTTCTGTGTGCATATGACTAACTACATACAAAAGTAAATAATTGTTGTAATGGTCAACTAAGTAATAGATAACCTAGACAGTAGTTCGTTCTTTACATCAAATAGTTTTTCAGGATTATTTATTACTAGGCTCGTGTATAGAAACCAAGTTAAACTGTCTACCTGTGTGGTCACGAAACTGTCACGGCTTACTCTTCTGACTTCCACAAAGTAGTTAGAAAGGTGTCTGAATGAGCAGGACAAATGTCTTTTTTGCACTATATCTGCTTTTCAGTGAGAGCTGTTTACAACTGAAGTTTCTTTTTTTTTCAGCTTAGCATTTGCAGTGCCACAAACCCAGAAATATATTTCTTAACCTTTTTCAACTTAGGCACTCCTGACAACATAAAATTATAGGGACATAAAATTCCACACTCGTGACTTCGGCTCAGTAGGGAAGAGAGTTGTACCTGGAGGGTAGTGTTTCTAAGAATAAATCCTCGTTCCTGGCCAGTGTTTCAGTCTAGTGACTGGTTTTAGAATCTGTTAAAGGAATGTGCACTGGAGAGTTCCATAAGCAGCCTCCAGCATTTTCTACTGTCTTAGTTGTTGTGAGACATGAAGTTTTGTTTTATCTGAAGTTCGTAAATATACTGACGGAAAAATATCGCAACACCAAAAAATAGAGTAATGAACTTTCTAAAATGTATTCGTCTAGATAACATATTTAAATTATTTGTGTCATTAATATTTCAAGATCATAGGTTAGTGTAAGTGCGACATAAGCCACTGAAAATGTGTAATGGTTCAATTCACTTGACGCCTTCCTGAGAGACAATCTCCACTCATTCCAAATTAATAATATAAGTGTAGACCAGACGTGGCTTAAATTCAAAGAAATAGTATCGGCATCAATTGAGAGATTTATACCAAATAAATTAACAAACGACTGAGCTGATCCTCCTTGGTACACAAAAAGAGTTAGAACGCTGTTGCAGAAACAACGAAACAAACATGTCAAATTTAAACAGACGCAAAATCCCAAAGATTGGCGATCTTTTACAGAATCTCGAAATTTAGCGCGGATTTCAATGTAAGATGCCTATAACAATTTTCACAATGAAACGTTGTCTCGAAACCTGGCAGAAAATCCAAAGATATGCTGGTCGTATGTGAAGTATGTTAGCGGCAAGAAACAGTCAATGCCTTCTCTGCGCAATAGCAATGGAGATACTATCGAAGACAGTGCTGCCAAAGCAGAGTTGCTAAACACAGTCTTCCGAAATGCCTTCACAAAAGAAGACGAATTAAATATTCCAGAATTCGAATCAAGAACATCTGCCAACCTGAGTAACGTAGAAGTAAATATTCTCGGAGTAATGAAGCAACTTAAAGCACTTAATAAATAGCAAGTCTCCTGGTCCAGACCGTATACCAATTAGGTACCTTTCGGAATATGCTGATGCATTAGCTTCATACTTCACAATCATATACAACCGTTCGCTCGACGAAAGATCCATACCCAAAGACTTCAAAGTTGTTCAGGTCACACCAATATTCAAGAAAGCTAGTAGGAGCAATCCAATAATTACAGGCCCATTTGGCTAACGTCCATATGTAGCAGGATTTAAGAACATATATTGTGTACGAACATAATCAATTACCTCGAAGAAAACGGTCTATTGACACACAGTAACATGGGTTTAGAAAACATCGTTCCTGTGAAACACAACTAGCTCTTTATTCACATGAACTGCTGAGTGCTATTGACAAGGGATTTCAGATCGATTCCGTATTTCTGGATTTCCGAAGAGACAATCTGAGCAGCCGTCTTCGGTTGTTTGCAGACGACGCTGTCGTTTATCGACTAATAAAGTCATCAGAAGATCAAACTGCAAAACGATTTAGAAAAAATATCTGAATGGTGCGAAAAGTGGCATTTGATCCTGAATAACGAAAAGTGTGAGGTCATCCACATGAGAGCTAAAAGGAACACAAACTTCGGCTACACGATAAATCAGTCTAATCTAAAAGCCGTAAATTCAACTAAATACCTCGGTATTACAATTACGAACAACTTAAATTAGAAAGAATACAGAAAATGTTGTAGGGAAGGCAAACCAAAGACTGCGTTTTATTGGCAGGACACTTAGAAAATATAACAGACCCACTAAGGACACTGCCTACACTACACTTGTCCGTCCTCTTTTAGAATAGGGATCCTTACCAGATAGGACTGACGGAGTACATCGAAAAAGTTCAAAGAAAGACAGCACGTTTTGTATTATAGCGAAATATGGGAGAGAGTGTCACAGAAATGATACAGGATTTGGGTTGGAAATCGTTAAGAAAAGGCGTTTTTCGTTGCGAGGGAATCTTCTCACGAAATTCCAGTCACCAGCTTCCTCCTCCGAATGCGGAAACATTTTGTTGACACGGACCTACATAGGGAGGGACGATCACCACGATAAAATAAGGGAAATCAGAGCTCGTACGGGAAGATACAGATGTTCATTCTTTCCGCGCGCTGTACGAGATTGGAATAATAGATAATTGTGAAGGTGGTTCGATGAACCCTCTGCAAGGCACCTAAAAATGTGATTTGCAGAGTATCCATGTAGATGTAGATGAATGGTTCAAATAGTTCGAAGCACTATGAGACTTAACATCGGAGGTCATCAGTCCCCTAGAACTTAGAACTACTTAAACCTAGCTAACCTAAGGACATTACACTCATCCATGCCCGAGGCAGGATTCGAAACTGCGACCGTAGCAGTCACGCGGTTCCAGACTGCAGCGCCTTGAACCGCTCGGCCACAGCGGCCGGCAAAATGTGTAATGCTGGTACATTAATAACCGGTGTAACCGCCAGAATGTTGTGCATGCCTTGTGTAGTATAAGTGCTGGATGTCACTTTGTGGTATAGAGTCTATGCCTGTTGCACTTGGTCGGTCAGTACAGGGACGGATAATGCTATTTGTGAATGACGCTGGAGTTTTCGTCCGAAGATGTCTCATAGGATTGGGAATAGATCTGGTGATCGGACAGCCCAAGGCAACATGTCGACATTCTGTAGAGCATTTTGAATTACAACAGCGGTATGTGAACGAGCCTTATCCTGGAATGCTGTTCATGAATGGCAGAAAAACAGGTCGAATCACCAGACTGACATATAAATTCGCAGTTGGGATGCGTAGGAAGACGACGAGAGAGGTCCTCTTCTTTTCATCATCATTCATGCAAGTGGAAGATTGGACTGAGAAAAGGCTGGGAATTTGTACAGGTGCTGATAACCGCACAGTTGAGCGCCCCACAATCCAGTCATCATAATCATCATCATCATCATCTGAAACGGGTATAACAATGGGAGAAATATGTTGACAACGTTGGTGACTGTGTAGAAAAGTAGGTAAAAGGTGAAAGTTCGTTTGTGATTTTTTTTGTTTTGTTACCTGTTAAACTCTTTGGCAATAAAATTACTGTGCATTATATTCCGATCTTACCTTGTAATTTACGCTATTCATTTGTATCAGATAAATCGAGATAGTGGCATGTGTAGTTGTTATTTACTATAACATACACACATTACTAACTAGTAACTGGACGGTATGCTTATTTCGAAAGAAATGTGATTTCTCGAAATTGTGCTGAGTTGCACAAGAACTGTACAGTTAATTTATACTTACAATAGTAGAGTGGTTGAAACATTGTAACTCATGCATGTTACTCGGTCGATCTTTCCCATTACGCTGACGCAAAGTGCAGCCTTCTGATAATGGAGGGTTCCGAACTGTGGAAGGTAACATTTCTGTAACTATACCGGTAACTATAAGTAACTACACTACTGGCCATTAAAATTGCTACACCGAGAAGAAATGCAGATGATAAACGGATATTCATTAGACAAATATATTATACTAGAACTGACGTATGATTACATTTTCACGCAATCAGTATTCAGAACAACCACCTCTGGCCGTAATAACGGCCTTGATACGCCTGGGCATTGAGTCAAACAGAGCCTGGATGGCGTGTACAGGTACAGCTGCCCATACAGCTTCAACACGATACCACAGTTCATCAAGAGTAGTGACTGGCGTATTGTGACGAGCCAGTTGCTCGGCCACCATTGACCAGACGTTTTCTGTTGGTGAGAGATCTGATGTGCTGGCCTGGCTGGGCAGCAATCGAACATTTTGTATATCCAGAAAGGCCCGTACAGGACCTGCAACGTGCGGTCCCGCATTATTCTGCTGAAATGTAGGGTTTCGCAGGGATCGAATGAAGGGTAGAGCCACGGGTCGTAACACATCTGAAATGTAACGTCCACTGTTCAAAGTGCCGTCAATGCGAACAAGAGGTGACCGAGACGTGTAATCTATGGCACCCCATACCATCACGCCGGATGATACGCCAGTATGGCGATGACGAATACACACTTCCAATGTGCGTTCACCACGATGTCGCCAAACACGGAAGTTACCATCATGAAGCTGTAAACAGAACATGGATTCATCCGAAAAAATGACGTTTTGCCATTCGTGCACCCAGGTTCGTCGTTGAGTACTCCATCGCAGGCGCTCCCGTCTATGATGCAGCGTCAAGGGCAACCGCAGCCATGGTCTCCGACCTGATAGTCCATGCTACTGCAAACGTCGTCGAACTGTTCGTGCAGATGGTTGTTGTCTTGCAGACGTCCCCATCTGTCGACTCAGGGATCGAGACGTGGCTGCACGATGCGTTACAGCTATGCGAATAAGATGCCTGTCATCTCGACTGCTAGTGATACGAGGTCGTTGGGATCCAGCACGGCGTTCCGTATTACCCTCCTGAACTCATCGACTTCATAATTTGCTAACAGTCATTGGATCTCGACCAACGCGAGCAGCAGTGTCGCGATACGATAAACCGCAATCCCGATAGGCTACAATCCGACCTTTATCAAAGTCGGAAACGTGATGGTACGCATTTTTCCTCCTTACACGAGGCATCACAACAACGTTTCACCAGGCAACGCCGGTCAACTGCTGTTTGTGTATGAGAAATCGGTTGGAAACTTTCCTTATGTCAGCACGTTGTAGGTCTAGCCACCGGCGCCAACCTTGTGTGAATGCTCTGAAAAGCTAATCATTTGCATATCACAGCATCTTCTTCCTGTCGGTTAAATTTCGCGTCTGTGGCGCGTCATCTTCATGGTGTAGGAGTTTTAATGGCCAGTAGTGTATACGTAACTATACCGGTGCGTGAGCAACAGACCCTCAGAAAACTTGATAGCACGAACTCTATGTCTTCGTCCACACATGGAGCAGCCTATCCTGCGTGACAGTGCCAGAGGTGCACACACGAGCGCTGTGCCATGAGCAACGATACGACGTTTGAGTTAGCTGTCACGGCTCATCCTCCACACAGTCCCGATTTGACCCCATGCAATCTTCACCTGTTTCAAAAACTTAAATAAATGCTTCGAGGTGTTCACTTTGATAGTACTGATACGGTACAAGCTGAGGTGCCGGTATCAACAAACTGGTCCCTCGTCGGGAGAATGTGTTCGTCGCCAGGGTGACTATATTGAGAAATAAATATGTAGACATGAAGAGTAAAGATATAGAATGTTAGTAAAGTTTGTTTTGTTTTAAAAGTTGTAATAGTTTTCACACAGTAAATTTGGAGGCAGTACGTTTCAGCACGCCATCATAGAAAAGTAATATCAAACATTATGTATCAAATCCGCACGGAGTTGTACTGACTTGAGTCTCATCTGGCCATGCGCTAACCAGCGGGTTCCCTATTCTAGAACGATACAAACAGTGTTGTTTACGGATAATATTTTTTACGAAGTGCGAATTTGGTTGTAAGTGTAGAAAGTTTTCTCACTTGGTGCACCTAAAACTTAAGAGAGATATTGAGGGTGTTACATATCGAAGGCCACTAATAGAATTCCACGCCGATAATAATTTTTATAAATTATATTGAAACTTAGTTTCATTAGTTATTTTCATTTCGGTTCATTCGAATTAACTAGGATTTTCATACATGAATTGTTAAGTTATCTTCTTAATGTATAAAAATTCAGACTGCATATTTTTGCGCTCGTTAAACTTGAAAAGCAGTCGGCCGATTGACTTGAAATTTTGACGACACTGCATTCAAATATGCGCGTGTTTTTGCACACCTTTTTAAAAATATAATTCCTTTTTTAAAATATAAGTAATGTATAGATAAATATGTAATATAGAAATGGGAAATGATGTCATCAAAAATTTCTAATAGTTGTTGAGCGATTTACTTCGAATCGTTACTGATTCTTCAATAAACATTCAGACGGACATTGTTTGGACACACATAGACTAAACATTTTAACATATATACATAAAATATGTATAATAGTGAAACGTTAGCAAACAGAAACGTTACATTTATGGCTTATCGCCTTATGATTTAAATACAACTACAGACCATAAATTTACAAAAAGAATAAACAATGCTCAAGGTCAAGGCGAGGGGGCAATAGGAGATGGACAGAGGGCGGGAGGAAGTGGAAATACAGGGCGGAAATGAGGAGATGGACAAGAGAGGGGCCGGAAGTGATGGAGCGAGAAGGGAGAGGAGAAGAGGGACAGAGAGAGGGGAGAGAAGGGAGGAGAAGATGAGAGGAGGGAGATGGTGATGGGTAAAGACAGGGGGAGAAGGGGATTACGACATATATCCTCTTGCCATCCATATTTAGCAGTTTTCCATTTAACAAGATTGAACCATAGCACCGCGTGGCCGAGTAAGCTACTATTGTATAAACTGCTGTCTTTAGTACTACATAATCAGAATCGACAATTTAAATAAATACAATGAAGCACAGGATATTCACTCTATTCAACGTACGATCTGCCTTAGACACAAAAGAGAGCAGCTTGTCAGATGGCAATAAATAAAAACATTTCCGGGCCGGTTTCTAATTTGTTCCAAGATATCCGAGATTCTGGTGTATGAAACAAAATTCAAATGGCATTTTGCAGCATTACACCGGCCACTTCAAGAATCTATGATCTGTTCACGACGAATGTGCAGACACGACAATGAGTCTAATGCAGTGGATGTGTTTAAACAACATCCCTCTTCCAAAATAGCGTCTTTCAGTTTTGCATGGAAATCTTGTCGATCATTTACAGTTATCTCATCACTGTCGCGTTCTCGGCGGATTGGATATTCCATACTTTTTCGGTCATGGATCCAGTACACTGCAAATTATTTATTCCAATATCTTCCCTCCATTGTCATGGTCAATCGGCGATTGACTTTTGAGAGTGGAAGCGTGGGTATTTTATGCTTGTGATGCCGAAAACAAATGATTAACAGATATTCCTTTGGTGTTCAATATGTTGGATCACAGGCGGTCGCTGCCTAGCTTCTGACTGATTTTAATTCGCAAAACAATTCTCACTGAACTTGTGCATTTTAAACATTAAGTTTTATATCATACAACGATATGTACGATATCGAATGACACTTCACCTTAGCATTAAATCTTGTCGAAATTACTGCAGATACGATGAACATGGAACTCTGAGTTATGGTTCTCAAAATTATGGTTATTAACATCTGAACGTACCATATCATTCAAAATTAAAAGAAAAATGGAAAAATAAATTCTCATTCTGGAAACACCCCGAGGCTGTGGCTGAGCCATGTCTCCGCATTATCCCTTCTTTCAAGAGTGCTAGTTCTGCAAGGTTCACAGGAGAGCTTCTGTGAAGTGTGGAAAGTAGGTGACGAGGTACTGGTAGAAGTGAAGCTGTGAGGGCGGGTCGTGAATCGTGCTTGGATTGCTCAGTTGGTAGAGCACTTGCCCGCGAAAGGCAAAGGTCTCGAGTTCGAGTCTCGGTCTGGCACACAGTTTTAATCTGCCAGGAAGTTTAAACACACAATTGTTTAAAAATGATTAAAAGAGCAGCAGCTAGAACAGATGTGTTTTTCACCAACAGGTGCCGCTGTTGCTGTCCTGTATCCACAGTGCGCCATCATTCAAACAAATTTGCCAGCTGGTGAAAATGGAAAATGATGCAGACAAACTGTGGGACGTTCCGTGGACAGACGAGACGCACTTTTCACTTGATGGACGTGTATATGAACGCATGTGTGAACTGTATTTCGCCACTATGAGAGCTATTGAATGAAGTGGGACTTGTCGGTGAAAAACGTAACTACTGTATTTTGGCACTAATGCATTTCATTATTAAAACTACTCCGTATCTTTCAGTACATTTATGTGAAAATCGCATTTTGTTGGTGACAATACCTTTCGAATTACTGATCTTTTTTTTTTTTCAACTTTTTGCCGTTGTCAATCACACAGTGATTGAAGGTATCCGAGGTCCATTTAATTTTTGATCAATGCTCAGAAATTTGCGGAGTAAATCATAGATTTATACCAACTGAAATAGAAAGAACTTCTGTGAACTTAATCATAAAATGATCATCTTAGATAATCTAAGGAGTTAGTTAAAATATAACATTAGAGGATGCTTGATGTGAGCTCGAAGATTACAAACGGTCAGGGAAAGGAAAGAACTGTGGCTGTTCAGCTTATTGTGTATGGTGTTCTCGGTCATCCTCGCCAGACTAGAACTAACGAAGTTTACATTATTTATGAGCTGCACAACTCATCGATTTTTGTCTATTAAAAAATAAGAGGAGCGTAGAATTTGCTTTTGGTTTAGGTACAAAGGAATCAAGTTTTAAAGGTGGTATGGCTTTTGGTGTTGGTGCTCACTTTCCCTGTTAAGTGTAAAGCTGACGTATCACCGAAGAAACGTCACTTATTGGTATCCGATAAAAATACGAAGATATACCAAAGATGCAAACTGGTAAAATGATGAACAGACGGTTTACTTCCGTCCTTCCACCTCATTCACACCTACAAATGCCATATCTGACCTATTCTTACCTTTGTCGACATTGCTTGGGTTTCCGACCCTTTCTTTACTTTATTGCTCGACTGATTTGACTCCGTTCCCTTTGTTTTACTTTTGTTGTCGTTCATCTGATACGCTCTTTTAAGATAACACCAATTTCGTTTCCCTGACCATTCAAGTGCTTTGCAGTCTCTGAGAGCGCAGTTGTCATTGGCAAACATTAGATTTTAATTTTGCCTTCTCCAAATTTTAATTCCCTTTCCAAAAATTCTTTAGCTTTCTTCACTGTTAATTCAACGTAAATACTGAATAACTTCTGGGATGGGCAGCAACCCTGTCTCAACTACTGCCTCCCTTTCAAGCGTTTCAACTGGAATCTTGTTCCGCACGAGTTGTGTATAACCTTTCGCCCCCTGTATTTTATCCCTGCTACCTTCAAGATCAGGTAAATATCGGGTTGGTACGTAGCACCCATGTTCCGCCTCGAAAACACGCTACGCAGTCATTTCGAACACGTTCTCACGCTTTAACGTGACAACATTAGAGGCAGACTGTTGGGGTACAAAAATTTCGTTCCGGGAGGAAATGGTGTCGCCAGGATTGAGGAAGGGTACCGTAGCACCCACTACTACTAACAGTATCATAACATGAAGAGCCCTTTGAGACACGGCAGAACGTAGAGAAAGAAGAAGACTCCGGACAACATTGTCAAAGGCTCTCTGTAACTCTACAAATGATACGAACGGTGGCTTGCCTTTCTTCATTCTACTGAGGTGAGTCATTGACTCAGTGTAGCCTGGCATTTTCCTAAATTTTCTCCTAAATCCAGACTGTTGTTTCCCGAGATCCGTATTATCATTCCTTCCAATATTCTATAAACAATTTGTGTTGGTATTCTCAATCATGACTTACTAAACTGAAGATCCGAGAATGTTTAGGCGTGTGAACACTTCCATCCTTTTCAGTTGAGATTATTCATTCTCCTTGAAAGCAGACTATTTCATCTTTCTCATATATCCTGCAAACTCGGGTGAATAATTTTCTCATGGTTGGTTCTTCCAAGGATCTAAGGAATTCTGATGGCATGTCAATTACTCCAGGTGCCTTGACTTGCGTCCACCAATCCTCAGACAACTTCTTTTCGCAGTATCATGGCCCCATCTCATCTTCGTATTTTCTCTTCTGTTTCCTTAATATCAGCTTCACGTTTCTTTCCTTTGGGAATACCTTATTTGTTTAAAGCTGCCTTGCCAGTTGGATCTTGATACTAACACAGTTGCTTCTCTTTCCTACAAAGTTTTCCTTACTTCTATAGGTGACATCTATCTTCCCCACAGCCATCCCTTCCCTTAAGGTTCTGCATTTCCTTCAAAGCCATTCCTTCTTTGTAATTTTGCACTTCCTGTCACACTCATCGTTCAGACGTTTGTAGTCCGTTTCACCTGCATCATTTGTTGCATTTTTATATTTTCTCCTTTTGTCAGTTAAATTCAATACCTCTTGTGCTATCTAAATATTTCTACTGGAAGTTGCTTCTTTGCCTGTTTGATACTCTGCTGTCTGCACTATTTCACCTCTCAAAGCTGTCCAGTCTTCTATAGTATTCTTTTCCCCATTTTGAGTCAATCATTGCCTGTTGCTCCCTTCGAATCTATGCACGACCTTAGAAGTCTAACATTTGCTTCACATTTTATGGAAGCCACTTCCGCCACTTCACTGTACATTACTATTCATTGATTTCACACAATAATGATTTCGGCTTGATATTGCCATTCTCAAGTTCAAGCTGAAATTAAAAATGATTAAAATGTACAGAGTATGCAGTGCAGGCGAACATTATTAAAATGTCACAAAATGTCCGACGTGTCTAAATGACATGTTATCGTCGAAATAACATACATCTGGTCTTATAAACCAGTCTTCGTATTACAGGGTGTATGTACATATCAATGATACATAATATGGCTGACACTGTGCACAGCGAATAACATTACAATTCGTTAATGTTTATTCACTGTGCACATTGTCACCCATATTATTTACCTTTCATATGTGCTCATAGCCTATAATACTAGGCTTGTTCAGAAAGTAAATGGACGGTGACCATAACGGGCTGTGGTTTTGGTTAAAAAAATGGCTCTGAGCACTATGTGACTTAACTTCTGAGGTCATCAGTCCAGAACTACATAAACCTAACTAACCTAAGGACAACACACACATCCATGCCCGAGGCAGGATTCGAACCTGCGACCGTAGCGGTCTCGCGGTTCCAGTCTGCAGCGCCTAGAACCGCTCGGCTACTTTGGCCGGCGGCTGTGGTTTTCTGAGGGCTGGTAACACTGGGTGGAAGAGGTGGATCCCCTGACCAGAGCGAGCATAGCAGGAACAGGTTAGTATGTAAACTCACGCTCTAATGCCCTGTTGCGTGAAAGATGTCGGTAAAATATCCCTTCAAATGCGAGCCACGTTCTGTGATCCGCTTCCTACTAGCGAAAGGAAAACACCTACTGAATATTTTACGCGTTCAAAACGGTTTACCGAGCGAGGGGGCGCAGCGGTTAGCACACTGGGCTCTCATTCGGGAGGACGGCGGCTCAAACCCGCGTCCGGCCATTCTGGATTTTCCGTAATTTCCCTAAATCGCTTACGGCAAATTCTTTTGAAAGGTCATGGCCGACTTCCTTCCCCATCCTTTCCTAATGTGATGGGACAGATGACCTTGCTGTTTGGTCCCGTTCCCCAATTCAACCAACAAAACGGTTTATGGCGGTAGTTTTATGAACAGAATGAATATGTAGGGAGTTCAGTACAGGCAGAAGAGAACAGTGGAAGACCTTCCATTTTGACTCATGTGTTGGTGCAAGAAAATTAAGGAAACTGTTCGTCAAAATCGCCGATTGACAGTGGATGGAATTTCAGCGACTTTTCCACAACTTTCCAGAACACTCTTATACGAGATACTTACAAAACACTGGGATACCGGAAACTGCGCGCAAGGTCGGTCCAAAAATAGCTGACACAACAGCAAAAGTAAACTCGGGTCAGTAGCGCCTGCGAATTTCTTGATCGACTTTAATTGGAAGGTGAGGTTTTTCTGAGCTCTGTTGTGACTGTAGATGACACATGGGTGGTTCATTGCACGCCTGAGACAAAAAGGCAGTCGTCACAGTGGCGTCACACCAAACCCTGAGCTGCCAAATAATTTCAAAACCACAATTTCGGGCGAAAAAGACTTATCTCAGTGTTCTGGATACTAAAAGGTATTTTTTGTCGAATTTTTGCCTCAGAGGTAAACAATAAAAATACAACGGCATTGTGAGACCCTAAGAAGCTCAAAATGAGTGTTCAGAACAAACGGATGGGAATGCTTATGAGAGCAGCGTGCTTGTAGCACGACAAGGTCCATCCTCATACAGCCTTAACCACCATGTCGCCCTTGGACTCATTGGGTTGGGGTGTTTTGAACCACTTCGTATCCCCCCGACCTGGCGCCTTCAAATGCGAACATTTTTAGGTTAGGCTTTACCGTGACTGTTACAGACATTAAATGAAACAACAAGTTCACTGTTACCAGTCACCGTTTTATTTATTTCCACGACACGTTTCTAAGGTTTAAACCTCCATCATCGGGTGGATTTACATTAGTAAGTATTACATTTGTGTGTGTGTTGTGTTACGATTTTTGAAGGAACTTGTGGCACTGCCTTCAGTGGTCACAGGTCAGCTGATTCCAGACGCCATATTTGTTTACAAATGTGGCAGTATACATGTGATGTGTTCCGACAGAAAAAGGAACCTGTGGCCACTGAAGGCAGTGCCACAAGTTCCTCCAAAAATCGTAACACAACACACACACAAATGTAATACTTACTAATATAAATCCACCCGATGATGGAGGTTTAAACCTTCGAAACGCGTCGTGGAAATAAATAAAACGGTGACTGGTAACAGTGAACTTGTTGTTTCATTTATAATTGGCGCCTTCAGATTATCTTTTCACCTCCACGAAAGCACAATTGAGTGGAATAAAATTTCCAACCTACGAGTAGGCGAAGAAAGATGTTCAGAAATGGGAGAATGAGCTGGTGGGAGAGTTCTTCTAGGAGTTAACGTTGTGATGGTCTGATCTGTGTGGCACATTGTCCGCATTTCCGAGACAACGGAAATTTATAGCAGAAGTAATGGCTATCTTTAAAACTGCTGTTACACGCATTCTCGTTCATCAAGCTGATGTGATGAAGCAAATTTTTAGAGCTTATTCCTATTTACTGTTTTTGGAATGCAAATTTGAAAGCTTCAGAGAATAAAATGTTTTCCATAAAATCATTGATTCTACTACTATAATTCAGCGTGTCACGTATCAGAAACTGATAACTGTAGCTTATTTGCTACTTTTGAGGTATCCGCACTACGTGTTGATACAGCCTCTGTCCCTTTTCAGAACATAATGAACAGCTATTTTAGGTTGACGTGTAGCCCTTCGAATTGACTTACTTAGGCTGTTGCGACCTTAGGAGGACATCCTGAGTCTGTTGAGTAGAAACACAAAGCCCTCCTCCATGTAGTTTACACAGGTTGCCAGTGATCCGAAACAGACAGTGTTGTGAGGTTATTTCCAATCGTGTAGTGCATGTACACACGACAAAACTCCCTTTCCACTATACTGGTAGAAGAGTCTTCAGCACACTATAAACTATCATCTGTGCTGTCTCGTGGATGTCGATAATACGTTGTAATTGACACTGCAGGCTTACCAAACCCACCAGTGTGAAAAACTGATTTTTTCCCTCCTGGTGGATCACAGTCATGTAGAACTTTTTGAAAGAAATTTCCGTCGTTTGACTCTAAATTAATATTCACTCAATCATGATTTCGGCTTTTTAGCCTTTCTCAAGTTTAACTTAAAATGATTAAAACGATCCTACAGTGCAGGGCATAATATGAGGAACAAAAAGTCATTACATATTTAAGAACATCTCCAACATGCCACAAAATGTCCGATATGCCTAAACGGCATGTCACTGTAGAAATAGCATACACTGCAGAAAAAAATAGTACACTCTTGTAGCAGTTTCCAATTTACTGAAGATTTGTTGTTGCAACAGTACATACGGAGTACATGAAATGATTAAATGTACAGGTCAATATAATGAGCGGTATTGAGGTACCAGGTATCAACCCGTGCTGAAACACCCACTTTAGTACGTGCTGTAGCTTCCACAGTCTGTAATGCAGACGCTGACTCTGGCACCCAGTACAGATGGCGAATACTGTCCTGGATCGCACCCCACACCATAAGACCTGGGTGGAGCCTGTGTGTCTTGGACGAATTCAATTAGCGCTCACCAGATCTACGTCGTACGCGTAAACGACCATCACTGGCGTGCAGGCAGAATCTGCTTTCATCGCTGAAGACCACGGCGCGCCATTCCATCTTTCAAGCGATCCTCTGACAGTATCAATCGAGCCGCACATGTCGGTGCTGTGGCGTGAGTAGGAAATGGGCTGGAGGTATGCGTGCCCGTAGACCCACTGGCTCGCAAGAGTTCGTGTTGATGCGTCTGGGCTACTGTGGTAGCTGTACAATCTACCACTACTGCCGGTATAACCCGACGATCCCGGCGGGCGTCCGTGCAGAGTGGACGTCCAGAACCTCGTCTACGGGTGTGAGAATGTCCACGGCACCACTGATATCAGCACCGTTGCACACCTGGCGCAGCACGTCCAATTTATATGGCAGTTCTCGGAAAGGGCCATTCCGCCACTCGGGAAAGCCACAGTTTGGCCCCTCTCAAACTCGTTCAGTTGGTTGTCGAAAGCACGAGTGAGTCTCCGTGGCACGGTTGCCTTCTTGCTTCACGCATCTGCACCGCACTGAACCTTCTGGCTTCGAGGTTTCCCTATTAAAACGTAGACAAATGGGGCTCTGGTAGCTATGCCATTACGCTACCTGTTGCTATATGACGCCGAAACAATTGTACGTACATCTACTGTCCGCGAAGGTGGCGTATGCCGTAAGCGGATCAAAATTGACGTTTTTCGAATTTGGCCGACAACGCTAGATGTCGTCCGAAGGAGGTGTGAGCTCGCTGTAAGGCAGCTCCCTGTCGAAGTGACTGGTAGTGACTCGTTGAATCAGAGTTCGGTTCCTCCATCTGGCCAATACTTTTTTTCCGCCTTGGTAGGTAGCAATGGCTTTCTGTGGTAGCTGCTCTTAGTTTTCATGAGTACAACACTGGTGCATATTGTATGTAGTCTATAACAGATCTACTGCAGTACAAACTAATAAAAACTGATCACAAAACTCTCAGAATTTCAAACAAATTTCATCCTAATTGTTTTAATGGTACTTGTTTTATAGGAGTGAGAGAATATTATTTTGAGGAGTGAGTGATTTTAGATCAGACTTCTAGCAAAACTTTTTCTTTACGAAGCTCATATTTCAAATACAGAAGAGCTTAGCTCATAGAATAATTAAATTCTTAGGCACGAATGAAACTTAATGACGTACTTATTTTTCAAATTACGAACTCAAATGTGAGCGCGAAGCTCAACAGCATTCCTTTTGTCTTTTAATTCGGGGACAGTAGAATTCACTCACTCAGTTTCGGAAACAGTCATCTTCAAATTAAGATGCTGAAGAGAAAGTTTTGTCTGTATGCACGAAACTTTTCACAGATGTAGCAGACGGGAAGGGTAAGCAGACACGGCAGGAAACTTCATTAAGATGAAATTGAGGTGGAGAGAAAAATGTATAACGACGAATTCAAATTTTGGTCTCGATAAAAATTACAAATATGCAGGGAAAATTAAATTCAACTATTTAGTGTCATGTGTCCGAATAAGAGCTGTAAATTCTGTCAGACAATATTTATTAAAATAGTGTTGCACATGTGAATGATCCGAAAGAGATAAGCAGGTACGAAATTGCACGACATACCAATTGAGAGGACGAGTAGAATATGGTTTTCGAATGGAAATTATAGTTCATTTCTCCCTAATTTTCAAGGAAAATAGAACTCCTTAACTTCGGTGGTCTGCGGATGTGAAACTACAGACGCCAGATGACGGAATGCACTACGCTTTGCCTTACTGCAATTATAATTTAATTCGAGAAAATTACTTTTTGTTTTTGCTTTGATATTGTTTTTAATTTACCCAATAAATACTATTATTACTGAAAATTATTTTAGATAGAGAGGAAAGCTACTTACGTGAGACAGCTGGATTCTGACTGAAGAAAGTGCTCTGTTCTGTTGAGAAGTATGAGATCTTAGATCTATCAGCGCCTGAGGCATACAGCAGTGACAATAAGACCATTACGGACTTCGACACTGTCTAGAATAATTGATTTTAAAGGAGTTGTAATTAAATTTTTTTGAGTGTATGTTCTTTTAGGGCTTTAATATCTGAAGGTGAGTACCTGTTGCAACAATATTCATATGATTATGTTCTTAGCAAACCGCTTTCATTCAATGTAATGAATGGCCCTTCAAATCGAGCAGCGGAACTGTGAGACTTGGCTTCTAGCGCAAGATGGCTTTATTAGGACATGCTGTCTCATTAGGATAACTTTAGCTTGCCACATTAATGGGTAGAGTCAGACTAATATTTTTACTAAGTGATTTGACAACTTTGGAAGTTATTGAAGCAATCCGGTTAACCTGTTGTGCTAATACTTAATGGGTATCACATCACATTTTTGTGGTAGACAAAGTTAGAGAAAACTGTGTCCACATCATCTGTGTATCACCTGTTGTGTGGTAGTCATGAGACCGTTTAAAATGCGTTGTCTCCAATGACAGTGGGCAAATAATTCAGTCATGCAGCAACATTTTTTATTACGAGGTTATTTGGAGCGCTCTACGTGAGAACAGTAACAATGGTAAATACTATAAACGACCTCTGGAAGACAGGGATTTTCCCATAATTCAGGCATATGCTTAGAGACAATGACTGCAATACGCCAGGAATTTGGCATACAAGAGAGAAACAACGGAATAAATGTGAGTCAAAATGGTATCCGGCCAGCTGACAAAATCGGCAAGCCACATCAAGAGCCACCAGGTCTAGTCAAATCAGCACTTTCTGAATCCGTTAAACAGCTATCATCATCTCCATACAGGGAAAGTTTGAAGCAATTCAAAGAGCTGTAGCGGAATCGAAGTAGACAGAAGCGAAAGTTTTGTTCTTGAAAAAGAAAAAGAGGATAACACGGAAACAATCTTCCCGTTATTCGGAGTCTAATACAAATTTGAGGACAGTGCATCAGATATTCAATCTGAAGTAGAACAATAACAAGAAGAAGACACCGAATGTACGTTCTGGAGTGGTCTTTCTCTGAACACCAACATTGAGAAATGGGTCCCCGATGGACGTTAACTTGAAAGAGAGCTTTTGTTTGGCCTGACTGCACTTCTTTTGCGCAATAAACGCAGGAAGCTTTGGAGAGGCGGTAGTGAAGATATTTTAGGATGAAACTGTTCGTATATTGGTTCACATACTGGTCGATATTAAGTGTTCCCTCTGACTGTCTCATTTTACTCCATTTCTATTTCTATTGAAATTTAGGTATTTGTGCTTTTTTCAATTTTGCATGTGTTAAGTGTCATGGATCAACAAAAAATTTAAAGTACAATGATTTCACGGAGATTTCCAATTAAACATGCAATTATACAAAATGACGTAATATCGAGTGAAGCAATGTGAGACGGGGAAAGTTTCACATCATGGATAAGGCTAGTATGAGGTGTGCCTCGTGCGACGAGGCATGGAGGCGGTCAGCCTATGGAAATATGTCTCATTATCCGCGATATTCTCTCATGCGTCCAACACTAGGTGCCACAGTGAGGTGTGTGTGGGCCGATGTCTGTCAGTAAGTTCACGTGACGCTTCATTTGCGTCCACAAATTTTCAATACGACTACGTCCGACGCTCGTTTTCATTCTGTTGCGAAAACCATTGCTAAACGATTCGACTCGAGTGAAGCGGTAAGTGGTCCTGCTGGAACAGGATCACTTCTTTGGGATAGCGCGTCCTCACGCTCCGCACCATAGTATGTTTTCTGATGTGCAGATACTGATCTGCAGCGAGATGACCACGAATTCGATGAAGTATCCTAGCCCCATCTTGTGACATCCACGTCCAGCACGAGACTTGCGTGGCCAACACGTAAATGTTGCTCCACATCTTGGCATGTAGATCATCACCCGACCCTCATTCATTTAGCTAAATATTGACTCGTCTGAAAAGATGACATGGTTCCAGTCACGGTCTACATTTAATTCAGTGAAAGTAAGCCTATAAATATTTATCTTTTGGATTTGCAGCTTTTGTATTTTTTCCGTGTTTGCAGTTATAATTATTGGACACAGGTTTCGCCTTTCATGCAAAAACACATTTTTCTCTTGTTACCCAAACATTTTTCGGCACCTCTGTGTCATCAGTGGGTTTTACTTTTGAAAACGTGATGATACATTATACGGTCGTGCATAACCATACAACGTAAAAACACTTTTTCACTTAAAAAAAAAGCACTGATGGTGGCACAGAGGTGCTGAAACATGTGCATCTTCATACTTTCGCGGCGCAAAGATTGTTCTATAAAATTTCGCTCGTGCAGCCGCATAAATTCGACTTCTTCTAATATTTCGGCTGAATACCGTCCAGCCATCTTCAAAATGACTTCGAGATGACTGATGCTCCAGCACTTGCTCTGTCCCGTCTTTCTGGGACTCAGTAGTGAAAGAAGCAGTTGAAATTCGGTTGGCGACTGATTTAATTAATGGAGATAGCGGCTTCAGCTTGGACAAATCTTGGAATCCGACAATTTTTGTAATAAAGTCACGAAGACGTAGCGACATTGCAGCTCGCAGTGACACATTGATATCACCATGTGGATCGACCGCGCAGCCATAGATCTAATTCCATGCATATGTGATACCTCTTTGCCGCCGATCAACTTCTCTGGCGCCTTGTATATCTGTGGCCGCATGCGAAGTGGTTCGTTCCGAGTGTCACTCTGAAGACGGCTGGAAGGTATTCAGCCGAAATATTAGCAGACAAAGTCGAATTTATGCGGCTGCACGCCCGAAATTATATGAAACGTGCCGAAACATGTTTGGGTAACAACAGAAAAAACTTGTAAATAATAGATTTCAGCTATCAGTCGTCCTTTTTAAATTTTATTGGCAGATCTAGATTTCAGCTAGAAACTAGCCATTCTCAATGCTCTATCATTTTTGATCAGTGCATGTAATGCCTGTTGGTCGGGCTTCATCCACAGTTCATCAAAATCATTGATCAAAAATGATAGTGCATTGAGAATGGCTAGTTTCTAGCTGAAATCTAGTTCTGCCAATAAAATTTAAAAAGGACGACTGATCCGCTGAAATCTATTATTTACAAGTCAATATAACAGTCGATGCGTGCAACAGCCTTCTGAATTGAAGGTAACCTGAAGAGAAAAAACTATTTTTGCATGAAAGACAGAACCTGTATCCTATAATAAGCCTATAAAGTTTGTGATCTTTAGAGAGGTCCTCTTTAATATTCCCGTAAGCGGTTGCGAACGGTTTGCGGGCATCCAGGAAAATTTATCACATTCTTGAGTTGGACGGCGTTTAAAAACGGACACTCCATACAGCTGTCAACTAGCACATTGTCTTGCTGAGGCGTCGACACCTCTCGTAAGCCCGACCCTTGAATGCAGCCAGGTACCGCTGTCGCCCCTCCACTTTATAGACATTCGGGCACAGCGAGGTCGAACGCCGCACCTGGCTGCCGCCTCCACGCGCGCTGAAATCACCGTACTGGGAGAGTGCCAAAAAGCTGTCGCTCGTGGCATACCTATTTCAGACATCTGTCATATACCTGTCTGTGGTGCAGTGTTCGGCAGATCTCTGCTTGCAACATTCAAGGTCCCGGGCTCGATTCCCGGCGGGTCAGGGATTTTCACCTGCCCCGAGATGACTGGGTGTTGTTATGTCGTCTTCATCATCATCATTCATCCCCATTTCGGTAGGAGGAAGGCAACGGCAAACCACCTCCACTAGGACCCTGCCTAGTACGGCGGAGCGGGTCTCCCTTCTCCTCTGTCAAGACGCATAGGACTTCATTTCCATTTCCATATACAGGGTGGTTCATTGATCGTGACCGGGCCAAATATCTCACGAAATAAGCGTCAAACGAAAAAACTGCAAAGGACGAAACTTGTATAGCTTGAAGGGAGAAACCAGATGGCGCTATGGTTGGCCCGTTAGATGGCGCTGCCATAGATAAACGGATTTCAACTGCGTTTTTTTTTTAAATAGGAACCTCCATTTTATTACATATTCGTGTAGTACGTAAAGAAATATGAATGTTTTAGTTGGACCATTTTTTTCGCTTTGTGATAGTGGCGCTGTAATAGTCACAAACATATGGCTCAGAATTTTAGACTAACAGTTGGTAACAGGTAGGTTTCTCAAATTAAAATACAGAACGTAGGTACGTTTGAACATTTTATTTCGGTTGTTCTAATGTGATACATGTACCTTTGTGAACTTATTATTTCTGAGAAAGCATGCTGTTACAGCGTGATTACCTGTAAATAAATACCACATTAATGCAATAAATGCTCAAAATTATGTCCGTCAACCTCAGTGCATTTCGCAATACGTGTAACGACATTCCTCTCAACAGCGAGTAGTTCGCCCTCCGTAATGTTCGCACATGCATTGACAATGCGCTGACACATGTTGTCAGGCATTATCGGTGGATTACGATAGCAAATATCCTTCAGCTTTCCCCACAGAAAGAAATCCGGAGACATCAGATCCGGTCAACGTGCGGGCCATGGTATGGTGCTTCGACGACCAATCCACCCGTCATGAAATATGCTATTCATTACCGCTTCATCCGCACGCGAGCTATGTGCCGGACATCCATCATGTTGGAAGTACATCGCCATTCTGTCATGCAGTGAAACATCTTGTAGTAAGATCGGTAGAACATTACGTAGGAAATCAGCATACATTGCACCATTTAGATTGCCATAAATAAAATGGGGGCCAATTACCCTTCCTCCCATAATGCCGCACCATACATTAACCCACCAAGGCCGCTGATGTTCCACTTGTCGCAGCCATCGTGGATTTTCCGTTGCCCAATAGTGCATATTATGCCGGTTTACGTTAACGCTGTTAGTGAATGACGCTTCGTCGCTAAATAGAACGCCTGCAAAAAATCTGTCATCGTCCCGTAATTTCTCTTGTGCCCAGTGTCAGAACTGTACACGTCGCCATGCAATTCCTGGTGCATAGAAATATGGTACGGGTACAATCGATGTTGATGTAGCATTCTCAACACCGACGTTTTTGAAGTTCCCGATTCTCGCGCAATTTGTCTGCTACTGATGTGCGGATTAGCCGCGACAGCAGCTCAAACACCTACTTGGGCGTCATCATTTGTTGCAGGTCGTGGTTGACGTTTCACATGTGGCTGAACACTTCCTGTTTCCTTAAATAACGTAACTATCCGGCGAACGGTCCGGACACTTGGATGATCTCGTCCAGGATACCGAGCAACATACATAGCACACGCTCGTTGGGCATTTTGATCACAATCGCCATACATCAACACGATATCGACCTTTTCCGCAAATGGTAAACGGTCCATTTTAACACAGGTAATGTATCACGGATCAAATACCGTCCTCTCTGGCGGAATGTTACGTGATACCACGTACATATACGTTTGTGGGTATTACAGCGCCATCTACCAAAAAGAGAAAAAAGGGGTCCAACTAAAACATTCATATTTCTTTACGTACTACACGAATATGTAATAAAAAATGGGGGTTCCTATTTTTAAAAACACAGTCGATATCCGTTTGACCTATAGCAGCGCCATCTAGCGGATTAACCATCGCGCCATCTGATTTCCCCCTTCAAGCTAGACAAGTTTTGTTCTTTGTAGTTTTTTCGTTTGACGCTTATTTCGTGAGATATTTGGCCCGGTCACTATCATTAGACCACCCTGTATATATTTATCGGAAGTGAACGCTAATTACTTCAGTGTAATTCCGGATCCTGAAATGCTGCCACGCGGTTATCACATAGCTGTAAAATTGTGCTCTTTTTTGTTTATTCGGCGCAAAAGCATCGCCGCATGTCATACAGATAACATATGCATTTAGGGTGTTACAAAACGATACTGACAAACCTCGAGGGGCGTAGAGGGTGTCTTGCGGAAAAAATTGAGGATGGGAAAGGATATACACGTGTCCGGAAACATCGTCCAACGCTGCTACAGTGCTTAGACGCTATAGGCGCCGGCGCCTGCCCGTTAGGCCACCCCTTCACGTGCAAACGTATCGTTGTAGACTGACAGACAGTGGGCGGAATGTTTCGCAATGTTGTTCGTTATTCACTGATGGCAACTGATCGCCATCCGCCAGAAGAAAAGATGAAGCTAGCTGCTTCGTAGACAGGCCTTATCTCCCATGATTGCGATGTTCTGTTGTCTCAGCGATTGACGGTTTCGGACACTGGTTTCCATCCGCAGTTTGTCTCAAAGAACCCTCTAAAATCTCCAATGTTTTACGGTATACAGTGAAAAAATAAACTGCAGATGAAAACCCATGTCCGAAACCGTCTTCCGTTGAAGCAACAGAGCATCGCGTTCTTAGAAGACAAGGGCTATCTTTGGAGCAGCTTGCTACATTTTCGCACGACCGCTGTGATCGAGTGGTTCTAGGAGCTTCAGTCCGGAACCACGCGGCTGCTTCGAATCCTGCCTCGGGCATGGATGTGTGTGATGTCCTTAGGTTTGGTTAGGTTGACGTAGTTCTAAGTCTAGGGGATTGATGACCTCAGATGTTAAGTCCCATAGTGCTTAGAGCCATCTGAACCATTTGCTATATCTTCTGCAGTGGGTTGGGGATTTTCACTGCTCGGGGGCTGGGTGTTTGTGTTGTCCTCATCATTTCATCATCATCATCATCATCATCATCATTCGTGACAGTGGCTAGATTGGATTGGGTAAAAAAACAAGACTGTAAAAATTTGGGACCTTGTACGGGCGCTGACGACCGCGCAGTTGAGCGCCCCACAAACCAAACATCATCATCATCGTCATCTTCTCCAGTGATGATGGTGACATTCAGTCGCGATCGCTGAATAAAAAACACTGCGAGACGTTTCGCCTACAATCCTTCAACGTACAAAGTAACGTTTGCTGCCGAAGGGATGACCTATTGCCAGGCGCCGGCGCCTGTAACGTCGATGCTGTGTAGCGTCGTTGGATGACATGTCGGACATGTGTTCCTATCCTCAATTTGTTCCTCAAGAAACGCTCTACAACCCCTCGACGTTACTCAGTCTTGTTTTGTAACACTGTATACAAAAAAATATGCGATAATTATACGCATTCGAAGATGGTCTACAAGTAACATCGTTACAATAGGAAGGGAATAAATACATTGCTAAAAGTATGTCACATGTGGTGCTGCCATCATTGTGTGCTATACCACTGGTGCGAGCAGTGCACAACCGAATGACCCCTAGTTTGTCGAGGTATGCAAACAGTTTTGTTTTGTCGACTGTACCTTGACATCCGACCAGTCCTTTCGACATAATGCATCCGCTCATATGGTGCCCCACATCACTGGTACATGGATGAGCGGAACACTTCCCGCACACAGTAACAGTTTCCACATACGCATCTGCCTACATAAGGACTTACAAGGGCTAACCTCAGTTAGCAGGCTTCTATCAGGAGACTCAATGAAATGTTAGTCTTAGCATGCTTTGTTGGTTGGTTGGTTGTTTGGGGAAGGAGACCAGACAGCGAGGTCATCGGTCTCATCAGAGTAGGGAAGGACGGGGAAGGAAGTCGGCCGTGCCCTTTCAAAGGAACCATCCCGGCATTTGCCTGGAGTGATTTAGGGAAACCACGGAAAACCTAAATCAGGATGGCCGGACGCGGGATTGAACCGTCGTCCTCCCGAACGCGAGTCCAGTGTCTAACCACTAGCATGCTTTGTCGCAGCCACTTGTCAAGAAACAGTTATGGTATCACTTAAAAATTTTATTTAGTGTAGTTTGACAGCTTTTAGTTTTAATGAAATGGAACTACATAGCTTCAGAGACCTTTTCAAGTCTCAAAGAGCTATGATGTTCATATACAGACTGAAGCGACGAATGAAAATTTGTACCAAAGCCTGGATTCAAACCAAGTTACCCTGTTCACTAATCAGATGCGTTAACCACTACGCCACTCTGACACAGAGGCTTTGCACAACTACACGGACTTCTCTAGCATGGATTTTTCCTCAGTCCAATTTCTCATTCATGCCTCAGTCCACTTGGTATTCCCCTTAAACTCTACTAGCTTTGCAGACGCTCTCCGTGGAACAGCACCTCAGCATCGAACAAAACGGGGTATCCTGCCTGAAACCTAGACATAGGTGTTTTAATAAAATGGATCTATATGGTTCCACAAAGCTTTCCAAAGCCTGGTTTCATTCCCGGCCTTGGCACAAATTTTATTTTCATTCGTCACTTCATTATTTTGTTGATGTAATATCATCATATGTCTATACTTTCTTATTTTTATAGAGCTGTTGATAATTTCTGGTTTTTCTGTCTAAATAGGTATAGCCCACAAACAAATTACTTGAGCATTGAAACAAATTTCATAGTAAAAACTAATACGCGTTGTGAACTGTACCAGTTTGTTCATATTATAGACGATAAAAATTTAGTATGACAGGAGGAGGTTTCTACTTAGTGTGATCCATGTTCAACAGGGCTTACTTCGCTAACTTCGTGAAATTAGTGCCGGATTGATTGCGTGACGTAGCACACACTACTGATGCCTCGATCTATATGCAGTAAAAGAGATACTACCTGCTTCAAAATGGTTCAAATGGCTCTGAGCACTATGGGACTTAACATCTGTGGTCATTAGTCCCCTAGAACTTAGAACTACTTAAACCTAACTAACCTAAAGACATCACACACATCCATGCCCGAGGCAGGATTCGAACCTGCGACCGGAGCGGTCACGCGGTTCCAGACTGAAGCGCCTAGACCGCTACCTGCTTCGAGTAGGCACATTTGTATCCTATGTCGCAAGGTAGAATCCTAGAACGTTTCAAAACGGGGAATGACACAGACTGGAGTCCGCTGCAGACCTTTCCAGCATAGAAAAAACTTAATTGGTCTCTGGGAATCGAACAAGGGACGTCCGCGTCGGTAGCCAACAATTCTAACAACTAGTCGAAGGGGGCCGTCTAACAGCATCCACGCCTCAGACCCATGGGAAGGTGTTTGTTTATGCATTTATTTCACCCAGCAAGATTAAAGCCTTCTCCTAAATCTTATAATAAAAATTAAAATGATAATAATAACAATAATAATAATAGCTGATGTCTTTCCTAAGAGCCGTCAGGCGCATCTTCTCTGGTGTCTCGGCAGATATTTGTAATTTCATTTTCGCATTGCAGTGCTGGAGTCAGTGCAAACTATTATTGGTTGGCCCGTCTTTCTTGCGACGTCCAGTGTCCTGGACTGTTTAGGGGAGGAGACCAGACAGCGAGGTCATCGGTCTCATCGGATTAGGGAAGGACGGGGATGGAAGTCGGCCTTGCCCTTTCAAAGGAACCATCCCGACATTTGCTTGGAGCGATTTAGAGAAATCACGGAAAACCTAAATCAGGATGGCCAGACGCGGGATTGGACCGTCGTCCTTCCGAATGCGAGTCCACTGTGCGTCCAGTGTCAACAGGAAGCGTCGGTTACAAACATAACTATTTTTACATCAGAATTACACGTGTCCATTCTACAAAGCGCTCATAAATTAGTCTAGGTCGATATTCGTTTTATCGATATGTATTAACAGTGACAGTAAAACACGAATAATAAATAGCAATCCAGCAGCGACTCAGCAGCAGTCAGCCTGGACTAAGGCACACTGACTAGCAGTTAACTCAAACTTGCAAATTTATCTATCACTTGTTTCGTAAACACATGACCATAAAATCTCAAATTGTCTCTACAGTATAAGCCTTCATAATTCCGTGTCTCGATATTTTTCAACATATGAAGTACCTCATATGAATATGATAATTAAAATTGTACATTTGTTGTACATACCTGTGAAAAGTAACTGGTCTTCCTTTCACATATTTCTATTTACATCCGTAGCAACGAAAATACTGCACCAGAGCTGTTACTAAAGCTCAAACGTGCAAAAACGAAAACAAAATAGGACGAATACATGTAATGTGCAAGTTTCGCTAATATCGCAAGTTGTAGACAAGCAGTGACGTCACAAAATCATGTGACTAGCCCGGTCTGATGTTGAGAACATGTGCAGTAGACTAAGCTCACTCCATAGATATACGTACTCTATGCTTTAACGCACCTTCATCACAGTCTCAATTTTTAAGGATACGTATATAGTCGCCACATGTCGGAACTTCATGAAACTATAGTGGCTGAAGCGGGAACATTCTACGATGTCCCACAAAAGAATTCGCATTTTTTTTCAACAAAATGTGGCCGAGAAAAAAGTGTTGAATTAATTATTGGATGTCCTCAAATGATATTTACATTGCCGTGCAGCAGAATGAGACGTTCTCAAGACGGCTATTGTATAACCGAAAACGGCAACTATGTTGGAAAAATTTTTGCAATCAAGACACTCAAATAAGAAATTAACTAGGCACTGGTTTTTGTGCGAAGACCTTCTTGTGATTAGGTGAATTCCACGTTAACGAGTGCAGTCACGATAGCATCTTCTTAACCTGGACTACTGTTAGAGCAACTACATCCTAAAAGGTCGATAACTGACATGTAAAAAAGGCTATAATGACAATACATAAGAGGAATGGGCGATATGGAGGCGGTCAGATCTTCATAGGATTATCAAAGTGCGCGAACGAATATGCGATTGCTTTGTGCAGTGAAGTAGACCGCCGAGATCACAACCTATTCCTTTCTGAGAAAATATTTTCTTCTTCCTCTACTGACGAGAAATTAACATATTCCGTAGCACTGCGTCTTTTGCATTACTTACTATTATTAGTCCTTAAAAGTGTATCTGGACAGTGTTGTTTACAGTGGCTTTTAACCTCTTGTCTCTCCAGTTACCTATTTTCCCAGTTTTTGGAGGCCGCGTTGATCGATATACTTGAGTTGTATCTCCTGATAAGGAGAGGGTTCTTTGCACGTGGAGCATAGAAAAACTGTAGCACAGTTATAGATAATATTTTAAATGATTGCTCGCTAATTAAGGGGCTGACTGAAGAAATACTAGTAATGGCTTTTTACTTCATGTCGAATAAACAGTGACACAAATTACGGCACAGTCATGCCGAAAGTAGCAAACAAAAGAATGAAGAGATATGGATTCACTTGCAATCTAGAGATATCAAACCAAACTTGAAAGGAACACTACAGAAAATTTGAATGGTAAATATAATACATGTATGCATACGTACATCACTTTCTTTGATAACTGTTTCCCATTGAAGTACTGCAAGTAGAAATTTAGTACTAGTAAGACTATTCCATTGATTATATCAGAATACTATGCAGAAGGAAACGGGTGCCTGTATGCTCACTAACCTTAATTGCCTCGAAAGTCGTTTCCATTTCCGTCCAGAAGTTTAACCGATAGGCGCTTGAAAAATTTTTAAATAATCAAGCGGGCATTGTTCAAGCTCATTTTCAACTATAGTACAGTGTCACATTACATTTTCATGATGATCCGATTGCAGATAAGAATCTCCATAAAATAGGTCGACAACCCAAAAAGACCTCAATAAGCGTAATTTGGTACTTCCAAGTACGTCGAACGTTTGAAGGATGGTTTTCCAAGAAAATAGTGTCCCATGTAAATATAGGGTGTATCAAATAGGTTCATCCGATTTTTAAAAAAAATCGTAACTATTACGTTATTTCGGATATGTGTGTGAATAACGTACTGTCGGAAAGAACAAACTCTCAAGTTTCACATGGTTCCCGCTAGGTAGTGCGCCCACTTCAGATCTAGTGAAAATGATATCGGGACAACAAAAAGCGTTTTGTGCTCTACGTTTTGTGCAGTGCGGGTCAGTAATAACTGTTCGGCCTGCCGGCCGTTGTGGCCGAGCGGTTCTAGGCGCTTCAGTCTGGAACCGCGTGACCGCTACGGTCGCAGGTTCGAATCCTGCCTCGGCATGGATTTATGTGATGTCCTTAGGTTAGGTAGGTTTAAGTAGTTATAAGTTCTAGGGGACTGATGACCTCAGATGTTAAGTCCCATAGTACTCAGAGCCATTTGAACCATTTGTTCGGCCTGACTTTTGTACTAGGTATGGTGTGGATCCTCCTACCGCACAGGCCGGCCGGTGTGGCCGTGCGGTTAAAGGCGCTTCAGTCTGGAACCGCGTTACCGCTCCGGTCGCAGGTTCGAATCCTGCATCGGGCATGGATGTGTGTGATGTCCTTAGGTTAGTTAGGTTTAAGTAGTTCTAAGTTCTAGGGGACTCATGATCACAGATGTTAAGTCCCATAGTGCTCAGAGCCATCTGAACCATCATCCTACCGCACAGTGCATTAGATGATGGCATTAAAAATTCCGAGAAACGGTTATATGTGTGAAGGCAAATCGCTGGCCGTCCCCGAGTGTCTGTCAAAGACGTCGAACGCATCCGCCGTAGTTTCACAAGGAGTCCGCAGAAATCCGTTCGCCGTGCAGCCCGACAGCTCAGCATGCGCCCGATGTCCGGCGGGCGTGTGTTGCGTCGACGTCTACACATGAAACCATACAAAATTCAGCTACTGCAAGTTCTTCGTGAAGGTGACAAACAACAACATGTGGAGTTCTGTAATATCGTTCTTGGCAAGACGGAGAATGACAATTTTCTTCCACGCTTAGTGTTTAGTGACGAAGCAACATTCCATTTAAATGGAAAGGTGAACCGTCATAATGTCAGAATATGGGTTACGGAACAACCAAGTGAAGTTGTACAACATGAGAGAGAGGGACTTTCCAAAACTTTGTGTGTTTTGTGCAATTTCACGGAAAAAGGCGTATGGTCCATTGTTCTTTGACGTGAACACTGTTAAAGGAAGCACATATCTCGATATGCTTGAGAACAATCGGAGACTGATTCGAACGACTTCGTTTACCAACAGAATGGGGCACCGGCACACTGCATCTGGAAGTGCTAGAATTTTTAAATCAAAGGATTTCAGAACAATGGATGGGTCGCACTGGAGCCAAATGATTGAGCCTTAGATTACTGGCCTCCAGGGTCACCGGACCTGATCTATGTGATTATTTCTTGTGGGGGTTTACCAACAACAATGAATGAACTGAGACTCACATAATAGGAGTTGTTGAGACTGTAAAAATGGCTCTGAGCACTATGGGACTTAACATCTGTGGTCATCAGTCCCCTAGAACTTAGAACCACTTAAACCTAACTAACCTAAGGACAGCACCCAACACCCAGTCATCACGAGGCGTGGAGACTGTAACTCAAGACATGCACGCTGCAGCATTGATATATGCCGTGCATCTCAAGGAGGCATACTGAACACCTATTAGAAGGTGTAAAAAATGTTTTTGAGTTTCCCGTTCATAAAAAACGAAATTCATTGTATATGTTTATTAGTTTTAGAAATATAGACATGCTAAGTTGTTTAATTCTTTTTGATACATCCTGTATATGACACAGACGAGTAAGTAACTAAACCAATTCGTAAATGACATGCGATTTACATGGTCCTGCTTAAACATCAAGTAGGCTTGAGAAGATCAGCACCCCATATATTAATGGTGCGCCAAGACACTGTGAAATGTATCCTTTCCGCGCTATTCGTTTCTATATAGATTAAAATACCAGTTACAAGGCGACCGCGCCTACTCGTCATCACCTGCTTCGACCATATTTATTGTATACGCAGGGCTTGGCCAGAAATGAAAGTGACAGAAGTGAGAGCTTCAGATGCCAACCGTTTCGAAAGAAAAAAGCATTTTTGTCACGGGTCAGGCAACGCATAAGCCATTTACGTTGGCGTAGATTCCAGGCAGAACGGTAATCTGAGGGTCGTAGAAATGAGTCACCATGCAGAGAATATTTTTTATTTTCTATTTTCAATGTTTAAGTTACGTACAATACAAATAAACCGAAATAATGCTCTGTATCTTGTATTTAGTAACGTTATCATAAATGGCAGGAAATGGAAAATCAAGGAAAAATTTGGATGGCAATTAAATTTCCAGATAGGCATTGTAAGGTGTACACCACAACCTCGTGTATAAAATTAGATTCTTTTATCATTTTACAGTTGGTGATTTACACGTGCTGGAGTGATATTCATCGTAATAACAGGGGAACTCGTTATTGGCGTGGAGCTGCTGAGGGCTGCTTGAAGGTCACAATAATCTAATGGAATACGAAATCCTGTATGCTATTATTACACTCTCTTCTTGGAAAATTATTTTCCGAGTTATCATGGACTCTGTATGTACAATCCTTTCTTGGTAGTTATTTACAATCCCAAATTACCTTTTGCCTTTCCTTTTCATGCCTTTTATGAAGATATTAATAAAAATAACATATTGAGCATTATTTCAGTTTATTTGCAGTGTAAATAACGTAGAAATTAAAAATTTTAAAAAAAGTCAGCAAACGGACTCGACCCCACGACCCTCGGATTTCCGTTCTCTATGCTCTCCGCTGCGCCTACCGCTGCCTCGGTACTACCGTAACATATATGGCTTGCGTCTCGTTCGACCTGCGCCAAAAATGCTGGTTTTTTTCTAAATACTTGGCCGTCAGGAGCTCCGACTTCAGTCACTTTCATTTCTGGTCAAGCCCTGCATATTCCATGAACTAGGACGACATGGGTGATGGCGAGTAGGCACGGTCACTCGCTAGTAAAACTACTTTATATAAAAGGAGAAAGAGATAGACAAATTC
Source organism: Schistocerca cancellata (assembly GCF_023864275.1). NCBI lineage: Eukaryota > Metazoa > Arthropoda > Insecta > Orthoptera > Acrididae > Schistocerca > Schistocerca cancellata. The sequence continues at coordinate 432,145,801 of NC_064628.1, forward strand.
ATACAATTTTTTTCTGCTAGCAGTGTTTCGTAGATTTATCGCAAAGGCAATTAATAAGCGAATAGTAAAATATTACAGTACATGTAATTTGTTTTAAGATTCACAATTTGGCTTCAGGCAAGTACCATAAGGGAAAATCGAGTTTATTATTTACTTTATGTGAGGCACTTGTAGAGTCAAATGATACGCCGAAGACAGTAACTATCTTCTTTGTTTAAGGAAGAAGCATTCGACTGTTTGGACTGTACTATACTTTTCAATAACTTGTGGAATCTCTCGGAATTGGGGAAGTCACTCAATAATTATAAACATCACTACCAATAAATAGGAAACAGACGGTAGACCTCCAGGGCAAGAAGTTATAAAATATATTTGAATCAGACTTGGGTGCTGCAAAAAAAAAAAAAAAAAAAAAAAAAAAAGAGAGGTTCCCCAGGGTTCCGTTCTAGGTCCACAATTTTCTTAATACGTATGAGTGCTCTATCACTAACATCGAAAAATGAACCACAAAATTTCCTTTTTTCCAAATGGAGTAAGTTATAACTAAGGAAAGTTGAATAACTTTCATCGAAGTATCACCTTCAGGATATTATGCAGAAACTAGGGGCTCTTATCGTGACATTAAGAATAGCTATCACTGTCGCAGTTATTAAACGCGAAAGCTTGTTGACTTTACTTACTTTGACTCTGTTACCTTCTATGGTAACTCTGCTGTATGTATTCAGAAAGATTATTCTTAGCCCACAAAAGACGACTCACTCAAACGATCTCCCGTTTAGAACACGAGATGTGTCAGTTTGAGAACTTCATGAAGGTCATTGTTCATCTGTATCGGAATTCCAACTCCGGCATACCTCAACGTATACTCCTTTAAGGCATTTTTCATTAATCATAGTCCGCAGCTCGTGGTCGTGCGGTAGCGTTCTCGCTTCCCACGCCCGGGTTCCCGGGTTCGATTCCCGGGGGGGTCAGGGATTTTCTCTGCCTCGTGATGACTGGGTGTTGTGTGATGTCCTTAGGTTAGTTAGGTTTAAGTAGTTCTAGGTTCTAGGGGACTGATGACCATAGATGTTAAGTCCCATAGTGCTCAGAGCCATTTGAGCCATTAATCATATGGACGCTTTCAAGAGAAAATGCAACATTCAGGCAGTGAACATTCGACAGTAAAATGATTTGTGCTTGTATTACACTTCTTTAACCATGGTCCGGAAAGTATTGTATTCTGCAGGTTCTAGTTTCTGTAGACTTTCAATATAACTGAGAAATCAGAGTTACTGCCCTCAGATTTTCAAACTTAGTTGAAAGGCTTCCTTGCTGTACTTCACTATCCTAGGATTTTTGTTTGAAAATTGTTATCAGCAGTCTGTAAATAATTTAATGACTTATTCTACGATCGAGTTGTTTGGCACAAGGTGTCACAGAAATTGGAAATTTGTGGTAAGGTCTTATGGTACCAAACTGCTGAGGTCATCGATCTCTAAGCCTATACACTATTTAATTTAACTTAAACTAACTTACGCTGTGGAGAACACACACACACACACACACACACACCCATGCCCGAGGGAGGACTCGAATCTCCGACGAGGGGAGCCGCACGGACCGCGACAATAAGCCTCAGACCGCGCGGCTACCCCACGCAGCAGGTGTCAGACACCTGAAAAAAAAACTATATAAAAATGTAGTAGTGCGCTCTCTCTAACGACTGTGGTGTATTTGGGAAATTAAACTGCTGTAGACTCTACGTGATTTCTCTGAGGACAAAATTTGTTTCCATTATCCCAATGTCCTATAATAAAGTTCTCGTGCTCCCTGCAATCATTAGTGACGTAGTCGTTCGGTCAACAGTGGAAGATGCTCTGTTCGTCCGATGTGGAAGGTCATATGTAACAACGATATTATAAATATTATGAATTCTGAAAGCTACATCACAGAGTGCTGCCCGTTCTGTTCTGTGAAACAGATGAACCTCGCATTTTCACCTTTTTAGACGGCACTATCGCCATTATACCAGTTCCAGCCGGAATGATGACAGCCTGAGCCTCGTGCCTCCACGACACTTGATTCTTGCCTGTGGCCCATCCCAGTCTGCAATTCTTAAAAGCCTGTTAAATCTGCAGCCCTGCCCTTCCACCGAAGAAGTGTATATGCGTCAGGGGTTCATTTCGTACCCTTCACACGTGTCTTTTTACGGGAGAGGGTTGGTCAGTGACCATAAAGTTCTAGCTTAGTGGTCGCCGGTCTTTTTTTCCAACGGGCCAGTTAACTCACAAAATTGTGAGCGTGGGCCATATCAACATACGCGCTCACTCTGGGAAAAAAAGACGAAAAGCTAAGATCAGCATTGCGAGATAATCATGGGTTAGTGGCATACAATGCGTAAAAAACAGGGAGAACCAACATCATTAATTATTAAAAATGTTATCAAAGACGCGACGTTAGCAAAAAGATAATTATTTCAGACGTAGGGTCCACATATCCGAATCTCACAAACTAAACAGCAAAAAACTTAAGTGAGATTTGTGAAGCTGACGTTTGGATTTCTAGATATCATCAGTGTTTGGTTTGGTATTGCTGCGTCCAATCAAGAGTACTAGTTTCAAATATACATAAGTCAATTTCATTCGATATGCTGACTTCAGATATTTCATTTTCTAAAACGTTTGCTCACACACTTAGATTGTTCGCAACACTGATTCCATAACAGCAGCAAATTTCTTCAGATTGGGAAACTTATCATAGCTAAACAGCTGTAAGATTCAACAAGTTTTTCTCACTCTGCTCCTCTTACAACAAGGTATTTTCTTCCAAATAACTTAGCTCTCGCTGTACTTGAACTGGCGTATTATCAAGGTTACAGTCGAACTTATTCTGGAACAGAAGAACGTCACTCTAAAGTCTGTCAAGATCTGAAAATCTCTCCAAAATTTTTTTTTCCTAAAATGAAAGTTGACACCTTCGGGGCTAATAGCACAAAACTCTTTGAAATAGTGAAAAGTTTTCTCCTCCATTTGTGTTTCAAAGAATGACAGCTTTCTCCGAAATCCTTTGATGATTTTATAAAGATCAAAAACGAGGTTATCCTTTCCCTAAAATTTCAAGTGCAGTTCATTCACGTAAGATGTGATGTCGATTAAAAATGACAGCTTGGACAGCCAGGCAAGATCTGGCAACTTTGGATGGGCTCTATCTTCTCAGTGAGAGAAACGGAGACTATAAAGACGAAATAGAACTTTACCGCAACTGCTCTATGATAATCCACTCACAGAATTCAGAATATATTTCTTCGCGAAAATCCTGGGACTGACGGTGATTGAGTGCTTGTCCCCGAATGAATTTCATACGGGATGACACGGGATAAATGCCCCGCACTATTTGTGGTAGTCATTCGGCAGTCTTGACGCAACATGATATGAGACCACGTCCGTAGATCCTTGTATACGAAGATATTTGAGTCCGTATGCTGGGACGCCGGCGGCGGTCGAAATTCAGAGATGGCAATCTTGTCTTGCTGCAGTAAGAACAAACGTTCTCGTGACGGGTGGCATGTTGTTGCTCGACAAATTCCGAAGAGTGCCTGAGTGGTTCCCCATACACGAATTCTGCTGCAGAAGCTCCGATGTCAGGCTTAACGGCTGCGTGTAGTGTTACCACCAGTAGAGGACGTACGTCTGGTGGACTACAGGTTTTATCAAGGAAATTCAAGTACCGTCGACTGACCGGATAAACTGACGTCGCGGGTCGGATGCAATCCACGAACCGTAGTTTGGAAACCCTGCTCTAGCAGAACAGTGTTTACTACTTCTAAGGAAAATTTTGTTGCAGAATGGCCAATGGCGATTTTCTGGCAATAACAGAAGTCGTTTAACATATTAACGACGCGGCCGACGTGGAAGCCGTGCTGGTTCTGCGTCGCTTAGACTGTGCCCATCAGTCGACCGCAAATAATCGAATTGTAGCCCATTTCCCTCGGCCTCGAGTAAGTGAACGGAAAAGCTCTAGACGAACTAGTGGTGGATAACGTAAGTTGCACGGCACATGCATCTGCAAACGAGGAAATGAACCATAACTCGAGAATCAGTTCAGGATGGCATACGCGACGGATTCGATCCAAGTACGGTTCGCATCTCAAACGTCAAGTTAGCCTACTCCGCATTAAACTATGAGCATTTCCATTGTAGCATGTGCATAAAAGAACGAAACTAGTAAAATGAAATTGGTCATCCGCTTAGCAATAACATCTAAAAAAACCGCATTCTCCATAACAGAAAATACACGTGCACATACAAAGAATAAAATAATTAAAACTGTTTAAAAAATAATTTTCAGAAATAATTTCGTGCACAGTTTTTCTTTACTACTACAAGTACTTATGCACCATATTTTTTTCAACGAAATCTTTCCATTTTAAGAATTAAATGAGAAGCGTCATAATCAGGGAGTGAGTAAAGACGTACTTTAAGAGTAATTATGCGTTTTCACAACATAAAATAAAAAATGTAGAGTAAACATTAGAAAATTTCGAAACAAACCAGAATCTGAAGAGAGTCTTGGCGCAACTAGTTAATCTGAATAATACCTCAAAAACCGATGTATAAATGTCCTGAAAGCATTAGAAGTATCTTTATGCAGTAGGGATGACATCTTCTTACAGGTCTTAATTTATCTACAGTCGATTTCGGTGTAAACACATCTTTTGCCATCACTGCAAAAAATTCAGTATCAAACTAGTTACTTTTAAAATGGGGATCATACATTAACTTCATTAAATTAAAACAGTTCCAGTTTTTATTTGTTCATATGTGGGGCAAAGTGTTATACCTTCCCAACAGACAAGAATTATGGACAGTGTCTGTACTGCATCATATGTATAGTTATTACACTAAAAACAGACAGCCTAAGACACAGATGTTTTAAAAGGTAAGAACCGTGAAGGCACACAAAATGGTTTAATGAGCTATAATGGGTATAGAACTATATTGGGCTACATCAGCCTTAGGAGGAGCGTTGTAGTCCTCTTGCGTCACTGATACAAAACAGTTTAGATGGAGTGACGCATAACGTGTCACTTACACGAGGCGGCATCTGAATTGCTTTAATTTATTGGAGTTAACGCATAATTAGTTTAAAAGCAGCTGTAGATAGTTTGATACTGCATTCTGTACAATTATGAAAAATATATGTTTATCGTATTCAGGATCCTGAAAATGGTGTAATGTAACACCAAAATCGACAGCAGATAAAATGAAACCTATAAATACAGCTGAAAGTGTCGTCTTTACAATACAAAGCTACGACAATGGTTGTCATCCCACGATCTTTCGAAGATGGCTGTGCAGAGATGAGGAGCCTCTCTCTGTGTCTAGTTAAAGAACAAAAAACAAATTCTAACAATAAAAAAAACTGCTGCGCCGTTATTGTCACGTTCTTGATTCCCTTTCGACTTTTTCTTCGTATCGGCGATTTTGAAGACTGAAGGCCAATTTTATTCGCTTGTATGACGTACCTGTTTCGCCTCAGACTTGTCCACGACAAGAATTTTCCGAGTCCATCATTCTGGTAGAAACAGATAGATATTTCGTATGAGCTTGTCCACGAACCATTAAGACACAACTTGTTCACTGGACGCACACTGACTCAGACAGGGCAACGATAGTGAAGGAAAGGGCGATTTGTGTCTCGAATGAAACATTTCGACATTCTCTTTAATGGATTTCGAGGAATCACGGAAAATGGAAAAATGATTAGCGAGGGAGGGATTTGAACCTAGTGGATCCAGTCCGTAGACAATTGCGTCGCCTCAGTGACAAACTGCTGTTTTCTGAGTCTACATTATTCTATCTGATCAAATGTATCCGTACACCTGTTAGGGGACGTTATTACGGTATGTGTCCCGCCTAATCATCGTCTCGAACTGATCCTCTACCGTACGCACTACACAGTGTTGTAAAATGTAGTCACATTATTCCATCATTCCGCAGTTAGTGTTTTTCTTAAGTGCAATAAGGGGTGCACAGCCATACCTTGAAAAACACCTCGTACTACATCACATGCTCCATACTTCACTGATGGCACTACACGCGATGGGATGTAGCGTTCACTTGGCATTCGCCAAACCCAAATCCTTCCAACGGATTGTCGCGGTGTATGGCGTGATTCGTCACTCCATACCGCTTGTTTCCGGTCATCCATTGTCCGTTGGTGTCGCTCGTTAAGTCACCTGAAGCTCCGCTTAGCACTGACAAGAGAAAGATGGCTCATTAGGAGCTGCTCGATCATTGAACCCCATTCTCTTCGACTCTCTATGCACAATCATTATGCTAACTGGACTACTGGTTGCACTTAGTGACATCCGTGAGGCTTCGCATAGCGATGTATTGATTACTACAGATCACGATGACTCTTTCTTACCGGAAGGTGACTATCAAGTTCACGTTCGACGCGCAATACACAAGACCAAAAGCACACGAAATCGAACGTTTCATGCGCGAAGTGGTAAAACTAGATCCCCGGGAGCTGATGGGAATCCACCTATCAATAGTGGCCAGCGTCGTATACGTAAAACCCACAGACGAGGCAGCGTGCGACAGACTTATCCGTCGATCCACCGAAAGTTACCGTTTTGCGAACGCCGACGAGAACGTGGGTGTGGTATCTGCTGATCATGCCGGTCTCTGAGTGAGAACGGTACGCGTATTCGAACTTCCGTTCGAAGTTCCTGCGGACGTGGTTATCGCAGCTCTTCGCCCTTACGGCACGGTCCTTAATCATGCTGCGGAGAAATGGACCAGCTTCGAGATGTATCCCGTACTCAACTGAGTGCGCCAAAAAAGAATTGAAGTATGTGACAGTAGGTGGCTGCCGGGCCATCGTTATATACGATGGTCGACCGAAAATCTGTTCTGGCTGCGGGTCCGAACTGACTGTCTTCAGCAACTTCTAGTACATCTACCTCGGGACACCCTTCAACCGACACAGCAGATGACGTCGCTGCCTGTTACGTACGTGGAAGCGCTACGGAACGACGAGGGCGACGCATATGACAAGCCGTTGTCCGTGGAATCTCTGAGTATCGTCCCCGTTCCCACGTCACTGACGTCGCAAATGGCTTTGTCACACCAACAGCCAGACGCTCCATAACAGCTGCGCAGCCATAGTCCTACCACGCTCCAGTCGAACCCATCATCAGATATGGAAGCGGATCCGAAAGAGGATCGCACTGAACAGCATCCCTCAGCAGACGTGGAAGCTCCACCACGAAAACAGCGGTCGAAGAAACGCAAAAAGAGACGGCTGTCCACAGAAGACGAGCAAAACAACCGAGGCGACGACCAAGACAATGGGAACGATCAAGATTTGTTTCCACTGCCAGGCCAGGACGACATCACATCCACAGCGTCAATGCTACAAATCGTGGAGAAGCCGCCACATCAACGAGACACGATGGATGCAGATACGCTACAGGATGAGGTTCCACCTGCAGGTGAAAGCCCGTCAAGAGCGAGAGTCCTCACCGATGCATTAGTAGATTGGGTGCAAGAAATGGAAGCAACTGATGAGATGCAGGAGGACGACTTTCAACCGTTTTTCTCCCACCGACAACGAGTCGGGAGAGAACCTTGTCCATGGCGGCCAGTGAGGCCGTGTCGTGTGGTCCCGGTCCAGGAAGAACGCCCCGTCGACGGCCGATCAGTAGATGCGTGAACTCCCAGCAGTGCACAACCGATAAGATGTCACACGTCTACCGTATTGGCACAGTTAACATCAATGGTATTATCATCTCAGTAAAGATACAAATGCTGCAAGATATGCTGCGGGCAGCGGACGTCGACATAGTTTTTCTGCAGGAGGTACGAAACGATGTCCCAGTTGAGTTTTACGGTTATGACGTCTATCGTTTAACAGGTTATGACGGTAGCGGTGGCACAGTCAAACTGTTACGAGAAGGAATAGTGGCGGAAGATGTGGAATACTTACCACCGATCCGTGGTGTTGCCCTGACTGTAGCGGATGTACGTTTGGTGAATGTTTACGCACGGTCTGGTTCGACCAAGAGACACAATCTTTTACACAGAGGAAGTCAGGATAATTAATCTTCGTTGACCCATTATGGATGGTGGGACGACGGCTGGCATGAACTTCTTGATGCAATAATTTACCAACAGCCGTATGATCTGTAGAAGTTCTATGTGGTACCAGTTTCGGCATTACATTGATGCCATCTTCAGGCCCCACTCGTCATAGTCGTAAAATCGCTATACACGGAAGGAGCCACATAACTGGATCTGTGAATCAATCGTCCTGCAACAGCTCTTGGTGGCCAGGCGACACAGGAGAATTAAGTTGTCGGCGGCGACTTCAACTGCGTTCTGCAGCTCGAGGACCAACCACCACACTTCTTTCCTTGCCCGGCATTACAGACGCTGGTCCGGGATCTTGCACTGATTGACACGTGGGAAATGCTGCACGGCGACAGCTGCGGATATACCTACTTTACAAGTCACTCAGCTAGCCGAATCGACAGGGTGTACGTGTCACGTGGACTACGATTGACGCCGAGGTGTGGCCTGCGGTCTTTACAGACCACCAGGCTCTGCCACGACAGAAGACATGGCGCAGTAGGGGCCCATGGAAGCTCAACGTTACCCTCCTGCAAGGTCAAAACTGTTTACGGGAGGTTGAAGTCACATGGCGACAATGCCAACGGCGTCAACGTTCGTACGATTCAACGCTTAAATGGTGGCTCTGCTGCGTCAAACCGGCTTTACGCAGAACGTTCACGCGATATGGCCAAGATAAGTCACATTGCCAACGGGCGACTTCCGGATTTTATTTCATAGCCCTACGCGAGTTGGTGAAACAACCACCGTCTGCCGTTCGTCAGCAGGCTATCCAACGTATCAAAGCACAACTGTTGCGTCTAAGGCAGTGAAGATGGAAGGAGTTAAAATTCGTGCGAGGATGCTCGACCGATTACGCAACGAAACGGCCGTCATTCCACTACATACTGAGAGAATGAAGGCAGCGCCGACGTACACTTGTATGGGATGTCGAAATGGCCGATGGATCGCGGGCCACTTTACAGAAGGATATTGCACGTGCTCTTGCTCACCACTACTGCAGTTTCTACGCGGAGGACCAGCTGGACAGAGCAAGACTGACAGACGTGCTTCGCGAAATGCCAGCGGACGGGCACTGAAGTGGGCGGCCTTATGGCTGAAATCACAGTAGATGATCTGGACGCTGCCCTAAAGTGTGGTGCGTTAAACAAATCCCCTGGACCGGATGAGCTCCCTCTTGAAATCTACCGCACGTTTGCTCCTCTGATGGGACCGACGTGGGTACAGATGTATAGTGAACTCTTAACACCTACCATACGTGTCCCTACCGAGTTCACAGAGGATATCATGATACCGGTTCCAAAACCAAGTGGTCGTCATAGACCACAAGACCACCGGCCTTTGACATTATTGAATGGAGACTACAAAATCTTCGCACGTATCCTCCGCGCTCGCCTTCAAGCGGCAATAAAGGACATTTATATCAAACGTGTCTAGGTGGGAAGATCAATATACACACAGCGCTAGGGGGCATACAGGGATGTCATAGCATTGATGTCGGCATGTCGATTACGAAGAGCCCTCGTGGCAGTGAATTTCAATCATGCTTTCGACGGAGTGGACCATGTGTTCCTCCGAGGGTTCATGGAACGGATGGGAATCCCCCTCCAGTTTGTGGTCACGATCTTGAGGTTGATTAATGGCGCGAACTCGAGAGTCTTGGTGAATGGTGTTAGATCCGAACCTTTCACCATCCAGCACTCAGTGAGGCAAGGTTGCCCCCTTTCGGCCATCTTATTTGCAGTCGCTCTTGAACCTGCACTACACGGCCTCCGACGACGACTTGGAGGTGTCCAACTACAGTAGTATGGAGCGGTAGCGGGTAGTGTCATCAACCTACGAAAGACCCGATGTATGGAAGTGGGCAGAGGGATGCCACCAGGGACAGCAATGCCCAAGGTCCTGTAGCAAATAAAAAAAATTAAAATAATAATAATATAATAATAATAGTAATAATAGTAATAATTTGTAATAATAATAATAATAATAATACTTGTTTGTTTGGTTGAGTAAGTAATTGAGAGATTAAAATTTACGCCGTGAATTTATCGAACTTCGAACGTCCGAAGATGTACGGAACGTAGCCAGGGCTCATTATATATTTTCTGTAGACAGTCTAATATCTGACCTGAGCTTCAATCATGAAAATGGAGAGACTAAAATTACTAAAACAGAGAAAAGCATACGATTAAATAAAACATATATTCATTTTAACATATACATTACGATATGAATGACACTTACGTAAAATTATAAGTAAATGATTGCAGACCATTTACAAATGAGAGCGACTTATTAATTTTGCGCCTCTTTTCTGCAAATAAAAATATTATGTCCTTCTAGGACAACGAATGACATAAGAGTGTGCTGATGCCTGCTGGCTGTGACAAGAGAGCGGTGTTAATTGCTTTATTTTGCATTCTCTTGTCTTAAAAAATCGATACATATAATCTAAGTTAACTAAATTAAATATCGTCTGTGCCCGAGTGCAAATGGTTCCTTAAAGTCCCCACACTCAAGTGTTTGGGAGTGGTATTCCATGGAAACATACGACGTCGGATAATTTTCGACGGCTACTGCGACAGATTCGCGCATTGGTACGTCAACATGCACTGCGCGCGATAGATATGTTCCACGCGCACATTATGTCAACGTCTACTTGGCGCCGAAAATAAGTCACTTGGCACACAACTGTCGTTGCCCACCACGATCGCGTCAAGACTATAGTCGGCCTTCGGACATTTCGTAAGTGCTGACCTCCTCTCCAAATCCGCTACGATACCTTGACGCTAGCACCTAGAGGAGGAGGCATCGGACTCGTAACGTGAAGAACGGGAAGCGTGCGCTATTTCTTAGTACGATGCACCGCTATTAAAAAACCGACCGTCACCTTAAGGGGCGCTGTGATCAACGAAGTGGCTCCCCATTCACTCTGTCCGCCAGTCATTGTAGGCCATATCACAGCACCGCTCACACACCTGCAGGACTTCTTCGTCGATTACAGTTACGTTCAGGACAGTTTGCCGGAGACCAGGCTGCCCACAACGAAAGACAAATATCGAAGCTTCCTTCAGCAACAGTCTCGCAATGTGGCCGAACAGAAGTACCCAGCGATACAGTGGCAGGAAATGCGGAGAGCGGTCCATCTTCCCTCTCTCCCTACAAAGGTACGCGTACTGTAGTATGTAGTGATGAACAGCAAATTCCCGATCCGTCAACGACTGCACTCTATTCATCTGGTCGACACGCCGATATTCCCCCACTGCGCGATCGTCGAGTCCGACAAGCACCGTTTGGTTTGTTGCACGGCAATCGACTGTTGGTTTCTAACTAGGAAAATGCTCTCTCTTTTACTGCGTACGGCGCACAAGGCGATCAAAGCTGACGACCTACTGTTCCCGGACAAAGTATACTTTCCCACCGCCAGGACAAACGCCGTAAACTGGATAAAGTGGATGGTGACGTACACTACTGGCCATTAAAATTGCTACACCACAAAGATGATGTGCTACAGACGCGAAAATTAATCGACAGGAAGAAGATGCTGTGATATGCAAATGATTAGCTTTTCAGAGTATTCACACAAGGTTCGCGCCGGTGGCGACACCTACAACGTGCTGACGTGAGGAAAGTTTTCAACCGATTTCTCATAAACAAACAGTAGTTGACCGGCGTTGCCTGGTGAAACGTTGTTGTGATGCCTCGTGTAAGGAGGAGAAATGCATACCATCACGTTTCCGACTTTGATAAAGATCGGATTGTAGCCCATCGCGACTGCGGTTTATCGTATCGCAGCATTGCTGCTCGCGTTGGCCGAGATCCAATGACTGTTAGCAGAATATGGAATCGGTGGGTTCAGGAGAGTAATACGGAACGCCGTGATGAATTCCAACGGCCTCGTATCACTAGCAGTCGAGATGACAGGCATCTTATCGGCATGGTTGTAACGGATCGTGCAGCCACGTCTCGATCCCTGAATCAACAGATGGGGACGTTTGCAAGACAACAACCATCTGCACGAACAGTTAGACGACGTTTGCAGCAGCATGCACTATCAGCTCGGAGACCATGGCTGCGGTTACCCTTGACGCTGCATCACAGACAGGAGTGCCTGCGATGGTCTACTCAACCACGAACCTGGGTGCACGAATGGCGAAACGTCATTTTTTCAGATGAATCCAGGTTCTGTTTACAGCACCATGATGGTCGCATCCGAGTTTGGCGACATCGCGGTGAACGCACATTGGAAGCGTGTATTCGTCATCGCCATACTGGCGTATCACCCGGAGTGATGGTATGGGGTGCTATTGGTTACACGTCTCGGTCACCTCTTGTTCGTATTGACGGCACTTTGAACAGCGGACGTTACATTTCAGATGTGTTAAGACCCGAGGATCTACCCTTCATTCGATCCCTGCGAAACCCTACATTTCAGCAAGATAATGCACGATCGCATATTGCAGGTCCTGTACGGGCCTTTCTGGATACAGAAAATATTCGACTGCTGCCCTGGCCAGCACATTCTCCAGATCTCTCACCAATTGAAAACGTCTGATCAATGGTGGCCGAACAACTGGCTCGTCACAATACGCCAGTCACTACTCTTGATGAACTGTGGTATCTTGTTGAAGCTGCATGGGCAGCTGTACCTGTTCACGCCATCCAAGCTCTGTTGGACTCAATGCCCAGGCGTATCAAGGTCGTTATTACGGCCAGAGGTGGTTGTTCTGGGTACTGATTTCTCAGGATCTATGCACCCAATTTGCGTGAAAATGTAATCACATGTCAGTTCTAGTATAATATATTTTGTCCAATGAATACCCGTTTATCATCTGCATTTCTTCTTGGTGTAGCAGTTTTAATGGCCAGTCGTGTATTATTTGTGTCGCACCGATGACAAGAACGTCATAGACTTCTGGTACGTACTGCAAGAGCAACATGATATCTTGCGGCGACACGTGAAATATAGAACATATTTTTCCAGTTACTTGGGTTCGTTATTCAAGGACCCTCCGGCTACTTGGGGTGTTCCGGGTATGAGAAGTGTAGTGAGGAGATAGCTCAACGTCCAGGAACTAACGTTTAAGTCTGATGTATTCGGGGGACTATACATAGTTTTTAAGTTAACGAAAAGCCGACCTGGATACACGCCAACAGGGCTGTTGCAGGGTCCTGTTTCCTTTTTCTTTCTTTTTCTAGTGAACTCTATAAATCAAGACGGCATTAGGAGCCGTCTTTTTTTTACGTTTGGATGTGTTGAATGACACCTTTAGTTTCTGTATATTGTGTTTAGCACCTAAGAAAGACAATAAAACACCTCAAATGAATCCCCTTCATGCCTTAGTCCACATTCCCAGAAAAGGAAGGGTGGAGACATGGTGGCTAGGCCTCAGGTTGCGACCCCTGCCCGCCCGGCCTCCACCAGCCCGTGACCTGATCCCACTGAGGAAAAAAAAAGTGACTAGTGTTGCTGCCTCTGGATAACGGGGTCCCGAGTTCGATTCCCAGCCGGGACGGGGTTTTCATCATTAGGGAAAGTGGCGAGACTGGACAGTGAAAAGATTGGGAATTTGTACGGGCGCTGATAACCACGCAGTTGATCGCCCCAAAAACCGAATATCATCATCATCTGAAACTTCCTGACAGATTAAAACTGTGTGCCGGACCGAGACTCGAACTCGGGACCTTTGCCTTTCGCGGGCAAGTGCTCTGCCGACTGAGTTACCTAAGCACGACTCACGCCCCGTCCTCACAGCTTTAATTCCGCCAGTACCTCGTCTCCTACCTTCCAAACTTCACAGAAGCTCTCCTGCGAAACTTGCAGAACTAGCACTCCTTGAAGAAAGGATATTGCGGAGACATGGCTTAGCCACAGCCTGGGGGATGCTTCTAGAATGAAAGTCCCTAGTTCGAGTCTCGGTCCGGCACACAGCTTTAATCTTCCAGGAAGTTTCATATCAGCGTACACTCCGCTGTAGAGTGAACATTTCATTCCAGAATCATCATCATCTGTCCGTCAGTACATGAGGTCTGCCAAGTCATGGTTTAGCCGTGGATGTTCCTTCGCGTTTCCAATTCAGTCACATCACCGACAGTAGGCTTGCGCTACTTGAAAGTGGTTGAAATGTCCCGGATCGATTTGTTACTCAGGTCATGTGGCTATGGCCTCCCGTCGGGTAGACCGTTCGCCTGGTGCAAGTCTTTCGATTTGACGCCACTTCGGCGACTTGCGCGTCGATGGGGATTAAATGATGGTTATTAGGACAACACAACACCCAGTCCCTGAGCGGAGAAAACCTCCGACCCAGCCGGGAATCGAACCCGGGCACTTAGGATTGACATACTGTCGCGCTGACCACTCAGCTACTCAGGTGACATCCAACAAGTAGTCCACTTTCTAAGTCACTGACCTCTGCTGATCACACATTCTGCTATTACTGCTTCTCTACTGACAACACAGTTCTCCCCGCCTCCTATACTGCAGCGCCAAAGAAACTGGTGTAAGCATGCGCATTCAAATACAGTTATATGTAAACAGGCAGAATACGGCGCTGCGGTCGGCAACGCCTATGTAAGACAACAAGTGTCTGGCGCAGTTGTTAGATCGGTTACTGCTGCTACAATGGCAGGTTATCAAGATTTAAGTGAGCCCGAACGTGGTGTTATAATTGGCGCATGAGCGACTCAACACAGCATCTCCGAGGTAGCGATCAAGTGGAGGTTTTCCCGCACGACCATTTCACGAGTGTACCATGAAAATCAGAAATCCGGTAAAACATCAGATCTCCGACGTAGCTGCGGCCGGAAAATGATCCTGCAAGAACGGGACCAACGACGGCTGAAGAGAATCGTTCAACGTGACAGAAGTGCAATCCTTCCGCAAATCGCTGCAGATTTCAATGCTGGGCCATCAACAAGTGTCAGCGTGCGAACCATTCAACGAAATATCATCTATATAGTCTTTCGCAGCCGAAGAGCCACTCGTGTACGCTTGATGACTGCACGACACAAAGCCATACGCCTCGCCTGGCCGGTCAACACCGACATTTAGACTGTCGATGAATGGAAAGATGTTGCCTCGTCGGACGTGTCTCGTTTCAAATTATATCGAGCGGATGGACGTGTACGAGTATGGAGACAGCCTCAGGCACGGACCCTGCATGTCAGCAGTGGACCGTTCAAGCTGGTGGAGACGCTGTATTGGTGTGCAGCGTGCGCAGTTGGAGTGATATGGGACCCCTGATACGTCTAGATACGACTCTGGCAGGTGACAAGTACGTAAGCATCCTGTCCGATCACCTGCATCCGTTCATGTCCATTGTACTTTCCGACGGACTTGGGCAATTCCAGCAGGACAATGCGACACTCAACACGTCAAAATTGCTACAGAGTGGCTCCAGGGACACTCTTCTGAGTTTAAGCACTACGCTGTCACGAAACTGTACATTATTGAGCATATCTGGGATGCCTTGCAACGTACTGTTCAGAAGAGACCTCTACCCCCTCGTATTCTTACCGATTTATGGACAGCCCTGCAGGATTCAAGGTGTGAGTTCCCTCCAGCACTAGTTCAGACATTAGTCGAGTCCATGCCACGTCGTGGTGCAGCACTTCTGCGTGCTCACGGGTGCCCTACAAGATATTAGGCACGTGTTCCAGATTTTTTGGCTTTTCAGTGTATTATACTGGAGGAGTGGTGGTGGTGGGGGGATGGGGAGGCCTCTCGTGTCATCTAGTGGTCAGATGCGCATTATATAAAGGTGTCCGAATATTTTTGATCAGATACTGTATTAGCAAGACCACAGCATATAAGGTCTTCTTGTTTATGTATTAAATTTTAAAAAATCCCTGCAAGCCTTCACTATGACAGCGAGGAAATCAGTTGAGGCGTTTTCACATCGATGGAAAACCCCTCGATGTGTAGGCTACTATATGAAATACGTAGCTCAGAAATCTTTTTACTCTACTGAAATAGCAGGTAAAATTTTTCTTAATTCTGTCGAGTTTTCAGCTAACTTAGGAACAAAGTAGATGAAATTATTATGGTATGTAATCCTATACATCGGACTGTTTCTTTGAAGATTCAGGGGTGCCCTGGGGGGAGGAGATGAGAACATGTATCTCCATTGACATTTGACCAACTTGCCTAGAGACCAGTGAAAGTGCCGTTCCGGCAGATTGTCTTGTCGTGGACAAGTGCCGTAACAACATCCATATTCATGTTACTTAGCTTTACAGACCCTTTCAACATTTCCCACTGGGACTTAACACCTAGAATAGAGTTGCATTTTTAATTGATTTATGATTCCAACTTAATATCTGCGGACTACCTACTTCCTAACCGCCGAATGAATTCGGTATGGTCCAGATTATGAAATAGACGAGATCACAAGTGAGCTCTGACGATTCCTTTTTTATTCGCGTAGGTTTTATCTTCCGAGTCCTAAGCACTGCACCCGACGACGGCTGCGTCCCCACTGTCTGTTGTACCGGAGAATACCGTACATAGCCGTCTCTCTCTGAGATCTGTGTTATCAGTTTTTCCCCTGGCAGAAGTACCAGACGGACGCTCCTACACCTCTTTTCTGTCTTAGGTGAGTACCATTGCCTTCGCTATTTGTGTCAATATGTGTGTCTGCGTATCCCTTTTTATGTGCTTCCATGTCAACCACACACAAATGCTAAAGTTCGGCGCAAAAGTATGATGGCGATGATTACTTCTCGTTGTTGTGTGTTGGCAATTACTTAGTGCCTGTAGCATAATATTTTTAGTTGTAGAAATGTATCCTGTTGTTGTTATAAACAGTTTTTGTCTGGTGTTAAACACTTAGTAATTCTATGTTATTTTAAAGAGACCTTGACCTGTGTGCAGTACCTGGGGCGGGGCAAAGACTTGCACGTAAACTTTTATTTCAAACTTAATAGTGTTAGCGTCTGTTCACGTTAGATTTTATGCATACTAATGCCGTGCACACGGCCTGTTGTTCTTAACGGTCAAATGTGTTGCTCAAAAACTATCCGGTCGCATGTGCTGCTCAAAAACTATCCTTCTGTTGCCCGTTAGACATACCGTTGTTTTTTTTCCGAGACAGTAAGCTTTCTGTGTTGAACAGCATTTCGCCTGTCATTCATACAATCGAGTCGTAGATTAGTTTCCTCACAGATACGGAATTGAAATTCAGCGATAACGAGACTAATTAACCATTTTCTGGGCCGTGATTCATAATGACGATGATTATCATTTGTTGGTTTGGTCGCACGATAGCATTGCGGCTCAGTTGCAAATAGGATCTCACAGTGTGGGTGATTCATTTTAAATGAAAAGAAAGTTGCGTAAGTTTAGCTGATACGGAATGTAATCGAGGCCATTGACTGACTATAAGCTAGTACTGGACAATAATGAAAGGAATCGGTCATGGGCTTGTCTGAGGGACCATCGCTGAATTCGCTTTGCGTTGTGGACAAAGGAGAACCCAATGCATTCATCACTGTTCCACGTCGACCTAGGACCTTATTAGAACAAGTACAGTTTTGGGAATGACTCGATGTAGTTTTTGCTCGAGTTCTCAGTAGCCGTAAACCTTTCAAATGTTTATGACACTTGCGTTCACGCAGTTTGTCTCGCGCTGGTCTTTTTATTTCTTCGGACACACCTTAGAGGAGAGGCGCACACAGACAACTTACTAACACTGGAAGATTCAGTGCCTTGTATCACGCATCAAATGCCAATCATATCATCATAACTGGCATAAAACAAAAATGTTTCCCAACTAATTCACCATTAGTACTACAAGCCTCTGGAACTACCTTCCAGATAGTGAACCTGTGTTCTAGCACGAATCTGCAAATTAGTAAACGTATAACTTCACGACAAAGTTTCCGAAAGAGGCATTTCTCGCAGTCCCTCAACGAAAGAAACCATAGCTTCTCCATTCATTAATTTTCTTATCTCATATCCCACCTCTTCTTTACATTTTTGTCTTTCTCTTCCAAACTTTTTCTTCGCATTTTCCAGTTTGACGCTTTGTCCCTTTTATTTTTATATCTTCGTATTTCACCTGTTCCTTCTACTCCATTTATGTCCACTAATAGACCAGTACACAGTTCAAATCAATGTTTATGTTATTATTATATACTTACTCGATTTTGACCACTCAAGTGTGTGTTTAAGCTTATTAGTTGGTATGGCTGTTTTTGTCTTGCTTCCTTCCCATAACACTTTACTGACTGAACTGTACTGGTTCTTGCGTTCTTCTGGCCGTTATTATAACTATACTTGTTATTCTTTAATTGCGTGGGTTACAGCATAGAGTTTACTGTACGCTAGAATATGGAGTCAAATTATGTTTTGGAAAAGACATGCAAAATTACTCTGACAGTTAAAGAGTAATATTTTGGTCTGAAACGAGATAGAGGCTTTGTTAATGACAATTACAGAGGCAGTACTGAAGTCCATTGGAAGCAGTGCTATTACCGTATTGCACAGCTGCTTTGCAAGCAAACGTTTGCGGGCGATCGGACAGATATTCAGCTTTACACGCTACGAGATGAACACTGCCAAACTCTCCTTGAGTCCAGTTGCAGAGAGATTTTTCTGGAAGTCCTCTGTGAACGACTCTTATGCCAAATATAATGACAAAGAAGATTCCAAAATTGACAAGCTTTCACAGTTTCTTTGTTTGTAATATCACCTTTCTCTAAATCCTATTTTTTTTCACTGTATGTATCTTGCCTGTTTCTGGAAAGCAGGACAGCTACGCCAGTGAAGAGAGTAACTTTCTATATCGTTTTCGTTCGCAACAAATGCTATTTGACTGTTATATTCGACTGATAAGTGGGTTGAAACTGTGTGGTCAGTTGTTGTTGTTGTGGTCTTCAGTCCTGAGACTGGTTTGATGCAGCTCTCCATGCTACTCTATCCTGTGCAAGCTTCTTCATCTCCCAGTACCTACTGCAACCTACATCTTTCTGAATCTGCTTAGTGTATTGATCTCTTGGTCTCCCTCTACGATTTTTACCCTCCACGCTGCCCTCCAATGCTAAATTTGTGATCCCTCGATGCCTCAGAACATGTCCTACCAACCGATCCCTTCTTCTAGTCAAGTTGTGCCACAAACTTCTCTTCTCCCCAATCCTATTCAACACCTCCTCATTAGTTACGCGATCTACCCACCTTATCTTCAGCATTCTTCTGTAGCACCACATTTCGAAAGCTTCTATTCTCTTCTTGTCCAAACTATTTATCGTCCATGTCTCACTTCCATACATGGATACACTCCATACAAATACTTTCAGAAACGACTTCCTGACACCTAAATCTATATTCGATGTTAACAAATTTCTCTTCTTGAGAAACGCTTTCCTTGCCATTGCCAGTCTACATTTTATATCCTCTCTACTTCGACCATCATCGGTTATTTTACTCCCTAAATAGCAAAACTCATTTACTACTTTAAGTGTCTCATTTCCTAATCTAATTCCCTCAGCATCACCCGACTTAATTCGACTACATTCCATTATCCTCGTTTTGCTTTTGTTGATGTTCATCTTATATCCTCCTTTCAAGACACTGTCCATTCCGTTCAACTGCTCTTCCAAGTCCTTTGCTGTCTCTGACAGAATTACAATGTCATCGGCGAACCTCAAAGTTTTTACTTCTTCTCCGTGAATTTTAATACCTACTCCGAATTTTTCTTTTGTTTCCTTTACTGCTTGCTCAATATACAGATTGAATAACATCGGGGAGAGGCTACAACCCTGTCTCACTCCTTTCCCAACCACTGCTTCCCTTTCATGCCCCTCGACTCTTATAACTGCCATCTGGTTTCTGTACAGATTGTGAATAGCCTTTCGCTCCCTGTATTTTACCCCTGCCACCTTCAGAATTTGAAAGAGAGTATTCCAGTCAACATTGTCAAAAGCTTTCTCTAAGTCTACAAATGCTAGAAACGTAGGTTTGCCTTTTCTTAATCTTTCTTCCAAGATAAGTCGTAAGGTCAGTATTGCCTCACGTGTTCCAACATTTCTACGGAATCCAAACTGATCTTCCCCGAGGTCGGCTTCTACCAGTTTTTCCATTCGTCTGTAAAGAATTTGCGTTAGTATTTTGCAGCTGTGACTTATTAAACTGATAGTTCGGTAACTTTCACATCTGTCAACACCTGCTTTCTTTGGGATTGGAATTATTATATTCTTCTTAAAGTCTGAGGGTATTTCGCCTGTCTCATACATCGTGCTCACCAGATGGTAGAGTTTTGTCATGACTGGCTCTCCCGAGGCCATCAGTAGTTCTAATGGAATGTTGTCTACTCCCGGGGCCTTGTTTCGACTCAGGTCTTTCAGTGCTCTGTCAAACTCTTCACGCAGTATCTTATCTCCCATTTCATCTTCATCTACATCCTCTTCCATTTCCATAATATTGTCCTCAAGTACATCGCCCTTGTATAGACCCTCTATATACTCCTTCCATCTTTCTGCTTTCCCTTCTTTGCTTAGAACTGGGTTTCCATCTGAGCTCTTGATATTCATACAAGTGGTTCTCTTTTCTCCAAAGGTCTCTTTAATTTTCCTGTAGGCAGTATCTATCTTACCCCTAGTGAGACAAGCCTCTACATCCTTACATTTGTCCTCTAGCCATCCCTGCTTAGCCATTTTGCACTTCCTGTCGATCTCATTTTTGAGACGTTTGTATTCCTTTTTGTCTGCTTCATTTACTGCATTTTTATATTTTCTCCTTTCATCAATTAAATTCAATATTTCTTCTGTTACCCAAGGATTTCTATTAGCCCGCGTCTTTTTACCTACTTGATTGTCTGCTGCCTTCACCACTTCATCCCTCAGAGATACCCATTCTTCTTCTACTGTATTTCTTTCCCCCATTCCTGTCAATTGTTCCCTAATGCTCTCCCTGAAACTCTCTACAACCTCTGGTTCTTTCAGTTTATCCAGGTCCCATCTCCTTAAATTCCCACCTTTTTGCAGTTTCTTCAGTTTCAATCTGCAGTTCATAACCAATAGATTGTGGTCAGAATCTACATCTGCCCCAGGAAATGTCTTACAATTTAAAACCTGGTTCCTAAATCTCTGTCTTACCATTATATAATCTATCTGAAACCTGTCAGTATTTCCAGGCTTCTTCCATGTATACAGCCTCCTTTCATGATTCTTGAACCAAGTGTTAGCTATGATTAAGTTATGCTCTGTGCAAAATTCTACAAGGCGGCTTCCTCTTTCATTCCTTCCCCCCAATCCATATTCACCTACTATGTTTCCTTCTCTCCCTTTTCCTACTGACGAATTCCAGTCACCCATGACTATTAAATTTTCGTCTCCCTTCACTACCTGAATAATTTCTTTTATCTCTTCATACATTTCATCTATTTCTTCATCCTCTGCAGAGCTAGTTGGCATATAAACTTGTACTACTGTAGTAGGCATGGGCTTTGTGTCTATCTTGGCCACAATAATGCGTTCACTATGCTGTTTGTAGTAGCTAACCCGCACTCCTATTTTTTTATTCATTATTAAACCTACTCCTGCATTACCCCTATTTGATTTTGTATTTATAACCCTGTAATCACCTGACCAAAAGTCTTGTTCCTCCTGCCACCGAACTTCACTAATTCCCACTATATCTAACTTTAACCTATCCATCTCCCTTTTTAAATTTTCTAACCTACCTGCCCGATTAAGTGATCTGACATTCCACGCTCCGATCCGTAGAACGCCAGTTTTCTTTCTCCTGATAACGACGTCCTCTTGAGTAGTCCCCGCCCGGAGATCCGAATGGGGGACTATTTTACCTCCGGAATATTTTACCCAAGAGGACGCCATCATCATTTAATCATACAGTAGAGCTGCATGTCCTCGGGAAAAATTACGGCTGTAGTTTCCCCTTGCTTTCAGCCGTTCGCAGTACCAGCACAGCAAGGCCGTTTTGGTTAATGTTACAAGGCCAGATCAGTCAATCATCCAGACTGTTGCCCCTGCATCTGAAAAACTTGTATTACTATTATTACTATTATTATTATTATTATTATTATTATTATTATTATTATTACTGGTCCTGTTGTTTCCTCAAGTCTCCTGTACACTGCTATTACTATGTTTTTTTTAATATAGCTATTAACAGTCCTACGATTACATTTAGTTTCATTCTCACTTTTATTGTTTGTGTTAGCTAATACCCAGCATTATATTTCGTTTTAGAAATACTGTATTTTTGAAGGATAGCTGGTTATATCTAAGACGAAGCCTATAGCAGTAATCTTGCCAGATAAAGTAAATACGATGAATATGACGACTCATAGCTTAACACTTTCAGATCCTCTGGCTACAATTGTGTACACTAACTATGTCTTAGCTGCAACGGAAGTATTTTTCCCCCATTCGAAATCTGAGGTCCACATTTGTGAATTTTCAACATTTTCATCACGCGCAAATGCTGCCTTCTGTTGGGCATTACTATGAAAGCATCAGCAACTCGTTGCAGCAGTGCGCAGCAGTTCGTGACCACCAGAATACACGGATGTGTCTCATTGGATACTGCTGTTGCTATATTGCATGGTAATTACTGAATGACCGTTTTATTTAATTTGCTGCATCACCAATGAGGATATTCCCTCCTCCAGAAAAAATTCAGGTCTAAAAGGGGTAAGTGCATAGGTTTTTCTCAAATTGACCTCACATAGTGAAGAGAACAATGATTTTCCTAAAACTAAGCTGGTGAAGAAATAATTCCTCGAAGACTTCTTGACACTGTCTTTCTCTCTACATATATGTTGCATGATTTTCTCAACGCATGCATTTGCAGTGTTACTATTAGGAAACCTCTTACACGTTTGCGTTATAATGCTTGATTGTGGCCGCTAACAGTTACTTGAATGCTAAATGTAATGATGTGATAATGGTAATAAGTATGTTTGTGTTTGTATGCACATGGTACATTTAAAAATTCAGTAAATGGGCTAGTTTCTAAATGACACACATTGCCTCGAGTGAAACGTCGAACACCCTAACATGAAACGGATTCCTCAGTTGTGGCGAATAAAGCATAGTCAGTGCGAAGCCTCTTGTCCTATAACCGTCTAAGCAACGCATAAACACCAACTTCCATTATAGATTTCGGAAAACGGAGACGGGGACGCAAGGGACGACAATGCTAATTTACGAAACGTGTCCAGTTAGACGAAAACTATTTTGGGATCGGTTTAAATGCTTTGTCAATGGAAAGAAAACTCTTTTTGACTCTCAACTTTTGAGTCAGTAGTTATAAGTTCAATGACAAACAACATCTGCAGAGTGCAACATACGCTTGCTCTAAAACGGTAACTGTCGCCGAGAAATATAATGGAGGGCAAAGACTCGCATAGACTGTGATAATGCATTTACAAATTTTTTGGTAAGCGTAAACTACAGTGTTTATCGACTTGTGGTGCCTAAATTGACTGCAGAGCACAAGACAACACAGAGTGAAACTGTGGATTGTTTCTTTCATCCGTATAACTTCGTCTACCTCTATACACAGCACCCACGATTATGATGCAAGACGGAAGGATGCTGTTGAATGTCCCGCCACCCAAAAGTTTACTGCACTCTTTACAGCCTCTGGTATAAGACATAATGTCATTGTTGTGTTTCAGAGTTCATAAAAATTTTAACATGTTTTGCACCAAAGAAAACATTATATCGCTGGAAAGTCATTCAGCTGGCATTTAGACGAGACAACTAACATGCTCGCAAAGCAATATTTATTAGTGATAGTATTATTAGAATTTGCAGGATACAATTTCTGTCTTAAATGAAAATCACATTATTACTTCCGTCTGTTTTACGTATGCTGTTTCATTTGCACACCCATAAAAATCGAGTTGAATAAATGGACCCAAAGACTGTAGACAAAAAATCATTATGTCACATATCCGTTGGTGAATTTTTTAAAGGATTTGTTCAAACTTTGCGCTGCATCACCAATGAACTGACTGCTGTCAATATGTCTGGAGTAATCACTTCACACCCAGCTATAATTCCCTCTCTCCTGTTCTCCACAGTCTTTGAAACCTTCTTGTAGACCACTTGCTTTACACGACCCTAGAGGAGGAAATCTAAAGATGACAAACCGGTCGATCTTGCTGGATACTCCTGAATAGAACAGCGTCTTCCTTCCCAATGGTTCGGAAATAGGTGGGTCAATTGACCTCTTGTTACTGAAGAATAGTAGCTGGGACGTCCATCACGCTGGAACCACATCATTTGACAAGTAAACAAGGGCATATTTTCTAATGAGAAAGGTAAAGTATTTATCAAAAGGTCTGTGTATTTTACCTCGTTCAGCATCACATGCTGTCCGGTTAAGCCACACTACACGTTCAGAATCCGATGTCGGTTGAAAGCCTAACGGAGCCTTTGTAGTTTCTCCATTGACCAGTAGTGCATGTTTTTCAAATTTACATTCCCCTGACTTGTAATTGTGGCCTTATTTTTCCCTTTTTTGTTAGAGAACCCATTTACAGTATTGCAAATAATGTTCGAAGTCACTGTCATGTTCAGAGGTGGCGCAGAGAACGAAAATATGGAAACACCAAAATCGTAACCATTGTAGTTCAGAACCGCTTCCAGTCGTCTCGGAACTGATAAATAACTGATCCTGAATGGTTATCAAAGGCATCTTACTCCACTCTTCCAGCAAAATAGTAGCAAGTTGAGGTAAAAATGCATAGTAAAAGAAGTAAAGGTGGATAGTGATCAGGTGCCGTTCTCGCCAAAGTGAACACAAAGGATCAAGCATTTTGGGCTCTGATGGCTGTGGAAGTCAAGGGAGATCCGACAATTCATTCGTGTTCTCACAACCAGTCCAGGACAATGCGAGGTGAATGAAGAGGGCCCTGTCGTCTCGGAACTTATCATCACCGTTGCGGAACAAATATTGTACCGTAAGATGGAAGTGATCAGCCAAGACGGTCACATAATCCTTGGCAGTAATGCGAGTTCGCAGAATAAACATGGGGTCTATGGAATACCACGATATGGCTGCGCAATTCATCACTGACCCCCGACATGTTCCACTCTTGGCAGCAAGCAGTCTGCATCATAGGCTTGGAAAGGTGTGTATAAAACGTAAACTAGGCCAGAAGCTGGAAACACTGTGAAACAAGTTTCATTCGACCAAATGATTTTCTCCCTTTGATGCACAGTCCAAGTTTCATGGCTTCAGCACCACATTTTCCTATTACGGGCATTTCCAGCAGTGATGAGTGTTTTTGGAACTGCAGCTCACTGTGCTTATAGAGATTCCCACTGTTGTTTTGGTGCTTACAGAGGTCGCGAGTACGACATGTAGTTCTTCGATGACTTTTGCAGATGTCGTCGTCTTATTTTTCGTCGCAGTCCTCTTCAAAAACCGCCCGACATTCTCAGCCGACACAAATTTTCGCCCACGTCTTGCCTTGGCAGATGTTTTTCAGCTTTCTTTTTTTTTCCTTTATTGTTATTTTTCACCTCACACAAAGGTGGGCTGGCAGCGGATATATCTACTCCGCTCTTCAGCCACAAGCATTACAATAAGAGAGACAATGAAGACAGAAAGGGTAACAGATTGGTGGTTAAAAAACAGTAGATAAAAAAATTTAAAACACGAAGCCGTTCACACTCGACGAAAAAACACGAATAAACTGTCGGCACTGCACACAAACACTAATGACTTAGACGGTACAAGTGAACGAAGGAGCTTGGCGGCGAAAAACACTAAATCATAAACACGATGGCACACACACGAGAAACTGATGGCGATGATCTCCGGCGCGCGAATGTCCACTTAGCGTGTGCGAGTCCGGGGACCTGCCAAGAGGGGAAGAAGGTGGGGGGGGGAGGGAGAGGGGAGAGCAAAGATGCCAATGGCAGAGGGGATGGTGGGAGGAATGAAGGTATGGGGGTAGGGGAAGCCCAGGGGAGGAGGGGGGCGGGGAAAGGGAGGAGGGAGGGAAGGGGGAGAGAAGGGAGAGAGGCTGCCCATAGGAACAAACACAGGAAGAGGGAGGGGAGTATCAAAGTTTGTAGGAGGGGTAGATGGAGGGGAGGAGGGCATCATCAGGGAGGGGGAGCTGGCGGAAGCCACCTTGGGAGAGGGTAAGGAGAGTGGAGAGATGGAGAGCAGGTCGGACGTGGAAATACAGGTGAGGCAGCAGGTGGGGGTGGGAGAGGATGGGAGAAACAAGCGGGTGAGGAGGATCGAGTTTACGGGAGGTGTAGAGGATCCGTATCTGTTTGAGGAAAAGGAGGAGGTAGGGGAACGGAATAAGGTCGTATAGGATCCGCATGGGGGAGGGGAGATGGATGCAATAAGCGAGGCGAAGAGCATGGCGTTCAAGGATCTGAAGGGATTTGTAAAAGGTAGGAGGAGCGGAGATCCAGGCAAGGTGGGTGTAGCAGAGGATAGGGTGGATGAGGGATTTATAGGTATGGAGGATGGTGGAGGGGTCCAGACCCCATGTACAGCCAGAAAGGAGCATTCCTTGGCTTGGATTGTCCGGAGGTGGGTGGTCCAGGAGAGGCGACGGTCAAGGGTGACGCAAAGGTACTTAAGGGTGGGGGTGAGGGCGATAGGACGGCCATAGACAGTGACATAGAAGTCGAGGAGGCGGAAGGAAGGGGTGGTTTTGCCTACAATGATCGCCTGGGTTTTAGAAGGATTGACCGTAAGCAACCACTGGTTGCACCATGTGGTGAATCGGTTAAGATGGGACTGGAGAAGGTGTTGGGAGCGCTGCAGGGTGGGGGCGAGAGCAAGGAAGGCGGTGTCATCAGCGTACTGGAGAAGGTGGATGGGGGGTGAAGGTGGCGGCATGTCCGCCGTATACAAAAGGCACAGAAGAGGGGAGAGGACGGAACCTTGGGGCACACCGGCGGAGGGGAAGAAGGTGTAGGAATCCATGTTATGGATGGTGACGTAGGAAGGGCGTTGGGAAAGAAAGGACCCGATCAGACGGACGTAGTTAATAGGAAGGACGAAGGTTTGGAGCTTGAAGAGGAGACCGGAATGCCACACATGGTCATAGGCACGTTCGAGGTCAAGGGAGAGGAAGATAGCGGAGCGACGGGAATTAAGCTGTTCGGAGAGGAGATGAGTGAGGTGAAGGAGAAGGTCATCGGTAGAGAAGGATGGCCGAAAGCCATACTGGGTAACGGGAAGGAGGCGCTGCTGGCGGAGATGCTGGTGGATGGGGCGGGTAAGGATGGATTCCAGTTTCAGCTTTCCCTTTATGCGGTATAAATCTTCGATGCCTGCGTCTTGTAGCACCAAACACATCAATTACTTGGGTTACGGAAGCATCCGCCACACGAGTACCAACAATTTGCCCGCGTTAGAATTCACTCAGCTCCGACATAAAGCACCCAAAAATACGCAGAACACTGTTGTGCCCACAACTGACCTTTGCAACGTACTGAGGACATCGCACAAGCACCGTTCGAGGTCAAATACAACAGCGCCACCTGCAGGTTTGGCTGCCATCTGAATTTATGTTCAAGAATGTATTTCTCGTGGTGATTCCATATTTTTGTCGAACACCTGTAGCTCTTCATGTAGAGAAATGTGGTACAGTTGCTGCTAATGTCTACGATGAATATGTAGAACGGTTTTCTGTCTGGTACCAACCTCACTCATTGTACTTAACGATAACTGGCATGCGAATTTATTGCATCAGCTACAAGAGCGTCTGCTTTTGGAGCATCGCTAGTAAGTCTTCCCTCGTATACATTTTCTTGGGGCAAAACTTACAGTTTCGCGGAGCTTTTCATAGTATTAAGGTAGATGGGACGAGTTGGACAGCGTCTACCTGGTGCGGGCTTTGAAAAAAATTAATGGTGGCCCTCAACTACGTACCCTCAGAGTTGAAATATTAAAAGTTTTGGCTGGTTTCGTTGTCTAGAGGCTGGGATATGTAGTTGCCGAATTACAAGCCAAATACTTCTGAGTCTACAGTATACAATATGAATATACACATGAATCGAATGGTCGAAGGTTCCTGTCATTCGGCAATTGCGAATTTTGAATGTAACATAGAAATTTATAAATGAATGATTGCAATTAAATAAAATCTGCAGGTACTATTTTAACGACTTTAAATGATGAGTATGATAGCAGAAGTACCTTTAAGAATGCCATTTTTTACTGCAAAACACTTATTGGTGTCGATGGTCCAGCAATTAAATGAAATATAAGTTGAATAACATGGAAACAATAGATTCCTATTTCAAGTAATTAGCTATGAACAACAACATAGCTCGCAAGATATTCACTTCTAAATGCATACTAAGTCTTCACTGCAGAAGCCACGGAAATCTCACAAGTGCACAAGCGGGCACTACGAAATATTTCTATCTCCCGCGACCACGCGCAAACTGCTCAACACTCTCCAAGTATTTCATGCGACCGTCCATCGCGCCTTGCCATCCAGCACTCCCCCATGACCCGTGCGACCCGATGCTCCTCCCCCACAGCCATACAGTCTCTCCATTGACTTCAGTAGTCGCCTACAGTTGTAACGAGCGCTGTAATTGGCTAGATCGCTCCCGTCATGTCTCCAAGCCAACGCACACTCACAAACATATTGAAACACATACAAAGTACTGGATTTACATTTAAATAACTTGAAATTCAATCAAATGGTTCAAATGGCTCTGAGCACTATGCGACTTAACTTCTGAGGTCATCAGTCGCCTAGAACTTAGAACTAATTAAACCTAACTAACCTTCGGACATCACACAACCTGCGACCGTAGCGGTCACGCGGTTCCAGACTGAAGCGCCTTTAACCGCACGACCACAACGGCCGGCTTGAAATTCAATCAATATTCCTACGGCTGAACCATAAACACGGTATCACACACATTATTAAATACATAAACAGATTAAATAAACATATATCAAAGGAATAAAACAAAAGTAGG
The DNA here is from genome assembly GCF_023864275.1 of Schistocerca cancellata. NCBI lineage: Eukaryota > Metazoa > Arthropoda > Insecta > Orthoptera > Acrididae > Schistocerca > Schistocerca cancellata. The sequence continues at coordinate 432,174,867 of NC_064628.1, forward strand.
CCAGTACCTAATGCCTCTGTGCTTCTAAAACACAGTAAATATTGGACCAATTTCATCATGAATAGTATATATCAGATATAAACAAAGACATAGACGAATAAATATATTTATAAGCATGCTGTTATCGTTTACTCGTGTAACTGTGGAGTACCTATGGCCTGACGCAATCAATAGTAATCGGCCACTTTGACCTCCAATAACTCATGTACTACTCAAGTTACATGCCTGTAATTCATACCAATTTAGGTTTACACTAATAGTTTTCTAAAGACACGTCGATCGACAAAATCGGATTAACCATTAAGATTTTGGAAATTCGTTGTTGGGTGTTACTTGTATAACTTAGTCAGATACTAAACTTTAACTCCGGCTATTATTAATTTCTACATGAACTGTGAAATATCAGCCTTCTGTGAAATGTCAGCCTTTATGGTTTCACACAGTCCGCCATCTTTGGCACTCCCGGCATACAAATCTCCTTCATCTGCACAAAGCACTGTTCTCGACACAGCGACAACATGGAATTCCCAGCCACGCGGTTGGCCCGGACCATTCGCTGGGGCTGCCCTTCTTGCTCCAGCTAACGTTCGGCACCACGCGGTTGCTGACGAGCCCCGGCTTGCCGATCGGCCCGTGCAGCCACGCCAACTCCGAACTTGGAATATTTTCAGGGCGCCACAACTCACCCATTACTTCATATGGGAACCGCTCTGCATGCAGTTCTGCTGCTGTTGGTGCACTTTCGTGACATTTTTCATATATTAACAGTGTGTCGATTAATTGTTCATTAGTAAATGGCACTGTACTCATGAATTGGCTTATGCATTTACTAACGATTCGACTGTGTGAATTTTTTACCCCGGACAACACACTGTTAATGAACTGCTGTATTCCTGACAATAAACCTGATCTAGCCCTACGTAGACTGTACTTCAATTAACTTTTCCGAAGAGCAGCACACGAATGACGAAATCTCTTGTCTCCACGAAACAGGTGTCTGCCGAGAGTTACGGAAACATCACGTATCTGTTGCCTCGGCGGTGCAAGTTCCCTTGGAGTGTGGCGTATACTTTGGGGGTGGCTGGTCGTTCAACGACAGCAGCAACAGTACCAAAATCCTTATGCTCATTGTATTTTTTATACGTAATTCCTTTCAAATCTTCAAAAGAATTATGTCTTTGAACTGATCGATATCTGCTGTTCTATCAGCAAAAAGGCACAATTCAATTTAAAAAATTTTGTTGCTCAAGTTTCAAGAATACATGACTAAGTACCTTGTGGTTTCTAGAAGACGACTGCACGATGACTACAAAAAGAATGACACACATCAGCGTGTAGAGAATCTCTCTCTAAGTTTCGATTCGTAATACGCGCCGTGGCACAGTTGCCTCAGGGCCTGTCGGAATACGTAGACAAATCGTCTTTTCCGTATTGTCGCATCGAATTAATTCGCGCACGCAGATAGGCCACGCAGCGACCAGATTTCCAAAGCAGGCTGGTACTGTGCCTTCACGAACTATTTGTGTTAACTACCACGAGACTGCTACGGTCGCAGGTTCGAATCCTGCCTCGGGCATGGGTGTGTGTGATGTCCTTAGGTTAGTTAGGTTTAACTAGTTCTAAGTTCTAGGGGACTTATGACCTAAGATGTTGAGTCCCATAGCGCTCAGAGCCATTTTTTGTGTTAACTACCTCAATGAACTGCATGCACTTATTGACGTTTCCCGTGTCACAAGCTGCGACCATATTAAGCACTTGTAACGTGAGTTAAGTACTTCGAGAGATGCCGGTATCTTATCTGTATGTCTTGGACGTAACATCCATTTTATTTCGTGAACCGTTCAAAATATGGAAACGAGAACTTCAGCAAATATTAGAACTTCAGCAGAGAGGCATGTAATTTTTTGTATGTGTAATCCTCCTGACTCTTGTAATAATCTAAATATAACTGCAACTGTGTTTGTTTTATATGGTTGATATACTTTTTAACGACGTCCTATAGCAGTTAAAAATATGAATACTGTGATGAAACTCTTATTAATGTTGGCATCAATAATTTATCCGAGAAATGAGCCAAAACTGAAAAGGCGATCGGAATCGGATACTGCTGTGTAAATACCGCCAAGCGAGACTCTCATTTCAGTCTCCGTTGTTGTATCAAGCCTTTCGATAATAGCTGTTCTCTTGAACATGAGGTCCGCCCCCATAGCTGAGTGGTCACCGTGACGGATTGCCGTCCTACGGGCCCGGGTTCGATTCCCGGCTGGGTCGGGAATTTCTGTTGTCTTCAGCATCGTTTCATCCCCATCCGGCGCGCAGGTGGCCCAATGTGGCGTCGAATGTAATAAGACCTGCACGAAGGCGGCCGGACCTGCCTCGTAATGGGCCTCCCGGCCAATGACGCCAAACGCTCATTTCCAATTTTCTTGAACATGAGTATGTAAACGCATTTGAAATGGTTTCCCTAAGCGCTAGTAGGTACCGTATACAGCCGTTGCACAAAAATATGGAAACACCGCTCCAAATGTATGAATGCAGAGTCTCGCGGCGATAACATTGAATAAAATGTGCTCGGGTTTCCAACCGCGTCAATTGGCTAAAACTACACGAGCTTTCGGCCAAGCACTCCTGAGCCACCTACGCAAGGTTTTCAGGAATAATGGCTACAGCACCCATCAAGTGAAAGAAGTGATTTCTGGGAAATATCAGAATAAGACCACCGACGAAGAGCAGGAAAATAAACTTGCTCTGCTGCCATTCTGTGGCTCTGTGTCGGGCAGGATAAGCCGCCTGTTGAAAAGACACAAGATCAAATCAATCTTCAGGCCTCTAACGAAAATCCGTCAATTACTGAGACCAGTTTAAGACGCTGTAGGTCTCAGAACACCTTGTGGGTGTGGCCAGAAGTACATCGGACGAACAGTGCGCACTGTGGAACAACGCAGGAAAGAACATGAGAGGTATTATAGCCTACGCTATCCAGAGAAATCTGCGTTAGCTGAGCATGCGTTAGAAAACGGCCACCACATAAAATTTGGCGATACCTCTGTCGTGGCTCGCACTAACGGCTTCTGGGACAGTTTAATAAAGGAAGCTATTGAAATAAAAATTACCACAAACACCCTGAATAGAGACGGTGGCTTACAGCTCAGCGCAACGTGGGATCCAGCGATTGCGCGGTTGCAGAGGGCACATCGAACGCCGACTCAAAACATGCCCATATATGGCAATGTCACGGGCACCAGTGACGTCACAGTCGGCAGCTAGCGTATATAAGGGCGCACCAACAACCCACTGGCAGTCATAACACTTGACAATGGCCAAGGAGTGCTTGGCCGAAAGCTTAATCATAACACCTGACAATGGCCAAGGAGTGCTTGGCCGAAATCTCGTGTAGTTTTAACCAATTGACGCGGTTGGAAACCCGAGAACATTTTATTTACCGCTACAAATGCTTGCGTGAACATAAATACAGGTTGCGCTGATTTATTTGATCACGTACTGCTCCTGTGCAATGTCCAAAATACGTTGCAACTATCAGTCGCGGTCAGAACAGTGTTCTGTGTAGTTGTGTGTGCATTACGTCGTAACTAAGTGAATTCGAACGAGGGTGAATTGTTGGTGTTGGTATGGTGTGTGCTTCCGTAACCAATGTAGCGGAAGCGTTTGGTGTTTCGAGAGACAACGTATCTCACATTATTAACGCACACAGGGAAAGCGGGGATACGTCATCCAAGTCACAACGCGGAAGAAATTTTGTGGTAAGAGTGATTGTGACAGACGGTCACTGAAGAGGATTTTGACTAAAAACGAGGGGACTACAGCTGCGAAAGGCGTAGAAGAACTGAATGTCGCACACGTGTCAGCACCAAAAAGACCCGAAGGGAACTCCATAAGCAGAGAACTGCAGGGCGTGCTGGAACTCCAAAACCTCTCATCAGTAATGCAGTTGCCCGTAACAGGAAAGCGTGGTCCCGAAGCCATAAAACCTGGACTGGGGAACAATGCCAGCAAGCCATTTGGTCGGAGGAGTCTTCTTTCACGATGTTTCCAACTTCTGGCCGAGTATAAGTCCCAAGAGTGAAACACGGTGATTCTGTGATGAATTGGGCACCCACATTGTGGTATTCTGTTGGCCTCATGGCTACTCTGCAAGGTCTCTTTTGGCTGATGAGGTTAATCCCATCGTACAACGTTTATTGCCCAATGAGATGACAGAGCCGCTATTCACACAGCTCGCATCGTCCAGGACTGGTTTTTCGAGCACGAGAGCTAACTGTCGCATCTGCCCTGGCCACCACAGTCTCCAGATCTCATGTTATGTATGAACCTTTGTGGTCTTCTTTGGAGAGAAGAGTGCTTGATCGCTATCAACCTCCATCATCATTACATGAAGTTCACAGTATTTTGCAGTAAGAATGGTATAAGAATCCCTTGAAGACCATACAGGAACGACTGGAAGCTGTTCTATCTCAATTGCGTAAGCCTGTCTTCTTGCTACATATAAGGAAGGAGCCTGCCACGAGAGCAGTAGCCAGACTGACTGGTATCGAAACAGCGAGCAACAAAATCTGCGCTCGACATCTGGCAAAGACATCTAGAAGAGTCGTCAATAAATCGTGGAAGAAAACTGGTAACTGCAAACCCAGACATCAAAAATTCAGTTACGGTGATTTGTTTTCATCTTCTGTTTTCTCTGTTTTGTGATACCATTTATAGAACTTAATTACTGAATTTCAGGTCCACCTGTTTGTTACACAAAAAATTGTTTTTTGTAGAAACCCAAACATGTTCCAGCACGTTTGTGACATTGTCAGTGGGTACTCTTTATTCGTAAACATGTTTAAGTAATAATTATTCTGACGGAAATGGGCCTAAAATATTTTTCTCTGTTGTTGTCATTACTTTAATTTTTTCTACGTTGGTGGGTTATGTTCGGCCGTCTGTACATTATTGTATATTGCTAACTTCTCGTATGGTATTAAATGATGTTACTGAAAGTTTGGTTGACAAGTTAACAAGTAACTTTGTCTACAAATGTAATTCTGTTGTGCGAAAATATTTTGAGGCTATATTTCTCGATTATTTACATTTAGTTTCTCATCTGGATTTTCAGCTGTTGTTGAAATGCACACACTAGCACAGCAATTTTTTCAGTCGCAAGTAACACTTTTTCACTCTGCAAGAAAACGATGTTTATTTTTGTGCGTCGTGTCCAATCCGTGTTCATGTTTGCTCGTTCTCATATCACACAGTAACATCAGTTAATTTCAGATAACAAGCTACCAGAATACAGGGTGTATTTGATAACTGAAGACATTATCCTAAACAACATTACATCAGTATTTACTTCATTTGCAGAATAATAATTACAGATTTTACGAGTAGTATGTTGTTAGGTTGTTTAGTACCTCCAGTTACGCATGGCACGAGTAAGCGATTAATATTTATTTTCCCCTGGGTGGCATATCAGATATAGAAGTGTGGACGTGTGGATGCTAAACGGATAGTCTATACAGAAAGGCTTAGTCCAATTCACGGCGCAGGTACACCCATGCAGAAAGCATCTGGTAGTAAATTAACGGGTGATCAAAAAGTCAGTATAAATTTGAAAACTTAATAAACCACGGAATAATGTAGATAGAGAGGTAATAAACTGACACACGTGCTTGGAATGACATGGGGTTTTATTAGAACCAAAAAAAAAGTTTACAAAATGTCCGACAGATGGCGCTGGACAGCAAAACGTCAGTGACTGCGCATGACAGTCGATGACAGTCGTGTATAAAAGGAGCTGCAATGAGAGAGAGAATCAGATGCGCCAGCAGTCGCAGCATGTTGACGTTACCTGAAAAGGCGCTTTTAGTGAAGTTGTATTATCAGAATGGGGAATGTGCCAGTTCAGCGTTACGATCCTATCGCCATAGGAAGGGGTTTCGAACGGGTAAAGGTCCGTTGACAAATGCAGCTGTGGCGAGAATGATTTCGAAGTTTGAAGCCACGCGTTGTTTAGACGATAGACCCCGTAGTGGCCGACCGAGCATAAGGCGTAGTACTGCTGAGACAGTTCAGAAAGAAATGGAGACTGTAGCGGGTTCGTCTATGCACGGGGAAGTCAGCGCTCGTGCAGTCGCACGTCGCACCGGCATTCCATACACTCCTGTTTGGTTGGCACTTAGGCGTACTCTCCGATGCTATCCGTACAAAATCCATCGGCATCATGAACTGTTACCTAGCGATTTAGTGAAGCGGAGGGTATTTGCGGTGTGGGCGTTTCAAAAGATGGCGGAAGATGACGATTGGTTGAGTAACGTGTTGTGGACCGACGAAGCTCATTTCACGCTCCGATAGTCTATCAACGCCTTCAGATGCACAATTTGGGCTACCGAAAATCCTAGAACTGTCGGGAAAACTTCATTGCACGACGAGAAAGTCACAGAATGGGTTGGATTTACCACATCTACCGTTATCGGGCTTTTTTTCTTCGAGGAAATGCGTGATTCTGGTTTTGTAACAGCTACCGTGACGGGTGAGAGGTACGCCGATATGTTACAGAATCGCATCATCTCTTGCGCGCGTCGTTTCCCGATGATCGTGTGCTCAGCCGCCACTTTCGTCATGCTTGGCCTCCCAGATCCCCAGACCTCAGTCCGTGCGATTATTGGCTTTGGGGTTACCTGAAGTCGCAAGTGTATCGTGATCGACCGACATCTCTAGGGATGCTGAAAGACAACATCCGACGCCAATGCCTCACCATAACTCCGGACATGCCTTGCAGTGCTGTTCACAACATTATTCCTCGGCTACAGCTATTGTTGACGAATGATGGTGGACATATTGAGCATTTCCTGTAAAGAACATCATCTTTGGTTTGTCTTACTTTGTTATGCTGATTGTTACTATTCTGATCAGATGAAGCGCCATCTGTCAGATATTTCTTGAACTTTTGTATTTTTTTGGTTCTAATAAAACACCATGTCATTCCAAGCATGTGTGTCAATTTGTACCTCTCTATCTACATTATTGCGTGGTTTATTCATTTTTCAAATGTATACTGACTTTTTGATCACCCGGTATGTGATGTGTTTGCAGGAAGACTGTTAGACACTCAGAAAAAATGGGAACAGAAGAAATGGGTACATATTAATGTAGCAACGATCACAATATCCGTACCTATATCCCTAACAACCTGTATAGTAAGTTGGCCGCTGTGGCCGAGCGGTTATAGGCGCTTCAGTCCGGAACCCCGCTGCTGGTATGGTCGCAGGATCGAATCCTGCCTCGGGCATGGATTTGTGTAATATCCTTAGATTAGTTAGGTTCAAGTAGTTCTAAGTCTAGGGGACTAGTGACCTCAGATGTTAAGTTCCATAGAGCTTAGAGCCATTTTTGAACCTATATAGTAATGTGAATATAGTAATGTAAATGCTTCAAATGGCTCTGAGCACTATAGGACTTAACTTCTAAGGTCATCAGTCCCCTAGAACTTAGAACTACTTAAACCTAACGAACCTAAGGACATCACAAACATCCATGCCCGAGGCAGGATTCGAACCTGCGATTGTACCGGTCGCGCGGTTCCAGACTGTAGCGCCTAGAACCGCTCGGCCACCCCGGCCGGCATAATAACGTATAAAGAGTCCTACATAACCCACCAAAGCAGAAAAAACTGAGGCAATAACAACAGACAAAAACTGTTTTTAGGCCTAATTTCGGTATAATAATTTTTACTTACATGTTTACATTTTGCAAAACTAAAAAAGGAGTAGTCACTGATGATGACGCAAAGGTACTGAAACATTTTTGGTTTATATACACACCAGTTTTTTGCATAACAGGCAGAAATCCAGTAATTTTGCCTACCAACATGTCTACTGCAAGAGCTCCAGAACCAAATGACGAATAATTTACGGAACTTTTTAAACACGCTATGTCTTTACGCATGCATGTAAGTAGTTTACATTTAGTAGGTTTCAGTGATGACTTCGCAGTCGTCCTGTGCCTGTGATAGATAGCAAGTGTGATGTGGGTGGGCGCTGGTGCGGCGTAACAGGTTGCGGTATTGTCCCCAGGAAGGGAGAAGCTCGGCCTGCCGGTAGGTGAGCCGGTACGCCTCGTGCTTGAAGCAGACGGGACGCAGGTGGAGGACGGCGAGTACTTCCGCACGCTACCCAACAACACCGTGCTGCTGCTGCTCCGGCAGGGCGAGCGCTGGTACCCCAGCGGGGTCGACGTCATCCGTGCTGGTGAGGACGCGCGCTCCGCCGCTAGCTGTCACTGCCACCGCACTCCACCAGAAGAATGGCACCCTCCACAACTGCGCGACGCGCTCTGCCACCGCAAAGTAATGCACCACACTGCCCCCCAACCCACCACTTACTGTCCGGCCAGCTACCGAGCCCTAAGCACTGGAGAGCTGCGTTACTGCGGACCGGCTGTACGAACTGCCAGTGCTAGCTGATAGTGGATTTATCAAACATAAACGCAGGATGCAACGAAACTACCGACAAAATTTCGGAGGTTACATCAGGAATATCTTATGAGTACGAGGGCTGATCAACGCAGACTGAGAATGGTATTTTTACGCATGTTTATTACTCCATTCAATGTTTACACGACCTTTTTAAAAGCACCCCGCTCATACTCGAAGACACTTTTTACAGCGTCTCTCCCAATCCTGGAACACATGACGTAGTCCGTTCTTTCTCAGTTCCTTGAGAATCACCTCACTTTTCTTGGGCACTGCTTCAAAGTTCTCTATCGAATGCCAGGAAGCTTTGCCTTTAAAGATGGTAACAAAAAAAGAATGAAAAAATTCACTCGGTGCCGGTGCAAGGTCTGGGCTATAAGGCGGATGCAGTTCACAATTAATGTTGAACTGAGCCAGAAACTGCATGACTTGATTTGCGACGTTAGCTGCGCACTGTCGTGATGAAGTCGTCACAATCCGAGTAAGTTCTAAGCGTTAGCCCGTCCGGTTGGCCGTGCGGTCTAACGCACGGCTTTCCGGGCGGGAAGGAGCGCCTGGTCCCCGGCACGAATCCGCCCGGCGGATTTGTGTCGAGGTCCGGTGAACTGGCCAGTCTGTGGATGGTTTTTAGGCGGTTTTCCATCTGCCTCGGCGAATGCGGGCTGGTTCCTCTTATTCCGCCTCAGTTACACTATGTCGGCGATTGCTGCGCAAATAAGTTCTCCATGTATGCGTACACTACCATTATTCTACCACGCAAACATAGGGGTTACACTCGTCTGGTGTGTGAGACGTTCCCTGGGGGATCCACCGGGGGCCGCACCGCACAATAACCCTGGGTTCGGTGTGGGGCGGCGGAGGGGAGAAGTGCACTGCGGTAGTCGTCGTGGGGTTGTGGACCACTGCGGCTGCGGCGGGGACGGAGCCTCTCCGTCGTTTCTGGGTCCCCGGTTAACATACAGTACAAGTTCTAAGCGTTTCCATGTAAAGTTTTCCTCAAATTAGCCAATACTGACGTTTAGTATACTGCTGTAACAGCAGTCTGAAAGAGAACTGCGTACTGATAAATCATTCCATGACAGAAAATATGATCACCAACACTTCCCCTCCAAATTGAATAACTCCCGCCTTTTTTGATGTTGGAGAACTAGGCGATTTCCGCACTGTGGTGGCTCGTATTCCTTCAGGGTCACAATGACGCCTGCATGACTTACCACAGGTGATATTCGATTCCAGAAACGCATCCCCTCCGTCAGCAAAGATACGCAACACCTCACGACTTATCTCCATTCGTACAGCCTTTAGTTCGGGAGTCAACTGACGTGGCACCCAGCGGTCACGAACAGGGGTCATAAGGAGATGATCGTGCGCAACCGCAAAGACACTCTCACTTCAAATTCTCAACACTTCACTGAGGTTACATAATGCTATCTGCCAATCCTCACGGGCAATCACAGCAACAGGGGCCCACTTTCCTTAATACAGACAAGTCCGCCTTCTTTGAAGTCATTGAACCACTTAAATACTGTTGCACTATATAGTGCATCTTTACCGTACGCTTGCTGCAGATTTTCGTAAGTTTCAGTGGCTCTATGATTCAAACGAACACGGAATTTTATTGCGCCGTACTGCTCCTCTCGCGTCACCTCCAGTATTTAGTATGCGAAATGCAAAGAGCATTACTACCAACCTACCAATACGAGAGTACTCCCGCGTATGGATACTATACATAAAAATCCGCTCTTTTCAACTTTCATTGTACAGATGGGAAACTATTACAGAAGCTACAGGAAGAAGCAGTCTAAGTCTCTATTGACCAGCTTTCGTATTTTGGTGCATCAGATTCTTGGTCTCCAGCGCTCGTTACAGAGTAACTGTAGTTCGCTTGACTACTTACCCCGTATATCTTTGCATATGTACTGCACTGAAAATATCTACAAACAGTGCAAATGTCGACGGTAAAACTGTGTGAAACTGTGAAACAGGGTAAAGGAAAACAGTTCGAAATATGAGACTGACAGGACGTGCAAACTGACTAAAGAGGACTGACTAGAGCTCAAAGGCAAGGGAGTAGATGTCTGCGTAGCTAGAACAAATATATACGCCACCTAAAGGAAAATTAAAGAGAACTTTGAGAAGAATAGAAGCAGCTGTATGAGTATCAAGAGCTCAAGTGGCAAGCGATTGCTAAAAAAAGAAGGGAAAGTTGGAAGGAATACGTGAAAGGGTTATACAAAGGAATGAAACGGGAAGCCTGTATTAGGGAAAGAGAAGAGGAATTAAGAAGACGAGATGCAATATATAAGGGGAGTTCAAAAAGGAACGAGCCGTAGGCTTAATTACAGAAACCAGTACCTGTATGTTAGAAGTATTGACCCTGGCTGTTGAGACACTTGTCCCACTGTGACACAAGGCGGTGAATTGCTGTCTCAGAAAATTCCCGGGCCTGCGATGTTAACCAGTTCCGCACGTACAGCTGGACGTCGTCTTCCGAGGTGAATCGTTTACCCCTATGCTGACGTTCTTCTTTGACCAAGATGGCCCGCTTCTGATTCACATTCTGCAGTACGGGACAACAGTGAATGCCCAGCGTTACTCGCAAAGCTTAAGTACCCTTCGCCAAGCGATCAAATCAATTCGGCCTGGCAATCTCACCCGTGCGATCATTCTGCTCCACAACAACGCAAAGCCTCATACGGCCAACACAGTCGCGGCACTCCTGCAGAAATTCAAATGAGAGATTCTCGGCCACACTCCATGCACTCGGGACCGCTCTCCCTATGATTACGCTTCTTTTGGTCCCCTTAAAAAGGCTCTGAGGGGCAAACGATTCACCTCGGACGACGACATCCAGCTGTACGTGCAGAAATGGTTAACATCGCAGCCCCGGTAATTTTATGAGACAGCCATTCACCGGCTTGTGTCACAGTGTGACAAGTGTCTCAACATCCAGTGTCAATACTTCTAACATACAGGTACTGGTTTCTGTAATTATGCCTCCGGATCGTTTCTTTTTGAACGCCCCCTTATATGATAATACGGACGAGGTACTCTCAGAATTACTGAGAATCTTGGGAGAGCGAGCCACGATAAATCTGTTCCACGTTGTATGCAAGGTACAGTACATCACACAGGCGAAATACCCTCTGACTTCAAAGCGAAAAATTTTATGTTATGGGCAACGGCAGCTGAAGTAATCCATATTTGACAAATAAACTGCTTCCAGCAGTACATAAAACGTTATTTACAGGAAAACGACCGGTTTCGTGATATCAGATCACATCCTCAGGTGTAGATACGTCAGTAAAACATTATGCCCATAATATTGTAAGGAGGGGGACTCAACCTTCTTAAAATAATTTGATTTGTAGCACCCTGCCTGTTGCGGGTAACAGCCTTTTATTTTAAGATGCATGAGTCCCCTTACTTCCCATATTATGGGCTTAATGCTTCACTGACTTATCTACACAGGTTGGATAAAAAATAGTGGCAACACTGTCGCAACATGTGTAGCATGGCACGCCTGTTGTCTATAGCTGATAGCAGGCGTTCAGCTGATGTAGTGCAGTGAATGGCGATGGCTGTGTCTGTGTCAGTTGCTGTGCGTACTGTCTGAGAGTGGAGAAGGCCAGCTCAAGCACCCTAACAGTATGTTTAGAAAACAAACAACGTGCGTTGATCAAGACTAAAGTGGCACACTATCATCCTTGATGACAATGCACGATGGCACTTGGCGAACCCCGTGCAGGAGCTTCTGCATATGGGAGTGGCAGATACTGGACCGTCCACGATATTCACCCGATATGAGTCAGTACGATTACGACCTGTTCGCCAAAATGAAGGACTCTCTTCGTAGCATGCTCTACAACACAAGAGAAGACATCATCCGTTCCATATGGCTTGTCCTTGCGAGACATCGACAGAGATGGATACGCTGACGGTGTACGACGCCTTCCATCTCTGCAACGGAAAGTGATGGAGATGCGGGTCCATTACATTGAGGGCATGTAACACGGTGAACATATGTCAATGAAGTCCGGTATGAATTGCAACCGTGTTGCCACCACTTTTTATCCAACCCATGTACATCTGAGGATATGATTTGATGTCGCGAAACTAGTCGTGTTCGTATAAATAAAAGTTCATATAGTATATAGCTGTAAACTGTCTATTTTTCAAATAATCCAAAAGAATGTAATAATTCCTATCCCAATAAAGGCACTTGCTGACAGCTGATAACGTTATCGAACCATCGGCTTAATAACTCGTGGTTGCAAAATACTGACACGATTTATTTACAGAAGAATGGCGACGTTGATGGAAACCCACCTCGAGGTTCCAGATAAATGTTGGCAACACTGACCCTACAACTTATCGTGAAATACAGGTTAAAGAAATTGAAATGTACGTTTGTAACCTTTCTACATACAGAGAAAGCTTTTGGAAATGTTGACTGGAATATACTCTTTCAAATTATGAGGCAGCAGGGATAAAACGGGGAGCGAAAGGTTATTTGTAACTTGTGCAGAGACTAGACGGCAGTTATGAGAGTCGAAAGACATAACAGGGAAGCAGTGGTTGGAAGAGAGTCAGGCATTGAGCAAGAAGTAAAGGAAACCAAAGAGAAATTTTGAAACTGAGTTTAACTTCAGGAGAAGAAATAAAAAGATTGAGCTCTACCGATGACATTTTAATTGTGTCAGAGACGGCAAAAGTCTGACAAGAGCAGTTGAATGGAATGAAAAGTGCCTTTGAAAGACGTAATATGATGAAAGTTAAAAAAGAAAAAAAACAAGAATAATGGGGTGTAGTCGGACTACATCCGGGGTGATGCCGAGGGAATTACGACAGGAAATTGTACACTAAAAGTAGTAGACGAGGTTTGCTATTGGAGCAGCAAAATAATTGATAATAGGCACTGCAGAGAGCAAGTAATGTACAGGCTGACGACAGCAAGAAAAAAATTGTGAAAAATGGGGATTTCTTAATATTTAAAATAAATTTAAGTGTTTAGAAGAGTTTTCTGAAGTTATTTATGTGGAGAGTAGATTGGTGCGGAAGTCAAAGGTGTACGATAATCACTTGAGTCAAGAAGAGAACAGAAGCTTTTGAAATGTGATGATACAGAAAAATGCTGAAGATCAGGCGGTTAGATCAAGTAATTAATGAGGAGGTGCAGAATCGAAATGGGTAAAAAAGAAATTTATGGCACAACTTAACTAAAAGAAGGGATCTTTATTGATGGCACATATCTTGAGACAGCAAGGCATTGTCAATTTAGTAATGGCGGGAAGTGTGGGGGCTGAAAATGGCAGATGGGGGCCAAGGTATGAGCACAGTGAACAGGTTCAAATGGATATTGGTTACAGAAGTTATTGGGAGATGAAGAGGCTTGCAGAAGGTGGACTACCGGGAAGAGCTGCGCCAAACGAATCTTCGGACGGAAGACTTCAACATCGACAACATGTGTTTTGTGTCACGTTTGGAAAGAAACTTGTTGCATTGACTCACATCACTTCTTGTTGACATCACCAATAGCCACTTTACTTTTCACCTTCAAGCTTGCATTTAGTACTGCTGTTTTTTCGGTCTCGGGTTTGTTCCTCGGGCAGTTTTAGTTGTACGTTAAGTGTGATACACAGTAGTATGGGCGTTTTCGCAGAAACCGAAGTAACTGTAGTAACAAATCGAATCAATCATAATTACATTATTACCACACTACGTGATCAAAAGTATCCGAACACCCCAAAAATATACATTTTTCATATTAAGTGCATTGTACTGCCACCTACTGCCAGGTACTGCTTAAAAGCGACCTCAGTAGTCATTAGACAGCGTGAGAGAGCAGAATAGGGCGCTCCGCGGAACTCACGCACTTCGAACTTCGTCAGGTGGCTGGGTGTCACTTGTGTCATACGTCTGTACGCGAGATTCACACACTCCTAAACATCCCTAGGTTCACTGTTTCCGATGCGGTAGTGAAGTGGAAACGTGAAGGGACATGTACATCACAAAAGCTTACAGGCCCACCTCGTCTGTTGACTGACAGAGACCGCCGACAGTTGAAAAGGGTCGTAATGTGTAATACGCATACATCTATCCAGACCATCACACAGTCGGCCAGAGTGGCCGAGCGGTTCTAGGCGCTTCAGTCCGGAATCGCGCGACCGCTACGTCGCAGGTTTGAATCCTACCTCGGGCATGGATGTGAGTGTTGTCCTTAATTAGGTTTAAGTAGTTCTAAGTTCTAGGGGACTGATGACCTCAATAGTTAAGTTCCATAGAGCTCAGAGCCATTTGAACCATCACACAGAAATTCCAAAGTGCGTCAGAATCCACTGCAAGTACTATGACAGTTGGGCGGAAGGTAAGAAAACTCGGATTTCATGGTCGAGCGGCTGCTCATAAGTCACACATCACGCTGGTACGAGGTGCATTCAAGTTCTAAGGCCTCCGATTTTTTTTCTAATTAACTACTCACCCGAAAACGATGAAACTGGCGTTACTTCTCGACGTAATCGCCCTGCAGACGTACACATTTTTCACAACGCTGACGCCATGATTCCATGGCAGCGGCGAAGGCTTCTTTAGGAGTCTGTTTTGACCACTGGAAAATCGCTGAGGCAATAGCAGCACGGCTGGTGAATGTGCGGCCACGGAGAGTGTCTTTCATTGTTGGAAAAAGCCAAAAGTCACTAGGAGCCAGGTCATGTGAGTAAGGAGCATAAGGAATCACTTCAAAGTTGTTATCACGAAGAAACTGTTGCGTAACGTTAGCTCGATGTGCGGGTGCGTTGTCTTGGAGCACACGCGGAGCCCTTCCTGGACGTTTTTGTTGCAGTGCAGGAAGGAATTCGTTCTTCAAAACATTTTCGTAGGATGCACCTGTTACCGTAGTGCCCTTTGGAACACAATGGGTAAGGATTACGCCCTCGCTGTCCCAGAACACGGACACCATCATTTTTTCAGCACTGGCGGTTACCCGGAATTTTTTTTGGTGGCGGTGAATCTGTGTGCTTCCGTTGAGCTGAGTGGCGCTTTGTTTCTGGATTGAAAAATGGCATCTACGTCATTGTCACAACCGACGAAAAGAAAGTCCCATTCATGCTGTCGTTGCGTGTCAACACTGCTCGGCAATATGCCACACGGGCAGCCATGTGGTCGTCCGTCAGCATTCGTGGCACCCACCTGGATGACACTTTTCGCATTTTCAGGTCGTCATGCAGGATTGTGTGCACAGAACCCACAGAAATGCCAACTCTGGAGGCGATCTGTTCAACAGTCATTCGGCGATCCCCCTAAACAATTCTCTCCACTTTCTCGATCATGTCGTCAGACCGGCTTGTGCGAGCCCGAGGTTGTTTCGGTTGGTTGTCACACGATGTTCTGCCTTCATTAAACTGTCGCACCCACGAACGCACTTTCGACACATCCATAACTCCATCACCACATGTCTCCTTCAACTGAAGATGAATTTCAATTGGTTTCACACCACGCAAATTCAGAAAACGAATGATTGCACGCTGTTCAAGTAAGGAAAACGTCGCCATTTTAAGTATTTAAAACAGTTCTCATTCTCGCCGCTGGCGGTAAAATTCCATCCGCCGTACGGTGCTGCCATCTTTGGGACGTATTGACAATGAACGCGGCCTCATTTTAAAATAATGCACATGTTTCTATCTCTTTCCAGTCTGGAGAAAAAAAAATCGGAGGCCTTAGAACTTGAAGGCACCTTGTAGATGCCAAAGGACGCCTCGCTTGGTGTAAGGAGCACAAACATTGGACGACTGAACGGTGGAAAAACATTGTGTGAAGTGACGAATCACGGTACACAATGTGGCGATCCAACGGTAGGGTGTGGATATGGTGAATGCCCGGTGAACGTCATCTGCCAGCGTGTGTAGTGCCACCAGTAAAATGCGGAGTCGGTGGTGTTATGGTGTGGTTGTGTTTTTCATGGAGGGGGCTTACACACCTTGTTGTTTTGCTTGACACTATCACAGCACAGACTTACATTGTAGTTTCAAGCACCTTCTTGTTTCCCACTGGTTGAAGAGCAATTCAGGGATGGCGATTGCATCTTTCAACACGATCGAGCACTTGTTCATAATGCATCCTTGTAATGGACTGGCCTGCACAGACTCCTGACCTGAATTCTATAGAACATCTCTGGGATGTTTTGGAACGCAGACTTCCTGCCAGGCCTCACCGACCGACATCAATACCTCTCCTTAGTGCAGCACTCCGTGAAGAATGGACTGCCATTCCCTAACAAACCTGACTGATCGTAAGCCTGCCAGAGTGGAAGTTGTCATCAAGGCTAAGGTTGGGCCCACATCATACTGAATTCCAGCATTACCGATGGCAGGTGCCACGAACTTGTAAGTCATTTTCAGCCAGGTGTCCGGATACTTTTGATCACATAGTGTATATAATGAGCCACGTGTCCTTTGTACCAATGTTCTCTAAAAGTATCCGTGAACAACCTCCGAGATGTTATAAGTGTTCGGATTCATCCTGTCTACTCCCCGTAATTAGCTTACCGTGTTAGCGGTAAGTAGGGATCAACTTCATATTACTTTGCAGCCCAACATCCGGTTATATTACCAGTTTGTAGAAGACGAACTTATAGATTCTGCGTGTAAACGTCTACCCACCGAGTTGCTCTTCATGGAAAACAGTAGTGTCTCGTTCATCCAAGTGTAATTCTGAGAAAATCCTTAATACTCTTGATACGTCTAGCCCCATGAAACGTGGCCACGTCACTTTATTACGTTCCTCTTTCCCAGAGCTGTAAAATGTTTTTGAAGAGGAAATATTTAATTTTAAAAATTTATGATTTTCCATCAACATTTTGAGAGATAAAAATGTGAACAGACTTAAATATACAGTAAAATATTCCCCATTTATATAGGCTGCCTGTGGTGTGCGTACTGTAAGACCTTCAGTACACACACCATGATTATTTGACTTGTCGCTCTAACAAAGCAGACGAGTGTCAGCAATATGTCTCGTGGTCTTATCGTGACGTGTTTATCTTCTGCCATTAGGTCAGACGATAGAAATGCCACTGGCACCCTTAGAGTAGCAGACTGACGGTGACCAACTTTAAACAGAACTTGATTAATTTTCACACACATTTATTAAAATAATAACAAGCATAAAAATTACTTAACTTGGAACTTGGTTCTGGATGCTATTTACAATTGACAATCTGAAGTTCCTTTGGTATTGGTATGTTAATCGTGTTCTCACATATATCTCTGATACTTGACAAAAGTGTCTATATATTTATCTTCATGGCTATATACAGGAATATGGTAATCTTATTAGGCGCAGACTGAAACTTGACTATAGACTGGTACAGACTAATGCAGACTGGTGCAGACAAATGCAGACTGACTAATCGGAGGTCTGTACACTCGTTATAATACCTCGCGCATTCATGTATCACTGCGCAAGTGTGATCCGCAAGGAGAAAAGGTTCTACATTAGCAGCAATCTCATTGGCTGCATTACATATCAATACGCGGATCGGCGGAGGTAGAATTTGGTCCGTCTCTATGGCAGCGCCATCTCGTAGTGCGGAGATGGACGAGTGCTGCGCCTGCGCTGTTGTGCTTAGCGGGGCCCGCTCTAGTGGGAAAGTTGTGTACGCACTGACTATGCGGAACTATGTACAGTCGTGGACAAAACGAGCGAGACCCCTCGCCTTTTTGTTATGCAGATCCGCACAGCTTTAAAGTCTGCTACACAGAATAACAGGTAAGGCGAATAAGTGCTACCATGCACAGGCGTGAAATTGACAAACAATCCGAACTTTGTCAGACTGTTTTCAGTCATGTGTAAGACTACATTAATGCTGATTAGTGTGTTAAACACAACACGTAAACATAAGAAGTAAATGAAGGAAGAAACGATAATTAGTATAAACTGTACCAATAAAAATGGATTTCAGCTTAACGAGATAACATAACTCTTTTAGTAAGACAAAGTACCCGAGATCGTTACGAATTAGCAAAATATTATGCACATTCGGCCGCGAAACGGTCTGTGTCAACGTTCAGACTAGTTATACTGGATTACCGTTGCTGACCTACCATGAAAGTGTGCAAATTTAGCAATGCGTGAAGATTCATAACGAAATTCAGTTAAAAATCATTCAGTGCCACACTTAAGCCAATTCAGTTATTGACAGATGCGGAAAAAGTAGGCAGTAATAAGTATGAAATTCTACAAGAGTTTCGTATTGACATTCACAGGGCGCGGGTACAGAATAAAGATAGCAAGAAAACGAATTGAGGGCGCGAGGATTTCTTAAAATTGCTTTACTGATAGTCTGTCTGTCTCCATCGAGATTAGAACCGAAAACAAACCAGAACTCCCTTGCAGTAGCAAACACCTCTCGCTGCGCTGGCAGACAACACAGGCAAACAGTCCTCTATTATTATCCCAGACATGAATAAGCCGTCAATTTCCCAATGAAAATGACAAAATGATCTGTAGTTTCTGTTGCATAGAGCTTTCTGGACTCAAAAACATGAATTTTCTACCATTATGTCACAGCGTATGTGACAATCATTCAGGATATTTATCGAAATAACAAAATACTGTTAATAACGATTAAATTTAGTAGGATAATTTGCATTACCCCGGGAAATAAACGGCTACGTAGCTGAGGAACGTATTCTACAATGTTTCAAGTTCTCCATTAGACTCGCCACAGCCAGAAAATGTTCATTAGCCGAAGGGTTTCTTAAGCTGGCTAGCAATGGGAATGCTCGCACTTATAAATCGCGGTGGCATTAATACTGGGATGTGAATTATCACGTGTTTCTTCTTTCATTTATATCTTATATTTGCGTGTTGCGTTTAACACAATAATCAGCATTAATATAGTCTTACACATGATTGAAAACAATCTGACGGAGTTCGGATGTTTGTCAATTTCACGCCTGTGCATAGTATGTTGGTAGCACTTCGTCGCCTTGCCTGTTATGCTGTGTTGCAGACTTTCAAGCTGTGCGGATCAGTATAACGAAAAGGCGAGGGGTCTCGCTCGTTTTGTCCTCGACTGTACATAACACTGCCTGACAAAAAGTGAAGAACCCAAGGACATGTCGGATGTAAATGTAACTTTGTACCCGCACACAACATTGTCTGTGACAGGCAGAAAGACCACCTGATTGCATTAGTATTTCTCAAGTTTAGCGTTGTTACAAGACCTGCCAGGCTACGTAAGGGGCTTGAACAGTGTCAGATGTTGAGTGATCATAGTGAAGGACACGGATGTACCAAATACTCATGTGATACAGGTCTATCGGCTCCTGACAGCAGCCTCACTGTGGGGTCCCCATTTGGCCGGCTGGTCGAATGGTGCAGTATACAGATTTGTGGTTCATTCGGACGTGACAGTGGCATGATTTTGGCCACATGGGAATGTGAGAGCAGGAATACTCGTCATCAAGGTTCCGGTCGATCACGATGGACGATTGCTGTATTGTGCACTAAGCACATCGTAACCCTTTTCACATCTGTGCCTCCCATCCAGTAACAGCTAATGAAGTCGCTTCAACATTTTGTGCCATACCGCACTATTCATCAGCGACTAGCGCAGATAGACTAGGGAATTGCCTCCCATGTGTAGACTGTCATTAGCACCACCACACAAACGGATGCGTTTGGAATGGTGCCGTGACCGGGAACCATAGATTTCTTACAGATGATGTCGCATTGTGTTCAGCGATGAATCGCGTTTCTGCGCTACCCTGGGTGGCCATTGTCGGCGAGTATGGCGGCGACCTGGAGAGAGGTCCCATTCTTCCAGTGTTTTGGAGAGACACAGCGGTACGGTGTGGGGAGGCATCGGCTATGACGTCAGGTCACGGCTGGTAGTGACTGAGAGCGCTCTGGTGGTACATCCGTACGTCACGTACATGCTTTCTCGTGTGCTACTCTTCTCATATGTCCGCAGCTCGTGGTCGTGCGGTGGCGTTCTCGCTCCCCGCGCCCGGATTCCCGGGTTCGATTCCCGGCGGGGTCAGGGATTTTCTCTGCCTCGTGATGACTGGGTGTTGTGCGATGTCCTTAGGTTAGTTAGGTTTAAGTAGTTCTCAGTTCTAGAGGGCTGATGACCATAGGTGTTAAGTCCCATAGCGCTCAGAGCCACTCTTCTCATGTGAAAATATCGTCGTGCCATTACCGATGATAGCGAACCGAGGGCGTCGGCTTGTTGTAGATGTCGCAGCACTCGTGTGTGGTTTGCACTGTTATCCCAAAGGAGAGGGTACTCCATGAGTGGACGAACTCTTCGAAATCGAAACTGGATGACAGCACGCTGGTTCTTACGCAACGACATAGTTACCTTACACAGCGCGAAGTTACGCGCTATAATTCTCAGCCCTCTAAGAGAGATGGCTGCCAATGTAGACATGAAGAATAGAGATGCAGAATGTTAATAACTTTTGTTTTATTTAAAAAGTTGTAAGAGTTTTCACATTAAAAAATTCGGAAGCATTACTGTTCAGCGCGCCGTCGTAGTTATAACCCTTTGTAATCTATATATTCATTTCGAATTGCCCTTTATATTTTCAGATACAAAATTAGTGAAATATTGTTCATGCTTTTCCATTGTTATGCAGGGAACTGATTATCATCTGAGTGATGGAAACTGGTAGTCGATGAAAGCTTTTCATTCAACTAGCAGCTTATCGTGATGGCCACGACGTTCCTCAAATTTTAATAATCAACGATACTCAGGCTATGCGCAGCGTTAATGGGCTTCGGAACATAGGGTGACATTATAATTCCAATCTAAAATAAATGGGCTTGTGTTTTGACGGAACTAGTAGCTGAGTTATTAAAAAAAGCTTTGCCCAGTGAATGCTTATACTAGCGTAAGAAAATACGAGTATCAAAGAATGATTGTACGTGGAAAGTTAAAGTCCTGGAATCGATCGCGGATTCTTGCCTTCCGCGGGTAGCGCCTTATCGACTGTATGTACCGAACATACCTCACAGCGTCAGCTTGTCGCGGGCTCCTTCCCTTTCGTCCCATTCTTGAAGAGGCGCTCTCACGGTACTGCGAGACTACATTCTATTCGTCGTAAGTTTAACACGTAAGTAAACATTGCGCTACATATTCATCCGCGTTTGTTGTCCCCTCATTGCAGTTTCCTTCCTGCGGCACTTCAGTTACGCCCCATCGAACACAGTCGCGTACGATGTAGATGTAGATTATTACGATAGTTTCGTGCTGCAGCCTCGGAGTACTGTTCACAAAATCGTGTCATTTTTCTAACACAAACGACTGTCGTCTTCTTGTCTTGCGAGGAGAAGATAGTTTACCAACGTACACTACTGGCCATTAAAACTGATACACCATGAAGATGACGAGCTACCGACGCGAAATTTAACCGACAGGAAGAAGATGCTGTGAGATGCAAGTGATTAGCTTTTCAGAGCATTCACACAAGGTTGGCGCCGGTGGGGACACCTACAACGTGCTGACATGAGGGAAGTTTCCAACCGATTTCTCATACACAAACAGTAGTTGACCGGCGTTGCCTGGTGAAACGTTGTTGTGATGCCTCGTGTAAGGAGAAGAAATGCGTACCATCATGTTTCCGACTTTCATAAAGGTCGGATTGTAGCCTATCGCGATTGCGGTTCATCGTATCGCGACATTGCTGATCTCTTTGGTCGAGATCCAATGACTGTTAGCAGAATATGGAATCGGTGGGTTGAGGAGGGTAATACGGAACGCCGTGCTGGGTCCCATCGGCCTGGTATCACTAGCAGTCGAGATGACAGGCATCTTATCCGCATGACTGTAACGGATCGTGCAGCGACGTCTCGATCCCTGAGTCAACAGATGGGGAAGTTTGCAAGACAACAACCATCTGCACGAACAGTTCGACGACGTTTGCAGCAACATGGACTATCAGCTCGGAGACCATGGCTGCCTGACGCTGCATCACAGACAGGAGCGCCTGCGATGGTGTACTCAACGACGAACGTGGGTGCATGAATGGCAAAACGTCATTTTTTCGGATGAATCCAGGTTCTGTTTACAGCATCATGATGGTCGCATCCGTGTTTGGCGTCATCGCGGTGAACGCACATTGGAAGCGTGTATTCGTTATCGCCATACTGGCGTATCATCCATCGTGATGGTATGGGGTGCCATTGGTTACACGTCTGGGTCACCTCTTGTTCGCATTGACGGCACTTTGAACAGCGGACGTTACATTTTAGATGTGTTAAGACCCGTGGCTCTACCCTTCATTCAACGCCTGCGAAATCCTACATTTCAGCAGTATAATGCACGACCGCATGTTACAGGTCCTGTACGGGCCTTTCGTGATACATAAAATGTTCGACTGCTGCCCGGGCCAGCACATTCTCCAGATCTCTCAACAATTGAAAACGTCTGGTCAATGGTGGCCGAGCAATTGGCTCGTCACAATATGCCACTCTCTACTCTTTATGAACTGTGGTATCGTGTTGAAGCTGCATGGGTAGCTGTACCTGTACACGCCATCCAAGCTCTGTTTGACTCAATGCCCAGGCGTATCAAGGCCGTTATTACGGCCAGAGCTAGTTGTTCTGGGTATTGATTTCTCAGTACCCAGACTGCTACTGTGAAGCTTGCTGATTCACCTGTACACTTTCATGTAGAGGTGTTCGAGTGGTCAACAAAATCCGTTCCCACACCATTAGGGATCCTCGTCTATATCGATCTCTTTTCACAATGTTTGAATCCCGAAATCGTGTTCCACGTGCCCTCCAGATGCGAATCCGTCGAGAATCACGCTCCATACCAAATCGGGATTCATCTGTAAAAGGAGCGTTGAGCGTTCGAGCGTCCAGGTGGCATGTTGACGGCTCCACTCTAAACGTTCCCTTCTAGGAAGACACGCCAGAGGTAAACAGACAGCAGGTCTCCAACAATAAAGGCCACTCTGCTGAAGCCTTCTGTACACCGTCTGTCTCAGGTCAGATGCCATTTTCAGTGTATTAGTAAGGCGGTAGCATCATGCCCTTACAGCCAAATAGCGGTCCACACTTTCTGATGTCACACGTGTTCGGCCCTGTCCTAGTCTCTGGGACACATTTTCGGTCTCTATAAACTGTTGCCTCATTCGGTAAAGAACAGAATGATTCACATTAAGCCGTCGGGCACATCACTTTGCAATTCTCCTGCTTCCATTCTTCCTATGGCCCTCCACAGCAGTGAGCCTGGCAAGCGTCTTCTCTGTGCCATAGTGCACCGTCTGTGACTGCGTCCACAGCGACTGTGGATGTGAGGCTAACCTGCAACCACTACCCCGCTTGATAGGTGCCCTGAAGTCATTGCTGGCGTGGTTGTCCGTTGATCGGAATGCGATCTTCTGTGTAGAACACAATCGTAACGACAACTGTTGACAGTTTGTATGATTATATCGCGAATTAGACACATGACAAGGAAATAGCAGTTTGTTGCTTTATTTTGCATAAGTTATACATTTAGCATAGAGACCGGCAGAAGCGGTGAAAATTTTAAATGATTTTGCTTGTCATTCACCCTAGAATAATAAATAACTGATACATTAAGTAGGGCACACTTCCATTGTCGCCACAACGGGTGTTGCAGATACACTGCAACCTACGAGTAATGCTGAGCGTGTTGAGCGGACGATGGTTTACATTAGAACTGAACTTAACGAAGTATATCAATTATGCGGCCGGCAAGACAATTCATAAAGGGAATTCATTCGCCCCTTGTTTTAATGATGTTATTAAGTTCCTTTCTAAGAGTATTATCCCAGGTATAATTGTGCCGAAAATTAGGTACCTTTCTCGCCTCTCATTTCATTAGGAACGATACAGGAAATCAATCTTAAAATCTGAAGACTTATCAGATTACTCTTAAATTAATAATGATATGCTTTACTCCAATGTCCTGAAGATTGAGTGTTAAATCTCAGTCTCCCTTCCTTATCTTTACAAACTTCTGGGGTTTTTGATTGTGTAAGAGAGTTAGTTCATGGGGCGGTGCCGTCCAGTCTACAGTTATTACTATGATACGATATCGCTTTGACATTTGGAGTAGACCGTTAACGTTAATACATAAATCAATCGCAGTATTCGCAGTCTTGGCTGCATTTAATTTTGAACAGATATCCGACTTAGGTTCAACAGCGGATACCCTCTTATTTGGGCGGTTTGGAGTTCGTTCTGGCGCTTCCCAAAATGCTTCCTAACACTATTTTAATACGAAAAATAAGGTGTGGATGCATAGTTTATGTGACGAAGGGCCATTACACATCCTTAATACGTGTAAGACGCCTCGTCGAGAATTTTAATTCAAGAAACCATCTGTTTTACGGTAACCTTAGATTTTTAATCAAAATTTAAATTGTTTACATTGATGACATCGTTACTGGGATGCAGTGATCACAACAGTCTCAATCGTAAATTATTTTATATTAACTTCTGTTTCAATGTCTTGTGCACCAAAGTTGCTGTTGTGATCTTCAGTCTGAAGACTCGTTTGGTTCATCACTCCACGCCAGTCTGTCCCGTGCAAGCCTCTTCATCTCCAAATTACTACGGCAACCAACAACCATTTGTATTTGCTTAGTGTATTCATCCATCAGTGTCCCTATGTGATTCTTACTCCTCCCCCCATCAATACTTCCCCCCACTATCACATTGACGGTTCCTTGAGGCCTCAGGATGTGTCGTAACAACCGATCCCTTCTTTTAGCCAAGTTGTGTCACAACTTGTTTTCTCCCAGTTAGATTCAGCTGCTCCGCTTTAGTTATTCAGTCGACCTACCTAACTTTCCACATTCTCTGGTATATCATATTTCAAAATATGCTAGTCTTTTCTTGTCTGTCTTGCGTATCGCCCGGGTTTCACTTACGGACGAAGCTACATTCAATAGAAATGCCTTGAGAAATCATTTACTAACACTTGAATTTTCATGCTATTGACAGTCTGCAGTTTATACCGTCTCTGTTTGTCATCGTCAGTTATTTTGTGGTCCAAATAGCAGATCTCATTGACTTCTCTTAATTTCGCTTTTCTTAATCTTTTTGTGTCGATATCACCTGATTCAGTTCGATTATATTCTGTTATCCTTGTTGTACTTTTGTTGATATTAATCTTTCAATATGTTTTCAAGACGCTATCCATCCCAGGCAACATTAATAGAGCTTTTCGCAAGTGGCTGTCTACATCTGTTAAATAATTTGGAAGAACCATATGTGTGCCACCAGCTGGAAAATTTTTTGTTTGCATTCATGTTTTAAGGTGGAGTTATCACCTTATGTGCACAATTATAGTTGTGCCAAGGCACAGCGTGTTTATATGGACTGTGTTAAGACAGACTGCTATGAAAATTACGTATGTTCTACATTTGTATTGTTCATATATGAAGGAAATGTGTGGTTTATCCATTGATTTCCAAGGTTTTCTCCATTAAGATGACTGTAACAATCGAAACCGGTAGAGAATAAACATAAAATTGCACAGCTGATGTTACAAATATTCTTTTTCCAAACTATCCATTCCGTTCGACTGCTCTTGCAAGACGTTTGGCGTTTCTGACAGTATTACTATGGCATTGTTAACCTCAAAGTTCTTTTTTCTTCTAGCTGAACTATAAGTCCCTTTCCTAGTTTCTCACTGGTTTTGTTTTCTGTGTGCTCAAAGTACAGATTGGAAAGAGAGGGGAGAGACGACAACCGTAATTCAGTCACTTCACAACTAGTTTCAACTGCAGTCCTCTATCTTCAGAAGTTCAAAATGTGTATTCCGTCAACAATGTCAAAAGCCTTCTCTAAATCTATAAACGTTATAAACTAGCTGTACCTTTGTTCAGTGTATTTTCTAAGGTGAGTCATACGACCAGTATTGTCTCATGTTTTCCCACACTCATCTGGAACCCAAAATGGTCTTCCCTGAGGTCGACTTCTAATACTTTTTTGAACATTCCCTAATAAATTGGTATTTTGCAGTCGTGACCCATTAAACTGACTGATAGGTATACACTCTTCCTGCAGTCTGACACTATTTCGCCTGTCTGATGGATTTTGCATACAATGTGGAATTGTGAGCCATCATCTGTACATACACTGACGGAAAAAACTGCAACGCCAAAAATAATTAATGTAGAAAAATGAAATTTCTGGAATACATTTGTCTAGGTAATATATGTAACTAATTAACATTGTAAGATCGTAGGTTAATTTAAGCGCGAGATAAGCCATTACAAATGTGAAATGCTGGTACATTAATAACAGGTGTAACTGCCAGAATATCGAATGCAAGCATGCATTGTGTTACATAGGTGCCTGATGTCAGTTTGTAGGAGGCCTGTTGGCTTGGTCTGTCAATATAGGAACAATTAAAGCTGATTGTTGATAATGCTGGAGTTGTCGTCCGATGATGTCCCATATATGCTCTATTGAAGACAGATCTGGTGATCGAGCAGGCCAAGCAAACATGTCGACACTCTGTAGAGCATCTCAAGTTACAACAGCGGACGTAGGCGAGCGTTATCTAGTTGGAAAACATCCCCTGGAACGCAGTCCATGAACAGCAGAAAAACTGGTCGAATCACCAGACTGAAGTACAAATGCAGTCAGGCTCCGTAGGATAAACACGAGAGAGCTCCTGATGTCATACGAAATCGCAACCCCAGACGATAACTCCAGGTGTAGGTCCACTATGCCTAGCACGCTGACAGATAGGTTACCGGCTCTCAGTTGACCTCCTCCTAACCAACACACGGCCATCACTGACACCTAGGCAGAACCTGGGATGCACGTTGCAGTGTGTGTGGGTCGGGACTGTCCTTGAAGTAACCGATTCATGACATTTCGTTGTGACACTGTGGTGCCAACTGCTGCTCAGATTGCTGCTGCAGATGCAGTACGGTGCGCCAGAGCCATACACCGAACACGATTGTCTTCCCTCTCGGTAGTGCCACGTGGCCGTCCGGAACCCGGTCTTGTCGCTACCGTACATTCTGGTGACCACCGCTGCCAGCAATCATGTATAGTGGCTACATTCCAGCCTCGTCTTCCTGCAATATCGCAGCAGGAACATCCAGTCCTATTACACGCTGTTGTTCAAACTCAGTGAGCTGTTGTTAATGGCGTCTCTGTAGCCTTAAAGGTGTTTTTGGCCAACTTCAACTCAACACGTCCAATCTCGAAAGCAACTAACGCTCATGACCGTTACAGCGTGCATTTAAAGAAAACCTGGTACGCAACCTCACAGTGGAGCTATTAGCGCCACTCTTCCGCGAATGGCGCGAAATTTGAATAAACATCTTGTTTCAGATGTAGAAACACGCCTAACAGCTTTCATTTATCTCGCACAACTCCTTCTTTGTGTTGCAATTTTTGTTGTCTGTATCATTCAAATTAAAATCCCCTGTATTGATTGATAAGTAGACTGATTGATGATGAAGATTTGTTTATATATTTTATTTGGACTGGGTTTTTTTTTCCAACGTCCGATCAGTCGCGAAATTAAAACCGTAGTGAAAATCCAGTGATGCTTTGCACATATGTGTTGTGCAGTGCCTCTAGTTTGCCCATCTATCACGTCACGTCTCACTTTTCAGTATTGAGCGAACAGTGATCATCTAAATATGCTTAGAAGATTGTGTCTCCCGCCAAGTGTGAGGTGCTTGCTGAGAGGTTTCGCCTGATTTCATGCAACCCAGGTAACATAACTGCTGCGCGTTTGATTCTTCATAACAATCTTCAGCCACACACTGCAAGGCGCAACGAAGACACTCCTGCAGCGTTTTCGATGGGAAGTGTTTGACTGCTGACCATACAGCCCGGACTTGGCTCCCTCTACTTTTCACATGAACCGCTGGCAATGAGATACTTAGCGCTATCCATGCGAAGCCAGTGCAGATCAATATTCCCAAGAAAACCCTAGGCTACAAACAGCAAATCAGTATGACAGTTCACATGACTTGCTATTTGTAGCCAAGCATTTTATATTTGATGATATTGCACATGGCATTGTAACCGATCTTATGTAAATAAAAAATACTTTGCTATTGAAACAGAATATTTGAATATACTGCTATAACCCGAAGTGGGTAAATTCATCGCATGAGTAATGTCCGCAAGCTGTTCTCGCCTAACAATCAGTGCAAGTTCCATTCCTTCAGTTTATAACTATGCGTGCCCCGTGAAACTAAAATGTGACAAACAGAGCGAATTTTACAATTGACATCGTGACTATGGTGGTCGACATTTCGAACAACTTCTGTACAGAAACTCATTTGCACTGCCATACAAGTATTCTCATAGTTGATTGGGGTAATGAACGGAACGAATCACTCTGTAACGAGCGGAGACCAGAGATTCCCCATACATAAAACACTCGAAAAACACCATCGCTGATCAACCTTGGAAAGCCTTTTGGTAGGTTTGAGACTCTGTGTATTTTTCTTGCATGCAGGGAATGTTGTACAGACTGGTTAAAATAAAACTTACCCAAAAAATGTTTTCATCGTTTCGTGACAACGTAATCTAAAGAGCAAAGAGTGAAGCACCAGTTGTCCGCAGCTCGTGGTCGTGCGGTAGCGTTCTCGCATCCCGTGCCCGGTTTCCCGGGTTCGATTCCCGGCGGGGTCAGGGATTTTCTCTGCCTCGTGATGACTGGGTGTTGTGTGATGTCCTTAGGTTAGTTAGGTTTAAGTAGTTCTCAGTTCTAGGGGACTGATGACCATAGATATTAAGTCCCGTAGTGCTCAGAGCCATTTGAACCATTTTTTTTTTTTTTTTTGAAGCACCAGTTCTTCATTTCTTTAGATGAGACATTTTAGAGTATTTCGGGATAAGTAAACTCAGAGAAGAAGAGGCATTAAGCATCAGAAAATCCTCGTTAATATTTTCCGGCCCTGTTTTGTTTTGGCCACCTTGTGTGTACGCTTTTCAGCTCGGCTTGTGCGTAGTCCGGCGCGGGGGTTTAGCCACATGACCGACTATCCTCTTGGTCCTTAAGTGAGGTGCATTAGTTTGACGGGTGCATTTTACCTCCTGTTCATTGTTCCATGTATGCATTTTTGTTCAAATTTAAAACTGCATGAATTAATCAAGTTCAATATTTTTTCGCCAAAACCGCGATGTTATTTTCATCTGACAGTATAGAAATATACAGAAACAAATAACGGATATTTAGTGCAGTTCAAAATGCTCGGTAGCAGTATAGCAGCATCAATTTCTTGTCTATTCCGTTGTGTAATAGTAACAACCTTCTTTGGAAAACTACAAAAGAAGTTCATCGTTGTGAAACGAGAGCGCTGTTAAACTTTGAGACTTAGGAAAATTTATGCATGAATAGTCGCTATGTAAGTGACGACGCACGTTAAAACTTTTTTTTTTCCTCATGAAGATGCATGATATCACCTACTGTAAGATGAAGAGTGCAGTGATTTTATTCTGTTCCACATTGCTTGGTTAAGTCGAGTAACTGTTCTGTAGTGATTAAATGTAAGAGTAGCCCCACTCCTAATGGAAATGCAAAAAATTATGTATATGTTTGTAATTTTGTATTTGACCTTCAGATAAATTGGCATGACCTGAAACTGGAGTTCCTTATAGCGTTACCCATACTGCTGCATGAAACTGATTTAATGTCTAAAAATTATATGTGTATTTTCTGTTTATCTGATGAAGGGCGGGCGCACACCATTAATGCGTGGCAGACATCTCGTTGGGAATTTTTTATTCAAGAAACAATCTGTTTTACTGTATCCCTAGATTTCTTGTCAGAACAAAAAATTGTTAAATTTATCTCACTAGTAGTTGTCCGCAACCATAATCGCCTAGTAATCAGCACAAGCTGCATTAAAACAACCAGCACGGTTTAGTACATTATATGACAAGTAGGAAACAGTTAGAGTGATAAATATTTATTTTAGTTCATATGACAGGACGCGACAGTCGGAACTGACGTACAAAAGTATTGACGTATAGGCCTATAGGTTTCCTGTACTCCAGTAATGGTACATGGAAAATGAAGAAAGACGTTGCATAAATTAAATGTTATTCACATATTGTGCAGGTTTTGCACTGTATTTGATCAACAACACACAAGAGTATCACCTGTGGACTAACTGCTTTTACTTTAGAATCTTGGCTAGACTGCTGAAGCAAAAACGCGATATTGGTATCACGCACAGAGACGCTCATGAAGGTGTACATGTTACACTATGTTTGCCGCTTCTTCCACTTGTCACAATGGTTCAAGGAGTGTTGCTGGGAATGAAGGCTAAGTCTGATTCGGATGCTATCCGGTCTAGTCATCACACTCGAGGGGGAAAATCTGTTAGCTGTCCCGGATGGGGCAGTTGTTAAACACCTCGATTGACCACGTTAGGTAACACTAGGTTTTTGTGCGGCCGCTCTTCTCCTGGAAAAGTACATCTCCCTGACGTAATGGGCAGTACATGGTGAATGATGATCTGGTGTTTTCCAAGAAACAGTGCACGGTCCATCCAGAAACGAACGGTCATTGTAACGTATGACGCCACGCTCTACTCAATCCCGTGTTTGCCCTTACGTCGTTGCATAATGCGCCTTCGGTGCGATCTCTTGATCGACAGGGCATTTGCAAACGACCACCAGTGACGCAAAGTCAGAAACGGCCGTTATCACTACAAGCAACTAAGCGCCATTGAATCCTCCATTTGCCTCTTTCGCGACACAAATGCAAGCAGACTACACGGCATTGCGACGTTATAGGAAGTCTGTCGGCCGGCACACTCCTAGTTGTAGCTCGGGTGTCGGCAGACAGTTCCCGTTGGTCCTAGCTGAGTGACACTCTAGGAACAACATAGGACCTAATTTGTGTTGCATTGGACGTGCAGTGAGCAGTAAGTGGTCCCCTCATGTGGCAATCCATGCGTGAATATGTAAAGTAAACTGCTCGGAGCCATAACGATGGGCAAATCTACCTTCTTTGGACTGCTGGCGTCAACACTGATAAACTTCTGCCACATGACGTCCAGCTTAGTGGCCAACGACCATACAGCTTCTGACTGGTTCACAGTACGTCCGCCTTGATATTCAGTTAATGGCACGAAGTGTACTCATCGATGCTGCCCCGGGATGTCTATAATGTTTACAAACGCAGTATGATGGTCGAAACAAAGACTACCGCTTCAGCAAATCAGGTACTACAGTTATGGGCTCTTGTCTCTTATGTCCTGTAATGTCTCAGTGGCTGCATAGTGAAGTGTCAAACTACGAATCCAGAGGTTTGCTTGGTCCTAACATTTTTTACTCTCGCTTGTCGCTTCGTTCATCTCTGGGAACGATTTCTCAGTGTGAAAAACATCAAGTTGCACAGTAGATCTGCGTCCACATTTAGCTATGGATCCCCTTATAACTGGTATGATACGTCAATTCAAAGGTCGGAGATAGACACGGGCATCCTAAATCTCCTAAATCCAATAGGACAGCATTACTGTGTTCAAACTAACCTTCGAGATGAGAACAATGCTACTCTTCTTTGTAATCTCTACACCGTCCACAGCACGGATCTTTGAACTATTTCTTTCACTGTCCTTTTCCATTGACTTATGTAAATGTAGCGTTTCCAGCTGGTGTCGGTTAAACTGTCCATTCTTCATTTTCCACTAGTGTACTTGCCCGTGTCACCAAAGCGCCAAGTGTTTTATCATTAAGCTTTGCAGCCATTCATCGCGTTACCGCCTACCGTCGAAATTTAGTCTGTGTTGTTGCTTGTTCCAAGGGTCATAATCACCATAATTCGTAACGACATGTATCAGTTCAGCATCATCAAACAGAGTAATAGAAAGGTCAGTTAACGAGTAAGTTACAACTTGATATGATGTACCATCTGTCTGAAAGCCTGGACCGAAGCTGTCGCTATTATGTGACCCTGTAGGTAACAAATGCTGAAATTCGATACGAGATAACTCATATTCATTGAAACAAAAGAGCTTTTGAAGGATGATAGCCTCTTGCCTGCTCTATTTATTATTATCGTGGACATTATACAGGGTGATTCAAAAAGAATACCACAACTTTAAAAATGTGTATTTAATGAAAGAAACATAATATAACCTTCTGTTATACATCATTACAAAGAGCATTTCAAAAGGTTTTTTTTTCACTCAAATAAAGTTCAGAGATGTTCAATATGGCCCCCTCCAGACACTCGAGCAATATCAACCCGATACTCCAACTCGTTCCACACTCTCTGTAGCATGTCAGGCGTAACAGTTTGGATAGCTGCTGTTATTTCTCGTTTCAAATCATCAATGGTGGCTGGGAGAGGTGGCTGAAACACCATATCCTTAACATACCCCCATAAGAAAATTTCGCAGGGGTAAGATCAGGGCTTTTTGGAGGCCAGTGATGAAGTGCTCTGTCACGGGCTGCCTGGCGGCCGATCCATCGCCTCGGGTAGTTGACGTTCAGGTAGTTACGGACAGATAAGTGCCAATGTGGTGGCGCTCCATCCTGCTGAAATATGAATTGTTGTACTTCTTGTTCGAGCTGAGGGAACAGCCAATTCTCTAACATCTCCAGATACTGTAGTCCAGTTACAGTAGCACCTTCGAAGAAAAAGGGACCAAAAACTTTATTGGCTGAAATGGCACAGAAAACGTTCACCTTAGGCGAGTCACGTTCATACTGAGTTGTTCCCCGCGGATTCTCAGTGCCCCATATACAGACATTGTGACGGTTGACTTTCCCGTTAGTGTGGAAAGTTGCTTCATCACTAAACACAATCTTTGAAACGAAAGATTCATCTGTTTCCATTTGAGCAAGGATAAAATCACAGAAATCGATTCTCTTAATCTTATCAGCTGCAGACAGTGCTTGAACCAATTTCAGACGATAAGGTTTCATAACTAACCTTTTTCGTAGGACTCTCCATACAGTTGATTGTGGAATTTGCAGCTCTCTGCTAGCTCTGCGAGTCGATTTTCCTGGGCTGCGAACAAATGCTTGCTGGATGCGTGCTACATTTTCATCACTCGTTCTCGGCCGTCCAGAACTTTTCCCTTTGCACAAACACCCATTCTCTGTAAACTGTTTATACCAACGTTTAATACACCACCTATCAGGAGGTTTAACACCATACTTCGTTCGAAATGCACGCTGAACAACTGTCGTCGATTCACTTCTGCCGTACTCAATAACACAAAAAGCTTTCTGTTGAGCGGTCGCCATCTTAGCATCAACTGACGCTGACGCCTAGTCAACAGCGCCTCAAGCGAACAAATGTACACGTAAATGAAACTTTATAGCTCCCTTAATTCGCCGACAGATAGTGCTTAGCTCTGCCTTTTGTCGTTGCAGAGTTTTAAATTCCTAAAGTTGTGGTATTCTTTTTGAATCACCCT
Organism: Schistocerca cancellata; assembly: GCF_023864275.1. Lineage (NCBI taxonomy): Eukaryota > Metazoa > Arthropoda > Insecta > Orthoptera > Acrididae > Schistocerca > Schistocerca cancellata. The sequence goes on from NC_064628.1 coordinate 432,208,740, forward strand.
GTATGATTCACATCAACAGTTGGAAACGCACCTTACTTCATGCGTTATGAAATAAGGGGTAATAGGGATCTGAAGAGCAGAGGCATGTCGAAAATGAGCGTCACTTCTGCAGGCCACATAGGTGAATCTGTGATAGGGTACACAGATAATCTAGGCTTGCAAAAGGTAACTAAAGCCGCTGTTAACCCGTGACATGGACCACCTCTTAACATATGCGATGACGGGTTGTCTTCGAGTATTTGCACTGTTTGCAGCGTATGTTGACTGCACATCACAAAATGTAAAGAATGAGTTTTACTTTACGAAATCTCGACCTTTGTAACGAGTATATGCTCACCTCAGTTGGCATCGGCGATGAACTGTTAACGAGCCAAGGCCAACTGCGGGTCAATGTACAGCGAACATCCTATGCCGCCCACGAAAAAGAAATCATGGTGACACCACCCTCCGTGAAAGCGGTGCTCGCAGTCTTCTGGAATAATTATCTCATACAGGTTAGAGCATTTCCACCCTCTAGCGCAAACTGCAAATAACTGCTTCGTGAGACGACTGAACGGAAGCGAACGGATGGAGTCATTACCAAATACGGTTTGCCTCTGAAGGGCAAGCGCGTCCTCTGAGTAGCAACAACAATTCAGAGTGTGAAGCCCTCAAGCATCCTTCGTTGTGACACAATCGTGCCCAAAGTGATTTAAATTGTTCGATCATTTCTAACATAATTTTTTGATTGTACGACTTCCTGAAGATATAAATATGCAAAGGAAGATTGCCGTCTGGTTTCAGCACGATCCAAAGAACACACGTTGCTCTTCCGTGGCGTGTAACATGAGGGAACATGTGTCTTTCGAGCGTATAATTTCCTGTCGATGCGGATATGCAGAGGGAGATTGCTGTGTGGTTCGCACGACAAAACAAAGAAAGTCTGTTGCTCTTCAGTGGCGAGTAACACAGTGTAACAAGTGCTTCATCGCACTGGGAAATACAGCGTAATAATTAAAGTATTAATCAGATCATTTCTTTTATTTATTTAATGTCTTTATCAATTTGTAACTTGCTTATTAACTTGACCAACCGGAAGACAACGCTAGAACTGTACGAATAAAAGAAAGGAAGCGTCCATTTGACGTCTAGGTTATTAGAGGACACTTTGACAATTAGGACGCTAGGTAGTCTGAAGGAACAGGGCTCTGATTTGCCTTCAGCATTGCCTAGTCAGCTACCAAGCGATTCCCACACTGACAACGAGCGAACGCCGGGGACGGTTCCTTTGATAAGGCGATGGCTGAATTTAGTGCCATTTTTTCTTTAATAAGTGTATCATACACCCAACGGGTTGGATTTTACTCATCTTTCGCACGATTGTGGTACGTGCTTTGAGGCAACAAATGCTGTCCTAGTATGATGCGCTTCTCAAGCGTATTCGAGAAATCGAGCTTCAGAGGTTAATGAGCCTCTTGAATACCATGCGAGAGCGCTAGCTGCGGAGTGCACAAATAACTGGAAGACTACCCGTGCTGTTTTTGAATCGTGTCGATTTCTTTTACTGTACTTTCTAATCTAGCACGAGACATTTCTGTCTGCATTCTTAGAGAATGCAAGAAAGCACTAGAAGCTCTGAAGGAGACAGCTGAAAAGGCTGGTCTACAAATAACTTTTGAAAGAAACGGGATACATGAACAAAAAAGGTTAACTCACCAAGAATTTTAAAATTCAAAAATATCTGCTTGAAAATTTGAACATAAAAAGTGAAAAAGAAGCATTTAAAATCATAACTGAAAAGATGAAAAGAGCATATGCGAAAGTGAGAAATCTGTACTATAAAAAATATTTTGCTAAGGAAGTTAAATTAAGACATTATGATACGGACGTAAAACCAGAAGTCCTCTATTGGTAGGAAGTACTACTTTTACATGAATCCAAAATAGCATTAGAAGGTTTGTAAAATAAAGAAAGAAGGCTCTTATGAAAAGTATTAGGTCCAATCGAGAACAATTTTTAAGACAAAAGAAGTAAATATACTCATTCTGCTCTAAAATAAGGTATGAGATCAGGAAAAAAACGGGTTACACTCCGTGGGCATGTAGATAGAATGAAGGAAGACAGATTAACAAGAGGGATCTACACTTTGTTCCAAAACAGGAGAACAAAGAAAATGGCTAGGGAGACAAAACAAAGAAGAACTTAGAAGAAATGTAGGTTGAAAAGGAGACCTTATTAAACAGAGGCAAATTCAGACTAGAAGTCATGAAATTCGAAGGTATTCTGGGAGATAAAACAAACAGAAAAACAAGTATAGCTACTGATCAGATTGGAGGAAAAGAGGGCAATCTGAGGAAATGAGAGAGTTTTGGAGAAGGATGAAGGATAAGAGAAATCTATAGTCTAATTACCTTGACGTGGTTCTTAGTGGGTCTCAAACAAAATATTTTTTTAAAAAATGATGATAATCATTGTGATGCATTTGTGGCAAGTACAGTCAAGATATAACTAGGAATCATGGTTAAATGACCGTATATTTATCAAAGCGTATACATTCATACGAGTATCACAGTGAATGCATACCGGGCTGTACCTGTTTCGAATGACGTAGGTTGTATTTGCGATACGTGCATGAATGTATCGATAAATGAAAGTTCATTTCTTCGTGATTCCTTATTATATCTCTAGGTATACCTTCCCGCGGCTGTACCAAAACAATTGTAATTATTATTATTGTTCCTTGCGGAAAAAATATGATTCGTTGTAGCGATGATTAATGGAGGATCAGAAAGATAAAAGACGATATGCCTTCTTAGCCGATTACGTTAACGCCACTGCTCAGTGGCCAGCCCTGTCCGTAAGGTGTTCAGTAGGCTCGTAAAGTTTTGAACCTGATTTTCCCAAAACGCCTGAGAAGAGCGTTGTACAAGAGCAGCGTTTGTTACAGCTAAGTATGTATTGCAATCGTGCGAAAGATGAGCCAGATCTGTGAGTGGTGAATATTTAGCAAGGTGGGTAATGGAGTGACTGACACTAACCATAGGAGGTTAGTAAATGATTCAGCAACCAATGATAGGTTCCAGGGCAGGTATACGATTCTTCCGTGTAATTCGAAAAATGTCTACTGCAGATATACAGACGTCTCTTACGTGTTTCGTAGTTTCGGAAGCTTGCTTGTTGTGATATTTTGAAACGCAGATGTAGATAACGGAAGATCCGTATGCTTTTTTTTAGTTAAACTAACGACATGAAGTCGCTCAGGTGACCTACAACCGTTATACGATTCACTAAGAAGCCCTTAACACTGCTACATGTTGCTAAATAACAAGAATTAACTTTATGTACCGTGTGAGGAACAGTCAAATGCAAACGAGACAGATGGAAACGTTTTATTCTCTCAAAATTAGTCACCATAACTGTAAAACATTTACCCCACTGAGAGACAATATGGTCACTGCCTTTATGGAAAAATGTTTGTGGTTGCCTATGAAACCATGATTGTACGCGACATACAGCTCTTCGTCCGAAGCAAATCCACGGCCACGAACGTCTTTCTTCAGAGCTCCCAAAATATTTAAATCGCCTGGTGAGACACCGAGACTGCGTGGCGGATGCGCAAGGGCTTCTTAGTGAAATGTCTGCAGCGTCGTGTGAACAACCTTGTCTTCATTTTGACAGGCATTATCCTGCAATAGAATGACGCCGTCCGTCAACCCGCTGCTCGTTCATTTACTGGAACATAGCGCTACAATTATCGCACAGCGATAGGTGGGTCCAAACGCCTAGGAATGTTGATGGAAGGCATCACAGTGTCGCAGGATAACGCCCGCCCACATGTTGTCAAGGTTTCTTCGACTAGGCTGGAACAGTTTCGCTGGGAAGCCCTTACACATTCTTCATACGCCGATCTCTCCCCATGCGGTTTCCATATTTTTGGAGCCCCGAAGAAAGACCCTCTTGGCCGTCGATTTGCTTCGGACGGAGAGGTGCACGCCTTGATACATTCAAGTTTCCATAGGCAACCGAAAACGTTTTTCCATGCAGGCGTTGACGGTTTTGTCTCACAGTGAGATAACTGTACTTGCAGTTACAGCGATTACTGTTGAAATAATAATCAGTCTACTTATTTTTTTCCATTTGTTTCGGTTTCATTTGACTGCCCCTTATAAAAATTATACTGACGCGTCTCGGGATTAGCTCGTCATAAGAATAACAGAAAGAACTTGATAAGAAAAGTATGGTGTCAAGTGGTAACACTACTAAGACAATACCTTGTATCAAGTTTGATCCTGATATTCTGATGATGGACCACGCCCCAAATGCATCACACCATTTCGGCCTTGAACGTACTGAGCAACCTTTCTGCTTCTGAGCTTAATACAGGTTGAAATGGAACAGCAGTCAGATAATTATGTTATGCCGTTTCTGTGCCAAAAATTAACGAGACGTGCGTGATGTGATCTGTGGTCCATTTTCGGGGACATCAGTGTTTAATGTTCCCTATATCACAAATATCGTCTCCAGTGTATGGATTGCAGCTGCTGATGTTGTTGATGACACACGAGCAACATTTGGGATATTAGAGACAGAACTCACAACAAGGATCCACATGGTCTATTTGCATGAAGCTCGAAAGTAGAAGTTCACATGGTCTCACCACTGACTGGGAACTGGCCATGGAGAAAAATGTCGCACCATATTTGACTTGTATCGCGGTCATGTTTGGTGGTCCGAACTAAATGTATATGACACATTCCCAGTGCCTTTATCTTAGAAATTCCTGAACGGATCTTGAAAACGTGATCCTAGAGTGTAGTGTAATCACACTCTGTCACTTTGACTCTTTTGTGGTCAGTGTGCCCCTGGACATGGCCAGTCTCAGAATACGAGAAGCAAATTGTATACAAAGTTTTTTTTAATGACTCAGGGCTCTATCGTCAGTACTATTTGCTATGAATTCCAAAATTCCAGTTCATACTTTCATGTATTAAGGGGGGTAGGACGTCAAACGGGACGATTTGGAGCAAGAGAGACACCACAGGAATTTTTAATTTGCACTGTCTATACTTTTAAAAATAAATTCATAAAACTTCGTCAGAATGACCAGAAAGGATTCAGGATTTACACTTATAGTGGTGGAAGTTCAAAAATATAAGAATTTTTTTTTTTTTTTTACGTTTGTTGTGTTGGTTTGTTTGGGGAAGGAGGCCAGACAGCGAGGTCATCGGTCGCATCGGATTAGGGAAGACGTGGAAGGAAGTCGGCCGTGCCCTTTCAGAGGAACCATCCCGCCATTTGCCTGGAGTGATTTAGGGAAATCACGGAAAACCTAAATCAGGATGGCCGGACGCGGGATTGAACCGTCGTCCTCCCGAATGCGAGTCCAGTGTCTAACCAATGCGCCACCTCGCTCGGTTTTACATTTGTATTTCACCTTTTGTTCACTTACCATTGGCTGCATTTGTTGCTCTAGGTACACTTTTCTTCATAAGTAAGGGAGATTCTTCGATGAATTTTGCGCAGCATACAAACCATACTTACAAGTGTATGAAACTCTAGAATTTTCCAAATGTATTTAAAAAAACTGTGGTAAAAATTGAGATAATTAACTATAAAATTTGAGTTTTTTCTAAACATGAAATTTAAAATGTAACAACACGTTCATTTTTTCATAAATTATATAATTTCTAGAGTGTCATACACCTGTAAGTATGGTTTGTATGCTGTGCAAAATTCATCGAAGAATCTCTCTTACTTATGAAGAAACGTGTACCTACGGCAACAAACGCAGCCAATAGTAAGCGAAAAAATTAATTTTGTTATGTTTTTGAACTTCCACTGCGATGAGTGTGAATCCTGAATCCTTCCTGGTCACGCTGACAAAGTTTTATGAATTTATTCGTAAAAGTATAGACAGTGGAAATTAAAATGTCCTGTGGTGTCTCTCCTGTTCCAAGACGGCCCGTTTGACGTCCTAGCCCTCTTAATATTTTTGGTATTCTGATGATGAGCTGCGTCCGAAACGCGTAAATAAAAGTTTTGAGGTAAGTGGATTCGTGCTGTTTAGCGAGCTGGAGCAGTGTTAAGAGCTTGCTCATTGAATAGGAAGGAAGGAGTAGGAAACCGAGATGTAGGGTAGTGGCCGGCGCTAAGCGTGACTGGGAGCACGAAAAGTGCGCGCGGCGAGTTGTCGATATCTGGCGCCTCGGGCGCGCGGCCGCGGCTGCGGGCAGCGCGTGCGTGCTGCCGCCACGCCCTCGGTGTGCGCTCGCCCGGGCCCGCCCCGCGTGGCGTCCGCCCACTCACGCATTCTCCGTCCGTCTCCGACAGCTATCACCGCCATCCCGAAGATCGTATGCGAGACAATCCACGCGTTGGAGTTGCACGATGAGACCCCGTCGTGGAAGATCATGGACAACAAGGGGCGCATCACGGTGGTCCTCCACTGGGACCAGAGGCAGCAGCAGCAGCAGACGCACAAGCAGCCGGGGGCCGAGCCGGGGGCGGCGGCGGCGGCGGCGGGGGCGGGCGCAGCCGGCGGCGCTCCCAAGTTCTCGCCCAGCAAGAAGGTCGAGCAGCAGGTGCGGCCGTCGCTGGTGATCCAGACGAGCCTCGAGAAGCTGGGCATCCACGGGGCGCAGGTGCAGCCGCAGCCGCAGGCCGGCAAGAAGGAGACGCTCATCAACGACGTGTACGCGCCGTCGCCGCGCTTCAACTCGAGCCCGCAGATCACCGTCATCAACCACGACGAGGTGAGCAAGGGCGGCGCGGCCGTCACGTTCCACCCGCACCACCTGCACCACCACCCGGCGCACCGGCTGCCCAAGCAGCCCGGCTCGTTCGACGCCGCCACCGTGCACGTGCACACGCCCGAGTGCGTGAACCACGCGGGCCGCGCCGCCAGCCCCGGCGACGGCAATGGCCCGGGCGACGTGGCCGAGTGCGACTTCCATTGCTGCGCGCTGCACGAGGAGGGCCGCAAGATCGCCGTGCACAAGTCGGTGGCCACGTCGCCCATCCAGGACGCGCAGCAGCAGACGTCCCCGCAGCCGTCGTCGCTGGCCGGCGCCGGCTCGGCGAGGGCGCAGCCCAAGCAGCAGCACGTGCGCTTCCTGGACGTGGAGGGGGCGGCGGCGGCGGCGGCGGGGGTGGCGGGCGCGCGCGGGCCCGCCGACGAGAGCTCCGAGTCCGAGACCGAGAACACCGTCATGGAGGACGAGGCCGTCACCTCGGAGAAGTTCCTGCTGCTCATAGACCAGCTGTCCGTCGACCAGAAGCGCCACCTCACCATCAAGGACATCGGCATCATCCTCGAGAGGCTCAGCTCCAAGATCCTGGACGTCGAGCGGCTGGACCGCGAGTCGGAGAGCGACGACTGCTACAACTGGACCATCAAGGCCACCATCCGGGGCGACGTGCTGCGCGAGTTGGGCGTCATCTACAACGGCAACTACTACGCCATCTCGGAGCACCCCGGCTACAAGGAGGAGTCCGAGGAGAACCGCGAGGACCCCGAGGAAGAGGAAGAGGAGGAGGAGGATAGGCTTTAACCGTAGCTGAACTCACTGTAGTACGATAGCAGTTGACGATCAGTTATGTTTAACTACTCGAGGAAAAAAAAAAACTTGTAGGAATGAAATTTAAAAAGAAAACAAAAAAACTTAAAAAAAGAAACTGTTGACATTCCCGAGTTGTTTAATTCGTTTTTTGTTTTTACACAATAATGACGTTCGTCGTCGTTAACGTTGATGGTGCTGACCCCTCCAAAAAGAGTTTCTTCCGTTTTTAGTTCGACAGGAGCAATAGTTTCCTCCGCGCGCCACTCGTGCACACGGTGCCTGTTCGGTCACATTCTGGCTGACCTCTCTCCTCATTCCGGAAACCCTCCCCCCTCCCCTCCCCCTTTCCCGTACCCACAACTCCTTCCTACCTTCCCTCCACATCCGCCTCTCGTGCTCCATCGAGGGCGCGCGGTTGAAAAGCGGTTAAACTTCGACTACAGTCGTGGATTCTTTTGACCCGTTGTTGCAATTCTGTTGTTGAGAGTAGGGCGACTGATGTTTATGTCTGTGAAAACAATCAATAATTATTATTATCAACATTATTACTAAAGCACGAACGCTGCCCAGTGTGGTGGGTTTTCTACGAGTGTGTTCATGTACATGTGTCGTGTCGTTATAAATGCCATATGTCATGTGACTCGTTTCGATCCCCGCCCGTATCGTGTTGTCATTTTAATACTGCGCCTTGATGGCTCGGAACAAATCTGTTGAAGATGTTAATGAGAGAATGTTGAGAGTGATTAAATTAAAAAAGACTACAGTTCATGCCGCAGCCATCAACATTTAAAATCCACAAGAGTATTAGGGTAATTAAAAATTGGACACGTTTTTTGTGGGAGGTTAATTGATATCTGCAGGAAGTCGAGCGAAGTATGAAGTTTAACTCACTATTAGATGAAAATGTGTACAGTTCAGATAATAAAGGCTAAGAGAGAAACGAACTCTTGCATGTGCAGATATATCCAAATGTCTTCCTTTACTTCCAAAAAGTAAATGCTGTTATTCGATAATCAGACTATTATTCGGTAATCAGTTTTTTGCAACGACCAATTTTGCTTTGTTCCCTCAAAAGTCACTTACAGGAATTGTACACAGAAGCTGTCGTGTTTTCTTTTGTGCTTTTGGATATATCGGTACATGACCTATTAGGTAGGTTTAAAATTTAATTTCATCTTTCTCAATAATCGTTGTTTTATTTTTTACTTTTTATCAATCAGAAGAATCGCACAATATTCTAGATTATTCGAGTGTTCTTGTTCCATAGTTCGTTGGATAAAATTGGGTAGAGAAACGTACTTCATATATAATATAGAAAAGCGTGTTAATCTACATGCTGAAAATGAAAACAATATATTGCTGTAAAGTTGTTAAGGGTGCAGGAAGAATAATGAAAACATAGTAGAAGCTGTTGAAATTCTGTAAAATAATTTAATATTTCTTTCTCAATGTTTCAATTTTTCTCGTTATGTTAGCACAGTGAGATTCGGTTGTGAAAAATATCCAAGCAAAGCAGTCAGCGGTATTGTGAAATCCAAAAGTATATTTACGTCATGGAGTGCATTGTTATGGGAAACGAGAAAATTTGTAGGCCTATATTAGATAAATTATGATATAGAAATATATATTTAAAGTATGTCTAAAATGAATGACTCAATCATTAAAAGAAGTTCTAAACTTACAAGCATGGAAGAAACGTAGCAACGTTTTGGTGAATTTTTCAGGTTCGTTTTTCACATGTTTTTATTTGAATGTATGTTTTGCCAAAGATGCTAATTGTCACTGCCAATGAAGACAAAATATGAACGTTGAATATTGTCCAGTGGTGGAGTAATCCTTTCTTCAATTTTTCCTCTCATTCCCTATGCCTTCGTTCCTGTATCCTTCATCTACTAGATTAGCAAAACGCTTGTTTGTTCACAAAGTATATTCTAAGCACGTTATATGTTACGCATCCGCTGAGCAAGTTTGGTGAGCCAGGATGATTTTGTACATTACTATACATTTGTTGGTATGCACTTTTAAGTCACACGTTTTGCATGAAGTGAAAAAGCCGTAGGGAATAAGACTTTTAGAAAAAGAAGACATATCGACAAATTGTCGCTTTGAAATTTCTGTTTATCATGAATGGCTCGCTTAACAGCTCTATTGATTCAATGAAAAACACTTCAGTTATTTCGTGGTATTTTTTTTTTTTTAGTAAGAATCATACAAGAACGTTTTATTTTGAGTGGAGACACAAATACACGCCAATGTCATGGACAGTTTGTAAATAGTCTGGAAATTTACTTTTTAATTGTATAGTAATAGTTTTTTGTTTAGTTCAGTGTAAACCGCAACTTAAAGCAAACGTCGTAATGAAAGCAAAATAATTATCAAAGTCATCACCGCAAGGAATCTTCCAAAATACTTTAAGAAATTTTACGTTTGTTTTAGTAAAAGATATATTCATGAATCATTATCATGTTAATCAAGCACCTAGTAACTGTATTCTGTTTATAACTCACGAAGTCATAATTTCACCGTCAGGCACTGCTCGTAACTAACCACTGCCATCACGAACAACGTATCACGCAGTCTGTGAAATCAGTAACTTCTCCAGTGTTGATCAATGCACATTTACAGTTATGTATACAGTAACGTGTCCTCGTTGTAGGTAATGTCGGGGCTTTAAAATATTTTGTTGCAGAAGTCAGTTTTTATCTAGTCTTTTAATCTACTAATTCTGTACACGGAAGTGGAATTCAAAAGCCTTGAATTCAGACAGGTTCTTGCTGCTATGTTGGCAGGTAATGAGTATTGTTGAATACAACACGATGGAATTTACAGAAAAGTCTTTCCCTGAGTTTTCATTGTACGAAGTAGATAATGCAGCAGCCTCTAAACGACGCATTCCTTCAAAATCACCGAAGATCACTAAAAAAGAAACGTGCCGATTTTCCTAGTGCTGGATACGGGAATATAAAATTTCAGTGTTTAGAATTTCAATTCTTATTTGCTTCTATTGCTCCTTCTGTTCTAAGAAGTAGATAATACATTATTGCACAGCGTCACAGTTGAAAAGTTAACAACAGACTTATTTTGTCAGAGTTGTGCCCTTCACAAAAAGACAGAAATCTCATTAATACTTTTAATTTATAATTCTAGTCTTTCCTTTCGTATATTTTTACTGGCCACTTTCTTGTCCTTCCTTTTCAGCAGAATATATCCGTTGACGATTTTTACCGTATTTCCATGTATAATTAGCCTCTCCAGTGTGCTATGTTCCTTCCGTCAGGATGTATATTACTACGTGATTGTCCTTCGCAACGTTAGATGAGAAGTAACTGTTTTTGACTGTTCAATTTAATGAAGAGCATGGTCTATTAAATGGGATCAACTATCCCATGTGCTGTAGCTATTACTACAAGACGTTGCAAGCGACGGGCAGTATAAGTTGCAAATGAAATAAAGTGCCTTAATAAATATTGTGTATTACATTTTACGACGTGACAGTATTACGCTTGCAACAAAGTGACAGCCATAACGGTTTACAGAAACTGACTTCGAGTCTATGAAGGCGTTGCGATACGGTAATAGGCACAGTGACTCTGTTTTTTTGTGAAGTGCAGTTTGTGTGTGGCGTGACCGGAAATCTGCACAATACTGTTATCATCATTGTTCATTTTGGCTGTCATACTTTCATATTAACATGAGCTTCTAATGCCTTCACTGCCATACAGAAGTATGTCAGTGTCTCCTAGTGATTAGTAAATTAATTATTGTTAAGCGCAAATAATTACACCTATACACGGCTCACTGTAGTGACATCAGTAATATATGAATTATCTGCTCTTCGTTCATATTTGCTTGCATACACAAAGTCTGACAGAGTATTCTTTTACGTTCAAATTGAATGGCATGTGATATTTTCAGGTACCGGTGCTTAGAACTGGAAAACACGTGATAACAAATATAGTTTTACTTGTTGTGGAATGACAATTACAATAGAGCACAACATCACGTCTCAGTCATTATGTTCTACACAATTTCCGATATGTAACTGAGTTGTTATTCCATTCTGAAGGACCGGGGTGTATTTTGATTATCCTCCTGTTCCAATTGTTAATACTACGTTTTCTTCAGCCAGATAACTAATGGACAAATTATACTACCTAGCATTCTGCTCCCATGTAGTACAAAGTTTTCTAAGGAGACCTGTGGATACCTGAAGCAGGAGGATGATTAAAAGAGGTTAATACGGTTCACCATGCATTAATAGTTCTGCTTAAATGTGACTTAGTAACTTCCAAATACATAGAGTGACTACAAAACTGTGGCGTGGTGGGTAAGACACGAGGGATTTGTTTAAGTTTTTGAAAAATCCTGTTTTGACCCAATAGCTGAAGGTCACTGTATTGACACTTCCAGTTTCTGTCAAACAACAGACCAACGTCAAGTATGAAAAAGGCGCCAAGTTTTTTATACCTGAGGATTGTTTGTTGTTGGACCGGAGCTACTAGTTTCAATGAAGCGTAGCTGTGGCTATGAAATAAGATCTTTCAAAAATATTTAAAAGCTGTAACACATTACTACCTTAAATAATTCATTGAAGTATATTTAATATAAGTTGAAAAATGAAGGTTAGGCATAGGTGACAAGAATGGTTTTTTCTAAAGAAATAGCCAAACTGCATACCATTTTCAGTGTGGTACTGGATGTGTGTATTGCAAATAGGACAAAAATATGCTATCCGCAATAGAAGCTAGAGTTAGATATCCTACTTTCTTAGTCATTCCGTAGTTAAAGCGCTTGTTTCATGCGTGTCTTAGACACCACCACAGGGTTCACTGACTGGACACGCTGTAACAACTTGTTCGAGGCTGCGGAGCTAATGTCTGCTGCTATAGTTACGGAATTTCCGTTTCCTGCTATTAGTACATCTATAAGCTTGTTCTACCATGATTAGTTAGCACACAGTTAGTTTGATAAAAGAAGGCACAAGAGCAAGAAGAATAAATATTTAAATACAGAATAACCCGTGAGTATCCGACTTCGAAGTAAACCTCCAAAATACATTAACACTGTTTTATCGACAAAACCGCTGGATGAAGTACATGTTCTGTTTTTGAATTACGATCTGATTTAAATTGGCGTCTGGCGTTTACGGGGCAAAGTTTCTTCGACATTATTTCGACAAGTACTTAATTACCTTAAAGTCTCTGTCTCCTAAAAACTATGTAAAAAACCTGAATGTCGCGTATTATATAGATGTTTACATTGTCGGTAATCATGTCCAGAATCTGTTTTTACTTTCTATTAGGGCCAGAGCTATGCTAGTTTATTTTGAAAGGATTGACATTTTCCAGTCCGGGAAACAGCTTCAACCTTATAACGTCACATCTTAAAAACTATTGACGGTATTGAAATACCTTTTGTTTATTACTAAAATACCTCTCTCGAGGGAATCTTTCCAAAGTTGATTGGTGCATTAGATTTGTATGTATAAGCTTTGGATAACGGTGTTTTTATATAGTTTCTCATTGTTTCAGTCGCAGGAAAGTAATTAGTTAGACAAACTTCAACAAAAATCGCGTAAAAATTATGGTTTTTCGTTATGATGTAGATCCCTATGTTAGGTTTCTAGATGATACTCTGATTTAAATTAGTTGGCGTGTGGCGTTTAAGTACTAAGTTTCGGTGTTATCCCGAGAAGCACTGACATTGAAGTCTCCGTCTTCTACAAATACCACGTAAAAAAAAGCTGAAATTCGAGTGTAACAAAGATGTTCATAGTATTAGTAATCATACCCAGAATCTGTTTTTAATTTTGAGTAGGGTCAGAGTTATGCCTATAATTTTTTGAAATGATTGAAATTTTCACTCTGGGAAACATTTTCAGCCTTATAACGTCACATCTAAAAAATTGCTGGAGGTAGTTAGCGAAATACCTCTCTCGAGAAAATCTTTCCAAGCAAAATATTTGATCAAGGGGATATCCGCAAATGAGGGACATATTTATAAAATAAAAATCTGCTTCAGTTGCCAGTAATTGTCTCAGTTTATCCCACGATCGGTTTCGACGCTTAAAGCCTCATCTTCAGGTGCCACCAAGTAGTTATTCCGTGTCGTGCTGTCCAGGTGGGTGCTGTGGTTTTTGATCCCACACGTCCATGCGTTTGTTTGATATGGATGTGATACTCCATGACTGACTGCCCGACCGCCACACATTTATGTTCTCGTAATTATTTGGTGGCACCTGAAGATGAAGCTTTAAGCTTCGAAACCGGTCGTGGAATAAACTGAGATAATTACGACCAACTAAAGCGGATTTTTGTACTACAAATCTGTCAAAAGTTAATTAGTGCATTGCGTTTGTCTATATAAGTTTTCGGAAACGGAGTTTCTTTTGTATATGTCACTCTTTAATTCGTAGAAAGTAATAAGTTAGAAAATCTTCTACAAAAATTCTGTAAAAATTCTTATTTTCATTTATGATACAGATACCTATAGTGTCGCCCCTAAGGACATTTTTCGACTACTTTCGTAGCATATTGTAAGGCTTCTGAAACTAAACATTGCCCCAATCTCCTTCTGCAAGAGCTCGCAAGGAACTGGCATATACAGTGGTTCGCGCAATGTAGTAGGAGCCGAATATGATTTTTTGGTGGCGTGAGCATTCCAGCCGCCAGCTGTCCAATGCCAACTAGTTTAAATCCGACTATAAACAACTTCGAGGAAAACAATTGCCAGCCACTTTTCGGACCTTTGTTCGTAAGATGCGTTTCAGGCTCTCCTTAAGAGATTTGTCTGAAGGTAGGGTATTACTTGGTACGATCGTATTGAAACCGTGCGGATTTCTTTAATTTGGTGCATGCAAGTCTGTTCGCGGATCACTAGCACGAGCTGGGCTGATCCGCTGTCGCGCAGCCACTAGCCAGGCTGTCTGCGCGGGACTGCTGCCCGTCGGGCGCGCTCGGTCGCGTTCGGCCAACGTCGGGCCAGCACGTGGGGGCCAGGGGTGTCCGCGTGGGTGGCGTAGCGGGAGTCGCGGTCCCTGCCGGACGGACAGGGGTGTCCCGGAGCGGGCGCTATTGATCTCGCGCGCGGCGCGGCGCGGCTTGGCGCGGCCCGCCATTGATCGTGGGCGGCGGCTGCCACCGCCACCGCCGCCTCCTCCTCTGCGCGGCACACGTGCTGACCTACATCCGCTCCCCGCCTCCCGCCACCTTCAAACGGGCGCCGCTGCCGCCGCCCAGCGGCCATCGGCGACTGCTCTGCCGGCCTGCGGGCACTGAGGTTCGGGCTGCCGCGCTGGCCTTCTCGTCCCGCGAGTCACGCCACATATCAGCTCGCCGGTAGAGAAGTTGCTTCTCGGCCACCTTACAGCTCGCAAAGCACCAACGCGAAATAATTTTCACAATAGAAGATAAGACGAACACCGTATTGGTCACTTTCTATATTATTCCGAATTACCGGTTCGGCTCTTGCCAGAGGTCACCTACAGATCCAAATCTGATTAGTGAGAATCGCAGCTCATCAGGACGAGGCCTCAGTTAAAAATAAAGGCCCCGCTTGATGACCACCTGCGTTTCGCAACAATTAGATTTGGATCATACAACTTTATTTGCGCGTTATTATACTGTTCTTTTAATTCTGTCCCTTAAAGGGATAATAGGCCTCCAGAACTGCTTTTTATAGTTTATTTACTGCCTACCTAGATACAATCAATAACTTGCTTCAGCTGCCCCTACCTATGGGTTTTATGCAACCCACAACACATTCAAAAACCACATGCGAATACTCTTATTCTCTCGCTTGCTACGGGCAAACTATTAGACCTATAGAAGAAAATGAACAGGAAATTTAATGTCTTTTGCTGGAGGCCATGGTTGTCGAGTTATCCAAGGAAAAGGCGTTTAAGTTCACCTTTGTAGGTTTCCTTGAAAAATTCAAAAACTACAGCCTCAAGTGTAAATATTTCCCAGTACAATATTTAACTTCAGTATATTTCTTACGAAAAGGTCATGTTCTTTTTTTTTTTTTTTTTTTTTTTTTTTTTTTTTTTTTTTTGTAAGACTAATAGTTTGCGCATGGTGAGCGACAGAACATAAAAAAATTGTGATTGGTGTTTGAAGGCGTTGCAGACTGCATAAAATCCGTAGGTAGAGGCACTGAACCATCCTTTTTGTAGTGCACGTGTGTGTGTGGGTGTGTGTGGTGCGTGCGCATGTGTGTATAATTTTTGGTTGTATGTATAATTTTTACTTATAATTCAATGTCTTTTTCAGTTACGATACACTTTTTTGTCATATCTTTGCTTGGCTATTACAATAGGACTTATGAATCAGAGATATGGTTTAATATGTATATTCCAGAAAATCGACACTACTGTAGATATAGTCACTAATCTTTCCATTCTTCATAGAGCGGAAAAGTAAGCGACATGGGCACCTTATGGGAAACAGAAATCTACACGCATTTGACAAAAATCCAAATAATGTTTTAAAGGAACAAACAGAAATTAGAAATTAAAAAAAAGTACTGAGAATGTTGATAAAATACTTACCATTGATCTATAACTCGAAACAAAAGGCAGTCCAAAATTTTAGATGTGATATAAATCGATTTCCATCACAGATGTAAATTTTGTAACAAAGCAAATCTCTCACACATAAAGGACAGGCCTCTCAGTGTCGATTAATAACGTACAGAAAACAGTGAATAGATTGTCTTTTGTTTAGTATGTATCCATCCTCGCAGGTACACGACTGAATGTTGATAGTAATTTTTCTAAATATTAATGTCTCCACATTCCAGCATATCCATAAGCCTCGACGTAACGGAGGATTGTTCGTCCCATTCTTTAAATTACTGCTAAAGGCGGATGAGTAGACGATTTGGACCTTACATGTTTGAATGGCGTTATTCACCGTCTCCGTCTTCGGAAAGAAGGAGACAAAAGTAAGGAATCCGGAGATGAATTATTATTATTATTATTACCTGGGGCCAAAGCAATCGAAGGCTGCAATTACTCAGTCTTAATAAAAGTATTTATTTCGAAATTTCTGATTGGTTGATAGAAGACGGAAAATAAAGAGATATTGCAGCCAGAAGATAACGTCTGGCAAGACTAAACCTAATGCCTCACCCTGCTGACAACCTGCGATTCGCAGTAATTGGATTTGGATCTGAAGATGACCACTAGCAACAGTCGAAAAACCGGTAATCTGAATCAATGTAAAAGTGACCCCGATGGTTTTCGTTTTTTCAACCTATTAAAAGTAGTCACTCTGTCCCTGGACTTTATATTCAGCTATAACCATTTTCACTCATTATTCATTTTCGTCTTAAAAAAAGTCGTCAGTCTTACTTTTACGCTGTCCCACTCTTTCTCTATCATCACCACCTACTTCTTCTTCTTTTTCTGTTGGGTTCCCAGGTTTAAGGTAGCTCAGCCTATTATTGCTTGACGACCTTCTCCTCTTGACTGCTCAAAGACCTTCATAATGAAATGTCGTAACGCAGGAACGCTGGATTTCCTTGCGAATGATTGACCCCAGCATTCGCGAAATTTGTTCTTTAATTATGTTTGTATTAGAAGTTTCTTAGTGTAGCAACCATCTACATCGTGTTTTCATTTTTCTTGTTGTTATTATGATCTTCAATTCAGTCCGTAAACTGCACTATTCTATCCTGTGCAACCCTCTACACATCTGCATTAATTTTGCAGCCTATATCCATTTGATCCTGATTGCAATCAAGCCTTTGTCTCCCTCTACAATTCCCTCCCTCCTATCCCCCCTCCCCCGCACACACACTTCCCTCTATTACCAAAATCATGAATCTCTCATGCCTCGGGATGTGTACTATCAACCGAGCCCTTCTTTTAATCAAGTGCAAGAGTTTTCGTTTCACACAATGTAATTATAGATGTAAAATAGTTAACGGCTTGATTCTTACATTACCAAAAATGGTACTTGAAGTCGGATTTATTTTGGCATGTCTTGACGCCAGCCTTTATCATTCTCCATGTGACCATAGCTTGCAGGTCGTCTGCAGAATTTTTTCGGCATATTCACGTCGAAAGCAGACAGAAGATGCAACTTCAACCTGTGTTCACGTGGAGCACAAAAAAGTGAAAACCGTTAGAATCGTGCGGCATATGCTCTGTCAGTCATCCCACTACTTTTATGTCTTCCCCTCATACTGTGTCCAAGATAACGGAAAGATATCAATCACTACACTGTCGTTGTAGTTCTCCTTCGTGTTTGATCGCTGTACGTGAAAGTATGAACCTATGTTTCGGCTACTGTAGCAAGTAACATTCAGTGGGTTGTATTAATGCTATTGGATCGGTACTGTGTCAGCTCTGATACGCGAAAGTTTTACCTTCCTCGCATTGCCTGTTGCAAAACTCGTTATTTGGGTACGGAGAGTTAACGGTCTTTATTAACAACTTTTTTAAAATTGTAATATACATGACTGAATAATGTCGAATAAGCTGCTACCGCCCAATAACATCTCGAGTAAAAAGATGCTACCGATTTAGGACCACCAAGCCTCCTCGACTTTATAACGCTCTTATTAAGTGAAAATAGACGCTGGCGGAACACTAATATATTGGAGGTGAAGTGGCACTAATATTTCGTCAGTGACAGCTTCGCTGGCGAAATGATTCAAAGACCATTTCTTATTAGATGAAAATAAACCAATAATAATGTGTCAGATAATGAATGCAAACTGTCGTAAATATGTGTGGTTTTTTTTTTGTCAATTCTATTAGTTTCTTAAAGATCATCAGTTGTCACTAGAGTTTGATCTTGTCACCTAACGAGAAGTTGGCTTCGTGTATTTATTTTTCCGCCATTTTCAATAATTTGTGTTACATATCCTGATCATATTGTAGTCTTCAACCTGAACTTTCTATTAATTAATACCGTGCGGCAATCCCGCATCTAGCGCATCTTTACGGAGCTGTCTTTCTTTCATATTTCTACATTGCTTTTTAACATTTGACCTCTTGGCGGAAATTACCGGCTTCTCAAGCTCTTATCAGTCAGTAGCATCAGAATTATTATCTCCGCTTTCATACCTGTGTTTTTCACGTTATTAGTATCGGATTCTTGGACGGACATTTTGTAACGTGCACTGAACTGTGATTTTTCTACCGCCTGCTTTGTGTCGTACTGCATAGACCTTTCTGCTTTCTGTGTCGATAATTTGCTTCGAAGCCTTTGGTGTATTATTCGCAGCTTTGACACTAAGCAATCTAGTATTCCGCTTCGCAACTGCTGCCTGTTACCTCTTCTTTTGTTCATGTGCCATCCCCTTTGTTCCGTACAGTAATTATTCTTCACCTGCCTCGCAGATTATCAGACGCTAAATGTCCTTTGATGTCATAAGATTACTATTCTTCCCCTTTGCACCTCTGCTTTGTCCTGAACATTATAAATTTATTTGTGTACAGTAGTCCATAACGTTCAAAATCATCTGTCGCAGCAACTAACGAAGGTGACCATCACCTAAATATTGCACAGAAGTGCCACGCGTCAAGGTGAAAATTTGGTATCACTATCTTTAACGTATCGAAAAATATTTGAGGAGAAAAACGTAGATGCTTCACCAAATTTGTCATTCTTCATTGGGTAAGTGAATAAATATATTCATAGAGCCCATAGCAGACGTCTTTTTTTAAGAATGAAATTACGTTAAATCCAACATATTACTTACCTTCGAGCAGGTGTCATAGTCGCTCAAAGTTCCTTAAATGACATTTTCTGTCTCCACCTGTAATTATTTTTTTCCACTACTGGAAAACTTCAACTGTTACTCCTTTCTCATGCGGTATTTTACGTGCGTGTGCACAATCCTCCAAGCTATTGAGCCAAAAGCATGCGGCGGGCAAACATAAAGCTTGCGACTAGTAGTATAACGAACGTACGCATGACAGGTTGTAAGTTTTACATTTGCCCTCAATATGCTGGTGGCTAGACAGCTTGATAGCCTGCCCTCGTGCACGATGTCTAGCGTTTGAAAATGGCGTAACAGCCGAATTTGGCGAATAGTGGCAAATGAATAATAATTCATTTCCCTAAATCACTCCAGGCAAATGCCGGGATGGCTCCTCTGAAAGGGCACGGCCGACTTCCTTCCCCGTCCTTCCCTAATCCGATGAGACCGATGACCACGCTGTCTGGTCTCCTTCCCCCAACCAACCAAATGAATAATAATTACAAGGAGTAAGCTAGAAGACTCAACTATTACGCAAAAAAAATAAAGTTGCGTTCTTTTTGCATGTTCATGTGTGCAGTCCTGGTACACATCGACATTTCTGCGCCACAGTATCGTAGCGCGTAGGAGCCAAAACAAAATAACAAAAAAAAAAGTCTCAGCCCGTTAGTAAATGGAATATCGCGTGGTGATGAGTTCGGCAGCAGCGAAACTGTTGCGACTCTGTCATCTCAATCCAGACAGCCAAAGAAGTGATTTGAATTGTCCTGACAAAGCTCTGCGATCTCCTTTGATGCCGAAAGTGGATTACTGAGCGATATTGTAATTACCATTAAGCTGCGCCATTTTGTTATGGCTAGCCTAGCACAGTGCTACATTACTATGGTGCGAAAATATCACTATGTTCCAGGATTGCAGGCACACACACACACACACACACATAAATATATATATTTAAAAAACTGTCTAACTTTATTTCAACGAGGTGATGATTAAAAACTGTATGACTACTACTCTACTCATACAGTCGAAGGCGTAACTTGTCATCTTCCACTTCGTACAGTGTTTCACGTGAATGTGCTCCTTCAGTAATTGGCCGACCGAGGCGTAAGACACAGACTGGTCTCGTGACAGAGAGGCTAGCGGCTCGATTCCTTTTCCATCCATCCACATTTAGGTGAGACTTCCGTAAATCACTTATGCCGAATGCTGGGGTGGTTCCTCTGAAAGGGCACGGTCGATTTCTTTCCCCAGTCTTCACCAACCCGAGCTTGTGCTCTTTTCTAACGACCTCAACGTCGACCGGACGTCACACCCTCATCTTCCTTCGTTACTTCAGTAATTGGCAACAATTACTCTCTCGTGGGTCCTCAGTGACGGCGAACCCCTTCCGGGAGCTACTGACGCGCCAGATGCAACCCGGCGCTGCGAGGTGCGACCGCACAGTGCCATACACGAAGCGACACTGTCCCTCGATGCCCGCATAGTATATGTTTACCGCTCCGCCAACTGTTAATTAGAACCGTGCGTCAAATTAATAACACAGCAGGGAAAAGGCCACCTCGGAGGGCCGCGGACGGCTACGGGGCCTCGAGATCGAATATCGGCGAAGCCATTTGCGATGGGCGTGGCGGAGCGGAGGAGGGCAGTGCCTCCATATTAACTAGCAGCCGCCGGCCAACTCGCTCCTCTGCCATGCTACCTGCCGCTCACAATCCATTCACTGTTCCCCGGAATTTCCGTAATTGTCGTATTTCTCCGTCACTACAGTAAACAGTCTCTTCAGATCCGATTGTCTAAACGCGCCGCAAGCTCTACCCGCAAGCTTGTTCATGTTTCTTTGGATTCTTCTCGGATAGTCAGTCGATCAGCTGCTTCGTTCTGAAGTAACGTTTCGAGAAGTAGCCTGCTCATCATTTTAGGCACCCACAGGAAAACTGATGGAAACGTTGCATCAAGAAAACACTGTTAGCCGACTAACTATCGGAGAAGACTTAACCGCTAAAATTCAGAGAGAACCTGTTCTAACGACAGCGACTTGAGTCGGCAGGACTCAACAGGACCAGCCATACCTCTGAGGATGTCCAACGTAGTATTGGACGAAACGTTAGGAATAGAAGTATTCCATGGACCACGGCCATATAACCCGGAAGAATTATCAACAACAGAACCTGTTCTCATACATTAAGAGCGTAGGGTTCCAATTCGAATAAAATCTTATTGGGTGTTGAGCCACGTCATAAGGAAACACCCACACAACTTCGACTGAAGTTCCGCCGATGTTAAATAGATGAATCGTCCTGAAGAGAACTGCTGCAAAGACGGTAGAAACGTCGCCCTTATAGTTTTATTGTTTCATTTTGACGCAACTTAACACCGAAAAATATTTTACTCAATTTTTCGTGTATGATCGTACTATTTCTTTCATATTAGACGTCAGGATAAAAGCCTTGCGAAGCTTCCTTTCTCATATTGTCTGAGGTTTATTACTTATTTTGCCCAACCGGTAGTCAGTCATCCTTTCAGTTTGTTGTTTCTGGAATTTCCACGTGTGGAGCATATTTTTCGTTTGGTTCTTACGTCCTTTGGCATTCTTGATGTTGGTCGCCACGACTTCCTCTCTTGTGTCAACTTCTTCATCTCTTAGTACTTAAATCCAACGTTCTCAGTCATTTGTTGGCCATATTCCAATCTGTATTTTCCCCTACTCTTTGTCCCCTTTACAGCTCTCTCAAGTACCATAGAAGTTATTCCTTATCGTCTTAGCACATGTCCTATCATTCTGCATCTTCTTCTAGCCACTGCTTTCCACATATTTCTTTTCTCTGTGAGTAATCTCACATCTCAGGTGCTTTGATTCTTTTCTGTTCCGATTTTTCCACTGTCCATGATTCGCCACCATGCGGTGCTGAGCTCCAACGTACATTCTTAGAAATGTCTTACTCAAATAAAGGCACTTGTTTGATACCAGTAGCTAGGAAACCCTCTTTTGCCTGTGCTAGTGTGCTTCGTACGTCCTACTTGTTCCTTCCGTCATGGGTTACGTTGATTAGAACGTAGCAGAATTTCTTCACTGCGTCGTACTATGTGGTCGCCAATTTTGATGATGTGTCTAGTCAATCTCACTTCTGTTACTCTATTCAACATCACCGGTAATTCTTCCTTATAGTTTCTGATATTAGTAATGTCATCGACGACTTATTATTGATATCCGTTCACCTTCACTTTTAATTCCACCTCTGAACTCATTGTTTCGTCGATATACAGATCGATTAGTTGAGCAGAAAAACTGCATCTTTGCCATATACCCTTTTTGATTACTTGTGTAATAATTGATTAATTGGTTTCATATAAGGTGCAACTTTCATAAATTTTTGTCTTTTTCTTATGTCGACCGACTTTATTTTTTTATCTCGACTTTATTTTTTTATCTAAGTTGTGGATTCATTGTCCATACGTCGCTATAATATGCCAAAACTAGTATAGCTACAATTGCAGAATTTCAGTTAAGCCTATCTGATTATTTTGTTACTCATTGTTCTGTGTATAGCGGTATACATCAGTGTCATTTATGTATACTGTTATCGGTATTCATGGTTGATATTACGATCTAACTAGGTACCACATAGCACCTGTTCTAGAAGTTATTCATTGACACCAGCTTTCGAGCGGTCTGGAAAAATTCATATTTTTCGTCTTGTTTTCTGAAATTTTTCATGTGTTGTTGTCAATCACGTGTCTTAAGCAGTTTGCTGGCCGTTGTTAGTCACCACCATTTTTTTTTGGTGCTACCATTGGATTGTCTGTAAACAAAAATGTATTCATGCAATATTTTTTGATGGAATTAATCTCATTGCACGGATAATTTTATATATAAGCTAGACTAATCTTACACCTTCGTTTTTCCTGGGCTTGCCTTTTAATTGCTATTTTATTATAAGTTGTATACTTAAGTATACTTAGGTATAGTTAAGTGTACCTTCCCTAGTTTCCTATGAAGTATTTCGAAGTATTTCTGTTTTTTCGATGAACGGTCATCCGACGATATATAAACCCCCTTATAAATACTTGGATTTTTTCTCTTAGTTCTTCAAAGTTACGCGTGTTTGCTGCGATATTGCTATCACAAGAGCTACCTTTACCAAAACAGTTTTGCTCTTGTAAGAGACGACATCGACAATGATTGGGAAGTTTCACTTATATAGAGAATATTATTAATTAGTTTTATGAATGCTGTCTGCCGTAAATGAATACTGGTGACAGGAGCAAGTTTCAAATGAATAGAAAACGGTACAAGTAAAATCACGATGTAAGAAAGGAATCTGAAACCTACCCGGGAATAATAGACGTTTCAGTAGTGTAAGCATTTATTCAAATTCATTTGCACAAGTTTCAAGAGTTACCTGTCAATGTTAAGATTGCGACGTAAGTACAAAATTAAACATTACAGAAACTAGAGATTCAGCAGCGTGATTCCTCTTCCAATACAGCTGACGATAAATTGCTTACACAAATATTCATCCGATTAATTTTACTTTTTACCAGTTCATAAAATCTGAGAAAATGTCAGCATACACACTTCCTTAAACTCACAAGCACAGACGTTCGTCTTGTGCTTCATATAGCGCTTTTTTGCCAATTCCGGGCACAGAAATTGTATCGAGACATTAATCATATTCCTCCGTCTGATTTTTTTTTTTTTAATTCGTGTCAGTGGTCACATTTTCAATGCTTATGTAAAAATTCAACTTGTTTGCTATACGTATTGTATCAGACCCCACAGCTCTTTCGTATTGCTGTTATATACATGACAGTAAAACGTTTTACCTCCATTAATTGATGGACGTTGTTTAGTTAATGAAAAATGACAGAGGACTACCACATCAACGGAATTCTTCTTGCTAAACGTATTTCTCGGTGTCGTATTTTTCAGAGATTGCCATCTTAGTTCTCAATATATATATGTTTAGAGTGCTTCCTATGCATTGCATTACTTATATCGGCTGGTTATATTTCCGAAGGTCTTACGTAAATGTTTTTTTCTTGGGTTTAGTTTCCCTTTGTATTGTAAAACGGCTGACGGCGCTTCAAACCCCCCTCTGGCCATTCATTTTTTCTTTCTTACCCTAGATCGCTTAAGACAAATGCCGGGACGATTCCTTTGAAAAAGGCACTGCCGATTTTCTTTCCTATCCTATGTCAATCACAGCTTGTGCTCCGTGTCTAATGTCGTCGACGGAGCACTAAACTCTAGTCTTCCTTCTTCCTGTTTTCTTCGTCTGTCTCGCTCCAACACTCCCAGATATCTCTGATTGTCTTGCTTCTTTCTTTCCGGCCATCCACCAATCAACAACGGGAAGATGCTGCCATTCATTTCTTAAGTATACCAGAGTTTTTCGGCAGGCAGTGAAAGCTGCTTCCTTCTAATCACCTGTCTACTTCTTTCGTCGTTTTCCTTGTCTTCGCAAAGTCGGCACGATAATCTATATTTAATAATGACGGTGGTAGAGGGTGACCTCATGCCCTTCCTCATCACCCTCTCACCCCACCCTTCGAGACGGAATTTGTGTACCCCCTCTGTCTGCGCCGGGGGGTCGAGCCTCCTTCCTACAAAGAGAGCAAACCCTATTCTTGTCTCCTGCGGGTTACTAAGAACGCCGTGCTGATCTTGGAATGTCTGGCCAAAAACGACCGGCCCAACGGATGGTACTGCTTGCGGAACCGTCAGCCACACGCAGGTGGAAGGGTTTGGTCGAACCACATCGCACAGTGCATGACATCGATTCTCCCACTGAAAGAGTACCTGTACTGGGCCGTGAATTGGGCAGGTTGAGAGTACAAACTGACGTTCCATAGACCAGCAAGTAGAGTTTTCCTACAATGATCAGCTGATGGCTAGACACCTGTTACGACTTTTTACTAATTTAGCCGTCTAGATCGCTTAATCTGTTACCGTTTCGGGTACCGCTATCATCATGTCAAAACTTAGAATTAGTAAAACTAAGTTCAGTGTCAATTACAAAAAAATTATACGCCAGAGGTGGGCGTCAACTGCGATTTACACTGAACTTTTACGAGTCGTAATTTCTGATCTGATGTTGGGAGTAGCCGAAATGTTATAATAAGTGAAAATGTATTTAGTAATCTAAAAGGTTTTCTCGCAAAGAAATCATAATGATCGTCAGTTCGTTTAGGAAATTAACTTTGTTTATTACTACTGAGATCAGTTCCAGCCGGCGGACTAATTGGACGGTCTGATTGATGCGAATGGTCCGCGAGGCCCGTTGTCCCTTCGGACAATCTCCTCCCCCCCCCCCTCCCTCCGTCAGCAATACATCGGACGTCTAGTCCTCAGATGGCGAAATCTCACATGTAGGTTAGGTTTTATTTTTCTTCTACTCTACACGGCAGCGTGTGCTGTTCTTTATTGCTACTGGTCGGTGGTGATCACACACCGTCAGACGCGTCTAGCGACTGGCCGTCCTACCTGTCCAATTATTATTTTTTAAAAGGCACCACTTTAACAGTAACAACTGGTAGCATTCGACCATTTTGTGTCCTACACACAACTCAACAACGCGTGCCGAGAATCAATGCTCCCATCATCATGTTGTCAAATTGTCAAAGTCAGCTCGTGAGGTTACCAAGGATACAAAGACATTCGACTGTGGGTCCTCGTCTTACAATAAAATCGCCGACTCCTATCCATAGCCGTCCCACATCACACAGCACTACCAACCATGCCGCGTCCTCCTACTCACGTGTGGGCGCTAAGAATGTCAAGACGGTTCTCCAGCGGTCGAGGAGTTGTGAACTGAGATGTCAGAGGAACTACTGTATAAGAGCGGGTTTTGACTCCACCATATTGCTATTCTATTCGTCACCCATCTTTCCTCATTTCAAAGATGCTACCTGCGTGTTGTCGTCTACGATCGTTTCTCGTCTGCAGATTTATAAATATGCAACTGCTTTAAAATAATTCTATAAAGCCGTTAAGAAAACAGGTTCCGTTTTCTTGCTCTTCCGTGTTAAAAATATTGTCATATTGCTTTCATGAATGGCACTCTTTAATTCTTCTACCGAATGGAGTTCACGGCCCTTCTTTTCTTCTCTAAGTCATCTTCTACTCCCTTAAGGGGATGGCGTGTTTCGTACGCATGGTTCGAAAAAGCTGATTTATCGTAGTAAGTTAGTCCGAAGGCATCTTTATGTTGTTTGGATGAGGTCGACAATATTCTTCCTATTCGTACCGTACTTTGCATCACAGGACTCGAAGTGTATTTTACAAACTCTTGATCTTTTGACCTCGTTTGCCCCTTACCGACATCATGTTTCAGTTTATAGGATTATAGATTACTTGCCCGGAACGCTATTTTGATAGCATCAGGAGGTTTAAAAAGCGTCAGCTTAACACTGTTGGAGCTGACAGCTGATCAGGTGCACGGTGCTGTGTGAGATGGGACGGCTAAGGACAGAAGCCGACGATTTTAGTGTAAGACGAGGACCCACAGTCCAATGTCTTTCTACTCTATTTTATGAACGCGGCAAATGTGTTGTTAGATGTTTTGGTGCTCTAGCCTCACGAGATGAGTACGACAATCTGATGATGGGAGCGTTGTCTCTCGGAATGCGTTGTTGAGTTGTGAGTAGGCTGTAAAGCGATTGAATGCTACCAGTTATTACAGTTAAAATACAGGGCGATTCCGTTATGATGTCACAAACTTTCAGGCATAATGGAGAAGAGTAAGTATGTCGATTTGAGGTAAGGGGCCCTGGACCGGAAACGTAGGCAACTGTGGTTGTTTCGGCCAAACAAGAATAATGTCCAGTAAACATGGACTCTAAAGTGCGTACTTTAAGAGCTGTGAGCACTTGTTCCCTTCGATACTGTAAAACAAATCTCTTTTTACTGAACAAGTGGCCAGTAGTCTGAAATAATAATCAGTCTTGGTCGCAAATTTTTTTATTAAAAATTAAAACTCACGTTTCAGTGCTAACCGGTTTCGATCACACCTATATGATCATCAGACCATGCTTCATTAGGTAGTGAGGACACCTCAGGCGACTGTTCCGTAGACAGCGAGCGGAACGCTGACAAATGCCGGAAGACACATCCGCCATTGGCAGAACTGTCGCCGGAGGTGAGTTCCAACTCTTGTCAGTGTTCCGCTCGCCGCCACTGCTCACCACCTAATGAGACAGATCTGACGATGACATAGCTATAATGGAAATCGTTTAACGCTGACACGTGATTTTTAATTTTTAATAAAAAAAATTTGCAATCAAGACTGATTATTATTTCAAATCATCCAATCATGTCGCTGCTTTTTGCAGTAACGTATTTTAAAATTCTTAAGTGCCTATAGTTCTTAATGTTTGCGTTTTAGAACCGATGTTTACTGGACATTATTTTCTTGTTTTAGTTCATACTACCACCTCTGAAACTTTGCCTACCCTACAATCTTAGGAACAACAGTACCGTTATATGTACTCCAAATCGAAGCCGTTTAACATTGGCACGTGATTTTTAATTTTTAATTTAAAAAATTGCGATCAAGACTGATTATTATTTCAGATTATCCAAGCACATGGCTGCTTTTTCCAGTAACGTATTTAAAAATTCTTATGTGCCTATAGTTCTTAACGTTTGCGTTTTAGAACCGATGTTTACTGGACATTATTTTCTTGTTTTAGTTCATACTACTACCTCTGAAAGTTGCCTACCCTACAATCTTAGCAACAACAGTACCGTTATATGTACTCCAAATCGAAGCCATTTAACATTGGCACGTGATTTTTAATTTTTAATTTAAAAAATTGCGATCAAGTCTGATTACTATTTGAAATTATCCAATCATATCGCTGCTTTTTCCAGTAACGTATTTTAAAATTCTTATGTGCCTATAGTTCTTAATGTTTGCGTTTTAGAACCGATGTTCACTGGACATTATTTGCCGGCCGAAGTGGCCGTGCGGTTAAAGGCGCTGCAGTCTGGAACCGCAAGACCGCTACGGACGCAGGTTCGAATCCTGCCTCGGGCATGGATGTTTGTGATGTCCTTAGGTTAGTTAAGTTTAACTAGTTCTAAGTTCTAGGGGCTAATAACCTCAGCAGTTGAGTCCCATAGTGCTCAGAGCCATTTGAGCCATTTGAGCCATTTGGACATTATTTTTTTGTTCTAGTTCATACTACCACCTCTGAAAATTGCCTACCCTACAATCTTAGCAACAACAGTACCGTTATATGTACTGCAGTGTCAGAGGTATCAGAACGATTTTCGCTTCTAACTTTCTGTTCGTTCGTTTCTGAACCAGGTTCCCTTATTTCGAATTGTTACGATCGCCCTTCTCCATCATCTATGAAAGTTTGTAACGCCATCAAGGAGTCACTGTGTAACAACTGCCCCCACGCTTCCTTAATATGAATGATATTAAATAGTACGTCTTTAGTTTAGAGGTCCGCCACGCGATCGACTAGGCTCAAGGATCAGGACTGTCCCGAGATCAGCACAGCACCGGACAGTGTTCGTGCGGTACCACGAGTGCCCAGTGGTTTTGGGAAGCGCCTCTGTAGCCCGAGCTGGGGCGCATCCCGGCAGCGCTGCAGTAGCCGCTCCGGCGTCTGCTCTCCCAGAGAGCAGGAGTGCTGTCCCGTCCGGTCTGGTCCGGAGCTGCCGGCGACCCGGGCGGGGCTGCAGAGGACATAAGCGAGGCGATGCGGTCCAGGGCGCAGCGCCGAGGACCGATCTGCAGCAGCAGCAACGGTGGCAGCGGCACGGGTGGCGGAAGTGTGGCCGCGGGAAGCGGGTCAGGGGGTCATGCAAGCAGTGAGGCGGAGCCGCCAAGACGGCCTCCCGCCGCCACCGCCTCCCTCTACCTGCCGCCGCCGCCGCCGCCGCCGCCGCCGCCGGTCGATACTGCGGCCGTTGACCCGCGGCGCGGCGCGGCGCGGCGCTGCTGCAAACAACGGCCGCCCCTCGCTCCTCCAGCCGGCGCTGGCCGTCGGCCCTACCGCAATCCGCAGGAGCCGCCGCAGCACGCCGGCGCCGCGGCGCTCGCCCCTAATTCTCCTTGTGTACACGCTCCCCTCCCGCCGGCTCCCTACTACTCATCTCCGACCGGCCGCTCGCGATAAGTCTTTTCACGCCTCTACGTCCAGCCCATATTATACGCGACTGATCAACAGTGGCCTAGCCTTAGATAGCAACCGATGATTACACTGTGCGCTACTGTCCTTGTGTACACGCTCCCCTCTTGCCGGCTCCGTACTAGTCATCTCTGACCGACCACCCGCAACGATTCTTTTCACACCTCTACATCAGGGCCCGTGTTATACCCGAATGATCAACGGTCGCGTAGTCCTAGATAGCAACCGACGACTACACTGTCCGCTACTGTCCTTGTGTAAACACTCTCCTCCCACTAGCTCCCTTGCTAATCACCTCTCACAGGCCACTCGCGACATGTCTTTTCACACCTCTATGTCCAGCCCATATTATAGCCTTAGATAGCAACCGACGATTACACTGTCCGCTACTGTCCTTGTGTAAACACTCTCTTCCCGCTAGCTCCCTACTAGTCATCTCCGACCGGCCGCCCGCGATAAGTCTTTTCACGCCCATGTTATACGCGACTGATCAACAGTGGCCTAGCCTTAGATAGCAACCGATCATTACACCGTCCGCTACTGTCCTTGTGTACACGCTCCCCTCTTGCCAGCTCCGTACTAGTCATCTCTGACCGACCACCCGCAACGAGTCTTTTCAACATCTACATCAAGCCCGTGTTTACCCGAATGATCAACGGTCGCGTAGTCCTAGACAGCGACTGGGGACTACACTGTCCGCTGCCGAGGCGTGCAACAAGAATACGACAGTGGGTTGGGTGACCACTGTGACGTGCTCTACAAGGTGTAAATTGTTTACAACGCACCACGGTCATGTAGGAGAAGTCGAGACAAACAATTTATTATACGACACTTATGATCTATCAACCTGGGAAACAACCTCAATCCACAAAAGCCACGTCACATTTTTTATATCCTCGCATCCTCTGACCTCACCGACTTAGCTGTGCACTTACAAATTGTAAAATGACGTTTGTGTAAATGCTACTTCACAGTTTTGTGACCAATCCTAAACCTTTCTTTTACTGTCCTCATTGCTTTTTAGATGTAATAGGTTGACCAAAGGGGCCTCAAGACTGCATCGCTGTCTTACACCCTTTTCAATCGGAGAACTTCGTTATTGGTCCTTCATTCTTATTTTTCCCCTCTTGGTTCTTGTACATGTTATATATTGCCATCTTTCCCTACAGTTTACATGTATTTTCCTGAGAATTTTGGACATCTTGCACTATTTTACGTTGTTCAACGCTTTTTATTGTAAAATGACTTTTGTGTAAATGTTACTTCACAGCTTTGTGACCGAGCGAGGTTGCACGATAATTGGCACTCTGGTCTCGCATTCGCCAAGACAAACGGCTTAGATCTACGTACGGCCATCCAGATTTTCGTATTCTGTGACGCCGCTGAATCGCTCCAGGCAAATGCCTGCATGGTCCCTTCGAAAGAGCACGGTCGATTGCCTTCCCCATCCTTGAAACATTCCGACCTTGTGTTCCTTCTCTAAGAGCCCCGATGTCGACGGGGTAATAGACCCTAATCTTCCTTCCTTGCTTTCCAAGTTTCGTGAATTTTAAGAGTGTAAAAGTCACAATTAAATCGTTTTGTTTCCCTGGCCTTCTTACTATGAAACTACTGTGC
This sequence comes from Schistocerca cancellata, assembly GCF_023864275.1. Lineage (NCBI taxonomy): Eukaryota > Metazoa > Arthropoda > Insecta > Orthoptera > Acrididae > Schistocerca > Schistocerca cancellata. Next base: position 432,239,753 of record NC_064628.1, read on the forward strand.
TTGTAAGGGTTGAGTTGAGATCAAGCTGTAAGATAATAAGCTTTTGAGATTTGCGAACGGCTTTTCCTTTCATACCCTAACGACAAAGACTAACTTAATAATGTTATCTGAAGGCTATATAAATTGTGCGCGGCGCGCATGCCCATTATTTAGGTGGATTTTGTGGGTCAGTTTGAGGTTATTTTCAGGCTTGATGGACCACAAGTCTCTCGTATCAAATTGCTCGTCTCGACTTGCCCTACACCTCTGTGGTATGTTGTAAACAGTTACCGTCTATACCCGGCATAAAATAATAGTATGCGCCATACGAAAATCATTTCCACGAATATAGTTACCTCACTGTAACCGTCCTCAGTTATTTCCTGGGTGTATTCCAACCTCTGTCTTCCGCTACAGTTTTTACCGTCTACAGCTCCCTCTAGTACGTTTGAAGTTATTCCCTGATGTCTTAACAGGTGTCCTATCATCCTGTTCCTTCTTCTTGTCGGGATTTTCCATGTATTCCTTTCTTCGTTGATTCTCCGGAGAACCTCCTCATTCCTGACCTTGTAAGTGCACGTAATCTTCAACATCTTTCTGTAGAGCGACATCTCAAACGCGTTGAATCTCTTCTTTCCAGGTTTCCCCAGAGTCCGTAATTCACTACCACACAGTGACTTGCTCCGAACGTACACTCTCAAAAATTTCTTCCTCAAATTAAGGCCAGTGTTTAAAGTAAGTATGCTTCTTTTGCCACGGATGCCCTCTTTGTCTGTGCTAGTCTGCTTTAAATGTCCTCATTGTTTCTTCCGTCACGTGTTATTTTTCTTCCAACATAACAGAACTATGGTTACCTGACATTTTCAGCAGGAGACCCAAATCTTATTACGAAAAAATACATTCTTCTTGTTACAGATGTTTTGTTTGCCCAGGTCACAGTAACTAAATATATGATCTATTAGTTTCAGCAAATTCTAATTGACATCTGCAGATCAACTACATACACAGAATGATACAATGTTGATCGATGTAGATGATTTGAAGATGGCAATTTGCCGAAACTAGTAGTCCATGTAAATAATTACTTCGATCAGGACAAATAGAACATCTCTGACAAGAAGATTATATTTTTCGTAACAGAATTAATTCACACTGTCTCCTTCGTGGTCCCCAATTTTGACGTCAGTTTTATCGCTAATCTCATTTGTGCTACTCCTAATTGCTTTAGCATTCGTTCGCTTTACAATATATCGATAGTATCTTCTCATTAACTTCTCCATTCCATTTAACAGGTCCTACAAATCTTCCTGACTCTCACTGAGGATAGGAGCAGCATCCAAGTATATCATTGATGTCCTTTCTCCCTGAATTTTAATCCCAATCCTAAACCTTTCTTTTACTGTCCTCATTGCTTTTTAGATGTAATAGATTGACCAACGGGGCCGCAAGACTGCATCGCTGTCTTACACCCTTTTCAACCGAAGAACTTCGTTGTTTGTCCTTCATTCTTATTTTTCCCCTCTTGGTTCTTGTACATGTTATATATTGCCCGTCTTTCCCTACAGTTTACATCTATTTTCCTGAGAATTTTGGACATCTTGCACTATTTTACGTTGTTCAACGCTTTTTATGTGCCGACAGATCATTTGAAAGCATCCTTATTTTTCCTCTCGTATAATACTAGTACAATTCTCCACTTATGTGAGCACGGTATTAATAGCTGCTGCATCAATCATCTACCAATGTCAGTGTAGTCTGCCTGTAAAGTGAAGAGCGAGTAGGTGAGCCCCCACTCTATCGAACTTCGTCACTAGGACTACCTACAGGTTGTGGTCATTTACATCTCCTGGCGGCACAGTGATGTCCTTCTCTGATGACATGCTGGACAGAATGAGACCAGTACGATGCACTAATGGGCGGAGAGAAATGTAAACCTCCAATGAGGTACTGTACTTGACGTATCAACTGGCCAACAGCCAGGCCTTATAGTGGTTTCTTTGTACCTACTAGTCCATTCACACGCCAGGTATAGTGTGGTCTCCGACTGTGATTCGACAGTTGTTCATTCATTGGGTAATATCTACATCTACATCCACTCTCAGCAAGTCACTATAAAGTGAACTTACACGTTAGAGAAGCATCATGAGTAAATAAATAAATGGCAATACTTCTTCAGTAAAACATTTTCCAGCATATGACTGTGAGGTCATATTGTTTACAAACCAAAGTGTCAGAGGTGCTCTTGCAACTGACCTTTGCCAGTGTGTTGTATTTACATTCAATATGTCATCTTGATGAAAGCCATTTTCAACAGCGGCCGAAACGTTGGTTTTATAAAGAAAACACGACGATGTGGTCACATACCCAGGAAGGTGTTGCAGAAGAAAGTTTACCTGTCATTTACCCACAAAACTTCCCAAATGTGATGACTTCGAGTGTTTTATCTCCCACACCTGTTTCTTTTCTGCATTATAGGCCCTAACTGCGCTCATGTGCCTAGCAGACTGTGTTATTACTTTTTTCCCCCATTGTTTTGAGTCTTAAGTGTTTTAATGCTTCCCTGCAGCTCTTGTAGATATAGTAAATAGGCTACTCGACAAAGTATGCTTAGCGTATTGCAGACGATACTCCTTGCATTCCCGAACAGAGAGCGCTAAGAACGATCTACGGACTACTTCAGAGTGAACAATCTACTGGTCATTTTTATAATTATTTACCTATAGTCACCTTTCGAAGACTTAAATCCGCATCTGCCGGTATTTTACAGCTCTTCGAACAAGGCGCCATCCTGTACGATCTTACCTGCTTTATTCTGGAATTTGCCCTGACTGTAAACAGCAATATTGTTTCGTCAGGTTACAGTAACAGTAACTCTCAAAATAAAACTTAGTGAGGTGGCGCAGTGGCATGCACAATGGAATAGTGGTCGGTCTACATATAGCCATCAAGCAGTCTGCCAACTGGATTCACCGAGATCTTCCTCTTTTTCTGTCTTCTGGTGATCTTTTCATCTCTATCTAACTATTGCACCCAACATCTTGTACGGCCTGTTTTGCTATTTTAGCCTTTTTCTGACCCTACAGTTTCTGCCCACTTCCAGTGACAAGTTAATTATTCCTGAATTCTGTCCCTCTTTTTGATGCATGTGTTCCATAGAGTTTTTTCCACACCTACACTTTTTAGTATTGCTTCTTTTTGTCCTTTACATCTGCTGCTGAACGTCAGTCCCTAACCTTCCTTTCTTTTTCGCAAAGTCCCGAAGCCTGCACACAGAAACAGGCAATAAGTCTGCACATAGAAACAGGGTTTTCCACCAGATGTAAAATATCGGATACCGTCAATCAAGGCGAAGAAAATATTCTACACAACTGTCTGAAAGTAAATAATTGTAAAAATGATTAGTAGCTTGTTTATTTTGATATGTTACTAATTTATCTACTGTCCGTCTGACCTAGAGCTCCCCCTCCAATGATCTAGTCGTTGCTATTTCCTTTCGAGTTAAGATCCTTTATAGAAAGAGAACCGTTGCTCTTATAATCGTTTCAGTTGAAGTATCGCCCAACAATTCGTAAATTCCCTCGCTCGTCAGGAGTAACACTAAGTATTGCAGCTCCCCGCAACGGATGATAGGCCTATATTAACAGGATAGCTTCCGTTTTTTGCCCAAGTTTTAGATGGAAATTTCCAATATTGGTGGTGTTGCTGCTTTTATCTTAATATAATTATTTTTAAGCTTCTCGATTTTGTTGATTTTCGTTAATGGTTTACTCATTTGTTGCTGGTATTCTTTTTTCATTTTTGTACATTAATTTTCTAGGTAATTGCCCACATTATCCACCACACTAGCAATAATATCCTCTGCCATTTTTGTCGATACATTCACCACCTAGTTTGTTTATTGATCGCCATTGATTTCCTTGTGTCTCATTTGTATTCTAGGTGTCACACGAAGTTAGAGACCCAATTTAAATTTCATCGCAATTACTGACAGGTTATGATGTGCCCAGGACGTGTCTGCTACTCCTGCTGCAGTTCAGTTCTCGTTAGGTCACTGCAGTCATTGATCGATATCATGCTGGTGTTATTGACCAATGGTATCAGGACTAGAGAGTACTTGCGGAGGTGTGCAGCAACAGTAGTATAAGCAGTCAGATTTTGTCCTCTAGCTTTCTAACCTGTAAGTTAACACTCGACTAATTTATAGCCATTTACTGTAGCTGCTCTGCAAACCTCTTTTAATGTTAGCTATCGCTCTTATCACTGACTGGTGGCGTAGTCGGCTAGCGGTAGGAAGACTCTTTTGTGCTTAGAGCAGCTCTTTTAAAATTGAGAGACCACTGTCTCCTCATCATTTCCAGTACTGGACCGCGGCCGCATCTGTACCAACATAACCGCATTCCTGCCACCGCATTTCTTCACCTCGCATGGTACACCGACACATTTAACAGACTCGTTCTTCCCAACACTTTCTTACCAGCTACGGCTTCTTTACAGATCGACATTCCAGCACCAGCCCCCCGTCCCCTACCCAACAAACTATTATCACATAGCAATGTGTGCGTGTTTCTTTTTTACCATATCTGCCCCCCCCCCCCCTCAATCCACCCCGTCCGCTTCAAACAGTTCTAAACGCCCACTCTTCCGCGTCACCCAACCAGACATCAACAACTCCAACTTCTTCCTCCGATCACAATCTGTACTAGAGCTAATCACCGTGTGTACGAAGTCCAGAAGCAGTATCGTCAACTAAACCGCAACGCCAGCACATCCAACGTCGTCTGGGTTATAGCGAAATAATATCGATTTGAATTACTGCTTATTTTATTGTTTCTCGTTGTTTTCCCCCACCAGTCTGATTGGCGTTATCGGTCTGAAACGACTTCCTTTCCATTGCTAACCTCTTCATTCTTCATCTCATTGCTGCATTTACACCAAACGTTCACGCTTGTATCTTGGATATACTCCAGTCTGTGTCTTCTCCTACAAATTTCTTTTTCTGCGGCTCGTTCAAGTACCATGTCTTGACACATGCACTACCTTCCTGCCCCTACTTCTCGCCAATAATTCCGACATATTTCTTTCCTGCGCCGATTCTACGGGACCCTCCTCATTTCTTATTAGTTTATTTTACTAGTTTTAATACATTAAAATCTTCTTTAAATAATCCGTTACCATTGAGGAGCATACTGATTACTGTCAGTTTCTTCTCCTCCCTTCAAGGGGAAGGGCGGGGGGAGGGAGGGGGACGGCGAAAAAACAAGTCAGCAGCGCGAGCCAGCTTTAATTCCGACGAGAAACACTGCACGATAATTCACGTCTGAACAGGCCGGAACTCTGCGGATATCTTGAACAGGAAGTAAGTCTGTCGATGAAAGCAGGTGGAGTAAGTTGTCGTAAACTGGTTCGCAGCTAGTGGTGGACCAATAGCAGCTACGGACGTCTGAATCGAGCGAGTGGACGGTGTGTCAGGCAAAAAAGAAAGCAAAGGGTCCAAAGGAAGAGAAGAGGAAGAAGAAGGAATGAAAGCCTTGGGCAAACGTTTCGGGACACGTTCCCCTCTTAACGAGCCGGCGCGAAATTTAATTCAGCGAGTGGCGTGTGAGGAGCGGTGAGCGGTGCCGGTGCCCTCCAACACGTGGCAGAGTCCCGCGCACGTGCGGGCCCGCCTGGGCCGGCCTGGGCCACGGGGCACCGCGGCCTCGCCCGCTGCCCGCCGCCTGCTGCCTGCTACGGGCTGCCCACGCGTGCGCTGCCGCACGCCCCTCCGTGCCCCACCCCGTCACTCTGTCCCCACCGTAGCTCTCAGTCGGCGTCGGCGGGGAATCTCGGCACAGCTCGGCAGTCCTCGGCAGCAGTCGGAAGCGCGCGCTGCGGCCCGGGCCCGGACGAACTGGTCCAGCACACGCCCACGGGGCGCACACCGCCCACGCGCGATCTCACGATCCTCCCCCTCCTCCAATTAACGGCCACTAGGTTTCACCTTCACTCGCCAGCGTGCGTGCCGCCGTCCACGCACTCTGCTCACCGTGAATGTCACGGCCTCTCTTTACACGAATCAACGTTAATGTAGAGCAGCGATGTTTCAGCCATTGCTTTCAAACTGCCGACCCTTTTACTCTGACCCAGGTTCTATCCTTTATTACCGTCCCATCGCCATGTCATTTATCAACCGATGCAACATAAGGCAGTTACAAGTCTTTTCCCATCCATCTCGGTCTTGCGCAAGGGCAAATGTGTGACTTCCGTCCAGGTCTTGCTACTATCCTTCATTTCTTTCTCCGTTCCAAATACTTGTTGTGGGCAGTGGTTCACAGCTATCATGAGTGATATTTTCAAACCGCCAAAAGCTGCTTTAACAGTATTTCTCGATTATTAATGACTAGTTTCAATCATGCGTAATCATGGATCGACATTCGTGTTGCGCGGAAATTTTTTCGAGAGGGGGAAAGAATCTGAAATTGCCATTTTTGTACATAATTGTTTCAGTGGGTTCGAGAACGTGTCGTAAGCTAAAAACTAAATTTGACAAAAACAGCACAAAACTCGTTGTATGTCAAACGACTGGCAAGGAACAACGCTATGTCTTTTTTTTTTTTAAATACCGAAATGGCAAGCATATTTCATTAGTTTATGCTAAGTACAAGTAAAATTGCACTCTTATGGTAATCAAATTTGGAGCACTGATGAAAGGTTTTCGTGTTTCCAGTACGGCGGGGGTGCTGACATACTGCAAAGTTTCGAAAAGTGTAAGAACTCATCATCTGCTGACCAGAGGAGCGGAAGTATGATACTTGTCGCTACTTCGCAGTATCTCAACACTGCTCCCCCTGATGGAAACCCTAGAGCTTTTCACCAGAAACGTATTCCAGGAGAGTGTGTATCCCCATAAATCCGAACTTATTCACTAGAAAAAAAAATTATTCATTTTCCAATAATGTTATGTTTTCACCAAAAGTTAAAAATGTGAAATAGAAAACAAATCAGGACTGAGAAAATCCTGTCGCATTCCAACTAAAATAATCAGAAAAACAATGGCAAATTAATACTTCTCGAAGTGGATGAACAGTGCACACCCCAGCTCTCTCACGGACGGGGCGCTGTAACAAGTATGCAGGTGTATAGCCAGTGCCCAGTAGAGCATAGCAGTTGAGGATCGAGCTATAATTTAGTTTTACCACACTCCTCACACATTATCACTGCGACAATGGATATTCACAGTGGAATGTGTATGAAAACACGTTTCGTCTGATTAAACTAATGGCCACTTTAATCTTGATTTTTCATTTTCGTCGTAGGAATCTAATGCTGTACACCTTTCTTCATACTGTTACCTCGGCACACCTGATGATTCGTTTTCTCTCACTTTTTGAAGGCAAATCCCATAGACTGAATTATTATTATTATTATTATTATTATTATTCAGTGTAACCTTGCAGTCCAGTTGCATGACACTATGAAGCCTTCGCAAAGTTGGTATATTTCTTTGTATTGTCCATAACATCGCAGAAACTGTTGCATAAAATAAATTTATCCTTATTGTCCATGGGATATATTTATTTTTGCACTTCGCTGCTGGCTCTCTAGTGACGATATTTGACACCCATTTCGTTCGACATCTTGTCCTTCCTTCCAAAATTTACACGCCATCGACCAACTTAACATTTTGCTTGCACTATCCATCAACTTTTCTGCCAGCTTTCTCACTCTTTTCATCTTATCGTCTTTAATAAGTTGAGTCACATTAACAACAAGAAGCAGCTGTCCACGAACGTATTTTCCACTACTGCTTTCCTTACTTCCCTTGCGAGGTAATAATGGGGATTACTTTTAAGTAGAATCTTGCCTTGCAACTTGTCACATGTCTAAGTTAGCTGCGGTAGGATCTACGGTTCGCCTTATCGAGTAATAACAACCACTGTGGTTCAACAAATTCTGTGAAAGGTTTTCCTGCTTCCTACAGAAATTATTTGGAAACTGCGATCACGTTACTTGCAACAAGTGTGATTGATTGAATATGACTGCGGTGTACAGCGTTAGGGCGACATGAAGACTGCGAATTTACAGCATTGCCAAGTTAACAAGAGCCACAAGCGGCCCGTGAACCGCATTATGCCCACCCCTGTTCTATGCTCTGCACTCTTATACTCCACTTGTATGTCCGATGTCAACGAAATGCCTTTCCGTACTATATTTATAATACTATGTCGCTCTGATGATGATACATGTGATTGATCTCAAATCTTAAAAAAAATATATTGATATAGCAGCTTTCAGTGGTCTGAAGATGCCACTTCTCAATCTTTTCCGATTGATCTGCTCCTATTTCCTCGTCCTCTCGCTTTCAGGATTCCATTCGAACACGCGTTCGGAGATGTTGTCTTCCGTGTTTCTCAGAATGTACCTAGCCTAGCGCCATTTAGACACACCCTCACTTTGATGTCCATGGATCTGTCCTAAGGGATTTTCCGAAGGGCTTCATTTGACTTAAGATCAGGTGGATAACTGTGTGCTGGACGTTTTCCAATTCGGTCATAGTTCTGCAAAGTGTCTCATGCTTTGTTCTCTCTGTGTTCGACATCTTTGTTGGCACTTCCATCCACTCAGATAGCGGTTCCAAGACAACAGAAAAGATTGGACTGTCTGTGTTGTCTTTGGTCTCGTCTCCTCGTGTGTGTAGTGTATTCTCATTTCTACTGTCTCCCTGGGTGTCTTTAAATCAGTTGACTGTGCTTCCCTTGTTTTGGAGCCTTGCCGTCAAGCCTCGAAGAACAATCAACAAGGACAGCATATAGCTATGGTTCATTCCTGCATTTGTCTGAAAATATTCTGAAAATTTGATTCGTTCTTAACGTGGATCTGCAATCTTGATACTTAATTTTTACGGAAATACTCGAGCTTCCAACGCTGTCCAGAGTTAGCTTCGTTCGAAACTGTCAGAAGCTGCCTCGGAATATCCAGATCGCACTTCCCTCGGTCACCGGATTGTACTGATCATTTCACTAAAATATTGAGTGTGGCGATATAGTCCGAGCAAGATAGGTTGGCTCCTATCCGGCTTTCTTACTCTTTTTTTTTTTTTGCTATAGTGTGTTACACTCTATTTAGATTATTCTTGAGGAAATCTTGCTGGGAACGGGAGTAGATCTCTCTTTACTACACCAAATACGTATTACCGTTAAGTATTGCCGGGTGACAAATCAGGCTGACGATCCCACGGTTCTACACAATATTTCATATTTCGACCAGTAACATAGTCGTCTTCGTCAATACGGAGAATGGGCGTACCAACAGAATATATCTGCCACCTCAGCTGGCCAATATTCACGCAGGCTCTTTGAATGATTCTCACACATCTCCTGATCAGTTTAAACGCTCACTATACTACCATTATCCAGCCTACACCATCGCCCATGCGTAGTTCGGGGCATAACACAAAGCCCATAATTTATAAACCTTACCAAGATAACTGACTCACTCTTCGAAATACTGTTCAAAAAATTAGATTCGTCATCCGGCTAGTCGATCAAGAATGAGACTGACAGTTGTGATGCTCTTAATAACATCCACGAAATTTGTTTCCAACTATCCCTTTACCTTTGCTAGAACGCCCCTTCAATTATGTTTCCTAAAAAGCGATTATCCCCTAGGCCATGGTCCACAAAAATACTTTTTCCCCATCTGTTCAACTTACCAGGTTTTTTCAAGCACCTCCTTGCCATTTTTTAAAAATCCATCGATCATGTCTCCGTGAGGCTTCTCTAGACCCGCATTTCCATTACTTATCTTTCCTACTTTCTCACTGTGTAGTATTCACTGCCACATACGTGTTCCAAATAAACGTTTATCAAACAAATATTTTATCGATGAGCCTCGTGAAATTAAGGCGACCAAGTCTATTGTTGGTTTACAACCCATCTCACAGGCATCGTCATCAGTACGAACTGGTGAACATCAGTTTCATTTTTTGTGTTCACTGTCCACTGTATGTACTGGTTTTATCACTGCAGCAGTTCAATCTGCATTACGTTTATAACGCTTGACTCAGTTATTACTTGCAATACCAAATGTGTGACCTTATTTCTAAATTGCGGTGAGATTTTTCGTGCAATTTATTTGCTGTCTGGCCAGTGAAAACTTTCTCCCAGAAAAAAAAAAAAATCGTCGGAGTAGTAGTACAACAGTGGAAAAAGGAAACAAAAATTCCAACTTTCACATTCACAGAAGTTAGCTTCTTGCTTCCTACTTATATCACCCAGCACGTATAATAATTCTAACGAAAAGTTTCGTTTAGTGCAGTTTACCATTTTTCTGTAACGTTCTGTCTACCATTTTCCTCTGGTAACCTTATCATGTGGTTAAAGTTGTATATTTACCGTGCAAAAAATGCGATCTGTCAGTTTGGGTCCAGCCATCCTGATTTATGCATTACGTTCTTCCCCTAATTTATTATCTTTCTGTTCCTTAGCCCTGTCAAGCGTGTTATGTTGGCTATTCGGACATTTGAAAGCAGAAAGGCGATAAATATTTCTGTCTCGATTTCACAAAAGTAGTGAGTGTACTGCTTAAGCTGGGCGAAAATGTGTCTGTATTTGGTGTCTTGGGTTTTTTAATGGAGAAGAAGGAATCTTTTAATAATACACCTGACAAGCATTAAGTATCTACACCGTTTTTTATGCATAAAGATGCGCATTTTACTGGCTAATGTTGTCGATTGTACTGCTGCAGTGAGATACTATCATCTTCGCCGTGCCGCTTACCCAACAACGGAAGTTGAACACCGAAAAACGGGTCTGCGCAAAACAGTTGATTTGAGCGGCGCTACTCGCAAGATGTGATGGTTTTTTACACATAAATACTGAGGACAGTCCGCGAAGGCGGGAAGGTCAAAGGGCGCACACAAACCGTGGGCGGAGTAGCCACGCCCTTCCAGCGGCCACCCAAGACGCCGCAACAGCCAACTGCTTCTCTGCAGCTATCTTCAAGAACGCCAACACAAGTCTCAGCTTCCATTCGGTTCGCATTATCTTTCCGTATGATTCAGATATGGTCTGCAGCAGTCAGAAAGTAGGCCCTTAATTCGCAGTTATTTTATATTCACGAATTACCCTTTTTTGTAAATTAGTGCAGAGCCATCACGAGAATCTCTTTGAAAGACAAGGTAAATCAATGAATCTTTGGTATCAAAATTAAGCTAACTATTCACCCACCAATTTGTGGTCATAAAGCTCTCAGATTTCTTCTGTTTTTGGGCAGTCATTATTTTTCTTACACTATGGTCTGCATACTATCTTTTTGTTGAGTAATCCATACCCATTTCGTTTTTTAGTATTTCTACAAGATAGTAAATGATCTGTTGTATGGTGCTTTCTAAAAGGTTTCATAAAAAGCATTGCTAGATTAGAAATTTCACCTGTCAGTATCTTAATTTTTTTTCAGTGTTACATAAATTGATCTAAATGGACACACACACACACACACACACACACACACACACACACACACACACACACACACACGTGCGTGTGCACATGCACATGTACAGCCTTATAAAATCTTCACATGGTTAGATGGCTTCATTTTATAAATTATCTTGACAAGGAGAGTCAATTACCAGCTATTGTTAAGTGTTTCAATTTGTAGTCATCACCATAGGTACAAGCCCACAACAGCAACATCTGTTACTGGTGAAATAATTCGCTATGGATGAAACAGAAAATAATCAAGATACATAATTATTTCAACCCGTTACTGGACTGATCTTTCAAACATGGTGAGATCCAGTGTTTTACTCTTACAAAATAGTTCATACATTTGCTCTGTTTCCTCCCAGACATTCCAAACAGAAAGGATTTGTTTGTTACTATAACAGATAAAGCAACAGTATGCCTTTTAACTTCATCCCTGAGACTAATTACTGTTTATATGGATGTCTGTATTACATTCAAGGACCTGAACTGCCATCTACCCACACAGCACATTGTGACCATTCTGAAGATTATGAAGCAGTCGACTCTGAATATATTGTAGTGGACAATGGCTTGAGATTATTCACATAAATCTAAGAAAATGAAATAAAGGCAACCTAACTTAAATGCCTGTTGCTTCTGTTTGTTATATGGTTGCTAATATTCCACAGAATTATCTGTTTATTCTGTGGCTTTCTTTGTTTAAATTTTAAGAAATGTTTTCCTTAGTAAGCTCTAGTGCAGAATCTGACTATATAATTATATTTTCATGAGCCTGTGTGCTTCTCAGTTTGGTATTTACTTTTTTATTTTCTTTCTTACTTCCTATGTGAAATAACTTTGTTCACAGACATTGTCCATATCTATTATTGAGTTGAAGACTAATTTGTTTCCATGAAGTTTCATTTTAAAGAGAGCTTCATTGTCACTCTATTGACAGAGTATGTAGAGACAATGAAGGACCAGTGCAGCTACATAACTGTAAAATTCAGCAACCCAGCATAATCAAACCCAGTGATTATTACAATTAAGATATCCAGTTTTAACCACAAAATTTTGTTGAACTAGAGCCCAGAGTTTTCTTTTCCTCTGTTCCTTAATAATATTCTTCAAGAATATAATTTAATTGGAGCATCCACTATTTCTCATGTTATTTTCACTATGTAAGTAGTGTCTGCTACTGCTAAAGCCGAAATAAAGAAATACTAGCAATACAGATATTCACCTGAAGCAGATGTAATTATACAGCTTCCATACTTTGTTTCTCTATGAGCAATAGATGGTTATAACAAAAATGAGGAATGCAAACTGAAAAAAATCCCCTCAGACATATTATGGGACACAAAGGAAATATTAGAGCAAGATATAATTAGTTTTTTTCTTTCAGAAATGGTTATTTTAAAATATCCTACAGCAGCAATTCTGAAACAACGCTTCTGAACACATATGCTAGCATAAATGATAAGTCAGCAGAACATTGTCCTTTTTTTTTTTCTACAAATTGAAACTATCTTTCATCCAACTCAATTTCTTCATTACTCTCTCTCTCTCTCTCTCTGTGCATAAAAATAATCATAAAAGTGCTGAAAAATTACTAAAAGGAATTCCTAAAATTAACATTTTTTTACTATTCATCCTAATACTTCTGCAAAAGGAAATACATAGAAAAGGGGCCTTATTAGAATTTGCTATAACTCATACAGTTTATCGTTATTTTATCACTTCAAATTATTTTATTTCATTGCACTACAATACTGAAGATGATAGAACTAATTTGGATTTTGAATAACAGAAATGGCATTTTACTTGCAGCAGTGACCTGTATTAGATCCATCTACAGTGAATTCACAGGTATTGGAATTGTGATCAAGACCTCAGGAAATCAGAGTCTTCATACTACATATGCATAGACTTTGTGAATGGTGACTTACAGATTTTAAAAGTTACAAAGTATCTTAAGCTTCTACTGTTTCATTAGCAGTGTCTTACAGTGATCACTAAATAAATGTTGCTTTAAAAACTTCTTAGCAGTGGATTCCACTCACGCATATAATTAGTTTTTGTTTTTGTAGTTTAACTCATATGATTACAATCTTTATAATTTTCTTATTTTTCATTAATAATAACCATGTAGCAATGCCATAGTGCCATTTCATACATGACATTGGCCAGACTACTCAGCTGCTTGTGCAAAATAATAGTGTTGCAGGTATATTAAGAACTAAACATCTAGAACATAACAGGAAATCTTTGTGTAACAACCATGATTACTGGTCAAGAAAAAGGAATATCTCCTTTTTTAAAATTTTCTTTCACTGAACAGTGGCTATCACTTTTCTTAATTGAGATAAACATATTATGCATATGACATGATTTTTTTCAAGCTTTCAGTATTTTGAAGACAGCCAGTATACGTTGTTGCCACTGATAAGGGATTAAATTGATTACAAAAAGTATAGTACAGTACTTAAATTTCAATATAATTTTAATGAGAAATAGCTTTTGACACTGCCCTTTGTACAACCAAACTACCTCGGAGACTATCATATTGTAAGTGCTTGCATACTAATTTAGTCTGTGTCATCACTGCAAATGCATGAAATGTTCATCAGGGGACAGTTATGAGTATTTGATGAATTACAATTCTGCTACTCTAATCTGTTCATTGAAATTTATTTTGCGTTATTATACATTCAGATTTAGTTACTGGAAGTTCTTATGTTATGAATATTCTGGCGATTATTTGGTGCCCATCTGAATCTGAAGTTCAAAATTAGCACGTGCAGTATACATGAAGAAGTATCTTCAAGTAGTGTGCTCCCGAAAGCTTCATAACATGCTTCAGTGTCTACTGTTATGAAATATCTCATTCATCGTAAGTTGATGTGTCTAACTTTTTGCTTCTCAAGAAAAATATTTGTGTTTGATTCCCTACACCCATTACCTAAAGTACCCATCACACCACTTATGGTCAATTTCTCAACAAGCTCATAACCTAGCCAAAGCAACATCACCATATTAAAATGAAATGGAACTGATTTTAAAGGTAGAACTACAATGAAGATGAGAATGTCCACAGAATAATGAATATACACGCACAAAGGATACACTTAGTTCATGGGGCATTTATAGACTGCTTTTTTAAACAACCTAAAATTTTGCTGTAATTTCCTAATTGAGTGCCAATTTCAAGTAAGCATGGGAAGTCTGATCTGATGTGAAATGGTGTTAGAAATTTTTGCTGATGAAATAGGAAGTATGTGCCTCATATTTGTGCTAAAGTAATGGTCTCTGCAACACAAAACTGATTCACTGATCAGTAACATTAAAATACCTACTATGTCCATATTTTATATAGTAATTTATTGTGCTGTTACTTTTGCATGGTTTGTTTCCATCCCATATGATTTTGGGTACAAAGTGTCAGTTACATAGCCGAAATGCTTAGTATAATATTTTTGTTTGGTGCATACTGTGTTAATGATATTTGAAATTAGCAACAACATTTCAGAATTATAATTTGCAAAATTAACTTCTGTTAGCAAACAGGTTTAAAATGAATGTGCACACACAGAGCACAATCAATCACAGGTACCTAATAATACCTACAGAAATACTGCAGCAGTGTGTAACAAGATGCATCACTCGAAGTATATGTACAATAAGAAATAATTCTTAGCTTCCATAACTCAGATACAAAAACTTTCCCCAATTATTTCTACATGCAAAAAAATATCTGCTTTGATGAACTTTGTTCATCAGTGTTACAAGGTTCTGGTGAAAAAAACCTGAAATAAATATGAATACATTTTAATTTAAATTCTTACTGTCAGGGTATTCAGTTTTGATAGCTTTAATATGTCAAAAGTGTTTATTATTGTTGTTCCTCTTTTTTCAGCAACAATTACTCACCATTTCATCTGTTGTAAGTGGCTGTTCCCTATAATAGCCTACTGACTACATAAATAAATATACCATTATAAGTTTTCCTCTGCCTGGCTGTCCCCCTCTCTCTCATACTTCAAAACAAAAATGGTAGATGACTGTCTCTAGCTACAATGGAAAGCAGGTTCTTAGAGTAACAGCAATTAGATTCCAGTACCATTCACAAAAAATTGATGTTGAAACACTAATATTCTATAATGGCAACATTTATCTTGCAGCTAAGCTTATCAACTCTTTACAGAAACATCCTGATGCTAGATTACAGTACTTGGTGGAAGACTGTGATACAGGCTTCTTCAGAAATGCCTGAGTGAACTCATCCATAAAAATGAAGTAAGAGTGTTGACAAACATACATACACTGCTCTTACACCACAATAAAGCTTGTAACATTTGCAACAAAATCACAAATACAGCAAAAGTTAAGTGAATCTGTGTATTACAGTGAAGAGACTATCCACACATAGTTCACAATTTTCAAAAATTTCCTCTTTAAACAGTATGAAAGGGCAACAAAGCAATATGATAAAGTTGTAGGATTGTACTGCATAAAAACGTGAATAAAATATCTGAGATTTCATTTACATAAGACTTACTTAAATGTATGACATCTTGTTCAGTACTCCGATATACTGCTAGGAAGTCAATGTACCTTCTTTAAATTAGATATTTATATTCACTAAGAGTTCACTAAAGAGCAAGCTTGATAAACATTTTCTATTTTGCCAGTATGTGTTATATATCAAACAAATTCATTTCTTATCATACTGCTATACAAAATTATTTTGAACATATGCTACTGTATGTTAAAAGAAGCCAATTTTGGCAGAAAATTTGGTGCTGACTAGACAATTGGTTTTGACAGCAATAAAACATGTTCTTGACCTGGAAATCTCTCTGTTATAATCGTACAGTAGCTGTGTGGCACTAAGAGACTTAAGTTCATGGTTACTACAGAAATACTGTGAACCAGTTTATTTGCTAGAGAAGGCAACTCCTTGGATTTTTCAATAATAATAATATCATTTCATTCTTTCCTGAAAAAATCTTGACTCATAGCAAAGTGCCACAAGTTTTGTTTCATACTATATTTCCATACACAAAACACTCACATACATCTTCCTCAGAACAGAAGTACAATGCGCTACTTCACTCAAATGGAATGTCTTATGGCAATACAATACATGTCAGAAATGAAGAACATATGTTGTGTATACTATGAATACTAACATATTCATAAAACAATATATTTTTTTAAAGAAGAGGAGATACACAGAAGCCTGCATGGAATTATTTTTGAGGCAACACTTATTTATTTTTCTGCCTATCTCTATGTTTTTCTGTTGCTAAACGCTTTTGAGTTCTCTTTGAGAAGTAAACATTAACACTGAATCACAGTTCACTTTACTGATGTATTCACATGTGGGACAGATCACACTGAAATAAAAATATATTTGTTTTACAGCTCAAGTATTCACAGCACCTTTGCAAAAAAGCTGAGTGATTAACAGCAAAAGCATTCACACTGTTCCTTATATAGCTGTGTTTTAATAACACTGTAGCTTAGAAACCTCTGACCTTCATGCAGCAACGTTGTATGCTGAAATGCCAAAAACTACATGAAATACATTGATCCATTAACAGGAGTGTCAGTTCTGTAACTGAGATAAGACAAAAACATTTTACTTGTAGAAGTTCTTGTTTAAGACAGAAACCTATCATCAGATACACAGCAGTTTCCCTACAAGCAATTTTTTTAAATGCTAGTTCATTTCACTGACTTGTTTGAAACATTATTATCAAAAAATATTACCTCAGCCATAACCTTTCAACAATTTTAAAAGTTTCTTAACCATATGAAAGTACAACAGAATCACTCAGCAGCTGTTGCACAGGTTGGCAAAACATATCTAATTGTTCACTGGGCGGCCTTAATACTCACCATGTACTCAAGTACAGCAAGATCCTCTTACAAAATTCAGATGTCAAGATACCATTAGCGATTCTACAATTATTAAATAATGTTGTCTGTGTTTTAGTAGATCAACTCGATACCTAGGCTACAAAACTGACAGAGTAGGAAACTGCCACTTACAACAGGCTGGTAGGCAAGAATTGTAGAAGCTGCTTGGAGACTGTGTGACTGAAGTGATTGATCTCTAAGACTGTGTGTGTGCTTGTGTATTTATGTGTGCATTCTCTGTCATGTGCACTTGTACATGTTCCTGTGTATTATATGTAGGATTAAAAAATGGAGTTAAATGCATTTATGCAGAGACTGGTATTACTACATGTTGAAAATATTCTATGTGTGGATTGTAGACTGAGAGATATGAATAGCATCTGTTCTTGTTATAACTGACAATCAGGAAAAATCTGATGCTTATTGTTGCAATCTGCTGCACTAAAAATCATCCTTTAAGTGTACTATAGGTTAGTGAGGTATGTTATGAAGATAATTTGGATTGTTGTTAGTTTGACTGACTGTGTGGGAAAAATACTGTAAGGAAAATGAAGTATTAGAATAGAGTTCACAGTAATAACTGCTAGACAGTAATAAAGAAAGACACTGTTTCCAGTTATATGAATTTTACACTTGGCCATGTTTGCTGGATTAATATTATTACTATTATTATTATTGTTATTATTATTATTACATAAGAGGTTGAAACTTTGTTATCCATCTTAGATTGGTGACACTTGTTTGTATCACTGTGAGCAATTTATGTCTGAAGCTGTCTTTAAAAGATGAGATTTATTTCAGGCTTACTTATTAACATAAAGCCATAGCAAAAGTTCTTCAATTTCTGGCAAAAATATAACAATACCTTTTCAACACATTTGTATGGCATGTAGCTTCTTACATAACACAAACATGGATTTCATTACTTGCACAGAGATTTATTTGGTAAAGAAATGCAACAAAGCTGCAGGTACTTCTTGGAGTTTCTGTGGTGAGCAACATTAAAGTAAACTATTGATGAGTTCACAGTCCTTTGAAGAACTGTTGCATAGCACATATATGAACACTGAGATTTGTACCATAATGGGCCTTTTACCATATTGGGCCTTTTCTATTTCTGTTTTCCCTCAAATGTCACCTTTGTTCTAGACATCATTCATGACATTCATTAGCCAGTACCTGCATTTTCAACTTCTGTAAACCATGTCATTCTGCACACAACAATAATATTGTTGTATTTTCTTTACTGCAGATCAGTTCTCTCTTACATCTCAGTACCCAACTTTAAAAATTTCTGAATGAGAAAAATACACTGATTGTACCAATTCATTCAATTGTTTTTATTCTTTTATCTGTTAGACAGATAACTGATGGCATTGCAGTGCATAAAACTGAATCATTGTAAAGGTTGAATTAAGTTTCCTCCTTGCAGTCTACTTTTCAGTACATGAATCACACTGAGCACACATTTTGGTTGGGAATTTACGGATGGGCGAACATGAAATTATTTCACAAGATTATGAGCAGTTTTCATATTTTATGTATTTTCTTTCCTTTTTATTGTAAAAACACATTTACTGTTTACTTAAAATTATCAACCAGCTTGTAATTTGCAAGTATATTTTATAGAAGGAAATTTCTTCATATTAATAATTTTCTTCTGAGCTCATTTTGTACAGCATATTACTATAGCTCTCTAACTGTTGCATAATGTATGTGACTACTGGGTCTAAACAGCTAGTCAGCTAGTTATGAGAAGATTGCAAATCAGCTTTTTTCTTCTCAAATATTCAGAAATTGGCGGCAGCCTTGCTAATCAATACGTAATTATTATTCAGTAATTAGGTTTTGGAGCAAACATACTGTACTGTAGATAGAAAATGATAGTTATGGGTCATGATTAATGACCTCTAATGTCTGACATGTTGAAATAAATGAAATTTTATAAAGACAGCTGGTAAGAAACTGAAGGGGGAGATGTCATTTGGGTGAAAGGGATAGATAGCAGTACTGAAGTGAACTGAATTTGCTTAGCTTAAATAAATAAACTTACTGCATTTGGCATTGTATTTATTACAGGTAAACAAAACAGAAAATATAAATACTGAATGTAAGTTCAGCACTCATGGATGTTCATATATAACCAATGGTTTGGCACTTCCAAACATCAGCATACCACACAATGCCAAATGACATGTCTTTGTAGTATGTATGAAACTGGTAATATAGAAATGCTTGTTATTCAATTTATTTTCATTTCAAGTCCATAATGTGTTTTTATGAGCAATTTTCAATGTAATGCTGGATCTTTGTCTACAAAATGTAGCATTTTGTATTCAAAAGATGTCAGTTTTCGTATTGTTTCATGCAAAGGCTCTTACAAAAGAATCTCATAGTTAATTAGTTCCATAGGTACTGGCATAATAAAGTGAAACACCCACTGTGCTGGAAGAAGGTACAATGCAAAGAGAAAGCTTCAGTGAAATTGATTCCACATATTCTGTTTTGTGAAATTAGAATTCTTATTTACTTCTAATTTTGTATGTCACCAGTTGTGGAAATAGTGATGGCAGTGAGTGGCTTTTCCAGGCATTGGCATCCAATGCTCTTGTCATGGATATAAACATAAACTATAGTGTAAAATCATCTAAGACAGAAACCAACTTCATAAGTTCTGGGGTTGTGATCACCTTTTTTTCTGGTGTGATTTGTAAATGAAAAGTACCAGAAGAAACAGACAAAGACTAATCTACTTTGCAAATGAAAAGCTCACTTGAATCTTCACTGCCCAATTGTTGTTTACAAAGAAAAAGATGTTAATTAAAACATAAAAACATTGGTAAGTAAATAAAAGACCATATTAATTATAAAATAAATAACTAAAACCAATTATTTATCCTAGTGTGTCTTATTTCATAGCCTTTTGCCTTTTGCTCCAGTGGCCAAGATGATAGTCTTCTTGTGGCTTCATTAACAGGTACGTGTAATTAAAAATAAAGGTAGGTTTTCTGAAGGTATTTGTGTTCTTTAATCACCAGAAGCTTCCATATCAGCCACACTACACAACTGGTTAAGAAAGTGCTAACAGAAGATAAAAATAACCATAGTATGATGTCAGCAGGGCCATGTGGCAATTCTTTGTACCTCATTCCCTCTAGCCACTAAGGATGCAAGGTGGAATAAATTGGAGAACTGACTATGTTTCCAAATTATCAGAAACTATTTGAAAATCTGACTCTACTGAATACACATAACTATGCCATTCAGGTTTTTAACAAAAAAAAACCTTCAAAACTAATGATATATAAACACATTATGGTTAATATTGTGTGAGGTCAGCTCCAAAGTGGATGATAGGTTCAGAACATTGAGATTAATTGATGAGTTACATCATGATAGATTGTATACATACACTTTTGTGAGGGAATTATGAAATGGTTATATATACACTATTACACAGGAAATTACTTTTACTTCTATATAATAATTTTATCTGTTTGATGCCTAGGGAAAAAAATATGGAAAAAAAACTTTTAAAGTCTTAACTTTCTCAAAATGAAACACTGTGAAGTTATTTGGATTATAGTGGTGAAATCTAATCTTCAGTAACAACAACACTGAAAAGCAGAATTGTGTTGCAGTGAGGGTATATTATGTCAGGTTCAAAATTTAATATGTTTTTGAGCCCTTGGTTTGCATCCATTAGAAGTGCAAATAATAATAAACCACCAGCAACTGATGCAATTTAAGTATCATAACTGAAACATCCACATTCATCCACCATTATTTATAAGCAATTCCCATCCTCATCACATATCTGTAAAACCTAGAAAACTGCCCATTCCTCACACTGATTGCTCCATTTCATCCCTGAGCATTCTGTAAAGTTTCTTAAATGTGTAATGAAATGAAGACTCACATAGTTCCAGAAAAAGATTGCTGTATAAACTCTTAACAGTGTCCACTCTGCCTAGAGTGTAGCACTATCTAATCTCTACACTTAGCTAAACAAGTCTGTATAAATGGTACGCTGAAACTGTCAGTCAGAAATATTGCACTATATGCCAGTGAAAAAGTTGTATTTAAAGCTACAGCTTTTAAATTGTATAACAGGATCACTTCCTAGAATGTGCAGATCCAATTGAAATAATAATGTTCACTTCAAAAATGAGACCAAGCATCAACCAAAGCTCCACAGTTAGTTAAAATTTGGGATAAAGTGACTCCTTGATATATTTAAGCTTACTAATCAATATAATTGGCAAAAAACATTGCTCTTTCTTGTAACAGCTGTGCAAATTACTACATAGTGGCGAGTTGTGATAAAATTTTACTGGCCTGTCATATTTGATAATCAGAGCAGCGGATAGTGCCAAAAGATAGAAGCCAGGCATAAATATAGAGATTTATTAATGATTCACCTGACACCAGAGAAAGAGGAAATGTGAAAACCTCTATGGGCAGTGTTTGTTTGATGAATTCTTCCACTGATTACACAGAGATTAAAAAATTAGGATACCTCACTCTACCCTCATCAAATGACTGAAGTAAAACTTTGATGTGTAATAACAGGAGAAGAAACACTAGTTGTTGTTTAAAGTTGCAAATGACTTCACTTCTTGGTCTGTTGAAAATCAAATAGTTCTACGATTAAAAAGGTAGTTGCATTAACACTTTAGTAGGCCTGTTATAGTAAAGTATGTTATAGTATAGTATGTCAAAATTAATTTCCCTTCAAATTACAACATCCATCATACCTTTCCTCTATGAGGACAATATAACTTAACTTCTCAGTTTTCAAGCCACTTCAATTTGAATAAAACACATGAGCTTTTAGTGACTATTTCCACCAGCACTGTCAGGTGTAAAAGCCACAGACTGCCGGGCCTAGTATATAGTTTTCTGCTTACACTGGCACCAGTAAGGGAGGGTTGAAACGAAGCATGTATGGAAGGTGACTTGGGTAGCTCATAGCAGCCCCAGCTCGCCTCAGGCCCAAATGACACCATGTGCCTTGAATGGGAGCAATACATTTGAAACTGCCACTTCTGCCTCCCTACAAGTGTCAAGCATCTGTTTGAAAAAAAGCAAAGATGGATGAAACTGCAACTGCCACCTCCCTACAAGTGTAAATAATCCATTTGAAAGAAAGCAAAGATGGATGCTTGATGCTAGTAGGGAGGTGGGAGTGGCAGTTTCAAATAAGGTGACAGCCCCCTCATGACACCTGTCATCACCAGGTCACAAGGCGGGCTGAAGTTGCTACAAGCTGCCCAACTCACCTCCCATGCACATGTCGTTTTGGCCTTGGCTGTTTAGTGCCAAAGGCTGAAATTCTGCTTGTATAAACAGAAAACCGTACCAGCCCCAGCAGTCAGTGGTTTTTAGTCCTGATGAGTATAGTGGAGATAGCCATCGAACTGACGTGGCTTGAAAACTGAGAAGACATTATTCAGACATGCCACCACAAAATATTCCAAGGACACATCTTAACTTGACATAATTTCATTGTAAGTTAGAGACACTTCGTCTGAGTACCCACTTTTTCATAGCAATTATTAAAATATTCTCTTTTTGGCATAAAAATACCTTGTGCATGATGGAATACTTGGAAATACTACGTAACAACAGGTGTTTTGGCTTTTTATTTATGAAGTGTTGGAAGTTATCTTGAGTGGTTCTTGCTTTTTAATGTTTACCTCATCACAGATATGCTACCCTATTTCACTGTAATGCAAGTCTTGGAACACAATTATGCTTTATATATTTTTTAAACCATCGTTTTATTGTTCACAGCACTGTTAACTGCAAGTATTTCAAATAAAATGTCTTATTTTCCTTTTATCCTTATTTTGAGTTTATGTTATCTGTTAGTTTTCAACATGAGTAAGATAATTTAATAACCAAGACTGTGTTAAAGGCTGCTGTATCCCATCTAAATAACAGGTAATACATGCAAAAACAACCACAGTTATGAGTTTCATTATTAGTCCCACTGAACAGACCGTCTGTAACTTTGCACAGACACAAGAATACTGTTAAATCATCATCTAATGTCACACATGTTCTATTGATTTTGCAACTGTGAAAGAAAATCCTAAGTACAAATATGCATGTTTCATAGTTAATAATTTAGTATACTGAAAGTAAGTACAATAACACTGTTTTTGTACTTTTTGGCGGCCAGGGTAACACTTTCACACACGCAATCGCACATACTTTAGCTGCATTAAGGAATAAAATTATATTGAATGACAATAGTACCAAAGAAACTCTAAATCTGCTGATATATTTATGAGAAATTAACTAGAATGAGATGTACCCTCAGAATCATAATGAAGTCAACTTAGTTTATCATACAGGTAATCAATGTTATTATTATATTCTCCACTTCTTATGTGATTGGACACACATGCCTGGAGATTCACTGAGTATGAGAATGCATAATTTCTGCACCAGTAAGCCATTATTATTTATCTAAAATATATTTAGCTCTATATGATGAAAGTCCTCAGCCGAAATATTTATCTGATAAAAAAATATCAAACTACAATCTTTGCCTTTCATGGGTGGCATTCTACTGTCATGAATGACAAAAATCTCTGTTTAAGTTACAATTCAGAGAACAGTTTTAATCTGCCAGGTTACTTTGTAGCAGCAAAAAGCAGACCTCCCCCCCCCCCCCCCCCCAGATATAACCAAAACCTTCAACACAGTAAAGCATATGTTCATTAAACAGGCTGTCACTTTTGGAGAAGAATTTAATCATGCAGCAATCAATTGGAACAAGTGCAATTTTCTAAATGGTGGGCATGACAAGACATCCTGTGAAATAATACTAAATGCTTTCTCTGAAAACCATTTGGACCAAATAGTTCAGAGGCCATCATATATATTAGGTCTTGTAGCAACAGACCTGACCTCTTCAAGGACATCCATATCTAAACTGATATCAGTGACTATGATGCCATTGTACACCAATGAACAAAGGACAAATAAAACTAGTAGGCAGACTGTAAAGATTCTGTAAGCCAGGCAGTCATATCACATGTCAGATAGGAACCCAGAACATTTAGCTGGCAAGGAGTATGTAGGGGAACTGTGGTTCACATCTAAAGGAACAGTTGACTAAGCACTGCATATTATGCATCTATGCCCATGATGGGAGGGACTTTCTATTTTACAGACACTGTAAAGAAACTTCTGAAGAAAAAGTTACTACTGTGTAATAGGTGTGAAACGAAACAAACATTATGTGGCCAGAACTCTCCAAACAGCTGTATTTAAACCAATTTTATTAAGGCACTACTGGTTTCATGGCTTGTAGCTATGTAATCAGGTGCATATAAACATTAAAATATATACAGAACATGGCAAAGAGTGTAGATGGGTCAATCTTCTTAGTTAAAACCATAATGTTCTTACAACAGATAGTCGAATAAAAAGTTGGGCAAGCATGTTTATATGCAGAGGTTTTCACCATCCAGCTTTTTGTTCATTAACTATCCACCCTGTGAACATTATGGTTCTAACCGAGGAGGTAGGCCCTTTTACATTGTCTGTAATGTTTTGTACCACATTTTATTGTTTATATTCACCTGATGATGTGGCTACAAGGTATGAAACTAGCCACAAAATGTACCACCACAGCTGTGTATGCTCAGACTACAGAATTATTTGTGGTTCAACAAACAGCTATAGACAGAGATGCTGAATGAAACTTTGGCTGTAAAGAGACTGCATGAAGTCTTCAGTGACTACCACAGCAGAATCTTATTGAAAGATCTCTCATAAACCCCAAACAAATGCTGGCCATGTGGAAAAGCTGTCTGCGGCACCAAAGTTAGTGTCCAAACACTCAAGGATGATGCAGTAACCAAAATTGTGGGTTGCAAACCAAAAACGTAAATACTGAATTCTGTTTTCAATGTTCTTTTATGATGGGAAATACTTAACTACTGCCCAAGTTTAATTCCCTCGCCTTTGCAAAGATGAATGATACAGATACTGCCATCAATAGCCACGAGATACAGTTGAAATTGATAAAATGAAACAAGGCTTGAGAATCTGGTGTAATCCCTGTTAGATTCTATACAGAATTTTCAGATGAGTTAGTTCCAGTTTTAACCACAAGATACTGCGGATCACTCAGATGGGAATTTGTGTCCAGTAGCTGGAAGAAAGCATAGGCCCTACCCACATACGAGAGTGGTAGCAGAAGGGATCCAACCCATTGGTATCCATCTGTTGTAGAAGCCTAGAGCAGATTCTGAGCTCAAACGTAAACATAAACAGAATTACACCCTCTATGCCAGCCAACATGGATTCTGAAAACATCTGTTACACAAAACATCCTGAAGGCCGTGGAATCAAAACAGTCATGTGAATGCAGTATTTCTCGACTTCTGAAAAGCTTCTGATACAGTACCACACCAACATTTATTAACAAAACTGTGATTATATGGGGTATCAAGCAAAATTTGTGACTGGTATGAGCATGTCATGGCAGGAAGTATGCAGCATGTCATCTTGAATGGTGAGCCTTCCGCAAATATAAAAGTAATTTTAGATGTGCCCCAGAGACGTGTATTGGGACCCTTACTGTTCCTGTTTAATATTGATGACTTAGCAGACAACAGATTAATAGTGACATGAGATTTTTTTAGGATGGTGGAGTTATTTATAATGAAGTATTAACAGGGAAAAAAGATGATTATAGTATACGTGACTCACAATTGGAAACAGTCAACTCAGACATATACGTGCATGTATCAGTTTGTATGGATACAAAATGGAAGCTCAAACATGGGTAAAGCAGGTGGCAGGCTTTGGTTCATAAGCAAGACACTGGGAAAATTCAGTCAACCTACAAAGGAGAGTGCTTATAAAAGACGTGTGTCCCACCTTAGAACATTGGTCATGTATTTGGGCCCACAGCAAATAAGATTAACAGAGTACACTGAATGTATACAAAGTAGGGCAGTACAAGTGATCACTGGTTTGTTTGACTCATGAGAGAGTAACGTGGAAATTCTGAAAAATGAATTGGCAGATGCCTGAAGATAGACACCAGTTACGTGGTGAAAACCTATTTACAAAGGTTCAAGAACCTGTGTTAAGGATACAGGGTACTTTCCGGCTCAATATTATGTAAAAATCAACACCTATTTCTTCCAGGCACTGTTTATAAAGTATATGTATTACAGATTTTTTGTGGCTACCAGGTAAGGCAGTACACTTTCTAAACAAATTAGGAGTATTTTGAATATTTTTGAACCTGCTTAGGGCTATTAAAAAATTACAAAGAAATTGATGCAATTTTTTTTTTCCAAAATGCTTCCTCAAATTGAAGAAGTACCATTCAATCCAATGTTATACATTTGAAAGAAACCAAATTTTTACCAGATGTACATGACATGATGGCTGCGGTACTATACCTATTTAATTATAGACCTATGTATATTACAAGGATAAAAAAATATCACATCTTACATTTTAATTTTTATAATTTTTTTCCTAGTAAAAATGTTACTTCTTCTATAATTTAGTTGATTATGCAATAAAGCTTAGGTCTACTACATAAGTATGGGCTACTGCATGTTACAGAAAAAAATTAGAGCAATACTTTATAAACTTTAGGAAATATTTGTACCTGACGTCTGAAAAATACAACTTGTGGGAAATTATGAACGAAGATATGAGTCCAATTAAACTGTGCCTCACAACATTCCTGAAGCACAGTCTTCATCTTGCAGCATATCTTTATCTTCAAGCTTCCTCTTGGCTTTCCTTTTAGCACTTCTTGCTTCTTTCATAACTTGATGAGAGAATCTTTCAGCTTCATGCACCCATTGTCTGTCACATGCAAGCAGTTGATCTTCTGCATTAGAGCCACATTTTATGCCTAAATTTCTCAGGACTTCCAACCTTCCCATCAATCCATCATTGAAACATATCACTGCATTTAGTACACCAAATCTTAATGTATTAAGTCCTACAAAAATATTCTTGGGTAATCTTTCCCATATGCAATGGTTGAAACTTTTATTTGTATTCTGAGTGCCCCTATGAAGACATTTTCTAGGCAAAACAGGGTCACTCAGGTCTCTAAAAATTGGTTTTGTTTCATTCACAGCAAGCTCAGGAAGTGAATGCTTATGATGGTATATTTGGCCACTTTCATTTGCTTTATGGTAACCACACCAAGAATCTGCTTCTTCAGGGAAAAGTCCATGAACAGGGTGGTCATCTGTGGACAACTTATGAAAGTAGGTGGCCCATACAGCTTTTCTCATTGCTGTGACATCATTGAGAGGTGCAGTTCATCTAATGGGCAGTCCATAATTACTCTGAAGGTGGTCTATTTCAGTTTCTGTCAATCTGCCTTGGCCAGACAGAGATTTTCCATCAGATAGCAACTTTCCTTTCATTTCTCTTCGTAACTTCCCCAATCTAGCACCCATCATCTTTTGCACATGTCCACAACACTCCCGTTTTTTTTACGAAGGTATCACCAAAAACTTTGAACTCATTAATTTTATTGAAAGCTTTAGAGTCCCCATCACCAAGGTACTTCGTATATCTAACATTATAAACGGACACCAACCTCTGAAATATTTTTAGAGCTCCATCACACTCCATACCTCCACTGTAACCATCATAATTCTTAGAACACTGATGTTCAATATGTCCTTCAGTGTTATCATGGCAGGTGTGGCAGTAGTTAGATAAGCGCTCAACGTCAAAAACGTTTCCATTCTCCAGAGAAGTGGCACTTACAACACCATTCAAGGAACGATGTCCTCGATGTTGCCATGTGCCATCAAGTGCAACAGCAATGTCCCTGGTTCCACTAATGTTTACAGTTTCTTCTACTGCATATTTCATAGATGCTTTAGACACAACCACCAAGGTGTCTAAAAGTAGTTTTATGTACTTTCTGAACCTACTGGGAGGAGGAGGAGGAAGGTCCATCAAACCACAAAATGTTTGAGCAGCCTTTCTCCCTTTTCCTATTGCACGCACTGGATACACTAACTTCAAGTTCACATCATATTAATTATACACAATGTTCAAAGTAATTTTCGATGTCAATTTATTGAAGGATCTAAACAGAACTACTAATTTTGACGTTAAACCCTTCCCGCTAATTTGTTCAGTTATTTCCAGAAAGCGTACACCATCACATTGTTTATATTTTGCCACTTTATTTATCAAAGAACATAAGATGCTCATATCAACAAAAACAAATCCACTAAAAACAGTGTCATTGTTAACACAAAAATTTGAATCACCAGGAGGCGTGCCATGTGGGAGTTTCTTCCGTGAAGAACTGATACGTACGCTATTTCAACAGTGTGGCTTGCTTTGTTTGTGAACTGGTTACCATGGAATTTCCTTTTATTGAATTTCTTGATGTGTGGCATAGTTTGTATTTATTGTACACTAAAGGATTTGTACTTCCACAAATATATGTAGCACTTGCGCAACAAACATTCAGTAACACGTGAACAAACTGCTTCAGTGAAACAAACATGAATACTAGCAAAAATAATCATTTACAGTCACTAGAAACCTGCACTGCTACCAACATATTCAATGTATCATACATATAATTGCAGGAAACAGAAAGTTCACAGTTCTTTTTGAAATAATACTGATTTCTGTAACAGAAAAAAGGGGGCATGGCAGCATATATGACTGTAACTTTAAAATTTGGTATATATAGGTCATTTTTCATTTCAAACCTATAATGCTGAAGATTAGATGGGTAGATCACATAACTAATGATGAGGTATTGAATAGGATTGGGGAGAAGAGAAGTTTGTGGCACAACTTGACTAGAAGAAGGGATCGGTTGGTAGGACATGTTCTGAGGCATCAAGGGATCACCAATTTAGTATTGGAGGGCAGCAAGGAGGGTAAAAATCGTAGAGGGAGACCAAGAGATGAATACACTAAGCAGGTTCAAAAGGATGTAGGTTGCAGTAGGTACTGGGAGATGAAGAAGCTTGCACAGGATAGAGTAGCATGGAGAGCTGCATCAAACCAGTCTCAGGACTGAAGACCACAACAACAACAATGTATATATCAATGTAATCACGAAAGACTATAGAATTTAATAAAGTCATAAAAAAATTTCGATTTTTCCACCATTTATAAGTACCCTGTATCCTTAAGGGGAGACCCCAGAGATATACTTCAGCTCCCCTCATATTCCTCCTGTTGGGACTGTGAAGACAAGATTAGACCAGTTACAGTGCACACACAGCATTTATGTAGTTATTTTTCCCACGTTCCATATATGATTGGAATGGAAAGAAATCTACATCGTACATTGCTAAGTACCCTCTTCTGTACACTTCATAGTGCTTTGTAGAATGTTGTTGTAAATGGAGAAGCACTACTGTAGTGTGAACAATTCAATCTCAACAGACTACTTTAGATGTGCAGTAGATCATAACCCATCTGAGCAAAAGTTTCTAGACACCTATTAATGGACATTAATATGGGTTGTGCCCACCCTTCATTTTTATGATGGATTGAACTGTGGGGACAATTTCAATGAGGTGATTGATTGTCTATGGGGAAATGGCAGCCCATCCTCCCTCAAGAGCTGGAACCACAAAAGGTAGTGAATTATTTATTTATCCGACACAATTATGGCCTATTATTTGTGAAGCTAAAACAGGCCATAGCACTCACCTTTTTGTGGATAATAATACATGTACATATTAATTATTTATTCCTAGTCTATATTTTTAAATACTTATATTACCACTACAAAACTATAATGAAACCTCTTAACCTGTTATCCAGCTACAACGAGGTGCATTCAAGTTCTAAGGCCTCCGATTTTTTTTCTAATTATCTACTCACCCAAAATCGATGAAACTGGCGTTACTTCTCGACGTAATTGCCCTGCAGACGTACACATTTTTCACAATGCTGACGCCATGATTCTATGGCAGTGGCGAAGGCTTCTTTAGGAGTCTGTTTTGACCACTGGAAAATCGCTGAGGCAATAGCAGCACGGCTGGTGAATGTGCGGCCACGGAGAGTGTCTTTCATTGTTGGAAAAAGCCAAAAGTCACTAGGAGCCAGGTCAGGTGAGTAGGGAGCATGAGGAATCATTTCAAAGTTTCCAGAATGAGATTTTCACTCTGCAGTGGAATGTGCGCTGATATGAAACTTCCTGGCAGATTAAAACTGTGTGCCCGACCGAGACTCGAACACGGGACCTTTGCCTTTCGCAGGCAAGTGCTCTACCGTCTGAGCTACCGAAGCACGACTCACGCCCGGTGCTCACAGCTTTACTTCTGCCAGTATCTCGTCTCCTACCTTCCAAATTTTACAGAAGCTCTCCTGTGAACCGTACAGAACTAGCACTCCTGAAAGAAAGGATATAGCGGAGACATAGCTTAGCCACAGCCTGGGGGATGTTTCCAGAATGAGATTTTCACTCTGCAGCGGAGTGTGCGCTGATATGAAACTTCCTGGCAGATTATAACTGTGTGCCCGACCGAGACTCGAACTCGGGACCTCTGCCTTTCGCAGGCAAGTGCTCTACCATCTGAGCTACCGAAGCACGCATATCCTTTCTTTCAGGAGTGCTAGTTCTGTAAGGTTCGCAGGAGAGCTTCTGTAAAGTCTGGAAGGTAGGAGACGAGATACTGGCAAAAGTAAAGCTGTGAGTACCCGGTGTGAGTCGTGCTTCGGTAGCTCAGATGGTAGAGCACTTGCCCGCGAAAGGCAAAGGTCCTGAGTTCGAGTCTCGGTCGGGCACACAGTTTTAATCTGCCAGGAAGTTTCATATCAGTGCACACTCCGCTGCAGAGTGAAAATATCATTCTGGAAACATCCCCCAGGCTGTGGCTAAGCCATGTCTCCGCTATATCCTTTCTTTCAGGACTGCTAGTTCTGTAAGGTTCGCAGGAGAGCTTCTGTAAAGTTTGGAAGGTAGGAGACGAGATACCTGCAGAAGTAAAGCTGTGAGTACCGGGCGTGAGTCGTGCTTCGGTAGCTCAGACGGTAGAGCACTTGCCTGCGAAAGGCAAAGGTCCCGAGTTCGAGTCTCGGTCGGGCACACAGTTTTAATCTGCTAGGAAGTTTCACTTCAAAGTTGTTATCACGAAGAAACTGTTGCGTAACGTTAGCTCGATGTGCGGGTGCGTTGTCTTGGTGAAACAGCACAGGCGCAGCCCTTCCTGGACGTTTTTGTTGCAGTGCAGGAAGGAATTTGTTCTTCAAAACATTTTCGTAGGATGCACCTGTTACCGTAGTGCCCTTTGGAATGCAATGTGTAAGGAATACACCCTCGCTGTCCCAGAACATGGACACCATCATTTTTTCAGCACTGGCAGTTACCCGAAATTTTTTTGGTGGCCGTGCATCTGTGTGCTTCCATTGAGCTGACTGGTGCTTTGTTTGTGGACTGAAAAATGGCATCCACGTCTGATCCATTGTCACAACCGACAAAAAGAAAGTCCCATTCATGCTGTCGTTGTGCTTCAACATTGCCTGGCAACATGCCATGTGGTCGTCCGTCAGCATTCGTGGCACCCACCTGGATGACACTTTTCGCATTTTCAGGTCGTCATGCAGGATTGTGTGCACAGAACCCACAGAAATGCCAACTCTGGAGGCAATCTGTTCAACAGTCATTCGGCGATCCCCCAAAACAATTCTCTCCACTTTCTCGATCATGTCATTAGACCGGCTTGTGCGAGCCCGAGGTTGTTTCAGTTTGTTATCACACGATGTTCTGCCTTCATTAAATTGTCGCACCCACAAACGCACTTTCGACACATCCATAACTCTATCACCACATGTCTCCTCCAACTGTCGATGAATTTCAATTGGTTTCACACCATGCAAATTCAGAAAACGAATGATTGCACGCTGTTCAAGTAAGGAAAATGTCGCCATTTTAAGTATTTAAAACAGTTCTCATTCTCGCCGCTGGCGGTAAAATTCCATCTGCCATATGGTGCTGCCATCTCTTGGACATATTGACAATGAACGCGGCCTCATTTTAAAACAATGCGCATGTTTCTATCCCTTTCCAGTCCGGAGAAAAAAAATCGGAGGCCTTAGAACTTGAATGCACCTCGTAATATTAGTGTCAGTACTACTGATTATGTTCTATTTCTGTTCATTTTAGTAGGGTGATTCTAAAATGTAGAGGGTTTTTTCTTCTATTGGACATGCCCTCAGATTACCCTGGTCAACAGACCTCAGCATTCTTCCATAGTGCAGGGATCCTTCCTTGCATGAGACACTCACTGAACAGTTTACACAAGTGGCTATCTAATTGTCATATAGGGCTAGTACTATTTTGACAGGGATCCCATCTGGTTTTGGAGATTTTTTCTTTTCATTCTTAAAACTATTTGTCTGATTTCTTCCTGTGTGAAGGTGCTTTTTATTTCTGCAGTCTTCCCGTAACAGTATTTAACCTATGCTGATCTTCTGTCTCTTCTTCTTTGTCATCAAGATGCACTGTTTTAATTACCAGGACAACTTTCTATTACCATTTCATCATTTCTTTTGAAGAAGGGCAAAGTCTGATGGTCACTACTTTTGCACAGTCTATTTTGTTTTGTATTTCCCTGAGACTGGTTTCTAAGATAGTATTCACAAACTGTTTCCATCATTCAGGTTTTGTTTTCCACAACTGTTCCTTAAAATTTTGCTTAACATGTTTATACTTGCAGCCATCAGATTCTTTAGTCTTATGTCATGCTGCTCTGGTATAGCTTCCTGCCTCTTAATGTTTCACATCTTAATTCTAATAACATCTTGGTCCAGACGCAAGGAACTCCTCTAGAAGGACCTCTCCTGATAGGTATCAGTGCTTCCATTGCTCCAGGTATGACCACTATCAGTTCTTGCACTTTAATGTCTATATCATCACTCCACGATGGACTTGCCCAACACCAAAACACACTTCTCAGTTAGCCTTCTTGACACTCTATTTGGGAATGTGCACATGTCTTCTCTGGTGTCTTGGGTTTCCCTTCTAGTGGTGATGCAGTGTGTAATTTTGTGATCATTTGATGTCATTGCACCCTCAACCTCCCAGTTTGTCATACAGCGCATCACTGCCATATTTGCTACAGTGACACATTTATTTGACATTGCTCTGATCCTCCCTTTGTAGGTTCACAATTGCAATGAGTATTAAATGTCTGTAGGTTGAGTTCCATGACAGTTCTTCAAGTTACCTGTCATGGTCGTCATTCGGGTTGCTACACCACAATACCTACTTCACATTTGCTTCATTGGAGTACAAATGAAGCTTAATTTGCCCTAAGTGAATAATATCCTATTCAACCCTAGCAGATACTCTTCAACCTCATCACTAAACTGAAAATACAATGAAGTTGGACCTTGTGCTCTGAAGTAAAATTGATGTTCTAATTCTTCCCCACAGTATTTCATTGGGTTCATGACAGGACTCTGGACAAGCCAGTCTATTTCATGAATGTTATTGTCCACAAAGCATTGCATGTTTGTCTCCGAACTTTTTCCCCACTGTATGTTTCATCACTTTATGTTGCTTGGCCACGAAATATCATTAAAAAATTACTTGTGTCCTAAAGTTTTGCACACCAGTGTGTTAAGAACATAATTAGATTATACGTATGGTTTAAGTTAATTTTTGAAGATACATTTCCAAAAGTAATCGCTTCTACTGAAACAGATAAGGAAAGTAAATGGTTACTGTGGGTATTATAAAGTTTTCCCAGACTTAAAAATTTCAGTTCTTTGCAAAAGCACTACACTAATCCACAGTTCCTAAATTACTATCACAGGTGTTAAAAAAATATACAGGAGGGTAGTGCTTGCCACAGAAAAAGCCATTCAAAGACAAAGTACTATTTGATGCACAAAATAAAAGCAAAGAAGTGTGGGATGTCATAAAACAAGGAATTGCAAAAGGAAGACACAGGTATAACAACATACAATTCAAAGGTGAGGGTACAACAACAAAAAATCCTCAAAAATTGGCAAATTTTGTAAATGACTATTTCTCTGGTATCGTGGAGCAGTAGAAAAGTGTTTCCAAAACATGTGTAGCATCCACAATGACTTATGAAGCAAGTGCAATGATCTTGTTTCTAACAGAGACTGATAAAATCAGCAGATATACAGGGTGAGGCAGAAAGGACAGGCATTTTTAAAACAGCTAGTATTCAGGCTCAGGTGGTCAGAGTGGTGGGCGGGGGGGAGGGGGGGGGAATGTGGTAGTATGATCAGTAGCTCCTGCCATTTTGTTCAGTCAAGGTCATGGAGCCATGGACTGTGCAACATTGTGTGTAGTCTGTTGGGTTTAGTTCTGTCCTTGACACACTGGTTTGCAAAACTGCAGGACAAGAGTAACTTTTGCAGGATGTGTCACTGCGAGGTAACACAAGCTGATGAAACTTAAATCTTACATAGAAATAATCACTACCATATAGTACAGAAGGTAACTGAAAGAAACACACAATGTAATGGATAGAAAGAGACATCTTTATTTCTAGACAGTAATTACACTGACTTTACTGTGATTTATGATAGTCCCCTGGACATTACAAAAGCTCTAACTTGGTTCGTAATAGTGTGTGTGATTATCATGGATGGCAATGCCTGCTGTGCAATGTGCTCCCAAGCTGGCCACAATGTCAGTATGAGATCTTGTCATAGGGCAGCCCATTCCTCCACCGGTGCAGGTGACAATTGATGGATGGTCATTAGTACATGGGAACATGCTGTAATGTCTTCCCAATGCATCCCACATGGGCTTAATGGCATTTATGTCAGGGAATGGGCAGGCCAGTTCATTCACCAAATATCTCGATTCCAAGAACTCCTCCACCTGTGCTGTTTGATTTGGTCATGCATTGTCATCCTTAGAAATGAAGTTAGGCTGAATGCACCACTGAAAAGATGCACATAGGGTAGGAATGAAATGAAATGATCGTACAGCATTGTTGGCCGGGAGACCCCATGCAGGGTGTTCGGCCGCCGAAATTGCAACTCCTTTCTAGCTGATGCCACTTCGGTGACTTGTGAGTCAATGATGATGAAATGATGATGAAAGACACACAACACCCAGTCATCACGAGGCAGAGAAAATCCCTGAGCCCACCGGGAATCAAACCTGGGACCCCGTATGCCGGAAGCAAGAATGCTACCACAAGATCATGAGCTGCGGACATGGGGTAGGAGACAGTGTCACAGTGACATTACCTGATGAGTGCGCCATGACCAAAAACTTGAAGGGCAGCATGCCCATGAAACATTATCCCTCCTCACTCCAACTCCACTCAACACCTGGACCACCAAAACAATCATCCTCAGCAAATGTTTTGGTGGCCCATGTGTCATTCTGTGAAGATGCATAATGTTGCATGGGCACACTGCCCTCCAAATCTTTTAATGCGCTGCATTCACAGGTCAGTGTTATTGTGACACTTTCCTGTGTGTGTTCTTCCAGAGGTGTAACAGGCCCAACTTCATTTTTATGGAAGAAAATCCGCAGCTATACTGAACATTGCAGGAAGAGGAGGAGGTGCTCTTGGAACTGGAGAAATC
Organism: Schistocerca cancellata; assembly: GCF_023864275.1. Taxonomy (NCBI): domain Eukaryota; kingdom Metazoa; phylum Arthropoda; class Insecta; order Orthoptera; family Acrididae; genus Schistocerca; species Schistocerca cancellata. Next base: position 432,275,686 of record NC_064628.1, read on the forward strand.
TGCCAAGTGGACTGCCTGCCCATTCCCCCCCCCCCCTCCCTCCCCCATCCCTTTCCCCATTTCAATCCAATTGAGCACATGTGGGATGTGAATGACCATCCAGCTGTTGTCAGCTGTGCTGGTGGTGGAATGGAATACCTTGCATGGAATGGAATAAACACACAAAGATACTGGCAAAAAGAATGTCATCAGTATGTTATGTTCTTAGGGTTTCGTCATCATTTTGTTATAGCCAATGTCTTGCGGTGACATATTATTCCTGTGTACATTCTTAGGCATGGTGTTATTTTCTAGAGATCAAAGGCACAAAACATAGAAACAGTTTTTAAACTGCAGAAAAGGGCCATCAGAGTAATAACTAGAAGTAGTAGTCATGCTCATTGTAAAGAGCTATATAAAAAATTGGGTATACCTTCTGCACAAAGTGAGTATGTCTACCAACCCATGGTGCATTATCAGAAAAACATTAGTAAGTGTTTCGCTAATAGTTCTATACATAGTCATGATACGAGATCCAGTTTGGACTCAAGTTTATGTAGGAAAAAACAAACAAAAAACACCAAACAGAATTTTTTTTACATGGTATAAAACTGTATACTAAATTACCCAAGGAAATTACTAAAACACATCTCTTCAAGGCAGGTAAAGCCTCATCATAAGTACTATAGTGCATACTATCAATTAATGATTACTTGGAGGACTCAGAGTAGTTATAATAAAATCGGAAAAGTACAACAACTTGTTTCCATACACAGTCATGGTTTACTGCTTTTACGATCAAGTCATGTGTCCAAGATCTAAAATGCATGGTAGTAATGTCTTGTCATTCTCCTGCGTTCAACATCTCACTCACTGTCATGGAACATACTCAGTTTTTTAGGTGGATGCAGGGAAGTACAGCAAAATAAACGGGGAGCATAGTTGAATGTTTATGGCCCTGGTGTCAGTTTTCCAAACAGACTGGAGTTAGTGCAAGGGGCTTAGCAGCATATTCATGGCCCACAAGTCATCCACAGGTGTCCTTAGTGTACACAGTGATGAAGAGCAAAACTATATTTTATAAGCTATCAGAAACAAATTGTGTGGAAATCAAAGAGTGATGTATACTAAGGGCCAATTGAATTAGGCAGTGCAGCTATTAAAATAATGACCTCATGTTCAGAAGGCTGGAGTCCATTCTGTCCAGCCACCCTGAGTTGGGTTTTCCTAAACCACTTCAGTCATAAGCTGGAATGATTCCTTCATCAAGACCATGGCTAACACACTTGCCCTATCATTAAAGAACATGCTTATGTTTTCTGTTGATGCCTATATTTTGGGCTATTGATTTTTATTGTATTACCATGACAAGTCCTATATTATTGTGAGAAGATTCTTGGATGAATGAAAATAAATAAATGGGAGGGACATAGCAATAAAACTAAGGATCAGTTGTTACAGAAACTTTTGTCAATGATCCCTTCTACAAACTGTTACTTAATAACCTAACTCACTCATGTTTTCTATTTTGATGTGTAATATATTTCCTGTGTTAAGTGAGACTCATTAGCCAGAATATTAATTACTGTCATTTGACACTACAAATACTTCTATGTTTATAGTTCTAAAGGTTGTTATATATAATAGAGGGAAACATTCCACGTGGGAAAAATATATTTAAAAAGAAAGATGATGAGACTTACCAAACAAAAGCGCTGGCAGGTCGATAGACACACAAACAAACACAAACATACACACAAAATTCTAGCTTTCGCAACAAACGGTTGCCTCATCAGGAAAGAAGTTACCCTCTCCCTTAAAACCCATATCCTTTTGTCTTTCCCTCTCCTTCCCTCTTTCATGACGAGGCAGCCGTTGGTTGCGAAAGCTAGAATTTTGTGTGTATGTTTGTGTTTGTTTGTGTGTCTATCGACCTGCCAGCGCTTTTGTTTGGTAAGTCTCATCATCTTTCTTTATATATAAATATATATATATATTTAAAAAGAAAGAATATGAGACTTACCAAACAAAAGCGCTGGCAGGTCGATAGACACACAAACAAACACAAACATACACACAAAATTCTAGCTTTCGCAACCAACGGCTGCCTCGTCAGGAAAGAGGGAAGGAGAGGGAAAGACAAAAGGATATGGGTTTTAAGGGAGAGGGTGAGGAGTCATTCCAATCCCGGGAGCGGAAAGACTTACCTTAGGGGGAAAAAAGGACAGGTATACACTCGCACACACACACATATCCAGCAAATGTCTGCTTGTGTCTGTGTATATGCGGATGGATATGTGTGTGTGTGCAAGTGTATACCTGTCCTTTTTTCCCCCTAAGGTAAGTCTTTCCGCTCCCGGGATTGGAATGACTCCTTACCCTCTCCCTTAAAACCCACATCCTTTCGTCTTTCCCTCTCATTCCCTCTTTCCTGACGAAGCAACCGTTTGTTGCGAAAGCTTGAATTTTGTGTGTATGTTTGTGTTTGTTTGTGTGTCTATCGACCTGCCAGCGCTTTTGTTTGGTAAGTCTCATCATCTTTGTATTTAGATATATTTTTCCCACGTGGAATGTTTCCCTCATGATGTGACTTACCAAATGAAAGCGCTGGCACGTCGATAGACACACAAACAAACACAAACATGTACACAAAATTCGAGCTTTCGCAACCAACGGTTACCTCGTCAGGAAAGAGGGAAGCAGAGGGAAAGACGAAAGGATTTGGGTTTTAAGGGAGAGGGTAAGGAGTCATTACAATCCCGGGAGCGGAAAGACATACCTTAGGGGGAAAAAAGAACGAGTATACACTCGCACACACACACATATCCTTTTGTCTTTCCCTCTCCTTCCCTCTTCCCTGACGAGGCAACCGTTGGTTGTGAAAGCTAGAATTTTGTGTGTATGTTTGTGTTTGTTTGTGTGTCTATCGACGTGCCAGCGCTTTCGTTTGGTAAGTCACATCATCTTTCTTTTTAGATATATTTTTTTCCCCACGTGGATTGTTTCCTTCCATATATATATATATATATATATAATTTGACTCACCAAACGAAACCACTGGCACGTCGATAGACACACAAACAAACACAAACATACATACAAAATTCGAGCTTTCGCAACCAACTTTTGCCTCGCCAGGAAAGAGGGAAGGAGAGGGAAAGACGAAAGGATTTGGATTTTAAGGGAGAGGGTAAGGAGTCATTCCAATCCCGGGAGTGGAAAGACTTACCTTAGGGGGAAAAAAGGACGGGTATACACTCGCACACACACACGTATCCATCCACACATATACAGGCACAAGCAGCACAATCAGCTGCCTCTGTATATGTCTGCTTGTGCCTGTATATGTGTGGATGGATATGTGTGTGTGTGCGAGTGTATACCCAGCCTTTTTTCCCCCTAAGGTAAGTCTTTCCACTCCCGGGATTGGAATGACTCCTTATCCTCTCCCTTAAAACCCAAATCCTTTCGTCTTTCCCTCTCCTTCCCTCTTTCCTGACGAGGCAACCGTTGGTTGCGAAAGCTTGAATTTTGTGTGTATGTTTGTGTTTGTTTGTGTGTCTATCGACGTGCCAGCGCTTTCGTTTGGTAAGTCAAATCATCTTTGTTTTTAGATATATTTTTTCCCATGTGGAATGTTTCCTTCTATATATATATATATATATATATATATATATATATATATATATATATATGTGTGTGTGTGTGTGTGTGTGTGTGTGTGTGTGTGTGTGTATATGAGGATGGATATGTGTGTGTGCGAGTGTATACCTGTCCTTTTTTCCCCCTAAGGTAAGTCTTTCCGCTCCCGGGATTGGAATGACTCCTTACTCTCTCCCGTAAAACCCACATCCTTTCGTCTTTCCCTCTCCTTCCCTCTTTCCAGACGAAGCAACCATTTGTTGCGATAGCTTGAATTTTGTGTGTATGTTTGTGTTTGTTTGTGTGTCTATTGACCTGCCAGCATTTTTGTTTGGTAAGTCTCATCATCTTTCTTATATATAAAAATCTCCTTCATCAAAGACACCAACCACTTTCTCGAATGCCTGGAATCCTTACACAATCTGTTACCCCTGGAAACCATCCTTGTAACCATTGATGCCACTTCCTTATACACAAATATCCCGCACGTCCAGGGCCTTGCTGCGATAGAGCACTTCCTTTCACGCCAATCACCTGCCACCCTACTTAAGACCTCTTTCCTCATTACCTTAGCCAACTTCATCCTGACTCACAACTTCTTCACTTTCGAAGGCCAGACATACCAACAATTAAGGGGAACAGCCATGGGTACCAGGATGGCCCCCCTCATACGCCAACCTATTTATGAGTCACTTAGAGGAAGCCTTCTTGGTTACCCAGGCCTGCCAACCCAAAGTTTGGTACAGATTTATTGATGACATCTTCATGATCTGTAATCACAGTGAAGAAGAACTCCAGAATTTCCTCTCCAACCTCAACTCCTTTGGTTCCATCAGATTCACCTGGTCCTACTCAAAATCCCATGCCACTTCCCTTGATGTTGACCTCCACCTGTCCAATGGCCAGCTTCACACGTCCGTCCACATCCAACCCACCAACAAGCAACAGTACCTCCATTATGACAGCTGCCACCCATTCCACATCAAACGGTCCCTTCCCTACTGCCTAGGTCTTCGTGGCAAACAAATCTGCTCAAGTCCGGAATCCCTGAACCATTACACCAACAACCTGACAACAGCTTTCGCATCCCACAACTACCCTCTCGAACTGGTACAGAAGCAAATAACCAGAGCCACTTCCTCATCCTCTCAAACCTAGAACCTCCCACAGAAGAACCACAAAAGTGCCCCACTTGTGACAGGATACTTTCCAGGACTGTATCAGACTCTGAATGTGGCTCTCCAGCAGGGATACGACTTCCTCAAATCCTGCCCTGAAATGAGATCCATCCTTCATGAAATCCTCCCCACTCCACCAAGAGTGTCTTCCGCCGTCCACCTAACCTTCGTAACCTCTTAGTTCATCCCTATGAAATCCCCAAACCACCTTCCCTACCCTCTGTCTCCTACCCTTGTAACTGCCCCCGGTGTAAAACCTGTCCCATGCACCCTCCCACCACCACCTACTCCAGTCCTGTAACCCGGAAGGTGTACACGATCAAAGGCAGAGCCACATGTGAAAGCATCCACGTGATTTACCAACTGACCTGCCTACACTGTGACGCATTCTATGTGGGAATGACAAGCAACAAACTGTCCATTCGCATGAATGGACACAGGCAGACAGTGTTTGTTGGTAATGAAGATCACCCTGTGGCTAAACATGCCTTGGTGCACCGCCAGCACATCTGGGCACAGTGTTACACCATCCGGGTTATCTGGATACTTCCCACTAACACCAACCTAACCAAACTCCGGAGATGGGAACTTGCTCTTCAATATATCCTCTCTTCCCATTATCCACCAGGCCTCAATCTCCGCTAATTTCAAGTTGCCGCCACTCATACCTCACCTGTCATTCAACAACATCTTTGCCTCTGCACTTCCGCCTCGACTGACATCTCTGCCCAAACTCTTTGCCTCTGTATATGTCTGCCTGTGTCTGTATATGTGTGGATCGATATGTGTGTGTGTGCGACTGTATACCCATCCTTTTTTCCCCCTAAGGTAAGTCTTTCCGCTCCCGGGATTGGAATGACTCCTTACCCTCTCCATTAAAACCCACATGCTTTCGTCTTTCCCTCTCCTTCCCTCTTTCCTGACGAAGCAACCGTTGGTTGCGAAAGCTAGAATTTTGTGTACATGTTTGTGTTTGTTTGTGTGTCTATCGACCTGCCAGCACTTTCTTTTGGTAAGTCACATCACCTTTGTTTTTAGATATATTTTCAACCGGTTGCTTCGTCAGGAAAGAGGGAAGGAGAGGGAAAGATGAAAGGATGTGGTTTTTAAGGGAGAGGGTAAGGAGTCATTCCAATCCCAGGAGCAGAAAGACTTACCTTAGGGGGAAAAAGGGACAGGTATACACTCACACACACACATATCCATCCTCACATATACAGACACAAGCAGACATATGTAAAGCAAAGAGTTTGGGCAGAGATGTCAGTCGAGGCTGAAGTACAGAGGCAAAGATGTTGTTGAATGACAGGTGAGGTATGAGCGGCGGCAACTTGAAATTAGCAGGGGTTGAGGCCTGGTGGGTAACGGGAAGAGACGATATATTGAAGGGCAAGTTCCCATCTCCGGAGTTCGGATAGGTTGGTGTTAGTGGGAAGTATCCAGATAATCCGGATGGTGTAACACTGTGCCAAGATGTGATGGCCATGCACCAAGGCATGTTTAGCCGCAGGGTGATCCTCATTACCGACAAACACTGTCTGCCTGTGTCCGTTCATGGGAATGGACAGTTTGTTGCTGGTCATTCCCACATAGAAAGCTTCATAGTGTAGGCAAGTCAGTTGGTAAACCATGTGGGTGGTTTCACATGTGGCTCTGCCTTTGATCGTGTACACCTTCCAGGTTACAGGATTGGAGTAGGTGGTGGTGGGAGGGTGCATGGGACAGGTTTTACACCGGGGGCAGTTACAAGGGTAGAAGCCAGAGGGTAGGGAAGGTGGTTTGGGCATTTCATAGGGATGAACCAAGAGGTTATGAAGGTTAGGTGGATATCGGAAAGACATTCTTGGTGGAGTGGGGCGGATTTCATGAAGGATGGACACTCTTGGTGGAGTGGGGAGGATTTCATGAAGGATGCCCTGAAAGGGCAGGATTTGAGGAAGTCGTATCCCTGCTGGAGAGCCACATTCAGAGTCTGATCCAGTCCCGGAAAGTATCCTGTCACAAGTGGGGCACTTTTGGGATTCTTCTGTGGGAGGTTCTGGGTTTGAGGGGATGAGGAAGTGGCTCTGGTTATTTGTTTCTGTACCAGGTCAGGAGGGTAGTTGCGGGATGCGAAAGCTGTTTTCGGGTTGTTGGTGTAATGGTTCAAGGATTCAGGACTGGAGCAGATTCATTTGCCATGAAGACCTAGGCTGCAGGGAAGGGATCGTTTGATATGGAATGGGTGGCAGCTGTCATAATGGAGGTACTGTTGCTTGTTGGTGGGTTTGATGTGGACGGATGTGTGAAGCTGGCCATTGGACAGATGGAGGTCAACATCAAGGAAAGTGGCATGGGATTTGGAGTAGGACCAGGTGAATCCGATGGAACCAAAGGAGTTGAGGTTGGAGAGGAAATTCTGGAGTTCTTCTTCACTGTGAGTCCAGATCATGAAGATGTCATCAATAAATCTTTACCAAACTTTGGGTTGGCAGGCCTGGGTAACCAAGAAGGCTTCCTCTAAGTGACTCATAAATAGGTTGGCGTATGAGGGGGGCCATCCTGGTACCCATGGCTGTTCCCCTTAATTGTTGGTATGTCTGGCCTTCGAAAGTGAAGAAGTTGTGAGTCAGGATGAAGTTGGCTAAGGTAATGAGGAAAGAGCTTTTTGGTAGGGTGGCATGTGATCGGCGTGAAAGGAAGTGCTCCATTGCAGCGAGGCCCTGGACGTGCAGAATATTTGTGTATAAGGAAGTGGCATGAATGGTTACAAGGATGATTTCCAGGGGTAACAGATTGGGTAAGGATTCCAGGCATTCGAGAAAGTGGTTGGTGTCGTTGATGAAGAATGGGAGACTGCATGTTATGGGTTGAAGGTGTTGATCTACGTAGGCAGAGATACGTTCTGTGGGGGCTTGGTAACCAGCTACAATGGGGCGTCCGGGATGACTGGGTTTGTGAATTTTAGGAAGTAGGTAGAAGGTAGGGGTGCGGGGTGTCGGTGAGGTCAGGAGGTTGATGGAGTCGGGTGAAAGGTTTTGTAGTGGGCCTAAGGTTCTGAGAATTCCTTGAAGCTCCGCCTGGACATCAGGAATGGGATTACCTTGGCAAACTTTGTGTGTAGTGTTTCAGACTGCCCGCATCTCGTGGTCGTGCGGTAGCATTCTCGCTTCCCACGCCCGGGTTCCCGGGTTCGATTCCCGGCGGGGTCAGGGATTTTCTCTGCCTCGTGATGGCTGGGTGTTGTGTGCTGTCCTTAGGTTAGTTAGGTTTAAGTAGTTCTAAGTTCTAGGGGACTTATGACCACAGCAGTTGAGTCCCATAGTGCTCAGAGCCATTTGTTTCAGACAACAGACAAGGCTTGTGTCTGTATATGTGCAGATGGATATGTGTGTGTGGCGCGAGTGTATACCTGTCCCTTTCTCCCCCCAAGGTAAGTCTTTCCACTCCCGGGACTGGAATGACTCCTTACCCTCTCCCTTAAAACCCAGATCTTTTCGTCTTTCCCTCTCCTTCCCTCTTTCCTGGTGAAGCAACCGTGGGTTGTGAAAGCTTGAGAGTGTCTGTTTGTGTTTGTTATTGTCTCTATCAATGTACCAATGCTTTCATTTGGTAAGTTACAGAATCTTTGTTTTTAGATATATTTTTCCCACGTGGAATGCTGTTTTTGATGGCTGTCTTCCTACACATTTTAGTGTTTACTGGTGTGTCATTGGAGAATAATACACAGGCAGACACTAATCATTCCATATGCATGATCAGCTCTTCGTGATTATTTCTGTGCACAATAACCCTCCAGCTAAAGGATGAAGTCTCACTAATACTGTATCTAATAGTTTTTATTCCTGCTGCCTTCTTTTTGAGTCATCAGTCTTTTGACTGGTTTGATACAGCTTGCAATGAATTCCTTTTCTGCCCCAACCTTTTTGTCTCAGAGTAGCACTTGCACAATACTTCCTCAGTTATTTGTTGGATGTATCCCAATCTCTGTCTTCCTCTTCATACTTTACCGTCTTGTACCAAGGATGTTATCCGCCAATGTCTTAACACACGTCTTTCCTTCTGCATGTGTGCTCTTCTTCAACAATCCTGTGGACGATCTCTTCATTCCTTGTCAGTCAACTTTATTTTCAACTTCCTTTTATAGCATCACATCTCAAATGCATCAATTTTCTTCTTGTCCAGTTTTCCCATACAATGCTCTGCTTTTGTCTTTATATAACCATTTTTGCGGCATACATGTAAAAAATTTTGCAATGTAATGCTCACTGAAATATGTAATGGGACTAAGCTTTGTATATTTACAACAGCTGCCTTCTACTAGATCTAGCAATGTACAAGGCCAGCTTACTGCTTACAAGTATATTTCACACATGTGTATTTCACAAGGCGTATCCATCATGTGAACATTATTTCTTTTGCCTGTACTTTATTAAGTAAAGGTTCCTTTGCACTGAAATGAGTAGTATGAAATGTTAACATGATAAAATATCAATGATAAAAACAGTAATGAAAAAACACCACCAATTGTGATCTTCTGTGGCTTATTAAAGGCATTCAACAGTGTCAGTCATGATGTTATATTAGATAAGTTAAGTTTTTGTGAAATACATAGTTCAGCAAATGCCTGGTTTGTTCTTATTTAAGAAACAGAATGCAGAAAGTTACCTTAAGCTGTTTGAGTAATACAAAGAGGAAGGTCATATCATCTGCATGGGGAGAAATTACAATTGGAGTCCCAAGGAGATTGATTATGGGCCAACTACAGTTCTTGCTTTATGTTAATAATCTGCCACTTTATCTGAACTGGCAGATAGAATTATTCCTGTTTGCAAATGATACAAGCATTATTGTGAAGCTGAGAAAGTAGTAAATTATGTTTTTGGAAAAGTTACTGCATAGTTTTGCACAAATGGGCTAGCTTTAAATTTTGAAAACAACGCAGTTCACCCAGTTTCATGCTGTCAATAATATTCCTCCTCCTATTAACCTAGTATACTAACAAGATATAATAAACAAAGATAGGAAGTTGTAAGCTCTTGGGTTGCATATTTATGAAAACTTAAAGTGGAAAAAATCATATAGTAGACATGCTAAAATGTTTAGGTTTGGGTATTTTTTACCGCGGAAATAACTGCCAGCTTTGAGGATGCAGTAAATTAACATACTTTGCATATTTTCATTCATTAGTGTCTTATGGGGGTAATACTCTGGGGTAACTCCTTGCTTAGGCAAACTGTATTCATTGCAAGAAAGAAAGTTGTAGGAATGTTCCTTACTTTAACACGCGAAGTTACAAACACATAAAGATCAGGTCTGCACATGGCTGGAGAAACATAAACGGACTCAAGTTCTAAATGGACTCAGGTTCAAAATGTAAATCAGGCATTCACTCGAGATACATATGCAGTAGCCAGGCATGGTGTGGTAAAAGGGGCAGAGTCACAGAAATCGTTGCCTCTCCCAGTGTTCACCACATGATATCCTCACATACAATACCCGCTGTAAGACTTGTAAAGCAAAATTTAGTCTGCACAAGAGCGTGATGCAAAAACACAATATCCTTGGCAACTGCATGCCAGACCTAAAGACAGTGCAGGCATCTTGCAGCATCATAAAAACACTACTGTCAGGTGTGTCACCACATGGCTAGTTCCTCATGGTGTGGGCATGGAGCAGCAACAAAAGTGGATGCTATGAAGGATAAACAAAGACTGGTAAAACTCTGTTGGCAGAAGCCTCGCTAGGGGCACCTATTGTTCCACACCAGTAGTCAGTAACAGTAGCAGTGAAGTGTCCTGTCACACAGCAAGGTTGACAGCCGTGAATGGAAATACTGCTTGAGGGGTGAAACTCGCTACCTTAGCAGACAGCCATAAAGAGTTATGAGTGTACGGAACCACTAAGACAGCTGTGCAGTGAAAGGTCACTACACAGCTCCACCCCCCCCCCCCCCCCACCCCCCATTCTTGCCATGAGAATGGAGCAGTGGTGTTCAATGAGATGACAATGGCGAAGGCTGATACTGATGTCAGGTTGTGTTTTGGCAGTGGTACAGTCATAAGGCATTGATCATGTGTGTGTCAGCTCTGTGGTGGGAGTGGGTGCAGCACATCAAGATGTCAGGCACACAAAGGGCACAGCAGCTGGATGTCAGTGGTACCGGCCACTGCGTGACAATGCGCGGTAGCCTGCAGGATGGGGGTGCCATGCAAGTATGGTCTGAACCTGTGTTCAGTGCTGCACACACAGGTGTGAGCAGGTGCAGGGAGCAGTTGCCAGGGCAGGACTGTGAAGGCAAGGGTGCAGCAGCCTTGCCGGGTGGCTGCAAGATAGTGTTGACAGGTGGTCGCATTTTACACCTGAAAGCACACACACTGGGCAGTGTTAAATGAAATGTCAGGTTGGGATTGCAGTGCTGAGAGCCTTTAAAATAACGCTGCTGTGAAAGCATCGGAGGCTGCAATGCAGTGTTGGGGATGTAACCGGCAGTTGACGACAGCAGAAGAGAAATTACTGGCACGGTTGTAGGCTGCAGGAGAGGTAGAGAAGCAGGGACATGAGCATCCTGTGCATCTGTCTTGGTGACAGCTGGTGAGTTGGGTGCAATGCCAGCATATTAGGTTGAGTTTTCTGCAGTGCTTTTGGCTGTAGTGCTGTGGGCAGGTATCTCATGGGTTTCGGTGGTGGGGGTGGTTGGCACAGTTTCATTGGTGGTGTTGAAATTGTCACCATTGTCCACATTTTGGAATTGTCAGAGGGCCTGGTATCACCAGCAGCAGATTGCATCTGCAGGTTGTTGGTGGAGATTGTAGTCAAGCTTGGCGGTGTGTGGTCCGGCAGCATATAGGCGGGCTTCTGCCTATTAATTGATATGCTGGTCGGTGTGCCATGCAGATGGAGTCCCGTTTCATGACCCGATGAGGGTCAGAGTATTGCAGTTGCAGAGGGGGCAGCGAGCATTGATGCACAGCATAACATGGGTGCACCAACACAAGATCATTGTGAATGAAAGTTCTCCATTCATTGTTGTGCTGTGAAGGGTGGGTCACAGGTGGCCGTGGAGTCCTGCAAACTCCAGATAGTCACCTGGGACAGCCAGCAGCTGGCTGTAAACAAGATCAGTGGCTGACACCTCAAGGTCGGCCTTGTGAGTAATATAGAGACTGAGAAGTACCAGCAACATGGCAGTGGTCCACCTGTTGTTGTGTCAGGTGAGGGTGGCATTCAAGGTATGTTGTAACTGTTCCACCATGCCATTGGCAGCTTGGTGGAGGCTCAATGTCAGGTACAAGTCAGCCCCACACAGATCTGTCAGTGCATGAAAAAGGCCAATGTAAATGGACACCTGCAGTCCTTAGTGATGTGGTGTGGGCAGCAGAGAAGGGAAATCCCTGTGGAGATGAAGATGGCTGTTACCATGGCAGCAACAACATCGGGTATTGACATTGTCTCGGGCCAGTGCGTGAACCTGTCCACCATTGTAAGAAGGTAGTGGCAGTTGTAAGATGAAGGTAGGGGGCCGACAATGTCCACATGAACATGGGAGAAAGTGATATATGATGTCTGGGAAAGCTGTGACGGAGGCACGTATGTGGTGACTGACCTTGGCGCACTGACTGGCGAGGCACATGTGGACCCAGGTCCTGCAGTTCCTTCCTAATACCTGGCCACACAAAGCACTGCATTGCTAGAGTGGCAGACATGTGCACACTGGGGTGCACCAGGTTGTGTAATTGACCGAATGTGGCCTTGCGGTTGACAGCACGTAGGAAGAGGCATGGTGAGCCAATGAATACATAGCACCAGACACTGCTGTCGGAGCCAGCATGTGTTGAAGATGGAAGCTGGAGGCCTTAAATGTATCTAACTTCGGCACAGAAAGAGGTGAAATATGCAGTTATAAAAATCTTTGCCAGTCCACCCATGGAAATAAAATGCGTGATGGATAACAAAAGGGTTTCCAAATTACATTAAAGAGCTTTCTCATTAACAACTCCTTCTATACCACAGAGAAATTACTGAGTAGAGATAATTAGTCATCAAAAACTGTAAAGTGGCTGTATGTATCCATATAAGTATTATTTTTTACTTATATGGTTATAATAGAAGGAAACATTCCACGAAGGAAAAATATATCTAAAAACAAAGATGATGTGACTTACCAAATGAAAGTGCTGGCAGGTCGACAGACACACAAACGAACACAAACATACACACAAAATTCAAGCTTTCGCAACAAACTGTTGCCTCATCAGGAAAGAGGGAAGGAGAGGGAAAGACGAAAGGATGTGGGTTTTAAGGGAGAGGGTAAGGAGTCATTCCAGTCCCGGGAGCGGAAAGACTTACCTTAGGGGGAAAAAAGGACGGGTACACACTCGCACACACACACATATCCATCCACACATATACAGACACAAATACAGACACAAGCCTGCTTGTGTCTGTATATGTGTGGATGGATATGTGTGTGTGTACGAGTGTGTACCCGTCCTTTTTTCCCCCTAAGGTAAGTCTTTCCGCTCCCGGGACTGGAATGACTCCTTACCCTCTCCCTTAAAACCCACATCCTTTCATCTTTCCCTCTCCTTCCCTCTTTCCTGATGAGGCAACAGTTTGTTGCGAAAGCTTGAATTTTGTGTGTATGTTTGTGTTCGTTTGTGTGTCTGTCGACCTGCCAGCACTTTCATTTGGTAAGTCACATCATCTTTGTTTTTAGATTTATTTTTTACTTATATGTATATAAATGTTCTGTACTTTTTCTGCTGAGACAATCCACATTATAAAGTTTGCCATGAATTTGGTCTGTGGAAAATGTAACTAACTTCAATTACAGCAATGGTTCTCAATCCAAGATGTAGCAGTTTCTGCTTCTTTGAATATAATCTTTGATCATGATGTTCTACTGTCATAATGGAGGTAAGTAATTTAGAAATTTCATATACAGGGTGATCAGAAACAGTCTGAAAGCTTGTAAAGGTGCTACAGGATAGCTTTTGTTGGGAAATAACTGCTAAGAAAACATTTGATATGTTGCACCATTTCTGAATTAATTAGCATTGAAGTTAGTCAGTCAGGACATTGCACACACAAATTCAAGTGGACCACCAGAGACAGTGTTACTAAATGTGTTCTTTGTTTGTTTTTCTGAAGCTGAACGAGAGAACAACACAAAAATTGGACTTTGGACAGTAGTAAGGATCAAACCTGAGCCCAAGGCTGAGCAGTTTCATGTGCAATCATCTGTGCTATAAGAACAATTGACGCTAATTGTACCATGGGTGGCTGCTTGAATCTGCACATGGAAAAGCCTGATTGTCTAACTTCAATGTTAATCAACTCAGAAATGATGCAACATATTGAATTTTTTCTTAACATTTGTTCTTAGCACAACCTACCCTGCATCATCCTTACAAGCTTTTCAGACTATTTTTGACCATCCTGCATAAGTCCATATTACACAACGTATAATGCATGTAGATGGCAGTTACCACATCAGTTACAATACTTCCATGTATTAAAATTCCTCTTTACAGAGCCCATTCCTAAACTCTGTAAGGTTCAACATTATTCATAGCTCGTCAATCACTCAAACATTTTCTTAGTTGCTTGAACATGTCTGCAGCCTCACCTGAAGCCTGACTTTGTTAGTATATCTTTCCTGCTTTTCCTGACTCCACAGGGGCTCCCCTGCATACCTCTACACACTTGCAGCATAAAAAGAAAGGATATGGTTGAAAACTGTAGAGCTCCAATGAGGTGTAAATTCTAAAAATAAAGTTTCACTTTGGAGTGGAGTATGCCATGATGAGAAATTTTCTGTAGTATAAACCTAAACATCACTATGCAAACTCAGAAAAATGGATTGGATTAAGGCAAGGGAGCACTTCCATAGTCATACTGTCAGTAACATCCCATCTGGCCAAGATAGAATTAATCCTATGCCTGTAATTTTTATTGTTTTCAGTAACTCATTGTTAGCATAATTTATTGCGAAAGACAGAGTACAACGTATATATAATTCCTTCTGCCACATGATACAGCTTGATGAAACATGTACCATACATAGACAGAATGTAACTAAAGGAAATACACAATGAAACAAACAGAATGACATTTTTATTTAAAGACAATAATCACAATGAAGTGACCATGATTCATGATGGTCCCTGGACGTTACAAAAGATGAGATATGGTTCTTAATGAGGTGTGTGATCACCATGGATGGTGATGCATGCTCTACAATGTGCTCCCATTGTAATCTTTCTCCCCACACATCACCATTAAATTTCTCTGCCTCCGTATGAGTTTTGAAAGGTTTGTGGGTGTAAGATATACAAAAGAAAAACTTTTGACTTACCTTCATTTACTCTTGTTGTTGGCTCCAAGGCTTGCATCTAGGGGTATATTCTTGTGGCTGAAAATTTGATTTAATGTTGTGGGTTCCTGATGACTTAATAACTGATGAAGATTAGCCTATATATTTCTTGAATTTTATTCTTTGTCAATTATTAAACATCACACCGGTTTTACAATTTCCACGTAATATTCCAAATTACATTGTTAGTGTCAATCATTAAAAAAATATGTTTGTCTGCATCAGAGCCATACCCACTACTCCTAACATTCTGAGGTACTCACAATTTTCCAAAGAGTTTACAAAGCAAAAGAGTTTACAAACTTTCTTGACAAAAGAAGAATCTTTGCTAAAATATAACAGTATTTTGTAAATGAGTCCAGAAATAAATTTTATAATTATTGCCTGATTGTGAAATTAATAATAGGAATTGTATACTACTGGCCATTAAAATTGCTACACCACAAAGATGATGTGCTACACATGCGAAATTTAACTGACAGGAAGAAGATGCTGTGATATGCAAATGATTAGCTTTTCAGAGCATTCACACAAGGTTGGCACTGGTGGCGACACCTACAACAAGCTGACATGAGGAAAGTTTCCAACCAATTTGTCATACACAAACAGCAGTTGACCGGCGTTGCCTGGTGAAACGTTGTTGTGATGCCTCGTGTAAGAAGGAGAAATGCGTACCATCACATTTCAGACTTTGATGAAGGTCGGATTGTAGCCTATCGCGATTGCAGTTTATCGTATCGCGACATTGCTGCTCACGTTGGTCGAGATCCAATGACTGTTAGCAGAATATGGAATTGTTGGGTTCAGGAGGGTAATACAAAATGCCGTGCTGGATCCCAACGGCCTCGTATCACTAGCAGTTGAGATGACAGGCATCTTATCCACATGGCTGTAACGGATCACGCAGCCACGTCTCGATTCCTGAGTCAACAGATGAGGACGTTTGCAAGACAACAAACATCTGCACAAACAGTTCAATGACATTTGCAGCAGCATGGACTATCAGCTCGGAGACCATGGCTGCGGTTACCCTTGATGCTGCATCACAGGCAGGAGCACCTGCGATGGTGTACTCAATGACGAACCTGGGTGCACGAATGGCAAAACGTCATTTTTTCAGATGAATCCAGGTTCTGTTTACAGCATCATGATACTCGCATCTGTGTTTGGCGACATCGCAGTGAACGCACATTGCAGGTGTGTATTCGTCATCACCATACTGGTGTATCACCTGGCGTGATGGTATAGGGTGCCATTGGTTACACGTCTCGGTCAATTCTTGTTCGCATTGACAGCACTTTGAACAGTGGATGTTACATTTCAGATGTGTTACGATCCGTGGCTCTACCCTTCATTCAATCCCTGTGAAACCCTACATTTCAGCAGGATAATGCACGACCGTATGTTGCAGGTCCTATACGACTGCTGCCCTGGCCAGCACATTCTCCAGATCTCTCACCAATTGAAAACGTCTGGCCAATCGTGGCCGAGCAACTGGCTCGTCACAATACACCAGTCACTACTCTTGATGAACTGTGGTATCGTGTTGAAGCTGCATGGGCAGCGGTACCTGTACGCACCATCCAAGCTCTTGTTTGACTCAATGCCCAGGCGTATCAAGGCCGTTACTACTTCCAGAGGTGGTGGTTCTTGGTACTGATTTCTCAGGATCTATGCACCTAAACCGCGTGAAAATGTAATCACATGTCAGTTCTAGTATAATATATTTGTCCAATGAATACCTGTTTATCATCTGCATTTCTTTTTGGTGTAGCAATTTTAATGGCCAGTAGTGTAAGTAGCCTATGCCAGATATATCGTAATTTCAAATATTTTTAAAAGAAGAGTAATTTTAACTGTACGCACAGAATACTAAAACTGATTTCTTTTTACATATTTTAGTCCAAAACATAACACATTGTATACAAAAACATAAGAAGTTCATTCAGTTAAACAGCTGATATGTTGTTCACCTATACAAGAATCAATAGTACACATGGTATCGGTTATTTCTATAAAAAAAAAAAAAGGTAATGTTAAAGGAGTGTGTCCTATTACGCCATGCTGGTCTCAAGATTGGTAAGATGTTCAACAATGCTGGATATACCCTCATGAAGTCGTAAGTGGGAACATGTAATGCACCCAGGAACATTGTCAAACATGATCATTTTGGTGGTCCAGCTGTTATGGTGCGGGAGGTATAATGCTGCAGGGATGTACTGGTCTCCAAAATTTTGAATAAGGTACACTCGCTATTCCATCTTATTGTGACACTATTCTCCTTCCCTCTGTGTGTATTTTCAGGAGTGCATTTTTATGCATGACAATGTACAGTGGCATTGAACAGTGCAGATGGAGGAGCTTTTGGAATGAGAGGATATTTGGTGAATCAACCGGTTTCCATTTCCCCGACTTAAATCAAATCAAGCATGTCTGAGATGCATTGGCAAGACATATTGTACCCAACATGTCCACATGCACCAATGTTCATCCAGCAGCTGTCAGATGTGCTTGTGGTGGAATGGAAACCCTACACGAGAACTCCTTACCAACCTCATGACGAGCATGGGAGCACATCACATAACTGTCATCCTTGGTAATCACATGTCCTACCTTTGTGATGTCCAGGGCACCACCATGAATCTTGGTGGCTTTAATTATTGTCTTTGAATAAAAATATCATTTATGTTCATCTCATTGTGTATTTTTTTCAGTCACCTTCTGTACTATACTGTATCAGTTCTTTCTATATATAATCCAAGTTTCATCAAGCTATATCACTTGGCGATGACACATATCATGAAAGTTACTTTCATCCTTAAGTTTTGCACACCAGTGTAGTTGAAACAATAGCTTGCACAACTAAATACTGTAAAATCTGTAGACTTAAAACAAAAGTCATGCAATATATTCCATCATGAATAAGGAAACTTGTACAGGGTTATTACAAATGATTGAAGCGATTGCACAGCTCTACAATAACTTTATTATTTGAGATATTTTCACAATGCTTTGCACACACATACAAAAACTCAAAAAGTTTTTTTAGGCATTCACAAATGTTCGATATGTGCCCCTTTAGTGATTCGGCAGACATCAAGCCGATAATCAAGTTCCTCCCGCACTCGGCACAGCATGTCCCCATCAATGAGTTCGAAACGGTAAGACTTCTGCTTTAGCCTTTTCCGTAAGATTTTCCAAACCGTCGGCTGTGGTACGTTTAACTCCCTGATTGCTTTATTCGTCGACTTCCGCGGGCTACGCGTGAAACTTGCCCACATGCGTTCAACCGTTTCTTTGCTCACTGCAGGCCGACCCGTTGATTTCCCCTTACAGAGGCATCCAGAAGCTTTAAACTGCGCATACCATCCCCGAATGGAGTTAGCAGTTGGTGGATCTTTGTTGAACTTCATCCTCAAGTGTCATTGCACTGTTATGACTGACTGATGTGAGTGCATTTCAAGCACGACATACGCTTTCTCGGCTCCTGTCGCCATTTTGTCTCACTGCGCTCTCGAGCGCTCTGGCGGCAAAAACTTGAAGTGCGGCTTCAGCCGAACAAAACTTTATGAGTTTTTCTACGTATCCGTAGTGTGTCGTGACCATATGTCAATGAATGGAGCTACAGTGAATTTATGAAATCGCTTCAATCATTTGTAATAGCCCTGTATATTGCAGAAAGGATCAAATTCTAAATATCAGTAAAGGAAATTGGAAGGACAAGTGGAATATCAGTAGACACACTATGTTTATCGGAACATCACATGGAAATCACTGAAATTGACAAGATTCCTCTATAGCAATAATATCATACTAGTGTAAACAGAAGCAAGAAAATGACGAGTAACTATGTGTAAGAAAATTTTCTAGAGGCCCTACAATCTATAGTTTAATGTATATTGTGTCCTTGGATGCTATGCTGTAGTGCTGGATCTGAAAACACAAGATTGTGGTAATACTGGGACTTTAGAAGGTAGCAGCAGGGATTGTCTTCAGTGTCATTGGGCAGCTGGAGAAAGTTCTGAAGATTCTTTATTTGTGCAGGCTTCTATCTGATCATACTGTGCATGGACACTTTAGAGTTTTCACACTCCAGCTTTGGATTGTTTCCCACAGTAAGGTCCACTGATGATTGAAGGTCACAGATATAGGAAACTTGTTCTTATTTACAACTACCTTTATGTAATTTCCACAAAGTAAAGGAAAATAGTAAATGGTTTATCTGACAGTGGCGGTTAGCGTAAGACCCCAAGAAATGGCACCTCATAGATAAGATTATTAAAAACCTAATGATTTACTGCTGAAGCATTTTTAAAAATGTCCCAAAGTTGGACATGCTCCAAAAATAAAGTGGAGCTTCTATAATACTAGGTACAAAAGGCTGGTTAAAATCTGAAATTAACAGCAGTGAGACTTTTGCATAAATGTGAGTGTATGTTGAAGGGATGTCATACTAGGAAATGGAAGTGGTGTGTTTTTCCTAGCAGACAATGAAGTCAAATCCACTGAGATAGATATTCAAGCTGTATGTGAGATTATCTGGGCAAGGCTCGGTATCATGGGTGGCCATCAACATATAACTGCTTCTCTATATTAGCCACCTAGTCACTTATCTGGCGAGCATTCCTTGCTTAACAAATGTCCAGGTAAGATATTACAATATTATTCCTCCTGAACCTCTCGGTGTGGTGTTATGTTTACCTGACTTCCTGGATTGGCTTCAGGTAATGTGGAATGCTTGTCAAGCTGCCACAGAGAAATTATTCTCCCAGAACGATTGACCTCTGGTGATGTGGAGGTTGGTGTGGAGATAATTATTCTCGCCGCATTTCAGGCCAACATGTTGTCACCCTGTAGTATGGTTGGTGGCCCAGGCCTGTGACAAGGTGATTGTAGGATTGACCGTACTTTGCGCAGAAGGAACTTGCACGCTGCCAGATTCTGTCCCACAAAAGCAGAATTTCAATGTCTTTTTGCAGCAGCTGAGCTAAATACAGCATCAGGAGGCACAGAATAACTTTCAGCATCCAATTCTGCACCCTCTGCAGTGTCGAGATGTGTGAATCGCCATTCTTTCTCAAACCACAGCTGCATACTATAGCACTGGGTTTGGGTTGATTTGGGGGGGGAGGTGGGGGGGGACCAAACTGCAAGGTCATTGGTCTCATAGGATTAGGGAAGGATGGGGAAGGAAGTCGGCCATGCCCTTTCAAAGGAACCATCCCGCATTTGCCTGAGGCAATTTAGGAAAATCACGGGAAATCTAGATGGCTGGACGTGGGATTGAACAGTCATCCTCCTGAATGCAAGTACAGTGTGCTGACCACTGCACCACCTCGCTCAGTGCTATAGCACTGATCTGACTAGTGTTAGATAGAGCATAATGCCATGGCGCAGAGGCAGCAACAGCTGTGGATTAAGAAGGGGATACAGGACATGGAGATGCCCAGTGCTCTGCTTCTGATGTTATATGTATGTGGGATCCAGGTGAGCATTCCGTCAAGGATCTCCCTGAAGTATTTTGCAGTCTTTGTCCATGGAATGGAGCCTCCCACAATGTTGACAAGTGTCAAATCTGGTGGCAGATTCCTTCAGGTGAAGGCTACTGCCTGGCTCTTGCCGGCCGGAGTGGCCAAGTGGTTAAAGGCGCTACAGTCTGGAACCGCACGACTGCTACGGTCGCAGGTTCAAATCCTGCCTCGGGCATGGATGTGTGTGATGTCCTTAGGTTAGTTAGGTTTAAGTAGTTCTAAGTTCTAGGGGACTTATGACCACAGCAGTTGAGTCCCATAGTGCTCAGAACCATTTGAACGATTTTTGCCTGGCTCTTGGCTGCATTGAACTTAGTTGCCACTTCATCGCTTCTTCTCCAATTGCATCATACCTGATTTGCAGGTAGCATCTCATTGCCTGTACATTTATGCTGCAAGTGAACAGCAATGTATAATCATCATAAAGGGCCTACTCTACGTGCACCAACTGTGGTGACAGCAGAGTACAGGGAGCACAGCAAAGTGCTAAGCATAAACCCATGCGATACCCACTCATGTATCCGGTATTGAGTGGATGACCCATCATCTGCCCTCACATGGAAGGTCCTCTCAGCAAGGCAGGACTGAAGGAGGACCATGTGTGATGTCAGCATCCTGTGCACAAAGAGTTTGTACATGAGGCCATTATGCCATACAGGATCGAAAGCCCTGGAGACATCGAGGAGCACTACCCCAAGGTACTTCCTTGTTACCAGTGCCCTCATCACTGGTTCCACCAGTCACAACCGCTAGTGAGAGGTGGAGAGGTCTCTCCAAAACCCAGACTATTTGTCTCGTATGATACTCTCTTGCACGACATGTAGCATCAGCTTTCTAGTGTACAGTCTCTTGAAACCCTGAGAGGGACAGGAGTAGGCCGACAGGCCAGTACCTGGCTACCTGGTGTGGTTCCTTGACAGATTTCAAGATAGTTACCACTTCCGCATGTTTCCATGCAGAGGGGTAGACATCCGACCAAAGTATCTGATTGAAAGCATCAGCTAATGGCTGATGGAACCACAGTGGAAGATTCTTCAGCAGGTGATTGTTGAAGCAGTCACTGCCTCCTGCTCTCCTAGCATTCAGAGAACGAAGTTGAGATGCAACTTCTTCCTTTGTGATTTGGCTGTATGTCATATTCTTCTACCCTGGCAGCCAGAAAGGTGGACAGTTGCTCTTCAGTCTGGCAGCTGTGTTTCCCATTGATGACATCGGCCACCATCATGAAGTTTTCTATGAATGCATCAGCTAGTAGTACACGTCTTAGCATCTGGCTCACAGATAAAGTCATGGCCAACCTGCAGCAACGGAATGCACTGTGACACAGGAAGCTTTTTGTGACTCTCCAGGTACTGCCATTGCCAGAGTTTAGGGTGGACACAGGGTCTGCCCAAACTTGGTTCCTGTGCTCCTCTACAGCTGTCTTATTCTCCTGCCTCATGCAGTAAACCCAGTGTTTCATGTCTGGTTGGCGAGTGAGCTGTCATTTATGGAACAGCCATTTCTTCTCAGTGGTTGTCACTAGTATGAGGGGCAGCAGTTGGTGTGAGAAGTCTCATGGTCATTGTGGTGACCTCAGAGTGGCTGTATCTTTAACTATTCTGCAGTTGAAGAAGTCTAGCACTATGTCAGGCTCCACTTCCCCTGGGTCAGGTGCATTGTCCAGTAGGTCTATCACTTCTGTTTGGTAGCACTCACTGTTCATGCTTCGGCAACTTGGATGGCTGGCAGGTAGCATAGCTCTAGTCACATCCATGTGGAAGATCACATGGGCAAGGTCAGATGACAGGATGTTTCTTGTCATAGCAGTAGTGAATTTCCCAATGCCCTTCAGGAAGGGGGGGAGGGGGAGGGGTGTTGAACACATCTGACAGGCCTCTGTTGTCTGGAAAGATATGGAGCATTCAAAAGGATACAGGGTTACAGGACCATTCCAGTGTGCTGAGCTCATTGTAACTGGTAAGGGGCGAATTCCATTCCATGTTCTTTGCACTAAAATCACTGGCAATGAAAAGTCGCCCCCATACACAGCAGAGAGTTGAAGCCCACTTACTGGAGCAGTCCCTTTGGCTGTCAACAGAATGTGATGAAGGAAATCTTTTCAGTGGTAGTGTTGGCAGCCACCCTGTGGCTTCCAGTGTGGCAAGCACTGACAGTATGTGTTGATGGTGCCACTGTGTGGTTTTGATGTAGACTAATGTGCTGCCTCTTGTTGTTAACCTGTCAGTAAAGTAGGAATTACATTGACCCTGCGTTTAAGGAAGGTTTCCTTTATTGTAGGAGCTTACAAAATTTTCCTTGCTGTGCCCAGAGATTAAATGTATAGATTGTTAAACCATGTACATAGCTGTTATTCATGGTGCATCTAGTTTCTTGCAGCACTGGCCTAGGGGACTGCCATGAGTGTGTCAACAAGGATTGTAAGTTGATGCATAAGTTGGTTCAGTGACTGCAAGAGTGATTTGAGCTCATTTGTGTTCTGTCTCGGGACAGCAGCAGCTGTGGCACCTATCTCCAGTGCTTGGGTGGCAAGTTGTGACTGGGTGACTGCTACTGGCTGAGAAACACGCTTCATGGTCTTTGGAGATTCTTTTAAATGTCTTGGAGCTTAAAGCAACAGTCAGTTCAGAATGGTGGAAGACAACTCTAACTAGGCTGAAAGCCTAAACTTCCATAGTCAAGATATGGAACTCACTGTCAGATTTTGGCTGGACTGTCCCACCATATCCACTATACAGAACAGAACCTGATGTAGCACCTTCAGGTGACAAATATTTTCCAAGCTCATAAGCTATTGTCAAAGCTGTAAGACAGTGGCTAGCCTCAGTTGGCTCAAGTCTTTATGAGTTCAGCATGCTGGCTATTATTCACCATTAGCAAAGATGGTGGTGAATATGTGGGAAAACAGCGGGATGTAGCTGAAATACTACTACTTTTAACTGTGTTACTGTACTGGTAAATCTGCTGTAGTTTCCATTAAAATCAGTTTTTTAATGATCCTGGTATTCATTCATCAGGTGCCTGCAATAAGAATACTTTATTAAGTGGATAGCAACAGTTTTGCAGAGGCATCTTCAAACTCCCTGGATTTCTTTCTCTTATTTCCTACCTCAGTGCACTTCTTCTTTAATGGTATTTGTTTTTAATAATAAAATTCAGTTTCCCCTGAACTGTGATCTATGCACCACAAGACAAGACAAACAAGTAAATTTCATGCTGACCTAGCTTCCTAATCTAAAATTCAGAGTGAAGTTCTGTATTTTGATGCGAAGGTGTTTGACTGGCACCCATCTGAAGTAAAGCAAGAAGTTAAAATTCCCAATAAATTGAAAAAAAATTAAGAATACTGGTACTTTATTTGACACACCACCTACAAAGTCAACCTACAAGTCCCCTTAGTCAACCATAGTGCCAGTAGTGCTAGTGTTTGTTTTCAATACAGTCCAGAGACAGGTAGTGCTATTTTCATTGTTTTCTACAAGAAGTGGCTAGCAACCACAGTTTAGTGAATATACAGTCGCCTTTAGTGAATTAGCAGTCTAGTTAAAGGTTGATTTACTCTCTTCAGTAAATTGATTCCTTAGGATGGAAAGGATGTGTGACTGCTGTGTACGGACGCAGGAGGAGCTGGCCACTGTTCGTGAACAGCTGAGCGTGTTGATGGCCGCGGTCAGCCGTCTTCAGGCTGCTGCCTTGGAGTGTAGTGGCAGTGGGGCGTCTGGTGCGTCGCAAGATACACCCCAGGTGTTACATGCTTCACCCACTGTCCCTGCTGTCGGGACATCTTCGCGGGTGCTGGGCGCAGTTGGGCCACCCTCTCCCCAAGGGGACTGGCAGGTTCAGCGGCGTTCGCGGCGCACGAGGCGGAGGGTCAATGTGGAGGCTGGCTGTGTGGCATCGCCCGCTCTGCCTGTGAGTGGACATGTGGCTGCTTCTTCAGCAAGGTCTGAGCAGGCACACGGGGTGAGGTGTTTATTAGTTATTGGGAGCTCCAACGTTAGGCAGGTGATGGAGCCCCTTAGGGAAATAGCGGGAAGGTTGGGGAAGAAGGCCAGTGTTCACTCTGTCTGCTTGCCGGGGGGTCTCATCCGAGATGTGGAGGAGGCCATACCGGCGGCGATAGAGAGCACTGGGTGCACCTGACTGCAAATTGTTGCTCATGTCGGCACCAATGACTCCTGCCGTCTGGATTCAGAGGTTATCCTCAGTTCGTACAGGCGGTTCGGCGAAATTGGTGAAGGTGGAAAGCCTCGCTCGCGGGGTGAAATCAGAGCTAACTATTTGTAGTATCGTTCCCAGAACCAAACGCGGTCCTCTGGTTTGAAGCCGAGTGGAAGGCTTAAACCAGAGGCTCAGACGATTCTACGGAGATCTGGGGTGCAAATTTCTCGACCTCCGCTATCGGGTGGAGAAATGTAGGGTCCCCCTGAATAGGTCAGGCGTGCACTACACGCCGGAAGCGGCTACAAGGGTAGCGGAGTATGTGTGGAATGCACATGGGGGTTTTTTGGGTTAGAGAATCCCCTCCCTAGGCCCGACAAGATGCCTCCTGAGACGCGGCAAGGTAGGAGTAGGCAAAATGCAACAGAGAATAACAATATTAATGTGCTAATAGTAAACTGCAGGAGCATCTACAGAAAGGTCCCAGGACTGCTCTCATTAATAAACGGTCACAACGCCCATATAGTACTAGGGACAGAAAGTTGGCTGAAACCAGATGTAAACAGTAATGAAATCCTAAACTCAGATTGGAATGTATACTGCAGAGACAGGCTGGACAGTGAAGGGGGAGGCGTGTTTATAGCGATAAGAAGTGCAATAGTATCGAAGGAAATTGATGGAGATCCGAAATGTGAAATGATTTGGGTGAAGGTCATGGTTAAAGCAGCTCAGACATGGTAATTGGATGTCTCTATAGGTCCCCTGGCTCAGCAGCTGTTGTGGCTGAGCACCTGAAGGACAATTTGGAAAATATTTTGAGTAGATTTCCCCACCATGTTATAGTTCTGGGTGGAGATTTTAATTTGCCGGATATAGACTGGGAGACTCAGACGTTCATAACGGGTGGCAGGGACAAAGAATCCAGTGAAATTTTTTTAAGTGCTATATCTGAAAACTACCTTGAGCAGTTAAACAGAGAACCGACTCATGGAGATAACATATTAGACCTTCTGGTGACAAACAGACCCGAACTATTTGAAAAAGTTAACGCAGAACAGGGAATCAGCGATCATAAAGCGGTTACGGCATCGATTTCAGAGTACCTGTTGGCTCAACTCAAAAGTTTTGTCTCAAGTACAGATAGTGTTGTGGATCAGTGGACAAAGTTCAAAACCGTCGTACATAATGCGTTAGATGAGTATGTGCCAAGCAAGATCGTAAGAGATGGAAAAGAGCCACCGTGGTACAACAACCGAGTTAGAAAACTGCTGCGGAAGCAAAGGGAACTTCACAGCAAACATAAACATAGCCAAAGCCTTGCAGACAAACAGAAATTACGCGAAGCGAAATGTAGTGTGAGGAGGGCTATGCGAGAGGCGTTCAATGAATTCGAAAGTAAAGTTCTATGTACTGACTTGGCAGAAAATCCTAAGAAATTTTGGTCTTATGTCAAAGCGGTAGGTGGATCAAAACAAAATGTCCAGACACTCTGTGACCAAAATGGTACTGAAACAGAGGATGACAGACTAAAGGCCGAAATACTAAATTTCTTTCTCCAAAGTTGTTTCACAGAGGAAGATTGCACTGTAGTTCCTTCTCTAGCTTGTCGCACAGATGACAAAATGGTAGATATCGAAATAGACAACAGAGGGATAGAGAAACAATTAAAATCGCTCAAAAGAGGAAAGGCCTCTGGACCTGATGGGATACCAGTTCAATTTTACTCAGAGTACGCGAAGGAACTTGCCCCCCCTTCTTGCAGCGGTGTACCGTAGGTCTCTAGAAGAGCGTAGTGTTCCAAAGGATTAGAAAAGGGCACAGGTCATCCCCGTTTTCAAGAAGGGATGTCGAACAGATGTGCAGAACTATAGACCTATATCTCTAACGTCGATCAGTTGTAGAATTTTGGAACACGTATTGTGTTAGAGTATAATGACTTTTCTGGAGACTGGAAATCTACTCTGTAGGAATCAGCATGGGTTTCGAAAAAGACGGTCATGTGAAACCCAGCTCGCGCTATTCGTCCATGAGACTCAGAGGGCCATAGACACGGGTTCACAGGTAGATGCCATGTTTCTTGACTTCCGCAAGGCATTCAATACAGTTCCCCACAGTCGTTTAATGAACAAAGTAAGAGCATATGGACTATCAGACCAATTGTGTGATTGGATTGAGGAGTTCCTAGATAACAGGATGCAGCATGTCATTCTCAATGGAGAGAAGTCTTCCGAAGTAAGAGTGATTTCAGGTGTGCCACAGGGGAGTGTCATAGGACCGTTGCTATTCACAATATACATAAATGACCTGGTGGATGACATTGGAAGTTCACTGAGGCTTTTTGCAGATGATGATGTGGTGTATCGAGAGGTTGTAACAATGGAAAATTGTACTGAAATGCAGGAGGATCTGCAGCAAATTGACGCATGGTGCAGGGAATGGGAATTGAATCTCAATGTAGAAAAGTGTAATGTGCTGCGAATACACAGAAAGATAGATCCTTCATCATTTAGCTACAAAATAGCAGGTCAGCAACTGGAAGCAGTTAATACCATAAATTATCTGGGAGTACGCATTAGGAGTGATTTAAAATGGAATGATCATATAATGTTGATCGTCGGTAAAGCAGATGCCAGACTGAGATTCATTGGAAGAATCCTAAGGAAATGCAATCCGAAAACAAAGGAAGTAGGTTACAGTACACTTGTTCGCCCACTGCTTGAATACTGCTCAGTAGTGTGGGATGTGTACCAGATAGGGTTGACAGAAGATATAGAGAAGATCCAACGGAGAGCAGCGCACTTCGTTACAGGATCATTTAGTAATCGCGAAAGCGTTACAGAGATGATAGATAAACTCCAGTGGAAGACTCTGCAGGAGAGACGCTCAGTAGCTCGGTACGGGCTTTTGTCAAAGTTTCGAGAACATACCTTCACCGAAGAGTCAAGCAGTATATTGCTCCCTCCTACGTATATCTCGCGAAGAGACCATGAGGATAAAATCAGAGAGATTAGAGCCCACACAGAGGCATACCGACAATCCTTCTTTCCATGAACAATACGAGACTGGAATAGATGGGAGAACCTTAGAGGTACTCAAGGTACCCTCCGCCACACACTGTCAGGTGGCTTGCGGAGTATGGAGTAAGATGTAGATGTAGAAATTATTTCATTGTATAGATTCATAGACTGAAGATTACTGGTACCAGCACTATTAGTAACAGTGCAATGTCTTATTTTGCCAGATATAAATTGGTAAAGTATGCACTCTGTGATAAAATGGGCATCAGGAATATTGTTCCTATCAGACATCACTCAGAAAACTAGAATTTTTGCTGAAAAGTGAAGGACAATGAATTGTTGGTGTGACACTTCTTTCAGCTTTCTTTTATTAAAATAAAATGTATTCTTAAATGATTTACTTTATAAAACAATAGAAAAGGTTAGATTGCTACTTGTCACATAGAAGATGTGTTGAGTGGAAGACAGGCACAATTAAAAAGACTATTAGGTATGTTCAGCTATCAGATACAGAAACTCACACACATGCACGGCGACCATCATCTGTGGGCTGAGCATGCCACCCAACATGATGTTCTTAAATTCAATAACTGCTTTACACCCTGTGCAATGAGGATTATTCCCAACTGTACCACCTTTTCTCAAGTGCACAGGAGAGAAATCCCCCCAAAACATATCTTTTGGTCATGTAACACCTTTGGCCTCAACCTTTGCTAGTCCATGTCCTCCATCTCCCCTCTAGTGTCTTTCCTACTCCTGCTCAATCCTCACATAAGCCTTTTATACTCAGAGTGAACCTGCATAGTCCTTCCTCTTCTCTGCTTCTCTCTTCTCCCCCTTTTGCCATTACAGCAAAACCTCGCATTGCTGCACCAACCCCACCAGATCACTGCACATGCCTACAGGCAGTACTAGCATCATCCTCCATCCATACCCTCCTTTCCTTCACCCTCTCCATCCTATGCCTCATCTCTAGCCCCTACTACCTATCCCAGCAGAATCCTCCCACCTCAGATGTAGTCGCAGTCAGGCCTTAGTGCCTGGAGATGACAGTGGCCGTGTGTGTGAGCTGTGCGTGTGTGAAATTGTGTGAGTGTCTTTGTCTAGTGAAAGGCTAAGTCCAACAGCTGAATATATCTAACAGTATTTTTCAATGTGCCTGACTGCCATCCAACACTTACTCTATGTGGTGAGTAGCAGCTTAACTTTCTCTACTGGTGTTATTCAATCTTAGATTTTCCATTGTTTGAAACTCTGTAACACCTATACATAAAAAAAAAAACAATAACATTCTGTAGTAAAATAATTTATTAAATACTAGATTAATGGGATCACAGCTCAGACAAACTTCTCAAAGAAGTTTTCAAAATATTTACAAAATTCACTCTTTACATAAATAATGAACACAACAAGCATAAGTCCAATGTCACTATATAAAGTAAAAGTTTTAGGCAGCTTCTGGATATACAGTGACACTTAGGAATATTATCACAAGGAATCTGCCTTTTTTCATGCAAAATTATGCTGGTGAAATGCTGAAGCTATTTTATAGCTTTGTTGGTAATGCTCTTATTGCCTTCAAAATCCACAGGAGGATTAACTATATGATATTTAATGGTGCTCCTGTTGTTGTTATGTTTGCAGTTTTGTTGCACTGCCACTGAATTTGTTACTATTTGTTCACTTATTTCATTTTTTTTCCTTCGCCTCCAATATATGCACATGAACCATGCAGCTGTTGGCACAAGAACCATGATTACGGGAATCAGAAAGAGAAGATGGACAGACCCATCAACTCCTTGCCCAAGAACAGGATCTGAAAAAAAAATCAGTATTTAATAAAGTTAGTCATACAATAACTGCTCAACCTTAAGGTTTACATTTGACAAGTTCTATTTTTCCTAACAACTTTATGTGAAAAGCTTATTTATGAGGTCTTCATATACTGATAACTATGACTATTCACATTCTGTTCAGTGCTGCAGCCCTGTCATGTTGTCCATTGGTCATATTGGCATTAACTGTGTAATCAGGAGGTCAAAACTCTCCAAAAATAATCTACAATTGATTCAAAAAAATTTTCACTCTTATTTTCAGTTTACAAGAAGTTGTTTATCTAGTGTTACATTTCAGGTCTTCATCTTTATTCCATTGTTTGATTAGTATAGACATTTATAATATGAAGGATATCTTTTATATCGAGCTATACTAATGTCTATATGATACACACGATCAGATCAAATGACAGTCATAAAAGTTATGGAACTCTCTTATGTGTAAGACCTTTTCTTCAAAACTGTAGGTTTCTTGAAGTGTCAGAATCTCAACTTACACTGCAAAAACTGTTTGCTGTTTGGAGGGTACTTCCAGTTTTAAAATGGACATATGGTTAATTGAAGTGAGAATGTGTTTTATTACTTTTAAAAGCCCAATTCTGTAGCTCATTTTAAGTTTCAATTTGCATTTATGCTTGTTGGGGGTGTATTCCAGTGCAAAAGTGCATAATTGGTAACACCCATGAGTATTGGGAGTATGTTGGTCAGCATGAACTGCAGCTGTGACATTTCATCATCAGCTGATGTGGCTCAAGCTTTATTATATACCACTACATACCTGTGTGTTTACAAAGGCAATATATACCATTGAAGCATTTGATTGTGACCCGCTTATTGGTGCCAGACACATGGGACCCACTGTGTCATACAGGCACTGTTTTTCTCATTTACTACTATGTCAAGGAACTACTGCGAGTACCTTCACTCAGGGAAGACTGCCACTGCCAGAGTCAATTACTGCGGGAAACAATTGTGGCTGACAAGGGTCATTGTTGATTGTCATGGATTGTAGTACTGGATAAATGAGCAACAATACGATAAACTGAGTTCTTCTGGGTGGGCACCACAGCCTTGCTAAATTCAAAGAAAGAAATCATTTCCAGCAGGTTGTTTAGTAAAAGTGAATTATTTGTGTAGTCCTTTGGGTCAGTGTTGTACTTTGCCTCATGTTCAAGGCCACTGCAGAATAAACAGTCAGAAACAACACAATGCAACAGTCCAACCACATATGTAGACATCGTGTGGGTCCGTGATGTTATATTCACTTGGCTCACCTGGCTGACGACTGGAATGAACTCATAAATAGACTTGGATCCTCTGTAGCTATGACAAGATGGTTACGGCTTTAAGGTGTTTAATTATTTCATGGATTTCCAACACTCTTCCAAAGCCAATTTTCTGCTGTTCAATGGACAATCATTGATCTGATGTCAACAAACTGAATTGCATTATGGAACCATTATGCTTGATAAGTGTGCTCTTGTGTGCTGGCTACTCTTCTGTTTACAACAAACTGTCCTCCACTGTTATTTTGATAATGTGTGTTGACCGTATGATGAGTGAAGATCAAAATTATTGAAACATAATACAAACTATTAATGTAACAGCTTTTGGGTATTTTAATATGTCTCTTTTTTTAATTATTTACAGATTGTTGAGAACTGCCTGCTGGAAGGTTCCTTTAGACAGTTGGCTAGGCTGTTGAAGGAAACTAACATTGCACAATACTCAGTTTTTGAACCTAATGGAAGTTCTAAACCAGAAGCTTGGTTCAGACAATTCTATGATACTAATCTCTTGACCTTTGCTACTGGATGGAGAATATTAGAGCCCCCCCTCAACAGATCAGGTGTGGACAACACCAAGGAAGTTACTACATGCATAGCAGAGTATGTGTGGTGTGCACATGGGGACTTTCTTAGGTCAGAGGAATTCTTGTGTATAGTCAAAGATGAATTGGTTGCCAAATTCGAAGATGGATCAGCCACATTCCTGTCAGAGGAGAATATTCATCTTTATAAACCATAAAGAGAAAATTATAAGGTGATATCAGTAAACTGCAGGAAGTCCCTGTTGAGATCCCATGGTTAGTATTGCTTGTTCAAGGTAATACTGTCCACGTATTATTAGGAACAAAGTTAATTGAAACCAAAAGTTAACAATAATGAAAACCTAAATTTGGACTGGATTATATACTGCTAACCACTAGAATTGCAGCACCAGAAATGTTACCAAATAACAAAATTTTACTTCATGTGTGTATATGGCATGGACAGCATGTGTGTATATGGCATGGACAGAAGAGTGCTTGATTAAATTTACAAGAGATTTTCGGCTATAAAGGGTGCAAAATTTAGTACATACAAATACCATTTCTGCTTTAATCCAGCTGGATATTGCATCAAATTGATCTTGGGTGATAGATGTGGGTAAGTCACTGCTGCTTCAACTCTATGCTACAGATGATCAGTCATAGTGACTGGTGAGTGGTGGAATACCAGTCTCTTGACAACCCACAACCTGATATTTTCACTGTACAAGAGATCTGGAGAACATACTGGCCAGGGTATCCATGAAACACCCTTAGAGAGGAGATGGCAGGATCGTACAACATGCAGCTTTATTCTGTCTTGTTTAAAGATAATGTCAAGGAGACCTTGAAGATAAAATACTACCACTGGCCTAAACATATAATGGCTACTGTTCAAAATACCAGCCATGGGAACCATGTAGTGTACGCAGTGCGACCCCATATCATCACACAAGTTTCTCAGCCCTTATGACAATAAGAAATGCAATCAAGTATTGTTTGTTTGCATCAGAGCTACCAAACACAGGAAAATCCATCATGATTCTGTATGCAGAACTGGGATTCTTCTGAAAAGATGAGGTGATGCCACTTCTCTGTTCAATGTTGGCACTGAGTGCACCACTGTCTACATCTACATCTACATACTCCACAAGCCATTGTACCAAGTGTGGTGGAGGGAACCCTGAATTACTGCCCATCATTTCCTTTCCTGTTCCACTTGCAATTAGAGCAAGGGAGAAATGATTGCCTATATACCTTCATATGAGCCCTATCTTATCTTATCTTCATGGTCCTTACACAAAGCATACATTGACTGCAGTAGAATTGTTCTCCAGTCACCTTCAAATGACAGTTCTCTAAATTTTCCCAATAGCATTCTTCAAAAATTATGTCGGCTTCCCTCGATTCTCATTTGAGTTCCCAAAGCATCTCTGTAATGCTTGCATGTTCTTAGAATCTATCACTAACAATTCTAGCAGCTCATCTCTTAATTTATTTAATGCCTTCCTTTAACCAACCTGGTGCTGATCCTAAACACTAAAGTAATACTCAAGAATAGACAGCACAAGTATCCTACATGCAGCCTCCTTTACAGATGAACCACACTGAACCAAAGTCAACCATTTGCTTCCCTACTAGCATCCTTACGCATTTCATTTCATATTACCTGGAACGTTAAGCCCAGATATTTAAATGATTTGACTGTGTCAAGCAGCACACGATTAATGCTGTATTTGAATATTATGAGTCTGTTTTTCCTACCCATCTGCATTAATTTACATGTTTCTACATTTAGAGCTAGTAGCCATTCATCACATGATCTAAAGGCTGTGCACCTCTCTTTGCTGCTATTTCAAGGGAAGCTACAACAATGATCACTATGCTGGCAATACAGACATAGTCTCCCTGTCCATATGGATACTTGTCTTGCTGGAAACAAGCACATTTCTTGCCTCAAGGCATGTGATGTGGCTCTAAGATCCCACATGACCTAGTGAACAATAAGTCTGTCCTTGTGGGCACTAGTTGTGCAGTGCCACTGAATCCTGCACTGTGTAGCTTATGGCTCACTGGAACCCTAGCACAAGTCTTGGGATCCTCATCAAACTGAGCATCAATACTGCAAATTGATAAACCACAGTCTACATAGGCTGCAATTCTGCTGCTGTCAAAGTCTGAAATGTGTTGGTACACATTTCTTCTTCTTACGCAAGGTATAATATATTCTTCTCCCAAACAACCAACACCCAAATGTGATTTCTAAGTGAGAAATCCACTGCATTAACTTTCCTTGTATGGTGGAAGTGTGTTTATTTCTGCAAAAAATTCTATAGTATCTAGATTCTTCACAGAAATCATTCACAAGTGGAACAGGGATTTTGGGGGGATGGAAAGGGGGGGGGGGGGAGAAGGATGTAGTGTTGCCACAAGTACACTCTGCCACACACCGTTAAGGTGGCTTGTGGAGTACAGACTTAGATATAGATGAAAATAATTTACACTTCTGTTTGTAGACAAGATACATATAACATTAATTTCTTGTCAATGTTTGTTTGCCTCTAATACTAATACAGCATCTTTTACGTGATAGTTAGATGTGCAGAAAATGAATGTCACCATTCACCTGACAGATGAAGTAATCCACGATTCTACCAGAATATTTAGATGCAGAAATCATTGTGCATGAAATGAAGTTTATTCAAATATACATCTACATTACTGTGCTAACAGAATATACTCTTATCTTGTCTGTCATTTATGTCATTGTACCTTGTAATTGTACCTTGTGATTCATTTGATTAATCATGATATTTTTAAATCAAAATTTATGATTCAAGCCCCAATTCCCTCCCTTATATTTTAGTCACTTTGAGCAATTTCAGTCTGTTTCGATGATTAGTTCAAATGAAAAATATAAACTATACCATGATTTGCATTTCAGATTAAACTTATAGCCTTTCAGTAAATGGCTGGCATAGTCAGTTTACAGAACAGTCTGTGTTACAGGCTTACCATCACTAGTATGATAATGGTCTATCCAGACCAACATTCACCTGGCTTCCTTGGAAAGCAGTCCATCCATTTATCCATCCATCCATTCCAATGCCCTATATCCAGCCAATGATAGTATGCTTCCGTTTCACAGAGAACAAAACCTGTATACAGGCTATTATTATGCTGGGGTCACCATTCCCAATGGCAAATCCACTGCCAGCACCCCCCACCCCCAACCCCTTCTCAGCATCTTGTGGTAAGTAGGTAGTCAAATATGTTTTTCAGTTTGCACATCATGTAACTGAGGCAGAACCTGGGAACCAGAGTGTATTTACTGAAGTGAATGTGGAAAACTGCCTGAAAACCACCCACAGACTAGCCGGCACGCCAGTTCCTATCATTAATCATTGAGGCTGAGCTGATCTGGAGCCAGCATGCCTCCCTGTGAGCTGGAAGAGTGTGCAGGCAGGTCTTTGGAAACAGGGCAGGTCTTTGGAAACAGTATCTAAACTATAAACTTAATGAATTAATTGTTCTGTTTAGCCAGATACAGTAATAGCTGTTTTTTCCAAATGTGGAGCAGGCCATGACATGCCAGTGGGTCCCATTATTACTAAATACAATATTTCAGATTATGTGAGTTTACTTTGTATCTGCAACAGAGTAAAGCTATCGTGAGATGAATGTCATCATAGTAGATGTTAGAATTTTATTCACTAGATAAAGTTATTGTAAAAATAAATTTTTTATAGATATAAAATATAACATACTATTAGAAGTCCTTGGAAGCACTGTCAAATGAACTTCTCTATAGACAAAACCTCTTGAGTTAGTTACCACACAAGCATAATCACGAGAATCCTTTTGTTGAGCAGCAGGAAGATTAAGTTTACCAATGTAAGTATCTTCTGATATAGCTAATTGCCCACTGGAGTTAAGTGCCTGAAAGTGATAGAAACATAAGATTTTTGTGAACATTTGCAATTGCAAGAAACTTTTGAAGCTTAATAGCAATAAAGAATACATCTATGCAGACAAGAATAATATCTTCCAATGATTTCTCTATTACAACACATTCAGAGGAAAGCTCACTATGTTCCAAACATCCCTTAAGGAACATGTGATTCTGGGCGTGCTAACGGCAAGCACCTTTGAGATCTCACAGTTCTGGAAGGTTAAAGTTTGAGAAGTTGATGTCCCTCTCTGTTGGTTGCCCTATAATATCTATAAAGTGTGTACATTCCATAGCAGAACTCTGAAACATGATAATGGAACATCTAGCATTACAAAGAGAGGGGAATCTTGTCTTAAATTATTGGTTCACAAAGGTTGTAGAAATGCAAGAAAAAAAGAATCAACATCAAGCAGTCATAACTGTGGTGTCACCGCCAGACACCACACTTGCTAGGTGGTAGCTTTTAAATCGGCCGCGGTCCGCTAGTATACGACGGACCCGCGTGTCGCCACTGTCAGTAATTGCAGACCGAGCGCCACCACACGGCAGGTCTAGAGAGACGTACTAGCACTCGCCCCAGTTGTACAGCCGACGTTGCTAGCCATGGTTCACTGAGAATTACGCTCTCATTTGCCGAGACAATAGTTAGAATAGCCTTCAGCTACATTTGCTACGACCTAGCAAGGCGCCATTACCAGTATAGATATTGAGATTCTATTAATGTATCATCAAGAGTGATGTTCTACAAATGTGGATTAAAGTTAAGTATTCCAGAAGCTACGTACTTTTCTTTACAGCATTCATTACGTATCCTGTTTCAGACCTCACGCCAGCCTGCGTGAGTTTAAGCGCGTGCCTTTCAGCTTCCTCTCATTGTGTCTAGGCTGTCTTGTCTAGACACAACAATAACTGTAATTGCAACAGGCTTGGTCATCCATGTGAGGCAGTTGAACCCAATGAAAGAACACAAGAATTCAGTTCTTTTCAACAGATGTCAGCATAAACCAGACAGACCAAAATAAAGGAAAATCTAGAATTGTCAGAACACATTTTCAACTAGAATAGAGAAAAAGAGACATTTGAAAAGCTGTCACCTTCATTCACAGAAGTGTGAAATAACTGAAAAGAAACAGGAATGAGATGAATGTGGAAGCAAGTGAAACTGAAGAAGATGTAGTTTCGTAGACCTTCAACATGAGTTTGCTTTTGGATTCCCTAAAAACATGGTATACCCATATGAACCAAATCCTCTAAAACCACAAAAAAAAGAATAAATTCCCAGGCTACAGGCATAATTAAAATTGTGCTGAACAGTCCAAAGAATCCTGTAATTCAGTAACAGACTTGTAAACATATGAGACTGCAGTTATGATCAAGCACTAGTTTGGAAAATAAATGTTTTGAACTTAGTAAAGCAATCAGACAGGGTACTAATAACAATTAGCATAAGTAACTGAAAGTAACTGTATGTAGGGATTTCAGTATTGATTTCATTTCAGGTAGTTCTGATTGAGAGTGCCTTGAATTACAGACGTCCAGCTTTGGCTTGATGCCCACAGTAACATTCCCAGTAAGAACAGGATGTAGTGCAACAACAGCTGATAATTTATTTCTAAATCCAACTTTTTTCATGACATACATGTGAGATCCATAATGAATGGGTTATCTGACCATACAGTTAAAATGACAACAGTAAAACATATACTCATCAATCATTTTCAGCTCAAGAGAGAAAATTAAAATTTCACAGAATCATAAGTGCTGACTCAGTGACACTGTTCCGGTACATTTTACAGAATGAAAACTGGGAACAAGATTACACAGGAATACAATACATGAGAAATTTAGTTACTCCCCAAAAATCTTCTTGCAATAATACAAAACCAGTTTTCTTTTACAATTACAATGGAAGCTGAGAGGAAGGGTGATAAATATTGGAGATTAGTACTTTAAGAGAAATGGAGACCACTCAAAATACACACACACACACACACACACACACACATTCTCTCTCTCTCTCTCTCTCTCTCTCTCTCTCTCTCCTGCACAGCTACATTGTGCTGGCTGAACACACAATGCTGAGAATGCAATTTGTGAACTGGGGTGAGGGATTGTATCAGGTAGGTTGGGTAGAGAGGGAAAGAGGTGAGAAAGGGGGGGGGGGGGGGTTGGGAAGGGGTAGCTGGTGGCATGGGACATGGAGTGGGTAAGCAGATGTGCAGGATAGTATGCGGAGGGAAGGGTAGCAGTTTCTAGGGCTAGGAATGGAACAAATGCGCATCAAGGCTGGTGAGTTGATGGAGCACGCAACGAGTGACATGGAGGCATGGATTAGAAGGGGGTGACTAGACAGAAGAAGTGGGAATTGTTTGGTAGAGGGTGCAATGGGTTAGCATAGATTAAGGCCAGGAGGATTATAAGAGTGAAGGATGTGTTGCACAGATAGCTCCCATCTGTGTAATGCAGAAAAGCTAGTGATGCAGGAAAGGATCCAGATGGAATGGGTTTTGAAGCAGCCATTGAACTCAAGCAATTTGTGCTCATTAGGATGTGGTCTACTCTCTACTTGGCCACTGTTTGGCAGTAGCCACTCATTCTGGTAGACAGCTGCTTTGTGGCCATCTCCGCATAAAATGCTGTGCAGAAACTGCAGCAGAATTTGTATGTGACATGGTTGCTTTCAGGTGTGACCCTGCCTCTGATGGGAAAGAATAAGCCAGGATCAAAAAATCTTGTACTAGGAAGAGAAAACATTACTTAATGCAGATTGCTGCCATTTGGCTATTGTGGACATGAAACTGAAGCTGGCCATCAGTAATTCTAGGTGCCCTTACTCAGAACTATGCAAGATCAACACTGGTGCAATTACTTACCAGTCATTCCAATAAGCTTATCCATCTCTAAATGCTTAATGAAGTTGAAAACATTTCCTGTTGGGGCCAATTGACTGTCAGAACTGCTGCATTGTATGTCTCAATGTCTATTACTGAAATACAACACTCAAAGAGCTGTTTCTTGCAGGATTCACTGAAGTCTTATGACCTAGAACTCTGTTCTATTTTGTGTGTATGTTGTCATTCCCTGTGCCTTCACTTATGTGACATTGTCTTGTATGCATCTAGGTGTATCTGTTCAGTTTGTGTAATTTCCAAATGACTATCTGTTATGCATAGCATACCTGTAGACATTTCTTTAAATGTTTCAAGTTGTCTAATGGTATGAAATGCTCACTTCCTTGTTTAATTCCTTGTTTTGATTGAGAAGCCCCTTGTACTATAAAAAGACCTCATGAATTTATTGAAAATCTCAGGGATTGGGCAGTTAACACATGTAAATGGAAATCAGTCATGCAAGTAACCTTTTGCCACAAAGATTTAGTGTTACCACTATGGCCAGTCCGAGAACATTTTTCCACAAGCAACTTATCATTTGGCACCTCCTGTCCCTCCTTCTCCCCTCGTACATTTTCACTCATGTCAGTTTTTGCTACTAATTGTGATACACACCATATACAGGTCTTGCACTCAGCTTGGAGCCCAAATGACTTTTATTAATTGTGATACATCTTGTATTAAAATCTTACAGGTGGGGCACCTCTGGCACCCCTCATAGCTTGGTGCCCCAAAGGGCGGATTGTGTTGTTGGGCTTAAACCAGTCCTGGTTACATATCAATCAGACATATGTGTGATTGCTTCACTCTGTTAAATGATTCCTGAAGTTCTCCATACACATGTTCAATGGAACACTTGCTCTTCAAATTTATCAGAAGAGCATTCTCAGTAACTCTAGATGTCATCCTTGGAGCAGTCCAGTTTTTCAACCTTATAATAATTTATTCACATGTTCTCCTGCAGTCAGTCTGGAAGAACAATTTTCGAGCACAGTCTCCAATAGCTGAGAGAGCTATGTGCAATGTATTCAAAATTTCAGCAAAAGCAATTGTCTATCTAGCCACAGAGTTTCATACACTCTGAAATACTTTTTCAACAAATAAAGTTAGAGCTAAGACCTGTTCACAACAATTGATTTGATCTGGACTGAGTCTAGCCTGATCCAGTGTCAAAAATTGTATATATATCATTATAAATTAATGTTTCTAATAACTTCCTGAATATACTGAGCAAGGTGATGAAATAGTAACTTGGTGGACTACTGCTAGCTTTCTCTTGTTTTAGAAATGCTAGTGTTTGAGTAACTTTAAACTGTCATAGGATTCTTCCAGCACTGACACTAAGAATTTAAAACTGTGTTAGCCATCTTCTAGCTTGCAGACTCTGATTTTTGGTAAACATAGGATGGAGTCTAATATTTTCTACAGCTTTCCTCAGTTTGGCTTTTTTCATTGCTGTACAAATCACATTTGCAGTGAAGGGATGGCTGAAATTGTAATCTGCCTTTAGTTCTTTGTCAATATGTACTTG
This sequence comes from Schistocerca cancellata, assembly GCF_023864275.1. Classification (NCBI taxonomy): domain Eukaryota; kingdom Metazoa; phylum Arthropoda; class Insecta; order Orthoptera; family Acrididae; genus Schistocerca; species Schistocerca cancellata. The sequence goes on from NC_064628.1 coordinate 432,315,570, forward strand.
TTCTTGCTTAACTGTACTTTAAAAATGTGAACTGATCAAGACTGTCTACTGTTGGTGTCATCCAGCATGAATTTGACACAGATTTACAATGGATAGCACCAACATCAGATAATTATAATCATCTACTAAGTATCGTAACTGGATGTTGAGAGACATATACTTCTTGTTGGAATCAAGATACAGAAAATCTTAGCAAGGAATGTCAAGGAAAAGAGAATGTAGGCATAGGAAAACACAGACAGTAGGCAATAAATGGCTGTGGAAAGTTAGAGGAAGGAAATGACAGAAAATCTAAACTTCACCCAAAGCAGTCAGAAGCTTGGTCTACTTTACAACAACTGAGGAAAGCAGAACTGAATAACCCAAGAATTTAAAGTTACTCTCTTTGAAGTAGCTCATCACTGCAGAAAAAGTAAATACAGACCACAAATACGCAAGATGTTCTACACTGAATGGCAGACAGAATATCAAAATGGAGAGCTATAGTACATTCAGGGGGGATTTCATTCTCACTCAAAAACCACGTTCCATAGTTTCCATCACAAAGATGTAGATTAGCAAAGAGAGATTGCTCTCAGTAACTACTTCTAAAAGCCACTTTAGAATTAAAAATTAACAACCACCAATGATAATCTCGTTATGATATTTAATACTTCCCCAGTATACAGACAATTCTACAACATTTCAGGAGAACTAATGGATGTCAGTAACTTCTACAGATAATTCTACAACATTTCAGGAGAACTAATGGATATCAGTAACTTCCTACCATGATACTTCAGTGCAGAGTTTTATGCCCATCTTCAAGTGTATACTATGTATGACTGAGGATAGACAGAAGACTCTGTGGCTGATATGTCTTGACAGGAAGCTACTATCATCCAAAAGTTTTTAATAACAATGATACTCTTCTCTATTATATTTGTTCCTGAAAAGTCCTACAATGATTATTGTATGTAAGTAGTGTAAAACCTCACTACTTCAATAAACGCAGTCCCTTTTCTAGTTCTACTATTCAGATACTGTTTATATGCCACCACTGCTTGCACAATATTTACACAAGTAAAATCAGTATTTATTAAGAGGCAACAACTATCCACATACAGTAATATTGATGGCCAATCTGCAATAAGCTGTATTACCAATTGTCTATTCATTTGAAAATGCTATCCTTCAACCTAAATAGTCAGATAAGCTAGTACGTTTTTAATCAATATTTTCAATCTACTGCGATTGACCGTTTGGCAGAGATATTTGCTCCATGAAACACATTGCCCTTCTGAATCTTAGGCAAGGATCCAGAGTATACATGATGGAAATTATTTTTATAATTTGTACTGTTGCGTATGTCACAGTTAAGCTGAAGTTGCTGTTCATAATTGCCTCAAATACCATTTAACTGTAAATGTACTTGAAAGTGAGTGTAGACATTTCATGATCTTTGAAGAAGTGTTCTTAAGATGTTAGCGTTAGTGCTTGGCTGCCACAGGGCTGCAGCCTTTGCAGCACCTCTTCTTTTTTTGTGCTGCATGTCTATCCTCCTGCTATTTTTCCCCTCCCTTGGGGAACATGTTTTGGGTATCCTTGGGAATGAGTTCTGAAATGTCAGTAGCCCAGCATCGGAACAGTCCTTTGTCTCCTTTTTCCTTCTTACTTCATTCTCCATCTCCTTTTGCCCCACTTTGACATTGAAGGTCTCTCTCTGTTTCTTCCTTCTCCTTGTGCACTCCTGAAGGCCAGTCCATGTGCTTGACACATAGCTGTGACTGGGTAACGCGTGATTCCCAGCCCCAGGTCAACAGGCAGGGTTTGTACATACCCCCTGGGACAGAACAGGCCCAGGGAGGGGCCTGAGTTGTTACTTTCCCGACAGCCAATTGGCCCATCTGTTAGGAGTTCAGAAGGTGTGATCTGAAAATGAACAATCATGTAAGGTGGGTGAGCCCTCCTCTGAGTGGGGCCGGTTGGAAGGAACATGCTACTGTAGACACTGCAATCAGGGGGATTTTTTCACAGTGAACCAGTCACCATCTCAGTTTAAATCTACTAAACGTAAATGACATTAAAGATTCAAAGACCCTCCCAGCTGCACCTCGGTTTTCTTGGTATCACGTACTAATGAAGAAGGTTAGTCCTTCACTATGATTAATCTGTTCATTATTCAGAAAGGTGTTGATGCAATTGCAGGCCCTGTGAAATCCTGCTCTTGCTTACATAATAGGTCTTTGCTTCAGGAGATCAATTGTGATTTTCAAGCCCAACAACTGCTTACAGCTTTCCTCCTTCATGGCTAATCTGTTCATGACAAGGCCCATCATATGCTAAATTCTTTGCATGATGTTATTTACACTCAGCTGCTTGATGGTCTGCCCAATGGAGAAATTCAAAATTATTTCTCCGATCAGGGTGTCACTGCAGTCCATCAGGTAATGAAAAAGATTAATGCAAACTTGGTGGCTACACACACTTTTTTTTCCTCACATTTGATCAAGTAGTGCTTCCATCAGAGATAAAGGCAGGCAATGAAGTCATCACAGTCTGACTGTACATTCAAAACATGATGCATTTTTACCAGTGTTAACGTTATAACTACACTCACATGTCATGTCAAAAAATGGCCAAATGTGTTACTTTTTGTAGAGATGCTCATGAAGGCTTTGGCATTTGAGGTCTCTCGAAATAGACCTCCAGACAGATAACTGACAGAGGAAGAACCAGCATATCAATACATTAACTAAAAATCTCAGTAATTTTCTACTTTGTTCTGAGAAATATTTCTCACTGTGTTAACCTACATGCTAACTACTATATGCTACTTTCATCTGATAGTATCGTCTGATATTATCATTTGGGACAATACAGTTAAGGCCAAATAGGAATTCATTTTACAGAAATATGCAGTAAGAATATTATGTGAAGTTGATAACTGATGCAGAAACCTCTTCAGGGACACTGGTATTCTTATGTGATAGTACAGTTACACTCTTATAGTTCACTACCTGACACAAGAAGTGAAGCACCCAGCAGGGGAGGAGGGAATGAAACAAAACTTCATGGGTTTAGAGGGTATGTAATATTATTTATTTATTTATTGTCCTCTGAATCAATACTGTACATGACATGCACATGGTGATGCACGAACATACATTTGATGTTGGACATTATGATAATTTGCTGGCATGAAGTAATATGCCGAATGTTTACACAAACATGAGTTTACACACACATTTTCTGAGAAGTTATTAACACACAAATTACATACTCAGTTACACATTTGTATTTTAGTGCTGTATTCCTCTCACACATATACATAACAGTACCTGGTTGGATATTCTTTCTGCACTTAATTTGCTTAGTAGCAGGTGATATAGATGCAAGTTTTTTGCACATATTTGCATTAATGTTTTACTCTTTACAAAATTCTTTGCTGCAATTTGCTTCATGTTTTTTTCCACCCATGTGCAGCAGATATTCATTTGCACTGTAGAAACAATGATCCAGTAGGAATGATTTTAATTTTTTTATTAAATACAGTCAGGGACTTGCTGTTTTTCATTTCTGATGGTGGGCTGTTGTATATTTTAATGCCTTTATTGAAGGGAGAGTTTTTAAAGGCCACATATTATCAGTATGACAATACACCTCCTCTGGCCTGGATGCACGCACTAATTTGGTTGGGAGGGTTGTCATAAGGCCATTGTTTCCTCTCTTGAGGCTAGCTGGCCCACCATTGTTGTAACCGTCCTTGATATCCCAGGTACTGCCACTAGAATGGAGTTAACATCAAAACTAATCCGAAACTTGTTCTACTGGGGACAGATCTGGTGACTTGACTGTCCACAGGAATGCTTCAATATCACACAGAGTGTTCATAGAGACATGTGCTATGTGTGGATGAGCACTGCTCTTTGAAAAATGACACAATGTACTACCACATGAGGACATGGGATGTCTGTGATGTGCCATAGGCTATCAGAGGTCCCTCAATCACTACCAGGCATGACCTGTAGTCATACCCAATAGTTCCCCGCATCATGATGCCATGGGTAACATGGCTGTGCCTCTCCAAAACATTTGAAAGAATGGGGCCTCTCCACAGGTCACCATCACCCACCACTGATTGTTATACAAAGTAGTGCAAACCATGATTCATTGCTGAAAATAATCTGACATAATTAATCAGCAATCCATACTCATTGTAATAACACCAGTCCAAATGCAGTTATTTGTGTTGTGGTGTTAATGGCAGTTTATGCATGGGACAGCAATTCCCAAGTTTGGCTGCTGGTTACTTGTTCTCAGGTGGAACACATGTGAAGGGGTTACAATGCGCTTGCTGCACAATTTGGTGATCCTCCCTTGTCGTGGTCAGATGTAGTCAACTGGAAACCTTTCGATGAGTATGCCTGCCCTCACATTCCCATACAGTGCAACAGCAGGTGTGTGGCACATCCAAATGCCCCACAGATCTGGATATTGCACGATTTCAAGAGCTGGACAAATGTAGGTGCACAATAAGGCCCCTTTCAAACTCTGTCAGGTGTGATTAACGCTGTCTGGCACAAATATGCAGCATCTACATGTCATTCAGTGATCATTTAACATCTGACACTGTTTCCTCCCACTATATATCCTACCAGGCTAAGTAACAATACTAAACATGAACAACACTAAAGCATTGTGGTGGTCCGCCGATCATTTACATACCCACTGATTATGTGAACAAATATGAAGTTGCATTGGTATTTGTATATTTATAAAGTTACTTGACATTTGAGCGTATCTTGTGAGTGCTTTGCCAGGTAGTTGACAGTAAGAGTGAATTTAGATTGAAAAGTGAGTTTCACACATGTAGTTCACCAGGAGACATTAGGGAGGATATCAGAAATCCGCAGATGTAAGCAAAAGAGTATCTTATTAGCACATAACATATAAGAATATTTACTCACTAAGAGGTGGCAGAACACACGTAGAAAAAATATTAGTTTCCAAGCTTTCGGACTCAGTGGCTCATTCTGGTAGAAGGGTTGAAGTGGAAGGGAGAGGGTGATGGAAAGGGAATGGTGAGATATAGGAAAAGGAGTAGAGTTCAGAAAAGTCAGCCAGAATCCAGAGTAAGGGAGGCTTACTGGTCGGGATGAGAAGTAAAAAATTGATTATTTTCGTTGATTTACATAAGAATATTTGTGTTCGGGATGTAAATTTAAATTAAAACTAATTTCCCATGTTAAACAGTTTCACTGATGTCAAGTACTACATGAAGTAGTAGATAAAAACAGCAGGGTTTTCTTCTTCTTCTTCTTCTTCTTCTTCTTCCTCACAGTACTGGTTCCTGCTTTGCTACTAATCTATGTAATAACTTAATTTCTAGGGCATTACATATAGTAATGTAGAAGTAATCCCCATAATCAACAATGTGAGTAGATTATCACTGGTTGTAAGTATACTTTACAAAAATAATCTGTCATGGGTTCTTCTAAATGTTAATGTAATGTTGTATTTTATCACAACCTTTAGGTTGTCCTTCACAATAGGATTTATGGAACACAATGTGTAAATAAATGATTAATATGCTTGCTCACCATCACTGATTGTACTCTTTGTTCTTTTGCTTTAACAGGCAATGGAAAACTGTCACTGATTAACCTACACTTTACAAATGTGGACCACAAAATCAGGCTGTGTTTTATGTCACAAGAAACTGCCAAAACAAATGCACAGTAAAACATAATGTTATGAATATAATAGAGGGAAACATTCCACGTGGGAAAAATATATCTAAAAAGAAAGATGATGAGACTTACCAAACAAAAGCGCTGGCAGGTCGATAGACACACAAACAAACACAAACATACACACAAAATTCAAGCTTTCGCAACAAACGGTTGCTTCATCAGGAAAGAGGGAAGGAGAGGGAAAGACGAAAGGATGTGGGTTTTAAGGGAGAGGATAAGGAGTCATTCCAATCCCGGGAATGGAAAGACTTACCTTAGGGGGAAAAAAGGACAGGTAAACACTCGCAAACACACACATATCCATCCGCATATACACAGACACAAGCAGACATTTGTAAAGGCAAAGAGTTTGGCCTTTACAAATGTCGGCTTGTGTCTGTGTATATGCGGATGGATATGTGTGTGTTTGCGAGTGTATACCTGTCCTTCTTTCCCCCTAAGGTAAGTCTTTCCGTTCCCGGGATTGGAATGACTCCTTACCCTCTCCCTTAAAACCCACATCCTTTCGTCTTTCCCCCTCCTTCCCTCTTTCCTGACGAAGCATCCTTCCCTCTTTCCTGACGAAGCAACCGTTTGTTGTGAAAGCTAGAATTTTGTATGTATGTTTATGTTTGTTTGTGTGTCTATCGACCTGCCAGCGCTTTTGTTTGGTAAGTCTCATCATCTTTCTTTTTAGATGTAAAACATAATGTGTTACTTAGGGCAGGAGAGTTCCTCTGTGGAAAATGAGGGCCACATTACTAGTGTTATTTTCATTTTAATGTAACTGAATAAGACAACCTGTTTATTAATGGAATAATAGTACTATTAACATAAAAAAAGCTGAGTAGTGCTGCAAAACTTCAAAATCAGAACAATTCCAGCAGAAAAATTCACACTTGGAAGGACACAGCGCAAAGTTGACCTCATATTTTAAGGAGAAAAAGCACACTTGCCACATTTGAACCCCAGCAATTGATCCCTTGCAAAAATTTGGGCCGTAATTCCCATAATACACTGTTATGACTTCAAAAGTAGGGCTTCTAAACTTTCATGCACACCAGTTGTTTGTCATTTCCTCCACCCCACTGCAGCCACCTAATGCTTGAGCACATAACACTGTACAGTGGAATAAATGAGGTTTGTGAAATACTGTTTTGCCATTGTAACATACTTAGTTCATTGTATCAAAGGGCATAGTTTGTAACCTGTAGCTGGTGCCAGAGATCTCTTTGCTTTGAATATTTTTTTGTCACAATTCAGAAATGTAAACTAAATGAATGAAAGGAATGAGTGTGTTTTCAAATAAGTAGTGTAGCGCTAGTTAATTATTAACATCACTGTTGATTTCTCTGGATTTCAAATCTGATACTATTAAAGTGACATATACCTGAAGAAATATGAATACTTCATTGAAAGTCACATGATTAAATTGTAAATAAAAAATCATTCACCTAGTTTCATCATAAATTTTCAGTTGCTTAGGTTTTTCATTTTGATTTTGAGGCATATATAGGATGTTTAAGAATTACACTGACCAACTTTGTTGGGATGTAGTAGATGTCTTCAGGAACAAAATGTGGATAGGAAGCCATGTCCAGAAATGTCATCCAATGATGCTACAGAGTATTGAAGTTATAAGAAAAAAATGGGCTGTGAGCACTATGGGACTCAACTGCTGAGGTCATAAGTCCCCAAGAACTTAGAACTACTTAAACCTAACTAACCTAAGGACATCACACACATCCATGCCCGAGGCAGGATTCGAACCTGCGACCGTTGCGGTCGCGCGGTTCCAGACTGTAGCGCCTAGAACCGCTCGGCCACTCTGGCTGGCGAAGTTATAAGAGCCAGTGCCTACCACAAGGCCTTCCCTCAAGCAGCAGGCATGAGTCTGTTCACAGAACATCTAACAATGTACTTGGTAGCAGTATGGACAGTAGATGGCACTGAACATGGCCTGATAAACCAACATCACAGAGACCACCAACAGTGGTAGTGACATAGTGGAATGACAAACACATCCAATAGAAACATAGTGCTCAGTTGTAGTTTGACACATGCTGGTGTGCCCCAACATAGAGACATGTACCCCTGCTGAGCAGTGTGACACTTTTCACATACAACATGGTGAAAGGTAATGGGCAGGCAGCATTACCCAACAATATCCCAATAGGGGTTTCCTGCTGCACTCTACATTTGTGCCCGTCCTCCAGCGTGTGGGTGAAATAGGCAGTTTCACAGGGCTTCAACATGACCGAGATCACATGTGAAGCATTCGCATGCTACAATTTGCAGAGGACATACTAGAGAGGTTCAACGCAGACCCATCCTTGAACACCCACACTGTGGCATATGCAACAAAAAGCTCCCATTCAGCAGTTTGGCAAATGCTGCATGAGAACGGAAGGCATTCATTTCATCTTCAGAAGACATAGGCACTGATGGCCCATAATTTTGCTCTGTATGTCGAATTCAGGCAGTGGTTCTAGCAGTACTGCACCAGATAGCCGTATTACACTGAGTATGTGTTGTTCATGAATGAGGCTTCCTTCACCAATGAGGGTCCATTCAACACTCACAATGGCCATGTGTGGGTGGAGGCGAACCCCCATGCCACCTACAACTAAGGTTATCAGGAAAAGTTCAACATCAATGTATGGGCTATCATGGGCCACGATTACCTGATTGATCCCTACATGCTTCCCCCTCAAGTCACAGATGACAGCTATACAACATTCATCTGGGAAGTGAGGCCGGAATTACTGGAGTCCATCAATATATGTTTTTCCAGCACAATAGGGCATCCACATAGTTCAGTCAAGCTTCCAGAACCCAGATTGGACCAATGTTTTGGGACTGCTGGGGTGGTCGAGGTGGCCCTGTAACATGGCTACTTCTGTCACCTGACCTCAAATCATTCAACTTATACCTATGGGTCCATCTGAAGAATATGCTGTACAAATCCCTGGTGAAGTCAGCAGAAGACCTAGTAATCTGATTATTTCCATTATAAATGGTTTTGTGAAGGTCTGCCACTGAAAACATGGGTTTGTTTATAAATAACGTTTCTGCTACCAATCAAGAATTTCTTTTATTCACATGTTACACCACACGTTTCAGGAAATGATTCTCATTTTCAGGTGTGTTTTCTCTTTGTAATATGCCATTTTTACATAATGTTTTCGAGGTGCGAGGTTCTACTTTGTTTTGTTGACTTTAGTGAAATATATAAAAAGTACACAATTTTTAGTACTTACAGTTTTCTCATGATCCGTTTGTGCAGTTTCACTTATGTTAAACATCATACACAACTTTCAGTGCGCAGTATATATCGAGAATACCTTACATAAGCTAACAGTTACAAAGATGTTTTAGATTCAGTTGACAGATATAATGTTACAAGTCCTCCACAGAGCATGATATGCTTTTGTACAAAGGGTATTTATCATATCGATATACATATAACTTGCATTTATCTGTTTTACAATGGTGCTTATTTCTATAAGTTACTGTTTTTATTTAAGCAGCAATGTAGGAAAAGACAGATTGCTACTTACCATAAAGGAGACATGTTAAGCTGCAGACAGGTGTAATTAAAAGTCTCTTACATAACTTTCGACCACAGCCTTCATCAACAAATGAGAAACACTCATCATTGCCCAATTGCATCTTAACGTATCTTCTTGCCGGTAAGTAGCAATTTATCTTTTCCTACATTGCTGATATTCCTACCTGCAGTTTCCATTGTCTGTTTTTATTTAAGCATATTCTCAAAGCATCTGAAGAAAATCACTGATTCACTTTCAAGTTTTTCATTAAAGATTTTGTCTACATATTTTCTGTAATGTGAAGGTATTTCTGGTTCCTCTAACAAATCCATTTCATGCACATTATTTAATCAGTGGAATACTTTAAAATTTTATTCTAGTTTTTCAAATGGGTGTCCTGTATTATGTATGTGTGTGGCTGTTGCTGATATTCTGTGTAGGCTTTAAAGTGCTCTGTGTACCTGGCGCTGAAATTTTGGCCCGTTTGTCCTAGGCAGAACATACAACATTCCTGGCATGTTATTTTGTATATTCCAGAGTCTAGTTTCAGTCATGATTACGCTTTACATTATTTATTAGTTTTGTTGTAGTTTATTTGATGTAGAAAACCCAACTTTGTGTTTTGAAAATATTTGCAAGCTTCTGTAATATACTGCAAATGTATGGGATAATAGATATACATTTGTTTTTGTCTTTTTTCTCAGTGGTGCATTTTCTGTTTGGGTCTTTCCTTACTTTGTCTAGGACTGTGTCAACCATGGGAGCAGTATAATCATTGGCAACTGCAATCTGTTTCACTATGTTTATTTCTTGTTGCATTTCTTCTTGGTTCAAAGGTATTTTAGTTGCCTGCTTATGGATGTCCAGGTTGACATGAGGTTGCAGGGATTGTGGTGTTGGTTATTGTATTTTCCTTATAAATTTTGAATGTATGTTGTTTCTTTAATATTTAAGACCAGGTAGTTGATACGTTTGTCTTGTTCATGTTCCACTGTAAATGTCATTATCTCATGTAGATTACTGAATCAATTTACACTACTGGCCATTAAAATTGCTACACCACGAAGATGATGTGCTAAAGACATGAAATTTAACCGGCAGGAAGAAGATGCTGTGATGTGCAAATGATTAGCTTTTCAGCTTTTCAGAGCATTCACACAAGGTTGGAGCCGGTGTCGGCACCTACAATGTGCTAAGATGAAGAAAGTTTCCAACTGATTTCTCATACACAAACATCAGTTGACTGGCGTTGCCTGGTGAAACGTTGTTGTGATGCCTCATGTAAGGAGGAGAAATGCGTACCATCATGTTTCCGACTTTGATAAAGGTCGGATTGTAGCCTATCGCGATTGCGGTTTATCGTATCGCGACTGCTGCTCGCGTTGGTCGAGATCCAATGACTGTTAGCAGAATATGGAATCGGTGGGTTCAGGAGGGTAATACGGAATGCCGTGCTGGATCCCAATGGCCTCGTATCACTAGCAGTCGAGATGACAGTCATCTTATCCACATGGCTGTAACGGATTGTGCAGCCACGTCTCGATCCCTGAGTCAACAGATGGGGACGTTTGCAAGACAACAACCATCTGCACAAACAGATCGATGGCATTTGCAGCAGCATGGACTATCAGCTTGGTGGCCATGGCTGGGGTTACCCTTGACGCTACATCACAGACAGGAGCGCCTGCGATGGTGTACTCAACGACGAACCTGGGTGCACGAATGGCAAAACGTTATTTTTTCGGATGAATCTAGGTTCTGTTTACAGCATCATGATGGTCGCATCCGTGTTTGGCAACATCACAGTGAACACACATTGGAAGCATGTATTCGTCATCGCCGCACTGGCGTATCACCCAGCGTGATGGTATGGGGTGCCATTGGTTACACGTCTCGGTCACCTCTTGTTCGCATTGACGGCACTTTGAACAGTGGATGTTACATTTCAGATGTGTTACGACCCATGGCTCTACCCTTCATTCAATCCCTGTGAAACCCTACATTTCAGCAGGATAATGCACGACCGCATGTTGCAGGTCCTGTACGGGCCTTTCTGGATACAGAAAATGTTCGACTGCTGCCCTGGCCAGCACATTCTCCAGATCTTTCACCAATTGAAAACGTCTAGTCAATGGTGTCCGAGCAACTGGCTCGTCACAATACGCCAGTCACTACTGTTGATGAACTGTGGTATCGTGTTGAAGCTGCATGGGCAGCTGTACCTGTACACAGCATCCATGCTCTGTTTGACTCAATGCCCAGGCCTGTCAAGGTTGTTATTATGGGCAGAGGCGGTTGTTCTGGGTACTGATTTCTCAGGATCTATGCACCCAAATTGCATGAAAATATAATCACATGTCAGTTATAGTATAATATATTTGTCCAATGAATACCCGTTTATCATCTGCATTTCTTCTTGGTGTAGCAATTTCAATGGCCAGTAGTGTAGAATATCTGTCTTTGGCATCCCTTTCCACCAATAGTAGTGTGTCCTCTAGATATCTCGTATAAAACTCAATTTTCTTTAGTCCGGGTTCTTGGCTGCTAAATAGCTTTTGTTCCAAGTGATTTATGTGTGCCTCAGCATTGGTAGCTGATATACATGATGCCAATGCTAGGCCATCTGGTTGGTTGTAAATGTTGCCATTAAGGGTGAAGTATTTGTAACTTAGAATTAGCTGGGGAAGTTCCATAAATTCAATGATCTCTGTCTGTGCAAGTTTCTTAGGTTTGATAAGGTTCTTTTGGATCACTGCTACAGCTTCTTGTATGGTTGAGTTTGAGTAAAGGTTGGTAATGTCAAGTGATAAGAGCTTACCAATTTAGGAGACTTTTACCTTTTAGTTCTGCAGCTAGTATCATGCTGTTTTTTTATAGACTATGTTGTTTTATATGTATAATTTTTCCATGTTATTCAGTTTCTGTGACAGGTTCTATGCCGCGCTGTTTATATAGTTTACCAAGGGATGTATCGTATTACCTTCTTTGTGTATCTTTTGCTGTGCTATTAGGTGTGGTGCCTTTGGATTCACACATGTAAGGTAATCCAATATGTCACGTGGTAAACTCTATAAATAGCCCAGCACACAAACAGTCACAGAACCTGAAAATCATTAGAAATTATACATATGAAACAACATAGCCTATAAAAAAAAACAGTATGATACTAGTTGAAGAACTAAAAGGTAAAAAAAAAAAGGTTCCTGTCCTCTCAGAATGTCAGCCATTATTCATGTAATGTGACTGATTGTCGCATGCTTCAGCAGAGTAGATGGCAATGGCTCCTGCATAAATCAACATTTGCCTTTGTGATTTTGACCCTGTCTTTATTTGTCTTGTATACTATACCACAAACATTGGAAATTGTATAGAGAGTTTCAGGAGACAATACTCTGTGACAGAAGCCCATGAATGATGCTGTCAGCCACCATGGCACTGGCCCATCGCATTCATATGAGACAAGGCCTGTATATGCAGCAGGTAATTATTTATTCATTTGCAGCTTGAACAGTTATAAACATCAGTCTCATATTCCTTTTTTTTTTAGACTAGGCTATTCCAGCTAGCATACCCACCAGTGGGCAGCCAGGTGTGCACGTGTACAATGGGCAGGGGTGAGTAGTAAGATGGTGCATGTGCAGTCAGGCAACCAAGTTGTAGGGTACATGATTGTTCTATGCTAGGAGCTCACAGACAGGAGGGCTAGAACATGTGCAGAACACATGTAACAGGACCACCTGGCAGTCAGTCTACCTAAACTGTGCCTGCTCATGAGCGAGTTGATGAGGTACCAGTACCCGCACCCCACGAGGCAGCATTGGAACAGCCTTCTTTAGACCAAAAAAATCATAGTGACACCACTGTTGATATTACCCTTGGCCATTTAAATGTATTACAGAAAACAGGGTATCACTACAATTTCTTAAATTAATGCATTACCTACTGCCTTCTAAAAAATTGTGGTTATGTGCCACAAAAATCTGGAAAAAATTAGTCAGTCTCTGGCAGTCACTATAATGAAGGATGATACCTTTGAGACAGTTTCAATTAATATAGCCTCAATATAGATAAATCCTCTATGGATACTTCCTCTTGCTCTTGACCATTAACTTTCTTTCTCTGTACTGAGAAACTTGAACAATGAACCACATGACTGGTTTTCCTCAATGTTTGAGTAACACTTCCCTTCAGAGTAACAAATAATAACAATCCAAATATTCAGCAAAAGTTCAGATTGGTCAAGAAAAGTGACAGAAAACCTGTTACGGCCTGTCCAGAGGAACCCTCCTTGTATTTGCCTTACAGTATGTTATCTAGCAAAACAATGGAGTCCTAAACTTGTACAATTCGCAATGCATTTGAGTCCCTGTGAAATATAAATCTACTACCTAACCACTGTACTAGGTTGCCCTGTTACTATTAGAGTAAACCAAAGGCATGCGCTTAACTAGAAACTTCTGCTAGTTTACAGGAGACATGGTTAATGATGAATGATATTAGTTTATTTTTGGAAGGGTGTGAAAGAAGAGGCACTTTTAATTTGACATTTCAGCAGGCAGTGCTTTTTGCTGGAATGTCACATAAAGCCTGTAAATAAAACTCATTTAAATTCAATATTTTCCATGTAGTATACACACAAAATGAGCATCAACAAAAATGACATAATTAATGCTGGAAATACGTACTTCATATACATTGTCTCCATAGCGTATAGTTTGTGAAGCTGAGCTGCTATCATATTTCCGGACCCAATGGAACTGTGCAAAAACATTACTTAGTGCTTTGCAACTGAAAATAATTTGTGAGCCTTCCAGAACTGTTACATTCTCTGGAAACACCTCCAAAATTTGTGGGCATTCTGCAGTTTCTGAAATAATAACCGAAATTTTCACTGGCATTGTTGCATAACATTATAGAAAAGTTTTCATTGATCGTTTTTATAAAGGAGTCCACAAAGAGAAACACAACACTTCAATTAAAGTAAATCATACAACTACGCCACACTGTGGTCTGATCTGAGATTATGCTTTTGCAATATGTTGTAGTTTGTTATGGTTATTTTTTGTGATAAATATGTAGTATGTGGAAAAGTGATGAAGCATGTTGAAATAAACTAATAAACTTTGGTTACTATATTTCTCATTGTTATTATCAGTCTAATTGCTCATTAATGTACAATATTGCCTGGAAGTTAGATAATTTTACTTATATTTTTCATTAAATACAAGTAATAAATCCTATACTAATTAGTTTGTGAGATAAATGTTAAATACACATATAAAAATGTAAATGCAGTGTATTCCAGAAGAACCTGAAAAATTAGTAACCAGGCAAAATAGATTGTACAAGACCATAAGCAGTTTCCATCACTTTAAACTGTCTTCATACCTTCTTTCCTTATGGGAAATGGTATCCTGTCAACATCCAAATAAATATAAACATAACATCCATCTCAGTTTAAGAAGATAAGGAATCACCCATGGCCTAGCAAAAGTGAGTATTTTACTGATGACTATATTTAAGAATACTAAATTGATAGAATAAAAATAGCCTAACTGCATCTCTCCAACAGTGGAGATGTTGAGTCACAGATAGGCACAGCAAAAAGACTGTCACAAATTAGCTTTTGGCCAGTATGGCCTTTGTCAAAAATAAATCGCCCCCCCCCCCCCCCCCCCCACACACACACACACACACATAAGCAAATGCAACTCATGACTGCAGTCTCTGACAACTGAAGCCACACTGCAGTCACTGCAGTCATCTGTGTGTGAGTTTCGTATGTGTGTGTGTGTGTGTGTGTGTGTGTGTGTGTGTGTGTGTGTGTGTTGGCATGCATGTGTACCTGTGACTGGCATCTATTTTTGATGAAGGTCATACTGACTGAAAGCTAATTTGTGACAGTCTTTTCATTGTGCCTATCTGTGACTTAGCATCTCTGCTATTTGGTGAGTGGCAACTTTCCTTTTCATAATATTGTTACATTCCATCCTGGATTTTCCATCGTTTGATTTCCAACTGCATCTCTTTCATTCCGTTACTACCTACACTTTATTTTGCACCTAGTGTTCTGAGCATACTTTCCTTCTTTTTATCCCCAGATACATTGCAGAGAAAGAAACATTTTCATTGTGGAAAGCTTGAATGACCATCAAAATTTCTCCTTCAATTACTCTTATTCTTCCAGCCTTGAATTTGTCCACATCCCTTCCCCTTCCATGCCCGACCTATAGATATACATGAACACAAGAAAGGTATGCCCCTCCCTCCCTTTCAACATATAAAATATGCATAAAAACAATTCCCCAAATACTTTTACAGTAATTGCCGATTACTTTGTTACACTCACATTCTTTAAAGAGTTTCTAATTTCTTTCCACTATCAGAGGAAGAATTGCTGGAGAAAGGGGAAAAATAAAAAAAACAATAATGTTAATTACTATTTCTTGAGTTACATCAGTAACTTCCAAGATGTTACTAGTTACTTCTATATTAGCTACCTGCATCCATAGCCTGCAATTGCTAACATGCTTCTGTGTGGTAGCACTCAACTCTGAGATAATCTAGTTCCAAAACTGGTTGTGGATGAAATTTTCAATGCAAGTATTTGGCTGGCAAGGGGGCAGGGGTGGGGGTAGGGGGAGAGGTGGTGATGTAAAGTTCCTGATCACCAGTCTTTCCATCAGCTTTCTGGATTTAATTCCAAGCCTCTCCACCAATTTTCATGAAAGACGGCAAATGACACTGTTGGAGCCATCAACTGGATCAGGTCATTAAGGTCAGCAGTCCCCTTAGTGCTATTCAAGAGGCTATGTGTTGGCACCAGGTTTCTCCCTCTCCCTTCTACCATCATCATCATCAAAAACAAACAACACAAACACAACACTACACTATACATGCACCTATTACACTCATCAACACTCCACATACAACACATCTCCTACACATCCACAATAAAAGGGCCATTTTTGTGGAGGAAGAACATCCTTTCTGACAGCAGATGACCACACCCTGTTTGATATCCAGCCAATGATGCCACTTAACATTTACATTTTTACTATGTTAGCTGTGCAAACGCCGCGTGGGATTAGCCGAGCGGTGTAAGGCGCTGCAGTCATGGACTTTGCAGCTGGTCCCAGCTGAGGTTCGAATCCTGCCTCGGGCATGGGTGTGTGTGTTTGTCCTTAGGATAATTTGGGTTAAGTAGTATGTAAGCTTAGGGACTGATGACCTTAGCAGTTAAGTCCCATAAGATTTCAAACACATTTGAACATTTTTGAGCTGTGCAAACCTAATATGCCTATCTCATGCAAGGAATGTATTCCATTCCTTTTTATTCTTAGTCTGTACTAGATTGCACCCATCAACGCTCCTGTTGAACATCAGTCGATTCTATTGATATTGTATCAGCTGTCTCTGGTAGTTGCTAAAACCAGTTTCAAATTCCTTGTTGACTCAGGTGCTATAATCCCACTTGTGTGTCTCTTTGATTTTTCTGAATATTACATCTGCAATCCTATTAAGCACTTGTACGGCAGATAAATCACAACAGAACTCATGAAGTGCCTGTTTGTCATGTTTTCACTTATTATTTCAATGTATTTTCTTAATGGGTGCTGTACTTAACACTGTTCTCTGATGCGGTTCAAGAAGCATTGTCACATATGATCCTTTATGAGCAGTTCATCTTCTTGTAGTTGTGTCATATGTGTCGAGACTGAGCCTCTTTATTTGCTGTCTTTATCTAATGTTTGGAAAGAACTCTTACAATGGTCAACCTACCTTTATTATGAGCTAATGAGGCTGCCAAAATTGCAGTGTACATTGATGAGCCAGACATTATGACCTGTCTACCATGAGAATAAATGCTACCTGGCAGTGTTAACAGCTCATGAAATAGTTACAAAAAGTATGTAAGCAGAGGGGAGACAAATTGGAAAACATTCTAGTGATAAGATGGGCCACAAATCAGGATATCCACTGGCATAAGCAACACTGACAAAGGGAACCTTGTTATGGCCCACATCCTGGGAATGAGCATTTTGGAAATAGAGAAGCTGGTTGGTTGGTTTCATGCTACTGTCATGGGAATCTATGGAAAGTGGCTGTAAAACAGGGAAACCACAAGTAAGGGTCGCCTATGCCTATTCACAGGAGGTGGATGTCAAAAGCGTGCTGTTCTGTAAAATAATAAAGGTAGCAATTGATGGTATATCTAATGACAGAGTACAATCTAGTTCAGGTGAAAGTGTTTCAGAGCACACTGTTGAACATCGAGGTCCACAGCAAATGACCCTATGTGTGTTCCCATTTTGATCCAACAACATCATAAGTAACAGCTGCAATTGGAACATGATCATTGAGATTGGACCATGGGTCAATAGAAATATGTCACCTGGTCGGGTGAACCACCATTTTGTTATACTAGAGTGATCATGCCCGTATATGCTGTTATCCAGGCAAACAGCTGCTTGAAATGTGCTCCTCATCATTACAAGCCAATGGGGGCAACCTTGTGCTATTGGGAACACTCACCTGGACTTCTGTGGGACCTGTGGTAGTAATCAAAGGCTCCATGACAGTTGTAATCTACGGGAATATTTTTGCAGACCACCTAAGTCTCTTCATGACTAATGTCTCTACCGACAGTGCTGTCATCTTCCAAAAGGATAACTATCCATGTTAGGAGGTCAGAATCATGCTACAGTGCTTTGAGGAGAATGATACTGAACACAAATTGATGTCTTTGACACCAAATTTGTCTTATCTGAAGCTGATAGAATACATTTGGATGTCATTGGGTACCAACTCCTAGACCACAAACCAGTGGCCCACAATTTACAGGAATTGTATGAACTGTGTATAGACACCTGGTGCCACATCTCCAACAACCTACGAAGGGTTCATCAAATCCAAGCTATATAGAATTGCTGCTGTATTGTGCTCTAAAAGTGAAACAAAACACTGTTAAGCATAATGTTATAGTTCATCCTAATACACCTTTAACTGAAATTCTGTTTTATCTCTGTTTTTAAAACACGTTTTTGTTCTATTCAGATATAATTTTTTGCTTCCTCAGTCTCAGACCCAGAAGATAATTGATATAACTACTGGCATCACTTCTTTTGGTGTGGTTCATAAATCTGTCAAATGCAAAGAAGACAGTGACATCACTGTAATTTATTTGGCGAGCCATTACTGATACTGTAACAGAGCTGTTTTATGTTTTTATAGACATAGCAGTAAGCAAGTGCTTGTTTCCCAGGGGTAATTAGTTTCTCCTCCTATTTCATTCACATAGAGTTTGGTACACTACCATTCAGGGATTAACACCTCAAGATATAGAATAATAGCAGTTGTCATAACAGTAAGCTCAGTTATGTTTCCGATTTTGTAACTGTAAAGTTTATACATATTCAAGAGATACAGTTCAACATAGTTGGCAAATTATTATGTTGTTTTGTATAATTTGTCCAATGAGCTAAGAACAATGTTGTATCCACCTTTACTTGCAGCTAAGGGAGTTCAGCTGGCCGCAGTGGCTGAGCGGTTCTAGGCACTTCAGTCCGGAACTACGCAGCTGTTACGGTCACAGGTTCGAATCCTGCCTCAGGCGTGGATGTGTGTGATGTCCTTAGGTAGGTTAGGTTTAAGTATTTCTAAGTTTAGGGGACTGATGACCTCAGATGTTAAGTCTCATAGTGCTTAGAGCCATTTGAACAATTTTTTTGCTAGGGGCAGGTCATTAGCAAGTACCAGCAAGCATTCAGCATCATTTCTTTCTTGCTGTTCTGCTAGTCAAATAATTATTCACTGTTTGGCAACCTTTCTCCATCAGTTTTTACCTGGACTAGTGACTTTGAGATTTAGTATTTATTACTTCGTAAAAACTGATATTTTATTTCACATGTCCAGCAGAGACCCTACTAATTTCCTTGATCTACTTTTCTTGGTTCAATGCTTTGTCATTTTAACAATGTGGTGAGGAAGTACTGACTCATTGTTTTGTTGACAGGGGGAAGATAACTAACAAGGCTTCAGTGAACTTCATAACATCACTACCCTACCTCAAAAGGCCAACACCATTTGGAATGTGTTTGTCAGTTTGTTTATGGTTGTGTTAAATACAGTGGCACAATTGTGATAAAACTAAGTAGTATGTATAAGCTACATTTCATAACTCATTGTAATATAGTGTGAATGTATGTCTAGTGTATCTGGTACTGTGTTTTCTCAAATTCATATATTTTCTCTCTCCTGGCACTGAGGACAAATTTGGTAACATGTAATTTGTATGATGAAATAAGAAATGAAATAGTACACAAACAATAATAGTAAGAAAACATACAGCAAAATTCTCTCAGCTTAGGGATTTGATATACAATAAAATATGACTGTCATCAAGCTAAGTATATTGGTAGTTTCTTCTCATCCCATTCAATATATCTCTCCTGATCTGGGATTCTGGGTGACTTTTCTGCAGCTCTCCCCATTTCCTAAATCTTACCAGTCCTTTTCCCTCATCTGTCTTCCTTTCCCTTCAACCCTTCTGCCAGAAGTAGGAGCCACTCACTGACTATGAAAGATTGTGCATTTTCGTATCTTTTATATGTGTTTTCTCGTGCTGCCAGTTGGTGAGTAGACTTTTTACCTATTCATATTATATTATAAGAACATTAAACATACACTCCTGGAAATTGAAATAAGAACACCGTGAATTCATTGTCCCAGGAAGGGGAAACTTTATTGACACATTCCTGGGGTCAGATACATCACATGATCACACTGACAGAACCACAGGCACATAGACACAGGCAACAGAGCATGCACAATGTCGGCACTAGTACAGTGTATATCCACCTTTCGCAGCAATGCAGGCTGCTATTCTCCCATGGAGACGATCGTAGAGATGCTGGATGTAGTCCTGTGGAACGGCTTGCCATGCCATTTCCACCTGGCGCCTCAGTTGGACCAGCGTTCGTGCTGGACGTGCAGACCGCGTGAGACGACGCTTCATCCAGTCCCAAACATGCTCAATGGGGGACAGATCCGGAGATCTTGCTGGCCAGGGTAGTTGACTTACACCTTCTAGAGCACGTTGGGTGGCACGGGATACATGCGGACGTGCATTGTCCTGTTGGAACAGCAAGTTCCCTTGCCGGTCTAGGAATGGTAGAACGATGGGTTCGATGACGGTTTGGATGTACCGTGCACTATTCAGTGTCCCCTCGACGATCACCAGTGGTGTACGGCCAGTTTAGGAGATCGCTCCCCACACCATGATGCCAGGTGTCGGCCCTGTGTGCCTCGGTCGTATGCAGTCCTGATTGTGGAGCTCACCTGCATGGCGCCAAACACGCATACGACCATCATTGGCACCAAGGCAGAAGCGACTCTCATCGCTGAAGACGACACGTCTCCATTCGTCCCTCCATTCACGCCTGTCGCGACACCACTGGAGGCGGGCTGCACGATGTTGGGGCGTGAGCGGAAGACGGCCTAACGGTGTGCGGGACCGTAGCCCAGCTTCATGGAGACGGTTGCGAATGGTCCTCGCCGATACCCCAGGAGCAACAGTGTCCCTAATTTGCTGGGAAGTGGCGGTGCGGTCCCCTACGGCACTGCGTAGGATCATACGGTCTTGGCGTGCATCCGTGCGTCGCTGCGGTCCGGTCCCAGGTCGACGGGCACGTGCAACTTCCGCCAACCACTGGCGACAACATCGATGTACTGTGGAGACCTCACACCCCACGTGTTGAGCAATTCGGCGGTACGTCCACCTGGCCTCCCGCATGCCCACTATACGCCCTCGCTCAAAGTCCGTCAACTGCACATACGGTTCATGTCCACGCTGTCGCGGCATGCTACCCAGTGTTAAAGACTGCGATGGAGCTCCGTATGCCACGGCAAACTGGCTGACACTGACGGCGGCGGTGCACAAATGCTGCGCAGCTAGCGCCATTCGACGGCCAACACCGCGGTTCCTGGTGTGTCCGCTGTGCCGTGCGTGTGATCATTGCTTGTACAGCCCTCTCGCAGTGTCCGGAGCAAGTATGGTGGGTCTGACACACCGGTGTCAATGTGTTCTTTTTTCCATTTCCAGGAGTGTATTTTGAGTCAGGTATGACATTTTATGACATTTGTGGATCTCAAAGGCATAGCAAAATATTTGTAATGAGATTTTGAGGCCATTCTAATGACGATAATCACCTTATCTGTGCTTGTTACACACAATGAAAGCACCATTCTTATGAATTAGAGTACATCAGACTTATTGAATGGAAAGGGTCCTTCCATTCAGATATTGTTATTGGCTATGTCTCTGTGGCTTTGGTTATCATTTCCTTGTTAGAAAAGCATTCACTTCTCTAATTCCACAGCTACTGTAACAGTTACCTACTTCTTTCAGTGAGTCAAATACAATGTCACTATTTTCCTAATGTACACATCCAGTCACTATTCACTGTCCATGCCATCTTTTTGCATTGTTATTTGAAGTACAATGATGTATCTTATGTACTGTGTGTGCTCTTATTAAACAAATATCTCTGCACAGGAGCTCTACAGATACATCTAGGTGATTACTCTGATATTCACAATAAAGTGCCTGACAGAGGATTCAGTGACAAATTAACTGTCCTAAATTTTGTTTTATTTTATCTCAGTGCTTGAATCTACTCTTCTAGAACTCACCAATTGCCTATGGTGTGTGTATACTCTTCCTCACCCTAACCCCACTCCCACACCAGTTTTTGCTATGACTACCATAATTTTCTCTTTTTTTTTTTTTGTTATGGTTTTAGGGCAAAACTGCTAAGGTCATTAGCACCCGACATAATTTTCTCTGTTTCTGTTTCTCAAGCATGACATGGAAGGGAATAAATATAATAAAATTGTGAGTAAGTGTTCTCTTCTCTCTCCATATTTTGAAAAAGGAATGTAACCACATGAATATGCGACAAATACGTTACTGTTTGCTTTAAATATTGCTCTAGTATTGTTCACTTTGCAGAGTAAAGAGTGAGTTTATTGTTATTGTTATTCATTATTTATTGTAAGTATAGAATAAAAAAACTGCATTTCACATTAGTTAAAGTGCTTTTATACATGTTCATGTTTCTATATATTAACTTTGTAAATACTTTCTGATCCAGTACATACCAATAACTTCCAAAATATATGAAACAATTGTTTTTCTGTCAGCAGTTTTGTTTCCATAAGGATAAACACACTGGTACATCCCACTGTTTGCTACTGAGACATTATTCATTAACAGATTGCCACGGCACAATTTCTTTCCACAAAGGTGTAGAGGTTTATTAATGTCCCCTTCCTCAATATGCTGTGGGCATGGGTACTGGCCATATCTCTCACCACACTCCTGGAAAGAAAAGGAACCTTAAATTTAGACATAAAGGCACAAACAATAATTCTTATCTTAGTCAATAGAATATTTCAAAATACTAAAGAAAAAAATTATAAATCTCTGAAATCAACGGCCTTTAAGCATCTACCAAGAAAACAGAAGACAGGGACTTCACCCAATAACTCCCAGGAGAGTTTCAAATAGATCATGTGGCCATTTCAAGAAAGTCCTGTAGATAAGTCCAGAATGTGAGAGTGTTATGAGGGGAGAGCTTTGACTCATACCACTACCTCTCAAAAATAAAGTTCTGATTTCTACCTAGGAATACAAGAAAGCCTCAAATTCCCAAACTTACCAAGTCTGACTTGGAAAAATTGAAACCCTGCAATATGCATACAGAGAGAATGCAAACACTAGATCATGAATGCAACAACTGGGACCAGCTAAGGGACAAATTAGTAAAAGCCAAAAGCCGCAACAGAAATCACCCCACTAAGGAAACAGAGGAAACATGAGTGGTGGACAAATACCTGTGACCAAGTAATCGCAAAGAGACAGGCAGCTTGACTAAGATGGAGCTCACAGAAGTCTGAAACAAATACTTAGAAGTTCATAAAACAGCGCCGGCTAAATGCCAAAACCATCATGCAGGTTAAACGTCAGTACACTCAGAACCAACTGACTCAATTATATGAAGATTTCAAGAAGAATACCATTAGAAACTTTTACCAGACTTTCAAGCGAAATCTTAGAAGCTATGTCCCACCCAGCTTACACTTCAGAGGACCAGATGGAAGCATAGCCTATAATGACAAAGACAAAGGCCGCATATTGGCCAAATATTTTCAGAATTTTCTCAACTGTGAGTCCCCTAACACCTCCTTTATCTATCAAGACAGTCCCAGACAACCAAACTCTCACCCTCCAACAGAAGAAGAAGTGTAAAACATCATTCAGTCCCTGAAGAATAACAAAGCACCAGGAGAAGACACTATAGTTGCAGAACTGTGGAAGCAAGCTGGAGACAAAGCAATCAGCAAGTTGACTGACATCCTACAGAACATTTGGGATACTGAGAAGTTACCAGGTGACCAGACATCTGTTCTGATCCACCCCTTAAACAAGAAGGGTGACCTGTCTGACATCAGCAAGTATAGAGGGATCTCATTGATACCAGTCACCTGTAGGATATTATCTAAGGCATTACTGAACAGAGCCGAACCTCAATTGGACTCAGAACTTGGAGATTATCAGGGTGGTTTTAGAAAAGGATGTTCTTGTGCTGAACAGATCCTTAACTTTAAGTCAGTATTAAGTCAAATTAAACTAGTGAATAAACGGTATGTAGTTACTTTTGTTGACTTCAAGAAAGCATACGATTCAATTGACAGACATACATTTACAAGAATTTTGCAGGAAATGGGCCTGGACCAGAAAATCCACAGCCTTATCCAAAACATCCTGAGTAACACTAGATCATGAGTAAAGTTAAGGGGAACACTTTCAGAAAGCTTTGAGATAAAGAAAGTAGTTAGACAGGGAGATGGTCTTTCACCTCTTCTCTTCAACTGTGCACTGGACAAGGTTATCAGAGAGTGGCAAAAAGAAATGGAAGTACAAAATATACTGAGCAGTATTTATCTGGGACACAAATGTAAGGGACTAGTACACAACTGGCCATTAAAATTGCTGCACCAAGAAGAAATGCAGATGATAAACGGGTATCCATTGGACAAACATATTATACTAAAACTGATCTGTAATTACATTTTCACGCAATTTGGGTACATAGATCCTGAGAAATCAGTACCCAGAACAACCACCTCTGGCTGTAATAATCGCTTTGATATGCCTGGGCATTGAGTCAAACAGAGCTTGGATGGCGTGTACAGGTACATCTGCCCATGCAGCTTCAACACGATACCGCAGTTCATCAAGAGTAGTGACTGGCGTATTGTGACGAGCCAGTTGCTCGGCCACCATTGACCAGACGTTTTCAGTTGGTGAAAGATCTGTAGAATGTTCTGGCCAGGGCAGCAGTCGAATATTTTCTGTATCCAGAAAGGCCCGTACAGGACCTACAACATGTGGTCGTGCATTATCCTGCTGAAATGCAGGGTTTCGCAGGGATCGAATGAAGGTTAGAGCCACAGGTCGTAACACATCTGAAATGTAACGTCCATTGTTCAAAGTGTCGTCAATGTGAACAAGAGGTGACCAAGACGTGTAACCAATGGCACCCCATACCATCAAGCCGGGTGATACACCAGTATGGCGATGATGAATACGCGCTTCCAATGTGCGTTCACTGCGATGTCGCCGAACACGGATACGACCATCATGACGCTGTAAACAGAACCTGGATTCAACCGAAAAAATGATGTTTTGCCATTCATGCACCCAGGTTCATCGCTGAGTACACCATCGCAGGCACTCCTGTCAGTGTTGTAGTGTCAAGGGTAACTGCAGTCATGGTCACCGAGCTGACTGTCCATGCTGCTGCAAATGTCTTCAAACTGTTCGTGCAGATGGTTGTTGTCTTGCAAATGTCCCCATCTGTTGACTCAGGGATCGAGACATGGCTGCATGATCCATTACAGCCATGCGGATAAGATACCTCTCATCTCGAATGCTAGCGATAAGAGGCCATTGGGATTCAGCACGGCATTTTGTATTATCCTCCTGAACCCACCGATTCCATATTCTGCTAACAGTCATTGGATCTCGACCAACGCGAGCAGCAATGTCGCGATACAATAAACCACAATCGTGATAGGCTACAATCTGACCTTTATCAAAGTCGGAAACGTGATGGTACGCATTTCTCCTCCTTACACAAGGCATCACAACAACGTTTCACCAGGCAATGCCGGTCAACTGCTGTTTGCGTATGAGAAATTGGTTGGAAACTTTCTTCATGTCAGCACTTTGTAGGTGTCACCACCGGCGCCAACCTTGTGTGAATGCTCTGAAAAGCTAATCATTTGCACATCACAGCATCTTCTTCCTGTTGGTTAAATTTCGCGTCTGTAGCACATCATCTTCAGGGTGTAGCAATTTTAATGGCCAGTAGTGTAGTAGACTGTTTAGCTTTCGCAGATGATCTGGCACTTACAGCAAGCTCAGTGAAAGTAGCAGTAAAGCAGCTCAATATGCTCAAACTCCAGGCTGCCAAGGTACGACTTCAATTGTCACTAGAAAAGACAAAACACCTCACCAACATCAGTGATACTCCCAGTGAACTACAGTTGAAACAAGGTCAAACTGAGAAAGCTGACAGATTCAAGTATCTAGGAGAATGGTTGGAACCTAATCTATCAGAAGGAACAACACTAACAACTCAGATTAATAAGTTACAATTAGCATATCGATTAACCAAGAACATCTATAATAAGAAATGCCTATCTCGCAATTCCAAACTAAAACACTACCAAACAGTTATCTTCCCTGAAGTCCTATATGTCTCAGAATGCTTGAATCTGAACAGGAAAGGCTTGACCGATAAACTAGAGATTCAGGAGAGGAATATGCTGAGAGAAATTCTGGGACCGGTCAAAACAGATGGTGAGTACAGAAGACAATCAAACCAGGCACTACACAATCATACTGGGAAGATCACAGATGTAGCCAGGAAGAGACGTCTCACTTTCTATGGACATATCACAAGGATGGACCAAACAAGACTAACCAACCGACTTCTCAACTACTGGAAGAGCACGAATGATAGAAGTCAAGAAAGACATCCAGGAACTGAAAATAACTGAAAGTGACATTAGAAACCAAGCACTTCTCAGGAGGATACTAAAAGAAATGAGGTTTCAGGACAGATCACCCCATAAAAAGACTGGTGGCCTTTGGACAAAGGAGAGAAGTGAGAAAAACAGCCAGAGAATGAGGGTTTATTGGGGAAACATCAAGTCCCTCTCCAGGCTGAAAAGTTGAATATTGTGGTCCTTAGCTGGCCCATTCAAAAGAAGAAGAAATCTCTTTGAGGCAAAAGAGTATCGTGTATTTAGTCAGACCCAAAATGGATATTGCTGGAGCAGACACAAATGAAAAGCGAAAGTTAATCCTCAAGGTTCCTGAACGTCTTCAGCAGATAGTCACAGAAAGCCCTCTTAACATATTACTTACAACTGTATAAAGCTAAATAGTTTTTCTACTTTAAATGTGCCTTATCAGAAGTACGGTACTTGGAATTATGATACATAAAGGTAAGGACTGTCTTCTTTTAACAGAACTAAATAAAGATAGATCCCTGTCATTTAAATCTTAGACATGGGAAGGAGCTATTGTCATTGTTTTAGTTTTGTCAAAAGTTATGTGTCATATTGCATTGAGAATTCACTCCTACATACTTTGTCAGTGTCAGAGAGTCAGGTAAGCATCAGTTTGTTGAAAATGCATTATGGAACTTAATTTCATGAGGTTCTTCTTCAGAAACTATTGCTACCTTTACAAGTCAGTCAGATAGGTCCATATTTAAAATAAACTTATGCCTGTGAGACATGTTGCTCTCTTATTCAAACTGTAACTCTGTCATCATTGAGAATCAGACAGCTAAAGAAGACAAAGAAGTTAACTGTTATTTATAAATACTATAGATCAATTGATCAGTGGATGATTGAACTTCTTAGGAAAATAATATTATGATAGTAAAGGTTATTCAGTGTGTTCTCAGTAAGTATTCTAGAAGGAGTAATTTTTTGGGCGAGTGATCACTTCTTAAGAGTAATCGAGAACATAGGGTGGAGTGAGCTGTGGATCACTACTCATACCAGCAGCAACAGTGTCCACTACATGGTATCCGAAACATTCCTAAGTTCTTTCTGAAGATTTGCAGAAGCAGTAAAAAAGTCTAGCTAGCAACATTCATTAGGTCTCAGGATTGCAACATTCTCATAATTTACAGGGTTCTTTGCACTGAGGCCAAGATTAATCTCCAAATGTTTGATTAGTTTGATGATGCTCTTAGCTGCACATTTGTTGACATGTACTGTAGAGAGGAGAGTGGCACAGTTTATATGATCTGCAAAGTGCCTGCTATAGTAATAAACACAAATAAGTATGTCCAGAATAGCCAGTTCATAGTTTATATTTTCAATATGAAATCAATGTACATAGCTATGCTGATGCCAAACAATTAACAAATACAACAAAAGTAGAGCCAAGTTAGCACACAGATAAACCATAACAGAATGAAGAAGAGAACCCTCTGCTTTGTAATTATAATAGATACGTTGATAGTCTGAATCGTGAAGTGGTGCAGTCTCTTGGCTGCATGTGCAGAGCTAGATGTGATGCTGCAGTTGCTATTTTACTGCTGCCTGAAGGCTGGGCTCATGCCACCAGGTGCTGGCATGGGCAGGTTGAATCATAACATGATAGCCAGCACCTTGTACCTTGTTATATTCACTGCCACCATGGTGCTGGTTGGTACAGCACCTGTGGACCAATCAATGGCACTGGTTGTTGCTGAAGCTCGTCTACACCCAGCCCACGATGCTGGTGCAGAGGGCTCGAAAAAATGTTGGAGGAGGTGAAGTAGGCAAGATTGTGCCTGGTGGAGGAGGTGGAGACAGACAGAGAAGAGGTCTCCAAGAATGGAGACAAGGGCTGGACCTGGACCGCTGGAGGGAGGAAGGCCTGGGAGTTTAGTGCAGGGATTGCAGAGGCTGGTTTCTCACCCTTGGGTGGACTTGGTTTCAGTACTGAGTCGCCAGCCATTCTTCACCTGCAGTGTGAGTATTGTCTAACCCTGCTGGCTGTGAATGACTGCCTGGTGCAGCACTCACTGTGACTAAAAGTGAAAATCTAGATGGGGGTACCTGGCGTGCATCTCAGTGACAGAGAAGCCCAAGGAAGGTGCAGGGCAGGAACCAGCAGGTTCAGGACAGTATGCACCTGGTGCCTGTGCAGCAGTTATGCCTCTCATTGACTGCTGTGGCCCTGTAAGAGCTGAGAATGTGTTGGAGTTGTTCTTCCTCAGGAGCGGTGCTGATATACTTACTTATTTGCATCTTGAAAGTCCTTATGAGGTGTATTGCCTGCCTGTTTGACTGAGGGTGAAAGGAGAGCACCCTGACATAATGGATACCATGTTATGCACAAAAATCTTGAAAAGTCTATGAGGTAAATAATGTGTTGTTGTCCATCTCCAGGATGTAAAGAAGCCTTAATGGCAAAAATACAGGGGAGGACCCACATCATATTCTGCTGTCATAGGGCAGCAGTTTACGATGTATGGAAACTGGCAATAGGCTTCTATGACTACCAACCAATAAGTGTCCAAGAAGGGCCCACAAAATCCGAGTAGACATGCTCTCATGGCTGTGAACACTCTGGTCATGGAGAGTAATATTGCTGTGGAGTGGCCTGGTTTCCTGCACGCTTAGAACCAGAACAATTAAATGTTGATTCTCACAATCAATCTTGGGGCAGTAAACAAGTTGGTGAGCCAGCATCTTCATTCTTAACACCCACCCAATTGCCGCATTGCAGGAGGCGAAGAGTGTCTCACTGGATAGATGCTGGAATGACCACTGTTGCCACAGTGCATTCAGTAGAAAGCAAAATGATGCCACCAACAAGAGTTAACCTATGGCACAATACAAAGTAATTGTGGCTGGGACACAAAGCTCTAGCTGAAAGCTGATCTGGCCAACCCTACTGAATATACTGAAGGAAATCAGGACTGGAATTGACAGCATGGGCACTGCAGGACTCATAATGGGGAACAAATCCAATGTCTTTCTAGCTTCCTCATCAAGCTAGAAACAAAGTCCTTCGTCCTGATGGAAGCGAGGGTCAGGTCTAACCAGAATATGTTGGCATTAGAGGGCCAAGCCGTGTTGCAGAAGTGAACCTTGGACTGACAACGACTGACGAACAGGGCCCATCTTATGTGACACTTGTGCCATGGTATTACAGAGAGAAACTAATAGTGTGTGATCAGTAAGTATGTGAAACTTGACACTATATAGAAACATGTGAAGCTTCCTCAGAGAATAAATAAAAGCGAAGGTCTCCTCCTGTATTTGAGAATAACTCTTTTGTGCTACATTAAGCATTTTTGAGGAAAAGCAATGGGCTGTTCTGAACCATCTGTGTTACACTGAGACAGCATGAACACTCCATGCCATACTGAGATGCATCCAGAGCCATTACAAGCTGGTAACCAGGTTTGTATCTAGTCAGGAACATAATGGAATTCAGATCATCTTTCAATTTTCAGAACACTTTTTGACAGGCAGGCATCTAGAAAAACAATGTGCCTCTCTTGTGCTTTGGTTGAGAGGATGTGCTACTGTAGCTGCATGCAGGAGGAACTTATGATAATACATAACTTTGCCTAAGAAGTCTAGAGCTCCTTCACATTAACAGGACAAGAGAGTACCTCAATAGCTGCAGTATGACCATTGCTCAGCTGTACCCCTTGATGGGAAATGACATGCCCCAGGTATTCAACAGAAGGCTGAAAGAAATACAACTTACCCAAATTACGCTTGAGACCATCACCCTGCAATGTCTGAAACAGAAGCAACCACAGGTCATTGGCTGGATGATAAGGATTTGATGACAACTAATGCTATCATCCTATCTTGTTCTTCTTTTACTTAATCACTAAATGCCAGCAGCACAGGCCAAACTCAAAAGAAACAAGACCACACCGTGAGTTTGAGGGTGATACAGTCTGTGTAATCTGTGGCCCTGTCTATCCACTGTGCAAAAAGCACAGAACATCCCCTGCAGAGGTCACCCAGTTCTCGATAAAGTATGAAGTCAGCCATTAAATTATCAAATCAGTGAACATGAATCCAAATGCTCTGAAAGCAGACAAATTTTCCAAACAGGCACCATCCACCAAAACGACCAACAATAGGTGCACCACCACCTTTTATGTCATGTCTACCATAAACTGTCTAATAACAGGAATTTGTTGCCAGTTATAACTGACAAAATAGCATAAAGCAGCAGACAGTCAAGGCAAACTGAGGTGCACGTAAGTGTTAAGAGTTCAGAAGTGTTTTGCCACACTTATATCCACTTGCAATTGAAGGAAGGTGTCGTTGACACACACACATTGATAAACAATTAGTTAGAAAGAGTTGCAAGATTGCCGCACACACGGCTAATGGCAGTAATATCCTTGACTGATTGAGGGAGGGCAGGGGGGTTGTCAAGGGCTGAACATGACGTCATCAGTCGCAGGATTCAAAAGTTACTTGCATTAAGGTAGAGAGTCCACTAAAAGTGGGCAGATCCTGTCAGAGGGGTCAAACTATAAAAGGAGGAAGTTAAAACACACTCAGTAGAAGGCATAAAAGAGTAGGCAAAATCTATAAACTGAAAAACAGAGGGATAAAAGAGTAGTCATGGGTTCCAGACATAGAAAATGTGAAGAGATGCCCCAACCAAAACCACCCTGCCCCTGCTCCAGAAGTAAAGCAAAATCTGATAACTAAAAATAAAAACTACTTTCATGTAGGAAACTGAGGACCAGTTCAACCATCCATTAATCATCTGCTAATATTAAAGACAAGGAATCTGGAAGGCTACACTTAGTTTGAATGGCCAAAAGAAGAGGACAGTCCACCAATACAAGGGATGCCGTCAGTCTGACAGTTCATTCCCTGGGATGCCCACATGACTTGGGACCTAGAGGAAGGCAACAGAGCAGGCGGCATGGCCAAGGGTTGAGAGAGTAGCATCGGTCTACAGCCTGCAAGCTGCTCACTGAGTCGGAACATATTGAAACACTGTGGAGGGAGGCCTGAGTAAAAAAATGCAGTGCCCTGTTAATGGCTAGCAGCTCTGTTATGAACACACTACATGATCCCAGCAGTAAATGGTGTTCCATGTGAGTAGGAGATGTAAAAGCGTGTCGCACCTTATCTATTGTTTTAGAACAATCAGTGAACTCTTCAAGAATGGAACGTACAAGATGCCAGAATATCACAGGGGTGACAGAGACCTTAGAACTGTGAAATAGGTCAGTCCTAATCTGTGGTCAAGGCACCATCAAAGGAGTAGGGGGTGTGGGAGGAAATAAGTGGGTTTCCAGTGAATGGAGGAGATCCCAAGGAAGGGAAGTAATATGCATTCCAACTGGCAATCCCACCCTGAGGTTGGGTATCAGGAGGGAGACATCCCTCATTTGCAAAGACAACAGGTCACGTGGGATGGTCAGGGAATCATTAAATGCTGGTCGCATAAAAAACCAAGAGTTGGCTCCATCATATTTGTAGAGGGGGAATCTCAGCTTCTGCGAGAAGTCTGTCGACAGGACTAGTGCAGAAGACACTGATAGCCAGACACACATCAGATTGATGAACAGGATGAAGTAGTTTGAGAGAGGAAGGGGCTGCCGAGCCATAAACCTGACAGCACACAGCGCACAGTAAAGATGAAGAAGAGTAGCACAGTCTGCACCCTAAGATGTGTGGGCCATGAGACAGAGAGCATTAAGTTTCCATATGCAGGTGGTCTTCAGGTAGCAAATATGAGACAGCCACATCAGCTTTTTATCAAGATGATGATGATGATGATGATGTTTGGTTTGTGGGGCGCTCAACAGCGTGGTTATCAGCGCCCGTACAATGTCTCAACCTTTTGCTCAGTCCAATTTCGCCACTTTCCTGGATGATGATGAAATGATGAGGACAACACAAACACCCAGTCATCTCGAGGCAGGTGAAAATCCCTGACCCCGCCGGGAATCGAACCCGGGACCCCGTGCTCGGGAAGCGAGAACGCTACCGCGAGACCACGAGCGGCGGACATTTTTTTTTTTTTTTATCAAAAATAAGGTCCAAGAAATGGGACTGTACTACAACATCTGGGCACTGGTTGTCTAAATAAAGTTCTGGATCAGGGTGTACAATAGGTCGATGGCAAAAATGCATAAGCCACATTCTGGAGGGAGAAAACTGGAAACCATGGAAGAGGACCCATGCAGAAGTCCTTCAGATGATGCCTTGGAGTTGGCATTCAGCAGATGCTACTGAGTGAGAGCTGCACCAGATGCAAATATTGTCGATATACGATGCCGTAGTAAACAGACGCCCAACAGAGGTGACAAGCCCATAGCCAGCAATGAGGAAAAGTGTGACACTAACACAGTACCCTGTGGGATATCATTCTCCTGGATCCAAGGGATGCTGAGAGAGGTGCCAACTTGAGCCCGGAAGAGTGGGTGGGGTAAAAACTCATGGATAAAAATTGGAAGGGGGCCATGAAAGCCCAGTCTTGGGTGTAACTAAAATGTGATGGCAACAAGCCATGTCATACGCCTTATGTAGGTCAAAGAAGGCCACAAAAAGGTGCTGGCAGTTAGTAAAAACCTGTTGGACTGCTGTTTCCAATCTGAGTAAATGGTCAGTTGTAGATCACCCTTCCTGGAAGTCATGCTCATATGGGGACAAAAGGCCCTGAGTTTCAAGTAACCAATATAATTATAAGCTAACCATACTCTTGAGTGGTTTGTAAAGTATGCTGGTAAGGCTAATCAGGTGGCAGCTGTCAAGAGATATTGGGTTTTTTCCGGGATTAAGGACAGGGATGACTACGCTGTCTCACCATTGCGAGTGGAAGGTATCTGTAAGCCACATGTGATTGAAGACCCTGAGGAGATGCTGCCTCTGAGTAACGTTTAAGTGTTGGATCATCTGGTTGTGGATGGAATCCGGGTCTGTGTCATGTAAAGAGGTAAGAGCCTGCAAGAATTCCCATTCAGTGAAGGGTTCATTAGAGGATTCAGTTTGGTGGGGGTTGAAACAGCACTTCTTTGGCCAGGGAGGGGGAGCAGCACATGGAGGGGAGGGCATAGGAACCACAGGAGACGGGGAGATGGGAGGTGGATGGGGCTGGGATAAGGAAGAGGTAGGAAAGGAAAATGATGTACCAGAGGCAGAAGTAGAAAAAATCATTGCTGGTTGGACTAGGTCATATTTTTGGTGAGCCTAAGCATAAGATAGATGATCCAGTGACTTTTACTCTTGGATCTTCTTTTCTTTCTTGTAAATTGGGCAAGTTGGACCATAACAACATGAGCCGGCATCTCACATCTTATGTTCACTCCCACTGAGGCACCAGTGTATTAGATGTGGTAACATACAGTTACCACATCTGCCTTAGGTCAGAAATTAATGCTTGAGTGACAGAATACATGAAGAAAGATATCACAATCCTGCAGGTTAAATGAAACTCTGAGAGCCATACATGAACACTCATTAGTCTATAAGTGACAGTCTGTGAAACAGTGAAGTTTACCCATGGGGAAAAAACTGCTAACCGTGGACCATGAACACATGGAAAAGAACAGATACATCCTCCTGGATTTTGAGAAGATGTTTATTCAATACTGTCAACTCTCAGTGAAGTTAAGGGTATGCAGAATACACCCATCCCCTTCCAAGTTTCACAAACTTTTAATATGCACAGTCCAAGACAATATTCTGAATGTGTGCTTTAGAAACAGAGCTAACATTTGTTGTGCCTTAAGAAAATATCATGGTACAGTTTTACTTTCAGTACACATAATGTACCTCCTGTCTATATCCACATCTATATCTACACTCTGAAAAACCACCCTAAGGTGCATGGCAGAGGTTTCGTCTCATACCAGTCATCAGAGTTTCTTCCTGTTCCATTCACATATGGAGCACGGGAAGAATGCTTGTTTAAATGCCTCTGTGCATGCAGTAATTATGCCGATCTTATCCTCATGATCCCTATGCGAGCAATAGAAAGTGTACTCCTACAGTAATCATTTAAAGCTGGTTCTTGAAACTTTGTTAATAGACTTTCTCAGTATAGTTTACATCTGTCATCAGGAGTAGTTCAGTTCCTTCAGTATCTCTGTGACACTCTCCCACAAATTAAACAAACCTGTGACCATGCATGCTGTCCTCCTCTGTGTTATGTTCAATATCTCCTGATAGTCCTATTTGGTATGGGTCCCATGAGTGATTTGTAAGCAATCTCTTTTGTAGACTGATTGCACTTTCCCAGTATTATATCAGCTTGAGACTATGTGATCATTCCATTTCATATCCCTACATGATGTGGACATTCTTAATTTTCTTTCTTCAACTAGGTGGAGGTGGCAAAAGAAAATTTCAACACATGGTACCACACAAAGGGGCAAGTATGTCAGTGTGAGGTTAGTGTTCTTTGATCTTTTTACCCACAAAGTAATTGAAGGAAGAATGGTTTTCTTTAATGGAACACTGTCATTTTTTTAATGAGAGGTATCAGAAAGAGTTTGAAAATAATGATAGTAATAACACACTTGTTCATTTATGTAGCCACACTACTTTCAAAAATAGTCAAGAAATATGTGAGATATGAAGTGGCAGAACTAATTATGAACTTGAGATTGAGCAAATCTATCTAGAAATGTATTTATTTGTTGTAATAGTTATCTAGTATTTCTTCTGTCATCACACAATAAATAAATAAAACAGCACACTTTCACATCTATTGCCACAGGCAAGAAAAAGGGGTCAGACTGATACTATGGCTCATCACTGTGTATCACATTATAAACTTCTCAGTGGAGTCCTACTGCATAGCCGTAGCACATTTAAAGGAAAACAAGAAACAGGACATATAGACTTTGACAATTACCATGCTTTCCTTGTGATATGTTTCTCCCCCACACCCTTGCCACTTGTTGCAATGTATCTGCTTAGATGCTGAGTCCTTGTAAGAATAAACTACCTGTCTAATCTCTTCTTTCATGGCCCGTAGTTACCTCAACAGTCTAGTTCACAGACAGACACCATATGTACCCTCAGCTAGCTTTGGAAAGAAAATGACAAAAGAGTCCATGTGTTAACTAACTTTTCTAAGAGCTATGATTTCTCTGAAATAATGCCACACTATTTGATATATTTCCTTCCAGCTCCCTCTGCTCCCAGTTTCCATAACAACCTGGTCAGAACCTAAGTTTGCTCCGACAGCATTTTCCGTAACTAATGGTTTTAAACCCTCTGAGTTCCAACACTCAAAAACTTAACAGACAGCCTCCTATTGTTACCAACACTTGCTCTATTAATGGCAACAACTATTTAATCAAAGAGATGGGAACCTGAAAAACAACATGTCATGTACCAGTTTTTGTGCAACACTACCAAACATTTAGTGTTGGTATGACAAACTTCAGATTGGCTAATAACAACAGATGGATATACACAAGAGTGTATATACTTCCAAAACACGGTATCCTGCTGCATAGCACTCTCTAGTTGGTGTCTGTTTTATCATACAATACCATCTTCCCTCCCATACACATACAAACATAGAAATCATGGACTTAAGAGGTGAAGCACCTTGCATGCTTCTACAGTACAGATAGCCATACAACAAGTGCAATCACAATGAAGGAACATATTTGGAGAGACCATAAAAAATGTATAATTCCTGAAAAGGGGCAACAGCCTTTTCAGTGTTTGCAGACGTAACATCCCAGATGGCTTACTGATCTGGCCTTGCAACATTAGTCAACATGACCCCTCTATGTTGATACTGAAAACAGCTGAACACAAGAGGAAATGACAGCTGTTATATTTCCTGAGGACATGCAGCTCTGCTGTATGGTTAATGATAACGGCATCTTCTTGAATAAAATATTCTTGAGATAAAATAGCCCCCATTCCAATCTCTGGAGGGAGGGGGGGGGGGGGGGTGCTACTCAGGAGGATGTTATCAGTAGAAACAAAACTGGTGTTCTCAGTTTCTAAAGCAGCAGTTTTACATTTCTACATGTTTCACCTGTGGACACTTTTGAGTAAAATTTCTCTACTTGTATTAGAAAAACAAACCTGTATTTAAGCAATTATCAGTGTGACTCCCATTGTTCAATTCTGTAGTGAAATGCCATAATTTGGTATGTATAAGGAAATTTAGGATTACTTAGCCAAGAAATCCACAAGATATACTTAATGCCAAATTACCTAAATTAGAAAATGAATGCAGTCTACAAACACAAAACAAAACTTACTTATTCTTTTTCCAAACCTGTTTCACAGAGGAACACTGCACTGTAGTTCCTTCTCTATATTGTTGCACAGATGACAAAATTGTAGATATTGAAATAGATGACATAGGGATAGAACAACAATTAAAATCGCTCAAAAGAGGAAAGGCCTGGACCTGATGGGATACCAGTTCGGTTTTACACAGAGTATGCGAAGGAACTTGCCCCCCTTCTTGCAGCGGTGTACCGTAGGTCTCTAGAAGAGCGTAGAAGTTCCAAAAGATTGGAAAAGGGCACAGGTCATCTCTGTTTTCAAGAAGGGATGTTGAACAGGTGTGCAGAACTATAGACCTATATCTCTAACGTCGGTAAGTTGTAGAATTTTGGAACATGTATTATGTTTGTGTATAACGACTTTTCTGGAGACTAGAAATCTACTCTGTAGGAATCAGCAGTTCCCGACAGTCATTCAATGAACAAAGTAAGAGCATATAGACTATCAGACCAATTGTGTGATTGGATTGAAGAGTTCCTAGATAACAGAACACAGCATGTCATTCTCAATGGAGAGAAGTCTTCTGAAGTAAGAGTGATTTCAGGTGTGCCACAGGGGAGGGTCCTAGGACTGTTGCTATTCACAATATATATAAATGCCCTTGTGTATAACATCAGAAGTTCACTGATGCTTTTTGCGAATGATGCTGTAGTATACCAAGAGGTTTAACAATGGAAAATTGTACTGAAATGCAGGAGGATCTGCAACGAATTGACGCATGGTGCAGGGAATGGCAATTGAATCTCAATGTAGACAAGCGTAACGTGTTGCGAATACACAGAAAGAAAGATCCTTCATCATTTAGCTACTATATAGCAGGTCAGCAACCAGAAGCAGTTGATTCCATAAATTATCTGGGAGTAGGCATTACGAGTGATTTAAAATGGAATGATCATATAAAATTAAACGTCGGTAAAGCAGATGCCAGACTGAGATTCATTGGAAGAATCGTAGGGAAATGCCGTCCGAACACGAAGGAAGTAGGTTACAGTACACTTGTTCACCCACTGCTTGAATACTGCTCACCGGTGTGGGATCTGTACCAGATTGGGTTGATAGAAGAGATAGAGAAGATCCAACAGAGAGCAGTGCACTTTGTGATCGGATCATTTAGTAATTGTGAAAGCATTACGGAGATGATAGATAAACTCCAGTGGAAGACTCTGCAAGAAAGACACTCAGTAGCTCAGTAAGGGCTTTTGTTGTAGTTTCGAGAACATACCTTCACCGAGGAGTCAAGCAGTATATCTCGCGAAGAGACCATGAGTATAAAATCAGATAGATTAGAGCCCACACAAAGGCATACCAACAATCTTTCTTTCCACGAACAATATGAGACTGGAATAGAAGGGAGAACCGATAGAGGTACTCAAGGTACTCTCTGCCACACGCCATCAGGTGGCTTGCAGAGTATTGATGTAGATGTAGATGTAGATGTAGATTCTGGGCTGAACTATAAATCTTAATGCATTATTATAAGCATAGGAAAATGAATAGTCCACAAAAAGGATGAGAAACGGAAATGCACAATCTCAAATCGTTAAAGCCAACTAGAAACACACTTAAAATACAGTGCTTTACCTGTAAAATGTAAACTTTCACAGCCGGAATTGTCACCATTAATAAAATATTCTGGGCTATTATGCTGTGGTCTAAGGGATTTCATTTCAAAAGCCGATGTTTCATCCTTATCTGCAGATGACAGATACATTGTGGCGGCATGGCAGAGAGGAACTGGATCGTTTTCATAAACATCTGAACAGGATCAATCCAAAGATTAAATTGTCTTGATGTACTAGTTTTCAAGAAAAAAGATGGTAGCTTGTGCCACACAGTTTACCAAAAACCCACACACACAGACCATTGCCTACACTGGGATTCAAACCACCACCCACAAAAAAAGCGAGGTATTATAAAAACATTGGCGGACAGAGCAAGGAAAATCTGTGAACAAGAGCTGCTTGATGCAGAAATATAACATCTCACCACTGCGGTGCTCAAGAGTGGTTATTCGTTCACTGAGGTGAAAAGAGCGTTAAGACCACTGCTTAGAAATCATAGTGATGCTCAAGTGCCAGTGAAATCAAAAGTTTTCCTGCCATTCATTAAGGATGTGACTGACTGCATAGGAAAAATCTTGAGAAAGTGGAGCATCACAGTAATTTACACACCCATACGGAAGATACAAGATCATTTACAATCAGTCAAGGATGCTCGCCAACTGTTGGAAAAAGCTGGAATTTATAGGATTCT
The DNA here is from genome assembly GCF_023864275.1 of Schistocerca cancellata. Lineage (NCBI taxonomy): Eukaryota > Metazoa > Arthropoda > Insecta > Orthoptera > Acrididae > Schistocerca > Schistocerca cancellata. Next base: position 432,354,490 of record NC_064628.1, read on the forward strand.
GTGTAGTTGTGGGCAGGTGTATGTGGGTACTACAAAAACAACTGTCAAAAAATGACTTGAAGGGTATAAGGGCACTTGCAGAAGAGGGGAGACTTACAGATCAGCTGTTGTGGAACATGCTTTACAGTCAGGAGACCACCACATTCATTTTGACAGGACTCAAGTACTGGCAGCCACAAACGGATACCATGAAAGGCTGTACAGAGTGGCCATAGAGATTGTGGAATACCCTAGGAATATTAATAGGAAGGAGGAGGGCGTGAAATTGAATGAAATTTGGATTCTGGTACTGAAGAAGATGTGTAACAGTCTTCTGTAGTAACAGCGGATAATGGCATTTGACAACAGCCAGTTGCACTTGCATATTCTAAATGTGACATCACGCCACTGTGTGGAAGCTTGGGTTTTGAAGTTAAATCCCTTAGACCATGGCATAATAGCTCAGAATATTTTATTAATTATGAGTGTTTTACCTGTTATATGTGTGCAGATACTAGCCTTGGTAACGAGGTGTACATAAAAATTTCAAACATAATTAGGCAAAAGCAAACTAATCCTGTGCACGTATTTGAGCTCCTATGTGACAAGGTACATCAAGTTTACTCACTGGGTGTGAAAGTGTGAATGATGGGCTGTTTGAGTGAGTCTGACAAAGTAACCAGCACATGAGTATGGGAGTTTCAACATACCTGAAATATATCCAGCAACTGAAGGAACTACAAGTCAGGGTGAAAATATACCTTCACCTCCAAAAATAAAGTGAACTAATGTGGTACGGAGTACTGATGAGAATATTGGACAATATTTATGTGGGTTACTATAACTGTGTTTACAATTGTTATAAGAAACTAATAAATCAGTACAGCTGAATTCTTTCAAAAGCTCAATTCAAGGTAATTTCAGATTGTGAGATGCATAAAAGACAAGATTACTTCAAGGGACACAAAATCTGAAAATGAAAGTTTTAAAAAGAGTCCCTAAGCACCAAGCATCCATAATCCGGTGTTGACACATTCCAGTATGGATTCTAGAGTTTGTTAGCACAGTTTCTCTGGACAGTTTTAGAGCTTCTTTGGATTTTGTGCATTCAAAGAAGACTAGAACATTTCATCCAGGCATATCACTGTGGTCATGGCTTGCAAAGACATTGAAAAAGACCATATTATTACACAGGCAGCAGAAACATTTGTGGCAGATGTGGACATGTGCATTAAAAATGAAAACATAAGGTGTTTGTGCTAATGATCAGAGCCAATTTTTCTATGAACTATGGTCTTCATCAACACTGTCACACCGAGGGAAAACCAACAGCTGCTAGTGTACAGTCTGTTCATAGGGCAGCAAACAAACGTGACTGTGCCTAGGAATGGTGTTTTAGCAAACAAACATTACACTTAGTAAAATTTTACATAAAATAATCATCTCATGGGTAATCATACGCATTACATAATTTTTAATGTAATTGTCTTAATCACAATTTTTTTTAACATGATTACCAATTTTGGCTATGCAGTAGCCATCTTCGGAATCTCTCATTCCGCTGCATTGCAACAAATCATAAACTTGTGTTATTTCTCATAATGGTAACTTGTTGCAATGCAGCCAAATACAGTTTTGTGTTATTTCTCATAACAACTTGTTGCAATGCAGCCAAATACAGCTTCTGAAGATGGGTATTGCAGAGCCAAAATTGGTGATCTTGTTCAAAAAACCTTTGTGATCAAGACAATTTTTTATTTAAGCTTTACAGTTGTTTGCAGGAAATATACGGACATTGTTCTACAGGTTACAACGAAACTGGCAGCAGTGTCTCCACAGAATGTTCATATTGAAGTGAGTAAAAATGAAAAATTACTAGAGAGCATATGAAAAAGCTTTTTTATATTCAGTTGTTGGTGAAAATGTTGGTGACAGATGTCTATTACTTTGTATTCTTGGTCAAGACACAAAGACTGCAATCTTATTGAAGAACTGTAATCACAACAAAGACTTTTTCCCAACAAGGTACCATGTTAAAGACAGTGCCACTGAAGACAATCAAATACTGCCAATCTCTTGAAGTACATTTGTTTTTAGGTGGTACAAATTCTATTCCAGATATCTTGTTGATTTTGTGTACTTGTAAACTGACACAGTACAGGTAATGTTACATGACTGCATTTCATCATCCAGCTTCACTCTGTGACCAGTAACCATGTTTCTGCATTGACATACAGATCTATGTTAACCCATGCTTTGCAAAGGTCTGGTTACAAAGTTGATGTTCATGTTGCATCCTTTGATAATGTGATGACTGTGGCTTTTTATACTGGACTTCTGCAGTGTAGATACATCAAAACTGATGTAGCATTTCCATATGTTGCCCTTTTCAAACGTGCATACTGTTCCATTCCAACACGTTTTAACCATTTCATCGAAACTCGACAATTACACTTCAATGACAAATAAAAGAAGAATGTAGAACAACATAGCAACTTCTATTTTGGAAATATAATTTTGTAAGTACTTTGTATGTCAACATTATGTCAGTTGATCATTCAAATGATGTTATCAAAAACAAAATGTTAGTTTGAGGCACTTGACACACCATACTGTTGCTCCACTAAACAGCCCTATATCACTATGATTTATTGCAGCAGCCTCACGTGAAGCAAGAAATTGGTGCAGTGAACAAAGATTATGAGAAAATAATTAAACTTTTCATAAATAATAGTAGTCATGCAATCCATAGTTTGTATCTAAAAGTCTGCAAAACAAATAGTAGAAAATGAAGTGCCTAGTGAAACAGTAAATAAACTGCAAGAATTAAATTAATGAACAATAATATTAAACTGTTGTTAATAATGAAACTGCCAATACTTGTCAGATTAAGTGTTAAGGCTGAGTGCGCTCTCTCATGATTCCTAACCTCCCCCCCCCCCCCCCCACCACCACCACCACCACCACCTACCCTCCTGACACTGCACCTAGCAGCCCACTATCCTGCCCCTAGACATCCCTGAGTATTCTCACAGCCAGAACCACATCTTTCCCTACCCTTGCTATGCCACCCCCTACTATCACACACCTCCTTACCCACCCTAGAAAAATCTCAGACACAATCACAGTCATGTCTTAGTATCCAGAGACGATAATGGTCATGTGTGTGTGAGTCATGTTTGTGTGAGTGTGTGTGAGTTTTGCTGTCTACATCTGATGAAGGGCTTAGACTGATAGTTGAATAACATCTAGCACTCTTTTTCACTGTGCCTGTATGTCACTTGATGCCTCCTCTATGTGGTGAGTTGTGATCTATCTCATCAAACCGTAATTAATCTATCCGAAATTTTTCATTGTTTGCACTTACAGGCTCTAAGAAATCCTCTCTGAATTGCAGTATTGTTGGACAAAATACAATGTGAAATACTGTGTCAGAATGAACACTGGCTTAAGAAAGAGGACTACATCTTATATATCTCAGATGGCTGGCTATACACCCAAAACTGGTTGCTATAGGTCTCACATGAAGAAAGGTGGTAGTGTAGCTATATTAGTTAAAGGGCAATGTCCCTTAAAACCAGAGTGACAGATAGTAAACATTTAAATGTAGAAAGAAATTTGATGCTTCTCCTATCCAGGTCCCTGTTTGCAAAGTGATTGAAATGTCTGTATACTGTTCACCCAAAAAATACTTTAAGGAGTGCATGATTGATCTATTAATCTCATTACTTAAATGTGAGATGAATAGAATATTAAGAGCCCTAGCCATAATCCAGTCCCACAAACTGTTCTTGCATTGTTACTTGGCTCATGGAATCCCCCCAAATGACCTTACCCATCTCTGGCTGCCACCCTTCCTTCCACAGTGACTTCCATCTGTTCAGATTCCACCAATCCTTAGCCCTCACCAACATTGTCCTAGGGTACAGCTATGGGCACCTGCGTAGCACCCTCCTATGCTCATCTATTCATGGACCATCTAGAGGAATCCTTCCTGAAAACCCAGACTCCCAAACCCATCTTCTGGTCCAGATTCTTTGATGACATCTTCGTGATCTTGATCAAGGGTGAAGATACCCTATCCGCATTCCTCCAGAACCTCAACACCTTCTTCCCCATTTGTTACACATGTCCTACTCAACCCAACAAGCAACCTTCCTCATGTCGACTTCCACCTCGAAGATGGCTATATTAATACCTCTGCCCATATCAAACCTACCAACCACCAGTAATACCTCCACTTCGATAGCTGACAGCCATTCCATATCAGGAATCTCTTCCACACTGCCTAGCCACCTGTGGCCATCACATCTGTAGTGACGAATGGTCCCTCTTGAAATATACCAAGGGTCGGTCTCGCTGAAGCTTTTACAGATCGTAATCCCCCCCAACCTTGAACAAAAACAGATCTCCCATGCCTTATCTTTCCAGTCACCCAACTCCCACAAAACACTCTCTGTCCAGCCACGGAGGAGCACTCCCCTTATGACTCAGTACCACGCAGGACTGGAGTAACTGACTTACATTCTCTGTCAGTGTTTCTCCTACCTCTTGTCATGCCCTGAAATGAGAAATGTCCTACCCACTATCCTTCCCACCCCTCCCACAGTGGCATTCTTCTGCCCATCAAACCTACATAACAGCCTCAGCCATAGCTACACAACATCTGATCCCAGCCCCTTGCCTCATGGCTTATATCCCTGTAATACACATAGATGCAGGACCTGTCCCATACATTCTCCCACCACCACTTTCTCCAGTCCGGTCACAAACATCACCTATCCCATCAATGGCAGGGCTACCTGTAAAACCAGTCATGTGATCTACAAGCTAAGCTGCAACCCTGTGCTGCATGCTGCATTCTACATGGGGATAACAACCAATAAGCTGTCTGTCTGCATGAATGGCCACCAACAAACTGTGGCCAAGAAACAGCTGGATCACCCTGTTGCCAAGCATGTCGCCCAACATAACGTTCTTCATTTCAATGACTGCTTCACAGCCTGTGCCATCTGGATCCTTCCCACCAACACCAGCTTTTCTGAATTGCGCAGGTGGGAACTCTCCCTGCAATATATCCTATGTTGCTGTAAATCTCCCATCCTCAACCTTAGTTAGTCATTGTCCTTACCCATCTAGCCCATTCCCTGTTCCCACTGCAGCACTACACAGCCCTGTATTCCACCAATGCACCGAGTCCTTTTACTTCTCTCCTTTTCTGCTACCCCCTTATCTTTTGCCCGCCCACGTTGTTATCTCCCAACTGCACCTAGCTGCCCTAGTCTCCACCTAGTACTTGCATGCTCCCAGCAGCACCTCACCTACCCCTACCCTACTATCATTCCAACTCCCCAACTCAGCCTCCTCCTTACCCCCACCCAGTTGCCTCTTCCATAATGCACTGCTGCTCGCAGTCTGGCTCCAGCTGCAAGAGAGTGTGGTCATGTGTGTGCCTGTGTCTATTTTTTATGAAATTCTTGTTGAGCAAAACCTAACTTTCTGACAGTCTTTTTGTTGTGCCGGGCAGCAGTCAAACATTTTCTGTATCCAGAAAGGCCCGTAGAGGACCTGCAACATGTGATTGTGCATTATCCTGCTGAAATGTAGGGTTTCGCAGGGTTTGAATGAAGGGTAGAGCCACGGGTCGTAACACATCTGAAATGTAACGTCCACTATTCAAAGTGCCGTCAATGCGAACAAGAGGTGACCAAGACGGGTAACCAATGGCACCTCATACCATCACGCCGGGTGATACGCCAGTATGGTGATGACGAATACACGCTTCCAATGTGCGTTCACTGCGATGTCACCAAACACGGATGCGACCATCATGATGCTGTAAACAGAACCTGGATTCATCCAAAAAAAATGACGTTTTGCAATTTGTGCACCCAGGTTTGTTGTTGAGTACACCATCACAGGTGCTCCTGTCTGTGATGCAGCGTCAAGGGTAACCGCAGCCAAGGTCTCTGAGCTGATAGTCCATGCTGCTGCAAACATTGTCAAACAGTTCGTGCAGATGGTTGTTGTCTTGCAAATGTCCCCATCTGTTGACTCATGGATCGAGACATGGCTGCACGATCTGTTACAGCCCTGCGGATAAGATGCCTGTCATCTTGACTGCTAGTGATACGAGACCATTGGGATCCAGCACAGCGTTCCGTATTACCCTCCTGAACCCACCGATTCCATATTCTGCTAACAGTCATTGGATCTCGACCAACACGAGCACAATCGTGATAGGCTACAATCAACCTTTATCAAAGTCGGAAATGTGATGGTATGCGTTTCTCCTCCTTACATGAGGCATTACAACAACGATTCACCAGCCAATGCCGGCCAAATGCTGTTTGTGTATGAGAAATCGGTTGGAAAGTTTCCTCATGTCAGCACGTTGTAGGTGTGGCCACCGGTGCCAACCTTGTGTGAATGCACTGAAAAGCTAATCATTTGCATATCACAGCATCTTCTTCCTGTCGGTTAAATTTCGCGTCTGTAGCATGTCATCTTCATGATGTAGCAATTTTAATGGCCAGTAGTGTATAAATAATATTAAAAAATAGCTAGGTGGTACAATCCTAATGTGTATAAATTAAAAATACTGCTAAGCCATACTATAAAAAATCATGTAACAATAGTAATGTTTAACGGTATATCTCTTTTCGACAGTAGGACTGCTGAGGTGCATTATGGACATGCAAGCTGACTAAATAGTGTCCAATCAAAAGATCTGCACCAGGCTATTGAGCCATATGGAGTTATTATCATTATGTCGATATAGCTGTGGATGATGCTTCATGCAGCTTGAAAGCTGTCTACAACACCTACCCATTTAGATGATGGTAAGACAGTCTAGCATAGAACCATTATAATTTTGGTAGCTGAGCCTATAAGGGACGTCTCAGCCAACCATTACATAAAACATCCACATAAGTAATTAATGCAGGTGAAGATCTGCAAGAGAATCTACTAACATGCATTTCAGATGTACTGGGTGATCAAAAAGTCAGTATAAATTTAAAACTGAATAAATCATGGAATAATGTAGATAGAGAGGTACAAATTGACACACTTGCTTGGAAAGACATGGGGTTTTATTAGAACCAAAAAAATACAGAAGTTCAAAAAATGTGACAGATGGCACTTCATCTGATCAGAATAGCAAAAATTAGCATAACAAAGTAAGACAAAGCTAAGATGATGTTCTTTACAGGAAATGCTCAATATGTCCACCATCATTCCTCAACAATAGCTGTAGTTGAGGAATAATGTTGTGAACAGCACTGTAAAGCATGTCCGGAGTTATGGTGAGGCATTGGCGTCGGATGTTGTCTTCCAGCATCCCTAGAGATATTGGTCAATCACGATACACTTGTGACTTCAGGTAACCCCAAAGCCAATAATCGCATGGACTAAGGTCTGGGGACCTGGGACGCCAAGCATGACGAAAGTGGCGGCAGAGCAGACGATCATCACCAAACGACGTGCGCAAGAGATCTTTCAAGCATCTAGCAATATGGGGCTGAGCGCCATCCTGCATAAACATCATACATTCCAGCAGGTGTTTAACAACCAGGCTGGGAATGATGTGATTCTGTAACATATCGGCGTACCTCTCACCCATCATGGTAGCAGTTACAAAACCAGAATCAAGCATTTCCTCGAAGAAAAAAGGCCCGATGACGGTAGATGTGGTAAATCCAACCCATACCGTGACTCTCTCGTCATGCAATGGAGCTTCCAAGACAGTTTTACGATTTTCGGTAGCCCAAATTCTGCAGTTGTGGGCGTTGACAGACCCTCGGAGCGTGAAATGAGCGTCATCGGTCCACAACACGTTACTCAACCAGTCGTCACCTTTCGCCATCTTTTGAAACGCCCACACCACAAATGCCCTCCGCTTCACTATATTGCCAGGTAACAGTTCATGATGCCGATGGATTTTGTACGGATAGCGTCAGAGGGTACGCCTAAGTGCCAACAAAACAGTAGTGTACGGAATGCCGGTGCGACGTGTGACTGCACGAGCGCTGACTTCCCCGTGCATAGACGAACCCGCTACAGTCTCCATTTCTTCCTGAACTGTCTCAGCAGCATTACGCCTTGTGCTCAGTCGGCCACTATGGGGTCTATCGTCGAAACAACCCGTGGGTTCAAACTTCGAAATCATTCTTGCCACAGCTGCATTTGTCAACGGACCTTTACCCGTTCAAATCCCCTTCCTACGGCGATAGGATCGTAACGCTGAACTAGCACATTCCCCATTCTGATAACACAGCTTCACTAAAAGTGCCTTTTCAGGTAACATCAACATGCTGCGACTGCTGGTGTATCTGATTCTCTCTCTCATTGCAGCTCCTTTTATACACGATTGTCATGCGCAGTCACTGACATTTTGCTGTCCAGCGCCATCTGTCAGACTTTTTTGAACTTTTGTATTCTTTTGGTTCTAATAAAACCCCATGTCATTCCAAGCATGTGTGTCAATTTGTACCTCTCTATCTACATTATTCCATGGTTTATTAAGTTTTCAAATTTATACTGACTTTTTGATCACCCAGTATGTGCACACAGACAAATACACATGGTCAAAAGCCAAGGTACTATGTTCAGTTACTTTTTTGCATGCCTATCTGCTACTTGATGTATGAGTTGTTGCTTAATTGTTTCCATGCATTGATTTCAGTTACTGGCAGATCTAAAGAAATAAAGTTTTATATTTATATAGTCAACATAACTTTTTCCCATTTACCTGGAATATCCACGTAGCTTTGTGCTTCTTGAATCCACTACTAAGACCATTTTTCCAATGTGGATGGCATTTCAGCTCTACGGTATCACCCACTTTCGCCATCTTACGCTCAAATTTAGGATGCATCTGCGACTCTATACATTAAAGAATAAATAATCATATTACCAGTGGATCCAAAATTATAGAGTAATACTGTTTTTCACATTATATAAAGGTGTCAGAATTTCTGTTTCTGTCATTCACTCCTACTCCTAGTTTTATTTCAGAAACAACAGTGTCTCTAAGACATTGTACAAATTTTCTTTCAGGTACTTATGAAATAATGATATCACTTGACATTCATTACTTGCTATACTGAAAGTCAGGACAATGTTTGCCACTAAGAAAAGTGGTTCTCATATCCTGAAATGAGATAGGCATCTTATACTGTATTTTTTGATAATACAGAATATTACACAAAGGAAAACTGCACTATATGTTCTCTATGAACCAATTACGACATCAACAACATTATTTGAAAAAATAAAAACGTTTCAGTGTCTCACAACATGAAAAAAACATAAAATGCTTTGTTCAAAGCACTGTTCAATAATGTTTAGGTCCTCTTATACTGTATTTTTTGATAATACAGAATATTACACAAAGGAAAACTACACTATATGTTCTCTATGAACCAATTACGACATCAACAACATCATTTGAAAAAATAAAAACATTTCAATGTCCCACAACATTTTATTTGAAAAAATAAAAACGTTTCAATGTCCCACAACATCAAAAAACATAAAATGGTTTGTTCAAAGCACTGTTCAATAATGTTTAGGTCCTCCACAAACTCTCAGGCACTCTTGAAGGTAATGGGGCTTGCTCATTAGCAACTCATTGCAGGCCTCTTGATCAATATTGTCCCACTTCTCAATGGAGGATTCCTGAGAGCTTCAATCATTAATGCAGGATGCTGATGACTAGAAATTGCTCTTTTGAGAAAGCTCCATGCTTTTTCTGCACAATTCATACCTGTTAAGCATGCTGACCAATCAATTCTTCAGATCCCATGTCCTATCAGACACCAACACATTGTGCTTGCACTATGAGGTCATGTGTTATTCTATAGAGTGAACCCCTCCCCTACAGTCTCTGCAAAACCATTCCCTATGTCTCAGAGAAAGTTGTTTGCATACAATGCAGCAGTCGTGTTCCCTTCAATTTGGACCAAGTGATGTGCAGAGGCCATATATGATACCTGCGCAGAATATGATTAAGCCACTGGATTGTTGGTGATGTTACACAGTCATTGAGGGATGATTGCATTCCCTCCTTAGCTTCCACATGTGTACAGCATTGTCATCAGCGTGCAAGCCTATTCAAGCTTTGTTTGTGAACAGCATTTTGGTCCCATGGTCTTGTATCCAATGTTCATGTGCTCTAGCCCATCTTACACAATGTGATGTTGACAGAGAGGTGGGGTCTTGAGAGGTCTTCAGCTGTACAAACCCCTGAAGTCTGTTGCGCACAGTTTGGGTACTCACAGTAACCGCTGTGGCTTCTCGAACTTTGTGGCACAGAGTATTTGCTCTCTTTGTAGAGTGTCACCATGCAGATATCATTACATACCAGTCCTGAGTTGCCATAGTTTTGTATGGACAGCCTTCACAATGTCAATCAGCTACTGAATGCATTTTCTGGAACTTTTTCCACAGTCTGGAGATGACACTTTGATTAACATGAACGATATTCACAACATCACTTTGTCTCTCGTTTTGTCCCATCAATGTGATGATTTTGATATGGTCTGCAATGGAGAGCCTTTTCCAAGGCATTGTGTTGCACTATGCGGTACATGGACAACTGTGCATTCACCTTTCAGTTTAGTAAAAATGAGTCTGTTGTGTTTTCAAATGAACCAGATGCTGATAACAGTTACTTCTCCATGATCTGCTAAAAATACTGTCTACCGTATAAACTGCTTAGTCTCATTGTATTTATTTTATTGTCTTCCAATTTAATCAAACTTATAACATGCAGTAATTCAAAATACTCTCTTGTGGGTTATCACGACCACAATATTTCTGTGATAAATCCGATCATCTTCTTCATGCACTGTGATATTTGCTATTATGTGTGCTCGCTGCCTGGATTCCCAATTAGACTGAACTATTGTTGATCTTGCACCATTATTGACTGCTGAGTTCAATTCCTGATCCCCTTACGCCCTTTGATGTTCTTTTGTTCTTCAGACACACAATCACATTCTAAGACATCCAAATTCTGTCACAGCTTCCCAGCTCTGGTGGTTGTGATAGCCAATGGGATCTTAACAAATTGCGTGCCACACCCCAAGCCCTTGTGTAAATTGAAACCTCTAGCCCTATGAGTTATCGAATGATATAGAAATAAAGAGGGGTGTGAGACAAGGTTGCGTTCTCTCACCCTTATTGTTTAATATGTATTCAGAAGACATATTCCAGGCAGCTCTATCAGATGAAATAGCTGGCATTAAAGTGAATGGGCTAAACATTAACAATGTTAGGTTTGCTGATGACACTGCACTACTAGCTGGAAACCTCAAAGATCTACAATTACTTCTTGACAAAGTCGCAGAAAAAAGTGAAGAATTTGGCTTGACTCTTAACGTAAGCAAGACTAAGTTCATGGTGATATCTAAAACACACCAACAAGAAAATCTTACAATCAATAGGGAAAGAGTCGATCAAGTACGTAAATTTAAATATCTCGGAACAATTGTAAATGAGGAGATTGAAAGCTCAGAAGAAATTAAATCGAGAATAGGACAGGCCAGAAGTATCTTTAATAAGATGAAAAATGCATTCTGTTCGAGAGACATTTGTTTAAACACAAAAATGAGGTTGCTAAGATGCTATGTATTCTCAAAATTACTATACGGAATGGAAGTGTGGACATTGAAAAAGAAGGACATGAACAGTTTAGAAGCTTTTGAAATGTGGGCATATAGAAGAATACTTAGAATTAGTTGGGTGTCGAGGATTACTAATCAAGATGTCCTAAGAAGAATGGGAAAGGAAAAAGAATTAATTAAAACTATTAAAGTAAGGAAGCTACAATATTTAGGCCATGTTATTAGGGGAGTAAATTACAAAATATTGCAAATAATACTAGAAGGGAAAATTTGTGGGAAGAGAACGAGGGGTAGAAGACGGACATCCTGGATTGACAATTTAAAAAATTGGTACAACTGCTCAACGTCAGAACTCCTTAGATCAGCCAAATCAAGATCAGAAATTGCCATGATGACAGCCAACCTTCTTAGAGGAGACGGCACATGAAGAAGAAGAAGCCCTATTTATTAGGTCTCCTGACATCCTTCTTTTGATACACTCCTTCACTGTGCTATTCAAGAAATTTAGCATTCAGACCATAAAACTGGTCTCATCATATTTTATTTCATTATTATATTTGAGGCAGTGTGCAGGGATAGCTGATTTTCTTGGCTGTTTTAGTCAGTTGTGTTGCTGAAGTTCCTTGCATCTCTCTTTGACATTTCTGATTGTCTGCCCCACATAAGACAAGCAATACCTACAACTTTTGGAGATCTAGATCATATTTAACATTACAAAGAGGACTTTTTGTCTTAGTTGATGGTTGTGAGCTGCACTTGATGCCATGTTTCTGTAGGAGTCTAGTAATCTTTCTGGAAATTGGGCCAGCATAAGGTGGATAAGGATTCTTGGGTTCTCTTCCTCTGTCTATGTCTCCACCTCTCTCTCAGGCGTTCATGATTTTTGATTGCAATGCCCATCCAGTATGACAATCAGAGTACCCATTCCTTCTGGACATTATTCAGAGGTGTTGTGATTCTTCAGTGAGGCTCCCCTTGCCTAAAAGTGTTCAAGCTCTATGGACTAGGGTCTTTAGCATCGAATTTATTTGTGATGGATAGCGATAACTTAAGATGTGGCCAACGATGTCAGTGAGCATAGGTTTTTTACACTGCGTTACAGAAAAAATGAAGCACTCATAATGGGAGAAGGAAAAAAATGAAACTTCATGGGTTCAGAGGACATGTGATGTTATTTCAGTGATTACAAAGTCAAGTCAAATTTATAAAGAACTAGGCAGTATGAGCCTACTTATCACTACTATGTTGCACTTCCTCTGGCCTAGATTCATGCACTGGTTTGGTAGGGATGGGCATCAGAAAGCCATCTTATTCTTTCAGGAGGCAGGCTGGCCAACAACTGTTGTAACTGGTTTCTGATGTCCAAGACACTGGCTCTGGGATGGAGCTGATGTTCAAGCTGGTCCAATACATGTTCTATAGAGGATACACCTAGTAATCTTGTTGGCCATGGGAGTAACTCAACATCATGCTCACAATTTACACAAACAAGTGTCATGTGTGGAAGAGCATTGTACTGTTGAAAAATGGCTTCACAATAGTGCTACATGAGTAGCAACACATGAGGATGCAGGATGTCTGTGACATACTGTTGTGCCATCAGAGTTGCATCAGTCACTACCACTGTGACCTGGAGTCAAACCCCATGCCTCCTATACCATGTCATTAGGAGTAACACTGCAGTGCCTCTCCAAAACAACAGAACAGTGGGATGTCTTCCCAGGTTGGTGCCATGGTCACCTGTGACTTGCGATAGTGTTCAGACACAATTCATCACTCAACACAATTTGATGCCATTTATCAGCAGTCCATACTTCCTTATCAAGGAACCTCTCCAAACACAGCCGTTTGCGTTGCAGTGTTAACAGCAGCCTGCGCATAGGATGGTAATTCCCCAGACCAGCTGCTGCTAGCCTCCAACCCATGATGTGGGATGACACAGAAGAATTTGCTTGGTGTTTATTACTAGGTCTTGGAGGGCAGCCAGCGATGTGAATGGGTTACAATGTGCTTGGTGCACAATATATTGATTCTCTGTTGTGGCAGTCAGAAGCTGTCAACTGGAACCTTGATGACGAGTGTGCTTATGCCCATGTTCCCATGTAGTCCAACATCTGGCTACTGTCACATTAAAATTTCTCAAAAAATCTAGCTATTGCGTGACTTGACCAGCCATCCAAATGGAGAATTACAATGATGCCCCTTTCAATCTATGTCAGGTGTTGCTAACACTATCTCAAATCAGTAAGTGACTCCTTTGCATATTTCACAGTGATCACTCAAGATTTGACAATATCCGTGCCCTTTCTGGGCCTTAGCACGCCTTATAATAACATTAAACACAAACAACACAAATACAGTCTGGTAGCCTGTAATTGTAACTCTAATCATTTATATACCCATCAATGTTGTGTGTATGCATATAGAGATACACTAACATCTGAGGATGTCATCTGGGTGTTTCATCTTTTTTGTCAGGCTGTGTATACATACTGCAACACAGGGATTTGACCATTTTTCTCTTAAATAACATGTCAAGGAAAGGTTCCATCCTCAATTTTATATTGTGAGGGATAGAGTTCAAACGTTCCAGGAAATCATTATGGTTTCTTTGCTCCATGCAGACACACCACAAATGTGTCATCCACTTACTAATGTTAAAACATTGGTTTCATCTTTCATTCCTTCAATTAAGATGAAAAGTCTTCTTTGCAGTTTTAAAGACAACCCTGGTTATTGAAAGCCAAGTGATTATCACAGTCCATGCAAATGTGATTCTCCTAACTTGGTGCGAACTATCAGAGTAGTCAAGCAGAGATTCAAAGTGCACCATTGATACACCTGACTAAAATAACCAAGCAATACCTTACATGCAGCCAGGAAATGAAATATGATGGAGCCAGTATTGTAAGTTTCTCGAACAGCATAATTAAGTAGTCAGCTGAAACAAAGATATCAAAAAACCAAATAAACAGGGATAAAGATTTCAACCTAAAAAGAGCTTGGTGTCCAGCATCCAGCACTCAGTTATTATGGATATGAATATTGACAATGAATGGGATAAACTAACATGTTCATTCATAAATTATAGGCAGTACAAAATGATAGAAGTGCTGGAAGGAGAGTATTTCACAAGTGCCGTTTGCATCTAATAAAGCAAATTTTCTTTGTACACTGTATTCTACCAGAAACTTATTAAGTATTACAACAGTCAACTACTTTATATTTATGGGTAGTGTACTACCAACTAATCTATGTGCAAAACAGTGCATGTATTCACATGGAACACTTTGTAAAATTTGTTTCTGCATGCTTCTTTTCAGGTGTAGCCCAATTATGTGATGACAACAGTGCTGCTAAGAATTTCTGCACAGTACATATTTTTCTGCCTATATTCCCTGTGCCTTACCTCTCTCTAGTTTTCTTCAAGATTATGGATAATCACAATAACATTAGTTCTGAAGCATATCCCACTACATGATTCAGCTCTCCCAAGAAAGGCTAAAAATAAGCTACTATGTAAATGAATCTACCACTGCTACAAATTTTGTGAGCACTGTATATTGGAGTTTAACACTGTTTTTCAATGGCTAAGACCATTACAGCATAAGTACTGGCCATGGTAAATTGTTGGAATCAAAGAGAGTGCATAATTCAAGTTAATAGTAAAGTAGAAGACTATGGTGAATTACACCATCTTTAGATGAACTGTGGTGCTGTGAAGATAATTTCTTCAGTTATTTTTATGTGTATTGCAGCATTTGGAACATTATAAAAGCCCGTTTCAGTGAAAATATTGACTAACTGTTGTTGTGCACCACTAATTGTCTAGCCAAAATCTAGAAAAGGAAAAAAGGTGAAATCTGAGAAGTTTAATAAATGATCTGCCAGAATGATACCAAATAATCACTAATACACTGACTAGTCTCTGAATGGAATAACTGCCATAGAATTGTCAGCTCTGGAAGTTTGTGCAAGTATTTATATAGCAATTGAACTATACACAATATAGATGTGCTTGTACATATTAATCAAGGATTTATTTGCTTATAAGTATATGGAATAAATTAATCTGTGTTTTATTCAGACTTGTGCCTAATTCCTTCCACATTGCCACCTTTCCCAGTACTTCCTCTTTTTTTGTATGGATTTGTACATTATACAAGACACATTAATTTTGCACACCCCAAATCAACTAATCCTTTGGTTCATCCAAAATTACTTACATTTGTCTGCACTATAGAAATATACAACCTGTCAGTGGGCTCAGGTTCAAGTGGGGGCACAGGGTGAGGTAGGAGGAGTGGGGAACATGGAAAAGAAGTAGACAGACTTAGATTTTTACCTGTATCAATTTCTAAATGTCAAACCTAAATTATAGAGAATGAAGCAGCACAAAAACTAAGAATTTTAAAAAATGTCACAAAATTCTAGACATTACAGTGAGCACGGGTCATGAATCCTGCTTGGGTAGCCCAGTTGGTAGGACATTTGCCCACAAAGGCAATGGTCACAAGTTTGAGTCTCAGTGTGGCATACAGTTTTAATCTTCCACGAAATTTCAAGTAAGAAAGTTACTTAAGTAATGACTCCAATATCTAAACAGCATGAAAACTAAGAACTTTGAAAAGTCACAACATTCTAGCCATTACAATCTATGTATGACACTGTATACCATAAAACATGTGATGCATAAAGGAAGAACTTCAAAAAAAGTTCTACACTACTGGGTGGACGACAGATGAGAAAAATCATTTGAAGATTTGTTTGGCTAGATTAGTACAAAACCAGTCAAACAGGGAAATCGTGACTTTCAAAGTTAGTGACACTGTCAGTTGGTTTCTTTGTTCCTTAATTAAAAACATCAGCTGTGGCAATGAATTTACTTACTTCAAACTTTATTTGTAAGTATCAATCTAAATAATGTTGTTTTAATTTAAGTACCTGTTAAGCAAATCTGCACGCCCATTTCATCAACCAAAAGTTCGGTTTTAAGGTATACTATAATCTGACGTGTGTTTTGACCGACTGAAAATTAGGGTTGTGTTTCCAGAATTTGTGGGATTGATAGAAGTAGTAAGTGTTTCTTCAGAAGAAGACCAAGAATTTAAAAGAAAAATATCGATACCTTTTTCGATATATCAAGAGCGGGTAATGATATTTTTATAATATCTATTCATCGGAATCCCAATATTTCTATAAATATCAAGTCCTAGTGTGAATAAGGACATGTAGAAACCTGTTTTGTATCTAGGAGAATAAGAAACAAAATCTGTCTGGTTGAAAAAAAGTTTTATTCTGTACAGTAGCTAAAAATATTGTATGAATTGTGTTTTTATTATTCTGTTTTACTAATAAAAGTTAATTATGTTATTGTAACATTAAATTGTCAAGTCATCCTCTCCCCCCCTCCCGCCAAAAGTAACGAAGAGCTTTAAAACATCTCTTTCACCAAAAGGGGACAGCCGCACGGACCGTGACAAGGCGCCTGAGACCAGGCGGCTGTTGGGCATAGATTGGGTAGTAAATAACTAAAAAATTAAAATGTAATGCCTAAAGCTGAAGTCTGACTGATAAAGAGCGAAAATGTAGTTGGCGATAATCTCTTTCTCCTTTCATCATTTTGTGAGTGGTGTCAGCAAGAAAAAGTTTCGCAAACGTTTTAAATGACATGTAACATTTGTTGAAAGTCACTAAGTGCTCTCGTTCTCATAAACGGTTCTAGACAAATTTTCTCTGGGCATTTGTCGCAAGACAAATAGACAATGTATAACTGTTAAAGCTAATTTTTTACACAGCTAAATGTCTGTGACGTATCTCCTCAGCTATGTGCCATACCAGTACAATGATATAATTTTGAAGGTACATTCACAAGTATATGTATATACTGTCTGCGAACTGCGTTGCGAGTAGAGTCGACAGTAAAGTAGTAATAAATTAAAATTACATGTATGACGCTGTGGCCGCGAGGAGCTACGGGCCCTGCCCATGCGCACTCGCCACTCCCTGTTTGACCGAGTCTAAATTGGTTCAGATGGCTCTAAGCACTATGGGACTTAACATCTGAGGTCAGCAGTTCCCTAGACTTAGAACTACTTAAATCTAACTAACCTATGGACATCACACACATCCATGCCCGAGGCAGGATTCGAACCTACGACCGCAGGCAGCAGTGCGGTTCCGGACTGAAGCGCCTAGAACCGCTCGGCCACAGCTGACCGAGCCTATACAACCTCTATGCCGTGAGGTGGGCCTCGGGGGCTCACGTGAGCTTATCAGTATGAATGCCAAAGCACCTAAGATGAGAGGTCAGTTTAAGATTCACAAATGTAATCATCCGATCCGCCCGACCGTAGATAGTACTGGTAGTGCCTACCACAAGTTAGTTAGATTTCTGCATCGGAAAGTAAAAGATAATTTTGTGTTTGCAATGAATTAATGCGTTAAAAATTCTACGTAGTTAGCAAATCGGTTGGAACGCGTAACGTGCTCTGAAAACTCCAAGTTCGTGTCTTTCAATATAACAAGTCTATACACCAATGTTCTAGTGGACCAAACCCTCTGGATTTTAGAAGGTAACTTGCATCAATATAAGAAAAAGTCGGAAAATGAAATAGATGAGTTAATGAATCTTCTGCGTATTTGATAAGTGGCAACGGCCTTGCCGCAGTGGATACACTGGTTCCCGTGAGATCACTGAGGTTAAGCGCTGTCGGGCGTGGTCGGCACTTGTGTGGGTGACCATCCAGGCCGCCATGCGCTGTTGCCATTTTTCGGGGTGCACTCAGCCTCGTGACGCCAAATCAGGAGCTACTCGACCCAACAGTAGCGGCTTCGGTCAAGAATACCATCATAACGACCAGGGAGTGGTTTGCTGACCCCACGCCCCTCCTATTTTATTTATTTATTTATTTATTGTTCCGTGGGACCAAATTAAGGAGAAGTCTGCATGGTCATGGAACGAGTCAATACATGAAATTATAACACGATATTAGAAACAGATACAATGAAATATAAAAAAAAACATATTCAGGTGACAAGTCGTAAGTTTAAATGAAGACAATCAACAATGTAACACTGGAATTTGCTTAATTTTTTAGCTCTTCCAGGAGCTCCTCAACAGAATAGAAGGAGTGAGCCATGAGGAAACTCTTCAGTTTAGACTTAAAAGAGTTTGGGCTACTGCTAAGATTTTTGAGTTCTTGTGGTAGCTTATTGAAAATGGATGCAGCAGAATACTGCACTCCTTTCTGCACAAGAGTCAAGGAAGTGCATTCTACATGCAGATTTGATTTCTGCCTAGTATTAACTGAGTGAAAGCTGCTAATTCTTGGGAACAGGCTAATATTGCTAACAACAAACGACATTAAAGAAAATATATACTGTGAGGGCAATGTCAGAATTCCCGGATTTTTGAATAGGGGTCGACAAGAGGTTCTCGAACTTACACCACATATAGCTCGAAGAGCCCGTTTTTGAGCCAAAATGACCCTTTTTGAATCAGAAGAATTACCCCAAAAAATAATACCATACGACATAAGCGTATGAAAATATGCGAAGTAGACTACTTTTCGTGTTGAAGTGTCACTTATTTCAGATGCTGTTTTAATGGTAAATAAAGCAGCATTTAGTTTCTGAACAAGATCCTGGACATGGGCTTTCCACAACAGCTTACTATCTATCTGAACGCCTAGGAATTTGAACTGTTCCGTCTCGCTTATAATATGCCCATTCTGTCTGATCAAAATATCGGTTCTTGTTGAATTGTGAGTTAGAAACTGTAAAAACTGAGTCTTACTGTGATTTAGCATCAAATTATTTTCCACAAGCCACAAACTTATTTCATAAACTACATTATTTGTTACTGTTTCAATATTACACACAAGATCCTTCACTACCAAGCTGGTGTCATCAGCAAATATAAATATTTTTGAATCACCTGTAATACTAGAAGGCATATCATTTATATAAATAAGAAACAGCAGTGGCCCCAGCACCGACCCTTGGGGAACGCCCCATTTAATAGTGCCCCATTGGGACTGAACATCACTACCACTCTCAATATTGCGGAGAATTACCTTCTGCTTTCTGTTCTTAAAGTAAGAGGCGAACCAATTGTAAGCTACTCCCCTTATTCCATAATGGTCCTGCTTCTGCAGTAATATTTTGTGGTCAACACAGTCAAAAGCCTTCGTTAAATCAAAGAAAACACCTAGCGTTCGCAACCTTTTATTTAGTCCGTCCAAAACCTCACACAGAAAAGAGAATATAGCATTTTCAGTTGTTAAACCATTTCTAAATCCAAACTGAACATTTGACAGCAAATTATGTGAATTTAAATGCTCCAGTAGCCTTGTATATACAACCTTCTCGATAACTTTAGCAAACACCGATGGCATAGAAATAGGTCTAAAATTGTCCAACATTATCAATGTCTCCCTTTTTATAAAGTGGCTTCACTACCGAGTACTTTAATCGGTCAGGAAACCGACCACTCCTAAAGAAAAAGTTACAGATATGGCTGAGAACTGGGCTAACATACATAGAACAATACTTCAGTATTCTGCTAGATACCCCGTCATATCCATGAGGGTTCTTGGTCTTTAGTGATTTAATTATTAACTCAATCTCCCTCTTGTCAGTATCATGGAGGAGCATTTCAGGTAACAGTCTCGGAACACTTTTTTCTAAGAGCGCTATATGATTCCCTGTTGGGACTAGGTTTCTATTTAGTTCACCTGCTATATTCAGAAAGTGATTATTAAATACTGTACATATATGCGACTTATCAGTAACACGGGCATTCCCACTACGCACTGATTCTATATCCTCGACCTGTCTCTGCAGACCAGCAACTTCCTTTACGACTGACCATATGGTTTTAATTTTATCCTGAGACTTAGCTATTCTATCTGCATACCACATACTTTTTGCCTTCCTAATAACATTTTTAAGCACCTTACAATACTGTTTGTAATGGGCTGCTGCATTTAGATTTTGACTGTTTCTAACGTTTTGATATTATTGCCACTTTGTTCTACAAGATATTCTTATCCCTCTAGTCAGCCACCCAGGCTGCCTGTTTGTGCTAGTACCCTGTTTTAAACGTTCTAACGGAAAGCAACTTTCAAAGAGCATGAGAAAAGTCTTGAGAAAAGCATTATATTTATCGTCTACTGTATCAGCGCTATAAACATCTTGCCACTCTTGTTCCTTTATATGGTTTACAAAGGTCTCTACAGCAACTGGATCAGCTTTCCTGAACAGCTGATGACTATATTTAACACGTGTTGCAGCATAAAAATCTTTTGAAGTTAAAATTTGCGCATCATGATCTGAAAGGCCATTCACCTTTTTCCTAACAGAGTGCCCTTCTAGTAATGAGGAATGAACAAATATGTTGTCTATGGTTGTTCTACTGTTCCCTTGCACTCTCGTTGGAAAGAATACGGTTTGCATAAGATTATATGAATTAAAGAGGTCTACCAGCATCCTCTTCCTTGCACAATCACTTATACAATTAATATTGAAGTCACCACATATAACTAACTTTTTGTATTTCCTATAAAGTGAACCAAGAACCTCCTCTAGCTTTAGCAAAAATGTTGTGAAATCGGAGTCTGGGGATCTATAAATAACAACAGTTACAAGTTTAGCTCCGTTAAATTTAACCACACCTGCACAACATTCAAACACCTTTTCAGTGCAGTACTCTGAAACATCAATTGACTCAAATGCGATGCCGTTTTTCACATACATGGCTACTCCCCCACACCGCAAAGAGCTCCTAGAAAAGCTGCCAGCCAACCTGTATCCTGGTAAAGGAAGCCTCTGAATTATCTCCTTATTTAAGAAGTGTTCAGATATACCAATAATTTCAGAGTCAACATCTATAAGCAGTTCACTAACTTTATCTCTAATACCTTGTATATTTTGATGAAATATACTAATTCCCTCGTTACTCGGATACCTAAGCTTTGTCAAAAGTGAATCCCTTGTTAGAGAGACTTCCCTTAAGCAGGAATACCTATCAGCTGACTTCAATCTAAAAAAGGTGCAGCTCTAACACCCACTACTGCAGGAATTTTCCCATGAGTGATCCCACAAACCCCACCTATGCTGTCACCTATAAGCTTTGCCAACCTCCCCTTCCCAAACCTGTTGAGGTGCAAGCCGTGTCTAGTGAAACCCGTCCTGCTGATAGACTCCACCGACACCACTGAAATGTGACCCATGCTTTCTGTCATCAGCGCACCCCCAAGTCTCATGTTATTACGCCTGACGGCTGTATTAAGATGAGGCCGATCGTGACGCTGAAACAGTTCCACGAAATGCACATTCGTGTTGCCAGTCTGAGTGGCTATCTTTTCCAGGTCACCATCTACACTCCTGGAAATTGAAATAAGAACACCGTGAATTCATTGTCCCAGGAAGGGGAAACTTTATTGACACATTCCTGGGGTCAGATACATCACATGATCACACTGACAGAACCACAGGCACATAGACACAGGCAACAGAGCATGCACAATGTCGGCACTAGTACAGTGTATATCCACCTTTCGCAGCAATGCAGGCTGCTATTCTCCCATGGAGACGATCGTAGAGATGCTGGATGTAGTCCTGTGGAACGGCTTGCCATGCCATTTCCACCTGGCGCCTCAGTTGGACCAGCGTTCGTGCTGGACGTGCAGACCGCGTGAGACGACGCTTCATCCAGTCCCAAACATGCTCAATGGGGGACAGATCCGGAGATCTTGCTGGCCAGGGTAGTTGACTTACACCTTCTAGAGCACGTTGGGTGGCACGGGATACATGCGGACGTGCATTGTCCTGTTGGAACAGCAAGTTCCCTTGCCGGTCTAGGAATGGTAGAACGATGGGTTTGATGACGGTTTGGATGTACCGTGCACTATTCAGTGTCCCCTCGACGATCACCAGTGGTGTACGGCCAGTGTAGGAGATCGCTCCCCACACCATGATGCCGGGTGTTGGCCCTGTGTGCCTCGGTCGTATGCAGTCCTGATTGTGGCGCTCACCTGCACGGCGCCAAACACGCATACGACCATCATTGGCACCAAGGCAGAAGCGACTCTCATCGCTGAAGACGACACGTCTCCATTCGTCCCTCCATTCACGCCTGTCGCGACACCACTGGAGGCGGGCTGCACGATGTTGGGGCGTGAGCGGAAGACGGCCTAACGGTGTGCGGGACCGTAGCCCAGCTTCATGGAGACGGTTGCGAATGGTCCTCGCCGATACCCCAGGAGCAACAGTGTCCCTAATTTGCTGGGAAGTGGCGTTGCGGTTCCCTACGGCACTGCGTAGGATCCTACGGTCTTGGCGTGCATCCGTGCGTCGCTGCGGTCCGGTCCCAGGTCGACGGGCACATGCACCTTCCGCCGACCACTGGCGACAACATCGATGTACTGTGGAGACCTCACGCCCCACGTGTTGAGCAATTCGGCGGTACGTCCACCCGGCCTCCCGCATGCCCACTATACGCCCTCGCTCAAAGTCCGTCAACTGCACATACGGTTCACGTCCACGCTGTCGCGGCATGCTACCAGTGTTAAAGACTGCGATGGAGCTCCGTATGCCACGGCAAACTGGCTGACGCTGACGGCGGCGGTGCACAAATGCTGCGCAGCTAGCGCCATTCGACGGCCAACACTGCGGTTCCTGGTGTGTCCGCTGTGCCGTGCGTGTGATCATTGCTTGTACAGCCCTCTCGCAGTGTCCGGAGCAAGTATGGTGGGTCTGACACACCGGTGTCAATGTGTTCTTTTTTCCATTTCCAGGAGTGTATGTTATACTCCCCATCCCTGTCAATACTATTACCAACCCCACCCACAATCACTACCTGATCCTCTTTAGTAAAATCCCTACATAACCCCCCTATGTTAACAGTCACCTGAGCCAACCCTGCATTAGGCTTCACAATGCTGGTGACCTGGTACTCACTCCCCAGCACTTCCTGCAACTGCTGGCCTACACTTCTGCCATGAGAACTACCTAACAGCAGAACCTTCTTCTTCCTCTTCGACTTTGCAACTATTCTAGGCACAGTAACTACTGAGGTCTGCTGCATACTTCCTACATCTACAGCTACTAGAGATTCCTCTCCACTAGACTCTGGCAGTTGGTCATATCTATTGTAAACACCAATAGTAAAACTATCTGAAAATCTTCTTCTCCTAGCAGATCTCTTGCCAACAGCCAGCTCCCATTCCCCAACCCCCTTCTCCCTCCTCATCCTATCTAGCTCCTCCTGTGCGTTTTTCAACTGCACCTGAAGGGCACAGATCTTACGCTCCTGCTCCTCTATCAATTTACTCTTGCTACATAACCTGCAGTTCCAGGAGAGGATCTCACCAGAATGCCCACTGGCTTCCCCACTGCATTCCCCCCAGTGAAAATACTTCGAACAAGTCTCACACCGCAATCCACTACTCACGAACCTACGGCAAAGCCCACACTTCTCACTCATGGTAAAATTTTACTTTTTCTAACTTCCGCTACTACAATAATAAGATGTTAAAAACCTGACTACAATAATCACAAGCTTACTCTAAAAGGGAAGTAACTACTATTATTAACAGTATTAATAAACAACAAATGTGAGTATAACAAAAGACTAATACAGAAAGAAAATCAAACGTCTAATGACACAGTAACGAAGCTGTAAACAGTTCCCAAAAGGTTCTTCTGAAATTATTTCACCAGAAAACACCAAGAACACCGGTCGAAGACTACTAAAGTTCCTAAATATACCACTATACACAAACAATTAATTAGTACTTAGCTTTCGATGCGCCGCTACAGCTGCAACTGGTCAGCGCGGAATGTAAACACAGGCAAGAGGTTAAGTTGCTCGATACGAAACACTCAACAAATATCAGGTCACAACACAAGAAAGGCAGAGGTGAATGAAGAAACCACTAATACGTCACTTATATAGTAAATATTATCACAAAAACCGTTAAAATAACCTAAAAATATACGAAAACTTAGAGAGCGATCTCACACGCAGTCACTCGCTTATGACGTCACACCAAACACAACTGCATCCTCCACTGAGGATGACACGGCGGTCGGATGGTCCCGGTAGCCCACTCGTGGCTGAAGACGGAGTGCTTTTTTTTTTTTTTTTTTTTTTTTTACAATTTGATAAGTATAACCTCCTTAATGATCAACTTCAGTTAAAAAAACAAGAACTTTTTTGAATGTTTTATGCCATTATTTAGAATATCATGACCAGTTAATGATTGGTTGGCAGGAGCCGAGCAGTATTTCTGTGGCGGTGTGACACAGATGGTCGGTGTTTGATGTACTTTATTTTAGACATCCCTTAAGGTATCGGCTAGCATGCATGCATTTGAGCACGTGACATTTTGGTATATGATTCCCATCAGGTGGTCTTTCCACATACGATGCTTACATAATGTGGCACACATGGTTTTTAAATAATTAAGATGCCAGCCAGCATCTATACCATAGACAATAGTCATATTCATAGAAGTGGTTATTAGCCCGTAAGGGGCGAAATGGAGCCTCAGGTGACAAGATGAAGTTTAGCTGGTCCGTCTCGAGCTTTTGGGATTTAATTCCTTTACATTTACTTGTAGCTGCAATTCAGAGACGACTTCATCCTTGTCCATTTATGGCATGCACATGGGCTTATTAGTAGCTATCTTCCATTTCTTTTTATTCTTCCCTGTGAAGAACATACCCTTTTCCCATGTCAAGTGTCCATAAAATTTTCCTATGTGCCTTTTTCGGGTCAAGCACGTTTTATCATATCATATCTATTTAACAATAGCCTTTAATATAAGAGGCGATAATTCTCTTTTGTAGAGCGTAGTGAAATTCACCTCTGTCGGTCGATAGAGTATAAGGGCGATGAAAGGGCGTTGCATGTCCGTTCACGCAATTACCATATTTTTTACACGTAAAACATAATTTGACCTATGCTGGTCCTCTGCTATTACATGGCGATGAAGTGGCGCTGCTCGTTCACTCACGCGTTATTTTTAGTAATAAGACAAAAATTAATGTTGATAATATTCTTCATTCAGTGCGCGTCAGCAATAAGAAGTATACGTACATCAACTGATAAAAACACCTACTCGACCATCTGTGTACAGGTTAACCGAGATTATTGCATTATGGCGTTTACATACTACAGTTTCGCTGTTTTATGTCCTATGTCATCTTTCATTAATAACGATGGGCGCGTTATGCAGCATTCGTTGTGAACGGGCCGATATTTCTAATCGTGTAAGTCGGGGTAGTGTGTTCGAACTTACATAAATCCATGCACAGTTTTTTACATGTTAGTCATAACCTGGTGCAGAGGCTTTATGTTTAAGAGTCTCAACCTTCCTATAAGTTATTTGTTTTAAGATATAACTGCGTCGGTCTTTTGTCTTTGGCAGTCATGGTCTCAGACATGCGCAATGTTCCCCGCCATGTTGATTTGCAGCGCGTTATCTAGTCCTACTTACAAGGGAACCTCCCCATCGCACCCCCCTCATATTTAGTTATAAATTGGCACAGTGGATAGGCCTTGAAAAACTGAACACAGATCAATCGAGAAAAAAGGAAGAAGTTGTGTGGAACTATGAAAAAAATAGCAAAATATACAAACTGAGTAGTCCATGTACAACATAGACAACATCAAGGACAGCATGATTTCAGAAGCGCCATGGTCCCGTGGTTAGCGTCAGCAGCTGCGGATAGAGAAGTCCTAGGTTCAAGTCTTCCCTCGAGTAAAAATTTTACTTTCTTTATTTTCGCAAAGTTATGATCTGTCCGTTCGTTTATTGACGTCTCTGTTCACTGTAAAAAGTTTAGTGTCTGTGTTTTGCGACCGCACCGCAAAACCGTGCGATTAGTAGACGAAAGGACGTGCATCTCCAATGGGAACCGAAAACATTTGATCGCAAAGTCATAGGTCAACCGATTCCTCCACAGTGGAGTGCGTCACATGACAGGAATAAGTTGTAGACCCACCTAACTTGTACACTTGGCGAATGGGTAGAAAGATTCTTCTAACTTGCCCGACTTAGGTTTTCTTGTGGATGAGATAATCACTCTCAAAAAAGCGATGAAAACATAAGAGTTTGTCACATAAACTGCAACAAATGAATGCAACAGTTCACAGTCGCACAGTTTTCCCTGTGCTCTGTCAAAACATATGTTTTTAACGTTTTCAAATTTTTCCGTGTGTAGACCGTCAAATCTTGCACATGTCCAAGCAAATCTGAACATGTCCTGGAATTTTGGAGAGCGAAGTTGATTATGTGTGAGTGCCTGAACTTTGATAATTAACACACGACCACGTAAACAATACTGCTCTGTGTACCTGTGCAGCTTCGCAAAATCATAGAATCTTTTTATAAAGTATTTCACTTGCCGAAAACGAAACAAATCTAACGGTTGCACAAGAGGTGTACACCCTGGAGGAATGGTAATCACGTCTTCTCCCACACTAAAATTGTACAATGTCTGATCCTTCTGTCCTGTATAGCTGTCAAGGAGATAATAATTGTCTGAAAATAAAAAATTAAATTTTTCACTCGAAGGAGTACTTGACCCAACGACCTCTCGTTCCGCAGCTACTCACGCTAACCACTCCTGAGCTTACACGGTCCTTGATGTTGCATATCTTGCCCATGGACTACTCAGTTTGTATATTTTGTTAATTTTTTTCATAGTTCCACACAACTTCTTCCTGTTTTCTCGATTGATCTATGTTCAGTTTTTCAAGGCCTGTCCACTGTGCCAACTTATAACTAAATCTGAGGGGGGTGCGATGGGGAGGTTCCCTTATTAGTTTCATGTGAGCTCCCGAGGCCCACCGCACGGCATCCATGAAGACGAGGCGCACGCCAGAGCTTAAGTCAAGTCTTGGTGTTGACTTAGTACGTATGTACCGCATTTTTAAAACGTGACTACGCCCATCCAGGCTGTTCTAGTTTTATTTCTAGCCCATGCCCTCTTAGATAAATTATATGGTTCAAATGGCTCTGAGCACTATGGGACTTAATATCTGAGGTCATCTGTCGCCTAGAACTTAGAACTACTTAAACCTAACTAACCTAAGGACATCACACACATCCACGCCCGAGGCAGGATTCGAACCTGCGACCGTAGCAGAAGCGCGGTTCCAGACTGAAGCGCCTAGAACCGCTCGGCCACACCGGCCGGCTTAGACAAATTATAGTTTCAGGTATATCTTCTGAAGCAGGCTCAATTATTTGGGCTGAAACCTAGGTGTAAAGGTTGGTTTCATTACCGCAATCGAGGCTGATAGTTTCTTATGTATTAGATTATCACGATTGCTGACTGGGCTGCAATGTTGAAAGTACAAAAACTCTGTCATTTTGTAGTAGGATCGTACAGGTGACACTAAGTCCGGTGATTTCTGATGGATTCTTTTTTTTTCCAGAAAAGACGTGCTCGCGTTTTCCACTTTAATCAAGTCACGGCAGGCGTTCATGCATCGTTGTTTTTGTTCGGATGTCAAGGTGTGCGGGACAAAGTTCGCAAACACTTTTCTCTTCTTCAAAATACACTACTGGCCATTAAAATTGCTACACCAGGAAGAAATGCAGATGATAAACGGATATTCATTGGAAAAAGATATTATACTAGAACTGACATGTGATTACATTTTCACGCAATTTGAGTGCATAGATCCTGAGAAATCAGTACCCAGAATAGCCACCTCTGGCAGTAATAACGGCCTTGATACGCCTGGGCATTGAATCAAACATAGCTTGGATGGCGTGTACATGCAGCTTCAACACGATACCACAGTTCATCAAGAGTAGTGACTGGCGTATTGTGACGAGCCAACTGCTCGGCCACCATTGACCAGACGTTTCCAATTGGTGAGAGATCTGGAGAATGTGCTGGCCAGGACAGCAGTCGAACATTTTCTGCATCCATAAATACCCGTACAGGACCTGCAACATGCGGTCGTGCATTATCCTGCTGAAATGTAGGGTTTCGCAGGGATCGAATGAAGGGTAGAGCCACGGGTCCTAACACATCTAAAATGTAACGTCCACTGTTCAAAGTGCCGTCAATACGAACAAGAGATGACCAAGACGTGTAACCAATGGCACACCATACCACCACGCCGGGTGATACGCCAGTACGTCGATGACGAATACACGCTTCCTATGTGCGTTCACCGCGATGTCGCCAAACACGGATGCGACCATCATGATGCTGTAAACAGAACCTGGATTCATCCGAAAAAATGACGTTTTGCCATTCGTGCACCCAGATTCGTCGTTGAGTACACCATCTCAAGCGCTCCTGTCTGAGATACAGCGTCAAGGGTGACAGCAGCCATGCTCTCCGAGCTGATAGTCCATGCTGCCTGCAAACGTCGTCGAACTGTTCGTGCAGATGGTTGTTGTCTTGCAAACGTCCCCATCTGTTGACTCAGGGATCGAGACGTGGCTGCACGATCCGTTACAGCCATGCGGATAAGATGCCTGTCATCTCGACTGCTAGTGATACGAGGCCGTTGGGATCCAGCACGGCGTTCCGTATTACCCTCCTGTACCCACCGATTCCATATTCAGCTAACAGTCATTGGATCTCGACCAACGCGAGCAGCAAATGTTGCGATACGATAAGCCGCAATCTCGATAGGCTACAATCCGACCTTTATCAAAGTCGGAAACGTGATGGTTCGCATTTCTCCTCCTTACACGAGGGATCACAACAAAGTTTCACCAGGTAACGCCGGTGAACTGCTGTTTGTGTATGAGAAATCTGTTGGAAACTTTCCTCATGTCAGCATGTTGTAGGTGTCGCCACCGGGGCCAACCTTGTGTGAATGCTCTGAAAAGCTAATCATATGCATATCACAGCATCTTCTTCCTGTCGGTCAAATTTCGCGTCTGTAGCACATCATCTTCGTAGTGTAGCAATTTTAATGGCCAATAGTGTATTTGGGAGAATATCTTGAACAGTTAATTTAGAGAAGTTGCTCCGTCATCACAATAACGGTGATGATGATGATGATGATGATGTTGGTGGTTTGTGAGGCGGTCAACTACGCGGTCATCAGCGCCCATACAAAGTCCTAATTTTTACACAGTCCAAGTTTTACACAATCCAATGTAGCCATTGTCACGAATGATGATGATGAAATGATGAGGACAACACAAAGACCCAGACCATGGGCAAAGAAAATTCCCAACCCGGCCGGGAATCGAATCCGAGACATCGTAATCTAGAGGTAGCAACGCTACACAATAACGGTGACTCTGCGACCGCACGTTCCCATTTAACACTGCCTGCTCCCAACTGACTGGTCGAAAGTACATCCCTTGTTTATCAGTAACCAGCTTAGCGCCCGCTGCATCGCTCGCGTAGACTGTATGGCCCGCAGAGATTTTTTATTGCTTATATTAAATATAATTTTTATGTTCACAAATTATAACATCTTCTAAGCTTTTTAGGCTACTTAAGGCCACATAAGCATGGTACTTCTGACCAAAAAGTGATTCTGGTAGCTGGAGTCTAAAGTTTTTGTTAATCATGCCTTTTGCGTTCTTTTGGAGATATTTCCACAGCAGCTTTTATTCCGTTACAAATATTTCTTTGTGTCTAATTTCCTTATATCGAATCGAGAAGTGAAATACCAGTTTTCATTAATTTAACTTTAAAAATTTTTTTAATGCAATAAAATATTTTCTTAAAAATTTTCAACCCCATATTGCTCTCCCTTAGGTGTTGAACTTTCACAAACACTAAAACACGTAGGTTTTTATTTCTAACCGAGAAGTCAAATACCAAGTGTCATAAATGTAGACTTAAAATATTTTATTACTTCTTTAGTAGTTATTTAAAAAAAAACTTCCATCCACTGTGGTTGAATTTCCATAGATGCTGAAAGATGTATTTTTTATCTTCTGACTGAGAAACCAAATGCCACTTTTCGTAGTACTACCTCCAAAATTGCCTTAATAGCGACATTTTTTTTTTTAAAAAAAAGAAAAACATTCATCCCCTTAGGGTTGGAATTTCGAAAAATCCCTTCTTAAACGACGCCTACAGTATTAAGATCCACACTTTCCCCAGATTTCAAGTTTCTATCCTTAGCGGTTTGGACGGGGCGATGTAGAGTCAGTCAGACAGACAGACATTGCCTTTTATAAATAACGATTAGTTCAAGCTGTCACGATAGTTACTGCACTGATGTCGCTTATAAGCCAGGAATAAAATTAATCTCGGATATTTTTGGACGGACGGCGTACGTTAAAACTCCACGGAATAGGTTCCATTGCACTAGAGGGAGCTGTAAAAACTGCAGGGCAAGACAGAGACAGGAATATATCTAACAATTATTGAGGACGTTGGAGGTAAGTTCTGTTCTGATTTTAAGAAGTTGGCCTCATGAAACAAGTCAAAAGACAGAAGTGTTTCCGCCATCCTCCGCAAAAAAGTTTGTAATTATGTTGTTAAGGAGTGAAAAGAACGGGGAGGCGTGTCTGCACAGAGCCTATGGCTCTCGAATAATAGTAAGGGGGGAGGGGAGCAGCGCCAAACTTAGGTCTCGATCCTACAGACGGATCACTACCAATTATGTCATATGTCCTC
Organism: Schistocerca cancellata; assembly: GCF_023864275.1. NCBI lineage: Eukaryota > Metazoa > Arthropoda > Insecta > Orthoptera > Acrididae > Schistocerca > Schistocerca cancellata. The sequence goes on from NC_064628.1 coordinate 432,385,728, forward strand.
ATCCTATGAAGCTCCGTGGAGGTATTTGGTATTTAATACAGAACGTTGGTGAATGATCTGGAGATGAAAAATTGTACGCTGCCACTTCCCCTCACCATGCTGTTCACATCTGCTTACGAAAATTTCCTTCACCATCAATATTCGAATAGGCTAACGCTAAATCGAGCGCCGTTGCACTAGCATGTGTCGGCGATCACGGCTAGAAACACGTGTAATCGGTAATCATCAGTAAACTTGGTAACAAGTAAAGCAGTACGAGGAACGGGTTGCACTATATGTGACGAACAGCAATAATGGCACACAGCGGTGACTAGCGTAAAATTATCCCACAATGTTCAGTAGAAGGATAGTCCGCCCCCAGTAGCTTAGTGGTCAGTGCGACAGAATGTCAATACTAAGCGCCTGGGTTCGATTACCAGCTGGGTCGGAGATTTTCTCCGTTCAGGGACTGGGTGTTGTGTTGTCCTAATCATCATCATTTCATCCCCATCGAGGCCCAAATCGCCGAAGTGGCGTCAAATCGAAAGACTTGCACCCGGCGAACGGTCTACCCAACGAGAGGCCTTAGTCACACGACCTTTACACTAGAAGGATAGACTACATGCTTTATTTAGGAAAAAAATGTTGCGAACAACTAAGACTCAAGAGTGAAGAAAGATACGAAATGACGTAGAGAATAGCAATATGTGACACAAGGGGACGAAAAATGGTTCAAATGGCTCTGAGCACTATGGGACTTGACTTCTGAGGTCATCAGTCCCCTAGAACTTAGAACTTCTTAAACCGAACTAACCTAAGGACATCACACACATCCATGCCCGAAGCAAGATTCGAACCTGCGACCGTGGCGGTCACGCGTTTCCAGACTGAAGCGCCTAGAACCGATCGGCCACAAGGGCCGGCCACAGGGGACGTTTCTAGAAACAAAACATTTAAAAGTGTAAGAGTACCAGGAAGCAAAAGAAAACTGTCGTAAACTGGTCTGCGGGTCTGCGGAAATGAGACAGAGGGGTAGTGGAAGCATGGATGAATAGTGGTTCAAAAAAGGTTCAAATGTGTGTGAAATCTTATGGGACTTAACTGCTACGGTCATCATTCCCTAAGCTTACACACTACTTAACCTAAATTATTCTAAGGACAAACACACACACACATGTTCGAGCGAGGACTCGAACCTCCGCCGGGACCAGCCGCACAGTCCATGACTGCAGCGCCTTAGACTAGTGGTTGTTGAGAAAGGAGGAACAAAGTATTGAGAACTGGAAAAGTGATCTCACGAAGGCTCTACTGCTAAAAAAGGGCAAGAAGTTGTGGGAGTGCCGCGTTTGTTCATCTGAAATATAAAAATATTGTTGACACTGATTACCGAGCGTAGGAAATGGGCCATTTGTGAAGGAGGAAAATAGAATAGCTCTGGCATTTGTAGCCCTCTCACTGTTACGGAAGCAGTTTTCCTGCTTTCATGTTGACATTTAATAGCACGCGTTTTCGTCGAGATGTGGACATAGATGCGGATAATGACGGGATGATCATTTGAAAACCAATTAAAGAGCCGGCCATTGTGGCCGAGCGGTTCTATGCGCTGCAGTCTGGAACCGCGCGACCGCTACGGTCGCAGGTTCGAATCCTGCCTCGGGCATGGATGTGTGTGATGCCCTTAGGTTGGTTAGGTTTAAATAATTCTAAGTTCTTGGGGACTGATGACCTCAGATGTTAAGTCCCATAGTGCTCAGAGCCATTTGAGCCAATTAAAGAATCATCATGTCTGTCACAATAGTGTTCATCGTAAAGCAGAAAAGAACACATTTTGTTTCAAAGCCGTGTCCGTAAAAAACTTGATTATAACTACATCATAATTTTGCAGCACAAGTGAATTTTTATCTACACAAGAAAGTAAGGTTAAACCTCTCGACTGGTAATAACGTGGCGCTGCGGAGTATTCCAAACGGCGAGCTAGTGTTCTGGAGACACAGTTAAGAAGAGGAGCGATAATTAACAGTTTACACTACACATGTTTTACGGGGGTTATAATTAAACTTTCGCTACTTAGGTCAGTGTATACGCAAAACTATTTACCGTATGGCTCTCCAACTTTAAAGGAATGTGTTCGGATTGTGCTCTGCAGGGTTTGCCTTGTGAGTGCTGTTTGTGTCATGACTTGTCGTTAGGCGCCGGCGTTGGTACGGCGACATACGTTTGAAACACTGGAATGGGTGTGCGTTACAGTTGTGGACGGTTAACAAGGGTCTGGACAATGTGAGAAGGCTTAACTCGTAGAGCTGTTTTATCAAAACAACAGTAATAATGATGCTGCTCTTCGCGAGTATCGACGCATTAAAGGAATACGGAGAGGTTGTCGTTCCGCACCGAGATTGAAGAACACGATTCGGAAGTCCGAATTAACTGGCGAATAGGGAATTGCACCTGGAAGAGGACGACGGCTAACTGCACCACATATTATTACTGCTGCCACTGCTGAGATGTGCGATCTTCAAGCAGTGCACGAGCTGTGTCTCGACAACTGAACATTCCACTGTCCACCGTTGTTTCGAGCAGCAGTAGAGCAATCTCTAGTGCGATTCCAGGCTGTCGTGGATGCACATGGTCGTCACACTGAGGTGCGTTTGTAACTTGGAAGGTAAGCATTGTACGCAATTAACAACTGTTACCCTCTCACGTGGAAATTAAAATGTGTTTATTTCAATGGCTTGTTCGATAGTTCTCTTCCGCATGTCCTTACAAATGTCTCCACAAAGTTTCATTGTCCTACAACCACCAGTTTTTCATGAGAAACCTCGCAAGTGGCGAAAGTTTTATTCATAATCACCTTGAACTTATTTTTGCCACCAGTGAAAACTTTTAAGGTGGCTTGCGGAGAGTGGATGTAGTTGTAGACAACCCGGGTGATAAGAGACTTGGAGTCTATAAGAAAAAATACCAAGATGACGTACGTGTTCACAAAAGTGCTTTCACATCGGTAAAACTCGAGGATTTGATGTATGAACTGCTGAAACATCCACCATATTTAAAAGATTTGACATCCTCTGACTTGCACCTGTTTCAACATCGAAAGCAAAGTTTTGAGGTCAATAAATCGATTAAAACAGCCGTGAAGGGGCATTTTACAGGCCGTGAAGGGGCATTTTACAGACCATCCCGAATCAATTGGTTCAAATGGCTCTGAGCAGTTCAAATGGCTCTGAGCACTATGGGACTTAACTTCTGAGGTCACCAGTCCCCTAGAACTTAGAACTACTTAAACCTAACTAACCTAAAGACATCACACACACCCATGCCCGAGGCAGGATTCGAACCTGCGACCGTAGCGGTCGCGTGGTTCCAGACTGTAGCGCCTAGAACCGCTCGACCACCCCGGCCGGCATCCTGAATCACTTCAGGGTTTTAATCCATTACCTGCAATGACTGAAAAAAATCGCTATGTCGAAATAAGTGGATTTTTAGGGTTACGTATCTCAATCTGAAAAACGGAAGCCTTAAAGGATCATTTTGTTGTCCGTTTGTCTGTCCGTCCGTCCGACTGTTAAGAACCCATTCTCTCAGGAATGGACAGATGTATCTAACTATGGTATAAAAAAGTTAAGCTTCTAAATTAATGCAACCAAAAGATACGGCCGATTATGTCACATATTTTGATACTCGCAAACTCACTCAGCACAAACTATAGAGTGCTTCCCATCGACCTAGAATCAAGAAATTTGGCAGGGTTTTACAGTACATGTACAGGAGGAAATAATTGGTGTTGCTAATTACAACAGTGACATGTTACTATAACCTCAAAATTAATGAAATAAATGATAAATGACAATATAAAATGCGAAATTACACAAAAACATCAATCCTAAAGTTAAGTCTTGGTATGCCCGGTGACCAATATCTTGCCCTTATCGATATCGAGTGGAGCCAAAAATTGTCGAGATTCTCGGTTCTTGGGATGGTGGTGGTAAGTTCCTATGGGACCAAACTGCTGAGGTCATCGGTTCCTAGGCTTACACACTACATGAACTAACTTACGCTAAGGACAACAAAAACACACACACACACACACACACACACACACACACACACGCACGCACGCACGCATGCGCGCGCGTGCCTGAGGGAGGATTCGAACCTTGGAGGGAGCCGCGCGAACCGTGACAAGGCGCCTTGGACCACGCGCCTATACCGCGCCACTACTGGGATGGATCAACTGTCTAAACTCATAATTCATTTTGTATGGAACCCTCAGAGCGCAGTCCTACTCGCACTTGACTAGTCTTTCTCTTGGAAGGGCCTTGGATCCCATAAAAACAATACAGAAGGTACAGAAATTATTTTTACTAAAGACACACTTTCACCGTCAGACCGAGAACTTTTCACCCTGGCCTCTTATTCACGCAATGATAGTTGCAATCCAGACTTAGTACAGTAATCTGTTTGTGGTGCTGGGGATGAATTTACTTCAGAATGTCGCCTGTCAGCGCTAATGAGATCCCAGCGGGCAGCGCGCATCTTTCTCCGTTATATTACCATCGGGGGCCCAATGAGTGTACTTCATCCCCGGCTCCGGGAACTAAAGGCCGTGGCGCCTGGTGTTCAGACAGCTGGTGACATGATCCGCATCTTGTTTTTGCTTGTTGGCGCTCGTCGCGTAGTTTTTCTACTGGGTTTTATCGTCGCCCGAATACTCTGGTACATCAGCTTCGCCGAACGGTCGATGTCCGCTGGCGTATCAACAGACAGTCGTCGCAACTGCGAGCTCGCATACAAGAAGCACTCATCGGAGACTAAGAGCATTGCGATAACGCCACTTCAGAACTCGAGCAGCTGTGAGCGCGGACGGATTCCCATAGAAGCTACGGCGTAACGGCGCCGATAAAGGGGTACTAAGATACAGAGTTGCTATCTTGCACGGTAGCAACGAGGTTGTAAACTTACTGTTCGACTGATGACGCAGCATACTGGAACCCTGTTATCTCACGTTTGTCTGTCGCTGGAACTGAAATGGACGACTTGCTACAATTAGCTGATACTTGGTCTGAACGTTTAAGTTGCCAGTGAAATGTCATAAACTCGTCAACAGCAATATTTTTAGGTGTCCTCTCAGTAAATTTGTTGGCTGGAAAGCATACAGTTAACTCCAAGGAAGATGACTTACTCATTCATAATAGTTTCGAGAGCTTTTTTTTCCCTCCCGTAGCTCAGTCGTCACTTGGCATGGATGTGACAGAAAAGGAAACATGAACTCTGCAATGGTCGTGGCTGTACGGCAGGTAATTTCCTCTTTCCACATCCTGATAATCAGTGGTGCTGCAGTGAATGAAATCATTACATTGCTCGGCTCACTTGACAAGAAATTAAACACTTTAGTATCAGTCTAACAGTCACACCATTAACTCAGTCTCAAGATTTCTTATTCGAGCACGAATTGGAACAAGAGTGTTTGCCATAGTGGCAGCTATGGCTCCTGGAGAGTTTTCTCACACGCAGCGTGAAGGAGTGAAGGAAGGATAGATTTCAACGTCTATCGACGTCTGCGTCAGTGAAAGTGAACCCATATCTCAGTTCAACAAAAGGAGGAACCAACCGAAACCTTGTTGAAGGAACAGTCCTGGCATTCGCTTTAAATGATTTGTCGAAACCAAAGTTAAAAAGACAAAGTAAGCTAATTATTCTCCTGTGACAACCTCTTCAACGCAGAGCAACATTCGCACCCTACCGTAGGTGCAACCACAACGGAAGGGTATCTGTTGAGATGCCAGACAAATGTGTGGCTCCTGAAGAGGGGCAGCATCCTTTTCATTAGTTGCAGGGGCAACAGTCTGGATAATTGACTGATCTGGCCTTTTAACCAAAACGGCCTTGCTGTGTCGGTACTGCGATCGGCTGAAAGCAAGGGGAAACTGCAGCCGTAATTTTTCCCGAGGGCATGCAGCTTTACTGTATGGTTAGGCATTAAGGGATCACCAATTTGGTATTGCTAGGCAGCGTGGAGGGTAAAAATCGTAGAGGGAGACCAAGAGGTGAATACACTGAACAGATTCAGAAGGATATAGGTTGCAGTAGGTACTGGGAGATGAAGAATCCTGCACAGCATAGAGTAGTATGGAGAGCTGCATCAAACCAGTCTCTGGACTGAAGACAACAACAACAACAACAACAACAACAGCAACCCTTAGTTGAACAAATTCTAATCTCTCTCTTCCTCCACAGTTTTTACCCTCTACAGCACCTTCAAGTACCGTGAAACTTACTCCTTTATGTCCTAACACATGGCTTATTACCCCGTCCTTTCTTCTCGTCAATGTATTACACATGTTCCGCTCCTCATACACGGAGGTGAAGAAAGTAGTGGAATACCTCGCAACATCGTGTCGGACATCCTTCCCCCTACGGAGTGCACCAACTCGAAGTGGCATGGTCTCAACAAGTCGTTGGTAGTCCCCTGCAGAAATAATGAGCCACAATGTCTCTATAGCAGTCCATAACTGCGAAAGTGTCACCGGTGCAGGATTTTCAGCACCAACTGCCCTCTCGATTATGTCTCATAGCTGTTCGATGGGATTCATGTTGGGCGATATGGGTGGCCAAATCGTTCGCTCGAATTGTCCAGAATATTCTTCAAACCAATCGCGAACAATTGTCTCGGTAACATGCCGCATTGTCATCCATAAAAATATCGTCGTTGTTTGGCAACATGAAGTCCATGAATGGATGCGAATGATCTCCAAGTAGCCGAACATAACCATTTCCGGTCAATGATCGGTTCAGTTGGAACAGAGGACCCAGCCCATTCCGTGTAAAGACAGTGCGCACAATCATGGAGAAAACAGTGCTTTGTTGAAAAATTGGCTCCATGGGTACGTGCGGTCTGCGTCACATTCGAACCCGACCAACTCTTACCAGTGAAATCGGGGTCCGTCTGACCAGATAACGGTTTTCCAGTCGTCGATAGTCCAACCGATATGGTTACGAACCCAGGATAGACGCTGCAGTCGACTGTTGCCATAGCCCATTAACGCCACATTTCGCCGCACTGTCCTAACGGATACGTTCGTCGTACGTCCCTTGTGGATTTCTGCTGTTATTTCACGCAGCGTTGCTTGTCTGTTAGCACTGACAGCCCTACGCAGACGTCGCTGCTGTTGGTCGTTAAGTGAAGGCCGTCGGTCACTGCGTTGTCCGTGGTGAGAGGTAATGCCTGAAATTTAGTATTCCCATCACACTCTTGACACTGTGGATCTCGGAATACTGAATTGAATTCCCCAACGATTTCCGAAATGGAAGGTCCATGCGTCTAGCTCAAACTACCATTCCCCGCTCAGTGTCTGTTAATTCCCGTCGTGCCGCCACAGTCAGGTCGGAAACCTTTTCACATGAATTACCTGAGTGCAAATGCCAGTTCCGCCAACGCACTGCCCTTTTATACCTTGTGTACGCAATACTATCGCCATCTGTATATGTGTATATGTAAACGACCCTCCGTCTAATGTATAACAAATGGAATCAGTTCTTTTTCGGATGACACTAGTATTGTAATAAATAAAAGCTTACATACAGCAACAGGCGCAAAATTTTTAGGTGTCAAGACTGATGAGAATTTAAGCTGGGCAAAGCACTTTTTGGAACTCCCAAAACAACTTAGTTCGGCCACACTTTCACTTCGAATCACTACAAATCTGGGGAGAGACAAATCAAAAAGTAACATATTTTGCGTATTTTCGTTCCAAAATGTCATGTGGAATAATGTTGTAGGTTAACTGATCCTTCAGAACGGAACTCTTCATTACTCAAAAACGTGGTGCAAGAATAATATGTGGTGCTCATCCACGATCATCTTGTAGACATCTGTTCAAGGGCATTTTGACTACTGCTTCACAGTCTATTTACTTCCTCATTAACTTAAAGGGAATTACGATGTTTATAATTACGAGGGGATGCTGAAAAGTAATGATTCGAATTTTTTATATGAAAATTCTTTAAGCATATTGAACAAAACTACGTTATAGACATTCTACATCTTTATTCGTCATGTCTACATATTTGTTTCTCAATATAATCATCCTGGCGACGAACACATTTCACTTGATGAGAAACCAGTTTGTTGGCTGCGTGACTGTAGAATGTTTGACTTCGTTGACGGAGCCACAACCGCATCTCTGTTTGCACCGCTTGATTACTAATAAAGTGAAGTCATCGAAGGTGTTCGTTAAGTTTTAGAAACAGATGAAAATTGGATTGGGCCAAGTATGGAGGATGATCGATGGCGGTGTACCCAGGGTGTCGGATTGTGGCAGATGTCGCAGCATTCGCGTGTGTTCCGACATTATTACGCTGACAGAGAGGGTGCTCCATGTGTGGACGAACTCTTCGAATTCGAAACTCGATTACAGCTCGCTGTTTCTCACGCACCGACAGTTACTTTGTTGGTTGGTTGTTTTTGGGGAAGGAGACCAGACAGCGAGGTCATCGGTCTCATCGGATTAGGGAAGAACGGGGAAGGAAGTCGGCCGTGCCCTTTGAAAGGAACCATCCCGGCATTTGCCTGGAGCGATTTAGGGAAATCACGGAAAACCTAAATCAGGATGGCCGGACGCGGGATTGAACCGTCGTCCTCCCGAATGCGAGTCCAGTGTCTAACCACTGCGCCACCTCGCTCGGTGACAGTTATTTTACACACCGCCATGTTACAAGCTAGAATTCGGAGTCCTCTAAAGGGAGAGGGCTGCAAATATGTAGACATAAAAATATATAGCGTGACAATAACGTTTGTTTTATTTAAAAAGCTTTAAGAGTTTTCCCTTAAAAACTTCGGGGGCTTTAACTTTCAGCACGCCCTCGTGCAATACAGTAAGAAAAAATGACAATCAGTGCTCCATATTAAGGATGACTTTAGCAAAGAGAGGGTACACAGAGCCGTCATTAAAATTTTAGATCAATTGCATAAAAGTCTGACACACTGCAAAGATAAGTTAGAAAACAAAGTGAAAAAGTTTCTCCTTCACAACGTCTTCTATTTCGTACGAGAATTTCTATTTTTATAACATGTAAAAGCTGGCGGACAGAAACTACTAACGTAAATCTGTATTTAAAAATGCTTGTAAATGATCAACATGTACCTATACTTACATATGAACTTCTGATGTGAATGTAAAATGACTCGTTCCACATCATTACGATTAACCGTACAAGTAGTCCATTGAACATGAAACTAATTAACTAACAGATTTTGACGAGGATCCCCACATTTGTTGCCTCGTAACTCCATGTAATACCCAACATGCTTCCATAGCGCCACATCTCAAATACTTCGTTACTGTTCTTCTGTGATGCTCCCACTTCCGTACGATTCTGTGCTCCAAACGAACATTCTCAGAAATTTCTTCCTGAGGTGAAGTCCTGTGTTTAATACAAGTAGACTTCTTTTGGCGCAGAATGCTCTGTTAGCCTGTGCTAGTCGACGTTTTATAACCACCATACATCGACATCCGTAATTTTGTATGAAGGGTAGCAGAATTTCTTTGCTTCGTCTACTTCGTGATTATCAATTTTGATATTAAGTTTCTCGCTGTTCTCATTTCTGCCACCTCTCATAACTTTTGTCTTTTTACGGTTGATTCGCAGTCTATATTGTCCAGTCATTAGATTGTTCATTCCATTCAATAGATCCTGCAATTCTTTTTCATTTCCACTGATGATGTCAGTCTCATCAGTGAATCTTAAATTGATTTTCTTTACTCAGAATTTTAATCGCACTTACGAACCCTTCCGTCATTGTTTCTTCGATGTATCAATTGACCAGTAAGGGGTCGAAGTCAACATCCCTGTCTTACATGCTTTCTAGTCCGACTACTTAGTTCTTGGTCTTCAATTCTTATTTTTAATAGGAGCTAGGCACATGGAGTTAAGGAAACAGAGAGTGTGAAACCTGATCTTCTTACATAGTCTATTCTTTTAGAATTACACAAAGCAGATTGCCCAGCTTAACGCCACCATATGAAGGACGGATCATCAACAGCACCTCGTGCGTCACTCCATGGGACATTACGAAGAGGTTTGTAATTTAACGCAGGATTCTGCTGCACAATACGCTGATCAGTGGTATCACATAACCGCACTAGCGTTCGTTAGCGACCTCGGCCACGCACCCGGAGTAACGAGGTCAAGAATAAAAACAAACCATTCTAAAACAGAAACTCGAAGGATTGTCTTATGGGTGCAGAATAAACTCTGCGTGAAAACCAGAATTATGCAACAGCTTCGTAAATTTAACGGAAATTTACGTAGTATCCGATGCTCGAGGAATGGAAGTGGCCTTTCTTAGGTATGGTGGTCGAATGGAAATTAGATGGTCAACTCGGCCGCTCTTTGTATAGGACACTGTCGATACGGGTCTATATCTCACTGGGTATAGCTTTCATCGTAAAACACAAAACAGAGCTAACGCCCTAATGCAGAGAACAAGGACTATTTTAGACAAAGCCTACTTCAACTCAGAAGTTAATCACCTGATCACAGTGTTAAGAAGGAACAGGTATTTAGCCTGTGATATTAGTTCATCTCTGTTGAGGAAACCAAGACGCGATGCCGCTCAACCAAGGGAGGAGAACAAACACATACCGCGGCTGCCATTTTTCTGCGCAACAACAATTATTATACGTAGACTGTTAAACAGACAAGGAATCAAACCTCTTTTCTGGCCACATTGGAATATGAAAGAAATGTTGCGACTTACAATATTCATTGCTAGTGTGGCAACAGTTACATGGGGCAACCTATAAGCACACTTGTCGACCACTTTGCTGAAAACGTCACCTTAAGTACATAAGCTTCCAAACATCAGCAGTGGTAGAGCACAGTCTAGTGAATAAACCCAAGACAGTGTTTGAACAGACGAGAATTCTGGCACACGTTTCAAACTACTGAGAGGCTGTGATTAAGGAAGCCGTAGAAGTGTGCAACTTCAATACGGACACAAGATATACACTGTACAATGCACACAAGGGTGCGCTTGACACAAAATTTGTAGAAGGCTTCATAATAGTTTACCAACTGGTGCGAGTAGTGGCGCTGCAAGCGTAATCTATGGACGTACAGGGCGCCGCCTCAGAATTCATCTCGGTGATGTCATCTTGAGAGCATACAACTGGGAGCCTTGAGAGTTACACGACGGTCAGACCCAGCCTATGCCCTAACGACGATGATGGAGGTACTTATCGAAAGCTTGAGATTTTGTCCCAATCCGCGACAAAAAAAAGGTCAACCAAGAGCTTTTTAAACGACTCTGTCGCGAGAGGCTTCGTAGCCACATCCTAAATCCGATTACAATTACCACGAAATAACTACAGCAGTCGAGGTTTTACTTTGCAACAAAAACATTCGTCGGTGCATAGCAATGAACAAAAACAGCATTGCTGATAATCTATCGGAGTAATTCCAGATATATGAAGTACTGACTGGGCCAAAACCACAGGTAATGGCAGAGTTGGTTGAGCGTTCCAGTGTCCAAGTACGGGTTGCAAATAACTGATTTCGCTTGCTAGTGAGAGTTCTAGATTTTTTACCGACGCCACAACTGCACTTACAGCTTTTTCGTTACATGCAGAACCTCCCACAAAAAAATATTTTTATTTTGCCGGATTGTAGGAGCTAGCTCCAAATTAGAGATGGGAAAAACTGGCCGGTTAAAACCGAAACCGGTATTTTAATTCTGAATAACCGGTGTATTTCGGTATCTGTTTGGTCTCGATTGTAACAGGTTTTTTTATTTCTTTACCAGTAAACTGGCTTAACAATTTGTCATACCACAACCGCACAAATTTTTGGATTTTAAATAAAACAGTTTTTAAAAACGAGTAACGGTTTTTTGTAAAATTTTCATTGTTTGAAATACTGAGCTGTTCTAGAAACTGGGAAACGCTATCAGTACTACCTGAATAACAACGCCTACAATAAGAAACAAGCAAACAAAATTGATTAAGAATCGGTACAGCATTTCAGAGACAATAGTGTACCTTTTGCCGTATGGCGTGGGCTATTAGAAGGTAGGCATTTACTTGCAATATCCAAGATCTGTCTCCTGTCTACAGGTAGTTACTCGCTGTCATCCTTGGACATCAGTTGTATTGCAGAATGTTACAATTTCTTATTTGGAAGTATTTTACACAGTGGTGTTGCAATGAAGCACAATGTTCCACTTCCTTAGAAGATTAAAAACGGAAGGAAACACAACAAACCTGTGACATAATATAAGGAGGAAACATTCACACATTCCTAAGAAGAGAGGATAAATTTTATTGCTGTACTTATAATTTTATGATGAACGTGCTATGAACTAGGGACAGTAACCAGACCATTAATTTTGTGGTTTCCGCAGGGTGAAAAAAAGATGCCATTCAAAAGTGATGAAGCAAGTCATCAACTTGTGACCCATCGTTCACTGTCCCCCCGCCCATCCCTTTCATCTTTGCTGGAGAAAATGAGACCGATTTCTGCCGCAGCCTCAACCCCATATCGATAGTGATCCCATACTCCTTACCTGCATCAGAATTTTTCAGTCTTCGTTCCAAGTCAACTGTTACTGCTGGAAGTAATAGCAAGAAAAAAAATCGAAAATGGATATTTCAGAAAAGGGTTATTTTGAGTGGTTTTAACAGTCAGGTTAAACTGGAGACGAAAAGAACCGGTGTAACGAAAAACTGGTTGTTTCAGCAATAACCGCTACCCTACTCCAAACACACAGATCCCAGACATTCTCAGGAAAAGCAGGCCACTGGTAATGGGCGTCATTGAAGCTACCAAGGCAATCGAAAGTCTCGGGAAGAAGGTTAAATTTATGTGGATCAAGGGAACACCAACATTACATATTACGTAATTGTCGACGTTTTGGAGAGAACCGTCACTTACATCGGCTCATTTAAAAACATCGAACTACCGTCGTCATATCTGAAGATAACCAAGACGCTAATGGGAAAACGAATATCAATTATCGAAATGCAGTAAAGGCACAAATTATTGACAAATACAATGGAAAATTCACTGGAAGCCCTGGTTCCAGAGACTAAAGCGAATAAAAATTTTTAATTTCTATAATCCGCATGAGATTTAATCACGGATCATTCTCCAGCCATCTTCACAGAATAATCGCTGGAAGCCCTAGTTCCGGAGACTAAAGCGAATAAAAATTTTTAATTTCTATAATCCGCATGAGGTTTAATCACGGATCATTCTCCAGCCATCTTCACAGAATAAATGTACGAAAAAATCCTTACTGTAAATGTGATGGAGTAACATTAAGAGATATAAACCGTATTTTCTTCGACATTAAGTTAAGCTTTGTGCAATCCTAAGTTTCCATCATTTTCTTCGCATGTTGGCTGTATACAGAAAACAACTACTCAGATGTCATTAACCACAAACCACTAAAACTCTCCTTCATCAAAATAATTCACCAAAACACTGAGAGATGGCTGTATGGTGTGCAGGCCAAAAGCCAAACAATCAACACGACCTTATGGAGAAATTGGAAATCTGTGTTAAGGTCTTATGGGACCAAACTGCTGAGGTCATCGGTCCCCAACCTTACGCGCTACTTAATCTAACTTTAACTTACGCTAAGGACAACACACACACCCATTCCCGAGGGAGAACTCGAACCTGCGACGGAGGTAGCCGTGCGAACCGTGATAAGACGCCCGAGACCGTACGGCTACCCCGTGCGGCCCTTATGGAGAATAACCAATGCTTCTCATCGATTAGTCGTTGTTGTGGGCTCCAAAGCACGAAAAGAACAATAGGAGTTAATGTATTTTGGACGTTAATGACATTAGAGACGGAGAGCAAGCTGACAGTGGGGAAGGAAACGGCCGTGTCCCTTTCAAAGTAATCATCTTTGCCTTACTTGATTTAGATAAACAACGGAAAAACAGTCTTGACAGATGGAGCAGGAATGTTAATCCACTGCCTTAACGACTGCTCGGTGCACGCTCTTAGAAGCCCAGGTGACATGTGACGATATCTCATAAATATTCGTGAAGCGAAATGCCTCGTCAAAAGGAAGGTCGTGGAGGAAACTCTACAAGGTGTCTTCAAAAAGCAACGAGAATTTTGAAATCCCTCGTGCCCGTATAAGTCCAATTCACGCGATTTTTTGTTGTTATGTTGGTTAACGTGTCTGAAAGGCATCTGTACAGTGTTAGCCACATTGGATAGTCAGTCTGTTGTCAGTTGTCAAAAAAGTTACATGTGTTTTGGTAGCATCGGCGACTGTTTATCTCCTTGTCTGCATATGCAGTTCCTGTCTTTATGGTCAGGCTAAACGCAGGAACTATTGTACGGATTTTGATAAGGTTTTCACTACCAGATAGGTATTTTATATACTGTCCAGTAAAATTAATCGGAACACCTGTTAGAAGCTTAAACAACCACCTTTTGCAGCACGGGCCGCTGCGAGATGTGAAGGTAGAGAGTCAATGAAGCTCTGGAAGGTATCGACAGGGATGTGGAGCCATGCCGACTTCAGTGTCATGGCCAGCAGCTCTAAGTTTCTCGGTTCAAAGGTTCCGTGGCGCGAACAGACTGCTCCAGATGGTCCCACAAATTCTCGACTGGGTTTAAATCCTAGGCGTTTGGTGGCCAGGGAAGTACTGTAAACTCATGCTGGTGCTCTTCGAACCACGGACGTAACTGCGAGCGGTGTGGCTCGTTTGTATTGTCCTGCTGGTAGATGCCGAGGAAAGAACAAACTGCATATATGAAAGTTGCTGGCAGATTAAAACTGTGTGCCGGACCGAGACTCGAACTCGGGACTTGGTAGAGCACTTGCCCGCGAAACGCAGAAGTCCCGAGTTCGAGTCTCGGTGCGGCACACAGTTTTAATCTGCCAGGAAGTTTCATATCAGCGCACACTTCGCTGCAAGGTGAAAATCTCATTCTGGAAACTGCGTATATGGGGGGTCCCTAAGGACAGATGAATACTTGTGTTGATCCACTGTGCCTTCCAGAATGACGAGATCACCCACGGAGACACCAGGAAAACATTCCCCAAATCTAAGCCTCCCTCCTTCGGCCTGGACCCTTCCAATGATTCGTGCAGGGTTTTTGCTTTCATACGTTTCGCGCCGTTCACGCCAAAGGCTATATGACAGGTAAGCGTCAGATGGAGCTAAAAACGTGATTCGCTTTAAAAGGTCTCCTGTTTTCAGTCAGTCGACGTCCAGTTGCGGTAGTGGCGTGCCAATTCCAGCCTTCTTTCGCAGACAGCACCGGTGTATGAACCAGTTGCCTGCTGTTGAATCCCAAACCCAACAACTTTCACTGAAGACTCGTTGAGGAGACACTGTCTGTATCCCCGTGGTTCACCTGGACAGTCAGTTACTAACAATTTTACATCTATTCGCCAGTATACGTCTCCACAACCGTTCTTCACCCCAGTCACCTACGGCTCATGTGCACCGCATTTACCTGGACACTGGTTTCAGACGGCACCGTTTTGCCATGAGTGGTATACAGTGAAGAGCCAAATAAACTGGTACACCTGCCTAATATCGTGTAGAGTCACCGAGACCACGCTGAAGTGCCGTAATATAGCGTGGCACTGACTCGCCTAAAGTCTGACGTAGCGTTGGAGAACTGACACCATGAAACCTGCGGAGCTGTCCATAAATCCGTAAGAGTAAGACGGGGTGGAGATCTCTTCCGAACAGCACGTTACAAGGCATCCAAAAGAAAAGAAAAAAAAAATGTTCAAATGGCTCTGAGCACTATGGGACTTAACATCTGAGGTCATCAGTCCCCTAGAACTTAGAACTACTTAAACCTAATTAACCTAAGGACATCACAGACAACCATGCCCGAGGCAGGATTCGAACCTGCGACCGTAGCAGTCGCGCGGTTCCGGACTGAAGCGCCTAGAACCGCTCGGCCACCGTGACCGGCGAAGGCATCCCAGATATGCTCAATAATGTTCATGTCTGGGGGGTTTGGTGGCCAGAGGAAATGTTTACACTCAGAAAAGTGTTCCTGGGGCCACTCCATAGCAATTCTGGACGTTTGGCGTGTCGCTTTGTCCTGCTGGAATTGCCCAAGTCCGTCGTAATGCACAATGGACATGAATCAGACGCGATACTTACGTGTCACTTGTCACAGTCGTATCTAGACGTGTCAGGGATCCCATATCACTCTAACTGCACACGCCCCACACCATTACAGAGCCTCCATCAGCTTGAACAGTTCCCTGCCGACATGTAGGGTCCATGGATTCATGAGGCTGTCTCCATAACCGTACTGTCCATCCGCTCGATACAATTTGAAAGGTGACTCGTCCGACCACGGAACATGTTTCCAGTCATCAACAGTCCAGTGTCGGTGTTGACGGGCCCAGGCGAAGCATAAAGCTTTGTGTCGTGCAGTCATCAAGGTACATGAGCGGGTCTTCGGCTCCGAAAGCCCATATCGATGGTGTTTCGTTGAATGGTTCGCGCCCTGACACTTGATGGCCCAGCAAGGAAATCTGCAGCAATTTGCAGAAGTGTTGCACTTGTGTCACGTTGAACGATTCTCCTCAGTCGTCGTTGGTCCCGAACTTGCAGGATCTTTTTCCGGCGCAGCGACACCGGAGATTTGATGTTTTACCAGATTCCTGATATTCACAGTACCCTCTTGAAATGGTCGTACGGGAAAATCCTTGCATCGCTACCTCGGAGATGCTGTGTCCCAAAGTTCGCTCGCCGACTATAACACCACGCTCAATCTCACTTAAATCTTGATAACCTGCCATTGTAGCCGCAGTAATCGAGCTAACAACTTCGCCAGACAGTTGTTGTCTTATATAGGCATTGCCGACGACAGCGCCGTATTCTGCATGGTTACAATCTCTGTATTTGAATACGCATGCATATACCAGTTTCTTTAGTGCTTGCGTGTAGCTTAACAGGGTGGCACGCGATCAGTTTACAAATTTCTCCGTTTGGAATGCATCCACCCTTGGCCCGAAAGCCACTGGTCATGCCTTTTGGACTCCAAATAAATGGCTCCGTTTCAGCATTACGACCATGATTGAACTCTTGTCCGAGTCCTCCCCGACACGCTTAATATATCCTCCACTGCTAGTGTTGCCTGCAGCTGTTTATTAATGTCGATGTCGATCATAGGCGGTGGTCACATTAATGTGACTAGACTGTGTAATATTTCGTGCAAATTGGCTGAACTATGATGATTTAAAGTGCACCACCATTGTGAAAACACTGACATTGCCATACAGAGGTTAATTGTAGGACTCCTTGGAATCATCCACGATATAGGAGTAAGATCGTCCGACTGCAGCGTCATGCCGGCGCGAGCTAGTGCTACCGGGAGCCTAGCGCGGGATACCGCTGACTTCCTAAACGACCGGCGATGCAGCAAGTACCAGATACGAAGCTGACAAGAACAGATTGTTTGGTACTGAATTAAAGTTTAAGGGATGTGAAGAGTAATTCTGGAAGAGGTCACACAGGAAATATAGCTCGCGCTGGACTGATGTTGGAATCAGGTAGCCGGCAAAAGGCCGTACCTCGTGCTGAACTCCGTAGCGGCACGGTAGCTCAGCGTGTTCGGTCAGAGAGCGGGCTGGTCTCTGTTACAAAAAAACTGAGTGAAGGGATCAACAACGAACTTTAACGGATGTCATGTGACGTCTGCTACGACCAAAAACAACGGCCAATATCGAACTAAATGCAAAAACACTCCGTTGTGGTCGGGAGGGCGTACTTTTCTGTTGCTTAGTCAGACGACCTGGAAGTGACTGAACCTACGCTGAACTCGTGCGAATCGCGTGGTGCGGTACATCGTAGATCCCGTCATTGCCACGGGATATTAGCCCAATGCAAAATAAATATGGAACAGATAACATTCGCGCCTCCTGAGAACTTTCCTGGCTTGCGCGGGGCCGGCCGGTGTGGCCGTGCGGTTCTAGGCGCTACAGTCTGGAACCGAGTGACCGCTACGGTCGCAGGTTCGAATCCTGCCTCGGGCATGGATGTGTGTGATGTCCTTAGGTTAGTTAGGTTTAAGTAGTTCCAAGTTCTAGGGGACTAATGACCTCAGAAGTTGAGTCCCATAGTGCTCAGAGCCATTTGAACCATTTTGGCTTGCGCGGCTTAGATCGTTTAAGTGATACGAAAGTCACGCTCTATTACCTAACGTTGTTCTTTGAATTTTAATCACAACTCCGCGCAGTGATCCGTAAAGAAAATTATCAGTATGCCAGACAAGTCGTTCCGGCATAGATACTTAGTGTTGTCCATACGGAGCGTGGGCTGGTCACTAGTTTTGTGTAAAAATGTAACAGGCAATTTGTATTAAATCTGGCTAACAGAACACAGTCCTAACACTCCCTAATGTTTGGCAAAATTATATTTGTATCGGCACGAATAAGGTTTCGTCTTCCTACGCCTTCTTCGAGTGGTGGTGTTGTCACATGAAGACAGGTTAGGAAACCGAAAGCCGGTTCATGATGATACAAATATAATTTTGCAGAATATTACGAGTGTTTCCTACTTAATATTACCCTGTTCTGCCAAGTACCGATGGAAAATTCAGTTAATGTGAAAAGCTGTTATAGAAAGAATCAGTATGTCTACATGCGACACACCTTCCGAAAGACGAAAACCGAATTTCGGAGACCGTTTTTCGGTGTCGTGTTTAGATGTTACGGTCTGAATCGGATTTGCTAGCTCAGTTAAATACAGCGTCTCGAAAACAGCAGTTCCAGTTTCTAATTTAGTCAGCACAATCACTATTTTTCTTCATTTAAATAAAGGTAAACAGTTTCACGCTCAGACTAATATTTCTGCTTCTCCTTCACTGCACAGTGGGTCACTGCGTCCACACTACTCGAAAATTTTGAAAACAAGATGTAACATGACCATCGAAGCACGTTACAAAGACGATTGTGCGTTTACATGAGAGCGAAAATTGATTATGGAAGTGGAAAACTGGTGGCTAGAAACGGCTTTGCAGATTCGATTTTGGAGTGTTTGCAGAACCAACTAGAAACAGTACCGGTACTGTTGAATCGGGTTAGGAAATCCGTTTTTTGGAGCCCCATGTAAATATACTGTATGAGAGGCGGCAGTTTTGTATGCGATATTGTTCACAGAGAACATATTTCCTGAATACATGTATGAAAGAGGTTCTCTGGATTCCAAAGTTTAGGCTGTGGTCAAGTATTCAGTGTATGTGTGTGTGAGGGAGAAAGAGACTCGGTTTTTGAGTTTCGTTGGAAGCAGACGTGTGTATTGATAAGGAGGCCTGTTGCTGAAATTTGGAAGATGTTAAGAAGATAATTTGCTGTGGGCGCTACCTTAATAGATAGTTGGACGTTGCGTATGGGGAACTTTTTCAGTATGGGTTCGTAAATTTTCGTACCTCACACTGTTTGACTATTTAGTACTTATGTTTCATTGTCCGCCCCCGGTAGCTGAGTGGTCAGCGCGACAGATTGTCAACCCTAAGGGCCCGGGTTCGATTCTCCGCTCAGGGACTGGGTGTTGTGTTATCCTAATCATCATCATTTCATCTCCAAAGACGCGCAAGTCGCCGAAGTGGCGTCACATCGAAAGACTTGCTCCAGGCGAGCGCTCTACCCGACGGGAAGCCCTCGTCACACATTATGTTATTAATGTTTCATTATCTTGGAAATGCATGAACTCAGGAAAGGAATACATCACTCTTTACCACATTTCATTTTCTAATGTTGGATGTAAATATTGTTTGAAGAGTCCGCCTCCGTAGCGTAGCAGTAGCGTTACCGCCTACAACGCAGGGGGCCCGGGTTCGATTCCCGCAAGGGGACGGGATGTTGTGTGTCCTTCATCATCATTGACACACAAGTCGCCGATGCGGCATCACCTAAAAGGACTTGCAATACGGCGGCCGAACTCCCCCGAATGGGGCCTCCCGGCCAACAATGCCATATGTTCATTTCCTTTTTTTCCATTGTTTGAAGAGTTAAATTCTATGTATGTTTGAAGTTTATCCCAAAGTATTAATTAGAAGAATTTTATTTTGGATGTTCAAATTATAGTAGCAATGACCAGTAATTTAGTCTTGTTGATACCTTTTAATTTCGATGATTGGAACATAAATCTAAAGTGCACTTGGCTTGCAAATTATTTGACATTAATTATCCACATCCCACTTGCTATCCAGAAGACCGCATTGGAGCCTGCGAGATCCGATTGTTAACTTCACGTGGTGCAAGATCTTGCATATCACATGGCAAGGTTAATTAAGTAATAGCAAGCAGCGTTATTTATTACTGGTAGGCAGCTGCAAGACAACCAGTTTGTCCATTTGCTCACAAGGAACCCAAATTGTTTATTAGGGCAAGAACTGAACATCGTCTATTTAGATTATATTCACATTCTGATGGATTATTCACATGTGATAGCTAAGATGCGTTTTGTCCAAGAGGATTGCCTACAGGGTACGTAATAATGCACGTTGCTACTTAGAAGACAGTAGTTTTATATGCAATCCAAGTAATGGTTACACATTGCGACTAGTGAGAGTAAAACTATATTACGTATCAGTCACATTAAAGTCTAGAGATTTCTTTGAAATCCAAGTTAAAAGTGTCTTTTCAAAAGTTATACAGATAAGAAGTTAAAAAACATAACACACTGAATACTAGTCTCTTTAGAAATGTCGCACTTATAAAGCTGGAAAGTTGCATCTGAGTAAAGGCATAAAACTTTCAAATGTTTACAAATCGCAGAAAGTTTTAGAAGTGTTAATATTCCTTTTGGTGGGAAACACAAGCATGAAAATAGTGAAGGAAATGATTCTAAACGATCGGTGGTTAACAATCAGAAAAGTCACTGATGATAATGTGATATTAATTGGTTCGTACTTTGTAATTTTTTCGGATGGTTTGGGCATGAAATACTCGACAATAAATGTTATTTCACAACTGTTAAATTTCGAACAAAAACAGCGCAAAAATCAAGTTGCTCGGCAGTCTTTGGATGAGGTAAACAACGACGCAGAACTACTGCAGCGTGCTATAACAGATTATGAAGCATGGGTTTCCTGATAAGCCGTCGAAATTACGACTACGTCGTCCGCAATGGAAGCACTCTGGATCGTTAAGGCTGAAAATCTCGATAAGTGCGATCAAATGTGAAGATTATACTCACTGTTCTCTTCGATTTTAACTTGATACTGGACCATGAGTTCTTGTCACAACGTTGATCAATAAACAGTATTGGTTACAAGTTAAATGCTGATTGCTTGAAGTAATCTGAAGAAAAGAAAGCTGACCGGTATTATCCGAAACAATCTATCGCCAATGCATCGCGATATTGCACTTGCTCACACTTCATTAGTACTGAATTTTTGGCCAAGAGCCATAATGATGGCCCAGTCATCAAATTTGCCAGATGCGTTTCCATTTGACTTTAGTCTGTTCCCAAGAATAAAGAAAACGTTAAAGGGCAGTCGTTTTACCGAGCGAGGTGGCGCTGTGGTTAGCACACTGGACTCGCATTGGGAGGAAGACGGTTCAATTCCGCGTACGGCCATCCTGATTTGGGTTTTCCATGATTTCCCTAAATCGCTTCGGGCAAATGCCGGGATGGTACCTTTGAAAGGGCACAGCCGACTTCCTTCCTCTTCCTTCCCTAACCGATGACCTCGCTGTTTAAATTAAACAACCAACAGTCGTTTTACAAGCACAAATGAGTTTAAAAATGGATCGCAAGAAGATGTAAAATCTATCCCAAACAAGCGAGATTCAGAAGTGTTCCCTGAAGGGGCAAAGCTTTGGTATAAGCATGTAATACCTAATTGGGACTATTTCGGAGAGGAAAACATCGACCTAGACAAATAAAATTCTTTCAAAAAATAAGTAAATAGATAAAAATAAAAATTCCGTTATTTTTTGAACACATCTCGTATGTGATGTATTCCGTAGAAACATCTCGCTGGATCATACTCTTGTTGCTTCATGAAATCTAGGGTATACTGCGACCATGACATCAACTTCCTTAAGATAGTGAGGGACTGCCGTCATCTGCACCAGCCAAGGTTATGGCTGATACCCAGTGGCCTTGCAAAGCATGGAATCAGCCTGATACATTAAAAACCGTGACGAATGCTAACCACGGCTACTACGGCCTCTTCCCCTGTATTCCTAGTTCGCAAGTAATCATGCAGTGTTGTGTGCCAGAGCATATTCCTCATTTCTTGTTTCTTCCGCGGACGGTACTCAGGAAGAACGAATGTCTGTACGACGGAGGTTCGAGTCCTCCCTCGGGCATGTGTGTGTGTGTGTGTGTGTGTGTGTGTGTGTGTGTGTGTGTGTGTGTGTGTGTTTGTCCTTAGGATAATTTAGGTTAAGTAGTGTGTAAGCTTAGGAACTGATGACCTTAGCAATTAAGTCCCATAAGATTTCATAGACGTTTGAACATTTTTTTGAATGTCGGTATCTACAATACTGTTTGCGAAAATCGCGACCTCAAGAATAAGACGTGATTATAACAAAATTCAGTCCACATAAATGGTCAGAATTACAGAAACTGTACACGCACTTTGATCGTGATAATTCGGTACGGCCTGAAGTCCTCCGTAAAGCAGTGAGAATCTCTACACGTCGCAACAGGGAATCAAACAGGATCCCCACAATCTGCTGGGGAACAGATTGCTATGCGGTTTGAAGGTGCGTCCGTAAAGCATCGACGACGGTTGCAGGAGGACCAGAATGAACATGCTGCCGACTGGCCTCACCGCAGACATGTTCGTTGGGCAGCATGTCAGTCGAACGTGCAGGGCAGGCAACTGGTGGTACCCTCTGTTCTTCGAGTCAGGCTAGCACATTCGTCACCACATGAAGCAGGTCATTGTCTTATTGCCCAGGCCTCTAAAACCTGCCTGATGGAGCAGTTGCTGTTCAGATTTCCCTCTACACGTACGAGACGAGATCACATGTTATAGGCAATGGGACACAGTACCTTCACACCTGGCGTTTGTCAGCTACACGATCCTGAACACTGCTGTATGCCCGGCTGCTTTCACCACGGTAGCGTCCAACACGGGCACGGCCATCAGTGTGGGACAAGTTGAAGCGGTACTCATCCGAAAACACAAGATTTTGCCACTCACATTCCATTCACAGCGTTCATGTGCTCATTTAGCGTGAGGCGTTGGTGGGTTTTGATGAATGGAAGCAGACGCAACGGTGCGTGTGTCACCAGCCCAGCCTTCAGCAGGCAGCATCGAACCGTCGACGTAGACACGCTTATACACGTTGCAGTGCTGCACCGTCGAGCTAACACTGTGGGCGAAGCTGTTCTGTACGTTACGGCCATGCAAACAAGATGGCGGTCATCCCGCACTGCGATCACATTGTGTGCTCCAGTAGCTGCTCGTCGCTGTTGACGACGCTCTTTTATCCATTGGTTTCACACATGCATCATTGTCGTAGCAGCGTGTTACGCACGATCCGCAATGTCGCGGTAAGACAAACCAGTTCTCTGGAGTTCTATCACTACTTTCTGTTCGAACTCAATTTCAGCCTGATATTGCGTCTTTTGACGTCGACAAGACATACCGGTACTGTCTTGCAGGTTTCCACTTAATCTGAGGGCTCAGCACCGACTCGACGTGGTGCAATATCGACCTGTCCAGTAATACAATAGAGGACTTTGTGGGCCTACCTAGCGGTTCTAGGCGCTCAGTCCGGAACGGCGCTACTGCTACGGTCGCAGGTTCGAATCCTGCCTCGGGCATGGATGTGTGTGATGTCCTTAGGTTAGTTAGGTTTAAGTAGTTCTAAGTTCTAGGGGACTGATGACCAAAGATGTTAAGTCCCATAGTGCTCAGAGCCATTTGAACCAATCTGTGGGCCTACGTGTACACCACCTCTCTGCAGTCTTAATCATCTATTATGGTTGCATGGCTCTACACGTCTGCTGACTTTGGAGTGATTCAGACCGTTCCTTCTGGGTGCTGCAATTTTCACAAGCTGTGGTGTATATCTGAATTTCTCTAATTTTTGCCGTCGTGAGCAATGTTCGAGACGTATGTTTAGAGGAAGCAATACTTGATTCCCGAAAAGTGTCTGACACGGTGCCCCGTTGCAGACTGTTGACGAAGATAAGAGCATACCGAATATGTTCAAAGATATGTGAGTGACTAAAAGACTTCTTAAGTACAACAGAACCCAGTACGTTGTCCTCGACGACGAATGTTCATCAGACGAGGATATCGTCAGGAATGCCCCAAGGAAGTGTGATAGGATTCCTATTATTCTCCAAATACATAAATGATCCAGCGGACAGGGTGAGCAACAATCTGCGGCTGTTTATTGATGATGCTGTGGTGTAAGGGAAAGTGTCTCGTCGAGTGACTGTAGTAGGATACAAGCTGACAAAATTTCTACTTGGTGTGATAAATGGCAGCTAGCTCTAAATGTAGAAAAATATAAGTTAATGCCGATGAGTAGGAAAACAATCCCGTAATGTTATACATACTAGTCATTAGTAGGGTGTGCTGCTTGACACAGTCACATCGATTAAACATCGAGGCATACCGCTGCAAAGTGAAATGAAATGGAATTAACATGTAAGGATTGTAGCAGGGAAGGTGAATGGTCGACTTCGGTTTATTGGGAGAATTTTAGGAAAGTGTCGCTCATCTGTAAGGCCTTGTACACACTAGTATCCTAAGGCGAGCGATTTTTATGTCTAGACAGTGCCTATAGACAGTCGATTGTACACGGCAATTGAGAGAAATTTCTTGTCTGTAGACACGCTTTTGCAACAAAAGCGCGGGACTTTTGACTCCCATCTGAACTGGGAGACATTCGACAATTCCTAGACAATGTTGCGCCACACTTCGTAGTGTGGACATGTTGGTAGCCATGGCCTGCATTTACTGTCACTGCGCCGTGGAAAACGCTTTGCAACGTTTTATTTATTTATTTATTTTCTTATTGTTAAACACCACGTATCACGATATGTACAATGGAGAAAGTGTTGTACCTGACAAGATTTTCATGTGGCATCGTGCTAGTGGGAAGTTAGTAATCACTACAAATACAAAGGAAAACGTCCTCACTGAGTAACTCCACCGCTCATCCCGGACGACTACTTATAGAAACTACAAATTTGGAAAGCGTGTTGATATTACACTGTAGATGTCGATTATGAAGGGATTTTTTTGAATTCTATCCCTAAGGGGATGATATAACAGATGAAAGGTTTTTTGAAAGTATGTTGCTATTAATGAAATTTTGAAGCTAAAACAACAAAAACTGATATTTGCTGTCTTGGTCAGAAATTAAGACATACGTGTTCCAGCGTTTTGGAAATTTAACCCCTTCTGGAGGGGGGGGGGGCGTGTGAAATAGTTGAAGTAAGTTATAAAAATTACTGAAACATTTTTAAGTTACACAATGAAATTTGATATTTGACTCTCGGTACAAATTAAACAATTCGTGTTTTACTGTTTCTGGAAATTCATCCTCTAAGGGGATAAAATAGAAGATGAAAGTTTTTATGAAAACATTTCATTACGAAAGCGGTTTGGGAAATATCTGAAAATATGTATGTTAGAAATGAAAAAAATCGTGTTTCAGCGTTTTTTTGGAAATTCAACCCCTTAAGGGGAAGAGGGGATAAAAAATTTTGAAAATACTTTGTTATATTAAAGCAGATTTAAGGCTGTATCTATGAAAGTAGGTGCTTGACTTCTAAAGAAATGTGTTAAGGTGTGAAACTCCAACTACCAGAGTCGCTTTTCGGTCAGAAGTGCATTCGGAAAAGACCATGCTTCTAAGGCCTTAATTAGCGTCAAATGTTTAGATGTTGCAAATTGTGAACAACATAAAAATTCCATTAAAGAGAAACAAATAAAATCTGTGCAGGCCATAGAGCTCGTTCAGAAGACAAACATCGCAACAAGAATAACTTGGTTATCGAAGAGTTGGCCAAAAGATATCTATCAGTGAGTGACGGTGAAAAAAAAATGCTGTCTTCTACTTTCAATGCTGAAAGTAAATTATAGCCGAAACGAGGCCCGCTCCACAAACAGTTCCCCTTTCAACCACCGTCTGCTTTTTGTCCATTATTATCGCTGCACAAGCTACGAATTCCAAGAAGGTTCGCTATATTGGCAAATTTCGAGGAAAAAGACAGTCAAGTGCGTACACGACACAAAATATCTACGCTGCCTATAACATTTTCTAGCTACATCTTTGTAGACAGTCCCTCTACAATGTCTGTAGACAATCGCTCGTTTTGTATGCAAGTGTGTACTTACCTTAAAGGAGACCGCGTATAGAACTCTAGTGCGACTCGTTCTTGAGTACTGCTCGAGTATTTGTGGTCCCCGTCAGATCAGATTAAAGGAAGACATCGAAGCAATTCAAGACGGGCTGCTACATTTGTTACCGGTTCGAACAACATGCAAGTATTGTGGAGATGCTTCAGGAATTCAAATGAGAATTCCTGGGAGGAGGGCTGCGCTCTTTTTGAGGAACACAATTGCGAAAATTTAGAGACCTGGCCTTTGAAGGTGGCTGCAGAGCGAATCTACTGCCACCAACGTAAATTTTCGTAAGGACCACGATGATAAAAGAAGTTATGGCTCGTGCGGAGGTATATAGAAAGTAATTTTTTCCTTGCTTCATTTACGACCGGAACTAGAAACGAAATGACTAGTAAAGACAAAAGGTATCCTCCGTCATGCACACTGCAGTGGCTTATGGAGTATGTATGTAGATGTAGATCCGCATCAGAATGGTTGGACGAAACTTTGAACCACAGTAGGAATGTTACGAGGTCTCGCTGACTGCTGCACCTGCCAGTCCGTCTTCGTTGTTCCAGATAAATAAACTTTTCTCACGGTACAAAAGATAAAAAAAGGCAATGGATGTCGACATTATATTACGTTTTTCCTATCGGGGGAAGCAACAACTCGCAATATAACATGACTGGTACATAGTGTAGAAACATAAGGCTTCAATGAAGTGTTGGCGTGCGTGTCTCCATGACGTGGGCTCCTCAACAGTAAGAGATAATAAGGTACCTCAAGATGAAATGCTACCGGGAAGCGTCGTCGCTGTGAGGTCGTGCAGTAGTTAGCCCACTGGGCCTGTACGCGAAAGGAGCGGGGTTGAAATGTCATCCTGACAGTTTTCATGGTTTGACTAATTACTTGCGGCCAATGCCGGCTTAGTTTCTTTCAAAAGTCGCGACCGATTTCTTTCCCCGTCCTTTAAAGACCGAGCTAATGCTCTAACTGCAATGACCCCGTCGTTAACGGGGGCTTAATTCTAATTTCGTTCCTTTATTTTCATAGAATTATCGGGATAAATGATATTGAAGCATAAAATGCGTGCAGCATTCTAAATTACGAACGAAGGCCGTTTCTTAATCTGTGATAGTTTCAAGTACCACTGGGTTATTTCGGGCGTAGTCACTCAACACTTGGTGTATTAGTTTTATTCAGTAGTGGACTCCGATTAAAAGAGTACAACAGTACGAAAATATCAGCGAGCCCCACTGCAAAGCTCTAGGATTACTTGACCGTGCTGTTTGTATTACAATTAATGCCATCTAGCTCTTCTACATAATCAGCCATTTTTTTATAGTTTCTGGGTCTGTAATTATCCTTCAATGGCTACCTTGCGTGTCTGCATAATTGATTTTTCCTCCATACATATTTTCTCCATCTTGACATTTGACATGCATAAGTTTTTTCTTAAAGAATTTTTCAAAGTTCAGAAACAACCGCAAAATAATTGAGGATACACCGTGTGGAGCTACCTAAAGTGGACTGTCCAGGTGAAATTAGCTGCAGCAAAACCAGATGCCAGGCTGAGAGTCAATGGAAGAATCAGAAGGAAATGTAGTTCACCAGTTACAGGATTCATGCTAGACATAGAGAAGATGTCAAGAAGAGTGGAAAATTTTGCCATGGGACGAAATGGATCAGACAAGGTATAACTGAAAACAAAAGAATCACAGGAAGAAATGTAAGAATCTCAATGCAAATACTGGAGGGAAACAATCGAATAAACTGAACAATGAAATGAGAAGGATACTAAAGAGCGTGAATACTAGATAGAAGCAAAATGTAAACATAGAGTAATAGGAAGCATAGGCGGAGATTAAATAAATCTATACGGAGGACAGAAATTTGCCAAAGAGAAAATAGAAGTAAATCAACTATATAGAGACTTCAGGTAGGTAAGCTATGAAAAGGCTTATTATACTAAAGAACTATATGACTCCAAAATGAATTTTCACTCTGCAACGGAGCGTGCGCTGATTTGAAACTACCTAGGCGATTAAAGCTCGGACCTGGGAACTTTGCCTTTCATGGGCAAGTTGCCTACCGACTGAACTATGCAAGCACGACTTACAACCCGTCCTCAGTGCTTTACTTCCGCCAGTATCTCATCTCCTACCCTCCTTCCTGTATCATATGCAGGAGAACTTCGTTGAAGTTCGAAGTTAGGAGATGAGGTGCTGGTGGAAGTAGAGTTGTGAGGGCGGGTCGTGAATCGCGCTCGGATAGCGCAATTGGCAGAACACTTGCCCGCGAAAGGCTCAATTCCCAGGTTAGAGTCCAGGTCCGGCACACAGTTTTAATTTGGCAGGCAGTTTCAACTATAAGACTTTCAAAATTATTTTAATCAGTGCAGTGAATTCAAGAGAGAACTTTAGGAAACCACAGCAACTATCAGGAAAGGAAAGACTATGAACAATGTGTGTGTGTGTGTGTGTGTGTGTGTGTGAGTGTGAAATCCTAAGGTACTAAACTGATGAGGTCATCGGTCCATAGACTTACACACTATTTAAACTAACTTACGGTAGGGACAGCACACACACCCATGCGCGAGGAAGGACTCGAAATCTCCGGCGTGGGGAGCCGCGCAATTCGTGGCATGGCGCCTCAAACCGCGCGGCGACTATGAACAGTGACAGGATCCCAAATGAGGTGCTGAAGGTAGTTTGAGAAGGTGTAGTTCAGAGACTAAAATTACTGTAAACAAAATATACAGCATAGGAGGAACGTCGAGAGGATTCACTTGGAATATTCATGGCCCCACACGAGAGTAACAAAAGGCAGAGTAGAACAAGACTCCAAAACTATTAGCCTTACATCTCACACTACCAACCACTGATCGTATAACATTGGGGGAAATAGACAACACATGTCAGAGGATAAGTTTGGATTCAGGAGAAGACAGGAAGATGAGACGCCATTGGATGTGTGAGATTACCGATGGAAGTCAATAGGAAGATGTATGTTTCATGGTTTGGAAAACGCTCTGCTCGAATAAGATAGGCTACTGAAAAATCCAAAAATGTACTGAAAGAAACAAAAATAGACTAGAAGGACTGGAACTAATGAGGAACTGCATCTAGCAAGTATGACGGAGAACAGTGGCGAAACAGTATGAGAAAGAAACAGATAAATTGCTATTAATTGCTAAAAGAGGTGTAATACAAATTGTTAGATAGCTCCGCTCTGTTTTTATCTTTATCGTGACACACTTTTGAAAGATACTTTGAACACTACTGGCAGAATATAGGTAGGGGGTGAGAGAGAGAATGTTACTAAAATTTCAAAAAAATTAAGAGATTTTAAAAGAAAATGAAGAAGATATGCAACCGACGGAGGTAATAACAGGACTCAAGGGACAGGATAACATGTATAAAGCAAATCTTCATTAAAAAAAAGGGTATGAGAAAGAGGTTCACAAAATATTTCATTCAGCGTGTGGTCATTTATGATTGAGAAATTTGGACATAAACCTTTAAATCTGACTGGAGAAGAAATGAGATAACTACACGGGTTCATAGAGTAAGGAATGGTTAAGTGATTGAAAGCGTGAAAGAACCAAGATCTCTGCTCCAGTATACAGAAAGAGTAACCTGACTTGGTTAGATTTCAAGAATTTGCCTCTCAAAAAAACACAAAAGGTAGAAACAGAGCTCCAACACTACTGGACTGAGAGTAGTTGAAGCTTTTCAACAGTCCGCATAGACTTTCAATTCAAAGCCGCAATGCTTATTTGTAGAAAAAATGGCGACATTTTGTTGGTGCGTCCCTTGTTAATGCGCAATGTGCATTTCGGCAATCCTACAAAGAGCCACCTC
The DNA here is from genome assembly GCF_023864275.1 of Schistocerca cancellata. NCBI lineage: Eukaryota > Metazoa > Arthropoda > Insecta > Orthoptera > Acrididae > Schistocerca > Schistocerca cancellata. The sequence goes on from NC_064628.1 coordinate 432,415,880, forward strand.
GTCGAAAGCATATTTGTGAGTCGCTTCGAAAATTCGTGGAGAGTGGCTGTATCTGAAAATGGAAGAGCAGCGGTCGTCCAGGCACATCGAATGTAAATGTCGAGAGTATCCGTGCAACTTACGAAAGGAACCCAAGGAAATCCACAACTCGACCAAGCAGTGAGCTTAAAATCCTTTAATCAAAGGTACGGGAGTTCTGAAACACAGTCTACATCAGTATCCATACGTCCATCAGTATCCATACAAACTGCAGTTATTGCAAGCGTTGAGTTCGTATGATCACACCAAAAATAGGCATTTCGCACAGCAATTCTAGAGGACATAGATGATGAAAATTTTTCTTAACAAATATTTCTTTTCGGATGATTCCACTTCTCACGTTTCTGCTAAAATTAATCACCATAATATTATATTTTGGCTGATTGAAATTTCTATGCAGGTTATTCAATGTGAAGGAGACTCACCAAATGTTCTAGTTCTGTGCCATTTATGGAAACAAAATTCATGGTCCCTTATCTTTCATTGAAACATTGCCACAGGATTATCTTATCTAGAGATGCTGGAGACTGACTATTTTCCCCAATTTCGAAGCGATTTATATAACTTCACCTTCATGCAAGACAGCGGACGCCTCACTACACCAACCAAGTCCTAAGTTATCCTTGTACCATTGTTTCAATATGTATTGCAAGGCGAGTGGCAGAAGATCAGTTTCGTCGTGGGCTGCGTCCCGGCCCTTACCCCCTACGACGTATACCTATAGCGTACATAAAAGACCGTGTTTTTGTTCCAACTATGCATGTTACTCTTCAAGGTCTATGGCATCAAATTGTTGAAGCTGTGAGATCGAAAATTAGAGACTAGTTGATTCATGCGAGGCAAGAAATGAACTACTGTTTGACCCTATCCAGGAAAGTAGGAGTTGTGTTTCTAACCTTTGCAATTTGAGAGAAATGTTTGAACTGCTTCATCTGTTTGGATAATCATGTAAAACTGAAATAGTCATTTAACACACGTATATACCATTAACTCAATTTTCCGTCGGTGCCGGCCGGGGTGGCCGAGCGGTTCTAGGCGCTTCAGTCTGGAACCGCGCGACCGCTGATAATACACTCCAAGACAAAGAAAACAACGCACCACGAAGCAATTATCAGAAATGGAAATAAATGGGTAGATGTGATGTACATGTAGAGACAAACAAATTATTACAGTTTTAGAAAAAGTGGATAGCTTATTCAAGAGAAACAGCTTCACAAATTAAACAATTCAATAACGGTCTAGTCCACCTCTGGTCCATATGCAAGCAGTTATTCGGCATGGTATTTATTGACAGAGTTGTCGGATGTCCTGCTGAGGGACATCATGTCAAATTCTGTCCAATTGATTTGTTAGATCGTCAGAAACCCGAGCTGGTTGGAGGACCCTGCCCACAATGTTCCAAACGTTCTCATCTGGGGAGAGATCTGGCGACCTTGCACGCCAGGCCAAGGTGGGTTTGTCAAGAACCACAAGAAGCAGTAGAAACTCTCGCCGTTTGTAGGTGGGCATTGTCTTGCGGAAATGTAAGCCCAGGATAGCTTGTCATGAAAGGCAACCAAACGGGCATAGAATATCGTCGACGTACCGCTGTGCTGGAAGGGCGCCGCAGGTGACACTCAAAGAGGTCCTGCTGTAAAAAGCAATAGCACCCCAGATAATCACTTCTGTTTGTCGGGCCATATGGGGGGCGACAGATTGGTAACACACCGCTGTCCAGGGCAACTCCAGACATGTCTTCACTGGTCATCGGAGCTCAGTTCAAAACGATGTAAGGTGGCTATAACTTCGCACCTTACAAGCACTCATCCACATACTTTGCTGTGATCTACAAACACAATTAGGTATCATGTGATAGGTTGTACGTCGTATATAAGAATATATGAAGGAGACTGACATTGTCAAGTACGTCTTGTAAATAATTGTTAACGCTTATTGCATGAAAGGTGACGGAGTGTCTTTATTATAAAAACGGCATAATGAATGATTGCCTATACTTGTAGAGGTTGGGACGCCAGTGGAAATGAAACGGCTGGCGGAGCTGAAGCCCTGGGTGGAAGGCCCACACAGGTGTGTTGGTCCTGCTTAAACACAGGAAATAGCAAGACGGACGTCGTAGCACCTAAGCGCTGGAGCACAATAGAGTCGCGACCGACCAGTATTGTAGACGAACCTGAAGGATTATGCTTCGAAAACACTGAAAATCTTGGCGCAGGTGAGAGGAACGAAGAAGCGGCACCTCGGAAACCACGCAGACTGGGTTATTTCTAAGGATTTTTACTCAGAAGCGTACCATTGTACGAGTGTAGGGTTTTCCTCGCAAACTTTTCGCGCTGGACGACAAAAGACTAATATATGGTTGGTCGGTGGTCGAAAGAATCTGTAGAGAGGGAGAATATTCCGTGGTTTCGGGAATATGATTCGTTTTCGGAATTATGAGGGTGGAGAGCCAAGCCTTGCTGGGAAGCCAGCGCTGGGGAGAAGTGGTCTTCCTTTTTGAGCTCCCGTGTGTGACGCTCGCTCAATATCAGCTTCTTGTTGGTACGGACAGACTTGCTGTCTTTCCTCTCACGAGATTTTATAGTTAGAACGGTTAGGCACTGTACTGTTGTGAACTTATACGATTCTGGACTTCCCCTCCGGGTTGGAAGTCATCAAAAAAAAAAAAAAATGCTCTGAGCACTATGGGACTTAATATCTGAGGTCATCATTTCCTAGAACTTAGAACTACTTAAACGTAACTAACCTAAGGACATCACACACATCCATGCCCGAGGCAGGATTCCAACCTGCGACCGTAGCGGACGCGCGGTTCCAAACTGTAGCGCCTAGAACCGCTCGGCCACACCGGTCGGCTGGAAGTCGTCGTTGAGTACGCAGCGTTCAGTGATTGAGAGTACTTCTTCTGCCTATGCTTGCGTTGAGACGTTATCTGAACTCCGTCCTTGTGGTTGGGCGTTCGCGTTTCTCGTATATAGAACACAGAGAGGAGCAGACAGTATTAGAATATATTAGTCAGAGGACCGCCTTCTGCCTTCCTAGTGTTTGACAGAGTTTTTATTTGTGGCTGGAGTTCTTCCGTCGTCGCAGACGAGTACGAGAATCATCACTTCGACGCACCGGACACTGTACATAATGTGATATCGCAAACTGCTTCACCTTATTAGGGCTATAAAAGCTAAACAGCTCTGATCACGTTAGTCTATTTCCACTGAGGTTCCACAGCACCGCAGATCATGTTTGAAAGTAGTGTCTTCTAGTGTTTGGTACGTTGATGTTGTCAGTCATTTCGCGTTATTGATATTATATCGCGCAGTCATAATAAAGGGAAGAGTTGGGCAACTGATTAGTAATTTTACTTAGGGAATGTAAACTTTATAATATATAAGCAGGAACAACGTTTATCATTTCGTAGGATTAGTTGCCTTCATTATTCATTTCTGTTTAGATTGTAATTTATAGAATTAAGAGCTCCTAAGATCTGCTTCAGGGAGTAGTCAGGCAGGGCCAAATCTTCTTTTTAGCGTTTATTGTTCTCCATTGCGCACATTCATTTTACACCCGCCTGGAGTATACACCCACCTGGAGTAGCATCATGGAACGAGACTCATCACTGAAGACAATTCTAGTCTACGGGATCCCAGACCGAAGACGTGTCTGGAGACGCCTCCAGACAGTGGTGGGCCCGACAGCCAGGAATAATGTTCGGGATGCCATTTGTTTTCAGAGCAGGACCCCTTTGGTTGTCATCCGCGTAATCCTAACAGAATAGCTGTACGTCGACGAAATTTTATGCCTCGTTTTGTTGCCCTTCGTGGCAAGCCATCCCGGGCGTACATTTGGCGAGATTATGCCCGCGCGCACATGGCAAGTGTTTCTAATGCTTTTCTTCGTGCTCGAGGAACCCTACCTAGGCCAATATAGTCGCTGGAACTCTCCACAATTGAGAACGTTTGGAGCATTGTGGGCAGGGCACTCGAACTGGTCTCGTGATTTTGACTATCTAACGCGCCATTTGGGCAGAATTTGGCACGATTTCCCTCAGGAGGACATCCTACAGCCTAACAATCAATGCGCCGAATAACTGTTTGCATATGGACCAGAGGTAAAACAACGCGTTATTGATTTGCTCACTTTGTGGAGCTCTTTCTCTTGAATACATCATTCAGTTTTTCTGAAATTCTAATCATTTGTTCGTACATATAGATCCCATCTACTCATTACCGTTCCAGTCGGATAATTCATTTATGGTGCTTTTTTTTTTTTTTTGTCTTAAGAGTTTATTAAGAAAGAAGACAAACACATTAGGAAGTCAAATTCTTGTCGGGTTTCCAGCCGGATCAAACTGTCATCTGAGCACAATATTTCAGCGGTCCGCCTGGCCGCCATCATCAGGTGAGAAAAGCTCCGCTGCTCTCGCCCATAACTGATTCCACTCTCAATTGACAGCACCTTTATATGCATCGGAAGTACAACAGCGCATGCGCTAGACACTGTGCGCACGCGCTCAATCATTCCTGCTGCCCCCTGGCGCAAAAAGAGAAGCAGCACCTCTGGTGACGAATACTGTTGAAAACGATATATCGTTACAAACAGACGGCCGATTGAGATTCCGTTGTTTCTTCATATCTGATAAAACAGGATTCCACGTTTTACTTAGCGGGTATCCATTATCACGATTAATGATATTGTCTGCTAGTCTGATTTCGACAGATTCTTTTAAAACACAATCCCAGTACCGCGAAGCAAAGGCAACTACTTGCGTCTCATTGTATAGCATCCTGTGTTCCTCTGTAAGGCAATGCTCAGACACAACATATTTATCTTGTTGTAATAATCGCGTATGGCGATGATGTTAAATACACCTGTCGTTGACGGTACGAATAATTTGGCCAATGTAAATTTTCCCGCACTCACACGGTATTTTGTAAACGCCAGACTTCCTCAAACGTAAATCATCTTTAACAGAGCCAAGAAGTGATCGAATCTTAGCTGGCGGACGAAAAACACATCTGATCTAATATTTCTTCAATAATCTACCTATCTTGGCGGACACTTTCCCAGAATACGGAAGAAAAGCCACCGACCTAAAGGTGTCTTCAGAAGGTTCTGGTAGAGGTCCAAACTCAAAAGCACGTCGAATTTGTCGGTCCGTATAGCCGTTATTACTGAACACCTCCTGTGAACAGGTATTGTGCTAAATTCTTTGCATCCGAGACAGCATATGCTCGTTTAACCAAGGTCCGAAGGACTCCTGTACGTTGAAAAGGTGGATGGCAACTGGTAGCATGTAAATACCTGTCGGTATGAGTCGGTTTCCTGTAAACACTGTGTACAAGAGTTCCGTCTTCTTTTCTATAAACTAGTACTCCAAAAGAGGTAACTTTCCCTCCTTATCAATTTCCATCGTGAATTTGATGTTCGGATGAAGACAATTAAAATGGTACAATAACCGGTGCAAAGAGTCTATTCCATGTGGCCAACATATCTCGGTCACACATTAGGAAGTGTTTTAAAGACTGTCGTGATGAAGTCTTCGTTGTTACAGCGTACAGCGTGGGGAATAGTGTGGCCGGCTGTGTCTTTTGTTGTGTCTTGACAATATCAAATTTACATCCGCTTTGAAAAATGATCCTGAAATGATCGGGTGAACCACTGATCCCAAACTCCTTTGCGCATACATTTTATTGGAACGAAACACTAATACGCCTGCCTACTGCTTAGCTGCGCCCATCTCGGCTGCTTCCAAGTAAAGTTATTCGCGCGTATCAGAACGCTTTGCTCGTATGCTGTACAGCGTCTAGTGGTCATTGTAGTTTCCTAGCACCTGCGTAACACCTGTCTGTGAATACTAATGCTGAATTCGAATAAAGGCGATGAGGTGTTCTACAAAATTGGCGACCTTGACGTCTGTAGAATGTTAATTAATAAAGGTTCCGGTACAGACTGTCAAAGAGTCACCTTCGATTTTAAGTAACAAAGACTGGATGAGAATCATTGGAGGATGAAACGAGCAGGCCACTGTACTGTTACAGTTATCTAAAAGATGTATCTTCCTTCTGTTGAGAAGCAAATGCTGTCCATAGCATAAGCAAACTTAGTATTAAGAGTTTAAAATTACAGTATCTCCGTCTGAACAAAATCAGGAAGAACTATACTTTCTTAAGAATTTTATTGTACCTCGATCGCGCGAATACGAATCATTCTCTTCTCCTTGACATCATTAGAGGGAGCTATCTGGTCCCATTATTCAGGTTTTCGTTGCAATCAAACAAAGTGTCATAATATTTCTAGGCTCCTGCTTTGCGCATATACCGCCACTACATCATCCGTCTGTTACACGACGGCAATAAACTTACCCACAACAAGACCTAACAAGTCAGCAGCTTAACCAAAATTATCTCAGTACGTGTCCATAGAGAGCGCCGTCGTGTGTGTCGCTTCTAGAGAACGTCTAGCTAATCTACAAAAGTAGCTAAGTTAGTTTTAAATAGTTTTCACTTTCAGGTGGTTTTCTTTCACAAACAGTTATACGTTGTATATTTTTAATTTTGTATTTGCAGTTTAAGAGTTACCAGCCTTATACTTTTACGTAGTTGTATTCAAACAATTAGGATGTAGATATGGTTAAATTGCGAGCTTCTCTCAAGGGTTGTTATTTTGAAGACTTGCTATGCTATTACTCAGCGTATTCAAAGATGTGTAGCTGTGTATAAAAGTTAGTTTCATTTGTAATGTAATTATTATTGTAAAGCTTACTACCATTTAAGAATATTTTTCACCAGACGCATTTCGCTTTTATTTACAAAGCACCTTTGGTGATCAATCTGGAAATGCGGCAAGCATAATGTTTCTACATTTTACTATCGATAGCTTAAAAACAGTTCTTCCTTATAAACTTGGCATACAATTTAGTTACAGCGTTTTCTCCTCTTGTTTATTTGTTCTGAATCCAGTGCTAGATGTTAGTGGAAGTTGGAAAAAAAAATCCTGCTTGGACTTTCACCTGTCGTGATTCTTTGGCTTTTACTAACCGCTTTCTTTGCTTGCTTTCGCGTTGTTTGCACTTGTCACTGGCTCAAACCCAAACAACATCGACAGAAAAGACAACGAAATTTAAATACATAGACATTAGAAAAGCTATATACACTTAGGGGTAGAATGAAGAAATTTTGAGAATACAGGAGAAACAAGTACGCTAAAGCTAACTAATGGTTCTATTTGTTTTGTTACTTGTTTGATTTCTTAATAATTATTCAATGTTTATAAAATAAGGTAATATAATACAAATCAAAACAGGAACCAGCTCAAGTAAAATGCCACAAATACATCAAGTATTTACAGGGGCATAGCTATTTCACCTCCTCTTTAATATACATGTTGTAAACAATAACTGTCAAGAACATATGACAGTGGTGTAGAGGAAGTCGAGACGAAAAATTTAATACGGGACAGTGAGATTTACAATAATCTATCGCTCTCTTCGCGCAAATTATTAGTCTCCGAGAAATAATGAATAGGACGATTCTTGTATGATATTTAATGTAGTTTAATTTTATACTGAGACAAGTTTTAGCTATAGGCCGCGGTTTTTGAATTATTCAAGAAAAACAAATTAACTCCCATCCTAACTCTCACTTTCCACCGTTCAGAATTTTTAGTATGTTGTTCATGGCACTAACGCCATACAAAATCATATGACAGCACAAATTATTTCCGATATTCGATAATTTTTGGCCTTCATTAACAAGGGTATTACCACCCCTTAGATGGAAATTTCGTTGCTGTCGTGGTCCTCAGTCCGAACATTGGTGCAGTGCCCCATGCTTCTCTATCCTGTGCAAGCCTCGTTCTATCCGAGTAAATACTGCCACCTACATCGTTTTGAACCTTCTTACTGTATTAATCTCTTGGTCTCCTTCTACATGATTACCCCTCACACTTCCCTCCAACACTAAATTTGTGATCCCTTAATGCCTCAGCCGATCCCTTCCTATAGTCAACCTGTGCCGCAAATTTCTTTTTTTCCCCGTTTCTATTCAGTATTTCCTCATTAGTTACGCAATCTACCGATATAATCTTCTGCATTCTTATATACCATCACATTTCAAAGCTTCTATTCTCTTCTTATCTGAACTGTTTATCGTACACATTTCACTCCCCTCCCATGCTAGGCTACACTCCAGGCAAATATTTTCAGAAAATACTTCGTACTGACATCTATATTCGATGTAAAAAAATTTTTTTCTCTTCTTCAAAAACGATTTTCTTGCCATGTTCAGTCTATATTTCACATCCTCTACTTCGGCCATTATCAGTTATTTTACAGCCCAGATATCAAAACCCATCTGTTACTTTTAGTGCCACGTTTCCTAATCTAATTCCCTCAGCATAGCCTGATTAATTAGCCGGCCGGAGTGGCGTGCGGTTCTAGGCGCTACAGTCTGGAACCGAGCGACCGCTACGGTCGCAGGTTCGAATCCTGCCTCGGGCATGGATGTGTGCGATGTCCTTAGGTTTAATTAGTTCTAAGTTCTAGGCGACTGATGACCTCAGAAGTTAAGTCGCATAGTGCTCAGAGCCATTTTTGAACCTGATTAATTCGACTGCGTTCCATTACTCTTGTTTTGCTTTCGGTGATGTCCATCTTATATCCTTGTTTCAGGACACTGTTTATTTCATTCCAACTGTTCTTTAAAGTCCTTTGCTTTCTCGGACAGAATTAACAATGAATAACATCGGCAAACCTCAAAGTTTTTATTCCTTCTCTTTGAACTTTAATTCCTTCTCCAAATTTTTCTTTGATTTTCTTTACTGCTTGCTCAATGGACTGATTGAATAACACCGAGGATAGACTGCTGTCCGACTCACTTCCTTCTAATGCACTACTTCCCTACTACTCTTATAACTGCCGTCTGGTTTCTGTACAAGTTGTAAACAGCCTTCCGCTCCCTGCATTTAACCGCTGCTACTTCCGGAATTTCAAAGAGTGTCTTCCAGTCAACATTGTCAAAAGCTTTTTCTAAATCTACAAATGCTATAAACGTAGATCTGCCTTCCCTTAACCTGTCTTCTAAGAAGTCGTAGGGTTAGTACTACTTCGCGGTCACCGGACATAACACCACGGGAATTCTTCCTTTGGGTTTATGTCAAGGACGATGTTCAAATGATGTCCGTGATATCCTTCGAACAACGAAGTTTATTTAATATGTGTGTGTGTGTGTGGGGGGGGGGGGGGGGGGGGGGGGGTGGCTGGCTGGGTGAGAGCGCGCGCGCAAAACCCTGCCTTACCCATGTTTGTAATCAGAGAAATATTTCTGGGACACCGTGTAAAATAAATCTGTAATCTTCCGATGTCTCCAGGTCTCTTCCACGCATACAACCTTCGTTCATGATTCTTCATGGAAGTGTTAGCCTTGATTAAATTACCCTCTCTGCAAAATTCTACCAGCCGTATTCCTCTATCATTCCTTTCCACAATCAATATTCACATACTATTTTCCCTTCTCTCATTTTTCCTGTTATCATATTTCAGCCCTATTACTATTAAATTTTCATCTCTCTTAACTAAACGAATAATTTTTTTACATCGTGACACATTTGTTCAATCTGTCCATCACTTGTGGAGCTAATTGGCATATTATCTTTTACTGCAGTGTTGCGTGTTGGCTTCGTGTTTATCATGAGTACGATAATGGATTCACTATTCTGTGCATTCCTATTTTCTTACACATTATTAGGCCTACTCCTGCATCACCCCTATTAAATTTCGTATTTATAACTCTGTACTCACCTGATGTGAGGTCTTGTTCCTGCCACCGAATTCGCTAATTGCTATTATATCTAACTTCCCTTTTTAAATATTCTAACCTACCTGAACTATTAAGGGTTCTAACGCTACACGCTCTGACCCGTAGAATGTCAGCTTTGTTTCTCCTGATTACGACATTTTCCTGACAAGGCCCCGCCCAAAGATCCTAATCGGAGACTATTTTACCTCCGGAATATTTTACCCAAGAGGTGCCATCGTCATTCGGCTATACAGTAGAGCTACAAGAGCGAGGTTAATGAGAGAAAGAAGACTTCTGCAAACGTTCTGAAAAAACTAATTACAATTACAATTCGATCTATATTTAATCTTTACAAGCACTGTAGTTTCGTAGTAAGAAGACCCAGACAAATAAAACGGTTTAGTTGTTAACTTGGTGCAGTTAAAATAACAATGGCGTGAAGAAAAATTTGCATAAACGTCAATTTTACAGTTTTTAATTGCACAACTTACCCGGTGGTGTGTTAGCCCAGTCAGTGAAGACCAAAAAAGGTCGAATACGGGAAGTAATTCGCGGAGATGCAAATTTTAATACGTAACAACATACTAAAAATCCTGACCGGTGGGGTATGAGTGTGGCGGTGGTGGAGCAAGGGAAGGTCAGTTTTGTACGTTTCCTGTAGCGAGAACTTATTCCAAAACAAAATTAAGAGTACATCAAATTTCCTACAAGAAAAGGTAGTATTAATTTTTTCTCTAGGACTAATAGTCTGTGCAAAGACGGGGTGAGAATACTGAAAACCTCGCGCGAGGCGCATGTGCTGTAGCTCAGATGGTTTTCGTGGGCCAGTTTGAGGTAGTTTCCCGACTTGATAGACCAAAGTGTCCTACATCAAACTGTTCGTATTTCACGGAATAATGTAGATAGAGAGATAAAAATTGACACATACGTTTGACATGACATGGGATTTTATTGAAACAAAGTGCGCGATACGATGAAAAGATGGCGCTTCATATGAATACAAAAACAATAATAGCGTAACAACTGATTTCTAGTAAAGACGGTGTTCTTCAAAACAAATGCTCAACATGTCGGTCGTCAGTCATAAAAAATACCTGTAGTCGAGGGACAAGTTGTGAACAGCAGCACTATACAGCACATCGAGGTAGGTATAGTGAAAAATATTGCCGTCGGGTGTTGACTTTAGCATTCCCGGACGATCGTGGTAGACTTGTGACTTCAAGTAGTGCCACAGCCAATAATCACAACAATTTGGGTCTGGGAACCCGAAAGGCCAAGCAAGACGGACGTGGCGGCTCAGCATGCGATCCTCACGAAAAGATGTGTGCAAGAAATATTTCACACGTGTAGCAATACGAGATGGAGCGCCATCCTGCATTGAATCTAGGGTCGATCTGACTCCCTTTCTCACTGCAGCTCATTCTATACATGATTCCCGTGCGGCGTCACTGACATGTTACTGTCCCCGTGGGCCAGCTTTTGCACTCGTTTTCTGTTTGAATACAACCTCTCTGCCTACCTTATTCCGTAAATTAGTGCATTTTTAAATGTTACGGGACTTTTGGGTCGCCGTGTATATGGATGTGGGACTCGAGAACTGAAATTTAGAGACAAGTTTCAAAGCCATCGGTACTGTTAATACTTTTATTCTGCAGTTTAATATTTGATGCTATTATTAGCATGGTTATAAATGCTATTATTTGAGATGTATAAAAGTTCTAAAAATTTTATGACATTTCTTACTCGTGAAATATGCCTACTTATGCTGCTTTAGGCTATACAACAGAATCAGATACTTGTATCATTAAAATTTGTGCGTGTTCTGCACTTTATTCTTATCCTGTACGTTGATTCAAAGAGAAACAATGTTAAGTAATGCTGCATGTTATAGTAATTGAAGATATTTTCGGTATGAAATCGTCACTGTGTGTGTGTCATTCGATACGAGGGAAAGCCAAAACAACTCTTTAAAACTCAAATGAAACTTAATTTTCCCGATGTACCACTATTCAGCATAACTTTCGTAAGTTCTCTATTGTCTCCAGGGCGGTCTATTAATAGATCTACTCTGCGGACGAACAAAGTGCATAAATAACTGTAGGGCTTTGACCTTTTGTGCAGATAATCGTTTAGGTGTCGTGTAAATGGGTTGCAAGTCATGATTCACGGGATGCTTGCCTCTTATTGCTAGATTTAACATCCTGATCTCCTCTTGCGGACTGAAGGAAAATTTATAGTATACGTTCCCAAGTGATTTGCGCCCATGTTGCAACCATTTTATCTACAGTTTACTCTCAAAATGTTTCTGTGAGCATAACTTCGATGAATAAGTTCACTGAAATTAACAAAACCGTTTTGCTCGAGTTTCCTAGCAACTAATCTGATCAAATTAGCCCTGTCTCAAGGCGTATCAATCTTTGCAGTTGTATTAATTTTTACTTTATTTTATTTTATTTTTTACTTTTTCGATAGCTGTGTGAATGGAATCAGCCTCAAGGTTCAAGAGAGTTATGATTAATAGCATCCACCTTATTACTACAGTGTTTTTCTTCATGAAATATATTCATAAGCAGGACAGAGAAAGTAATATTTCTGTTCTGGCCACTGCAGGAGTCGCTAATCGTATTGACTTCAACGACTTCTTCAGATAATGATAGCATGTGCTTGCAAATACATGAAGCTACTTCATACTCTCCGTGGCCAGCAATAGCTTCATTCCAAATATAGCACTGAGCGGATTTGTGCTTATTGGGTACAGATAACACAGTTAAACAGAGCGTTTACGGCGACAGTTTATGGAAAGCTGTTGCACTGAATAAAAGGAGATGTTTATTGGTTAAGTTATTTTTTGTTTCAAGAGTAATTTATTTTTCATATCGTATCTACAGTTACATTAGCCAAAGTTGACGCTGGCTGTTCTGACAGTAAAAACCATGAAGGTTCTTCATCAATGTACGCACTGGTTATTGTTGTGTGAACGACTTTTTTATGATACAACATTGGTTTTCCGGAAGCCATGTTCTCTCGTTGACTTTAAAGCTAGACTTTGGTTATTCTTATATATAAAACTTTGTAAATTTCTTAGCCGACTGCACAATGTATCTCACTTTCGTGAAAACTGACCTTAGTTCTAGATCTACAGGGTGGTGAGAACCAACTTGAAAAGTTTGTGTGTATTGCAGGATGGGCTGCGCTGAGAAATAACTGTTAAGAAAAAAATCCGATTCGTTGAGCCGTTCCAATGCTCCAGTTCTGCAAGGTTCGCAGGAGAGCTTCTGTAAACTTTGGAAGGTAGGAAACGAGGTTCTGGCAGAAGTACAGCTGTGAGGACGGGGCGTGAGTCGTGCTTGGGTAGCTCAGATGGTAGAACACTTTCCCGCGAAATGCAAAGGTCCCGAGTTCGAGTCTCGGTCCGGCACACAGTTTTAATCTGCCAGGAAGTTTCATATCAGCGCACGCTCCGCTGCAGAGTGAAAATCTCATTCTTGATTCCGGATTTGTTTCCTATTCAGATCTCCGGGATGGGTCTGTCAACGGCAGGTGACCATGACAAAAAGAGTGAATAGCCAACTAAAGGATAGAGTTCTACGAGTCGGGGCGTGGAATGTGAGAAGTTTGAGTGTGGTAGGGGAAATAGGAAATCTGAAAAGGGAAATGCAAACGCTCCATCTAGATATTGTGAGGGTCACTGAAGTGAAGTGGAAAAAAACACAAATAATTCTCATCAGATGAATATAAGGTAAGATCAACAGCAGATGTAATCGTAGTTGGATTCGTCATCAGTAGGGAGGTAGGACAGAGAGTTACTTAGGACAGTACAGCGATACAGTTGCTCTCATTAGAACCGACAGCAAACCAAAGTCGACAGTCGACAGGGTTGTTCAGATATACATGCCAATGTCAGAAGCAGAAGATGGACAGAGAGAGAGAGAGGAAATATATGTAGAGATTACGGATAATTCAGTGTGTAAAAGAAGATGACAATCACATGTCAGTTCTAGTATAATATATTTGTCCAATGAATACCCGTTTATCGTCTGCATTTCTTATTGGTGTAGCAATTTTAATGGCCAGTAGTGTAATAAACATCGGCGGGGGGGGGGGGGGCTGGAAAGCGGTGGAGGGGGAAGGAATGGAAGGCACAGGTACGGGAGGATACAGGATCATTCGTAGGAATGAGAGAATAGAAATACCAGTCGTGTTTTGCAACGAATGTCAGCGATTAACAGCTAATTCATCGTTGAAAAACCACAAGAGAGAGATGTATATTTGGAAAAGGCTCACAGATACGGGAAAATTCCAGCTAAACTAACATCATGGTCAGACAGAGACTCCGCATTCAGATATTGGATTTTAAGGCATTCCCAGGAGCAGATATAGACTCGGATAACGATTTTTAATGATAAAGGGCAGGTTGAAGTTTAAGACACTCCTCCGGAAGGATCAAGATGAAAGGTTCTGAGGAATGAAGAGATACCCTCGAGGTTCTCTGAAGATGTAGATGCTGCCATAATGAATACCGCAGTAGTTGAAGAGGAATGGACATTTCTAAACAGGGCAATCCTAGATGTCGAACAGACAAACATAGGTATAAAGGAGCTAACTACGAAGAAACCTTGGGTAATAAAACAGTAATTTAAATGATCGACGGAAAGAGGAAGTACAAAAATCTTTAGGAATATAGAGGGTAGACATATAAGTCACTTAGGATGAAATAAATAGGAAGTTAGGGAAGTCACGGCGAAAAAAGGCTGCAGGAAAAATGTGAAGAAATCGAAAAAGGACTGATTCAGCATACAGAAAAATTAAAACAATTTTCGATGAAATTAAAAGCAAAAATATCAACATTGGTAGTGCGATGGGCATTCCGCTGTTATACGCAGAGAAGAGAACGGGTAGATGGAAAGAGTACACTGAAGGCTTTTGCGAGGGGAAGGTAATTGTCTGATGATAGAACAAATTGGAGTCGCAACTGAAGAGAGAAGGGATCAGTATTATAGTCAGAATTTGAAAGAGCTTTGGCAGACTTAGATCAAATAAGGCAGAAGAGATAGATAACATTCCCTCGGAATTTGTAAATTCTTTGGAGGACGCGGCAATCAAGCGACTATCAAGTTACGTGTGTAATCTGTGAGCCTAGATTAAAGACATTACATAAATTTCAGAACAGTATCATCCACACAATCCTGAATATAGCAACAGCAGATTAAGTGCGAGAACTGCCGCACGATCAACAAGACAGACAAGACATCTCCCCTCAATGTACTGTTTCCGTCTATCCCGTCTCTCGTCTGCACTTAACAGCGGGATTCCTAAAGCATTCTTAATGCTGATACCTTTGCTTTTAATTTCATAGAAAGTTGTTTTGAGTTTGCTATATGCTACATCAGCCCTTCCGACGACTATATCTTCTTCGATTTCCTCACATTTATCCTGCAACCTTTCCGCCACGGATTCCCTTACTTTCTATTTATTTCATCCTAAGTGGCTTTCAATATTTTCCTAAACTTTTTGTACCTCCATCTTTCGTCGATGAACGGCTCATGCATACAAGTTGCTGACAAGAATAATATACAGAAGAATGAAAAAGAAAAAAATTGAGTATTTGTTAGATGACGACGAGGAGAAGAGGTTGGCACATGAGAGGATTCCGTGACGAGCCGTATCGAAGCAAATCTCCACAAGAAAATTTAAAAACGCATGCAACTTTCAACGTCGTCATCTCTAGGACACGTTTCGCGAACTCCGTATTATAAAAATATAGGGGAAACCGAGGCACACTGACACTGGTTCCATTTCGGTATTTTTAAATTATTTTCGTTAGAATCATCCTATTTAAAATTATTTAGTCCTGTAATATGATTACTGAAGTATAACTTGGTATACGTACTTTTAACCCAACATTACATTTAAAAACGCTAAATAAGTTTATATAGGCACAAGTCGAGGGTCTAAATGTAGGGTGTGTATGGGGCAAGTTTACGCGCTTATGGGGCCTCGTTTATGCATTTCATAGAACACAAAATGAGTAAACAGAATACACTACTAAAATTTTGAAAATATGTTTTATTGGGAGTAAATAAAATTGCAGACTTACTTACACCAATTAGCATGGTAAAATACAAATGTT
This sequence comes from Schistocerca cancellata, assembly GCF_023864275.1. Lineage (NCBI taxonomy): Eukaryota > Metazoa > Arthropoda > Insecta > Orthoptera > Acrididae > Schistocerca > Schistocerca cancellata. The sequence continues at coordinate 432,431,837 of NC_064628.1, forward strand.
TTAGCGGCAGTAAACTTTTTTTCCCGAGCTTCCACCTACACATCAGAACATGTTTTGCATCACCTCGGTTCCGAGAGTTCCGGAACCTGTACAGAAACCTGGAATAGAGATCAACATAAACATCATTTCCGCCCTTTTTATTGCTCATGAAAACCACACATTGCATGTTGTAGCACCATAAAACGAGACCTTCAGAGGCGCTGGTCCAGATTGCTGCAAACACCGGTACCTCTAGTGCCCAGTAGCACGGCTTCTTGCATTGATGCATGCCTACTCAGAGCGGTTGGTGGATCACGTCGTCCATAAACAGCCTTTTTCAATCTATCCCAGGCATGTTCGGTAGGGTTCATGTCTGCAGAACATGCTGGCCACTCTGGTTGAGCGATGTCGTTATCCTGAAGGAAGTCATTCACAAGATGTGCACGATGGGGGCACGAATTGTCGTCCACGAAGACGAATGCCTCGGCAATATGCTGCCGATGTGGTTGCACTATCGGTCGGAGGATGGCACTCACGTATCGTACAGCCGTTAAGGCACCTTCCATGACCACCAGAGGCGTACGCCGGCCCCACACAGTGCCACCCCAAAACAGCAGGGAACCTCCACCTTGCTGCACTCGCTGGACAGTGTGTCTAAGGCGTTCAGCCTGACCGGGTTGCCTCCAAACACGTCTCCGACGATTGTCTGGTTGAACGCATATGCGACACACATCGGTGAAAAGAACGTGATGCCAATCCTGAGCGGTCCTCTCGGCATGTTGTGGGGCCCATCTGTACGGCACTGCATGATGTGATTGTAAAAATGGACCTCGCCATAGACGTCGGGAGTGAAGTTGCACATCATACAGCCTATTGCGTATAGCTGGAGTCGTAACACGATGTCCTGTGGCTGCACGAAAAGCATATTCAACATGGTGGTGTTGCTGTCAGGGTTCGTTCGGACCATAATCCCTAGGTAGCGGTCACCCACTGCAGCAGTAGCCATTGGGCGGCCTGAGAAAGGCACGTCATCTACAGTTCCTGTCTGTCTGTACCTCCTCCATGTCCGAACAACATCGCTTTGGTTCACTCAGAGACGCCTGCACACTTCCCTTGTTGAGAGCCCTTCCTGGCACAAAGTAACAATGCGGACGCGATCGAACAGCGGTATTGACCATCTAGGCATGGTTGAACTACAGCCAACACGCGCCATGTACCTCCTTCCTGGTGGAATGACTGGAACTGATCGGCTGTTGGATGCCCTCCGTGTAATAGGCGCTGCTCATGCATGGTTATTTACATCTTTGGGCGGGTTTAGTGACATCTCTGAACAGTCAAAGGGACTTTGTCTGTGATACAATATCCACAGGCAACGTCTGTCTTCAGGAGTTCTGGGAACCGGGGTGACGCAAAACTTTTTTTTGATGTGTGTATGACCTGTATAGAAATCTGAATGTTATGGAAGAATTATTCATCTTCACTGTCCGTGTTGTAACTTAAGGCCACAATAAATGTGTTTCCTGTGGCACAATCGTTGTTAGGCCACCTTTTACACCAAAGGCACAGGACCAATTTTCTGTTTCTTTTAGACTGGTTGTATAGCTTCAAGCAGTAAATAAGAAGACAATTTCCATTCTCTTCACAAGACTGCTGCTGGTTGTAAGAGAAAGGAACAAGAATTGGGAAGAACATTCGTCGAGACGTGAGTGCTTCCTAATAGATGCTTTGGAAAGACCAGTATGTGAGAGGAGATTGAAAGGAAGGAAAAGATACAAGATGATAGACGACATAGGGTAAATCGGAAATTGCGCGGACCTGACCTAAAGAGGTTGGTAGAAAAATCTGCCTTTTGGCAGAACACTGATATGAAACACTGATACACTACGTGATCAAAAGTATCCGGACACCTGAGTGAAGATGACTTACAAGTTCGTGGCGCTCTCCATCGGTAATGCTGGAATTCAATATAGTGTTGGCCCACCCTTAGCCTTGATGACAGCTTCCACTCTCGCAGGATGACAGCTTCCACTCTCGCAGGCATGCGTTCAATCAGGTGCTCAAACGTTTCTTGGGGAATGGCAGCCCATTCTTCACGGAATGCTGCACTGACGAGAGCTATCTATGTCAGCCTGGCACGAAGTCGGCGTTCCAAAACATCCGGAAGGTGTTCTATAGGATTCAGGTCAGGACTCTGTGCAATCCAGTTCATTACAGAGATGTTATTGCCGTGTAATCACTCCGCCACAGGCCGTGCATTATTAACAGGTGCTCGATCGTGTTGAAAGATGCTATCGACGTCGCCGAATTGCTCTTCAATAGTGGGAATCAAGGTGCTTAAAACATCAAAGTAGGCCTTAACACTACCGCCTCCAGATGACGTTCACCGGGCATTCGCCATACCCACACCCTGCCATCAGATCGTCACATTGTGTATCGTTATTCGTCACTCAACACAACGTTTTTCCACTGTTCAATCGTCTAATGTTTACTCTCCTTACACTAAGCGAGGCGTCGTTTGGCATTTAACGGCGTGATGTGTGGCTTATGAGCAGCCGCTCGACCATGAAATCCAAGTTTTCTCACCTCCCGCCTAAGTGTCATAGTACTTGCAGTGGATCCTGATGCAGTTTGGAATTCCTGTGTGATGGTCTGGATAGATATCTGCCTATTACACATTACAAACTTCTTCAAGTGTCGGCGGTGTCTGTCAGTCAACAGACGAGGTCGACCTGTACGCGTCTCCCTTCAACTTTCCACTTCACTATCACATCGGAAACAGTGGACCTAGGGATGTTTAGGAGTGTGGAAATCTCGGGTACAGACGTATGATACAAGTGACACCCAATCACCTGACCACGTTCGAAGTCCGTGAGTTCCGCGGAGCGCCCCATTCTGCGCTCTCACGATGTCTAATGACTACTGAGGTCTCTGATATGGAGTACCTGGCAGTAAGTGGCAGCACAATGCACCTAATATGAAAAACATATGACTTTGGGGGTGTCTGTATACTTTTGATCACATAGTGTATATGTTGTCCTTATCAGTTCTTGTTCTCAAAGCATCGTTCTTTCTCTTTGAGATTCATTACCTTCAAATAACTTTCTTATGTATTTCTACCTCTCATTCTGCTGTGCCTTCATTTCTGACTGCGTTACCAACTTCTGTTGCCTTACGGTTTCCTCGATGAGGGGGTGGGAGATGTATCAGTTAGGACGCCAACGCAAGACAGTGCGTAAACGTGTCACAACACGTGCGTATATGTGCCCCGTCGCCATGTTTGAATTAGTTTCGAAAGCACAGTAGTAACTTTCAAGGTTTCAAATTATACAAATGTACCTTGTAAAGTAGGATAATCGCCTGCAAACGAACATGTGTTTATCTATTTTCAGTTCTAAAACAGGTGTTCCCTAGGAGCTTCTCTATTTATCTTGCACGAAAACACCAATACGCTCTTCACGGTTCACTCATCTAGTGCCGTGAAGTTTGTGAGAGCCAGCAGATGGCTGTACTGATCTTCCATTCTCGGTAGAACGTTTCCCGAGAAAATAGTGTTCTCCGCAGACGTGCCCCGAGCGCAAAAGTATCCCTGTCTCCCCTGTGTATGTATGTTCCAACTCGCCTCCTAAACCACTGCATCGATTTCTGCTGCACATGGTACACATATTACTTACTGCCTGGAAAGAACCACTGTGAGAGTAAGAACCAACTACCTCCCATAAGGTTTGAGTTGGGAGGAAAAAAGAAACATAGCTCACGACGCGCCAGTACCGTGAATGTATCAACCCAGTAGTTGAGAATGAGAGCAGTCAGGGACTTAACGCTTCATTTCAAACCCTTGTTAAACTATTTTTGGCTGACAGTCCACAAAATGATGAAAGGAAAATGTTTATCGCTTGTTACATTTTCGGTGTTCGTGCAGTGAAATTGCTGCATCGGGCGTGACGTTTTAATTTATTACTTCATTCCCTACTTAGTCTACTCGAAACATTTCGCAGAAAGTATCCATATATACAACTGAATGTATCGGCAAAATAATATCATTGCACGACACATAGTTCAGCATTTGTGACGTCATAAACACTTAGCTGCGTGAAAACAAAACTGCAGGGCGAAATTCGCTAGAAATACAGGTGAAATATGTGTTCATGTGAGAAATATGTTAAATATACATGAAATTCATGTGGCATGTGCGGACGTCGGTGCACCCGAGAGTAAAAACTTCCTACGAAACTCCTGGATAGATTCCAACCAAATATGCTCCCCATATTACTTACTGTCTGGAAGGATATATTGTAGGGTAAGAACCACCAACATCCTATTGGGGTGGTGATCTATATAAAAGTGTATGTGTGTGTGTGGGGGGGGGGGGAGGAGATGAACAGAGAGGGAAAGGAGGAGAATGACAGAGAGCGGGGAGGAGAACAGAGAGGAAGAGCTGGACAGACAGAGGTGAGAGGAGGAGATGGACAGAATTAGGGGGGAGAGGAGATGAGCGGAGTGATTTGGGGGGGGGGGGCAGATAACAGAGACAGAGAGGGGTGAGGCGGCAGTGGACAGAGAGAGGGACATGAGGAGATAGACTAATGGAAGACTGGAATAAATACTCAGGTAGTCCTTTATAATGTAGTTTTTCACGGCCGGTATTGTCTTCACTTAAAACTTCCGGGTTGATAGGTCGTGGTCGATGTATAGAACTCTCCCCTGACGGAGACGAAACGTCAGGGGAGAGTTTTATACATCGACCACGGCCTATCAGACAGGAAGTTTTAAGTGAAAAGTCTTCTATAATCAAATTGGCAGTTGATGACAAAGAGCTCCCTATAGCAACTCCATCCGTCTGTTCGCAGCACTGATGACTGAATAAGAAGTATGTGGGGGCAACCCATGTAGAATTAGGTTAGTTAATTCAGCACCAAACTATGCTCAATAAACAGTGCGAATCAGGGGAAAGCGAATGATAAGAGAGACCACATCAATACTGAAATATCAATCATTCAAATGCAGTCCGTCTAAACGACATAAGCATCCGTGGAGTTCTTAATGTGACGTACACCCCAATATAGTAGTGAAATCAACGGAGAGCGAGGTTTCGGATGACAAATATTTACTGTCAGTATGCCTAAGAGGAACGCCTTCTTTGAGTATATAGAGGGGACAGGGCGTTTCGAGTTAAAAACCATTTTTATCGGGTCAGCACTGACTGCGATACGCTGGATCAGATGGACTCTTATTTTGGCAGTGTTCTGTAAATTTCCACACCCTCCTTCACTACAGGAGAGTGTCGAAACCGCGCCCGCGACCAGAAGGCACAATTTTCCGTGAACAGCCTGACAACCAAATAAACCTAATTTACACAGTGATTGCCAAAGCCACAATATTTCCCGTCCCAGTCAGCAATGCTAGATCAGCGGTTTAGCACAACCACATCTAGAAATGTGTGAGAATTCTGTAAGACATAAATCTAAGATTTATTCCACGTGGAGCCAAGTGTCCCCTAGTTGTGCACTTTTGCGGACGTCTATGCAGCCTAGCAACTGCATTCTTTTGGTAACGTCAGTGCTGCCGAGCAACAATATCGTCTTGGTGAAATACTTCGACAAACTTTTCTACTCGTCACAATCAGCCAGTAAATGTCTAGTCTTGACGCAACGTGTCAACGTCTCCCCCAATCCGCCCCAGCAGGTGAGGTTGCTAACTTGCACCTGTGCGCTGGCGCTCGACTCGAAAGTAATCCTGACAGGGTTGGGGGAGAGTGGGGGGGGGAGGTGACGTAAATTTCCTGATTAACAGACTTTGTGTCATGTCTACGTTATGAAGTGAGGGCTGTACATGGTGATATGTCCGTCGAACGGTGACGTTAAACCTGTCGGCACTTTTGATGCTATTCGAGAGAAGCAGGCCATGGGCCAACTTCGGGTTTCAGCCTCTCCCTCCTCTCATCATCGCACAACAGAAACGTGGAACCACACTAGACACACCCATTACTGTCACCAACTCATCAGAAACACACAACTCTAACATTTCGCAACGTTACGTGTGCCATTCTGCACAAAGAAAAATATTGTTTCTCAATTATGCGGCTGAACCTACCTCTCTGAGCCCCTCAGTCAACAATGATACACGATAATCATTCACCAAGTTCCACATCCAACATGTCCCTGTTACGTTTGAGAATCACGGGCCAGAAATGTGTGAAAAATATCAAGGCGATACTGTTGCTCGAAAATGATTCCTCGGGAATTTGTCACGTGCCCCGCTTTCCGTGGGATGACTCGATTTTTAGGGGTGTCACGACTCGCCCCGCTTAAGCTTCCCAGTGAACTGAACGGACGCTACAGCGCTTGCTCGATAGGTACGTTTCGAAAAGACTCAGCCCCTTGGCTCCCACTGTTATACCATTACCGTTACGCCGCTGTTTTCTGAATAGTGTTTCAAATTTTCCAGTGCTCTCGTCTATGGCTGGCCTGGACTTCTCTTTGCGTTCCAACTGGTAGGCTACTGAATCTCTATTCCACTCTCCTGTAGTGAGAAACAAAGCACTGGGCGTAGGTGACTTTTAGCTGTGTACACAACACACCACAACGTTCTCTGCCATTAAGTCAGTGAAAGTACGACTTGTAAGTACTTTGTAGAATATTATCTATTTCGAAACAAAGCAAACAGAAACAGCAGCTGTTATTCTATTGCGCGTGTGTTCAGTCAAAGTGACCGTAAAAGAGCGATGTTAGGCAGCGAGGAAAACTCCCATGCGCGCTTAGCCTAACTGTTGATTATGCATGTTAAAAGATGATTATTAATATTTAAATACCTTACTGAGTTTTTGCTGAAGCGTAACGGAAATTCTTTATTGCTAGCATAACGTTGGAACGTTTAAGCCCTGACATTCCGAAAACTGGATCTAGAAACAGTATTCATCGGTGTAGGTTGTGATGTAATCAAATGCGAAACTTATTCATTATATGAATGCAAGGTTTGTAGAAAACTATACACACTCAAATTTATTGTTTCGTTAGTAATTGTTTATATATAACGAGAATTTTTAAAGTTTAGTTAAGAGTATGTGAATTTAAGGCTATCAAGCCTTGCTAAATGTTTATCAGTTCATCTCTTTGACAATGATGTAACCTGTCTGCTTCAAATGTTATCTTTGTACTTTGCCTGTACACACTTGGCAGTGTGTTGTGGAGTGATGGAGGCAAGTTCTGTTATAATGCGCTAGAAAGTAGACATTGCAGTTGGAACTGATAGCTCATGGATGCGAATGAAGTCATATTTTGTTATTCCGATGTTTGAAGAGTTAAAATACAAACATGTAAAAGTGCCGCTATATATTTAATTTGTAGTTTGTGGTTCATCACAGTTTCAAAGTGATAGGACCAGTGGATGTTCTTCTTACGAAATATAATTGCAGATGTTATCAAGCCTGTCTAATAAGCCAACTTCAGGACTATCAGCTAAGTAAAAAACTTGTGTTTTATTAAAGTTAATATAACTTCTGCGAAACTCTATTCGGAATAATGACAGACGTCCGCTCCATGGATAAGGTCACTGCATAGACCAGAGTTGCCCAACCCGCTGAGCAAAACAAGAATCAGTGTGGCCCAGTCCCACGGTCGTTAAAAAAAAAAATAAAAAAAAAATTCCACCACATTCCGATTATGTAAAGTTGTGATAAAGTGAAGCACAGTCCTAAGGACGGGATTAAATACGCAGCCATAGATCTGTCGCAAGAATTTTAAAATCGATTTCTGAATTTTCGACAAAATAATCAAAATTTTTGTATTTATGCGATAGCTTTACAAAAAGATCTTCAGGTGTAATGCATAGAGTTGGAGTCTGCCATCCAACTAAAATTTGATCGTGTATGTCTGTTGGCCTTTTACAAGTTATACCTCCCCAGAGACAAATATCCCTTGCTGCACAGTGATGGGGTAAACACTCAGATGACAAATGTCAAGGGATAGCTATGTGCACATATACAGATGGCGGTAGTATCGCGTACACAAAGTATAAAATGGCGGTGCATTGACGGAGCTGTCATTTGCATTCAGGCGACTCACGTGAAAAGATTTCCAACGTGGTTATGGCTGCGCGACGGATTTTGACGCGTAACAGTAGTTGGAGCTAGATGCAGGAGAGGACATTCTACTTCGGAAATCGTCAGAGAATTCAGTATTCCGAGATCCACAGTGTCAAGAGAGTGGTAAGAATACCAAAATTCAGTCATTACCTCTCACCACAGTCAACGCAGTGGCCAATGGCCTTCACTTAATGACCATGGGCAGTGGCGTCTGAGGAGAGTTGTCAGTGCTAACAGACAAGCAACACTGCGGGAGATAACAGCAGAAATCAATCTGGGTCGTAGGACGAATGTATCTGTTACGACAGGGGGGAGGCGAAATTTGGCGTTAATGGGCTGTGGAAGCAGAGGACCGACGCGAGTGCATTTGCTAAGAGCACGACATCGCTTCCAGCCAGTGCTTTTTTTTTTCTAAAAAAAATGTTTGAGGGTACTCCGACATGGGATATAATGCAGCGATCATTAGTTACAACTTAAGAATGGGATACCACCCGTCTGCTTTTAGCCATGACGTCAACAACATGTCGATCTAAAAAAAAAAATCGGACTCTTCAGTTGAATTTAATACAGCTCAAATGAAGCAGGCGATACCGAGAAACACACATACAAGAGCGAACACTTCAGTTTACATCACTTCAAATGAAGCATGCGATTTGAGCGTACGCATATCCGTTTAGCACTACCATCGCCCACTATTAGCGGCCAAGGGCACTAGATACTTGTCGAACTGGCTACCAGCGATTCAGTTGTCGAGAACGGTTGCCGCAGCTTCGAAATGCTTGAAACAGTCAATGACATCGATTTTCCCAACAAAAACTGCACTGGTATTGTTTGTATTGCAATTACCAACACTAAAAACTGAAATAAAAAATTTACATCCGTGAAATAAATCTTTGGCACACTTCCAAGTTCTCAGCATCGTAAAAAAATTACTTTGTCTACGAAAAAGTTTAGGGGTACGCATCCCCCAGCGTTCCTCCAGAAAACCAGCACTGCTTCCAGCGCCTCTTCTGGGCTTGTGACCATATGGTTCGCGTCCTAGACGACTGGAAAAACCATGACCTGGCCAGATGAGTTCCGATTTCAGTTGATAAGAACTAATGGAAGGGTTCGAGTACGGCGCTGACCCCACGGAGCCTCGGACGCAGGATATCAGCAAGGTACTGTGCAAGCTAGTTGTGGCTCCGTCATGTTGTGGGCTGTGTTGACATGGATGTGTAGTGTTGGCAGAAGAGCCAACACCGCGTTACTAGAGGAGGCCGAAATGCACGCGTTTCGCTCACGCAGGCTGGTGTGAGGAGGGAAGAACTATACTGACGTGAGGTCTGGAACATGACAAGGAATGAGAATTCAGAAAACGAACTTAATTAGTTTCATACATAACTTTAATTCATTAATGATGAACGTCGCTCTTGACGGTACATGATTCACAATATTATCTGTTCAGATTATAGTAACTGAATGTGGCGCCTTGCTAGGTCGTAGCAAATGACACAGCTGAAGGCTATGCTAAACTGTCGTCTCTGCAAATGAGAGCGTATGTAGACAGTGAACCATCGCTAGCAAAGTCGGCTGTACAACTGGGGCGAGTGCTAGGGAGTCTCTCTAGACTAGACCTGCCGTGTGGCGGCGCTCGGTCTGCAATCACTGATAGTGGTGACACGCGGGTCCGACGTATACTAACGGAACGCGGCCGATTTAAAGGCTACCACCTAGGAAGTGTGGTGTCTGGCGGTGACACCACAGAATGGACTGGGTTACCTGGTTCAAGTGAACCAATTATCCACTGGAATGAAAGCTGCTTGAAGATCATTTGCCGGCCAGTGTGGCCGAGCAGTTCTAGGCGCTTCAGTCTGGAACCGCGCGACCACTACGGTCGCAGGTACAAATCCTACCTCGGGCATGGATGTGTGTGATGTCCTTACGTTAGTTAGGTTTAAGTAGTTCTAGGGGACTGATGACCTCAGATGTTGAGTCCCATAGTACTCAGAGCCATTTGAACCAGCCAAGACCATTTGCAGCCATTCATGGACTTCGTGTCCCCAAATAAACGATGTCATTCACGGACCGGAGTTGTTTACGGTTGGTTTAAAAAACGTTCGGGACAATTCGAGCGAATGAACTGGCCACCCAGATCACCCAAGATGAATCCCATCGCACATTTATGGGACATAATTGGCAGCTCAGTTCATGCACAAAATCCTGCACCCTCGACACTTTCGCAATTACGGACGGTTATCGAGGCAGCACGGTCAGTATTTCTGCATTGGACTTCCAACGACTTGAGTCCATGCCAAGTAGAGGTGCTGTACTACGCCAAGCAAAAGGAGGTGCGACACGATATTAGGAGGTATCCCGTGACTTTTGTAATCCGAGTGTATTACGTACTTCGTGCTCCGTTCTAATCATCGGGTAAGGATCTGAATCCCGTTCGCAGTGTCTTCCCACAGCACCGTCTCGTCCTGTGTTGCAACTGAAGGCTCAAGGAGGTGCCCTCGGCGGAGACCCACCTGGCAGACCGGCGGAAGGCGAAGAGACGCAGCAGCAGAGGCAGGCGGTCGCGGCCGCGAGCGCGAGGACGGGCGCCGGCAGCAGGCGCATCCTGCGCGGCGCGACGCTGTGGCGAGCGCCCTCTGAGCAGAGCCGTGCTGCCCTGGCAGGCCGCTGGACTTGACTGCGGCCGCCGCGTGCCGCGCCGGGCCGGGCCGCCGCGCTTATCGCGCCTGCGCACTGGGCGAAACCTTATCTCGCGCGCCCGCCGCGGCCGGCTCCTTCGGCTGATACGCACTTCTCGAAACCGATGCGCGGCGCTGACAGATAAAGCACCCGCGCGCTCGCACGTGGGGCCGGATGTCGCCGCCGATCAACCTTCAGCTCTGCAACAGAAACAAAGATACGGCGGGCGTTCCCAGAAAGGTCCCTGAATAACAGTGGATGGCGTTCAAGTGTAACTTCGACGCTGGCGGCAGCGGACCGATTTTACACACGTATCCGAGGAGGAATGGTCAACATTCGGGGATATGACAGCAACGAACACGCGAAGCAAAACAGTCTAGTAATCGTGAGCTCTAAAATGCATACCTTCAAGGGTTCAGCTTCCTCAGTCAGCCTATACAATAAGCTATTTTTACGATTTTTTTATAGATCATAATTAAGCAGTCGACACAAATCTTTTGCACAATATTTATTGATTCTTGGACAATATTATCATATTTTTTAAAGAAATTCAATCATTAAGGACCTCCCTCCCAACCATTCGTGAAGTTAAATTTGCTCTGCCCAAAATGAAGTGTGTCCATGAAGCGAGCACTACAGTCTGCAAATCTTGTCTGGAATCAGACAACAAACAATTTTCTTAATATACAGGGTGTACATTAAGTCCGGGAACACTTTCAATGATTTAGTGCACAAGAAACAGACACTGTACAGATATCATACATATGTCATTTCGAAGAGAAACCCCGAAAGTTTTTTTTTTTTCTTTTTTCATGTATACCACCACAGCGTCGTTTGCTAATTTGCCGATAGCGCTAGTCGCAAACATGGCCAGTTCAGGTGCGGAGCGAGCTTCCTGTGTGTTGGAGTTCGACAAAAACAAGTGTGCTACAGCTGTTCAGTCGGCCGGAGTGGCCCTGGGGTTCTAGGCGCATCTGTCTGGAACCGCGCGACCGCTACAGTCGCAGATTCGAATCCTGCCTCGGACATGGATGTGTGTGGTGTCTTTAGGTTAGTTAGGTGTAAATAGTTCTAAGTTCTAGGGGACTGATGACCTCAGAAGTTAAGTCCCATAGTGCTCAGAGCCATTTGAACCATTTGAACAGCAGTTCAACGGATGTTTAGAACCAGGTACGGTAAGAAGCTACCAACAAGGAAGGCCATTTACCACTGGCACAACAAATTCGTTACGACGGGCTGCTTGTGCCCGGCAAAGAGAAGCGGACGTCCCAGTGTGAGTGAAGTGAATATGGAGACATTCATAAGCAGTCCATAGAAATCGCTGTGTCGTGCATCCTCTGATCTCGAAATGACTCCAATGTTGGTAAAAAAACTTTCAAAGTTCCTCATCAAAATGCAATATGTATGACATCTCTACAGTGTTTAGTTATTGCGCAATAAATAATTGAAAGTGTTCCTGGACTTTATTTACACCCTGTATTGGACATTGCGCACGGAGGTAAGGGCACATTTTTCTGTAACTTGACAAAATAATAAAATGTCGGATGTTTGAAACAAAGCTTTAGTTTTGTCGTTTGTTTTTACTCACCCTTTCATGCAGTAACTAATGAATAAATTGAAATAACAAACTTAGCCTGTTACTCCTTGCAGACATGCCCGAGGAGTAATTCAGCCAAATTTCACAAAGATGTCTCTATTAGTTTGCCCGGAATCCATTCCGTCAGCTTGAAGTACACGGTATCTGTTCTCAGCTAGCAAACATATGCTCTAAAATGCGTCCCTTCGAAACTACGAGCACTTTGTTTTTAGTAGGAGAAATGTGTCCCACAGCAGTAAAAATGAAAAAATGCTCACATCTTTGAAGACATGCAGTGTAGAGCCCTTGTTCGCTAACCCTTTTTGAGTCGAATAACCGTTCCTGTCGTATTCTTCAGTCTTCGTTGCGATGCTCGATAGCTGCGATGAATTTTTGAATGATTTCGTGATCCCGTCAGCTGCCATTCTCTTTATTTGATGTACGATTGTACAATTTCGGCCTTAGACCATTTTTAGGTGTCTAAAGCGGAAACATTACACATTGGAAGCGTTAGTATCACTTTTGATTTTAACATAGGAACAAGTCATATCTCAAGGTGTACTAGACGCATTGTAATAGGAGCAAGGACGTAACAGCATAATGTATCATCAAAGGCTCTTCCATAAAGTCAGTTATAATGCGTCTAGTATACCTTGAGATATGACTTGTTCCTATGTTAAAATCAAAAGTGGTACTAATGCACCCATTCCAGATACTTGAAATTGACCCAAATTGTACAATAGCACACCAAGTAAAGAGAATGGTCGCTGAAGTCATCGCTCAATCACTCAAAAGATTCATCGCAGTTGCAGACCACATCGCAATGAAGTCTGAAGAATATGGCAGGAACGACCATCCGAAGCAAAAAAGACTAGTAAACTAAAATGCATGCCTTGAGAGCTATGAGCCCTTGTTCACTTTCCCTAGTGTGATACTCATCTCTCCAAGTGAACAAGTGCTCACAGCTCTGAAGGTATGCGCTCTAGAGCCTATGTTACTAGACCAGACTAGATACAGTGTATTTCAAGCTGATAGAATGGACTGAGGTACATTAATAAAGATATCATGGTGAAATTTGGCTGAGCTACTCCTCGGGCATGTCCACAAGGAGTAATATGCTCTCTTTTAATTTTAATTTATTCATTAGTTATTGCAAAAAAGTGACCAGAAATATTCGACAAAACTACATGTTTATTTCAAACGTTCGCCATTTTATTATTTTGTCAAATTTGAAAGAAAAAAATGCGACGACTCCGTGAGCAATATCCTATCTACTAAGAAAATTGTTTGTTCTTTTGATTTCAGATAAGATATGCAGACTTAAGGATTTTCGTCATGAACACACCACATTTGGCCAGAGCAAATTTAACTCCTCGTAAGGGAAGGCTTCATGATCACTGAATTTCTTTAACCAATCAGAAAATGTTGCCCAAGAAACATCAAATAATGTATAAAAATATATGAAGATACTAACTGCACTCGAAAGAACAGATACCATTAATGAACGTGCAGCTTCTCTAGAATAAATGATAATTAATTGAAACCCTCATTTGCCGACAGGTGTTGTTGATATACCTTGAAGGGGTAATGAGTGGATGGGCAAATATCTATTAGGTACATCACGTATGTAGATTGTGGACAGTTGATAATGTAGGTCTCGCGGGGAGTGGGGGGGGGGGGGGGGGTGCAAGGGATAAGACCCTGCAGTCGCGCTATTCATCTGTCCTCGGTGGCTCAGATGGATGCCGGCAAGGTAGCTCAGCGTGTTCGGTCAGAGAGTTACGAGCCCTCTGTAACAAAAAACTGAGTTAATCGATCAACAACGAACATAAACGGGTGTCTTACGACGTCCGCCCCAAGCAGATGCAACGAACAAAATGAGATTAAAAAAAAAATTGATAGAGTGTCTGCCATGTAAGCAGGAGACCATGGGTCCGAGTCCCAGTGGGGGCACACATTTTAAGCTGTCCCCATCGAGGCATATCAACAACACCTGTCGGTGGATTAGGATTTCAATTAATTATAATGTATATAAAGATTTAGGTTCATTGCTTCATTAACTTTCCAAGGAAAAAAATCTTAAAAATAGCTGACGAGAGTGGACCCTTAAGGGATGCATTTTAGAACACATGATCACTAGACTTTTTTGGTCCGAATTTTGGTGCCTTTTAAATCCCTTAATATCGACCGTTCCTCCTAGGACACCCTGTATTCCCGGTTACGATTGCTGCTTCGAACACATTTACTCTGCCTCATTTAACCATGTTCTAACCGGGAAGAAAATGCCTGCTAGAGTCAGATACTCGATCACACTCTTTGAAATTTTGAAGGAAACAGGGATAAAAATACAGGAACCGAAGAGTTACTACAACTTGTACAAAAACCAGACTGTAGTTACACACTGTCCAGTCACATTAATGTGACCACCTGTCAAAAGCCTGAATAATCATATTTTGCAGCGCGGAACGCTGCGAGACTTGCAGGAGGAGTGTCAGTAAGGCTCTGGAAGGTACCGACCAGAAGGTGGAGTCATGCCGACTCCAGTTCCACGGCCATCTGCGCAGGGTTTCTTGGCTGAGCATCCATGTCGCTAAAAGCCCGATCGAGGTGGTCCCACAGATTCTCAGTTGGGCTTAAAGTCGGGGTGTTTGGTGGCCACGGGAATACGGTACATTCATTCTGGTGCTCTTCGAAACACGCATGTAGAGTGCGAGCTATGTGGCAACTTGCATTGTCTTGCTGGTAGATGACGTCATTCCGAGGGAAAACAAACTGCATGTAGCAGCGGACATGGTCCCCGAGGGCCGGCCGCTGTGGCCGAGCGGTTCTAGGCGCTTCAGTCCGGAACCACGCGTCTGCTACGGTCGCAGGTTCGAATCCTGCCTTGGGCATGGATGTGTGTGATGTCCATAGGTTAGTTAGGTTTAAGTAGTTCTGAGTCTAGGGCACTGATGACCTCAGATCTTAAGTCCCATAGGGCTTAGAGCCATTTGAACCATTTGGTCCCGAACGATAGATGCATACTTGTGTCGATCCTTTGTGCCTTCCAGAATGACGAGATCACCCAGGAAAATGCCATGAAATCTTTCCCCAGACCATACTCCTCCCTCCTGCGGCCTGTACCAAAAAAAAAAAGTTCAAATGTGTTTGTAATCTTATGGGACTTAACTGCTAAGGTCATCAGTCCCTAAGCTTACACACTACTTAACCTAAATTATCGTAATGACAAACACACACACCCATGCCCGAGGCAGGACTCGAACCTCCGCCGGGACCAGCCGCACAGTCCATGACTGCAGCGCATGAGACCGCTCGGCTACTCCCGCGCGGCTGGCCTGGACCCTTCCGACGATTGTTGCAAGAGGTCTGTTTTCAGACCTTAAACGCCGTATACGCCAAGGATCGATCATGTGTCCGATGGAGCATAAAACGTGATTCATCTGAAAAGGCCAGATGTCGCCACTCAGTGGACGTCCAGCTGGGGTACTGACGTTCAAATTCCAGCCCTCGTTGCTGATGAACAGCAGCCAGCGTAGGTGTATGAACCAGGCTTTATATGTCATCCACTGCTGGTGCTACCACTTGCCATGTGTGATTGGTTATTGTATGTTGACGTCGAACGTAGGCGGTGGTCCCATTGATGTAACTCGACCGCGTAATAGTCGAAGAGCCTGCAAGGGAAGCCATAGCTAAAGAGGAAATGACACAGGGTTGTAGCCTATCGCAGAGTTATTCAACGTCTATATTGAACAAGCTGGGTAAGAAACCAATACGAAATTTGCAAAGGGAATTAAAGTTCTTGCGGAAGAAATACAAACTTTGCAGTTTGCCGATGACATTGAAATACTGACAGAGACGGCTGAGGACACGGAAGAGCAGTTGAACGAAATGGACAGATTCTCGACAAAAGACTGTGAGACACACACCAATCAAAGTAAAACAATGGTCTTGATAGTAGAAGTAAATCAGGCGATGCTGAGGAAATTAGATTAGGAAATGAGAAACTAAGTAGTAGATGAGTTTCTTTTTAGGGCAGCAAAGTAACTGATGGTGCCGAAGTCGGGAGGATATAAAACGCAGGCCGCCGATAGCAAGAGAAGCATTTCTAGAAAAGATGCATTTGTTAACATAGTATAAAAATTTAACTCAAAAATGGCTATGTGTACAATGGGACTCAACATCTGAGGTCATCAGTCTGCTAGAACTTAGAACTACTTAAACCTAACTAACCTAAGGACATCACACACATCCATGCCCGAGGCAGGATTCGAACCTGCGCCTGTAGCAGTCGTGCGGGTCTGGACTGAAGCGCCTAGAACCGCTCGGCCACCGCGGCCGGCTATAAATTTAACTGCTGGGAAGCCTTTTCTGAAGGCATTTCTGAGAGTTAAGACGTGTATTAAAGTGAAACGTGGACGATAAGCGACTGAGACAACAAGAAAAAAATATGAAATTTTGTGCTATAGAAGAATACTGAAGAATAGATGGGTACATCGAATAGCAGATGAGGACACACTGAATCGAATCGGGGAAAAAATAAATTTATGACGTAACTTGAATAAAAGACGGCATCGATTGATAGGACAAATCCTGAGGCACAAAGATATCGTCAGTGTGGTAAAGGAAGGAAGTGTAAGGGGTAAAAATTGTAGAGGGAGACGAGGACGTGAATACAGTAAGCAGGATAAATTAAATATAGATTGCCGTAGTAATGCAAACCACTCTTCGGACTGAAGACAACAACTACTCACAGTAATAGGCATTCATATTTATTTATTTGAGATTCCGTGGGGCCATCCGAGCCAGAGCTACTAGCTCATGGAAGGAGGCAGTACACAGTTTTCAAATTAAGATCAGAAAATTTATAAACAAAAGAATTAAAGAATTAATAAAACACGAAAATAATTGCGAGAGACTAGGCGAATGAATAATACATTGCAGATAAATGTTAAAGACTACTGCGGCGACATCCTACGTGTAATAAAAGGTGTGCGCCTTAAGGAAATTTTTCAATTTGGATTTGAATACTTCGGATTTATCAGTTCTACAGGCAGCCTGCTGAAAATAAAACCTGCCGGATACTGCACACATTTCTGAACAGTGTTTACGGAAGTATTGCCCAAGAGCATGTTGTTTTTCAGTCTATCGTTCACTGAATGAATGTTGCAGTTTCTTTTGAATGAGTCAGTATTGTCAACAACAAAACCCTTGATAGAATATATGTACAGGGATGGCAGAGAATTCCGAGACACGTGAACAACGGCCTACACGAAGCTCGCAAACTGATGCTGCAGATCAGTCTGGCAACCCTTTTCTGACCTACAAATATTCCCGGCGAGTGCCCAAAATTGCAATTTTAAGTAATCAAGTATGATGAACTACAGAGTTCAATTCTAGGTCAATTATTATTGCTAATAAACGTCAATGGTATTCCACCTTCACCTATTTGCCCTTTTATCAGATTGCATAAATATAAGAGTAGTCTTACAGAAAGGGACAATATTTGAAAACACCAGCAAGTGGTTCGAGGCACAGTCATGTTGTTGAATTTTGTGAAGTCAGTACATAAAATGCAGAACTTCTTATAGAACGCGCCAAAATTTAGAGCCATAATATGTCCGAATAAAGAATATGTTTAGTTTTTTGCACTGGTACAGATCACAATATGCATCCTTATGTATATTTAATGAAGTTATTTAGTCACCCGTGAAAGATTTATAATCAAGAAACTGGTTACTCTGCATGTTTCCTTTTGTGTATGGAATCATTTTTGTGGTAAAGGGCACTTACAGTGGAAACGTATTGAGAATAAAGAAGTTACTTGTAAGTACTACGTCTCATGCCAGACGCTGTACGTTCAGCAGACACCTCTGTAACAAAAAATTGTCGAAACAAGGTCCCGGGAGTAGACAACATTGCATTAGAACTACTGACAGCCTTGGGAGAGCCAGTCCCGACAAAACTCTATCTGGTGAGCAAAATGTATGAGACAGGCGAAATACCCTCAGACTTCAAGAAGAATATAATAATTCCAATCCCAAAGAAAGAAGGTGTTGACAGATGTGAAAATTACCGAACTATCAGTTTAATAAGTCACGGCTGCAAAATACTAACGCAAATTCTTTACAGACGAATGGAAAAACTAGTAGAAGCCGACCTCGGGGAAGATCAGTTTGGATTCCGTAGAAATATCGGAACACGTGAGGCAATACTGACCCTACGACTTATCTTAGAAGCTATATTAAGGAAAGGCAAACCTACGTTTCTAGCATTTGTAGACTTAGAGAAAGCTTTTGACAGTGTTGACTGGAATACTCTCTTTCAAATTCTGAAGGTGGCAGAGGTGAAATAGAGGGAGCGAAAGGCTACTTACAATTTGTACAGAAACCAGATGGCAGTTATAAGAGTCGAGGGACATGAAAGATAAGCAGTGGTTGGGAAGGTAGTGAGGTGTAGCCCCTCCCCGATGTTATTCAATCTGTATATTGAGCAAGCAGTAAAGGAAACAAAAGAAAAATTCGGAATAGGTATTAAAATCCATGGAGAAGAAATAAAAACTTTAAGGTTCGCCGATGACATTGTAATTCTGTCAGAGAGAGCAAAGGACTTGGAAGAGCAGTTGAACGGCATGGACAGTGTCTTGAAAGGAGGAGATAAGATGAACATCAACAAAAGCAAAACAAGGATAATGGAATGTAGTCGAATGAAGTCGGGTGATGCTGAAGGAATTGGATTAGGAAATGAGACACTTAAAGTAGTAAAGGAGTTTTGCTATTTGGGGGGCAAAATAGCTGATGATGGTCGAAGTAGAGAGGACATAAAATGTAGACTGGCAATGGCAAGGAAAGCGTTTCTGCAGAAGAGAAATTTGTTAACACCGAGTATAGATTTAAGGGCCAGGAAGTCGTTTCTGAAAGTATTTGCATGGAGTGTAGCCATGTATGGAAGTGAAACATCAGCGATAAATAGTTTGGACAAGAAGAGAATAGAAGCTTTCGAAATGTGGTGCTACAGAAGAATGCTAAAGATTAGATGGGTAGATCACATAACTAATGAGGAGGTATTGAACAGAATTGGGGAGAAGAGAAATTTGTGGCACAACTTGACAAGAAGAAGGGATCAGTTGGTAGGACATGTTCTGAGGCATCAAGGGATTACCAATTTAGTATTCGAGGGCAGCGTGGAGGGAAAAAATCGGAGAGGGAGACCAAGTGATGAATACACTAAGCAGATTCAGAAGGATGTAGGCTGCAGTAGGTACTGGGAGATGAAGAAGCTTGCACAGGATAGAGTAGCATGGACAGCTGCACCAAACCAGTCTCAGGACTGAAGACCACAACAACAACAACAACGCGTTAACGTAGTTTTAAGCTACTAATGTTTCTAAAGAAAAACCATAGCAGAAACCATCTTCACACAGACTTCAAATGTTAACGTTAGTACAGAAACTTGTCGCACACATGGGTATTCAGTTATTCCACAATCATCACGACTATGTAAGCATTTTATGGAAAATATAACAGAGTTTGTAGAGATCACCTAGTAAGGATACAAGTATGAAGCCGAGACTAAACTAGTATACATGCTCAAGCTTTTCATAACACGATGACTCACCGACCAACGGGAGTTCCCTTACGAAGCCATCACTTCGCTCCGCCCAGTGGCGGCAGGGTCACCAGGAATGCGTTCTCCGAAGAGCCCATACGTTTTACATTGCTCAAACTGTAGATTCGGCATCGTAGCGAGCTTCGGTACTCGTATTCGCGTTTCCTAGAAGGCAGAAGGGGCTGTTGGAAATCTCTGTGCGCTGGTGGAAAACGGCTCGAAAGCAACGGGAACCGCCATCGAATTCCACCACAGGCAGAAGCTGCAGCCAAATGCCAGCAATGCAATAGAGAGTAACAAAATACGGAATCACTCCTTGACGACGTGAAATGTCGCTTCGCCAATCGGAAGAGGATATCCGGACGGATGGCCTTTAGTTGAAAGACGCCTGACGAGAGATGGGGACGAAGTGACGATGTGGCGTGATGAGAGAATATTTCGGCACCCCGTTGCAGGATGTGGAAGTGAAGAATGGAAATTGTGACCTCGGACTGACTACATTAAGAGCCGCGGACAGCGCGGAATGGCGGAACGGTGTGTATCCGGGGCGCTGAGAGAGATGCAAACAAGCCGACGGACGAGGAAGGATGCGCTACACAAGCGCAGCGGTAGCGGCCCAGTTCTTTTCTCTGACCCAAGTAATATGCACTTTGGCCACCTTGCGGCATGTGACGGAAGGCACTCAATGAGGCTCAATGCCTCTTTTGTAGCGTTTTCCACTGGAATTTGTTGAACAGCTACGTAGCTATCGAGCGCCAACTAGGCTATCCCTTGACAAAGAGCTCCCTTCTTAATTGGATCTTGTCTGTTCTTTCTATAAATCCAACCTAGTAAGGGTCGCAACATTCAAGAATCGGTGGAACAAGTGTTTTGTAAGCCACTTTTCTTGTGGATGAGTTACATTTCCTTGAGATTCTTCCAGTGGCGGCTCGTGCAAAATTTTGCCAATATGCTACAATACGGTGGCCTAAAGCCTTTTGACTTACAGGGTGGTAGTAGTAATATTAACTAAACTGAATATATCAATTTTAAATATATAAACTGAACTGTTTAAAAACACATAAATTTTGTAATTAATCGTTTAATATTGCGAGGAATAAAATAAAATGAAATAAAATTATGGTAGCAGCGGGTACCGAACACGAGCCAGCGAATTGCCAGTGTGTATGACCGCAATGTATCTTTGATCATGCTTGAATGCATGCATTTTCGTTTCATGGACGACGAATTTACTGATGCTGTTGCAGCTTATTTGACTCAAAGCACTTAATTTGAACACAATTAGCAGTTGTTTAAAAGTTCACAACGTGTATGCTTATTGATCCATTTACAGGGAAGCCCATTCCATTGGCGTCCAGCGTGGAGCCTACGTAACTAAAATCATTACGTTTCATTGACGACCAACGTGGTACATAGCTAAATCCATCAGTACATCTCAAGTTAAAGAGTGAGGTGCAGAATTTTCTGTCTTCATCTCCTACACCAATGTTCCAATCACTGAAGAATACCTTTACACGAATTCTTAAAACGAGCGTATTTTGTTATACTAATCTCACATGAGCATAGTAGTATTACAACATTTCATCACTTTAAGTCATCCAGTTACACAGCACAGCAATAAATTAATTTGATGTGCTAAGTGAAAGATCCAATTGTATCATGTATCACTATCTATTCAGACTCCCTGATGTATTATTGTTATTCAGTTTAAAAAGTTCAGTTTTTCTCCTTCTGTCCTTCATGTAAGGATACCTTTTATTATTACATAAGCTAGTACAAATAATAATAATAGTATTCACATGCACTTAAGTGTTTATTTTATAGTAGTCCAACAGAGATCGTGTTACTAATGATATGTCCAGACTTTATCTCTGTTTCAATTTGTAATTGCGTTGGGAAGAGACTGCTTTGGTGGCGTGTCGATTTAGGCGCCATCCATGAGCCATTACAACAAGCAGATTTGCATTCTCTAAAAGTCGAACCTTGTAGTATAAATTCCTTGTCACGATGTCCAATCAACTTTTTTTGTGTAATAAAAATAGTGTGTCTCAGTGCACTTCATATTATCACAGTCCGCCGTCACCAAGCGTATCTGCTCCCCAACAAAGACTCTGAACCAGACTACCAACAAATCACACAGCGGACAGATTGTATTTTGGCCAACAGTAGTGGATTTCTTATGACATGTTTTCCTTTGTGATGTCCTGCAGTGGTCAATGTGATGCATCCCGACTCTAAACAGTTTCTTTTCGGAGGAATTAAGTGCATTAATTTCTTTTCAATCACATTTCTCCCTCAATTTTGAATGGGATACGTTACAGCAAGTACATAAGTTAACGTGACTTCTTCTGATATCGCAGAAACTCCTCTCCGAGCGACCCATGTAATACGGTTCTTGAGATGTATCATAACGACGAAGAAGAATAAAATAATGATGTTGACGATGATAAGGTCTGACAGAGACGACGCTCATGTTGCTCTTCTGGAGGGACTGTAAAAGCCAAGCTTAATCTGGAAGACGCTATTACAACCGATGCAGAAATACTGGTAACGCCCAGACCATCATTTTACGTGCAGAATAAAGTTGTAATACAGAAATACGTTCTGACTGGCACGTAGTTTCTTATTACCGTGATCCACAGGCTCCAAAGGTATTGCAAAGGACAAAACCATTTCTTCTTCCACCTGTTGTTGTTGCGGTCTACAGTTTGAAGACTGATTCTATGCAGCTCACCACGCTAGTGTATACTGCATTCGCACTGACGTCACCTCAACCCCTGAAAAGCACACTGGACGCTTAGAAGTGCTGTAGATAGTGTAGAACTGGTACCAGGAAGTCATGTGTCCCTCCACCGCTGACTTAAGTCTTGATAGTAAGGTGGTGTGTACTGTACCAGTTGGTTATATGGTATCATCGCAGTAAGATGGTTCGACGTGGAGACAACGGAATGGCACAAAGGAGCACCATGAATGAAATTGTACGATTTGTTGCTACACTTTAAGACAAAAAAAAGAGAGACACTACGAAGGAATTATCCGAATGCGACGTAAATCGGTAGATGTGATGTACGTGAACAAAGAAAAGATTACAATTTTATAGAAATTGGATGATTCGTTCAACAGAGAGTGTTTTACAAACTGAGCAAGTCAATGACGCACGGGTCCACCTAGGGCCGCTGCGGAAGCAGTTATTTGGCTTGGCACTGACTGACAGAGTTGGATGTCCTCCTGAGGTATACCGTGCCACACTCCTTCCTTACGGTGCGTTAGACCATCAAAATACCGATATGGTTGGAGGGCCCTGCCCATAATGCTCCAAACTGTTTCAGTTGGGGAGGCGTCCGGCGACCTTGCTGGCCAAGGCAGAGTTTGTCCACCACAAGGACAAGCAATAGAAACTCTCCCCGTGCATAGGCGGCCATTATCTTTCTGAAATGTAAGTCCAGGATGCCCTGCCACGAAGGGCAACAGAACGGGGCGTAGAACATCTCCGACGTACCGCTGTGCTATAAGCGTACTGCGGGTGACAACCAAAGGCGTCCTGCTATGAAAAGTGATGGCACCAGAGACCATCGCTCCTGGTTGTCGGTCCATATGGCGGGCGACAATCAGGTTGGCATTCAACCACCGTCCGGAGTGTCTCCAGACTCATCTTCGGCCTGGAATCCTAGTAACTGGAGTAGAATTGTCATCAGTGATGAGTCCCGCTCCGAACTGAGGACCATAACCAACGAAGATATGTCCGGAGACGCCCCGTACAGCGGTGGGATACTGACCTCACTGTCGCCGTCATACGGCCTGACAACCACGGGTGATGGTCTGGGTTACCACTTGCTTTGATAGCAGGACTCCTTTGGTTGTCATCCGCGATACCCTTACAGCACAGTAGTACGTCGGCGATGTTCTACGACCCATTTTCTTGCCTTTCGTGGCAGGCCATCCTGAGCTTGCAGTTCAGCAAGCTAATTCCCGTTCGCACATGGTGAGAGTTTCTACTGCTTGTCTTCGTGCTAGCCAAACCCTGCCTTGGTCATCAAGGTCGCCGAATCTCTCGCCAATTGACACCGTTTGGAAGATTACGGGCAGCGCCCTCAAACCATACCGGGATTTTGACGATCTAACGCGTCAATTGGAAGTAATATGGCACTATATACCTCAGGACATCCAACTCTATTAATCAGTGCCAAGTCGAACAACAGCTTCCTTAAGGGCCAGAGGTTGACCCATACGTCATTGACGTGCTCAGTTTGTGAAGCATTTTCTCTTGAATAATAAATCATCCAATTTTTCTGAAACTGTTATAATTTGTTTGTCTGTTCATGTACATCATATCTACCAATATCCGTTCCATTCGGATAATTCCCTGGAGGTGCTTTGCCTTTCTGGCTTGGAGTTTATACGTGTACAAAGACGGATGGTGCAACATTTGTGCAATCAATTGTGTACCACTCGCAGCCAAGTGACACAGCCTAAAAACAGTTGTCGTCAAATATTCTGTCGCACAGGCACCAGAAACGAGAGTTATGCCATGCCAATGACAATCGATTTCCAGCCAGGTAGGGCCGGCCAGAGTGGCCGAGCGGTTCTAGGCGCTACAGTCTGGAACCGCGCGACCGCTACGGTCGCAGGTTCGAATCCTGCCTCGGGCATGAATGTGTGTGATGTCCTTAGGTTAGTTAGGTTTAAGTAGTTCTAAGTTCTAGGGGACTGATGACCTCAGAAGTTAAGTCCCATAGTGCTCAGAACCATTTGAACCAATCAGGTAGGAATTGCTGCTCTCGGTTAATGCAGATCCATCTCAAACAGTTTCTTAGCCGACATTCCGAAGGGAACTACAGGAATGGACAGTTAAAGAGTTGGGTACCTCGCAAAAGACAACAGTGACGCATATTGCTGCACGTCTTTGCTGGGTCAAACAACACAGAAACCACAGATTGGAAACTTGTAGTGTGTTCCGTCGAATCGTATATTTGTCCCTTTTCAAATGACGCAAGGCGTCCGGTGCACCGACGGTTCAACGATGCGTTTCATTCGCAGTCTGTGGAGGGTGTAGTTCAGGCCGGAAGTGGTTCTGTTAAGTTTTACCTTTTCTTTTTGCATACCGTAAATTAGGCTTGCTCATTCAAGTTACTGTGAACATTAACCACCATGTCTATTCCAACATTATCTGTGTTCAAGTGTTGCCCTTATTTCTACATCCCCATGACGAGTGCTGTGAGCAGTCCCGTCTTCTAAAATGACAGCAACGGCTTTCACGAGGCTGCATGAATAGGTTGCTATGCTGCCTGTCTTAGACAGTATAAGCGTGATGGCTCCGGGAAGAGACAAATTTTGTGCCCGATTTGATTATTACACATTAGTTAGCAATGACTTTAACGCACATATTACGAAAGGCCATAAGGCTTGGGTCAGTATACTGGGGCGTCACAGTAGTGGAAAACGTGACGCAACGGATATGCTCTCTTTACACTGTGTGCTTAAATTATCAGCAACATCAGTACATGAGTACGTCATACGAGGCAACGTCTTCTCACTATGTTTTTTTCCATCTCACCGAAGTTCTTCCCTGTGTGATAACCCTAGCTTCGAATTCACTCTGTTTCGACTCTCTTCTCTCTTCCTTAGAAACAGTACAAAAGAAAACGGTTATTAACACTTAAATTCTGCAAATTATGCATAGCGCTAGCTAATAGGGGATCACAGGAAAACTGCAATGGACATATCTTTCATTCGATTCAGGAAAGGCATTCAAAGGAGCCTTTTTTCCGTCCTGCTTTTCGGATTTTGAAATGTGGCAGTTATTTAAATTTCCTATGATGTCCCTGGATATCACCACCTATTTCGGTTTTTCCGCTAGCCTATTGTGATGCCTAGAACATTTATCCTCCAGGCAGTTTGTACCAGTTCTCAAATCTCGCCCGAAGAGTGCTAACAGGCGATATATCGGAAGTTTCTGAAATTTCCGTGATACCACCCGAAGTTTCGCCAGGGAGCATCAGCAACATTTAGCATGTCATAAAAGCCTTAATCAGCAAACTTGCTATACTTATTACAATACAACATAATGAGAAGGTCCAACATAGCTCCTTCCCCGTTTTTTTTTTAGAAGTGATACGCTGCAACGTAAGAAGTCGTTGCAGGCCGAAGATGTGGGGCGGACGCCGTTACGTTCCAATGGGATGAAACTATTGTTTGTTCACACTTCGACTTTTGATGAAGAGCTAGCGAGCGTATCTGTTTCGGAAAGGATTGTTTTTCTGTCAATCGGTTACTTAACGTCTGGCAGTTGTGTCGGTAAACAGATTGTGGTGAAATTGATAAACAGTCGCCAATGACGTCAAGATTTCTCCGAGAGCGTTGGTCGCGAAGTAAACATCTGTCCAATGGTGGACACCCTTCACAAACTACAGTTTTCGAAATTAGCACACGCCTTCAAAGCTTCGTACTTGAAACACTGCTAATGTATTGGACTCTTATCAGTAGATAAGCGTTCTATTTCCGCTCTGGACGGTCTGATTTGGTTATCAGAAGTTCTCACAAAGCAATCAATGACGATGCAGTTTTTTATTTGTACCAGGTAGGGCCGGCCAGAGTGGCCGAGCGGTTCTAGGCGCTACAGTCTGGAACCGCGCGACCGCTACGGTCGCAGATTCGAATCCTGCCTCGGGAATGAATGTGTGTGATGTCCTTAGGTTAGTTAGGTTTAAGTAGTTCTAAGTTCTAGGGGATTGATGACCTCAGAAGTTAAGTCCCATAGTGCTCAGATCCATTTGAATAATAGTCAAGAAATATCCTCGAATACGACTTGATCACAATATCAGACAACCTCTCTTTTTCGAACCTCATTTTGCAATCGAACGGAGTCTTACAGGGTGACCCAATGAGCCCTTTGATGTACATTCTTGCCAATGAAGAGGTACTGCGAATTGGAGAAAATGAAGATGTATACATATATGTATACGCTGACGACATAGCCGTAGGATCAACAGATATAAAGAAGCTGCAGTAAATCATTGAGAATATAGATAAATGCAGTGAACACAAACTACACATAAACATAACAAAGACCGAAATGGTGATTTTCAGAAAAGGACGCAAAAGACCCAAGAATGCGGATCAACATCAGAGGACAAAAAATAAAAAATCTCATCAGACTAAATACCTAGGGGTGACATTGCAACCAACAACCAAATGCTTCACAAAAGTACAATAGAACGTGCATCCCAAGCAATAACAGCCATACAGGACATCAAAAACATCCACCTACTCAATTTAGAAACGGCCGTGAAATTATTCAACGCAAAAATCTTGCCAATCCTGGACTACGGGATAGAGGTTATATGGAGCCACCTGACAGAAAAAAATCTGGAAACACTAGAAAAGCTAAAATCGACTTATCTAAAAAGGGCACTAGGTCTCTCAAAGACAACAAAATCTAGACTAGTGTATCTGCTAGCGAGAGAGACATTCCTAATTGAAGACGTCAAACTGCGATATTAACACCAAGGCTTCCAGAAATCAACTGAAGATCATGGAGGACAAGCGAGAAAAAGTATGACCGGTGTTCTATGGCACCGAAGCAATGACGAACCGCTCATGGACAGCACCAAACTTCGAACTGCGACATGTCGTAAGTAGATTATCTATTCACAGCTTTCATCATCTAATTTGCAAAAACAAAAATTATCACGGCCCAAACACAACATGTGTGTGTGAACTATGTAACGAAGTCTGTGAACGATATCACCTAGAACTGTGGAGTAAAAGAATGAAATCTATAAATGGATATGCAACAATGTAAAATGTTAAGCAAAGTAACAATATATGGCTATTTGGCTGCAATTTTATTAAATAAAATATGAGTATGTGGATTATGTCATGCAGAAATGTCACGTCTTTGCAATAGAACAATCGGAAAGTTACTGACAGATTAAAACTTTGTGTCTAGGGGGACTTAAACCAGCTAGGACTCACGGCCTTTCGTCAGTAAGATATGTAGGAGACGTTTAGAAAGCAGAATTGAAACTGTGAGGGCGCGCTGAAATCTTGCCTGAAGAGGTCAGTAGGTAAAGGCATTACGCGCGGCAGGTGACGTTCCCCGTGAGAGTTCTTGTTTAGTACACAGTTTTAATCTGTCTGAAAAATTTTAAAAAAAAGTTCACACTACGCTGCAGAGCGAGAGAATCATTCAGAAGCCTACCTATAATAAATAATAACAGATATTGGTGACTGCTTCTTCTTCCACAGGTTGTTCAAGTGGTGAAACCTTCAAATAGGCATGTCAACACACGTTCATTGCCTGACAAAAAACGTGAAGCACCCAGAATCGAAAGAGGAAACGAAATGAAACTCCATGGATGGAAAGGATATGTGATGTTATTGGAGTGATCATAAAATCGAGTCAAATTTACAAAGAACTTGGCAGTATGAGCCCATTTATCAACATGACTTTGGGAACTGTGCCTGCAATTGTATCCTCTCCTGAGGTAAGCTAGGCCACAGTTGTAATAGGTCCTTGACCTTATGGTTGCTGGCGCTAGAATGTATTTCACTTCCGGACTGGTCCCATACATGTTCAAATGGGAGCAGATTTTAGGATCTCGCCAGCAACGGAAGAACTATACAACACGCAGACGTTTCATAGAGACACATGTCATGTATGAAAAACCATCGTACTGTTGAAAAGTGGCAGCATGAGAGGCAACAATGATATCCGTGACATCGTTGTGGCGTCATAGTTCCATCTGTCACTGCTGCCAACAGTGCCGAAGTCAGACCCAGCAGCTCCCCACCCCCTGACACCATCAGTAACACAGTTGTGCCTCTCCAAAACATTGGAAGGGACTCCATACTCACCAATGATGGTAGGTATCCTGGCTAGTGCAGGAACACGATTCATTGCTGAACACAATTTAACGCCTTTCATCAGCAGGGCACACTTCCCGGTCACATCACCACTCCAAACACAGCTGTTTGAGTTGTGGTATTAACGACAGCCTACACCTGGAGCAGCTATTCCCGACTCCAACTGCTGTTAGTCTCCGACCAATGGTGTGGGATGACACAAAAAGTTAGAGGAAGTCCATTACCAGTTGTCATATGGCAGCCACAGATGTGAAGGGGTTG
Source organism: Schistocerca cancellata (assembly GCF_023864275.1). Classification (NCBI taxonomy): domain Eukaryota; kingdom Metazoa; phylum Arthropoda; class Insecta; order Orthoptera; family Acrididae; genus Schistocerca; species Schistocerca cancellata. The sequence continues at coordinate 432,460,879 of NC_064628.1, forward strand.
CGATGTGCTTGGTGCACAATACGACGATCTTCCTTTGTGGTGGTCACACTTAGTCAACCGGAATCCTGACGATGAGTCCATCTGGCCTCACGTTCTCAAGCATAAAAGCAACTTGAGAGCTTCTGCTCCGCCAAGCATTCAGAGCTTTAATTTAAGACGAACCCCTTCGGAGTCAACGACCAGTTCTTTTAAATTTCCCTCGCTTAACGAAATGTATCCTGTGACTCTCGTCAGTTGTAAAATAAGCAGTTTTCATCTGCAACGAAAAGACTCGTCCACAAATACACTCTTTCATGAAGTACGTTATTTGAAAATGAAAAACAACACTTGGACCAGTGTCTGAGTGGGCGAGTCCAGTGTGTTACCAGCGCTCGAATCGCAGACTACTGGGGTCTGGGATGCAGATCGACTAGTCTGAAGCGGTATACGATTTGATTGGAAATTACAATTCCTGAGCCAGCTCTAAGTTCTGCTTTATCGCTAGTTTAAGTCCTGCATTTAAAGCTGTAAATCCGTGTTATGGAGTGGTTTCCCTTGTCGATCCTGAATTCGCCTATGACGTACATTTCCTGTATCTCGGAACCGTGATCAACGTCTCGAAATACACAGTTCACGAAACATGTTAATTAAAATTATTACTACTAAATTCATTCGCTGATTGCGAATTCTTTGACATTAGCTGTATTAGGTATAGATAAACTATCTATCGTGCCGGCCTGGGACTCGAAAAAAAATGGTTCAAATGGCTCTGAGCACTATGGGACTTAACATCTGTGGTCATCAGTCCCCTAGAACTTAGAACTACTTAAACCTAACTAACCTAAGGACATCACACACATCCATGCCCGAGGCAGGATTCGAACCTGCGACCGTAGCAGTCGCGCGGTTCCGGACTGCGTGCCTAGAACCGCTAGACCACCGCGGCCGGCTGGGACTCGAAACCTGATTTCCCGCTTATCGCGAGCGGTCGCCTTGAACACTTTATTATCGGTGTACGCTACCTGGAAAGATCCAAACCTCCATAAGCCACATTGTCTGCAAGCCGGCCGTTGTGACCGAGCAGTTCTAGGCGCTACAGTCTGGAACCGCGCTGCTGCTATGGTCGCAGTTTCGAATCGTGCCTCGGGCATGGATGTGTGTGATGTCCTAAGGTTAGTTAGGTTTAAGTAGTTCTAAGTCTAGGGGACTGATGACCTCAGATGAAGTCCCATAGTGCTTAGAGCCTTTTGAACTATTTTGTGTACACCCTCGAAAGCTCGCAACATTACTTGGATTCCCACAATAGGGAGAATGAGACAACAACGTGTTCAACGTTATTACTATCGTCGCTTCGTCCATCTAGGCACGTATTACAAAGTTTATTTTACAATGTGTAAGATTACGTCTTACCTAATTCTTATTCTGCAAAATCGCTTTAAAGATAGTCACCTGGGGAGAGAGAATACGTCACCCCTTTCCTTTCACAGTCGGTGTTTATGTCAGCTGAGGCTTCCGGGCTGAGAGGCCGTGGTCGATATATAAAGAAAACTATTCCCTGACGTTGGCTCTGAGTTCGGGAGACAAAACGGCATTTTACCCCCGAAGATGTGTTCCGCAGTCGGAGACAAAACGCCAGTGTATAGTTTTTTCTATGTACATCGACCATGGCGTGTCAGGCAGGGAGACTTAAATGAAGGAAATGTCACAGTATTAAAAGTCAAAAATTTCTGAATACTGTGAGTCGCATGCGTCCTTCCCAGGTGACGAACCTTTTCAGCTAATAAACTTTTATCCAGTGACGCTAAGCAAACACATTCGTGGAATAGCCTTTAGCTGCGATAATAATATTATACACTATCTGAATAAAAGTAACCGGAAAGCTGTTAGCAATGTGTTCATCCTTTACGTTCAGCACGGCTTGGACTTCAGTGAGGTACCTGAATGTCTGTCGAGGAATGCAGCCCATTCTTCCTCGACAGCCGAAGACAGAAAAGGTAGTGATGTTGGACCGTGGGGTCAGGAGCAAAGTTGGCGTTCAGACTCGTGGCAAAGGTGACCTTCTCCAGGAATTTGCCAAACCAAAACCCTTCTGCCGGACTGCCACAGGGTATAGCTTCACTGATCATTCCAAATCATTCGTTTCTTTCACTTCCCCGCAGCGTCGCTCTTTACTGCACCTCAAGCGTCGTTTAGGAGCGACTATAGGAGTGTGTGGTTTATGAGGAGCTGCTTCACCGTTGTACGGCGTTCTTTTTAACTCCACACGCACATCCATGGCGCTAGATAGGCTGCTGATAGCACTTTGGACCTCAAGAGTGATTCCTTCTGCTGATTTAATGCGAAATTTTACAGCCACTTGAAAGAAGCGCAAAGATGAGCTCTTGTGCTTGAGTGAATGGTCATAGTAATAATAATAATAATAATAATAATAATAATAATAACGTGAAGTGGTTTTCCTGCTTATGGATTTGTATGTAATGATTCCTAATATTATTTCAGTAAAAATATTTGCGGAATTATGTCAACTACATTGAATGAACAGAGATAAACTATTTCTTTTATCTTTATGTATGAATAAGGTAAGTATTCGTGTAATTAACATCCATAAATCTCTTACGTAATGCTAATCTTTATTCTTCGAAGTTGTAATTACTTTATATATGAAAAAAGCGACATTAGATTATTTCCTTCTTCTCTTGCTGGCAGCGGTTCAAATGACTCTGAGCACTATGGGACTTAACGTCTGACGTCATCAGTCCCCTAGACTTAGAATTACTTAAACCTAACTAACCTAAGGACATCACACACATCCATGCCCGAGGCAGGATTCGATCCTGCGACCGTAGCGGTCGCGCAGTTCCAGACTGAAGCACCTAGAACCGCTCGGCCACACCGGCCGGCGCTGGCAGTGGCACTGTCGGGTGTGTCTTCATTGTATCATTTTTTTTTTTTTTCAATAATAACTAAACCATGATGTTTCGCACCTCTCAGCCCTCTTGTTTTAATCACATAATGCAAGTAATTTCTAGCCATTTAAATTAAGCTGGAAGTGACTTGCTTCCTGATGTAACGACCAAGCACAATATGATCCCAATCGTTAATTATTTTATTATTAAAAAGTCGAGCCAGCATGTTAATTCGAAGTCCGATTAATTTTTTACAAAATAATCTCTTGAGTATGAACATTAACTGTGTACACGGTCATTCGTAACCAAACACAACGTTGACCAGAGTGAGCAGTCTGGCCTGAATTTAATTTTTATTCAAGCTACAAATGCTAACCTGTTTTTATTTGAAGTAAAAATAATCAGTATTTACAACCATTTCAGTTGCAAAAGACAACAACGGGGTACCCTCTTTCTTGCCGCCTTTGAAGTGGATCCTTTCGTTTGAGACTTTATGATACACTTGAACAGGAAACTTAAGGAAATAATGCGAAAGGAACCATTTAAGACCGTCCGCAATGCTCTACTGCCTCTGCCCGTCAGTACCTGAGGTCAGCCTGGTCTTTGTTTAACTGTAGTTGTTCCTTCGCGTTCCCACCTCACAGTCAAGTCCCCAACAATTGACTTTGCAGCTTTAGAAGGGTTGAAATGTCCTTGATAGATTCGTTACTCTGATGCCGTCCAATGTCCAGCTCACGTTAGAGATCACTGAGCTCTTCAGTCGAACCCATTCTGCTGTTGCTGTTTCTCCACTGGCACTACTATACTACACGCCCCTTTTTACACTAGCGGGTCCGCTTCTCGTGACATCCAGTGGTCAGTTCCGCATTACGTCGGGGTGTTCGGATGCTTTTGATCAGATAGCGTATGATTAAGAATTTGTCGCTTACATTTTTTTTGTCAAATAAAAGAACATTCCTAGAGAGTAATATACCGCTCTGTGATAGGTTGGTTGTTGTAGACGTGTGCGTTTGTATGTCCTAGCGCTAGGCAGCATATTTACACAGTGAAAAAGCAGTTAAAAATGGTTCAAATGGCTCTGAGCACTATGGGACTAAACATCTGAGGTCATCAGTCCCCTAGAACTTAGAACTACTTAAACCAAACTAACCTAAGGACATCACACACATCCATGCCCGAGGCAGGATTCAAACCGGCGACCGTAGCAGTCGCGCGGTTTCGGACTGAAGCGCCTAGAACCGCTCGGTCAGAACGGCCGGCAAAAAGCAGTTATCGTCCTTCAAATAGACAAGATGATTGCATAGCAGTTTTTATTTACTAATATAAATACGCCGGATCACGATCTACATGAACTTCTCTGCTTCCTAAGTCTTAGCACCAGCAGAGAGTAGAGCCTAACCGGATATTTCTTGACAAGAAGGAGGCGACGTCAACGAGACAAGAGGCAAAACTTTAACTCATTTCCACGGAAGCTCGACTGCCTTCATCCACAGCCCCCACCAGCGTAAAACCACGAGTTTCCTTCTCATGTCTTCCTTCAAACGCATTAGAATATCGTGATGAAACTTTTCGCTGAACGTGAGATGAGGAGAGATGAGCTCTTTACGAACAATCCTGTCAATACACGTTACCGAAAAACGATCAACAAAGAATTAGTGTTACTTTTGTCGAGCTGTTTTGGACGACTGGTTACAAATCATTTTATTTCTAATCAAATTATGAAGTAATTCAGGTTCTACAGCGCGAACTATCTACAATATGGACAAGGCACTTTCGTGACATACACTGACGGAAAAAAATCACAACACCAAGAAGGAGTTATGCGACATAAGCGAAAGTTGACAGACGTGTTTCTACATCTGAAAGGTGTCTATTCAAATTTCACGCCGGTTGCAAGAATAACTCTAGTAGACCACTATGAGGCTGCAAATCAGGTTTGCTTCAAATACATGCTGCAACGGTCGTGAGCTTCAGTTACCTTTTAAATTGGACGTGGTAGGTTTTTGTTAGTCAAGAATGTCTTTAAGGCGCTGCAGTCCGGAACCGCGGGACTGCTACGGTCGCAGGTTCGAATCCTGCCTCGGGCATGGGTGTGTGTGATGTCCTTAGGTTAGTTAGGTTTAAGTAGTTCTAAGTTCTAGGGGACTTATGACCTAAGATGTTGAGTCCCATAGTGCTCAGAGCCATTTTGAATGTCTTTAAGGCGACAAAGACTCCATTGTCAACATCTGACTGAGTTTGAACGAGGGCGTGCAATAGGGCTCAGATACGCTGGTTGTTTCTTCTGCGACGTTGGAGAAAGACTTGGTAGGAATGTAGCCACTGTACATGATTTCTGGCAGCGGTGGACACATGAGTGTACGGTTCCAAGAAGACTGGGCTCCGGCTGGCCACGTGGTCCACAGTTACAAATCGGTTACTTCGAGGACAGCTCCAAGCCAGGCGCCCTGTAGCGTGCATTCGACTGATACCAAAGCTCCACCTTTGCCACTTCAGTGGTGTCAAGCGAGCGCTCATTGGAGGGGAGGGTGGAGGTCTGTTGTGCTTTTCGATGACAGTTGGTTCTGACTCGGTGCCAGTGACGGCCGTGTGTTGGATATCAGGAGGCCAGTTGATGGCCTCCAACCAACCTGTCTGCGTCCAAGACCCACTGGACCTACACCTGGAGTTATGGTCTGGAGTGCTATTTCAAATAACAGCAGGAAAACTCTCGTGTTTATCCCACGCATTCTGACTGCAAATTAGTACGTCAGTCTGGTGATTCGACCTGTTGCGCTGCCACTCATGAACAGCATTCCAGGGGGTGTTTTCCAACAGGATAACGCTCGCCCACATGCCACTGTTGTAACCCAACATCCTCTACAGAGTGTAGACTTGTTGCATTGGTGTCCTCTATAACCAAATCTATCTCCAATAGAGGACATACATGACGTTATTGGACGACAACAGCGTCATCCACAAACAGCATTCACAGTTTCTGTATTGATCGACCAAATGCAACAGCCATGGAACTCCATCACGCAAACTGACAGCCGGCACCTCTAAAACACTATGCATGCACATTCGCATTCAACATACCGATTATTAATGTACCAGCATTTCATATTTTCAGTACCTTATCTGGCACTTACATTATTAACCTGTGATCTTGCAATATTAATCATTTAAATATGTTACCTAGACAAATGTATTACAGAAATTTCATTACACTACATGAAGTATTTTTTGTGTCATTTTTTTTTCGCCAGTGTATTTAAACACATGCGACGTGTGTGTCTCAATTGTACTGTCGTAGACGCACGGCACAAAGTATGTGTGTAGTGGGTGGACTTTGTGAAGAATACATTCGTATCCTAAGCTGTAACCTCCACAACAATGTGTCACGCATTAATTAAAAAATTATTGGGTACGTTTATAATCAATATTACGGTCTTACGAAAAAGTAGTAATAGTAATGGTCTTTTAAAATAATTTAGTTTCGTGACCTAAACATAATTCAATATTTTTGTTTTAACTCCTGAACAATATAGATTTTATCTCCTAGGGTGTTAATTACCCCAGACTGGGAATCGCTCGTCTAGAAGCAGTTGTGTCATTGCCCTGCAGACTTCCATGTTGCTTCTTATCGTCTTGAAACAGTCGTTGCACAAGCTTCCATGCAATCCTTCATATGTTCAATTCTTCTCAAGGTGTTGCGAAGGTTTTGGTTGTTGTGTCTACAGTCCCTACTTTCTAAACATTTTCTTTATTGATTCCAGGTGACGGCCGAATGGAATGCTCGTCATCATCAGTCGATGTTGACCCGCTTTTGAAACTCTTGTCCAGTCGTGAGTCTGTATCTGTCCTTGTCTCTAAAAGCTTGCCTCAACATTTGCTGGTCTTCTGCATCGGATTCCTCAAGTTTAAAACGTAACTTTGTACATCGTGCTCTTTCAGGTCAGGCATTGCAAAACCAGAAACTCTCTGAATCACGAAATGGAAAGAGGCTCATCTACAACTAACCAAACCTCTCAGCTAGCGGCCAGTTACCACACTGAGGCATGTGTGGGGAGACACCTGCCAGCTTCTCCGTCTCCTCGGAATCACTAGCGGACAAAATAAAAATTTCACCAACATTCGGACATCACCTCGTACTTTGAGGAATGTTACACACAAGCAAGACGACGATTTGTGTGAAGTGTTTCAGATAATGCGACGTTTCTACCCTGTGAAACAGAGCCCAAAAGGGATGCTTGTCCTGTTGCGTTGTAGATGTCAGCACATTCTGTTAATATCTACACTGAGGTGACGAAAGTCATGGGATAGTGATATGTGCACATACGGATGGCGGCTGTATCATGTATACAAGGTATAAAAGGGCAGTCCATTAGCGGAGATGTCATTTATACTCAGGTGTTTCACGTGAAAAGGTTTCTGACGAGATTATTTCCGCATGGCAGGAATTAGATTTTGAACGCGGAATGGTGGTTGGAGATATAGAAGCATGGGACATTCCATTTAGGAATATTTAGGGAATTCAGTATTCCGAGATCCACAGTGTGCCGAGAATAACCAATTTCAGGCATTACCTCTGACCACGGACAACGCAGTGGCCAACGGCTTTCACTTAACAACCGATAGCAGCAGCGTCTGAGTAATCAGTACTAACCGATAAGCAACAGTGCGTGAAATAACTGCAGAAATCTTATTTATGGATTCTTCCGTTTCTTCTTGATAGGACAATTCCATATTTAAGGTTGAATAATTAGAACTAAAACAGTGTATTTGCTGTTCAACCTTAAACTGCAGAAATCAATGTGGGACATAAGACGAACGTTCCCGTTAGGACAGTGTGGCGAAATACGGCGTTCATGGGCTGAGTGGCAGCAGACGACCGACGCGAGTGTCTTTGGTAACAGCACGACATCGCCTGTAGCTGCTCTCCAGTGCTCGTGACAGTATCGGTTGGACGCTAGACGACTGGAAAACCGTGGCCTGATCAGATGAGCCCCGATTTCATTTGGTAAGAGCTGTTGGTAGGGTTCGAGTGTGGCGCGAACTTACGATGGCTTGAACCCCAGTTGTCAATAAGACATCTGGGCAAGCTGTTGGTGGTTACATAATGGCGTGGGCAATGTTTATATGGAATGGACTGGGTCATCTGGTCCAACTGATCCAGCTGGAACCATTTGCAGCCATTCATGGATTTCATGTTCCCAAACAACGATGGAATTTTAATGGAAGGTAATGCGCCATTTCACCAGGTCACAATTGTTCGCGGTTGGTTCGAAGAACATTCTGGACAAGTCGAGCGCATGATTTGACTAACCAGATCGCTCGACATGAGTCCCATCGAACATTTATGGCGCACAATCGAGAGGTCAGCTCGTGCACAAAATCCTGTACCGTCAACGCTTTCGTGATTATGGACTGATACAGAGGCAGCATAGCTCAATATTTCTGGAGGATACTTCCAACGACCTGTTCAGTTCATACCACGTCGAGCTGCTACACTACGCCGGACAAAAGAAGGTATGACACTATATTAGGAGGTACCTCATTACTTTTGTCACCTCAGTGTAAAGCCTATGTAGAGGGTTTGATGGTAATTTCCAGAGACTGACCTTTTGTGTTTCAGTTCTCTTCTTCTTACAAGAATAGAAGTGTAATGCACAACGGTATTTAAATTTGTCTATTATCGATATGACACTTTAAAACTTATGTTGCTTACACTTAGCCCAGCTGAGAAAGGTATATGAATTATGACCTTCTACTAGTCAGAAAGGTGTGTGAGTTATGACCTCCTACTAGTCAATGTGCAAACTCAGTCCTGTGTCCAGGTGCAGCTCGTGATGAACCAACACGCAATCCTTATCACTTCAGTTGACTGTGAACGTCAGAGTTTTCGTGCTTGGAGGGCCGACGCTCAAGAATCACAGAAGCAGCTATCTTTATAGGGGGAAGGGGGACTAAATCGTGAGCTGCTATAGTTACACTGTATCAAACGTGGGGGCCTGGACAGAGCAACGAAGGGGACGAAGATATAGGGGACAAATTGAAAAAATTCAAAAGCGTCGTTCACGACGCCTTACACAAGCATATTTCAGCAAGGTTTTAAGGGATGGGAAAGATCCACCGCGGTTTTTTAGCCGTGTTAGGAAGCTGCCACAACAAAGAGTGCTTCATCAAAGGTTCAAGGGAAGTCAAAACTTAGCTGACAAACAAAAGTCGAACGAAGCGAAAATGAGCGTTAAGCAGAGAAATGAGAGGCGCGTTCAATGGCTTTAAAAGCGAACTTTCGTCAGCCGATCTGACTAAAATCCTAAGAGATTTTCTTCTTACGTAAAATCAGTAAGCGGAGCGAAATCATCTATTCAGTCACTCAGTGAGCATAATGGCACCGAACCGGAAAATAGAGAGAAGGGTGAAATACTGAACTCGGTCTTCCAAAGCTGTTTCACCGCGGAAGAACGTAACACAGCCCTTTCACGATCCTTTCAATCATCGTACGAACTTCGAAATGACAAGAACTGAGATAAACGATCGCGAAATAGAAAATCAGCTACAGTCTTTTAGTAGTGGAGAGGCATCAGGACCAAATGAGATACCTACAACAATGTTAATTATATTCCGTCTTGATTGCAAAAATGTTTATTCACATGACGGGTTTCAGTTCCTCTAGAACCATCTTCAGATCTGCAATTTCGGTTACAGGAGTAACCCGTCATTACACAACAACCTTCACATGCTGCGTCACATAATGTGAAGGTTGTTGTGTGTGGACGGGTTACTCCTGTAACCGAAACTGCAGATCTGAAGATGGTTCTAGAGGAACTGAAACCGGTCATGTGAATAAACATTTTTGCAATAAAAAAATGGTTCAAGTGGCTCTGAGCACTATGCGACTTAACGTCTGAGGTCATCAGTCCCCTAGAACTTAGAACTAATTAAATCTAACTAACCTAAGGACATCACACACATCCATGCCCGAGGCAGGATTCGAACCTGCGACCGTAGCGGTCGCTCGGCTCCAGACTGTAGCGCCCAGAACCGCACGGCCACTCCGGCCGGCTTTTGCAATCAAGACGGATTATAATTAACACTGTATAACCACTGATTGCGGTTTTCCATCAGACATTATGTCTGTTTTTGCTTACTTGCAACTATTTACAAATATGATGCGGAATAACTTACTCCCTATCCTTCTAGCACCAGTTTATCGTACTGCTCTGGAGCAACGAACGGTACCTAGCGACTGGAGAAAAGCACAGGTCATTCCCGTTTTTAAGAAAGGCCGCAGGCCAGATGCACATAGTTATAGCCGTATATCGTTGATGTCGATCTGTATTAGAACTGTGGGTTTTATCCAAATGAATTATGACGTTTTTGGATAATGAAAGTCTATAAAAATCAACATGGATTCCGCAAACAAAAGTCTTGTGAAACTCAGACCAGTCTCCTCCTCCACGAGATCCACAGCGCTGTACTCATCGACGCTCTTGTTGATAGCGTCTTCCTCGACCTCACGAAGGCATGTGACACTGTTCCGCACTGCATTTAGTGACAAAAATACGAGCGTGCCGAGTATCAGACCACGTTAACGACTGGATTCAAGAGCTCCTTGGAACATGAACTGCCGGCCGGAGTGGCCGTGCGGTTCTAGGTGCTACAGTCTGGAACCGAGCGACCGCTACAGTCGCAGGTTCGAATCCTGCCTCGGGCATGGATGTGTGTGATGTCCTTAGGTTAGTTAGGATTAAGTAGTTCTAAGTTCTAGGTGACTGATGACCTCAGCAGTTAAGTCGCATAGTGCTCAGAGCCATTTTTGAACATGAACTTAATGCGTCGGCCTTAATGGAACAAAAGGTAATTTCGGGGGTACCCCTAGGAAGTGTGATAGGAATGTTACTGTTTGCAGTGTATGTAAGTGACCTATTAGTATGTAAGTGACCCATTAGAATGCGTCGCCACCTTTTTAATGCTGCTCGCAGATGATGCGCTTGTCTGTACGAAGCTAGCAACGCCAGAAAAAACGATTTGAAGAAGGAGCTATGGAGTATTAATGAATTGTGCAAAGACTAATAGTTGACCCTGAACGTAAATAAATGTAACATACTGCGTGTATGAGTATATAGAAAAAATAATTTACTACTTTGCAACTACACTATTGACAGTAAATTACTGGAAACAGTAAACACTCAAAAATATCTAGGAATATGTATCCGCACGACCTTAAGTGGGTGACCAGGTACAGAAAATAGTAGAAAAAGTAGATGCCAAACTGAGATTCAGAGGAAGAATCTTAAGGAAATGTAATTCATCCACTAAAGAAGTGACAAGGCACTTGTTCGATTGATTCTTGAATATGTTTTATCAATCTGGGGCCTTTACCAGTTAGGAATGAGAGTAGAGAGAGAGAGAAAATCCAATGAAGTGCGGCGCGTTTCGACACGGGGTCGTTTAGTCAACGCGAGTGCGTAACAGAGATGCTCAACAAGCTCCAGTTTCAGATGCTACAAAAGAGACGTTATGCAGCAGGGACAGGTACTATTGAGATTTCGAGAGTCGAACGACATATTTACTTCGTCCAACATACGTCTCGCGAAATGACAACGAGAAAATTCGAGAAATTAGAGCTAATAAATAGGTTTCCCGACAGTCATTCTCCCCATGCGCCATTCGCGAATGGAACAAGGAAGGGAGGATCAGTTATTGGCACCAGAAGTACCCTTCACACACCGCCAGGTGGCTTGCGGAGTACTGTTGTAGATGTACAACTACAGGAAAGCGAAAGACGAGGCAAACGGAGCAAAATCTACAGATGTAAAGGTGATTTCTGGAGAATCGCAAGGAAGTGTTATTCGATTCACACTGTTTATAATATACAGGGCGAACTAGAACTCCATCGCCAAACTTTCAGAGATTATACAGGAATACCATCGAGTATTTTGGTATGAGGGACCCACGGTCTCCAGCGGCTCATTACAGAGTTACTGCATTTCGTCTTATTTCTTGCTTCAGTTAGCTGTGTGTTTATATTGCACTGGAGTGTACAATACTGCAGTTGTCCACTGTTTTTTCCATTCGCTCACGGTACCTGCTGTTGACAAGAGCTGCAATCGATGTCAGGAACCACACGGAAGTACAGTTTGGACGCCAATGGATTGGTCTTGGAGATCCTGTTCCATGGCCAGCTCGGGCCAGCAGACATGACACTAATGAACTTGTTCTTCTTGGGGCAAGTGAAAGTCTAGTCTACGACACTAACCCTTGATGTGTGTTTTGCGCTTTGATTATAGCATAGAGGTTTTTTCACTGTCGTGAAGGTATTTTCACAAAAAAAGGTGGGCTGCGGTAACAAACCGAAACCGAATAAATCATAGATTATTACTCTGAAACAATCCGCCGGAGATTGTGGGTCCCTTACACCAAAATACTCAGAAGGGATTCTGAAGAATCTGTGAAATTTTGTTGATGATGTTCTGGTTCACTTTGCATATAAATGTTTTAGTGTATAACTCCGGAAAATCCATGAGGTTGTTCGTATACGATGCGGTTGTCTAAAGAAAATGGCTCTGAGCGCTATGGGACTTAACATCTGTGGTCATCAGTCCCCTAGAACTTAGAGCTACTTAAACCTAACTAACCTAAGGACATCACACACATCCATGCCCGAGGCAGGATTCGAACCTGCGACCGTAGCAGTCGCGCAGATCCGGACTGCGCGCCTAGAACCGCTAGACCACCGCGGCCGGCTGTCTAAAGAAGATTCATATAAATAGTTTGTTCAGACTTTCATAGTGATGCTATCCACAGTTGTCTGCTGGCAGTGTGGCTGTCCCGTATTTCGTGACAATCATAAATAATACACTTCGGCTCAAACACAGAGTTCAGGAAAGTGCATGCATACTTCACACGTCCACGGGAGTTCGTTTATTATTGGATAAGTGATTTCAACACGGACATACAAAGACTTCATATTTGGTACTTTCCGGACTCCCGACTGAAGTTTCATTTCAAGAAGTTGTCGGTAAAATTTATATCATTGCGATAGAAGACCGTTGCGCTAAGATTCCACAGACCATTGAGATGAGAGGCATATCATACTAATGACAATATAGCATCCCGAATGAAGCAGCGCATATGAAGAAGCCGGATGCGCGAAGCTGTTGCATTTATTGATTCCATGCTAAACACATTTGAAGGGCTACGTTTCAAAATCGTGTTTGGAATAGCTGAAGCGTAATCTGAAGCTCTTCCGGCGTCGTTATGTAACTGTGAACGATTGGTGGTACCATTATAAGGTAGAAGGAACAAAACTACACTTAAAACAAGGAGCTGACTATGAAGGAGATACATCTAAAAACGATGTAAGCGCTTTGGCAGTGAGTATTGTTATTATTGTTTGCAAAACGGTCAAATAGCAACACATTATATGGCTTTCTTTGTCCGTGACAGAGTGACTAAGAGGCAGAAATTACGAAAATGATAACACAAAAGTGCGCATAGACCTGAGTAATATGGTGCGAGCGCACATCATCCGCTGAGATGGCAAAAGAACGCGAAATATTTTCCCGTCCTTTTCATTTCCGATTTGGCATTACACAGAGATCTATAATTACTTGCACAGACTAGGATAATGCCTGCTGAGGAACACATAATGACCAGCTTGTAAAAAAAAATTGTACTCGTGTTTCGGTCTCAGGTCAGACAAATGGAATCACCTGATGATGACTTGGCGATAAGTCGAAACCTCTAATAATACAAAATTCGTGACGTGAGAATGAAATACATGATAAAAATTATTTCTGTTATGATGAATTAAAAAAAATATTTAGAATGCTGCCATAAAAACTGACTCAATATCAATCATTTTGAGAAACAAATCTTTGATCTCACATTAAAATATTATTTAGCTTGGTTTTTATGCAACATTTACTTATATATTCGGCACGCTGCCTTGCGGTGTATGGCGGCAGGTATTTTGTGTACCACTTTAACTTCCCCTCTTTCCTGTACCAGTCGTCAGTGGTTCGCGGGAAGAACGATTGCCGGTAAACCTCCATGTGGGCTGTAATCTCTCTAATTTTATCTTTATGGTGTTTTCTCGAGATATGAGTAGGAGGAAATATATGTGTTGACTCTTCTAGGAACATACGCTCTCGATACTTGAACAGTAAACCAAACCGTGATGCAAATCGCCTCTCTTACAGTGTCTGCCATTTGAGTTGGTTGATCATGTCTGTGATGCTTTCGTGCTTACTAAATGAGCCTTAACGAAACACGCTACTCTCCTTCCGATCTTATCTATTTTATCTATCAATCTTACCTGGTGTGGACCCCATACTAACTAGCAATACTGGGGTACTGGCCGAACGATGGTTTTCTAAGCTACATCCTTTGTTGTACACTACTTTTCCTGGGGATTCTCCAATGAATCTCGGTCTGGTATCTGCCTATCCTACTATTAGTTTTATATGGTCGTGTTACTTCAAACCTCCGTACACACACACACACACACACACACACACACACACACACACACACACACACACACACTTCGTTATTTTATGGAAGTAAATGTTTCCAGTGATTGTTCTGTCTATGTCTTCACAATACGTTACATTAGTTTATGTCGAGGGTCAATTGCCACACACTGCACCAAGGATCGATCCTCCGCAGTTCTTCCTGTATTTCGTTACAATTTCGTAGCGTTGAGACTTCACTGTATGTAACAGCCTCACCCGCAAAATGCCTCATGGAACTTCCGATGTTGTCTCCATTGTCATTCATACATATTGTGAAAAGTAATGGACCTATAACACTCCCTTCGGGTACGTAGTAAGAGGTCACTTTTACTTTTCTGATGAGCATGATATGCTGTATTCTGTCTGCTAGAAACTCTTCAACCCAGTGACACAATGGTTCATTGGGCGGCAGTGCAGAGCGGAACTGTATCGAATGCCTTACAGAAGTCATGGAAACTGCATCTAGTGGGTGCCGGTATCTTCCGCCTTGCATGTCTCATGGACGAACACGACCGTTGTTTTCGAAACGCATGTTGGTTGCTACAGAAGCGATTTTCGGTCTCCAGAAGTGTCACGATAATCGGAACTACCGTATGTTCCAGGAGGGAACAAGTCTTGCACACTGCACGTACACGCGTAGCTTAAGGGCTCGACTATTTTCTGTCGGCATTGTTATTAAAATTACACTATCACTTTTTTCCATTTTCTATAATAACGCAATATTTAATAACAATACAAATGTTATGAGTAAAAATTACTCCTTTTTTAGAAGAACATTTATTTAAAAATTAATAATTTCAGCACGGCTGCAATGACTAATTGACGTGTCGGTCTGAGGCGCCTTGCCACTCTTCGTGCAGCTACCCATGTCGGAGGTTCGAGTCCTCCCTCGGGCACGGGTGTGTGTGTGTTATCCTAAGTGGTTGTTAGTTTAACTTAGATTAAGTGGTGTGCAAGCCTTGGCACCGATGATCTCAGCAGTTTGGAGCCATGGGAGCTTACCACAAAATGTGTCGGTGTTTCACTCGGTTGTTGTTGTTGTCTTCAGTCCAGAGACTGGTTTGATGCAGCTCTCCATGCTACTCTATCCTGTGCAAGCTTCTTCATCTCCCAGTACCTACTGCAACCTACATCCTTCTGAATCTGCTTAGTGTACTCATCTCTTGGTCTCCCTCTACGATTTTTACCCTCCACGCTGCCCTCCAGTACTAAATTGGTGATCCCTTGATTCCTCAGAACATGTCCTACCAACCGGCTCCTTCTTCTAGTCAAGTTGTGCCACAAATTTCTCTTCTCCCCAATTCTGTTCAATACCTCCTCATTAGTTATGTGATCTACCCATCTAATCTTCAGCATTCTTCTATAGCACCACATTTCGAAAGCTTCTCTTCTTGTCCAAACTATTTATCGTCCATGTTTCACTTCCATACATGGCTACACTCCATACAAATATTTTCAAAAACGACTTCCTGACACTTAAAACTATACTCGATATTAACAAATTTCTCTTCTTCAGAAACGCTTTCCTTACCACTGGCGGTCTACGTTTTATATCCTCTCTACTTCGACCATCATCAGTTATTTTACTCCCCAAATAGCAAAACTCATCTATTGTCTCATTTCCTAATCTAATTCCCTCAGCATCACCCGACTTAATTCGACTACATTCCATTATCCCCGTTTTGCTTTTGTTATGTTCATCTTATATCCTCCTTTCAAGACACTGTCCATTCCGTTCAGCTGCTCTTCCAACTCCTTTGCTGTCTCTGACAGAATTACAATGTCATCGGCGAACCTCAAAGTTTTTATTTCTTCTCCATGGATTTTAATACCTACTCCGAATTTTTCTTTGTTTCCTTTACTTGCTCAATATACAGATTGAATAACATCGGGGATAGGCTAGAGCCCTGTCACACTCCCTTCCCAACCACTGCTTCCCTTTCATGTCCCTTGACTCTTATAACCGCCATCTGGTTTCTGCACAAATTGCAAATAGCCTTTCGCTCCCTGTATTTTATCCCTGCCACATTCAGCATTTGAAAGAGAGTATTCCAGTCAACATTGTCAAAAGCTTTCTCTAAGTCTGCAAATGCAAGAAACGTAAGTTTGCCTTTCCTTAATCTATTTTCGAAGATAAGTCGTATGGTCAGTATTGCCTCACATGTTCCAGCATTTCTACAGAATCCAAACTGATCTTCCCCGAGTTCAGAATGCTCAAATGTGTGTGAAATCTTTTGGGACTTAACTGCTAAGGTCACCAGTCCCTAAGCTTACACACTACTTAACCTAAATTATCCTAACGACGAACACACACACCCATGCCCGAGGGAGGACTCGAACCTCCGCCGGGACCAGCCACACAGGCCATGACTGGAGCGCCTTAGATCCCCGAGTTCGACTTCTAGCAGTTTTTCCATTCGTCTGTAAAGAATTCGTGTTAGTATTTTGCAACTGTGACTTAATAAACTGATAGTTTGGTAATTTTCACATCTGTCAACACCTGCTTTCTTTGGGATTGGAATTATTATATTCTTCTTGAAGTCTGAAGGTGTTTCTTCTGTCTCATACATCTTTCTCACCAGATGGCAAAGTTTTGTCAGGGCTGGCTCACCCAAGGCTGTCAGTAGTCCTAATGGAATGTTGTCTACTCCCGGGGCCTTGTTTCGACTTAGGTCTTTCAGTGCTCTGTCAAACTCTTCACGCCGTCTCATATCTCCCATTTCATCTTCATCTACATCCTCTTCCATTTCCATAATACTGTCCTCAAGTTCGTCGCCCTTGTATAGACCCTCTATATACTCCTTCCTCCTTTCTGCTTTCCCTCCTTTGCTTAGAACTGGGTTTCCATCTGAGCTCTTGATATTTATACAAGTGGATCTCTTTTCTCCAAAGGTCTCTTTAATTTCCTGTAAGTAGTATCTATCTTACCCCTAGTGAGGTATTCCTCTACATCCTTACATTTGTCCTCTAGCCATCCCTGCTTGCCCATTTTGCACTTCCTGTTGTTCTCGGTTTTGAGACGTTTATATTCCTTTTTGCCTGCTTCATTTACTGCATTTTTATATTTTCACCTTTCATCAGTTAAATTCAATATTTATTCTGTTACGCAAGGATTTCTACTAGCTCTCATCTTTTTACCTACTTGAGCCTCTGCTGCCTTCACTATTTCATCCCTCACAGCTACCCATCCTTTTTCTACTGTTTTTCTTTCCCCCATTCCTTTCAACCGTTCCCTTATGCTCTCCCTGAAACTCTCTACAACCCCTGGTTCTGTCAGTTTATCCAGGTCCCATCTCCTTAAATTCCCACCTTTTTGTAGTTTCTTCATTTTTTATCTACAGTTCATAACCAATATATTGTGGTCAGAGTCCACATCTGCCCCTGGAAATGTCTTACAGTTTAAAACCTGGTTCCTAAATCTCTGTCTTACCATTATATAATCTAATTATATATCTTCCTTTTCCTACTATCGAATTCCAGTCACCCATGACTATTAAATTTTCGCCTCCCTTCACTATCTGAATAATTTCTTTTATCTCATCATACATTTCATCAATCTCTTCGTCATCTGCAGAGCTAGTTTGCATATAAACTTGTTCTACTATGGTAGGCGTGGGCTTCGTGTCTATCTTGGCCACAATAATGCGTTCACTATACTGATTGTAGTAGCTTACCAGAACTCCCCTTTTTTTATTCATTATTAAACCTACTCCTGCATTACCTCTATCTGATTTTGTATTTATAACCATGTATTCACCTGACCATAAGTCTTGTTCCTCCTGCCACCGAACTTCACTAATTTCCAATATATCTAACTTTAACCGATCCACTCTCCTTTTTAAATTTTCTAACCTACCTGCCCGATTAAGGGATCTGACATTCCACACTCCGATCCGTAGAACGCCAGTTTTCTTCCTCCTGATAACGACGTCCTCTTGAGTAGTCCCCGCCCGGAGATCCGAATGGGGGACTATTTTACCTCCGGAATATTTTACCCATCATCATTTAACCATACAGTAAAGCTGCATGCCCTCGGGAAAAATTACGGCTGTAGTTTCCCCTTGCTTTCAGCCGTTCGCAGTACCAGCACAGCAAAGCCGTTTTGGTTATTGTTACAAGGCCAGATCAGTCAATCAGCCAGGCTGTTGCCCCTGCAACTACTGAAAAGGCTGCTGCCCCTCTTCAGGAACCACATGTTTGTCTGGCCTCTCAACAGATACCCCTCCGTTGTGGTTGCACCTACGGTACGGCTATCTGTATCGTTGAGGCACGCAAGCCTCCCCACCAACGGCAAGGTCCATGGTTCATTGGAGGGGGGGGGGGGGTTACTCGGCTATTAGAAGAAAATTAAAGACACTGTTACAACCGTGATGAAATAAATACCGAAAAATACCCATTAGGTCTAAAATACCGGTATCGCTTTTTCCCATCCCTAATTCGGAATCTGTATTAATCTCATTAGATATTATCGTATCTGAATGGTTCAAATGGGTCTGAGCACTATGCGACTTAACTTCTGAGGTCATCAGTCACCTAGAACTTAGAACTAATTAAACCTAACTAACCTAAGGACATCACACACTTCCATGCCCGAGGCAGGATTCGAACCTGCGACCGTAGCGGTCGCTCGGCTCCAGACTGTAGCGCCTAGAACCGCACGGCCACTCCGGCCGGCTATTATCGTATCTATTATGGCTATAAAGACGTCTCGACCACCAGCGTTCAACCTATATTTGTGATATACATACAGTTTGGAACCGCGCGACCGCTACGGTCGCAGGTTCGAATCCTGCCTCGGGCATGGATGTGTGTGATGTCCTTAGGTTAGTTAGGTTTAAGTAGTTCTAAGTTCTAGGGGACTGATGACCTCAGATGTTGAGTCCCATAGTGCTCAGAGCCATTTTGTGATATACATTCCAGTCAGAATTTAGAATTTCGTTGCTGTTGACACAGTTCAGCAAGCTTTCTGTCCCCGGTATTATGTGCGCATCGGTACCGTTTATAAGCAAGACTAATTGCAGGATCTTACCATAGGTGCTCCTGACCTATTAAGGACGGGAGGGTAGGTTCGTACAATTCTCTAACTGATAGCGAAACTCGAGAAATCCACATCCGAGATCGTCGCAGAGTCGCATGAGCCCTTGGTTCAAGCTTTCCACTCGGCTCTAAATCAGAGGAGCATGATCGGTTCTGGGAATGGCGCTGCACAGTAGCTTCCATCCCAGGAGAGATGGCGCTGTCTCCACCAAATCAACCAAGGGTGGCCTCTGAACCCAGGTGGCAGGCGTCGTTCGTGCCTGCATGAGCCACGATTTGCAGTCGGGAGCGCTCGCTGCGCTCAGTCACTGACAGCAGAGCCTACTCCACAGGCCCGAACGTACCCCCCCCCCCTCCCCCAATCACACAGAGTAGGCACTGGCCTTCTTTCCCCACCTGCCCACTATTTCCCTGAGGGGCTCCATCATTTCGCGTAACACTGGAGCTCCCAGTGACACGCAAACCTACTCTCTGCACATGTCCGGACCTCTCAGGAAAATCGGGCACAGTTCCAGCAGGCCAGACACCTCATGCAGGCTCAGACGTATTTTCAGCAATAGGCAATACCTCAGACCTGTTTCTAAGGCGCGAGGAGACAGCCGTGTGACGGGTACACAAATTCGTCTTCTGCCCAGAGATTCGCGACCCTGTCACTGTTCGCCAGTCGACTGGTCAGGACGTGCAAATCGGAAGGAACAGCGGCATCAGGGGTCTCAGGCGACGATTTAGGCTCCAGAGGTGCCAAAACAATTGTCTCAGATGCCCCGAAGCCACCGCAGCCCAGGGTAACAGCCTGAAACCTGTCGACCATGGCCAACACAGTTTCCAGCTGTTCACAGACAGTGGGATGTTCCCCCTGGCTCCGTACACAGCAGATGCAGTCCCTGCTGTTGTTGTTGTGATCTTCAGTCCGTAGCCTGGCTTGATGCAGCTTTCCATACTACTCTATCCTGTGCGAGCCTGTTCATCTGCGAGCAGTTACTGCAACATTCATTCTTTTAAACCTGCTTACTGTATTCATCTCCACGTTTTTTTACCCCACACAGTCCCCTGCAATACTAAATTCTAAGAAAGATAGCCTCGTCCTCAAAAAACAGTTACAATTGCGTAACAAATTTTTTTTCAATGACTTCATTCCACTACACGCGAAATTTTGATTCCTTTATGTTTTACTATGTTTTCCTGCCTCTAGTTCCGACACATCTTTCTCTTCAAATCTTATATATATATATATATATATATATATATATATATATATATATATATATATATATATATATATACTACTAAAGTACCCTTCATACACATTTTAGACTTTACAGCTCTTTGTGTAAATATTCTACAATATTCTGTTCTTTACGTAATGGGCATTTGTGTAAAGCCTAAAAGATGGCTCTTAGTTGTACTTCATTTACTTGGGTACTTTTTTATTTCAAAAATACGTTTAGCTGCCGTCCTTTGAATTTTTTTTATATAATAAACTTGTATCCTGTTTTCGCAGTCTGAAGTGGTTCATTGCATGGCAAAGGCTGGAAAATTATTACATAATTTAATTTGTGACTTTGATTATTGCCTTCTCGCATTGTAACTTTACGTAAGTAACCTTTCTATGTTACGACATTTTTCATCTTTGTTAATGTTTCTGTCAAACTTACTTCTCTATGTATTATTTTATAGGGTTGTTAAAATTTCATTCTGATTAAGACATCCTTAGAGATGTCGAAATCTACGTCAACGTGTTAAAAATTATTTGCAACCGGTTGGCTGCATCATTTCTCCGTTGAAACTTATGTACGGTTGCTGAAAGACAGCCATGTTCAAAACTGTAAAGTGGATGATACCTTGATGCCTCAGAATGTGTCCTATCAATTGACTCTTCTTTTGGTCAAGTTGCGCCTTAAATTTCTTGTCTCTTCAATTCTATTCAGTACCTCCTCATTAGTTACGTGATCTACCCATTTAATCTTCAACACTCTTCTGTAGCAACGCATTTCTAAAGCTTCTATTCTCTTTTTGTCTAAACTGTTTATCGTCCCTGTTTCACTTTCATACATGGCTACACTCCAGATGAATACCTTCAGAAAAGGCTTCCAAACACTTAAATTTATATTCGATGTTAACAAATCTCTCTTCTTCAGAAATGCTTTTCTTGTCATTGCAGGTCTACATTTTATATCCTATCTACTTCGGACAGGCAGCCCCTATCCATCTTTAATTAATTTTTCTCTGAACCAAAGGTAATGTAATACCAACCTAAGAAGTTG
Source organism: Schistocerca cancellata (assembly GCF_023864275.1). Taxonomy (NCBI): domain Eukaryota; kingdom Metazoa; phylum Arthropoda; class Insecta; order Orthoptera; family Acrididae; genus Schistocerca; species Schistocerca cancellata. The sequence goes on from NC_064628.1 coordinate 432,482,572, forward strand.
AATTCACTCAGCACAAGCGATCGAGAAATACGAAAACTCTTACAGTAAGATAAATAGCACTACTAAGAACAGCTAAATAAACAGCTACTGTTCACCGCTAATCATAAGCGCGCAAGAATACCAGTAAATTAAATTACGTACACAATCCGTGTACAAAAGGTAAGCTGCCGCCGCTGCTGGGCTTCTCTCTGCTCTGAGATTCGAGCTGTACTGAATATTTACTGTTTGCAACGGTGCGCGACCAGCTACTCTTCAGTGTAGTGTCTGCTGGCGTATACTAATCGTCATCTTGCTGCTCTACACCTACATCTACGTCTGTACCTCGCAAGACGCCTTACTACGTGTAACGGAAGGTACTTCTCGTACCATCGTCTCTTACCCCCTTGTCCGCAGCTCGTGGTCTCGCCGTCGTGTTCTTGCTTCCCGGCTGGGTCAGGGATATTCACCTGGCTCGAGATGACTAGGTGTTTGTGTTGTCCTCCTCATTTTATCAACATTCATGAAAGTGCCGAGACTGGACTGAGCAAAGGTTGGGAATTTGTACGGGGGCTGATAAACGCGCAGTTTAGCGCCCCACAAACCAATCATCATCGTCATCATCATCATCTTACCCCCTTCTCTGATCCATTCGTGAATGGCGCTTGGGGAGAACGATGGTCGGTAAACCTCTCCCATTTTCTCGATGTTGTCATTTCGCGAGACGTATGTGAGAGGATGTAATGTATTCCCCACACTCATTCGGACTTTCATTGGCAAATAGCCCCATACTGCACAGTGCCTCTCTTGTGTCGTCTGCTAATGGCGTTAAACATCTCCGTAATGCCCTTGCAGCGACTAAACTATCCCATGACGAAACGTGTCTTTCTTCATTGGATCTTCTCTGTTTTCTTCTTCCAAGCTGGTAAGCGCCTTGGTCATCAACAATACTCAAGAATCGGTCTCGTAAGTGTCTTGTAAGCCAAATCTTTCCTGGATACATTGCATCTTTTTTATATTTTTCCAAAGAATCTCAGTCCACCATCTGATTTTTCTACGGTTACTTTTATGTGATCATCCCATTTCAAGTCACTTGAAGAGGTCACTCTCCAGCATTGTGATGTTATTACTGTTTTCAGTTATTTATCACCAATAGCGTAATCGTAAACAGCGAAGAAATCTTGGGTTACAGAACTAATTCGTAAACTGACCGAAGAAACAAAGAAGTACGAAATGCTCAGAGAAAGTCAGAAACACAGAAATATAAGTCACTTAAAATGAAAGGGAAGCGCATGGAAGTCAAGGCGAAATGGCTGCAGGGAAACTGTGAAGAGATCGAAAAAGAAATCGTATAGAAAGGTCAAAATAGCCTTCTATGACATTAAAAGCAATGGCGTCAACATTAAAAGCGTAATGGAAATTCCACTGATGAACGCAGAGGACAGGTCAGTTCGGCGGAAGCGTCTTCGAGGGGGAGGAACTGCCCTGATGATGTGATAGAAGAAGCAATGGGAGTCAATACGGAAGACACGGTGACCCATTATTAGAGTCGTAGTTTAATAGAGATTTGGAAGACTTACGAAGTGACAAGGCAGAAGGGTCAGACAACATCTTTAGGAATTTCTAAAATCATTGTGGTAAGGGAGAACCTAAGAACTATTCAAATTGGTATGTAGAATTTATGAGACAGGTGACATACCATCAGAATTTCGGAAAAATATTACACACACAATCTCGAGGATCGCAAGGGCAGATAAGTGCAGAACTACCACACAATCGGGTTAACAGCTCATGCATTCGTTTCTAAAAAGAAATATGTGAATTTTAGAATGACTGAAACACTTCAGAAAAATTTAGACACGTTCATATTACTTAGAAAAAAGCGCCCGACAACGTAAAGTGGAGAGAGATGCTCCAACTTCTGAGAAAAATAAGACTAAGTTATACGGAAAGACGGATGATACACAATATGCACAAGAACAAAGGACGAACAATAAGAATGGAGCACAAAGAGAAGTGCTCCGATTAAAAAGAATGCAATCCCTCGGCCCTAATTTTGAATCCATACAACGAAGAAGCAATGATGGAAATAAAAGAAGGATTCACGAGTGTAATTAAAATTCAGGATGAAAGGATATCGACGACAAAATTCGCTGATAACACTGCTGTCCTTACTGTGGACATAGAAGAATTATACGACCTGCTGAACGGAATGAACAGTGTCATGGGTTCAGAGTATGGACTGAGAGTAAACCGAAGCAAGACGAAAGTAATGAAGAGTAACAGGAACGGGATTAGCGATAAACTTATAAGAATTCGTAATCACGAAGTAGACCAAGTTGAGGAATTCAACTAGCTTTGAAGGAAAATATCAGGTGGCGAATGAAGCAAAGAAGACATAAAAACAGACTAATACACAGACAAAGAGGGCATTCCTAGTAACAAGAAGTCTACTAACATCGAACGGTGCTCTTAATTTGAGGAAGAATTTTCTGAGAATGTACGTTTGGAGATCAGCACACTACGGTAGCGAACCATTGATTATATATATAGAAATGGAACAGAAGAGAATCGAAGTGCGTGGAAGTCAAGGCGAAATGGCTGCAGGAAAACTGTGGAGAAATGGAAAAAGAAGTGGCATGTGGTGCTACCGAAGAATTTTGAAAATCATATGGCCTGGTGGACAAGGAATGAGGAGGTTCTCCGCAGAATGAAATAGACGAAAAATACTGACAAGTAGCAGGCAAGAGAAGTGTCAAGACATCAGGGAATAACTTCTCTGGTATCGGAGGAAGCTGAAGAGAATAAAAGCTGTAGGGCAATATGCCCAACAAATAATTGAGGACGTAAGGTGCAAATTCTACTCAGAAATAGTGAGGTTTACACGAAAGAGGATTTCCTGGTGGGCCGCCTCAAAGCAGTCAGACGACGAGAGAGAGAGAGACAGATTTACATTTTTTATGTTCAGGGTCAACGACTAATTCCTGCACCGTTCATCGATCCTCCGCCGATCTTTCCGCATTTGGTGCACTCTACTGGCAACAACACTGTTGGCGAAGAGGGTCATAGTGTTTCCGACGTTATCCACTAGATCATTAACGAGCGAAGGGCGTTCAATAAGTAATGCAATACATTTGTGGAAAACTCCGTACGCGCAGGCCTCTGAAGGCCCAGCAGTATCGACCGTCAGCCATGATATCCTCAGGTGATATGCATCACTTGATACGGATATGGTCCTCAGCTCGTGGTCGTGCGGTAGCGTTCTCGCTTCCCACGCACGGGTTCCCGGGTTCGATTCCCGCCGGGGTCAGTGATTTTCTCTGCCTCGTGATGACTGGGTGTTGTGTGATGTCTTTAGGTTAGTTAGCTTTAAGTAGTTCTAAGTTCTAGGGGACTGATGACCATAGAAGTTAAGTCCCATAGTGCTCAGAGCCATTTGAACCATTTTTGATACGGATATGGAGGGACACTTGGTCAGCACACCGCCCTCCCGGCCGTTGTCAGTTTTCGTGGTCACCTTTCAATCAAGTAGCCCCTTTATTGATCTCACAAGGGCTGCGTGCACCACGCTAGCCAACAGCGCTCGGCGGACCCGGATCGTCACCCATCCGGTGGTCTGACGGGAACCGACGTTACCACTGCTTTTTGTGAAAACAGGTAAGTTTTAAACCGGATTCCGTTGCACCATATTATTCCCCATTCTTTCGGTTACAAAACCCTATTTTTCAACACAATCTCCGCTCAATGGGTCGGCCTTACCCCAGCTTATTGGGAAGGCTTGTATGTCCACATGGTTCCACTCTAATGGTTGACTTCTGAGACAACGTCTTACTGCATCAATTATCTCATCATACACAGTTGTACAGCGAGGTGTTCAACTGTTATCCGTCGATCACCTCGAATGAGTGTGTCTGCACATTCTCACACTGCAGGAGCCACAGCTGTGTGCAGCTGGCCGGTATGTGGGAGATCGGACAGATTTGTGCGATATTGTTCCGATGATGACAGATGCCTCGCCCGACTCACTATGCTTTTGTTTACTGCCAGGTCTAAAAAGTGGTTCAAATGGCTCTGAGCACTATGGGACTTAACTTCTGAGGTCATCAGTCCCCTGGAACTTAGAACTACTTAAACCTAACTAACCTAAGGACATCACACACATCCATGCCCGAGGCAAGATTCGAACCTGTGACCGTAGCGGTCGCGCGGTTCCAGACTGTAGCGCCTAGAACCGCTCGGCCATCCCGGCCGGCTTACTGCCAGGTCTCCGTAGGCATTCTGCAAGCGCTTATGAATATGCACAATGCTTTGTTTTTCCGCCAAAAGAAACTCAATGACAGCTCTCTGCTTGGAACGGACCCCAATACAGACACAATTTCGAAGGTTATACACTGAAGCGCCAAAGAAACTGGTATAGGCATGCGTATTCAAATACAGAGATATGTAAACAGGTAGAACACGGCGCCGCGATCGGCAACGCCTATATTCGACAGCAAGTGTCTGGCGCACTTGTTAGATCGGCTACAATGGCAGGTTATCAAGATTTAAGTGAGTTTGAACGTTGTGTAATAGTCGGCGCACGAGCGATGAAGTGGAGATTTTCCCGTACGACCGTTTCACGAGTGTACCGTGAACACCAGGGCTCCGGTAAAACATCAGATCTCCGACGTCGCTGCTATCAGTAAAAGATACTGCAAGAACGGGACCAACGAGGGCTGAAGAGAATCGTTCAACGGGTCTCCGAACGTATGGAGACGGAGAGTTCGGAGATTACGTTATAGGACCCACTGGATAGTTTATAGAGAGCATGCTGAATTCATTTCTGATCGCCACACGCTACTTGTGTTTCGGAGAACGACGTTTCAAATATCCTTCCGGTTATCCAAATTTTGATTTTCCGTGTTGCCTAAATCGGTTAAGGCAAGAACCATAATGGTTCCGTTGAAAATGACAGTGCTGAGTTCCTTCTCGAGTCTTCTCTAATCCGAGCTTGCGTTCCATCTGTAATGACCACGTTGTCGACGGGACGTCAATCCATAATCTTCCTTCTGTCTTTCAGAAAGGTACTACAGGCAGACACTGCGTTTCTGCCGTATGGCGTCCAGCTTCTGCAGTGGTATAAATGTTTAAAGCAGGTTCAAATGGCTCTGAGCACTATGCGACTTAACTTCTGAGGTTATCAGTCGCCTAGAACTTAGAACTAATTAAACCTAACTAACCTAAGGACATCACACACATCCATGCCCGAGGGAGGATTCGAACCTGCGACCGTAGCGGTCACGCGGTTCCAGACTGAAGCGCCTTTAACCGCACGGCCACACCGGCCGGCTTTAAAGCAGGATAAATTTTTAATATCATACGTTTTTAAATCGGAGTGTAAAATAATTTCCCTTAGCCGTCCCTGTGGAAAACTATACTGCACTGTACAGTTAGAACTCCGTTTTGCACAGATAATATCTATAGCTACTGTTACTTAAGTATAGCACAATAATATCCTTACGCAAATGTAAGTGTTGTTCTACACCCGATACGGTAACAGTACAGTGTTTTCTCGTTAGACTGCGTTTAAGTACGAGTATTGCCGAATATATGCATGAAGATGAGAGCGCTATACGCATTCTAACACCACTGGTTACTTTCACTACCTTACACTCCCACTTCACTCGCATTCATTGTGGGTTCCTATCCCCTGTTTTGCACACGCGCCACCCTACCAAGTCTATGGCGACAGACTCCTTAAGGATACCACTGTGGCTGTATTAAGTCGTTATTTGGTTTTCCTACTAACATTACAGTGCCATAGTGGACGCAGGATCAAAGCTGCAGCTATAAAGCTTTTATGTGGTGAGTTGTCTACCTGTCAAGAATCGCCTCTATAGATAACGTAAAAATGGTGAAGAAACGTTCTGTTATCTTCTCTGAGTATCGTGTCGTGTAGTGCGTGCTCCGAAACGTGCCTTTGCCTGTCCGTATGCATCGCCGAAAAGCAGACGTGTAGACATAACATTGAGCCGCTGCTTTTCGCAGTTTCTCGCCCTGTGTGTGTCGTGATATCAGACAGAGAGTGGGCAGTTCTGGGGAACGTGGCGCCTCGGCAGATACGACGATAGCTTTGAGTCGCCGAAAAGCAGAATTCTAAAGTGACAAGGCCACGGGAGTCGTTAAGCGGACGTCGCTGCTCCTCAGTCTCTCGGACGTTATCCTCTTCAGTCTGTCGACTGCTGTTGTAACGGTTTCTGATACCGCAAGCGAAGGCTCACACCAAGAACGCATCGAAGCTCTATTTTGCAGTAGCTAGTTAAATCCAGTTTTGACGTGAATCTTTGAGCCACACGGCGTATTATTTGATCCACAAAGTTATGGGAATACAGCAAAAACTAAAATTTGTTTACTGCTAATATTTCGGCTGTCAAACGTTCAGCCGTCTTCAGAACGAGGCGGAAAGACTGACAGTACCGCGCTCCCTTTGTATATACGGGGTGGTTAGAAACAGTCTAAATAGCTTTCAAGGATGTTGCAAGGAAGGCTGTGCTGAGAAAAATCGTTAGGAAAAAAATTCGATATGTTGTCTAGTTTTCGAGTAAATTACCACTGAAGTTAGCCAATCAGGCAGCTGCGCGCGCAGTTTCAAGCGGCCCGCCACATACAATTAGTGTCAGTTGTTCTCGAACCGTACGTGATTGCTGCACGAGACTGCTCAGCTTTATTACCGTCTCAGTCCAATTTTTGTATCGCTCTCTTGTTCTGTTTTAGCAAACCAAATGAACACTAACTGGCGTCACCGTCTCTGACGGGTCACTTGAATCTGTGAGCGCAACTGCCTAATTGGCTAAATTCAATGCTAATTAACTCGGAAATAGCGCAACGTATCGAATTTTTCTCTAAACAACTATTTCTGAGCACAATCTGTCCTGCATCACCCCTACAAGCTTCCCAGACTGTTTCTGACCACCCTGCATCTGTTCAAAAGTGTTTGGACATCCTTTACTGGACATTAATAGGAGATGTGTCCAACTTCTGCCTCTATGGCGACTTGACTTCTGTTGGAGACACTTTCAACGAGGCGTCCGGATACATGTGGACGAATTGATGCCCATTATTCCAGAAGATCCTGCCGGCCGAAGTGGCCGTGCGGTTAAAGGCGCTGCAGTCTGGAACCGCAAGACCGCTACGGTCGCAGGTTCGAATCCTGCCTCGGGCATGGATGTTTGTGATGTCCTTAGGTTAGTTAGGTTTAACTAGTTCTAAGTTCTAGGGGACTAATGACCTCAGCAGTTGCGTCCCATAGTGCTCAGAGCCATTTTTTTGAACCAGAAGATCCGAAACCGGAGAACGCTGGGGTCTGGACCGACGTCAAGGCTACAACTCATCTCAAAGGTGTTCCATTGCGATCAGTTCGGGACTCTGGGCAGTCTAGTCCATTTCAAGGATATTATTGTCCACAAACTATTGCCTCTCAGATGCTGTTTTATGACAGTGGTCCCTGTTCTGTTACGTTGATATAATGATAGTCTCCGAAATGTTACTCTACTGAACGCACTACATAATGCTGTAAAATGTGTGCTGTTTGAGGCTTTCCCGGCGCTGCATGTGCTTGATAGGTTCCAGAGAATTACGTCAAATATTGTGCGGTTTTTACAATATTATCCGGCGTAATTTCCGGGAACCTATCAAGCAGCTGTAAAATGTGTTTAAATCCTTCCGCATTTAGCGTTGTTTAAGCACAATAAGGGAGACGACACACTAACCACGAGAAGCACCCCCATATCGTAACACCACTTTCTCTGCTGGCACTGCACGTGATGGCAGATAACGTTCTTTAGTTTCAGTGTTAGAAGCTGTGGAGGTTATCCTTATATTGAAGATACCAGTATTTATTTTCTGCACAAGATCATAATTGCGATAGTCTCAGAGAGGTTTACATCTATCTTCGGTCTAAAAAATTTTGAATTACTGGTTATCTGTTCGTCTTTTGACAATAAACGTTTGCATCGAAAAGTGTTCCGTGCCAGTGACTATATGTGCCGCTACTGCGTTTTCTTACAATCTTTCATTGCCGGCATTTAAATCCTGAGTGATTTTTGTTACATGAACACTAAGCTGTGGTCTAAGGCATACGCCTGTGTGTAACGTTTAGTCATCTGATGCTAGAGACATAATCAGAGTATATAAAGACGCCCTTAGTATTTTCAAACTTAAACAAATTAAGCAAGCCGAACTGTTAGCATTAGGAGAGGAACCGCCAGGAACATAAATACGACGAATTTTCTTGAAATGCCTTCTGTTATACACTTTCGGGGCAATGACTCTTCCATTCATCACGTGGTCTTTCAGTGTGATTCCTTTCACCTTTCTGGGAAATCGCATTTCGCCCCTTAAACCCTGCTGTTATCTTTAGCAGGGACGTAAGTAGTCTGGGATACCCAAAAGAAAGGAAAACGAGGAAAAATTAAAATAAATAGAGAAAGTGGAAAAACAGAAATTACGATATGTATCGATGAATGGCTAAAAATAACCCTGATGAACAGCTATGTTTCAGAAATAGTCCTTTGAATACGAGACAGTACCCCACAAACAACTGACAGGTATACAGTCAAGTGTTTGAATTCTCCTGGGGCACCACCCAAGGACATAGCAAGCACTTTGATTCGTGTAAGGAATGGGGTAGGGTCAACTTGTGTAAACTTAAACAGACTCATGAACATGTCAAAGGTCTTTCCTGGAGGAACTCTCGAATTACCACACAGGCACACTAGAATTAGTTTTCCATATACATAGTACTGTATCCCAGCGTGTAGCGATTTACGTAGCCTATTCATGTGCTTTTCTTGCGGGAATTGTATTACTAGCCTTTTCCCTGTGGTTTCCCTTTCGTACACGTTGATAAAAAACTGCATACATCTCCTCTCCCCTTCACCATGGCCCCCTTTTCATCACCCCTCTTTCTTTTCCACCTGCCAAAGACTTTCCACGTGCCTCCTGCGTCTGCTCCTCCTCCTCCTCCTCCTCCTCCTTTGTGTGTATCTCATCTTCTCCTCTCCCTCTCTCTGATAATCTCCTCTGCCCCCTCTCTACATCTGTGTCCTCTTCCTCAACACTCTCTGTCCAACTTCTCCTCCCATCTATTTCCGTCCAAGTCCTCTCTGTGTCCATTTTATTGCCCCCCCCCCCCCCAAATCTCTGTTCACACTCTTCCCTCTTCTCTCTGTTCATCTCTTCCTCCCTTCATTCTCTGTCCACCTCATCCTCCACCTTCTCTCACCAACCATCTCCTTCCCCTTCACTACTTAGCCTTGACCATCTGCTGTACCCCTGAAAAGCATACCGATACTACGTGCACAACACACCTTCTCCCATCTTTCTCCACCTGGCTCCCCCTGTTGCCTCTCCCTATCCATGTTCGCTTACCTGTTCGCCCTATCCGCAGGTGTAGCCTCTGTAAACCATTTTGGTAAAGAAGGATGATGCTACTCTTAACACAAGTGCCATACTGATCGCCAGTAGCAACGGATGCAATCTAAGATCAATGAGGGTACTTGTTGTCCACTGTATACAATATCAGAACGGCAATTGACTAGGGATTTAATATACTTAATGTTGCAAATAAGATTAAATGATTTTTTGTTAATTTAATATTTCCATTTGTAATCATTACGGAACTTAAGAGCACAAAAAATTGCAATGAACGACCTTCGAACTAGTAACCTCAAGATTAAAAACCTATTTACATGAAATGATGCTATTTTCAGATAAATATCATAAGCGGTTCTGAGGTTTCATGTGTTGACCCATGCTGAAACGCCCAGATTATTTCGTGTTGTAGCCTCCACGTGCGGCGATGCAGGCTGATTCTGCCATCCAGTGTATCATAAAGATGTCGAATACTGTTCTGAGATACGTTATGCAAGCCTGCTCGACCTGTTCACGAAGTTCTGTAAGAGTTGATAATTGACGAGTCGCACGAGTCCCTTCTCGTCCCATCATATCCCACACATGCTCATCATATACCACACGTGCTCGACTGGAGCCAAGTCCAGAGATCGTTCTGGTCAGGGAACCTGCTGCACGTCTTTCAAAGCACGTTGAGTTTCAAGGGCAGTGTGTGGGCGAGCATTATCATGTTGGAGCAATACATCACCTTCCTGTTGCAAGAACGACGAAAGGGGTTTAATGCTTTTGGCCTGCGTTGAGATATTTGGGAACCTATTTGGCTCATGTCCAAACTATCATGAATATCATGCCCCACAAATAATCTGGATATATGCCATTGGTCTCCACATCTTTTTAGCATTTATCCTCCGAAAATCCAGGATCATGGAATGGTCTGCATCCACGCAGCAACCCAATTCTTGATGGTGCAGCAGGAAAGGTAGTTACGACCAAATGTACCGGATATATCATCACAAAAACGTTTGGTCATGTTTCCTTTTTAAAAAATATACTTAATCACAGCGTGCCTCTTTCATTGTGAATTCTCTATTTTCTTGTGACATGTTCACACTTGCACGGATAAATAAAAACCAATGTTACTGCTACGCAATTGCTGTCACATATAACGTAACGAACAAGGTTTAAAGCCAAAACACCAGAATTAATCTACTTCAGTTTTAAATAGGAAAACCAGGGACTTATCAACATTCCCTCATAGACACACTCAAATGTTCAGAGAACCAAATATTGCACCAAAAGGAAAACTGCCTGACACAGAATGGGAGTACAGTGTATGAAGTAACACCCTCTATAGATCTGGCACAAATTTTAATTCGTTTCTTCAGCTTCCATCATTAATACCATCTAGTTCAGTTGTTCCCAACATAAGGGGGACGAAACTTTTCTGAGGAGTAAAAAGAATAGGGTTCGATTGCTTTTCCGTCACAAAACTAAATTATTTTTAAAAGATCATTACTACTTTCACTATTTCATGAGACAGCTATACTGACTACATAAGTTACCATTAACTACATTTTTTTCAAATACTAGTATTAAAGCTTGACACAATTTGGTGGAGATTAAAGCTTGTGAAACAAACGTAAGGACATCGTCTTCCTTACATGGGCAACCCACTACACATGTGCTTCGTAATTTGTACAGTGTATCTATCACAGTAAAATTGAGACATATACGTCACACAAACAGTGAGCCACAGTTCCGTTAGGACTGTGGCTATGGAAAATAAAAGGCATGGATTATGTTCACAAAATCACTGTACTTATTCAAAACGTTCTCCCCCGAATCAAAACACAGTTGAAATGGTTTTAAAGGTGTTTTGAAACGGTCACTGCAGTCCCTTTTTTGAAATTGCATTTAATACTGCAGTACAATTTTCTTGGATGTCCTTAACTGTGTTGTTATGGTGAGTTTTCATTGCCAACTTCAATTTGACGAACAACCAGAAGTCGACTGGAGCCAAATCCGGCGAATACGGCGGATGATCCAGGACCGCGAGCTGTTCGCTGGGGCCAAAAGCTCGCGCACGATCTTCGTTTTGTGGGCTGAGGCGTCGTCATGGAGGAGAAACCACGAACCTAGCCCTCGGTATTGGGGTTGAATTTGACGACGACGAACGACAGAGAACTCATAAAATCTGATGTTGCTTCGCTGCTCCAACGCTGTTCTCCGACGAGTACCAGACACTTACTGTTACAATGGTGGTCAGGACGTCTGCTGCTACACTTTTTTTGTAGGTTGAAGTACAGCGTCACCGGTGGCGAAGGGACTTGAAGTCCCACACCACCCTCCGACGGTGGAAGTTCAAGGTGGCGGGCAATAGGTAACGCAACTACATAGGTACTGATATTGGTGATCGTATGGTGGTCGCAAATACCGAGTGGTCGAATCAAGACTTACACTTTATTAGTTGCCGTAACACCTGTTACATGGTTGTTGTTGAAAGTTTAAGGATCGTAAAGCCGCAACTCGTCAGGAGATAGGATTACAGTTTGGAATTTGAAATAAGCAATTCACACGGAAGTGGGAGATACTTTTTTGTTTAAATATCTCATGAAACTCACTTTCCCGATTTGTAGGTAGTTCCCATATTGAGCCATAAAATATTTCATTATTCACTTCTCAACAGATAAACGAACTAATTTACAGCACAACAGTAATACTGTAATGGCTACTATACAGCTTTAGGGGCTACACATTACTATTACAACAATTATTATTTGCAGTGGTCAGACATTTTTTTAAAGCATTGGCATCCTGAAGTCTTACAATTTCTACCAGCTAAGAAGCAGAGAGTCCAACACTCAAGTCATTTACAAACAATAAGTATAGTGCACACATTTTCACTTAGTTGATATTAAATGAGGATCCACAGGATATGGATGAAGTAAGAGTCCCTAGGAGAGGAGTGTTACAGCGGAGGCATGTTTTGTAAAGAGTTTCTATTCTCAACGTCGATAGTTAGCTCTCTTTTCTAATAAGGAGTTGCAGGTATCACTCACGATGCACTGAGAAATTGATTCATTATTCTACACAGAGACGTTTTTAGGAACAACCAGTACCAATTGACTCAGTAGTTAGCTGGATAATAAAACACTTACAAAAACAAAATATCATTTATCTTTTGTAATTTAAAAAAAGTATTAATAGAAATTTTTTTTAAATTCTAAAATTTAGTAAAGCGCTACGTAAAATTTGGTTACATTTAAGGGTAATGGTCTCAGAACGATTGGGAACCACTGATGTAGTTCGTGTCTACTCTTTAGACAAAATAATGCGATTAGTTCTACTACTACAACCTCTAAAACCAAATTCTGAACGAAAGGCTATACACAGTAATTGGTTCCAAGATGCAAATGTTTGTGAAAGTCGAATCACCAACAAAGAATAGCCAAAATGAGTAGCTATTTGCATTATGAGTATCAACAGTAAGTGATTACGACATAAGAAAGATGTTGTACACGGGGGCCCTAAAACTCTTCCATCATGTGAACTGAAAGATCAATGTAAACTCCAATTCAGTCAGAAAAAGCCACTAAATGAAATGAAAACGCGAAATCAAGCGGCGGTTTACCTCGTTGTCGCGAAAAACTGAAATATCAGCTTGTGAGCGGCTAACCGATTGATCAGTGGATTGTTTTCTCGTTCCATCGCGTTTTTTCGTTCTAACGAAACAACCGAATGAAAGCAGTCTGAGGCCACGTCAGCTATAGTGTGGCATTTTGACTCACTCTCTTGGTCTGAGTGGTTTCACTTCATGTGAGGCAACCGACGACACAGGTCTGACCGTTACGGCAGTTATATGTATGTTTTGAGTCGGTCTCCGTGTTTAAATGACACCATTTACCCAGTTTCTCAGCCTTTTCGTTCGTTCATGAACCATGACTACAGTTGCCAAGTTTTTTCGAGGCAAATAAAGAGATGTGAATAACAACTATATTTCTAATAATGGAGTACGTATTTTTAAAATTCATATATTTATTAACTTTAATACGAATTTTCTGCACTTCTGGCAGTAAATATGGATTTTGATTGGTTTTAAAAGGTTGATAGCTAGAGCTACATCATAAATTTACATTGAAATGAATGATCAATTACTCTTCCCGCTGGTTTACACCTATCACCAATAATTTTATTTCGATAAATGACCTGAAAAAAGCATATAAGATATTTTTTTAACTGTGTGGCGATATAACCACTTACTTTTTAAGAACATACTGTCACCTTCCGGAAATAATGGTTCAAATGGCTCTCAGCACTATGGGACTTAACTTCTGTGGTCATCAGTCCCCTAGAACTTAGAACTACTTAAACCTAACTAACCTAAGGGCATCACACACAACGATGCCCGAGGCAGGATTCGCACCTGCGACCAGCGGTCGCGCGGTTCCAGATTGTGGCGCCTAGAACCGCTCGGCCACCAAGGCAGGCTCCTGAAGTAATCTTCCATTCCTACGTCACTCAGTGTTTCGGCATTTTGATGCAGATAGAAAGTTCGCTAGTATTAAGTAATCGCCTATGCATAAACGTGGGCGAAAAACTGAATTAAAAGCTACTTATTGCCACTCAGCAGAGTAGATACCGCAACGACAATAACACTGGCGGCAGGCGATAACAGAGAACCGACAACAATAATAATTCAACAATGTCAAAACGATCGAATTTTTCCGCTCAGTACTGATTGCGCCGGACCGCGTCGACTGTTTTCAATCGGTTGCTCCCACAGACGGGTTTCACTCAAAAGAACGAATAATAATTCAGCCAATACTTAAATCTATAACCAAATGAGTCGATTATTCTCCAAGAACTGAATGGATCTATTGTTTTCATTCGGTTGTACTCACCACTAGAACGGAGCAGAATAATCAGTCCAAGGCATTTCGGTGCTTGGTAGCAAGAAGTGTTCGAAACTAATGGACAGATGATCGTTGAACATAGCGGCGACTTGCTGGTGGACAACACACTGTGACCAAAGCACGTGATGAATGTCATATTGTTTGCATGGCCGTGAAAGATTATACAGCTGCATACGCAGTATTAAGTCGGCGCTGGCGCAGTGCAACACTTGTGAGCGCTGAAACGTCCCTATGTCTCGTCCTCGAAGTTGCTGTGGCTTTGCGCGAAGCCCCACTTGTGTCCACGCTCAGATTCCACGCACTGTTTACTGAGTACACATTGTGCGTTTGGGTCGCGCCGGGATGGAATATGCTGGGTCATCAGCTCCATCCACCGTCCACATTATTCACACTGTGCGCTGTGCAGAGATGCGTGGCACTATAGTAGAGAGGTGGGGGGGGGACCCACTTTTCCCATCTTGAATTCCCTACCGAAAAACTAAAGCGTCAACTTTTTAATTTCGTATGATTCCCCTTAAGTTCCGTAACATTTCTCAATCGATTTAGAAGTTAGTATTCGGTTAAAAAAATCTCATTTTATTGCATAAGATATTTCATCTCCTTAGCCATTTGTCAGGCACGTTCACTTGACATAGAAATCTTGCATTGAAAAAAAAGTGATATTGAGTAACTTACCGTTCGGTACATTTTAAATCAAAGACGGCCAAGAGTCCAACAGGCGTACAGCTCTCTTGATGTGTGCTGAGATCTATCGCCTAGCTGCACATTTCCCGTATTACCTAGCTGCACATTTCCCGTATTACCACACTACGTTGTCTATTTCGGGTAGAGAGAGAAACCCAACGGTCCGCATTTATACAGGATCACGAGAAACAATCTGAAAAGCTTATATGGGTGTTTCAAGGTAGGTTGTACCGTTTCCGAGTTCATTAGCATTGAAGTTGGCGAATCAGGCTTTTGCACGTACAAATTCAAACGGTCTGCCAGATACTATTAGTGTCAGTGGATCTCATAGAGTAAATGATAGCGCACGAGGCTGCTCAGATTTTGGCTCGGGTTCGATACTTAGTAGCGTCCCACGTCCAATGTTTGTGCTGCTCTCTTATTCAGTTTCAGTGAACCAAACGAAGAAGGTGTTTGGCGACACGGTCTCTGTTTGGCTAGCTTTAGTGCTAATTACCTCGGAAGCAGTGCAGCGTATCGAATTTTTTCTGTACAGTTACTTCTCAGCAAAAACTACCTCCAACACCCTTACAAGCTTTTCAGACTATTTCTAGCCGGCCGGTGTGGCCGTGCGGTTGTAGGCGCTTCAGTCTGGAACCGCGTCACCGCTACGGCCGCAGGTTCGAATCCTGCCTCGTGCATGGATGTGTGTGATGTCCTTAGGTTAGTTAGGTTTAAGTACTTCAAAGTTCTAGGGGACTGATGACCTCAGATGTTAAGTCCCATAGTCCTCAGAGCCATTTGAACCATTTAGACTATTTCTGACTACTTTGTATATGCGGCAAGGCACTTAAGCAAGGAAAAGGTTTGCATGCAGCTTGATTTCATATTTCTCATCAACATAGATCACAAAATATTTGTCTGGTTATTATGTAATTAATTTTGGCGTGCTGAAGACATAATAAAATTTTTGTCTGGTACAAAATGTTGGCATACCGACAGATGCAGGCAATTTCGTAGATTTTTGTCACTCCACGTAACTGTGATTCATTTAGTTTCGTAATCGAAAAAAGCCTTTCATGCACTTATGCACATCGAGATACTGCTATCTCCTTATGCAGAAGTGGAAACTTTTCCCGAGGAAATCAACGTGGAACTTCTGGACAGTTTTAACACAGAAGGATATGCCTTTAAAACGAGAATTACACGGCGGATCGACCTTTCCCATGTGCATACGCACAGGGGTGTTTTCAACTGAAACGGCCAATAGTCTCGAAACAGATGTAGTACTGACGGTGTTCGCAAAACGTTTAGGAAATTATTCAGATAATTCTTTTAATGCCACAATGAATTATTTTCAGAATTCGTCCTTTCTTTAACGCCAGTGAGCTTAGGGAAATGGTCATTGTTCTTTGTCGGAATTTGTCCCTTCAACAACACGATTGTCTTTTGAAATGCATCCCTATCAACTGGAAAACAAGTTGTTGTCACCTTGCAACGACTTACTGTAGGCAGTACATGGTTTGCAGTCCGCTCGGGATGTTCTAATTTTCGTTTTTGTTATTCTTTTTCCTTCATAAAATCAACAATAGCGGGTTTTAAATCGAAAAATAGTTGCACGCACCCCTTTTGATTTAAGCAATGTACTTTGTAGTACAGTAGAAAATGGTGAACCTGACAATTTAATAATGTGTACCAGATCAGAAAATTTAATATATAATATGTACCATCAATTTCATCAGGTACTACATGCCTGGAAATTTAGCACAAAATGTCTCATGACATACAGAATAATGAATCCTGCACGAATTGTTGAGCCAAGTCGGCTCATTTCGTATTTTACATCTTTGCCTACTGGCGCGATCTGTTTCTGTCTAGCCGCTAGTTGGTGCTTCTGTCGCTTGTTGAGTCTTTCTCTGGTTGTAGTTCCTTGGAATGGCTTGTTGACCACATGGACAGGCAGTCGGCCGCAGTCATGATAAGAAGCACATGTGGCGTATGGTGAGCTTAATCCATCCCATCCTCTGTTATGCCAGTCCCGCCTGGATATCTGCCCCCCTTGAAATTCTATAATTCCCTCCAGATCCTCGAGTGCCACGCACTCTGCCTCACTTTCCTTATACACCTCATGTCCCCCTCACGGATCCTCTACCACCTGATTCCTTTCATCCATCTGATCCTATTCCTCAAACATATCCGCGTCCTCTACACTACCCGCCGCCTTGATCCCCTCGTCCCCTGGTTGTTTCTCTCCTCTCCAACCCCCACCCTCTACCGCGCCTTCACTGTTGTTTCCTCCCTACCCTCCACCTCTACACCCTTCATCTTCATTCCCAAGGTGGCTTCCGTCCACTCCACCTCCCGAATAATGCCCTCTCTCCTTCCATTCATCCGTCCTATCAACTCTGATACTCACCTCCCTCTCCCTTCCTCTGTCCTTTTCCCGGGCTCCGTCTCCTTCCCCCTTCCATCCTGTTTTTTCCCCGTCAACCTTCTCTCAGCCCATTTTGCATTCCCCTCCTCTGCCTTTCCCCACTTCCTCTCGCGTGTGCCCCCCCCCCCCATGAGTCCCCTCCCTCCATCAGTTCCCCCCCACCACTTCGTTTTTCCTCTCCTCCCCCCTTTTTTCCCCTCATCTGTCCAGGTCTCCCCCCCCCCCCCCCCATTTGCCCTTGGCTGTGGTATGTCATCTTCGTGCCAACCTTTTAGCACAGTGTTTCAAGTGAGTGTTGTGCATCTTTTCCGAAGTGTTGCAAACGGAAATCATACTGTTGCTGGGTGTGATTTTAGTATCTCTTGCGACCAGAAACCGGACTGTCGCCGTGTTTTTTTAATTGTCTGTCTACTATTTCACCTGTCTGCTTCCTGTGTATTTTATTAGCATCGCCAATCCTTTGTTTTCTGTTTTAACTTTCACAATTTTCCGCCATTTTACCATTTTAAAAAAATGGTTCAAATGGCTCTGAGCACTATGGGACTTAACATCTGAGGGCATCAGTCCCCTAGAACTTAGAACTACTTAAACCTAACTAACCTAAGGACATCACACACATCCATGCCCGAGGCAGGATTCGAACCTGCGACGCGTAGCGGTCGCGCGGTTCCAGATTGAAGCTCCTAGAACTGCTCGACCACTTACCTTTTAAGTCACCATTTTTATCGCCTGCTTTTATTATTTATTAGCTTCTTCTTATGTTTTAAAATGTTGTAGGCTGAAGAGCGGCGTACTAAGCTGCTGCCAGTCTGCCCCCCCCCCCCCCCCGCCCCCGCCTTCGGGAGGAATCGAAACTCAATAAAGGAAAAAAAAATATATGGTGAGCTGTTCACGGAGCTTAGGGGCGCACGATTGTCTAAGCGTCCGGTGGTCGGTAGAGTTGTGTTGGGCCTAATTTCGACGCAGCCGGTTTACTCTGGATTAAGAAGGCATAGTACTCGATGTGGGTGTTGGAGTGCTGTTCATTTTCTGGTGCTGTCTGTGCTGCCCTTTGGGCGTAAGGTACTCTTTTACTTGATTGACACATGTGATCCAGTGTTAAAGTTGCTCCCGCTACGCTGGATTGCTTGTGGTTCTCCATCACTCTTTCTCAAGTGTTAAATTTCCCTTTTGCTACCTCTGTTTGAAATAATGAGTGGCATATTTGTGTGTTTTTCTTTTCATTGCGATTTGTCCAGTTTCTGCTTATCGTGCCATTCGAGTCTCAAATTAATTATCATATGTTCTTGGCTGCCACGTGCGTTAGTGAATACTGAGGTCAAGACTGAATCTTATTTCTACTGACTGATGTAGCGACTATAAAACTGCCGACGATCGTGGTAAGCAAACGCTAGCAGCCCACTGAATCTTGGCTCATTTGGATAATTAAGTTTCACAAATGTGGTGAGATTTTGCCTCTTTCAAGAAAATTAATATTCATTGTTTTTGCATATAATTACTATTGCAGTTGTTTGTTAGCCTTCAAAATTTGCTTGTTACCTTTTAAGTCACTTAAATCAATGTGTTTGAACACTCTCTTAATTCGTGGTTGTTACATTAACTTGTTATATTCTATTACGAGATTAACTGGGTAATACTTTTAGTAATTCTTATCGTAATTTTCTTGTTGTTATACGTAAGTTCTGGTCGGGGCTCGGGGCCACGCTCACAATGAGTTTCTTTTCTTGGTCTGACCATTTTCTACGATTATTATTCATGAATTATATGTTTGCTTGTCTGCTCTTGCCTTTACGAGCTGTCCACGGGTATTATGTTACCCTCCTTTTCGTCGGACGTAGTCTGTCCATGTCGGTTGGGTATGTGCGCGCGGGCGGCGCGCTGCTTCACGTCTCACCGTAGCCTCTTCTTGGTTTGCTACGACATCCCTCGAAAGTTGATTTTGTCTCGTAGTAGTCGGGCGTTAATTTATTCAATAGTGCCAGTTATTCTAGACCATCTTATCCTGACCTGGCCTGCCGTACCTGCCCTTTCCATGTTTTCCCTGTTTGAAGTTTGGTTTTAACTTAGTAGTTTTAATATTGGTGAAATGCTCGATTTGTTAAATGGTGTTTTATTACTATCCCACGTCAGTATCTTGATTGTGCCCAAGTGGCTTCTCTGATTTGTTAAATATTGGATATTTGCGTTGATACCAGACTGGGGTAATTTTGTGTTACCACACTTCTTGTAAGTTATATTCATTAAATTGAAGCACCCCCTTTAGCCAGCCAAATGTTAGAACTGTGTCTTTAGCATCATTGCTGTCATTGTTTTCCGAGCACTAACTGCATGTTTGAGTTCTATTTGATTGTGCTACTTGCTTCCTAGTCCTTCCTAATTTGGTGTATTTTATTCGTTTCAATTATCTAATCATCTATTGGTTCAATTGAAGAAATTTTGGAGTAATTGCCTAAATCATTTGTATTTTATTAGTGTTTTTGGTATTTGCGCAAAAAAAGATTGTTGGACTTTTATGAAGTAACAAATAACTGGGCAAATGGCCTGCACCTTTCCCACGCCCGTTTAGTTCTTTCCTTATCCCGGGTCGTCCACTGACATTTCATTTGTTTGTCAGGCTTTCTAATCTTTTGCTCTTTCAACGTAAACTATATCTTAAAATACTTTCTGCATGATTATGCAATATCTCTCCTGAGCAAATTTGTGTTACCCGTCTATTATGCGACTGCATAACAGATATTAAGAATTCTCATCCTTCTCTTCTGTGACTGCCATTCAGTTTCAAAGGCTTCTCAAGTAAGAACGCTAGACTGCTTTCTGTGCAAACAGCCACTGGACCTGCGAACTTCCTTTATAACATGGACAAATAACGAAGGATAAACAGCGCCGACAATATGAATCTGTCGAACTGAAGGAAGTCGTGACGGCAGAAAAATGCCGCACTCCAGTGCTAAATGAAATGTCGTGCTCTACAAGGTATTTCCGAGAAGGGCCGAGCGAAGCCGAGGTGTACAAAAAACCACATAGACTTTTAAAAGAATGTTTAACGGAATGTTGGCAATTTGACGAGAGTTTTATTTCTTGAAAAATTGGCTTCTTCGATACCTCATTTTATGCAAAACAGGACCCATAAATTGTCTACCGTGCTTGCCTAATATCGAGATCGCTCCAAGAATATATCTGTCATTTTATAACAGACAGCTGTTGAAAAAGGACATCTTCAAAACCGAACTCGATCAAAAGTAGGCTTCGAACCTACACGTTAGAGGATCAATGTTTTGGCTTCGCTCAGTATTTAATTTGATACTCAGACAAGTTACAAAACTGATGTGAATAACTTTATTAGTATGACATATAGCAGCAGACCAGTTACCCAATACGAATATTTATTTTTTTCAATTTGGTGTTTTGGAAAGGCACTGTACACTGAAGGGCCAAATAATCTGATACACCTGCCTAATATCGTGTAGGCCCCCGCGAGCACGCAGAAGCACCGCAGCACGTCGTGGAATGGATTCAACTGTCTGTAGTGCTGGAGGAATGGATTCAACTGTCTGTAGTGCTGGAGGAACTTGACACCATGAATCCTACAGGGCTGTCCAGAAATCCGTAAGGGTATGAGGGAGTGGAGATCTATTCTGAACAGCATGATGCGAAGCATATCACATACGCTCAATAACGTTCATGTCGGGGGAGTTTGGTGGCCAATGGAAGTGTTTACTCAGCATAGTGTTCCTGGAGCCGCTCTGTAGCAATTCTGGACGTGTGGAGTGTCGCATGGTTCTGCTGGAATTGCCTAAGTCTGTCCGGATGCACAGTGGACATGAATGAAGGCAGGTGATCAGACAGAATGATTACGTACGTCTCACCTGTCAGAGTCGTATCTAGATGTATCAGGGGTCCCACATCACTCCACCTCCGCATGCCCCACACCATTACAGACCCTCCACCAACTTAAACAGTCCCCTGCTGACATGCAGGGTCCATGAATTTATGATATTGTCTCCATACCCGTACACGTCCATCCGCTCGATAGAATTTAAAACGAGGCTCGTCCAACCAGGCCACATGTTTCCAGTCATCAACAGTCCAATGTCAGTGTTGACGAGCCCACGCTAGGCGTAAAGCGTTGTCGTGTAGTCATCAAGTGTAAACAAGTGGGCCTTCGGCTCCGAAAGCCCACATTTATGATGCTTCGTAGAATGGTTCGCATGCTGACACTTGATGGCCCAGCATTGAAATCTGCAGCAATTTGAGGAAGGGTTGCACTTATGTCACGTTGAACGTGTTTCTCTTCAGTCGTCTTTGTTCGGTTCTTGCGGGATCTTTTTCCGGCCGCAGCGATGTCGGAGATTTCTTGTTTTACCGAATTCCTGATATTCACGATACACTCGTGAAATGGTCGTGCGAGAAAATCCCCACTTCATCGCTACGCTGTGTCACATCGCTCGTGCGCCGACTGTAACTCCACGTTCAAACTCACTTAAATCTTGGTAACTTGCCATTTTAGCAGTAGCAACTGATCTAACAATTGCGTCAGGCACTCCTTTATATAGGCGCTGCCGACCGCAGCTTCGTATTCTGCTTGTTTACATCTCTCTGTATTTGAATACGCATGCCCATACCAATTTCTTTGGCGCTTCGGTATATTTGAATTACATAAAGATTAAAAATTTTCTAATTTTTCATTTGCGTAAAAAATGTTTGTTTATAGTTAACTATACGATATTTCAAAATAGAAAAACTCTTTTGGATTAACATCAGTCTAAACTTCCTTTTTTTAAAAAAAAAAGTTATAAATCGTGTTTGATAGAGTACCTTAAGGATTTTAATTTCTTTCGTTGTTTTAAATCACGCCCTTTCAGTAAGCAACACATTGTATAGTAAAATGGTATACAAATAAGTAATAAACACTAAACGCTGCATTATACGAGTAGATATTTAATCTGAAAATTGCTCTAAAATACTGTTTACGCTGGTTGGTTATCACAAGGTTTCCAAAGATTCAGCCTAAGGGATCTATACATTAGTCCTCTTATTCAAGAGGTGTCAGCTAAGAGGTGGCACCAGGCTCCCATGATCCATTCTCTCTTCATTATCAACAACATAAACAAAGCATAGCTATCTACAAGAACTGATCACACCACAGTCATCTGAATGTAATATCTGCTCCGAACCTACAACAGCCGTACTGCGTGAGATGTGACAAAGTTCACAAGTAAAGTAGTATATTCTATCGAGGGCATCTAAATGCATCCCTCAGATTCTCCCCCCTAATGATGTCATCCAACGCTAACTTCATTGTTTTTAAACCTCGTGTCCAATCTAGGGCGATCTTAGACTGTGGCCTGTTCTAGACAAGTGTTCCAGTGTTCATGTGCAGTGAATGGAAAATAATAATTACGAACTGCTATCAACATAACGTGGTCAGCCCGAAATTTCTACCGCTGAGTTTGCTAGTTTCTATTGACGCCTAAACATCTTAAGAGTAAAGCATGTAACACGTCCACATGATGTGCCACAATCGAAATAGATTCTAACTGAAAGTCCGTGCTTTGGAATTAGAAGTTTGTACTGCAATTCTTACTAACGATGTAACGCCATTTGGCTGATTCACAGACATACACTATTCATTTCCATGTTGTGATAATTGCGAAGCGCTCTCCGTACTGACAAGCGAAACTGACAAAGCAGCTGCGTACTGACTCCATCAGTACACCTACTGTGTTATCTTTACGACCGCGACCCCGAAAATATACGTAGATACATCGTCTCACCCTTGTTTGCCCTCGGGATTACTTCCCCGCTTCAATTTTCGCATCACTGCAAAGACGAGTGATACAAATATTGGTTCAGCGGCATCGAGAAATAACTGATATCGGTAAAACTGAACACTGACCCAGGGCACGCTATAATATGTCAGATGCTATACAGAATTTGCGGCTCAGTTTTAGCATAAATACCACAGTTCCCTAGAACGAAAACGTGCGCATTAGTTGGAAGAAAGCACAGCTTACACCCGTCTGCAAGAATGGTGAGAGAACCGATTCGCAAAATTGCCGTATAATATCACTGTCATCCGTCTGTTCTCATTATGAGCCCAAATTTAATGGAGTATCTCGAACTAAAAGGCCAGCGACATGAATTACGAAAATGTCGGTCATCCGAAACTCATCTCGTTCTTACCTCGAGTGACCTTCTGAAAGGTATGGACCACGACAACGGTGTGGATGCTCCATTTTTTTGACACCAGAAAACATTTGGTTGAGTACCGCACCAAAATTTGTGAACGGATTTGTTGGTAGGGAGTACCCATCATGTTATCTTGGATGGAGTCATCAACCGAGCTAGAAGTACTTTCCCACAGAGTTGTATTGGGACTTTTGTTGTTCATGTTGTATATTAATGACCTGACAAACAATATTAATAGTAACCTAAGATATCTGGCGCACGATTCAGTTACCTATAATGCAGCACTTTTTGAAAAAGAAAAGCTGGGCAAATACCAAGGCAGATCTTGATAAGATTTCAAAGTGATAGAAAGATTTGCAACTTGCTTTAATTCTTCAGAAATGTAAAATTGTGTGCATCACACAACGCAATTGCAATGAGACCTGTAACTACAAAGTCAATGAGTTACAACTGTATTCCGTCAACGCAAAAAACTACGTCGATGTAACAATTTGTACTGGTATTAAATGTAACGATTAAAAAAGCTCAAACGTAGATAAATCAAACGGCAGACTTAGTTTCATTGGCAGGATAATGGGAAAATGAAGTTAGTCTACAAAGATTACTTGCAGAATACACGTGCGACTCGTGCCAGAATATTACTCAAGTACGTTTGACCCGTATCAAATAGGACTCACTAGGATACAGAGGGTATACAAAAGAAGAGCAGCACGAAAAGTCACATGATGGTTTGATCCGCGGGAATGCGTAATATAAATTCAGGAAAAACTGAAGTGGCAGCTGTTCGAAGCTACAAGCGAACTATTCTGCAAACTTAAAAAAAAGTATAAAGTGAGGAATCTACGGTTATACTAGTCTCCTGCGTTTGGCTCCTGTAGACACATCGAAGACAGGATTAAACTAATCCCAGCGTGCATAGAGGTACCCATATGTGAATGGGACGAGAAGATACCCTACGTCTACATGGCTACTCTGCAATTCACAAATTAAATGCCTGGAAGAGGGATTCACAAAACCCTCTTAATAATAATTCGGTTAGAAAAAACGAAAATTTAAATCTTTCCGAGTGGGCTCTGATTTCTCTTGTTTTTATTATAATGATCGTTTCTCCCTCCGTAGGTCGGCGTCAACGAAATATTTCCGCATTTGAAGGAGCAAGTTGGTGATAGAAATTTCGTGGGAAGATCCCGCCGCAACGAGAAACGCCGTTTTTGTCCACCCAAAATCCTGTATCATGTCCGTGATATTCTCTCCCCTATTTCTCGATAACACAAAACGTGCTGCCCTTCTTTGAACTTTCTCGATGTACTCAGTGAATCCAATATGGCAAGGTTACCACACTGCGCAGCAGTACTCCAAAAGAACACGGACAAGCGTAGTGAATGCAGTCTAGTATATCTGTTGCATCTTCTAAGCGTTCTGCCAATAAAACGCAGTCTTTGGTTCACCTTCCCCCCACAACATTTTCTATGTGTTCTTTCCAATTTAAGTTAATCATTATCGTAATTCCTAGGTATTTAGTTGAAGTTACGGCCTTGAGATTTGATTGCTTTATTGTGCAACCGAAATTTAAAGGATTCCTCTTAGCAGTCATGTGTATGACCTCACGTTTTTTATTATTTAGGGCCAATTGCCAATTTTCGCACGATACATATATCTTATGTAAATCGTTTTGCAATTCGCTTTGATCTTCTAAATGACTGTACTAGACGGTCAACGACATCATCACCTGCAGACAACCTAAGACGGCTGCTCAGATTGTCTCCTAAATCGTTTATGCAGATAGGGAACAACACTGCCTTGGGGTACGCCAGAAATCGCTTCTGTTTTAATCGATGACTTTCCGTCAATTACTACGAACTGTGACGTCTCTGACAGGAAATCACGAAACTAGTCGCATATCTGAGGTCATATCCCATAACCACGCAATTTGATTACATAACAAGCCGTTTGTGAGGAACGGTGTCGAAAGCCTTCTGGAAATTCAGAATCAATCTGAAATTCATTGTCGATAGCGGTCAAAGAGCTAGTTGTGTTTCACAAGAACGATGTTTTCTAAATTCGTGTTGACTACGTGTCAATAGACCGTTCTCTTCGAGGTAATGCATAATGTTCGAACACACTATATGTTTCAAAACTCTGTTGCATATCGACGTTAATGCCATGGCCCTGTAATTTAGTGGATTACTCCTATTGCATTTCCTGGATATTGGTGTGAGCTACGTGACTTTGGAGTCTTTGGGTACGGGTCATTCGTCGAACGAGCAGTCATTTGATAAGTGTAGAGGTACTGCATCAGCATACTCTGGAAGGAACCTAACTCGTTACAGTCTGGACCGGAAGACTCGCTTTTATTAAGTGAATTAAGTTGCTTCACTACTACGAGGATATCTATTTCAATGTTAACTCATGCTGGTAGCTCTTCTTGATTAGAATTCTGAAATATTCATTTAGTCTTCTTTGGTGAAGGAATTTCGGAAGGCTTTAGCAGGACTGTCATCGATAGTATTTCCGTTGCTATAGCGCAGAGACGGCGTTGTGTCTTGCCGCTAGCATACGTTACATAAGACATAATCTCTTTGGATTTTATGCCAAGTTTCGAGACAAAGTTTCGTTGTGGAAACTGTTATAGGCATCTCGCATTGAAGTTCGCGTTAAATTTCGGGCTTCTATAAAAGATGTCCAGTCTTGGGGATATTGCGGTCGTTTAAATTTGGTATGCTTTTTTCGTTGCTTCTGCAACAGTGTTCTGAGCTATTTCGTGTACCACGGAGGATCAGCTCCGTCGTAGTATAAATCTATCAATTTGTTTAAATTCAATCCACGTCCGTCTACATTTACATTGTCGATTTGGACGGAGTGGAGATTGTCCTTTAGGATGACGTCAAGCGAATTTTTATCTGCTAAATATATTTTTCGTTTATTTTTGGAGGATTTTGAAGTTAAGATATTCAGTCTCGCTACGACAAACCTGTGTTCACTAATCCATTTATCCATTTGGATGCCCGTTATTAGCTCAGTCTTATTTGTTGCTAAGAGGTTAAGTGTGTTTCCACAACCGTTTGCTATTCGAGTGGGCTCATGAACTAATTGCTCCAAATAATTGTCAGAGAATGCGTGTAACACAATTTTGGATGATGTTTAATGTATACCTCCGTAGTTAAACATGCATTAACGTCAATATATCGAAGGTAAACTGAAGTCACCACCAGCTACAATTGTTTGAGTCTGGCACGTGTTTGATATAAGAGTTAAGTTTTCTTTGAACTTATTACTTGGTACAGTGGAAAGTACCCTTTGGCTTGCTCTTAACAGTGGTTTGTAAGGTACAGACGTAGATGTTGAGAGATCCCATACTATGCACAAATGGTTCACGTGGCTCTGAGCACTATGGGACTTAAAATCTGAGATCATAAGTCCCCTAGACTTAGAACTACTTAAACCTAACTAACCTAAGAACATCACACACACCCATGCCCGAGGCAGGATTCGAACCTGCGATCGTAGTGGTCGCGCGGTTCCAGTCTGAAGCGCCTAGAACCGCTCGGCGACACCGGCCGGCAAATGAAAAGAACTATGAGAACGAACACCCTTTGTGCACTGCCTGTTATGCAACGTATGTAGCTGGAAGCTCACAGCAATTTTAACTGGAAGTGCCACTAAAAAAAAGAGCTCCTCACCACGCCGTGAACGTCTAAGGTACGTCTGCCGGCCGCCGTGTCATCCTCAGTCTTGTGGCGTCATGCAGAGGCAGTATGGAGGTCCAAGTGGTCAGCACGCCACTCTCCCGGCCGTTTTGCATATTTTCCAGGCAGGGAGGCCGCTACTACTCGGTCAAGTAGCTCCTCAGTTGGCATCACGATGCTGCGTGCACTCCCAACCAAGGGAAAAAATCACTGGCAGTAGCGGGAATCGATCCCGGCAGTAGCGGGAATCGATCCCGGGTCCTCCACATGTCAGCCGTCTACACCGGCCGCTCAGCTACAGTAGTAACGCCACTAACGTTGTCTTAGAGCTAGTAAATCCTGTAACTATCTAACGCTACGTTGTTGCTTTTTCGGAATTACTGCACTCGTTTTACATATTACTTACAGCTAATTTCTCCCTGAATTTTTGATGGCACTCCTGGTTTTGTAATCTTTTTATCATTTTTCTACCAACACGCCTAAATAATTTCCATTGCATCACAAAATTTTAAAACAGTAGCAGTTTTGATCGCCGTACGTTGCACGTAAAATTCTAATATTTATTAGTGAGATGTGCCATTACTGACAATCAGCAAAAAATCTTTCACTTTCAGAATTCTCTGGTTACACTTATATATATTATGTTCTTTATATTATTTTAAAAAAGCATTAACAACTGTATATCAATAAGATTGTAACAATGAAAAGTCTTTGCTGTTAGATCCAGAAGCATCCGACCCACCTTACATGTCAAGGCGGTGGGATACTATGTACTGTTAATGAAATAAATACATAAATATACTTAAATTTCGATTTTCTGTAGATTTAAGTTTTTTCTGTTAGTAATTAAGGAACAATAAGCTGTAGAGAATACAAGGGCACAAAAGAAAATATAAGGGGCGAGGCAAAAGTTTCCGTTTGAGTGCGTTGCTGCAACGTATATGCAAAGTAGTGCGACTCTCATGTCGGTATATAAGCACCGACATGTGGGTAAGGGATTTGTGTGGCATTCGTGTCTTTCCGACGTATGTACGGTAAATGCGGAAACGTGAACTATGTCAACGTTATTTCCAAATGCGTTCAAACGGGACCAACGTGTTGCTTTTATTTCCTTGGCTGCCGAAGGACAAGCACTGGTAGCCATCCATCGGAGAATGAAGTGTGTATAGGAAAGCTTGTCCGTCCGTTACAGAACTCAAGTGGGAGATTTTTTTGAATGATGCTGCCATCATCTGACTCTAATAATATTTATTTTGTTGTTATACAACCCAGATTTTGGTTTTAGGCCATTTTAAAGTACAAATACTTAAATATGTCAAAAGACATCAAACTGATATAAAACATAAGTCCTTGTCAGAAAAGCATATTTGTTCATAAACCAGATCTAAAATAAGTTGTAGACCTTCATCTCTGCACCCTACAGCACAGCTGTTATCAATCACTGCTAACCAATAAACAGATATGCGCCACACTATCGTATCTGTTGTTCAGACACAACAATGTGTTGCATAATTGTTTATTGGTTAGCAGTTTCACATAACAGCTGCGCTGTTATCCAGACATGGTAGTGTGTGTCAGGGTGGGGGGGATTAGTGTATTCCGGTATTTGCCTTTAACGATTTTGGAAAATCACGGAATACCAAAGTCATGATGGCCAGACGCCAGTTTGAACCGTTGTACTCCCGAATGTGAGTCCAATGCGCTAACCATTGAACTACCCGGCTCGGAACAATAGTTTGGCCCATACCTATATATTGGTTAGCCGTTTCATATAACAGCTGTGCTGTAGGGTGCAGAAATTAAAGCCTGTAACTTATTTAGGAATTTTAGAGATGTTTTCACTTTTACTAATGTGGATCTGTGCTATAAGACCAGATATGTTTTTCCGACAAGACTTACATTTGATAGCAGCCTGATATCTTTTGACATATGAATAAGTTTTTGTACTTGAAAATGGCGTAAGGGCGAAATCTGGATTGTATAACAATAAAAGTTATTACAACCAAATGGCGGCAGCATCATTCAAAATATTGTCCAGGACTGTAAATAACATAAACAAAAAAAATTATCGAGTGCGAGACACTCAATCACCCGCCCTTAGTCCTGATTTCCCCCATCCCCGCCCTCCTACACTATGTGATCAAAATTATCTGGACACCTAGCTGAAAATGACTTAGAAGTTCGCGACGCTCTTCATCGGTAATGCTGGAATTCAATATGGTGTTGGCCTACCCTTAGCCTTGACGAGAGCTTCCACTCAGGCATACGTTCAATCAGGTGCTGGAAGGTTTATTGGGGAACGGCAGCTCAGTCTTCACGGAGTGCTGCACTGAGGAGACATGTTCTGTAGGATTCAGGTCAGGACTCTGTGCAGGCCAGTCTATTACAGGGATGTTATTGCCGTGTAACCGCCACAGGCCGTGCATTATGAACAGGTGCTCGATCGTGTTGAAAGATGCAATCGCCATCCCCGAATTGCTCTTACACAGCGGGAAGCAAGACGGTGCTTAAAACATCAATGTAGGCCTGTGCTGTGATAGTGCCAAGTAAAACAACAAAGGGTGCAAGCCCCCTCCATGAAAAACACGACTACACCACAACAGCACCGCCTCCGAATTTTACTGTTGACAATACACACGCTGGCAGACGACATTCACCGGGCATTCGCCATATCCACATCCTGCCATCGGGTCGCCACTTTGTGTACCGTGATTCGTCACTCCACACAACTTTTTTCCACTGCTCACTCGTCCAATGTTTACGCTGCTTACACCAAACGAGGCATCGTTTGGCATTTACCGGCGAGATGTGTGGCTTATTAGCAGCCGCTCGACCATGAAAGCCACGTTTTCTCACCTCCCGCCTATCAAAGTACTTGCAGTGGTTCCTGATGCAGTTTGGAATTGTCATGGTCTGGATAGATGTCTGCATTTTACCCTTTACGACCCTTTCCAACTGTCTGCCGTCTGTCAGTAAACAGACGAGGTCGGTCTGTACGCTTTTGTGCTGTACGTGTCCCATCACGTTTCCACTTGACTATCACATCGGAAACAGTGGACCTAGAGATGTTTAGGAGAGTGGAAATCTCGCGTACAGCCGTATGACGCAAGTGACACCCAATCACCTGACCACATCCGAAGTCCGTGAGTTCCGCGGAGCGCCCCATTCTGCTCTCTAATGATGTCTGACTTCTGAGGTCTCTGATACGGGGTGCATGGCAATAGGTGGCAGCACAATGCACCTAATATGAAAAACGCATGTTTTCGGATACTTTTGTTCACATAGTGTATGTAATTCTCATGCATTCGGTCCCTTAAAAACCTTGAAGGATCGACGAATCCTGTCAGACTAGGATATGCAGCAAGTAGTACGGACTTCTTTACGCAGAAAGACACGGTGTTTTTCCAAACGGGTATCTTCAACCTGGTGCCTCAGTGAGTTCAAATGGCTCTGAGCACTATGGGACTCAACATCTTAGGTCATAAGTCCCCTAGACCTTAGAACTACTTAAACCTAACTAACCTAAGGACATCACACACACCCATGCCCGAGGCAGGATTCGAACCTGCGACCGTAGCAGTCCCGCGATTCCGGACTGCAGCGCCAGAACCGCTAGACCACCGCGGCCGGCTCAGTGAGTTGATTGACTCATTGCACACGGCATTTTGCCTGACTGGTATGACAATTTTGGAGTGCACTGTCTCCGAACGGTAACTTTTTGATCGACCCTTGTACAGTGATGGAAACGGAAAGTGTTCAGTCATAGGTGTGTCTCAGTGGCACTTTTCAGGTGAGGGTATCAGCACAGCATGCTCACACGATCTGCATGTCCTGCTTCTCGCTATCTTTTGGACACTGAGAAAGGTCGAAGTAACGGCATGGAAGATCATACCGACAGATCGCACAGTTGTATGCAGTGCTATGACTGCAGAACTGGCAGCGAGATGGACTCACAAAACAGTGTGTGGCATGAAGAGTAGGCACGGGTGCTTCCAGGTGGACAAGCACCGGAAGATCGTAGGACTGATCGAGAGGCTCTGACGAACAGACGGGTGATAATACCTGACATATGGACAGTTAACGGTGGAGTGTCTCCGCGGACAGTCGGGAACAGACTATTGGAACTTGTGCTGGGATCTCGAGTCCTCATCTATAGCATATTACTGACACCATATCACAGAAGACAGAGACCTGTATTGAATCGGGCTAGAATCATCCGCAACACTGATTGACATTCTGTGGTGTTTAGCATAGAGCTTCAATTCTCTTTGTGGCTGTTAGATCGACGCTAATTGTCCTTCGATGACCTGGTGAACAGCGATTCTTGAGATCCATACCTTCGAAGTTCTTGAATCATGGCGATAGAAGCTGTTGGATGTGACAACAGGTCTTACTGATGGGACTCTACACTGAACTCGCGAGCGCTTAAAGGTTAAGTTTCAAAACGCTGTAAAAACAAAACCGCTGCTCAGAATTACGTCAAATTTGAACAGAATATTGTCGAAGAAGGGGGAAATCTTATGTAAACCAAAAGAGTTACAGAAACTATGCCACTAAAAGGCGCTGTAAGCGTCATAACGTAAATGTTTTCTGCTACAAATGACAGATAAATCGCAACTGACGGCTATGCTGTAGTTGTTGATTAAACCAACAGTACTGTGCAATGTACATGTCCGCAAAAGTTTGGCATTCAACAGCTGTGGCCCTTTTAGTTAGGTCGTACCAGAGCAAGGCCGTACATCATCTCAGAGCAAAAAGCGGTTTTTTATTATCCTGAGACCAAAACCCGCATAAAAAGCAAAACGACATTGATTTTTAATTTTCCGTGTAAAAGGCAAAAAGCCATCGGTCTTAGTCCTGGGACGAAAACCCGCATAAAAAGCAAAATAACATCGGTTTCTGTTGTTCAATGTGCTCTGCACCTTTTTCTACCACGAGTTAAAAACGAGAAACAGCATGTTCCACAGGAGATTGTAGTGTCTCAGGGGTCACTTTCAGGATGCGTCCCTCAATGCGTGCCTTTAATTCAGCTACGTTCTCCACACCGATTAAGATCAGGTAATCTTGACGGCGAGACTGCAGAGAAATGCCGGCTTGTAATTCTAGCCATTTCCGAAATGACTGCAGTAGGCGCTGCACTGGCTGTACAACCTGTGGAGGACCATGATCTTGCATAATAATGATCCTACCCACACATCCACGCTGTTGAAGGGTTGGAATGACGTTGGTGTCCAAAGACATAGTGTTTACCAGTGACGGTTCGGATAAAAATTTCGCAGAACTCACCTCCTCGAAAAATTACGGACCTACGGTAAACGATGCCATCAACTCACACCAGTTATCTTTGCAGAATGAAGTGTTACAGGCTGATGTGCTGCGGATTTTCCGTTGCCCATATTCTGCAATTCTGATTATTGATAAATCCTTAGAAACGTAAATGAGCTTCGTCCGTCAACTTCCATGCGAACAAGAAATTCCAGAGAGAACGTCTGCCTTGATGGCAGGTCAGCAAGAAGCAGCTGCTGAACGTGGTTGATTTTGTATGGATGGCGATGTAGGGTGTTTCGTAGAATTTTATGCACCATGCGACAGGCACATCAAGATTCGAGGAATTCCCCGTGCACTGTGTGTTTGCTCGACCCCTCCTGCAGTCCTGTGGCTACACATTCCTCTGATGTCGGATTAGCTGTTTTCCTCCCTCTGCCACATTGTGCTTCAATAGAAACCGTCTTATCGAATTTCATAACCTTTTTCTCTGACGCTACAAGACATCGGACCAACGCTTTATTTCATACCCTTGAATGTTCGGAACTTCTGCAGGGCTACTGGAGCACAGTCATCGTTATTGAAAATACACTGAAGAGCCAAAGAAACTGGTACACCTGACTAATATCGTGTAGGGCCCTCGCGAGCACGCAGAAGTGCCGCAACTCGACGTGGAATGAATTCGACTAATATCTGAAATAGCTCTGGAGGGAACTGACAACATAAATCCTGCATGCTGTCCACAAATCCGTAACGAGTACGAGGAGGTGGAGATCTATTCTGAACAACACGTTGAAAGGCATCACAGATATGGTCAATAATGTTCATGTCTGGGGAGCCTGGTAGCCAGCGGAAGTGTTTAAACTCAGAAGAGTGTTCGTGGATCCACTGTGTAGCAATTTTGGGCATGTGGGGTGTCACGTTGTCTTGTTGGAATTGCCCAAGACCGTCTAAATGCACAATGGACACGAATGTATGCAGGTGATCAGACCGGATGCTTACGTGCGTGTCATCCGTCAGAGTCGTCTCTAGACGTATCAGGGATTCCGTATAACTCCAACTGCACACGCCCTACACCATTGCAGAGCCTCCACCAGCTTGAACAGTTCCCTGCTGACATCCATGGTCCGTGGATTCATGAGGTTGTCTCCATACCCATACACGCCAATCCAATCGATACAATTTGAAACGAGACCCGTCCGACCAGGCAACATGTCTCCAGTCATCAACAGTCCAATGTCTGTGTTGACGGGCCGAGGCGAAGCGTAAAGCATCAAGGGTACGCCAGTGGCCCTTGGGCTCCAAAAGCAGATATCGATGATGTTACGTTGAATAGTTCGCATGTTAACACTTGTTGTGGCCCAGCACAGAAATCTGTAGTAATCGGTGGGAGGGCTGCACTTCTGCCACGCTGAATGATTCTCTTCAGTCAGTTGATCCCGTTCTTGCAGGATCTTTTTCCGGCCTCAGTGATTTTGGAGATTTGGTGTTTTACCGGAGACCTGATTTTCACTGAACACTCGTGAAATGGTCGTACGGGAAAATCGGATATGCTGTGTCGCATCGCTCGCGCACCGACTATAACACCAGTCCAAACTCATCTAAATCTTGGTAACCTGCCATTGTAGCAACAGTAACGGATCTAACAGCTACTCCAGACAGTCTTACATAGGCGTTGCCGACCGCAGCGCCGTATTCTGCTTGTTCACATATCTCTGTATTAGAATAAGCATGCCTATACCAGCTTCTTTGACGCTTCAGTGTAGCTTTATCGGCAGCGCGCGATTCTGGATTGAGTCACTCACGCCAACGGAAACTGAGACGCAAAGCGAGGAACGGCCGTGTCTTTTATTTTGCATATCCTCCCGCTTGCAACGCCATCTAGTGGTAAAATTTTCGTTAATTTTTTTGTTTCCATAACGTTTCCCTCTTCTTCGATAATATTGTGTCCAAACTGATGTTATTCCGAACAGTGGTTATGATTATTGTGAAACTGTATCTTTAATTTTAACCAATCTGTATTTGGGAGGAATGGAATACCCTGTTGCTTCATGATCAGAGTACTAAGTGGCATATTCCAGCAGAATAATACAAGACCCTAGACTGCGGTTCACACTAAAAGACTTCTCGAGAAATGAGCGGAACCTTCAGTGGTCTGCCCGGTCCCCTGATTTTGAGAATGTGGACTGGAATTCTATGACATCTACATCTACATCCATACTCCGCAAGCCACCTGACGGTGTGTGGCGGAGGGTACCTTGAGTACCTCTATCGGTTCTCCCTT
Organism: Schistocerca cancellata; assembly: GCF_023864275.1. NCBI lineage: Eukaryota > Metazoa > Arthropoda > Insecta > Orthoptera > Acrididae > Schistocerca > Schistocerca cancellata. The sequence continues at coordinate 432,517,372 of NC_064628.1, forward strand.
CTATTCCAGTCTCGTATTGTTCGTGGAAAGAAGGATTGTCGGTAAGCTTCTGTGTGGGCTCTAATCTCTCTGATTTTATCCTCATGGTCTCTTCGCGAGATATACGTAGGAGAGAGCAATATACTGCTTGACTCTTCGGTGAAGGTATGTTCTTTCTGATTTTATCCTCATGGTCTCTTCGCGAGATATACGTAGGCGGGAGCAATATACTGCTTGACTCTTCGGTGAAGGTATGTTCTCGAAACTTCAACAAAAGCCCGTACCGAGCTACTGAGCGTCTCTCCTGCAGAGTCTTCCACTGGAGTTTATCTATCATCTCTGTAACGCTTTCGCGATTACTAAATGATCCTGTAACGAAGCGCGCTGCTCTCCGTTGGATCTTCTCTATCTCTTCTATCAACCCTATCTGGTACGGATCCAACACTGCTGAGCAGTATTCAAGCAGTGGGCGAACAAGCGTACTGTAACCTACTTCCTTTGTTTTCGGATTGCATTTCCTTAGGATTCTTCCAACGAATCTCAGTCTGGCATCTGCTTTACCAACGATTAACTTTATATTATCATTCAATTTTAAATCACTCCTAATCCGTACTCCCAGACAATTTATGGGAGTAACTGCTTCCAGTTGCTGACCTGCTATATTGTTGCTAAATGATAAGGTATCTATTTTTCTATGTGTTCGCAGCACATTACACTTGTCTACATTGAGATTCAATTGCCATTCCCTGCACCATGCGTCAATTCGCTGCAGATCCTCCTGCATTTCAGTACAATTTTCCAATGTTACAACCTCTCGATATACCACCATCATCCGCAAAAAGCCTCAGTGAACTTCCGATGTCATCCACAAGGTCATTTATGTATATTGTGAATAGCAACGGTTCTACGACACTCACCTGCGGCACACCTGAAATCACTCTTACTTCGGAAGACTTCTCTCCATTGAGAATGACATGCTGCGTTCTGTTATCTAGGAACTCTTCAATCCAATCACACAATTGGTCTGATAGTCCATATGCTCTTACTTTGTTCATTAAACGACTGTGGGGAACTGTATCGAACGCCTTGCGGAAGTCAAGAAACACGGCATCTACCTGTGACTGGAATTCTTGAGGTAGCAAGGATAAATTCAGGGCGCGAAAGGCTATTTACAACTTGTGTAGAAACGAGACGGCAGTTATAAGAAATCTGGGAAGAGATGGGAAGACGTATACTTTCATATTAGCCTCCAGGCAACAGTCTTTATGAACTGACACAACATGTGTTTCAGGCATGCCAAGAAATTCATGAAGATGATAATCAGAGGTTGTTTGCTTCCATCTCACAACGAATACAAGAGTGTAATGATACCTGTGGGGTCACGCGTCGTACTGGTGGTGGTGGTGGTGGTGGTGGTGGTGATCATTTCCAAATGGAATGAAATTTAATATCCATTGTGTGATGAATATCTTCAAGTTTCGTAAATATTGGACTGGTACTTTATGATGTAACACTTTCGCGATACAGGAAGATAATCTGCACTGTGGCTGATGGGGGTAGCTGTGAGCTGGTCTGCTATCTTCTTTGCACGCCACTGTACGGTGCGTGGCGGAGAGCGCCCTGTAGCACTATTTGTCATATCCTTTCCTGTTCCATATGCAAATAGATCGAGGGAAAAGTGACCTGGTAAAAACTTTCTAAGGCAAAGATCGCATCAATATTTCTTTATTTACAAACATCCGGTTTCGACAGACTTTGCCGTCATATTCAGTTCTGTAACATAGCACATATATTTGGGATATATCTCATATCATGATTTTGACGTTAAATTTGAAACAAAAATTTTTGTTATGCATTACGAGAAACGGAAATGGAACTGTACATGTATATTCCTTTAAAAATTGATGTTATAAAATGTCTTCATTTTGAGTTGGACTTAACGCCAAGTTCTCATGTAGATAAGATGTAGCACGGTAATGTAAAGGTTTGTTATAAATAAAACATTTAAAATCAAGCAGCACCTTGTGTACACATGCTCATGCCCATATACGTGGCTCTCACAGCTATTTTTTAAGTCACAAAAACACAGTATAAAATGAAATACACATACTACATCTATTAACGTTAGCTGGACTTTTTCTAATCACTGGAGATCCATCTTAGACGGCGTATGTGGTACGACTGGAAGGTAGTATTCCAAAGATAACGCGCATGCAACATGTTACAGCCACTAAATGGCTCTTAAATCCTCACCAGTAGATCAAAGCGTAAATTATCCCTCTTTTGATTTAAAATTACTTCCTTCTGAGAGTGGATTTTAATTATAGTAATAATTAGAAAATTGTACTATGCATGTAACTGAAACATTTTCTTAATTCTCACAGTCCCCTTCACACTTTGTCATTACTGCTTGCGTGATAGGTAAGTTTAGGTATTTAATCTGGTACAGTTTACTTCGGTGTTTTTCTGAAGGGTGCACATGCCACAAACGCGACAGACGTGCAGGCACCCGGACATGGCCATGTGCACAAGGTGCTTCTTGATTTTAATTTTTTTTATTTATCACCAATCTTTATGTTGTACTATATTTTATCTACATGACAACTTCGCGTTAGGTCCAACTCAAAATGAATAAATTTTATAACATAAACTTTTGAAGGTGTGTAAATGTACAGTTACATTTCCGTTCCTTGTAATGCCTAACTAAAACTTTTATTTCAAATATTACGTCGTGTTCATGATATGAGATATATTCCGTGTACTGTATATGCACTATGTTCCAGACCTGAAGATGACAGCAAACTCTGTCTACACAAGTTGTTTGTAAATAAAGAAATATTTGTGCGATCTTGGCATTATAAAGTTTTTACCAAGTAAGACAGATCGCTCCTTCTAATTTCTCAGCATTAGAAAGGTCACGGAAAAACAACTATCCATAGGCCTCCGTATGAGACCGTATGAGCGCTAATTTCTTGTATCTTATACCTATCGTTCTCACGCAAAATGTAAGTTGGTGGCAGTAGAATCGTTCTGCAGTCAGCTTCAGATGCCGGATCTCTATATTTTCTCACAAGAATAGGTCGCACTATCGTCTTATGCGGTCTCCTTTATAGATGAACCACACTTTCTCAAAATTCTCCCAATAAAACGGAGTCGACCATTTCTCTTCCCTACCACAATCCTCACATGATCAGTCCATTTCATATCGCTTTGCAACGTTACGCACAAATATTTAAACGATATCCTAGCCAACGCTTACTTCGGCATCTCGCTAGGCGGCAGCGGAGTCATGCGTGCTATGAAGCTACTAAGCGCCGTACGCTGACCAGCTCATGGTCTTGTCACCCGCAGCGAATGAAAGTGTTAGTGTCTTGTGGGACAGCGGGCGAGCTGTTCGCATGTGGAGTTGATGCCACATTGTAGGCACAGTGTTAGCTTGGAAGGAAGCTCGATGACATCATTTACACTGTATGTTGGCGGTGTCACTCGGAAGTATAGTGGAGTTTTAAGTTACGTCTTGTGTCTAAATCGGGCATTGCTGTAAAAGTGTTACGCTTGGTGGGCCAGTTAGTTTTCCGTCGAGATAACGAGCTGTTTACGCACTGTTGAATGTGCTGTCTGGATTATCTGAAGGTCAACAGGCGCACCAAGTAACGCATGCGTCATTTGCTAAATTGGCCGTGTTGCTTGCGGATTTTCGTAGTGTGAAAAGAAGGAAGAAAGCAAACCAATAAACGGCGAACTTTACAGTTTACTATGCAAAACTCGACTGCTTCCGCTATTAATGTACCCCACTGGTTAACTTTGTTTAATACTTTGATGGTGTTACGGAACGTTAGAGATCCGTATGTTGTCACAGTTCACCGATCTCTTCAGTACTTGATTTTGGCTGAGTACCGTTAAGCATTTTGATTGCGCGTTTTGATTGTTATTGGTGAAGGGTTTTTAAAATTTTATGTATCAGGACCCTTTATTCTTACTAATTTCTTAAAAATATTTTGTTTTAAAAAGGTAAAATATTTGTTAGTTTTGCTCCTGGTTAGATTAGCAGTATCTTTTTAGAGAGATTTTGGAAAACCTGTGATTCATTTCACTCTAGGTGCTTTTGAGTTTTTTTTTTCTTTTTACCTCTCGCATTTGGGCTAGGTGCGGTAAAATTTTGTTTATTTAATTTGAAATTTTTGTCGAATGAGAGCCCTCTGAAATAAGATCTGTTACAGCTCCCAGAAAATGTTTCAATGTCCTTTTGCAAAGTGTTCCTTTATTTTAAAGTGTAAAATGTTTTAACTGCTTATTCTATTTTAAGACATTTATTGTAATTGCTTTTATGTATGTGTTTCAGACCATTGAGAAGTGTGATCCCCTGAGTATAATAACTGATATCTGTTTGAGAAGATAACGCTTCTGGAACGTCGCTAGCGGCTGTTACTCTGTAAAAGCTGTCGAAAAATGTTGCACCCACAAAGGAATTGGTATTTCATTTAATTTTAAACGGTACACGTTTTAAAGAAATAATGTTATTCATTTTCTATAGCCTTTATTGTTAATAATATTTTCGACTTGGCCGTTTTCCTTGGAGTTATTTGATAAAATAAAATTATGAAAAATTGTACATGTTTATTTCTGAGCATGTGCGCTTGGTACCTTCCACTATCGAAATGAGCGTTTTACCATGAGACAATTTTAAGATAGCTCAGCTGAATCGATTCAAATCGAAGGACTAAGATTTACACTGGTTTCTTTCCTCTCGCTGCCAGGCTATCCTGTTTTTGTTAGAAGACAGCAAAGAGTTTATCGCGTCGTCTGATTTTATATACGAAAGCAGGCGTAACAAGTGGAGTTAACGTTTGCTTGTGGAAACATTGTCTCTGCAATATTCAGTACCCACACTAGACACTGCTGACCTCGGAAACCATTATTCTTGTGCAATCTTCGATATACTGTGACTCATGTGTCTTGCGCCGCATCCGATGTTCAGAGTTGGTTAACTTGCTATTTACTGCCATGTTTACGATACGCCTATCATCGTTCAGTACGGGTTGTAAACTGATTGGTCAAAAGTGAGGGGAAGGATTGTCTCGCTCGAAGACGTGCAGCGTGTGATGCCCGAATGTTGCGCCTACATGTGGCGTATGCTGCTTGTATAGCCACTGTAGCTAAGCAATCTGCTACAGAACTATCTGACTAAGGGATCCAACATTCCACGTTCCGAAGCTTACACCATCAAATTTGTTTCTCCTGATAATGACATCCTTCTGATCAATACCCGCTCAAAGATCCGAAAGGAGCACTATTTTATCTTCCAAATATTTTGCCCTAAAGGATGCCATCACCATTAAGTCATACAGCAGAGCTGCATGTACTCGGCAAATACAATGGTCGTGGTTCCCACTTGCTTTCAGACGTTCGAAGTACCAACCTAGCGAGGTCACGTGTTTAGCTAGCAGAACAGTCAGTCGTCTAGACCGTGGCGCCTGTAACTACTCCATAGGCAGCCGCGCTCTTGAGGACCCATATTTTAGTCAGCTATCCCCACAGACAAACCTCTGTTGCGGTTGCAACTATCGATGAGGCACGCAAGCCATCCCCTGCGGCAAGGTGCATGATTCTGAAAAACTAAGAATGCGCGTGTTGCAGTATATCTTGCAATCCTATTATTTGCATAAATGTAGTTTCAAGCAGAAAAAATTGTCATTCTTTGGGTGTTCAGGTACACCCGTGTGTTCACGTCACATTTTCATTTATTTATATAGAATCGACAGGTGTGCGGCCGAGTCTGAGAGATCTTTAGTAGGTGATGCAGCACATGGTGCCGTCATCAGTATCTGATGCTCTTTAATATCCTCAATATTTAACACGAATTAACTTGTAAGAGTCGGATGACTGTAATTTTTCTGTCATCAGTCTAATGACTGGTTTGATGCGGCACGCAGCAAATTCCTCTCCTCTGCAAACCTCACCTCAGAGTAGCCCTTGCACTCAACATCTGAAATACTCGTTGGATATATCCAGTTTTCATCTTCTCCAACTCTGCCGAGTGCCATGAAAGTTATTCCATGTCTTAGCATAAAGGTCAGCAAACTTTCTTCACAGCGGGCCGAATAACTGACGAACTAATGAGCACGGGCCATATCATCATTCCGTTCAATACTTGCAAGGCAGAACCAAAGTTCTGGGAAAAATATGAAAAACTAGGCTCAAAAATCCGAGTTACTCATGGGTGAGTAGTATGCAATGCAAAAAAATGGCAACAAACACATTTATTTACTAAAGAAGCCTTTAAAGAATGCGACGTTAGCTTAAAATAGCCACGTGTCCGAATCTGACAAACTAAGCTGCAAGAGGCATTAATGAGATTTGTGAAACTGGCGTTGCCTTTCAAGATATCATCAATGTTTGAATTTTCATTGCTGCATCAAATCATGAGAATTACTTTCAAATGTTCGTCAGTCAATCTCACTCAAATTACTAGCCTCACGTACTTAATTTTTGAGAATTTTTTCTCACAGGCGTAACACTGATGCCATACCAGTGGCAAATTTCTTCAGTTTCGGAAACTCATTGTCACAAAAGCAGCGGTAAAATTCGAGACGTTCTCCTTCTCTGCGCTTCCCTCTTTAAGTCAGGTCTAAGAGCCGAATTGGCACATCATCAACGTTACAATTAAATAGATTCTGGAAAAGAAGAACACACACTCAATTCCGTCAACATTTGAAATTCCCTCCAAAAAATGCTTCTGTAAGTCATGAATATTTTTTTCGGAAAATCAAGATTAACATCTTCAGGTATTGTAGCACAAAAACTCTTTGAAATAGCGAAAATGAGAAGTTTTCTCCTTCCAATTGTGCTTCAAACAATGACAGCTTTCTTCGAAATCCTTTGATCATTCTGTAGAGATCACAGACGAGGTTATCCTCTTCCTGAAGTTTCAAGGTCAGTTCATTCATGTGGGATGTGATGTCGACCAAAAATGACATCTTTGATATCGAGGAAAGTCGCTGTGGATCAGTTCTATCTTTTCTCGTGAGAAAAATATCTATTTGGTTTTAGAGCTTGTAAGAGCCAAACTCGTCTTTATCGCAGCTAAGCAATCTTACTGCTAAGTGATAAGGCAAGTCACAGAACTCAGAATCAATTTCTTCAAGAAAAGCTTAGAGCTGACGGTGACTGAGTGCGAACCCCCGAATACACAAGTAATATCTGAGTCTTTCCCGCAAGGTGCTTGCAAGGGAGCATCCGAAATATGCAAATCTTGCGACTCAAACCTGACCTGACTCACCAGACAGTTCCTCACTCCAGCCGTTTCTTCCTCCACAAACTGTGACATCTCGGAGCTGATTCCATTGGAGGTTATAGTATAGTAAAATTTTTTGCACTTCCATGAAAGTGTCACTTCCAGTTTCTGTTTCATGCAAACGGTTACCAATTCTTCCGCTATCTGAAAGTCTAAGCTGACATCACGAATCAACACGAGAATTTGTGACGTACTCCAGAGACCAATAGACTCATTCAGCGCCAGAGAACACCGAAAAGTTTCTAGCTTTCTCGCGTATCTGTAACACTACGATCATACCACTGTATTCTACTTTCCACACAGCTGAACTTTACGAAAGTCTGACACCTTCCAAGCAAATCGGCTTTCTTAGGACACAAGTAATTTTCAGCTTCCATCATACCGGGTGGTCGTAATTAAACTTTCCCTATTTAACACGTTATAACATGGAAACTAATTACCGTACGAGTACCAAACTTAGTAGCATTAATGTCAAGGACATGGGGAAGAGGAATAATACAGAATCAATTCAGTTAAGGTTCTAGGCACTTCAGTCAGGAATTGCGCGATCGCTACGGTCGCAGGTTCGAATCCTGCCTCGTGCATGGATGTGTGTGATGTCCTTAGGTTAGTCAGGTTTAAGTACTTCAAAGTTCTAGGGGACTGATGACCTCAGATGTTAAGTCCCATACTGCTCAGAGCCATTTTGAATTCAGTTAAAACACTTTTAATGTTCTGCTATGTACATCATACAATTACATACCGGTACTATTACTGCTACAAAAAGGACTCAATATGGTGCCCTGCAAAGTCCAGAAGAGTCTGAAAGCGCAGGATTGCATTCTGCACAGCAGAACGAAGCATGCTTGTAGGTATGCTGGCTACCTCTCTCGATATGCTGCGCTTCACATCAGCGCATGTGTGAGTGTTCCCCTGGTAAACACCGTCCTTCAGGTACCCCTGCGAGCAGAAATCACACAGAGAGAAGTCAAGTAATCGTGCCGACCAAACATTTGAAAACGATAAGCGGCTAATTCGATCGTTTCCAAATGTGTTTCGGGGAAGCGGGTGAACACGAGATAGGTGCAGTGGGGCTCCATCTTCCATGAAAACCATTGAATTCAATGCGTTTCTCTACTATTGGGCGGGTGTGACATGCTGACGAAGCATATCGCAGTAACGGTGGCCAGTCACATTGCACGTCTTTGGTCCCTGAGCGCCAGCCCGCTCAAAAAAGAATGGGCAAATGATGAATGTTGCCGTGAAGCCACACCTTACAGAGGAACTGCATGCACACTGGCTCGAGGTGAAGACCCCCACACTCGCCAATTCTGTGTGTTCACCTCATCCGTCAGAGAAAAATGAGCTTGGTCTGTCAAGTGGAAGGTCTAGGGTCACCCTTGCGAGAAAGTGGGGAGCGAAGTCAACACGTCATGTGGTGCAAGCTGCTGTACGTAATGGGTCTTCTACGGATACCATTTGAGACTGGTTCGAAGCATATTCTGGATAGTAGACCACGGAATGTTCAACTGTCGTGACACAGCACGCCCACTGCCTGACGATAGGTAATTGCGCACAGCTTTGCCTACCTTAGCAACAGCGATTTCATCATCCATTTGTGGTGTAACCGGTCGCTGGCCTCTTCGCGAAGCGACGCCCAGTTCACCAGTTGATTCGAACTTCATCATGCTCCACACAACAGGTGGAGAAAGAGGACCTTACCGTAATCCTTTCAGCCGGGGATATTCTCGAAGTGGAGCTGCAGCATTACTGTTTTGGTAATAGAGCTTCACCAATAATGCCCTGCTCCTTTTGTCCAAGCTCATGTTGACACATCAGCAAGTGCACTGCGACTGGTCAGGTGAGTGTTCCAAAAACCGGAAGCGTTGGCAACTATCACAATTTCGTCAAATTTCATACCGTGTCCCTCGTTTAAGCAATGTTCTGCTACCGCCGACTTTTCCGGCTGTTGTAGCCTCGTATGACGGCGATATTCCACGCACCTGTCACGAACTGCGCGAATCAAAAGGCCAATGTAAGCCTTCCCACAATGACACGGAATTTTGTATATACCAGGCTTCCTAAGACCCAAATCGTCTTTCACAGAGCTGAGTAGTGTAGTCGTTTTGGGTCACTATGAAACAAAACATCTGTTGTGTCCTGCATACTCGTCTAATATACAGGGTGTTACAAAAAGGTACGGCCAAACTTTCATGAAATAAAGAAAATATGTTATGTGGACATGTGTCCAGAAACGCTTACTTTCCATGTTAGAGCTTATTTTATTACTTCTCTTCAAATCACATTAATCATGGAATGGAAACACACAGCAACAGAACGTACCAGTGTGACTTAGCGAGGATACATGCATCCACCCTCCGTCGCATGGAAACCCTGATGCGCTGATGCAGCCCTGGAGAATGGCGTATTGTATCACAGCCGTCCACAAAACGAGCACGAAGAGTCTCTACATTTGGTACCAGGGTTGCGTAGACAAGAGCTTTCAAATGCCTCCATAAATGAAAGTCAAGAGGGTTGAGGTCAGGAGAGCGTGGAGGCCATGAAATTGGTCCGCCTCTACCAATCCATCGGTCACCGAATCTGTTATTGAGAAGCGTACGAACACTTCGACTGAAATGTGCAGGAGCTCCATCGTGCATAAAACATATGTTGTGTCGTACTTGTAAAGACACATGTTCTAGCAGCACAGGTAGAGTATCCCGTACGAAATCATGATAACGTGCTCCATTGAGCGTAGGTGGAAGAACATGGGGCCCAATCAAGACATCACCAACAATGCCTGCCCAAACGTTCACAGAAAATCTGTGTTGATGACGTGATTGCACAATTGCGTGCAGATTTTCGTCAGCCCACAAAAGGTTGATTGTGAAAATTTACAATATGATCACGTTGGAATGAAGCCTCATCCGTATAGAGAACATTTGCACTGAAACGAGGATTGACACATTGTTGGATGAACCATTCGCAGAAGTGTACCCGTGGAGGCCAATCAGCTGGTGATAGTGCCTGCACACGCTGTACATGGTACGGAAACAACTGGTTCTCCCGTAGCACTCTCCATACAGTGACGTGGTCAACGTTATCTTGTACAGCAGCAACTTCTCTGACGCTGACATTAGGGTTATCGTCAACTGCACGAAGAATTGCCTCGTCCATTGCAGGTGTCCTCGTCGTTCTAGGTTTCCCCAGTCGCGAGTCATAGGCTGGAATGTTCCGTGCTCCCTAAGACGCCGATCAACTGCTTCGAACGTCTTCCTGTCGGGACACCTTCGTTCTGGAAATTTGTCTCGATACAAACGTACCGCGCCACGGCTATTGACCCGTGCTAATCCATACATCAAATGGGCATCTGCCAAATGGTTCAAATGGCTCTGAGCACTATGGGACTTAACTACTGAGGTCATCAGTCCCCTATAACTTAGAACTACTTAAACCTAACTAACCTAATGACATCACACACATCCATGCCCAAGGCAGGATTCGAACCTGCGACCGTAGCGGTCACGCGGTTCCAAACTGACGCGCTTAGAACCGCACGGCCACACCGGCCGGCGACATCTGCCAACTCCGCATTTGTAAACATTGCACTGGCTGCAAAACCACGTTCATGATTAACACTAATCTGTTGATGCGCCGGCCGCGGTGGTCTCGCGGTTAAGGCGCTCAGTCCGGAACCGCGCGACTGCTACGGTCGCAGGTTCGAATCCTGCCCCGGCCATGGATGTGTGTGATGTCCTTGGGTTAGTTAGGTTTAAGTAGTTCTAAGTTCTAGGGGACTGATGACCACAGATGTTAAGTCCCATAGTTCTCAGAGCCATTTGAACCATTTCTGTTGATGCTACGTACTGATGTGCTTGATGCTAGTACTGGAGAGTAATGAGTCGCATGTCAACACAAGCACCGAAGTCAACATTACCTTCCTTCAATTGGGTCAACTGGCGGTGAATCGAGGAAGTACAGTACATAGCGACGAAACTAAAATGAGCTCTAACATGGAAATTAAGCGTTTCCGGACACATGTCCACATAACATATTTTCTTTATTTGTGTGTGAGGAATGTTTCCTGAAAGTTTGGCCGTACCTTTTTGTAACACCCTGTATATTAGACGAGTATGCAGGACACAACAGATGTTTTGTTTCATAGTGACCCAAAACGACTACACTACTCGGCTATGTGAAAGACGATTTGGGTCTTAGGAAGCCTGGTGTATACAAAATTCCGTGTCAATGTGGGAAGGCTTACATTGGCCTTTTGATTCGCACAGTTCGTGACAGGTGCGTGGAATATCGCCGTCATACGAGGGCTACAAAATTCGGAAAAGTCGGCGGTAGCAGAACATTGCTTAAACGAGGGACACGGTATGAAATTTGACGAAATTGTGATAGTTGCCAACGCTTCCGGTTTTTGGAACAGTGTTTATAAAGAGAGAATTGAAACTGGGTTAGTGGATAACGTCATTAATAGAGACAATGGGTTTCCTCTCAGCAGGACGTGCAACCCTGTACTATCCCGCATCAAATCAGAACGTTCTTCATTGCAGCCAGTCCGAGTGTTCGAAAATCGCCTGTGAGTGCGATACATCGTTGCCGCCGGTTTTCTACTAAGTGTGGCGCCACCTGGCCAGTCTTGGAGGGCAGCAACTGTGATGGGCGGCGCATGCGCCGTTTACAATGCAGAGGCCAATATAGGACGTCGATTTGCAGCCTTGACATCAGTTCTCAGCGGGACTCAGCAGCAGAAGCAGCGTTGTCCTAAAGAGGGCGAACAATTGGATCGCCGAAGTATTTAATCGAGTTGATTTTAGTATTCGGCAGCAAATCCGAAGAGGCTTTCAAGGCCTATTACGCCGAGAAAGCCTACGGTGCAGGTGTACTACGTTATCTTTTCGTTTGTGCCCTGAAACACTTTTAATGGGTAAAAGACACCCCGAAAGGTAATTTGGTATTTGAGGTTTAGAGGAAATATCTTCGAAACGATGATCTGTAAAAAATATTTTTTTCTATAAAAGTTGATATGTAATTAATGATCTTGAAAAACTGTAATCAATAATTTGAAATTTTTCCAAATAATTTGCCACATTAATTAATTGTGAAAAATGAAAACATTTGTTGAAATATAAATTAAAGAAGCTTTCAAGCCACATATATCCCTGTGTAATAAAGCCGGATCCTCAAATACCATTGGTAAAAAATCAGCGGTACACAATGTGCCGTCTGAGTATTTCCAACATACCTATCTAAGCATTCATTACTATTCTAATTATTTATTTTACTTATATTTGTTTTATGTTTTAGTTATTTTACGCTTATATTCATAATCTTTTGTTTTTTAGCTTACATTTTCACATACGTGCGTTTTGTTTACAGAACTCATTATTATATTATAAAATAATTTCAGTAACAATCTGTAAAGAAATGTTTGGAACAAAACTTTTTTTTTACATTATGCACATAAATATACGAAATTCCTTCACGTAATAAACACGAAGGACAAGACAATATGAAACAAACAAAATTCAGCAGGATTTCAAATTGTCACGGGCGATTCTCTAAATATCTTGATTGGGCATTAGGCATATTTCAGTATAATGGTTCAAATGGCTCTGAGCACTATGGGACTTAACATCTGTGGTCATCAGTCCCCTAGAACTTAGAACTACTTAAACCTAACTAACCTAAGGACATCACACACATCCATGCCCGAGGCAGGATTCCAACCTGCGACCGTAGCAGTCGCGTCAGTATAATGGTAAGCCTTGGCGAAGAGAACTGATTATGCATTAGTAACTGCAGCTTGGCGGTATTGTTTCTCAGATGGAGACTGACATCAGAATAATTCAGTAGCATTAGATCTGAAAATGTTCTGACAAACTTTTTCCGATATCGAAAGCCGTATACTTTTCACGGCTGTACCTGTGCCATCAACCTCTTTGGAGTCACCAGAAGTTTCTTGTCCTCAGGTACGACGCTCAAACAGTTTTTTCGCACTGACCACTAAATGGGTACACGTATCAGGTTAAAATTTACCTCATCCACTAAGGTCTCTAGGCCCTTGGCGGTGTAATAACTGTAAGCTTCTATCTCAATTCAGAGAAAAGACACGGCCGTTTAGGTAACGTATTTTGATACTCGCAAACTCACTCATTAACACCTGTGGGGTACTTCCCATTGTCCTAAAATCGTGAAATTTTTCAAGAAGCAAAGTTTCACAGTGCAAAGAGAAAATCCGAAAACTGTAAATTTGTAATTATATCAAACGAAAAAAAATTGACAATTGTTATCAGACTGTTTGTCTGTCCGTCCGTCCGTCTGTCCGTCTGTTAGATTCCTTTTTCTCAGGAAAGGGTCGACTTAAGTGGAAATTTAAGTCACATACTAAGGTTTAAGACCCCTTGGCGATATAATAAACGTTTGCTTCTAAGTCAATGCAATCAAAAGGTAGGGCCATTTATGTCACATATTTTTATACTCGCAAACTCACTCATCAAAACATGCAGTGTATTTCCCACTGACCTAGAATAATGAAATTTGCCGAGAAGGAAGATTTCAGAGTACAAGTAAAGGGAGAAAATCCTAAAATTGTTAATTTGTAGTCATATCACATCATTTGTTATCCGATGTCAAACTTGTAATTAAAACAATCAAAAGTCCAGTTCTCAGGTTCACTGGGTCGTAATGGTAAAAGTCAAAATTCAGGCAAGGAATGACTTTATTGCTCATATGACGCATTTAGGAATTTATCCATCATCATATATCCAGGAACGATAGTCTGCGAAAGTTTGTTTCACATACAACTTGAAACGCCATATTTACGTGCAGTAATCGCTCCCGTACAATCACGATGGACAAATTCCGAAACACGTCATATGAACAATAGTGTAATTTCTTGCCTGTTTTTGACTTTTACCATTGTGACCTAGTCAGCCTGAAAGGAGGACTACTGGTTATTGTAAGAATGGTCGCGTACCTCCTGCATGACTTCGTCATATTTATGTTATTGAAATCAAAACATCGTCGAAAATCTTTAAATCCCGCGGTCTGATACCTTACCAGTATCAGTTTCGATAACTGGCAACGATGGTCGAGATTCCCGATTCCCAGAATCGATGAATTGTGTATATACTTACTCGCAGGTGGACAGTTTTTTTAGTTTTTCGAATAAGGGGCATATTATTTAAAAACAATTTTATTAAAGAATAAATATATTGAGAAGTAGAACTTCTTATTCGACATTACAGCCCTTGGTGGGCCCTGGCCTCCTCAACATCTTCCTCCATATTCCCTGTTCTCAGCTTTTTTCTTCCATCCACGAATCCCCATCTTGGCAAGGTCAGCCAGCACATTGTCCATCCATCTAGCTCTTGGTCTGCCCTTCCTTCTGGTGGAATACAGTCTGGCATTCATTATTCACTTGGGCATCCTGTCTTCCGTCATACTCTCTATATGTCCCAACCAACGTATTCTTTGAGATTTGATAAATTTCACTATCGCTTGTATAAGTTCTTGTATTTCATGGTTGTACGAGATGCATTCAAGTTCTAAGGCCTCCGATTTTTTCTCCAGACTGGAAAGAGATAGAAACATGCGCATTGTTTTAAAATGAGGCCACGTTCATTGTCAATACGTCCCAGAGATGGCAGCACCGTACGGCAGATGGAATTTTACCGCCAGCGGCGAGAATGAGAACTGTTTTAAATACTTAAAATGGCGACGTTTTCCTTACTTGAACAGCGTGCAATCATTCGTTTTCTGAATTTGCGTGGTGTGAAACCTATTGAAATTCATCGTCAGTTGAAGGAGACATGTGGTAATGGAGTTATGGATGTGTCGAAACTGCGTTCGCGGGTGCGACAGTTTAATGAAGGCAGAACATCGTGTGACAACAAACCGGAACAACCTCGGGCTCGCACAAGCCGGTCTGACGATATGATCGAGAAAGTGGAGAGAATTGTTTTGGGGGATCGCCGAATGACTGTTGAACAGATCGCCTCCAGAGTTGGCATTTCTGTGGGTTCTGTGCACACAATCCTGCGTGACGACCTGAAAATGCGAAGAGTGTCTTCCAGGTGGGTGCCACGAATGCTGACGGACGACCACATGGCTGCCCGTGTGGCATGTTGCGAAGCAATGTTGACGCGCAACGACAGCATGAATGGGACTTTCTTTTCGTCGGTTGTGACAATGGATGAGACGTGGATGCCATTTTTCAATCCAGAAACAAAGCGCCAGTCAGCCCAATGGAAGCACACAGATTCACCGCCACCAAAAAAATTTCGGGTAACCACCAGTGCTGAAAACATGATGGTGTCCATGTTCTGGGACAGCGAGGGCGTAATCCTTACCCATTGCGTTCCAAAGGGCACTACGGTAACAGGTACATCCTACGAAAATGTTTTGAAGAACAAATTCCTTCTTGCACTGCAACAAAAACGTCCGGGAAGGGCTGCGCGTGTGCTGTTTCACCAAAACAACGCACCCGCACATCGAGCTAACGTTACGCAACAGTTTCTTCGTGATAACAACTTTGAAGTGATTCCTCATGCTTCCTAATCACCTGACCTGGCTCCTAGCGACTTTTGGCTTTTTCCAACAATGAAAGACACTCTCCGTGGCCGCATATTCACCAGCCGTGCTGCTATTGCCTCAGCGATTTTCCAGTGGTCAAAACATACTCCTAAAGAAGCCTTCGCCGCTGCCATGGAATCATGGCGTCAGCGTTGTGAAAAATGTGTACGTCCACAGGGCGATTACGTCGAGAAGTAACGCCAGTTTCATCGATTTCGGGTGAGTACTTAATTAGAAAAAAAATCGGAGGCCTTAGAAGTTGAATGCACCTCGTATCTCACTCTCCAACCTTCTGCCTCTCTCACGGGCGCTTAGATTTTTCGTTAGATTTTCCTTTCAAATTCCCTTAGGCTATTATTGTCTGCTTCTGTCACTGCCCATGTTTCTGATCCATACGTAGCAACAGGTCGCACAAGGGAACAGTATACTCTCGATTTAGTTGCTCTTGTAATTAGAGAATTCTTGAGTATCTTTAGGTTTACATAACAGGCTTTGTTTCCTGCTTGTATCCTTCCTCTGATACACTGTCTCATACCATTATCATTGGTTAGGAGGACACATAATAATGTAAGCATCAAACAGCTTTGAAGCATTTATCAAAGATCTTCAGGTCCTGCGGTGTTCTTCTAGCTTCAGAATGGGGCACAACCATATATTCTGTCTTGCTTTCATTTACAGAAAATCCAATTCTTGTTGCTTCTGTATCCATTTGTCCATATGTTTCTTTAAGCGATGGCAATATCATCTGCAAATGCGCATATCTGGCTGGACTTCATAATTGTTGCTCTTAACTACTTTTTGTGTGATACTATACAGTGCTAAGTTAAACAGGACTGCAGATAGGCCATCACTCTGTTTCACTCCATCCTCAAAGTCAAACTGCCTGATCATTCTGTTATTCACTTTTACTTTTGTACCCTTCATTGTTAGCTCGATTAACGTTCTCAGTTTATCACAGATGCCCAACACAATGCTGGTCTATAAATACTATCGAAAGCTCGTTTAAAGTCAACGAACAGGAAATGGAGACCTATATCATATTCATAAAATTGCTCCATTATTTGTCTAACAACAAACTGGTCAGATGTACCTCTGTTTGGCCGGAATTCACATTGGTATTCTCGAAGTATCTTCCACGCGCACTTCTTTATTCTTTCGTTCAGCATTCCAGAGAACGTCTTATATACTGTATTTAGTAGGGTTATGCCTCTATAGTTTTCACAGTTGAGTTTTTCTCCTATCTTAGATCTTAGGCATATTATTCCAGTAATCTACTCTTCCGGCTTGCTTTCATTTACCTCTCGGAGCCAGATCTGAGTTTTTGTTGAGCATATCTTCAAAGTATACCTCTTACCTCTGCAATATTTCTTGTTTATCTCTTATTACCTCGCCGTTTCCGTTTTTGCATGCATTTTGTTTGAGTTGAAAACTTTTTCTCATCTTTCCCGTGGCATGATATAATTTCTTCTATCTCTTTAAGCTTTGATATCAGCCATTGCTTTTTCTTGCATATTCTTTTGGCATTGGATCTTAATTATTTGTACACCTCCACGTTTCTTTCGATAACAGGCAACGATGGTCGAGATTCCCGTTTCCCGGAAAGGATGAATTGTGTATATAGGAGGGCTAAATGAAAAGTAATGCCTCCATCTTCGTTAATTGAGTTTGGATGGGAATATTTTAATAAATCAAACACAGAAATAATCCTTAGAATGTGATCTTTAATTACCAGTATTCACTTTTGCACATAATCACCAGCCGGTTGGATACATTTCTGTCAACGATGAACAAGTTTTCTGAAGCCGTCTCGGAAGAAGTCGACAGAAGAGGACAATAGCGGGCGCGTTTACTTAATAACGATAATAATCATATTTATTTTAAAATGCATTGTGCAGTACAATCACAAACCCTTAACAAATCCTCAAAATGTCATTTTTCCCTCTACTAACTCCGTTGTATTACAACAGTCTTATTTACATTTTTATTCATTGCTACAAGAAAGTATTTTCACACATTTAAAGGTGACCATCTGCATAATGCACATTCATGAATCCCGTTATTTACTTGTGTAATTTTTACCATAAGCATCTGACCGGTACGAAATGTGCACGACAGTGGTTTGTCATCATGGTTTGTCATCACTGGAAGACAAATAAGAAAATTCACTCTCACACATCCCCTCCCACACAGAGGCCAGTCTGTTAACTACATACGTTTACAAACAGCATAGACTGGCTGAGGCGCCACAATATTCTACGTTGACTAAATACCACCATGCAATCTATCTTCCCTCTGCACTCCACACGCCACGGACAATTTTTCACGTCTATTAAAAAAGAATTACGTCATATACGATATAACCACCGATAGTTAAACCAGACAACCGATAGTGACGATAGTGCAGATGCTATCGATTAATCGATGGTTTATTGATGTTTCAGTAACACTAGTAAAGAAGAGGCTACGGAATAAGCCAGTACCTGCGGCATACCGATGCTGCCAACTGTTGAAGAGCAGCGAAGGCAGAGGCATTACTTTTCAGTTAACCCTCGCACTTCGTGCGGAACCCCCAGTACGCGAATTGTACTCGCACTTGGCCAGTTTTTTAGTGTTTCGAATAAAAGGTGTATTGTATAAAAACAAATCCATTAAAGAATAAATATACTGAGAAGTAGAAGTTAGTATGCCTAATTCTTTGAACAGCCGCCTGCAGGACACTTATGTGAAAGTAATTATTTCTAAAACACACCGTCGCATCTTTTCGGAGTTACCGTCCTTCGCTTTGTATGTAACAGTGCATCCTTACTAAAGATATGACGATTTGCTTCCTAACTGAGACTGTTCAGGAACGCTTCGTAGGCAATGGCAGCCGCTTCCGGTGGCTTCGGACAGGGCCTACAGATGGCTTCCTTAGCCTTTGGAAAGAGAGAGAAACAACGTGGAGCCCGATCTGCGCCGTAACACGGACGTCTTAAGTGTCTGCATTTGGGACTCATCAAGACAAGCTAGCTGAATACTGTAAGGGGCACAAAAATGGCCGCCATTCCAGCCCTTCTGAAGGTCGCACACAGCAGCAAAATTGCATCGGCTACTGAAACTGCTCAACACGTAAGATGTAGTGTAAATGCAATTACCTAAACTCAGTGCTGCAGATCATCTTTAGAAACGGGAAAAAAAGCAACAACAATAAAAAAATTACAAAAGTGTGACATTACGAACGCTACGCTTGAAGACAACAACATGTTATGAACTCGCTCAAACAAGGCGCCGCGAAGTGCAATTTGTCAACAGTGGAGTGAAACTAACGTAAAACATAAGGATGTGGTTGGGGACAAATTTCGTGTTGTCACGTGACATCTGCATATTCATAGGCTACTACATTAAAACAGTGTAAAAGAGGTTCCTCCAGCATAAATTAAAATAAAACTACTGAATAAAAAAATCAGGAATTAAAAGACTCGTTAATGTACAGGATGTTTATAATTAAACTTACGCTATCTGTGAGGGTCCCATGAAAAACGAGTGATCGTAGGCCGGTGAAACTTTGTGGCAATATTTGTAGGAACGAGCGGTAGAGAAATAATGAATAAACCACTAATTTCCACAAGAGTGGGCAACTTTTGTTAATTATGTACCAAGTTTACGTTCCAAGTTACAGACGTTGCTCAATGTGACGATCATCTGTATCCACGACAGCCTGTGACTACACTAAAGAGTGATCCACTACTGCCCAAAACGTCTCAGGTGGACCACGGAATGTTCGGCTGACGTGAGGTAGCTCGGGCACGGCTGGAAGATCGCACATTGTGTCCAGCATTCTCGACCATGGCAAGAGTAACTTCTTCAACAATTTTTGACGCAACTGGCCGTCGGCCTCTCCCAGAAGCAATTCCAAGATCGCGAGTTAATTAGAAATTGCGAATCATGTTCTTCAACCGTTGTGCGAAAAGAGAACCTCTGTATTCCTTTAAAGCCTCTATACTCGCGAAGAGCAGCAGCACTGCTCATAGCAGCTTTATGAGTGAAGCCCTGCTCGCCTTGTTCGTACTCCTATTGACTGTGTGTGCAACTATAATGTGCGTTGATGGTTGTGTTTCAACCCTATGTCGCCGCACCAGAACCGGCGCCCAACGGCAAGTCATGACACACTATTAACAACGCAAATCTCGCAGCGCACAGTCTGAACATCATTCCTATAAAGTTGGGTACCCACACGATAAATAGTTTTCCGTCTGCACTGGCTCAAGTGCCAAGGTTTAGTTATAACCACCTGGTAATACATTTCAGTATGTGCGATCCGAATAAAAGATTACGAACAAATGTGATAAACGACCTCACAGTATACTGCGCGTCGTAGGTTTTCGTTCTTGTTCATATATTTTAAGACAGTGCAAAATTATCAAACATAACATACAGGAGGTGGAGAAAAATATGGAAACATCTAAAACACAGGACATTATCATGCCTATTACGGGTCTAGGAAAGTTGGGGCCGGCCGAAGTGACCGAGCGGTTCTAGGCTCAGAGCCATTTGAAGCTTTTTTTTTCTTTTTATTTTAACGTTTGGGATTCAAAACAGCTTACAGCTGTCTTGGAGTAGATAAATACGGATCCTGTATGGTTTTCAAGAGAATCTTAAACCATTCTTCTTGCAAAATAGTAGCAAGTTCAGGTAACAATGATGGAGGTGGATAGCGGTCAGTCACTCTTCTCTCCAAAGCAGATCACAAAGGCACAGTAATATTTAGATCTCATGACTGTGGCGATCAGGATGGATGCGGCAATTCATCATGGTGTTCAGAAAACGAGTCCTGGAGGATACGAGCTCTGTGAACAGGTCCATTTCGTCTTGAAGCACAGTATCACCGTTGGGAACAAACTATATATTATGGGATGGACCTGATCAGCTAAAATGGTCACATAATCCTTTAGCAGTAATGCGACCTTGCACAATAACCATGGGATACCACGATATGGCTACCCAAATCGTTACCGAATCCCAGCCATGTTTCACTCTTGGGACGTAAACTCAGCCAGTAGTTGCAGGTAGTGTGAAAAAAGGCTCATCTGACAAAATAACTTTCTTTTGGCAGCACTTTTCACAGTTACGAGTGTTTGGTGAGTGATGAGTGGTTTTGGAATTCCAGGTCTCTCTGCGTTTCCCTACTTGTTGAGCTTCCTTCGTGATGTTTTGGTGCTGAAACCGTTAGGAGTGTTCAAAAATGTTCAAATGTGTGTGAAATCTTATGGGACTTAACTGCTAAGGTCATCAGTCCCTAAGCTTACACACTATTTAACCTAAATTATCCTAAGGACAAACACACACATCCATGCCCGAGGGAGGACTCGAACCTCCGCAGGGACCAGCCGCGTTAGGAGTGACTTTTCAGCTGTCGCCCACTTATTTCTCTCATCAATTCTCTTCAACTACCGTCTGTCACGAGCACTCAACACAAACTATCGGCCGCCTTGTTACTTGGATAATGTTTTTCCCTTTTCCTGTAGACGTTATAAGCCTTCGATACGGTGCCTATGGAAACACCAAACACTTCGGCTACCTTAGTTGCTGAAGCATCCACCATACGAGCACCAACAGTTTACCCAGTTCGAATCCACTTAGTCCCGAGATAATGAACTCAGTTCACATAACACTGTCCTCACTACAATTGACACTTGCAACGTACTGACGACATTGCACAGTTGCCGTTCTTGATCAATTACAACAGCGCAGCATGCAGCCTTGGCTAGAATTTATGGTCAAACTTGCAGAAGCAAATATGGGTAGAGGTCTGCCCTTTTACTTTAGGTGATGAGAAGACGAGTGCGGTAGTGCTTTCACACTTCAGTGAAGTGTCTGGAATCCGACCAAAGCTTTCAGGTGGATATTTTAGTGTACATATTGCAGAGTGGCTGGATCATCCCAATTTATTGCAGCGATCGGCCAGCTGCAGCTATCTGCCATATTATTACAGTTCTTTCCACTGCTTTTTCCCTTTTTACTGTAACTTTTTCTATGAAAATGGTGTGTGTGTGTGTGTGTGTGTGTGTGTGTGTGTGTGTGTGTGTGTGCATATTTTATTGGCTTATTTATCTTTTTATTTGTAGTTCAAGTTTTAATACAATGTGAATTATATACACACTCGTCTGAAAACCATAGTACGAATACCTAAGACCTTGCTGTCATGTGATCACATCACCCGTCATGACATTATCATTGCCATTAACGTTATCATTACTGTTGCCTTCGTTCCATAATGTAGCTATTACACGTAAATACTTTTTTGTAGTTGTGGGTACAACTTTGCTCCTCAAAGTGTCATTTGAATTGGATCTCTTTTTCTGAACGTATTTTTCTCTTTGATATAAAAATGAAAATTCGTTATTGGTAACAGATGAAGATGCAAAAGTTGAATTCGTCATATCAAAACAATTCCCAACTGGATCGCCATTCCGTTGCCTTACGTTGAATTCGAAAGTAAAGTTCTATGTACTGACTTGGCAGAAAATCATAAGAAATTTTGGTCTTATGTCAAAGCGGTAGGTGGATCAAAACAAAATGTCCAGACACTCTGTGACCAAAATGGTACTGAAACGGAGGATGACAGACTAAAGGGCGAAATACTAAATGTCTTTTTCCAAAACTGTTTCACAGAGAAAGACTGCACTGTAGTTCCTTCTCTAGATTGTCGCACAGATGACAAAATGGTAGATATCGAAATAGATGACAGAGGGATAGAAAAACAATTAAAACCGCTCAAAAGAGGAAAGGCCGCTGGACGTGCTGGGATTCCACTTCGATTTTGCACAGAGTACGCGAAGGAACTTGCCCCCCTTCTTGCAGCGGTGTCCCGTAGGTCTCTAGAAGAGCGTAGCGTTCCAAAGGATTGGAAAAGGGCACAGGTCATCCCCGTTTTCAAGAAGGGACGTCGAACAGATGTGCACAACTATAGACCTATATATCTAACGTCGATCAGTTGTAGAATTTTGGAACACGTATTATGTTCGAGTATAATGACTTTTCTGGAGTCTAGAAATCTACTCTGTAGGAATCAGCATGGGTTTCGAAAAAGACGATCGTGTGAAACCCTGCTCGCGCTATTCGTCCACGAGACTCAGAGGGCCATAGGCACGGGTTCCCAGGTAGATGCCGTGTTTCTTGACTTCCGCAAGGCGGTCGATACAGTTCCCAACAGTCGTTTAATAAACAAAGTAAGATCATATAGACTATCAGACCAATTGTGTGATTGGATTGATGAGTTCAAAATGGCTCTGAGCACTATGGGACTTAACATCTATGGTCATCAGTCCCCTAGAACTTAGAACTACTTAAACCTAACTAACCTAAGGACATCACACAACACCCAGTCATCACGATTGAAGAGTTCCTAGATAACAGAACGCAGCACGTCATTCTCAATGGAGAGAAGTCTTCCGAAGTAAGAGTGATGTCAGGTGTGCCGCAGGAGGGGGGGGGGGGGGGGAGTGTCGTAGGACCGTTGCTATTCACAATATACATAAATGACCTTGTGGATAACATCGGAAGTTCACAGAGGCTTTTTGAGGATGATGCTGTGGTATATCGAGAGGTTGTAACAATGGAAAATTGTATTGAAATGCAGGAGGATCTGCAACGAATTGACGCATGGCGCAGGGAATGGCAATTGAATCTCAATGTAGATATGTGTAATGTGCTGCGAATACATAGTAAGAAAGATCCTTTATCATTTAGCTACAATATAGCAGGTCAGCAATTGGAAGCAGTTAATTCCATAAATTATCTGGTAGTGGGCATTAGGAGTGATTTAAAATGGAACGATCATGTAAAGTTGATAAAGCAGATGCCAGACTGAGATTCAGCGGAAGAATCCTAAGGAAATGCAAACCGAAAACAAAGGAAGTAGGTTACAGTACACTTGTTCGCCCACTGCTTGAATATTGCTCACCAGTGTGGGATCCGTACCAGATAGAGTTGATGGAAGAGATAGAGAAGATCCAACGCAGAGCGGCGCGCTTCGTTACATGATCATTTAGTAATCGCGAAGCCGGCCGGAGTGGCCGTGCGGTTCTAGGCGCTGCAGTCTGGAGCCGAGCGACCGCAACGGTCGCAGGTTCGAATCCTGCCTCGGGCATGGATGTGTGTGATGTCCTTAGGTTAGTTAGGTTTAATTAGTTCTAAGTACTAGGCGACTGATGACGTCAGAAGTTAAGTAGCATAGTGCTCAGAGCCATTTGAAAGTAATCTTCCTCCAGTGGAAGACTCTGCAGGAAAGACGTTCAGTAGCTCGGTACGGGCTTTTGTTGAAGTTTCTAGAACATACCTTCACCGAGGAGTCAAGCAGTATATTGCTCCCTCCTACGTATATCTCGCGAAGAGACCATGAGGATAAAATCAGAGAGATTAGAGCCCACACAGATGCATACCGACAGTCTTTCTTTCCACGAACAATACGAGACTGGAATAGAAGGGAGAACCGACAGAGGTACTCAAAGTACCCTCCGCCACACACCATCAGGTGGCTTGCGGAGTGTAGATATAGATGTACGTAGCCAGACCAGGCAATATTCTGCAGTAAGGCGACCTCCTGTTGCGTGGCGGCAGCAGCTGTTTTGGAACCACTTGTCGTGGCCCTGTTAACAACCCCGTGTAACGCCGGGGGTTGTCGAAAGAGCAAGTGATTTGCCGGACGGCGGAAGACGTAGCGCGTGGAACGAAGTAATTGGAGGAGTCGGACACGAACTAAATGCGGGAAAGAAAACGTGGCACGTGACAAAATTCATTCGGTACTCCTTTTCAGTTATGACTTGCTCGGCACGAATAAGATATTTAAGGAATACGAAAAGTACCTAGTGTAGACTTGCGGGGAAAAAAGGCACGCGAGAGTAATGAAACGTTTCCGTTACTCCGAGTCAGCAGAGGGTAACGAATTGGAGGAATATCAAAGTTACCGACTTGGTCCGAGACGGGCGGGGAACAAAACGTGAGTAACGAGATGTCTCCGGCAGTAACGAAACGTTACCTTGAGTCTCGTGGAATGCTCGTTACACAGTACTGGATACACAAAGATATGCAACAGCCTTATTTACTGGCGAGAGGCACAACGAGTCACATAAATGATTTCAACCCAGTTAAATTTTCAAATAACTTGCGAGAATGTAGACGGGTAACGTCGTCGACAACAGCCGATTTTTCGACAGGTGACCGCCCTGTCAGTCGCAAGTCAAAACTGCAACAAGAAAGCGCGGTGCAAAGGAATTTAAGTTATCGATGGTGAAAATTACTGAATGGTGAGGCATATTAATTCTGTCTCTCTCTTTTTGACAACGGAGAGAGCTGGATTACACGCAAAATTTAAGCTAAAACTGGCACCTTCGGCTGAAATTAACACGTAGATGCAAAGCCGTACAGGTATCAACGCTAACAGCTGCTAGTAGTTCGACAAACTATCACTGAAGTAACCAAGTCTGTAATGGCTAGCCCTTATGAAGTAGAAGCTAAGTTGCTTGGTCGTCGGCTCGGAATCAAATGGGCTGAATCTGGAGCGACGCTCGTAGAGCTGCACAGCTCACGTCTATTTCGTGGTCAGTCATAAATTTTGATGTGTAATTTATTGCTAGTCTCATTTCTGGTACTCCTTATTACTTTCCTCTTTCTTCGATTTACTCTCAATGCGCACTGTGCACTCATTTCATTTCACCGCAGATAACAATGTCATCAGGATATCATATCACTGATATTCTTCCACCATGAATTTTAATCACATCCTTCAACCTTTATTTTATTTGCGCCATTACTTCTCCGATGTACATACTACTCGACAGTACACCCGTATCTTACAGCGTTTTCAATCCGAGCACTTCGGAGTTGATCTTCCGTTGCTATTATTATTCCTCTTCATTTTCATACATAATAGTACACGGTGTAACGGGTATAAGTGTAAATATTTCTATATGCGGTACCTTAATATGTACACACATCAGTATGTTGGTTGTTTCTTCTCTGCTTCTACCAGTCTTCCCGCAAAAACGTCACATAATTTACCACCTGAAGTTTTCTGCACTGTCGGAAATTCATCACTGAACGGACTGCACCTGTCAGAATAGACTAACCGTTTTGCGTCCTTGCGTCTACATTTCAGTACATGACCTGCTACCCAATGCAAACTAAACAGTAATGCCTTACTCCTGCCACATGTACTTGGAAGTACTGACCAACCTAAAAACATACGACTTGTAGTAGCTATAACTATTACTCTACAAATGACATAAATACTGAGGTACTGTTGTTAATTACACTGGGGTCATCTCTCACCAATAGAAACATCTGCGCTTACACCCGTCACTTCCTGTTTATTACCTGTCTTTTGATAAAGCTCACGCCTGTTTTTCTCAGGATTTCCGAGATTTTGCATCAGTTGACATTTTCTCTAAATCCATAGTGCGTGCTCGTCAGACTGTTCATTCCATTCAACGGATGCTGCACTCCACTTTCACTGGCTGCTTTCGGATACGTAATCGAGTAGATTCGTGTGCAGTTTGTCTTACGCCAGCCAAGCGAATCATCGCGTGCAGACGACAAGCCGCGCCTGTGGTTTGTGTGTGTGTGTGCGTGTTTGTGTGTGTGTGTGTGTGTGAAGTGCCCCTGGGCTCCCCAGCTGCGGCCGGCGCGAGGGTGCTGTCTGCGAGTAGTTTACAGAGCCCCGCGGCGCGCCGGGGAAACAGACAGATCGCGCGCCGGAGAGTTATCGGCCGGGTTCGCATGTTTAATTTGATTTCCAGTTAGGTGTATTTATGCCGTTGCGGACAGATTTAGGACGCGCGAACGGCTTTAGGGCGCCAACAAACCCTGTGTATTTACGGATGTCTACATATGTCGCCGTTACCCGCCAGAGGTAAACCAGCAGGCCGGATCAGAACTCGCCGCGAGGAAGAGCAGCTAGTCGGATGACCTCTGCGCGC
Source organism: Schistocerca cancellata (assembly GCF_023864275.1). Taxonomy (NCBI): domain Eukaryota; kingdom Metazoa; phylum Arthropoda; class Insecta; order Orthoptera; family Acrididae; genus Schistocerca; species Schistocerca cancellata. The sequence goes on from NC_064628.1 coordinate 432,544,165, forward strand.
ATTGCTTGCGCCATGCCGCAGGGTGAATATCTCTCGGCGCCTCTGTCTGCAGGTATGAGCGTAGATGAGAGCGATTTCAGTTGCTACTTCTCCAGAAGTGTGAAATACTCTTGTCCTATTCCATTGACGCGTTTACGTCAAAGTGAAACGTAAATGTCACACGGATGAGGCTTCAGGCCGGATCCGACGAGCCGACTGCAACAGAAGATCTCTCCAGCCGTTGTTGCCACTGGATGAATTCTACTGATAATACTGCGTCTTCATTCAAACGGTTTCTCATTTGACTTCACGGGCTTAGCGGACCCAGTTCCAGACCTCCACATGAAGGCAGCGAAACTAATCTTTTATGTTGTTTTTATTTCATTTTGATTGTCAATGTTCTCGGTCTTTGGTCTGGGCGGACGTCACATGACACCCCTTCAGGTTCATCGTTGATTCCATCAATGTCTGAGCTTTCTTATTAGAGAGGACAGAAGCCCCTCTGACGGAACACGCTGAGCCACCGTACCGGCCATTGAGCTACAGGGATGGTTTTAACTGCATAGTCATAATTACATAGTACGAGGTGCATGCAAGTTCTAAGGCCTCCGATTTTTTTTCTCCGAAGTGAAAAGAGATAGAAACATGCGCATTGTTTTAAAATGAGGCCGTGTTCATTGTCAATACGTCCCAGAGATGGCAGCACCGTGCGGCAGATGGAATTTTACTGCCAGCGGCGAGAATGAGAACTGTTTTAAATACTTAAAATTGCGACGTTTTCCTTACTTGAACAGCGTGCAATCATTCGTTTTCTCCATTTGCGTGGTGTGAAACCAATTGAAATTCATCGACAGTTGAAGGAGACATGTGGTGATGGAGTTATGGATGTGTCGAAAGTGCGTTCGTGGGAGCGAAAGTTTAATGAAGGCAGAACATCGTGTGACAACAAACCGAAACAACCTCAGGCTCGCACAAGCCGGCCTGACGACGTGATCGAGAAAGTGGAGAGAATTGTTTTGGGGGATCGCCGAATGACTGTTGAACAGATCGACTCCAGAGTTGGCATTTCTGTGGGTTCTGTGCACACAATCCTGCATGACGACCTGAAAATGCGAAAAGTGTCATCCAGGTGGGTGCCACGAATGCTGACGGACGACCACATGGCTGCCCGTGTGGCATGTTGCCAAGCAATGTTGACGCGCAACATGTGACAATGGATGAGACGTGGATGCCATTTTTCAATCCAGAAACAAAGCGCCAGTCAGCTCAATGGAAGCACACAGATTCACCGCCACCAAAAAATTTCGGGTAACCGCCAGTGCTTAAAAAATGGTGGTGTCCATGTTCTGGGACAGCGAGGGCGTAATCCTTACCCATTGCGTTCCAAAGGGCACTACGGTAACAGGTACATCCTACGAAAATGTTTTGAAGAACAAATTCCTTCCTGCACTGCAACAAAAACGTCCGGGAAGGGCTGCGCGTGTGCTGTTTCACCAAGACAACGCACCCGCACATCGAGCTAACGTTACGCAACAGTTTCTTCGTGATAACAACTTTGAAGTGATTCCTCATGCTCCCTACTCACCTGACCTGCCTCCTAGTGACTTTTGGCTTTTTCCAACAATGAAAGACACTCTCCGTGGCCGCACATTCACCAGCCGTGCTGCTATTGCCTCAGCGATTTTCCAGTGGTCGAAACAGACTCCTAAAGAAGCCTTCGCCGCTGCCATGGAATCATGGCGTCAGCGTTGTGAAAAATGTGTACGTCTGCAGGGCGATTACGTCGAGAAGTAACGCCAGTTTCATCGATTTCGGGTGAGTAGTTAATTAGAAAAAAAATCGGAGGTCTTAGAAGTTGAATGCACCTCGTATAATTGTACTATCAAACTTGACATATACCTGAATGGGGGACCATCCCATTGCAGGTAAGTCTGGTGGTGGGGCTCCAAGCTGTCACCTGTTAGCTCCATTTAGCTACATGGCATATGTAAATTTCAGTTTTTCAGATGAAGGCTTTTCGACCTATATATTTCTTACGTTGAAGCGATGTACTAAGCAATGGTCTACACAAATGATCATCTCTCTACACATATAAAATTAAGTTGACTCCTCCCTTCCGTCTGTATGTGCAGGCTAATTTCAAGAACTGCTGTAGGAATTTTGTTTCGGTTTTGACTAATAGACACAGATTCTTGAGGAAAGTTTTTGCTTATAATTTACATATATTTGAAACAAACTGTCTGAATTGTGATGAATTAAAGTTAAGACGTGAAAATGACACCACTGCACTCTACCGAACAGTGCATGCAGTATCATGAGAATGCAGAAAGTGTACTGAAATTAGCATTTGGTGTGGTGGTCTAGAATTAAAGATCCACCAACCATAGAAACCAACGAAAACCAAAATTCAAATACATCGCCCCTTCCAGTACAACAGCCCACAACAATGCCAAAATTTACCCAGGCCTAGGAACCACCCACAGCTAACTCCACAACTCCACCTCATCCAGACGAGAGAGCAGATAATTGAAACAAACACACACACACACACATACACACACACGCACACACACACACACCACCACCACCACCACCATAATCAACACACGACCGTGAACCTCTTAAGGAGCTACAACTAGCTCTAAGAAACCGCACATTGGAAATAGAAATTGTAAACTGTAATTAAGACTCTACACTTCAATCACTTCAATCTGTATCACTCACCATCAACTAGGTATAAGTTTACCCCAACTTACTCCGCTTCTATCGCTCTCCCTCGTGTCCACACTAACATTTTATGTATTGCGTAACGTTATTATATTTGAATTAAAGAAAATGTATATCACATTAAAATCAACACGATCTTTAAGTACTATTATTTTACTATGATTATAGAAAACGCATAGCTTGTTAAAAAGAACAATCTCAATGTAACAATTAATACAAATTGTAATATCAAAATGAAAGACTCAGTTGTATTATGAAAATGAAATGTGTACTGAATTGCATGCAAAATAAATGTAATTAAAAATAAAATGTAAAACACAACAGCCGGCCGGAGTGGCCGAGCGGTTCTAGGCGCTACAGTCTTGAACCGCGCGACCGCTACGGTCGCAGGTTCGAACCCTGCCATCCGGCATGGATGTGTGTGATGTCCTTAGGTTAGTTAGGTTTAAGTAGTTCTAAGTTCTAAGGGACTGATGACCTTAGAAGTTAAGTCCCATAGTGCCGACAGGCATTTTTTTTTAAACACAAAAGCTGAAAAAGAGGTACAAGCCCTCGAACAGCACGCCCTTCTCCATAAGAAAAAAAATTAAAGTGTCTGGTTAGGAAACGAAAGGTTGTAGGATAGAATCATGACTGGGTCATTTCTTTCCACTCTGCCTTTTTAACCTAGCATGCACCTCTCAATGATATGATAATTCGCTATAAACGAAATGTAGCTCGGATTCCACGTTGCACTGTAGTTCTCCTTTTCAAGTCTGTAAAACTGCTTAGGGACATGCAAGTCACCTAAGTGACATCGCACTGATCGCAACCGTTTCATAACTGCACAGAGAGAAAAAAAAAGAATGGAATCAAAAACCTGTGGTTTTCAGTATTTTTACATAAAATAAAATGCAGCCTGCGCTGCAGCTTTGCTTCGTTTATATAAAGAATGTTTTACAGCAGTGCAGCATATGACTCAACTCTCTGTTGTCTGCTTTCCTTACGTCAACCATGGATGCGAACACGGTTCTCTGTGTGGTGCGGTAAAATATATTATTAGTTGTTCGCACACTTTCAAATACGAATCTCTCCACTGCCTAGAAAGAGATTTAGGGCTTTTACAGATCAGGCGCACGGTCTTTTTGAATGAGATTCAGAAATTTCTTGCGGATGAGTAAAGAAGCTTTCGAAATACTTCTACAGATCGTTGAGAGACGCATTTCGAATGCCAATTTCTGCTTCCCTCACATTAGCAATCACAATTCACACTCTTAGTTCATCTCAAAGTCTTCGACCAATCGGCAGTATTTCATCATTTTTATTTATGTGAGACAATTTGAAATAATCAAATATTTTAAACCAATAGTTTCTCTGTAATCGTCTGAGAGCAAATGCACAGCAAAAAAATCTCGTAGGTATGGATACGAGTCTTTACGTGGCGTCACGAAGAAGTCTCCCATAAAGAGTCCACGACGAAGGATTGCCGCAATGAGTTTGAACAATGCATGAAGTGTGTACTAATTATCTCAAGATATTTACTGTAGCACGACCTACGTAAGTACGTGATGTGTGTTTACTTTTATCAGCGTCACTTCAGTCAGTCTCCGATATATATTGAATCACTCACTCACACTCACACATACACCTGTGACTAGCATTCAATGTTTACTTTGTCATTAAACGTACTACTTACGTCACGATGAGCTCCCATCATTACCAAGAAATGCCACTCCAAACCCCAATTCTATATGGAACACATAACACGAAGTCTCTACACAACATTCCTGCCGTGCGCTGCTTGTATCGCGTAAGTTTACGAAAGTAATGATAATTCACCTACTTAAAATTTTTCTTTACATTTTATTCGTGACCCGCAAAAAAAGTCAAGTCGTCGGGCCGCAGATACGTAACGCTACTCGCACTAGTAACTATATTAAAATATTTTATATTTTTTATTGTTGTTATTATTAAAACATGGGTATCTGTAGCAAGTAAGGGTTAATGGAAATTGTATTTGGGGGAAGGAGAGTCTGTGGCAAACTGTGAGATTTCCTAGAACCAAACTTTGGACCCGCGATTGCATTGAGGGATGGTCCAGCGTTTAATCTGCACCAGATGTTATTGTTTTACAACCAGTACTCCGTCAGAGCGTGGTCAGCTAGGCTGCGTACACAACTGGCAGTTGTCCTTGACATTTGAGTGCGAGAGGCTCTATATTCCCATCGCCATAACACTCCCTTTTTTTTTTTATCGTCTGAGGAGGGCCTCCCGTCGGGTAGACCGTTCACCGGGTACAAGTCTTTCGATTTGACGCCACTTCGGCGACTTGCGCGTCGATGAACACCCGTATGAGTAATACAGGGTGATCCAAAACCAGGTGGAAGGACATCGACTATAGGTAGACGTAACAGACAAAACATAACCCGCGCAGAAGATTATGATGACAATGATGACACAAAGAGTTGATGCGTCGAAAGTATAATTCTACTTTCAGTGAACTATGGTATGATGATGAGCTATCTTTTTTGGTAATTGATACCTTTATACAAAAGAAGAAGGATCATTATGGAGAACTCACGATCTGAAGCTAGTTGTAAGTGGGATATTTCTGATGCAGTGCTAGCAAGTGTGCATCAATACCTGCATGGCAGACTGCATGTTTGTGTTGAGCACTGGCAGTCAGCAATTTGAAAACCACCTTTGAAAACAATTCTCTGTTTTGTATTCTAGAACATTTGTTACTTCACTTTTTCCCTTAATTTAGTGCTGACACATGGCGCAGACAACTGCCGCTATTTACAGTTTTCAAACTGCGATTGCTTGTGGGCTATTTGTACTAAAAAAAATAAAAAAGCACTATTGAAATTCTAATTTATGCCAGTTTCATTTTGTTGATTTCAGTAGCCATTGTTCCATTGCGAAAATGTGACTTTCTAAAAGAAATATACGTAGTAGTGATTATTACATTGTGTATGTATGCTGTAACTGCAGACCAATGCATACACTTCATTTCTGGTGACGATGATGTTGGATTTGGGGCGCTTAAAAGCACAGTGACTAACGTCTTTTCTGGGTCATTGTACGCAAATGTCATGGAGGGGGGAGGGGTTACATAGTCTACTTCCACAAGCTAAGCTTTTTATAACGTATTGAAATCCACCCATCAATTGTAAAAAAAGCGCCCTTATGATACACTAAACTATGACTTTTAAAATTTGTATATAAAAATGCTAAACTGCCTGTTCGAGCTATTCATCCAGAACTCACTGGATCCTCTCCCAAACACTTTAGGGACTAGGCCTGTCATTTCACAGAAGATGTGTTACACTGTTCTTATTGTCAGCTGAGAATAGAGGACAGCCTCCAGCCAAACTGATGCTTGGTCTAATGTCACCACATAAAACTCATGTAGTTTAAATATGCTGAATTGAAAGTGGTATACTACAAGCTTCACATATTGGTGTATCTTGCCAGGGAAGGAAACTGTACGTTAATGGACAGTATAGCTCCTGGTGAGCATCACTTTATTCCATCAGTATGGTTGGTATGATGCGTGCCATGTCTAGGTTGTCGATTTCATTGACGACAGTTTGTTGTTTGTCACTTCCAACCATTCGTTGTTTCACTGACTCATGGCTCTTCTGTAATACAATGAGATAATGGGATGATGCGCGACGGCACGCCTAAATACTCCATTTGCACAAGGTTATTTGGCTGTTTTGTGAGCTGTGTCATCCCTCCTTGTCCCGTCTGTCCAGGTATGCAGCAAAAAACCTCTCCATGCCTTGGTTTTGGACCTGCATAAAGCTGGAAGTATTTCTTGTAAAACTTGTAGGGCACTGACCGAGTCAGCCACTTCCTCCTGTGCTGCCTTCGTACCTCCTCCGGTGCTTTAGGACTCGGTACATCTCCGCATCATTATTCACTTAATTTCTGTGCAAATGGCACCTCCGATTTCGAAAATGTTCGGGATGCAAGCTTCAGGTGATTCATACTGTATAAACGACGTGTGCGCTGAGATATACACTATCTGACCAAAAATATCCGAACACTTGTGGGGCCACTTTCAGTGAGGTGTCTGCATGGCTGTGGAGGAATGACAGCCCATTCTTCCTCGACAGCTGAAACCAGAGAAGATAGTGATGTTGGACCTTGAGGTCTGGTACGAATTCGACGTTCTAAGTCATTCCAAAGATGTTCCATTGGGTTCAGGTCGGGACTCTGGGCAGAGCAGTCCATTTCAGGAATGTTATTGTCCACAAACCACTGTCTCGCGAATGCTGCTTTGAGAGGGTGTACTGTCATGCTGATTCAGTCATCGTCTCCGAACTGTTCCTCTGCTGTAAGCACTGCATAACGCTTTAAAATATGTTCATTTCCTTCGTATTTAACGTTTTCTTAAGCGAAATAGGGAGACCACACAAAAAAGCGAGCCCCATAGTGTAACACCACGTACTCCCTAGTTCACTATTAGCACTACACATGATGGCAGGTAAGGTTCTCCAGGCCTTAGCTGAGCCCAAACCTTTCCGTCGGATTACCACATGTATAGTATGACTCATCACCCCAAATCACTCGTTTACAGTTATCCACCGTCCAGTGGCGTTGCTCTTTACATCATCGCAAGTGTCGCTTAGCAGTGACTACACAAAAGTGTGGGTCGCTGCTCGGCATTGTACACCCGTTTTCTTAACTCCCTACACTCGTACACACATTCATAGTGCTAACTGGACGGCTGGTAGCACTTTCGAACTAGCGTGATTCCCAGCCACATCACCAACAGTCGACTTGGTATGGTGTAACAATGTAAGCAAAACTCTAATTTGGGTGCGATGAATTGATATTGTGGTGAGCGGCATATACCTATTGCGAGGATCGGACGTTCCGTGCTACGAACGCATCTCTGTGGCTTACCAAACCAAAGATTTGTTATATAGACTCTTTGTGAAGGAAATGGAGAGATCGGACGTGTGAGAGGAGGAGAGAGATTGTATTGCTGTGAGACACCATCACGGTATATACACTACTGGCCATTAAAATTGCTACACCACGAAGATGACACGCTACAGACGCGAAATTTAACCGACAGGAATAAGATGATGTGATATGCAATTGATTAGCTTTTCAGAGCATTCACACAAGGTTGGCGCCGGTGGCGACACCTACAACATGCTGACATGAGGAAAGTTTCCAACCGATTTCTCATACAAAAACAGCAGTTGACCGGCGTTGCCTGGTGAAACGTTGGTGTGATGCCTCGTGTAAGGAGGAGAAACGCGTACCATCACGTTTCCGACTGTGATAAAGGACGGATTGTAGCCTATCGCGATTGCGGTTTATCGTATCGCGACATTGCTGCTCGCGTTGGTCGAGATCCAAGGACTGTTAGCAGAATATGGAACCGGTGGGTTCAGGAGGGTAATACGGAACGCCGTGCTGGATCCCAACGGCCTCGTATCACTAGCAGTCGAGATGACAGGCATCTTATCGGCGTGGCTGTAACGGCTCTACCCTTCATTCGATCCCTGCGAAACCCTACATTTCAGCAGGATAATGCACGACCGCATGTTGCAGGTCCTGTACGGGCCTTTCTGGATACAAAAAATGTTCCACTGCTGCCCTGGTCAGCACATTCTCCAGATCTCTCACCAATTGAAAATGTCTGGTCAATGGTGGCCCAGCAACTGGCTCGTCAAAATACGCCAGTCACTACTCCTGATGAACTATGGTATCGTGTTGAAGCTGCATGGGCAGCTGTACCTGTATATGCCATCCAAGCTCTGTTTGACTCAATGCCCAGGCGTATCAAGGCCGTTATTACGGCCAGAGGTGGTTGTTCTGGGTACTGATTTCTCACACTGTGCACACTGATCTGTATTTGCATGCAGACAGCTGCCACCACCCTTCACAGAGGAATGGGGTACTTAAAACTCTAGTACATAGGGCGCGCACTATCTCTGACGCAGAGAGTCTACCCCAGGAATTGGAACATCTGAGAACTGTATTTCGAAAAAAGGAAAAAATGGGTACTCAGAGTGGCAGATTCAACGTGCTCTCCGCCCAACCACTGCAGCACAACCTGTTGAGATGGATGAAGTCACGAGGGAGGAGGTAGGCACTGCATTTATTCCATACACAGGCGCACTCTCGGGGAAAATCGCCCGCATTCTGAAGAAACACCGGGTCGGAACTGTGTTTTGTCCTCCAAATAAAACTCGCGCACTGGTGGGGAGCGCCAAAGATGACCTCGGTTTGAGGAAGGCCGGCGTGTACCAGATTCCGTGTCAATGTGGCAAGTCGTATATTGGTCAGACGATGCGTACCGTCGAGGAGCGATGCCGTGAACACCAGAGGCACACTCGACTGATGTATCCGAGCAAGTCGGCGGTCGCTGAACATTGTTTGTCGGAAAATCACGCCATGGAGTATGACCGCACGAGGATTCTGGTACAGACGTCGAGATACTGGGACAGCGTTGTTAGAGAGGCCATCGAAATTCGCACCAATGACGACCTCATAAACCGGGACTGTGGCTATAATCTTAGCAAGGCTTGGGAACCAGCGATCGGGTTAATCAAGAGTAAATCGAGCAGACGTATAGTTGTGACGACCACGGCGGACAGAGCCATCACACCGACGTCATCTCAGACGCCGTCGCAATCTGTTCCACCGCGCGACCGTGGCGCTGGGCGCGGACGGCGGAGGGAGCGCGCCGCGGGCGGAGGGTATTTAAATCGGCCGCCGCCGCGACCGAACCCAGTTCCCTCTGAGCAGCCATAGCGTACGGATCTCCGTGCCGGCACGTTCACAGGAGCTCAGTCCGTCAGTTCACCTGATGATGGCGACATGTTTGATCGCCGAAATATTGTGCCCGTTGGACACTATAGACCGGCAGCATACCCGTGGATATTTTGATTATCAAATACGCCGGGAGAAACTCAAGAATCATATCCTTGAAGTATCTGCAACTCAGGTGACAGCTAATAACTAATCTATGTTCGAAGTCACTGAGTTCTCCTAACCGAACAATTCTGCTGTTACTGCTTCAGCCGGCCGATGTGGCCGAGCGGTTGTAGGCGCTTCAGTCTGGAACCGCGTGACCGCTACGGTCGCAGGTTCGAATCCTGCCTCGGGCATGGATGTGTGTGATGTCCTTAGGTTAGTTAGGTTTAAGTAGTTCTAAGTTCTAGGGGACTGATGACCACAGTTGTTAAGTCCCATAGTGCTCAGAGCCATTTTTTTGTTACTGCTTCTCTGCCCACAACACTATACTTCCAGCCTCCTTTTATACTGGTAGGTCCACATCTCGTGACACCTTGTGGTCAATTCCGCATTACACAGGGTAGGACGCGGAATTCCACCTTATGCAAGACACCTTTTCAGTTTCGTTTTACCCAGGCATGTTTCAGCACTTGTTGTCCTATCTTCAGTGGGTTCCTTTATTTTCTTACTTACATGAAGCTATTGGGTAGTGAACAGCTGAACTACATGGCTCAGCAGCCAGTGTACTTCAAGAGTTTATCTGAAACTATTTTGATCAGAATATAACATCTGTTGAAAACTGCACTATCCGATCAAATGTATCCGGGCTCGCTGTGTAATAATCATCTTGTGTTGCAATTCTGCTGATGTCCGTGCGCGGAATTCCGCCTTATGGAAGACACCTTTTCAGTTTCGTTTTACCCAGACATGTTTCACCACTTGTTGTCCTATCTTCAGTGGGTTCCTTTATTTTTTTACTTACATGAAGATATTGGGTATTTGTGTTGGTAGCTAATCTAGTACACTGTCTACAACTTGTCATGGTTTTGATGTTGTAGTGTTTTCTCATATGTTTTGGCGTGATGAATACGCTGATTTCTGTAACTTATGGTCGTCTGACAATGCTCTTTCTACGAATGTTCAAACATTGACAGAGTTTTCGCCGCCAGTCAACAACTCTGCCCATGTTTGAACATTCGTAGGAAGTGCGTTGTCAGACGACCATAAGTCACAGAAATCAGCGTATTCATCTCGCCAAAACATATGGGAAAACACTACAACATCAAAGCCATGACAAGTTGTAGGCAGTGTAGCAGATTAGCTACCAATGTAAATACCCAATAGCTCCATGTAAGTAAGAAAATAAAATAACCCACTGAAGATAGCACAAAAAGTGCTGAAACATGTCTGGGTAAAACAAATCCGAAAAGGTGTCTTCCATAAGGCGGAATTCCGCGCACGGACATAAGCAGCATTGCAACACAAGATGATTATTACACAGCGAGCCCGGATACATTTGATCGGACAGTGCAGTTATCAACAGATGTTATATTCTGATCAAAATAGTTTCAGATAAACTCTTGAAGTACACTGGCTGCTGAGCCATGTAGTTGAGCTGTTCACTATAATAATTCTTCTAACGAAAAACTGCAGTGCTGAATAACGCAACAATGGGAAAGTTGTGTGGATTGTCTGGCAATCCCACTTGCTCACAATTCTAAACTAAAATTATGAATTATAGTGCACAGTAAATTTAGTTTATAAGCGCATGAATAAATATCGGAAATACCTAAAATTATAACGAAGCGTAACGCCGACTCTGCCGACATAAATTCCCGTGGCAGACAGAGAAGGCCCTCATTACGGCGCCAAGACGGGTACCGACATCGACAGAAGAGCAAATTGTCCGCCAGTGAGCTGTTTATCCTCGTGTGAGTGGAGTTCAGTCTTTTGTTTAAACACCTACAACGCAGGCGAGTGCAAGTCAAGGACAGCAAGAATTCACAGAAATCAAATCGCTCTGTAGCTTCCACTGAAACAGGATATTAGATGCCAGCGCTAGAAAGATAAAACAGAACAACAAAAGTGGCTGTCCGTCTCTTCGTTCTCAACCATTTTGTTCTTTTCAGACTAGTACCTTGTTGAAGTTTCTAAGGACATTCGACACAGACGGCGAATATAGCACAATCAGATTCAGTTCCAGTTTGCTTAACACTAGGACGACCGGCATTAGCGAACTACCTAGAAGGACCGCTACCGATCATTTTGACCTGTGAAGTTTTACTTCTTTGTTTGCAGTTTTACTTCTTAAGTTACTACAGTACGGTGTCTTTATAGGTCAGTAGTGTACTATGCTTATCGTACAAATGCGTTATGCTTAAAAATTTCTATAGAAAGTATGTTTAACTAAATAAAAAAGGTCAAAGCAGGGAATGCATTGTAAATACAAAATCAATTTAAACTATACTTACAAATGCAAATGAACATTTAATTAAGCAATAATATGTTTTATCTGTTTGACTTGTGCTCTGTCAAAACCCCAAACAGGTCATAAACATATATTTAGTACGAAAAATAAAGAACAATGGACAAAAATTGCTCTAGAAATAAAAATTAAATAACTTTCTTTCTCTCTATAACATCTTTTCAATCAAAGCAATCATCTTTGTCAAAAACCTTTGCACATATTTATTGAACACTTCCAGCAAATGTACCAGATATGAATTTCTTGCACTGCACACACAGATTTTTGGTTTTGTTCGAACTTTCACAAACTCCTTACCGGTACCATACGTATTTCAGTGGTCACAGTAAATGTATGAACAAGTACTTTCCTTGACTGTACGTACACAGAGTAGAGTTCTCCCAATTTGAAATGAAACATTCGCCAGCTAACTTCTCTCCTGTTGTCTCTCTGTAAAGGATCCAGTCGTCGATTCCACAAAGGTCTAGGACACTGAAAAACATGCTCACAGGCCATCTATGGCAACCAAACTTGGCAGTGTACAGACGAGACATCTGGTCCAAAACATCAGCTCCAAACTTGGTGGAATTGTAAAAGCTCACAGTTTCAGGGAGTTTCTTCTGTGTGTGTTTGTCCACTGCAAATAACTGCTACATTGTGCTCAGCAGAAGAACATTTTTCTTGGTCTTCCCTTTATAGGAAGCAGTTGTTGTGTTACCAGATTTGTATAAAATATTATCATACAAAGATCCACCAGTAGGCTTCGCTGATAGCGGAACTTCTCTTCGGGTTTTCTTGAGTGTACCCACAATGGTTGTGTTCTCCCACTCCAGCTGCTCTGCAAGATGTATGGCTGTTAAGAAATTGTCATGTCACATTTCTTCCTTTTGAAGTGTAAGGTTGCATGAGATGTGTAACAACACACTCTGCAACAGGTGTGTTAGTGGTTCTTTCACTTTGTTTAGCCCCGTAAGAAAATCGATTCACCATATATCTACCACTGGCTCTGCTGCAAGCCAGAACTTTGAGCCAAATTTACCTGGTTTATTACTCATGTATTGTATAACGTGGCACCGAGCTTTGCATGTAGAGCTGCTCATGTACAGTTATAGATGCACCTGGTTTATAGTTCTGGATACAATTAGGTACAAATGAATTCCACATTAGTGTTGTCGTAGCGGCCCCTTATCAGTCGCCATGGGTAGCCCACTCTCACCGGTGGTAGCGAAATTGTACATGGAGAACTTAGAGGAGGAAACCCTGTCGTCATCCGAATGGAAACCTACTTGCTTTTTCCGTTACGTGGACGACACGTTCGTCATCTGGCCACATGGGATGGATAAACTCCTTGACTTCCTTACACATCTAAACTCCATACACCCCAACATCAAATTCACTATGGAGACTGAAACGGAGGGTAAATTACCTTTCCTTGACGTCTTGGTCAAGAGAAGGGCTGACGGCACCCTAGGTCATGGGGTGTATCGGAAGACAACGCACACTGATCTGTATTTGCACGCAGACACAGCTGCCACCACCCTTCACAGAGGAATGGGGTACTTAAAACTCTAGTACATAGGGCGCGCACTATCTCTGACGCAGAGAGTCTACCCCAGGAATTGGAACATCTGAGAACTGTATTTCGAAAAAACGGGTACTCAGAGTGGCAGATTCAACGTGCTCTCCGCCCAACCACTACAGCACAACCTGTGGAGATGGATGAAATCACGAGGGTGGAGGTAGGCACTGCGTTTATTCCATATACAGGCGCACTCTCGGGGAAAATCGCCCGCATTTTGAAGAAACACCGGGTCGGAACTGTGTTTTGTCCTCCGAATAAAACTCGTGCACTGGTGGAGAGCGCCAAAGATGACCTCGGTTTGAGGAAGGCCGGCGTGTACCAGATTCTGTGTCAATGTGGCAAGTCGTATATTGGTCAGACGATGCGTACCGTCGAGGATCGATGCCGTGAACACCAGAGGCACACTCGACTGATGTATCCGAGCAAGTCGGCGGTTGCTGAACATTGTTTGTCGGAAAATCACGCCATGGAGTATGACCGCACGAGGATTCTGGTACAGACGTCGAGATACTGGGACAGCGTTGTTAGAGAGGCCATCGAAATTCGCACCAATGACGACCTCATAAACCGTGACTGTGGCTATAATCTTAGCAAGACTTGGGAACCAGCGATTGGGTTAATCAAGAGTAAATCGAGCAAACGTATAGTTGTGACGACCACGGCGGACAGAGCCATCACACCGACGTCATCTCAGACGCCGTCGCAATCTGTTCCACCGCGTGACCGTGGCGCGGACGGCGGAGGGAGCGCGCCGCGGGCGGAGGGTATTTAAATCGGCCGCCGCCGCAACCGAACCCAGTTCCCTCTGAGCACCCATAGCGTACGGATCTCCGTGCCGGCACGTTCACAGGAGCTCAGTCCGTCAGTTCATCTGATGATGGCGCCATGTATGATCGCCGAAATATTGTGCCCGTTGGACACTGTAGACCGACAGTACACCCGTGGATATTTTGATTATCAAATACCCCGGGAGAAACTCAAGAATCACATCAACAGACTTTCCGCATAAACACGGCACTACTTCATGAAAAGCCATGTGATAGAGATCAACCAATTGGAACTAATGTGACTACGTGTAGCACTTCACCGAATCGGTGTTATAAGCACGCCAGCAGAGTCAGACTGGCAGTGTGTATCTACACCATTGACAGCTCCGGCCAATACCTACGCTTGCTCAAGCCTTTTAGACACTCGCTGTGGCCTTCAGTAGAAAGTTGTATTTTGTTGGGTGTAACGCCACTTTGTAATTGTGTAGAGTAGTATTTGCGTTATTATTTCTTTTCATTATCTTGTATTCTTATCTGGCTTTTTCCACCACAAGAATTATTGTGCTTCTTGTTGTTCTTGCGTTTGGAAATTAGTGTATGCCAAGAAAGCGATATAGATAAATAAAGTGTCTTCATACTTGATCGTTAGTTCTTTCCTGCCAACCGTGGGTCACAACAGTTGTGGCTGCAGCGAAGCTATCAGTCTTCCATCACGAGTATGCTTGTCAACAAATCTTAAAAATACCATAGTGCCGGCTCCCACACTTGAGATCACAGAAATTTCAGAGGGAAATGCTTTCGTCCATACACTCCACTTGCATACATTAAAGCTATGGCAGCTTCTAATTGGGCAATATAAAGTACCCATATGTCATCCTAGATAAGTTCTCGGGCTCTAATTTCTGTAAAGATTGTTCTGTCTATCAACACTCGCCGTACACTCAAGCAACTGCCTGCGACTATAAGTTTCTTAGCGTTACACGTTGGTACAGAAGTTTCTGCCAACACGATATGACGCGCTAATCTTCCAGGTGCGTACCCTGGTGCAATCAGAGTCCTCACTGTTCCGTCGACTGAGTTTCTGCACATCGAAGATGGAAGATGGATGCGATTTTTTTTTTTTCCTCGGCTGCGAGTAGAAATTTGTGGTGCCACTGGAATCGAATATGTAAGAACTGGGTCATTGGCATGTCGTTGTACCTATTCTGAATATTCATCTACTGACTCTGGTGATTCGCCTTGTTCTGTTTCATGGGGCTGATGTTCCGTGTCGCCTTCATAATTTTTGTCATCTTTATGATCCATCTCATCACATTCAAAAATACCTTCTCCTTCAGAATCTTCCTCTGGTACACTGTTCACATAATTCAGTAATTCTTCATCTAAACGAAAACATACTTAAGGATGTCCACTCTGAGATCACAAAAATAAAATAAGGAAAGTAAGCTGAAGAAAAATCCATTGTTGCACTTTATACATGAAACGTAAAAAATATCTCACTGGTCAGAATGACCGGCTGCGGTCCTTTGAGGTAAAAATGTTTATAATTTGTTCAGTTTTTGTAATAGACTTCTGTCTAAACCTCCAAAGTACAGTAAAAGTCGTGAAATGCAAGGCCTATAAATTAAAACGTAGACTGTTTATTAAATGTTAATCAACGCTCACCTGTCAGATTGACCGATACGGTCCTTCTGGTGTTAATGCTTTCCAATGAGGTCTGTAAGACTTTCCAGTTTAATATACCGCTTGTTACAAATTTTTGAGTGCATCCATGACAGGAGTACAGCCTGACAAAACCATAACGTGGGGTTGCTAACATAAACCACTTTTTTGTTACCCTACCGTCACCTAAACATTTTTGACAATAACACATTAATACTGACAAGAAGAAACTAAAAATACACTTACGTAATAGGCTGGGGAATTACTACCAATATTTGAAATGAAACTGTATTTCTGAGTTAATGATATGATTCAGTTCTCTTCCAGATCGCTGTCACGTTTCTACAATTTTACCTTTTGGCAGACAGTAACCGGCAGTGTTTAATAGAGCTTTTTAACAGGGAGTTGTAACTCTTAGGAGTTGCATTGAAAGGAAGAGTCAATAGAAATGCCTGAAAATTTCGATTCTGTATCCTTCTTTTGTGTGTGTGTGTGTGTGTGTGTGTGTGTGTGTCGGGGGGGGGGGGGGGGGGGAAATCGATTATTACGAAATAGTGGGAAATTTTTTTGAAGGGAAATAGCTGTTGGTATCAGAGGTACTTGTTGCGGTTTTGTTCAGAATTTAAAGTAGACACAACTTGCAGTCTTTTTCTATAGCCGCCTCAAGTTGTCAATGTTACTATTTCGTAGAAATTGATACAGTGAACTGCGTCACATATTAAAATATAGTTGAAGGAAGTTCGTGGGGACTTTGTATCAGCACTCAATAGCGTTTCTTACGAGGTAAAAAAAATAAATTTGATCCTATGCAATTTGCACGCTTCACTCGACGCGGCGGCCAACTGATGTTTCTCCAGAACACATGATCTGTAACATTCGTCAATCGTGATAGAAGTCTGTTATGTTAAGAGTCAGGAGATATTCCTTGAGTTCTCAGGCATCTAACATCAGCCGGCGCATAACGTACAGAATGAGGTTATTTCATATTATTTTATCGGCAGTTGATGTACATACTATGTAGCCAACACCGTATTACATAACTCCTAATACATCTAATGCTTAAGAGATTATGTAAGTACATAATAAGAATACAGTGACTGCTAACAGGTCATAATAAAACATAATTCAGGAAAACGATTTAGCTGCAAAAGTACACCAATTTGCAAATTCCGCTCTACCACTATGTAGGGAAACTTATACTCGCCTTGTGATTACCAGTCAATCAGCACTTCACCCGCTGTATACAAAGCTCTCTATCAAGTGAATGAATACTTATCCACGTTTACTGTCAGGTTTCCGTAGACATTGTGTAAGCGCATATGAATATCTGCGATGCTTTGGTTTTCCGCCAAAAGAAATTCAATGGCAGCTCTCTTTTTGGAACGCACCTCCGTTAGAGCCGCCATTTTAAAGGCTACGTATAGCGCCGCCACCTATCTTATGTCTCATAAGAAACACTGTATTTTTGCAACCGGAATTGGCCTATGAAAATAATGTATTGCACTACTAACTGAACATCCCTCGTGAATAGCATAGCACTAATACTGCATTACTTAGGCCACTAATTGTATGGACAGTCTAATGCGTATAGAATATGGGTTGAGAGAAAACAGAGAAAAGACAAAAAAAATGGTTCAAATGGCTCTGAGCACTATGGGGCTTAACATCTATGGTCATCAGTCCCCTAGAACTTAGAACTACTTAAACCTAACTAACCTAAGGACATCACACACATCCATGCCCGAGGCAGGATTCGAACCTGCGACCGTAGCAGTCGCGCGGCTCCGGACTGAGCGCCTAGAACCGCTAGACCACCGCGGCCGGCGAGAAAAGACAAAGGTAGAAAGGCGTAGAAGAGGGAGAAAATCAACATCAAAATTGGTGGTCACGAAGTAGACCTAGGCAGCAAAATAACCAATGATGGACGGAACAAGGACAAAAAAAAGCACATTAACACTGACAAAAACGGCGTTCCTGGCCAAGAGAAATCTGCTACAATCAAACGTAACTCTTAAATGATAATTAATTGAAACCCTCAGCTGCCGACAGGTGTTGTTGATATACCTCGTTGGGGACAGCTGAAAATACGCGCCCCGACCGGGACTCGAACCCGGGATCGTCTGCCACGTACACCTGGAAGCAATGTCAATGTGGGACTGGTCTTGGTGCTGTAGCATCTCCACAAAACTCACACTTGTTTGTGATACTGATACACCTATCCCGTCCAGTTCATCCCTAAAGGTATAATATCTGTCTTTAACCAGGCTGTTCCCCAACTGCACGTACCATGATTTGATCCTGTTTGTGAAAATCCTCCAGAAACGTTAACTGGCACGAAGATTTGTGACACACAGTCCAAGCTATGATACAGGATTATCTCATGGAAACAAATACTCATATGGGCAGATAGCGATATTTGCAAGAATAAATTGTTCCATTTTTTGATAAAAGGATACTGGTGATATTACTAGGAAACTGGTATTTGCATTTTCTTAGTCCTTTGCACAAAGTAAGTTGCTGATTGCGATACCATTCACATTTTCGCGGTGTGGGTGTTCTCTGGTGGAATTGTATGGGCAGGATAAGTCACAGGTAGCTCGAAAACAGTTGATTTTTTTTTTAAGATATCAGTCTTCTGTGGTCCGTCGCGGCCCTTCTCGAATTACTCTTACGTGCCAACCTTTTCATCTTAGATCAGCACTTGCAACATACGTCCTCAGTTATTTGTTGGATGTATTCCAAACTCAATCTCAGTGTTCCACCACAGTGTTTACCATTTACAGCTCCCTCTAGTACCATGGAACTTATTCCCTGACGTCTTAACACGTGTCGTATCATCATGTCCCGTCTTTTTGTCATTGTTTTCCGTATGTTCCTTCCTTCGACGACTCTGCGAAGAATATCCGTATCTTATGAGTTCACCTTCCTTTCATTCTTCTGTAGCGTCACATCTCAAACGCTTCGATTCTCCTCTGTTCCGGTTTTCCAACAGTCCATGTTTCACTACCATAAAATGATGTGTTCCAAACGTATAGTCTCAGAAATTTGATCTTCAAAATAAGGTCTATGTTTGATACTAATAGACTTCTCTTGGCCGGAATTGCCTTTTTCCTTGTGCTAGTCTAATTTCTGTGTGTTCCTTCCTCCGTCCGTCATGAGTTATTTTCCTGCTTAGCTATCAGAATACTCTGACTTCGTGATACCCAATTCTGATGTTAAGTTTCTCGCTGTTCTCATTTCTGCTACTTTCCATTGCTTTCCTCTTTCTTCATTTTACTCTAAATCCATATTCTGTACTGATTAGACTGTTCATTCCATTCAGTATATCCTGTAATTCTTCTTCACTTTCACTGAGAATAGCAATGTCATCCGCGTATCCTATCACTGATATCCTTTCACATTGAATTTTAATTACACTCGTGAAACTTTCTTTTTTTTCCGTCATCGCTTCTTCGATGTATCGATTGAACAGTAGGGGCGAAAGACTACATGCTTATATTACATACATACATCCGAGCACTTCGTTCTTGGTCTTCTAGTCTTGTTCTTGTACATATTATATATTGCCTGTCTTTCCATATAGTTTACCTCTATTTTTCTCAGAACTTCGAACAATTTGCACCGTTTTACATTTCCGTACGCTTTTTACAGGTCATCCTATGAACGTATCTTGATTTTTCTTTAGTCTTGCTTCCATTATCACGGCAACGTCAGAACTGTCTCACTGATGCCTTTATCTTTCCTAAAGCTAAACTGATCGTCATCTAACATATCCTCAATTATATTTTCCATTCTTCTGTACATTATTCTTGTCATCATCTTTAATGCATGACCTGTTAAGCTGATTGAGCGATAATTCTCGCCCTTGCCGGCTCTTGCTATCTTCTGAACCGTGTGGATGAAGTTTTTCCGAAATTCAGACGGTATGTCATCAGTCTCAACATTCAACACATTTACATGAATGGTAGTTTTGTTGCCATTTCCCCCAATTATTCTAGAAATTCAGATGGAATGTTAGCTATCCATTCTGCTTTATTTGATCTTAAGTACGGCAAGCTCTTTTAAATTCTGACTCTAATACTGGATCATCTATCTCCTCCCTTTCGACTCCTGTTTCTTCTATTACCTCATCAGTTAAGCCCTTCCCGTCATAGCAATCTTCAATGTACTCTTTCCAACTATCCTCTCCCTCCTCTACACTGCATTTAACACTGAAATTCCCATTATCCTCTTAATGTTTGAGCCCTTGCTTTTAATTTCACCGAAGGTTGTTTTTGACTTTCCGATATACTGAGTCAGTTCTTCTGACAATCATTTCTTTTTTTTATTTCTTCACATTTTTCAAGAGGCCATTTCGCCTTAGCTTCCCTGCACTTCTTATTTATTTCATTCTTTATTCCTTTGTATTTCTGAACTTTCCTGAACATTTCTGTACTTCTTTCTTTCATCAATGAGCTGAAGTATTTTTTTTCTGTTATGCATGGTTCTTCACAGTTACCTTCCTTGTACCTATGCTTTTCTTTTTAGCTTCAGTGATTGCCCATTTTAGAGACGTTCATTCCTCTTCAACTGAAACGCCCACTGAGCTATTCATTATCACACATCTATAGCCTCAGGGAACTTCAAGCATATCTCTTCATTCCCCAGTATTTCCGTACCCCTCTTCTTTGCACATTGTTTGTCCTTTCTTAAACTTCAGCCTACTCTTCATTATTACTGAATTATGATCTGAGCGTATACCTGCTCCTGGGTACACCTTACAGTCCAGTATCTAATTTCGGAATATATGCCTGACCATGACAAAATCTAACTGAAATCTTCCTGCATCTCCCGGCCCTCCTACCTCCTCCTCTTGTGATTCTTGAAAATAGTAATTGCTATTATTATCTTAAATCCATTGCAGACCTCAATTAGTCTTCCCCCTTTCTCATTCCTACTACCAAGTCCGTAACCCTTTCTTTCACTCATACAACCGCATTCCAATGTCCCATGACTATTAGGTTTTCATCTCTCTTTAGGTACTGAATTACTCGTTCAGTATCCTGATGTACTTTGTCTGACCCTTCATCTTCAGTTTGCGACGTCGACATGTGTATCTGAACTATTATTGTCGGTGTTGGCTTGCTGTCGATTCTGATGAGAACAAGCCTATTACTGAACTGTTCTCATAACTCACTCTCTGCCGTACCTTCATATTCATAACGAATTTTACTCCCATTATACCATTTCTTGCTCCTGTTGATATTACCCTATATTCATTTGACCAGAAATCGGTGTCTTCTTTCCATTTTACTTCACTGGCCCTCATTATACCTAGATTGAGCCTACGCATTTCCCTTTTCAGATTTTCTAGCTTCCCTACCGCGTTTAAGTTTCTGACATTCCTCGCCCCCAACTCGTAGAACGCTTTCCTTCCGTTATTCGATCGTTTTCTCATAAGCACCTCCTCCTCCGCAGTCCTTTCCCAGAGATCTGAATAGGGCTCTAGTCCAGAAGCTTTAGTCAATGGAGAGATCATCATGACACTCTTTCAGTTATAGGTCGCATGTCCTGTGGATACACAAGACATGTCTTTTGTGCATTGATTTCCACTGCCTTCTGCACCTCATACGGTTGATCATTGCTGATTCTTCCGCCTTTTTGGGGCAGTTTCCCAGCCCAAGGGCAAGAGAGTGCTCTGAACTCTGCCCTCGCCTCCGCCCTCTTTGACATGGTCGTTGCAGAATGAGGGTGACTCCTTGTGCCGGAAGTCTTCGGCCACCATTTCTGATTATTTGTGTTCAATAGTTAAGCATTGATAAGGTTCGAACCCGGGACCGAGGACATTTTGATCTAGTGAAAGACTCCACCCCAGACAACTGGTGCACCCTTATTTATGTCCAAATAGTTTGCTACTGTATATTCATGTGCACATCAGGTGCATTCCAGGCCAGTGGTGTCTGCACTGTGTCATAGTCACCAGGCTTCTCTGGTGGCAAAGTGACTGGAGGACCTGCCCAGAGGAAAGAATAGACATCTGGAGTGTGAACCCTTCTGTCGACATATGACTAACTTCATCTAGTGTTGGCAGATGCCCAGTAGTTCGGTGGCTGGGAGAACCTCAGTTTGACCGTTGACCCACTGGTGCTGTGGCTCGAGAGTCCTGTCAGGATGATGGGTGTGTAATGGCAGCCCCATGTCAGAAGCCCATGTTACACTGGATCAAGATTCAATGACTCACCAATTAGATACACAGCCCATAGGGGAGCTAGTATTTATATGCATCAGAGCAGTGTTCTTGTTGATTGGTCACTACAGGTGTCACGTGCTCACTTGTCACAATACTGCTGCTGCATCCCATGTTACGATAGCTTCGTTGGTCTTTGACCAGACTGTACTGCTGCAGGTCCTAGGCAGGCCATGCAGAGTAATGTTGTGATAGCAGGTTTGAAAAGTCATATTATTGTAGCAAAGAGCCCTTGCCTTGCCTTAATTTTTATACTTTTTCCCTCTTAGAAGAATTTGGTCTTCCCAATTCTTTGCTGTTGTTGAACCTGAAACTAGTCAGCCTCTTTTCAGACATAGTCTATAGAGTTCTTTGGCTCACACTATTTACATGAGTTCACTTGCAACTTTCAACACTTGAACTATGGGGACCAACACTACTGGTATAGGCCTGCAGGCTGAAAGTCGGTAGGGATAGGATCTATGAGACTCTGCACTTGAGGGAGTGATAGTGGGTAGAACCTATTATCAACAAGATTAACAGTTCTGAAACGACGAGTCTGTGCTGATATTCGTATTGTACTGCCTTATATGCCTAAATAATTGCTCCATCGAAATCCTCTCATTCTGGGCAGCAAGGATTTGGCACAGAGAGGCAAGAGGTGTTGAGCTCTGGGTAGTGTTTGGGTGTATCAGGTTTCCTCTAGGGAGAATTCCCAGAGGAAGGTCAGGTAGGTAGTATACTGAATAGGTGGTGTTTACTAATGTGCATATAGAATAGCGGCAGGTAGCCGAAGAGGGGGACCAGATATGTCACAATGGATGCCACTGATTATTAGACCTTGTCCTTGAAGCTCTGACCTTGCGAGTTACTTAAACGTCCCTGTTCACAGCATATGCAGATGATAATTATCAGGTGTGCCACCGAGAAGAGCCAAGAAGTATTCAGATATTCTCATAACCACTTCCTGGGACACTCATACATGGGGTTCTCCATGTGGAACAGGCTGGGCTCGCACGAGCATGGCACTTCATGTATCATTGTAGAATGAAGGCTTTCACGACCGGTTGACATGGCTGTTGATATACTTTCCGGGATGTGAGGTCGTGGTCCAAGAACTTTTCTGCTCCTTACGTTTCGTCCAGCGCAGTCCTGGACGAAACGTAAGGAGCAGAAAAGTTCTTGGACCACGACCTCACATCCCGGAAAGTATATCAACAGCCACTTCATGTATCAGTTTTATAGTATATACTGTGACTCGCTTGGTCCAGCTATTGAAGCAATTCCAAGGTGGAAAGTAGTGTGTGGGTCTTCCTGTCTGACGCTACTCCTTTCTCAGGCAGTCTCTGCTGCCCCTTTGCTTGTAAGTGCTAATCTACAGTTACAGCCAGGCACCTCATTGTCAACCTACTTTCCTTTAAAAGACTGTTTTAGAAAGAAAAGTACTTCTACACCAACCACTGTTACTACGACAGGTACATACTTCACAGAATAGTCAATATCAATATATTGCACTACATAATATTGATGTTTCCTACTACACCAAATTAAAAACGGGAGGTTTCTATCATCACTGTACATACTGTAAATGACCTACCTCGTGATCTTAGGCATGCAAGTAAGTTGGAGTAAGTGTGGGGTAAGTCGTTCATTTCTCCAGGTCTTATCTTCCTTCTCTACAGCTCCCCTCCCCCCTTTCAAACTAGCCACCTAGTAATGTGTAATGAATGTCTTTGTCATTCTTTTCGGAGCTAGGGGTTGGTCAACATTACCCTCTGTCAGATGTGGTACATGAGCAGCTTGGCCTTCACTTTTGTGCGCCATCTTACCACTCTATAATTTTTGTATTTACTTTCTGAACCTGGTACCACATGTCCCTCAATCTTTTAACAAAATTACGTACAGCTGTCACAGCTTCACGTAGGTGGGGGGTGTTCTACAATGTTCAAAAGAGGAAGGTATCTTCTGTCCATAAGCAACCTCACACATTGATAACCTTGTATTCTGATGGATGTTTGAGTTATTAGCTACTATCACATATGATTTTGGAGCATCTGAGTCATTGTAGTGACAATTCACATAATAAAAGTTTCCTTTTGGTTCTACCTACTCACTCTCTCCACCTATTTGGTTGCAGATACAACACACCAATCCGGAACTTCCGTATCCGTAAAAGTCGACCTAACTGTTTCATTAGCTCAGACATAAAATTAGTACCCTGATCAGCAAGCATAATTGCTGGTGTTCCAAACTTGAAGACCAAGTGATTATCCATTGTCTGAGCTACTGTCTCCACTTTCTGATTTGGCATAGCAGTCATAGATAAATACCGTGAAAAGTTATCAATTATAGTCAAAATGTATCAATTCCCTGCACGTATATGTGCAGAGGATCCAAGAATATCCATATCAATCATTCTGAAAGGTTTGGATTTTTTCAGGTACTGCTCGACACCCTGCTTCCGTGCTTTCCACCAGTAATTTTCCATGATGTGTCGTTCAGTTGTTCATTAAATACGACAATATGCCATCTTAGGCACTGTATAACATTGAAACATTTAATAATGGCATTGTAAAGCCGAAATCATGATCGTGTAAATGTAACACTGCAAATAAAAAACAGTCTATTGGCTGTACTGACTTTAAAGAAATATATTATGACTGTGGCCCCACGTTATGAAAAAATTATATAATATGAATTGTTTCTGATAAACCAGGAAAGCAAGGACAAGACGAGTGGTCAGAAAGTCTGTTAATCACACAAAGGCTCCTTCGCAATCTGGAGTTCATTGAAGCTAATTCCCTTCTTTAACAGATGAGTAGGCGTTCTACTAATTCCACCAAATTTTGGCACAAACTTCCAGTAATAAGAAGTCTTACCTAAAAATTACTCCAGCTCCTTCATATGACTAGGAGTAGGAAATTCCCACATGGCCTGCACAAGCCAGGATCAGTTCACACCACCATAGCAAATAACGTGGTCCAAACAGTGAACTTCCTTTAATACTTTTCCCAACTCTCAGCTGCGCCACTTATAATCGACCTAAGACATCCTGTAAACATACGATGTACTCTTGGATGTCCCAAAAATACTAAAATGTCGTCTAAGTGTACTATACATTGCATCAGTTTCAGGCTTCGTACTACTGTCTAATGAGCATTAGAATGTTGCCGGTATATTTTTCAATCCAAATAGCATTCAGCAGTATTGGCAGTGAGTGAATGGAACTGTAAATGTCGTCTTGGATCGATCGTCTGGCGCTAACTCCGACTGATGGTACCTACACTACTTGCCATTAAAATTGCTACACCAAGAAGAAATGCAGATGATAAACGAGTATTCATTAGACAAATATATTATACTAGAACAGACACGTGATTACATTTTCACGCAATTTGGGTGCATAGATCCTGAGAAATCAGTACCCAGAACAACCACCTCTGGCCGTAATAACGGCCTTGATACGCCTGGGCATTGAGTCAAACAGAGCTTGGATGGCGTGTACAGGTACAGCTGCCTATGCAGCTTCAACACGGTACTGCCCATGCAGCTTCAACACGATACCACTGTTCATCAAGAGTAGTGATTGGCGTATTGTGACGAGCCAGTTGCTCGGCCACCACTGACCAGACGTTTTCAATTGGTGAGAGATCTGGAGAATGTGCTGGCCACGGCAGCAGTGGAATATTTTCTGTATCCAGAAAGGCCCATACAGGACCTGCAACATGCGGTTGTGCATTATCCTGCTGAAATGTAGGGCTTCACTGGGATCGAATGAAGGGTAGAGCCACGGGTCGTAACACATCTGAAATGTAACGTCCATTGTTCAAAGTGCCATCAATGCGAACAAGAGGTGACCGAGACGTGTAACCAATGGCACCCCATACCATCACGTCGGGTGATACGCCAGTATGGCGATGACGAATACACGATTCCAATGTGAGTTCACCGCGCTGTCGCCAAATACGGATGCGACCATCATGATGCTGTAAACAGAACCTGGATTCATCCGAAAAATGACGTTTTGCCATTCGTGCACCCAGGTTCGTCGTTGAGTACACGATCGCAGGCGCTTCTGTCTGTGATGCAGCGTCAAGAGTAACCGCAGCCATGGTCTCCGAGCTGATAGTCCATGCTGCTGCAAACTGTTCGTGCAGATGGTTGTTGTCTTGCAAACGTCCCCATCTGCTGACTCAGGGATCGAGACGTGGCTGCACGATCCGTTACAGCCATGCGGATAA
The DNA here is from genome assembly GCF_023864275.1 of Schistocerca cancellata. Lineage (NCBI taxonomy): Eukaryota > Metazoa > Arthropoda > Insecta > Orthoptera > Acrididae > Schistocerca > Schistocerca cancellata. The sequence goes on from NC_064628.1 coordinate 432,570,536, forward strand.
AATGCCTGTCATCTCGACTGCTAGTGATACGAGGCCGTTGGGATCCAGCACGGCGTTCCGTATTACCCTCCTGAACCCACCGATTTCATATTCTGCTAACAGTCATTGGATCTCGACCAACGCGAGCAGCAATGTCGCGATACGATAAACCGCAATCGCAATAGGCTACAATCCGTCCTTTATCACAGTCGGAAACGTGATGGTACGCATTTCTCCTCCCTACACGAGGCATCACACCAACGTTTCACCAGGCAACGCCGGTCAACTGCTGTTTGTGTATGAGAAATCGGTTGGAAACTTTCCTCATGTCAGCACGTTGTAGGTGTCGCCACCGGCGCCAACCTTGTGTAAATGCTCTGAAAAGCTAATCATTTGTATATCACAGCACCTTCTTCCTGTCGGTTAAATTTCGCGTCTGTAGCGTGTCATCTTCGTGGTGTAGCAATTTTAATGGCCAGTAGTGTATTTTGTTTATCTATAGTCATAAAATATCAATATTGCCCCAGGTTTTCTGAAGTTTCTGTGGTGTTTGGCATTGGGACTGCATCTGTTTCCGTAGACTAATTTAAATACCATTAGTCATATGAGAATCTAATCACTGATTGGAGGTGATGTGGGACTTGGTGGAGTTTCCAGTACACTGGCAGTTCATTCCTAGTGGGAATCTTATGCTGCATTATCGGTACAGCTGACAATGGCCTTGGAGGGTTAAAAAATTTGGTATATTTGACTAACAGCTTTTCCACCACATATAGGTTGGCTATCAGTGCACCTTATGATAGCTCCAGTTCCATTGAATAAAGATTATGCAAGACGATAGGCACTAACTGGCCTCTGTCACCCTCTTGGACAAATGAAAATTGCAGCATAGAAAACACTGTGCCTTGTCCAGTTCCTCATTTTCTGACAAAGCTTTGAATTACACACAAGCATTACCTGGCAAATCTGCTGTTATGTCTATCCAGACTAGCTTCCCTGTACTATGCAGTATTTTGTTGTGTATGTGGATGAAGTTTAGGCAGCTTCCTGACGTGTGGGGCATACCTTGTGGGAATTAAGTTTTTCTGCAGTAAAGCACAAACCAGAGCGCCCTGTCAGGCTCTATAACACGCCATTCCATTTCGACTGTGATGTGATGTTTAGTCAGAAAACCCGGTCCAAGTGTGACATTGTAGCTATTGCGAACTCGAGGAAGTAATTCCACTCATGCCTCGAAGCGTTTTATTCCCCCACCTACACCACTTACTCTACTGTGAAACGGGTTCAACTTTCTCACACCAAGTACACCTTGTCTTGCTACAGATACTGGCAGTCCCATTTCCAGTAAAAGTTTACGCTACCTTTCTACTGATTAAACAATGATCTGGCACCGAATCAACAAATGGCTAACCTGTGCTCATATTTCCGGGGAACAGTGCATAATGGCCACACTTTCCCCTTTCTCATTTAATTCTGAGGTGTGAGCTCTAGCCCGCTACTACCTCCCCTGTGTCTATGGAAGCTTGCACTCACATTCTTGTTCTGAATGTCTAATTCGCTTATACCTCCCTCACTTAGGTTTCCTAAAATTTCGTCGAATGTGATCAGGCTGACTACATCGGCAGCACATGATCTCTGCACAGAAAATCATTTCTGTAATTCTGGTCACACCATCTGTTTCCGCCAAAGCAGTCGCAATCGCCAGAGATTTGTTTAAAGACTGGAAATTCTGCTTACACTTTATGGGAAATTTTAGCTGGCAAACCCCACAAGAATGCATCTACATAGTATCCTTTGCTTTGCCTCTTGAAGAATGACCTTGGTGGCGTTCTCATTATTCATCAGCTCGTATCAATATTTAATTTCCTAATACGAACAACAGAACTTTCCAAGGATTCTCCTTGTCTTTGACTTATACTACTGAGCTGTTGGTAATGATGAAGGCATTTTTCTCCTACACCGTTCCAATAGTCCTTTCTGCAGGCCTGTAAATATCTCATAGTACATCACATACGCCCTAGCATCCCCTTTAACTTTAACCAAGATATCCTCAACAACTGATCGCCACTCCATCCCTCAACTTTGTAGCTCTACATAAATTATCTGAAAATACCAAAATATCTTCCCTTGATGTGCCTGTAAAGAGAGTTACTAATGCATACTTTGAAGAGTATAGACAAGGATATGTATATTTTTCATTAATTATTATGACGCTAAAATGGAGAAAAGTATTGTCAAATAAACTTTATTATGTTATGTTGAGTTTAATGCCGACATATACCTTTTTAACAGAGATGCAATTCCACCAGAAGCCCTGACATCCTCTTCAGTCTCAGATAAACCAAATGCTGAAGTTAAAAAGACCTCACAGGAAGAGCGAATACACGCCATGCCTGTATATGAAACATCCCCAATGAGGAATACTCGCACAAAATCGCAGTCTGCAGAAGTTCACGTCATCTCCCCAACTACAAATGGGCTCTCATTAAACTTTGACAAAACACAGTATATACAGTTCCACACAGTAAATGGAATGACACCATTAATAAATATAGACTCCGATCAGAAATCGGTAGCTAAGGTAGAATATTCAAAATTTCTAGGTGTATGCATTGATGAGAGGTTGAACTGGAAAAAACACACTGAGGATCTGCTGAAACGAATGAGTTCAGCTACGTATGCTATTAGGGTCATTGCAAATTTTGGCGATATACATCTGAGTAAATTAGCTTACCATGCCTATTTTCTTTCTCTGCTTTCGTATGGCATAATTTTCTGGGGTATCTCATCATTGAGTAAAAGAGTGTTCATTGCACAAAAGCGTGTAATCAGAATAATTGCTGGAGCTCATCCAGAGATCTCCACTGTAGCCTCGCAATATACATATTCACTTATGAAATTTGTTATTAACAATCCGAACGAATTCAAAAGTAATAGCAGTGTACATGGCTACAACACTAGGAGAAAGGATGATCTTCACTGCTCAGAAGGGGGTAAATTATGCTGCCACGAAAGTCATTGGTCACTTACCTAATAGCATCAAAAGTCTGACAGATAGCCATATAGCATTTAAAAGGAAATTAAAAGAATTTCTTAATGGCAACTCCTTCTACTCATTAGATGAATTTTTGGATATAGTAAGTGGGTTATTTCCCCAACCCAGAAAAGAAAATTAAACATATTAAGTGTCATGTAATATTCTGTGAAATGTAATATCTTGTATAGACACCTTTTATTAACCTGATGCATTCCACATCATTACGAAGTGTCGTATTCATGATCTATGGAACAAGTGCTAATCTAATCTAATCTACGCCCAATGCTGATCCTGAATAAAGGCCATCTTCTAAAAAACCACGAGGAAAAACGGGGGAACAAACATCACATCTCATGACAAGAGCACATGTTCCCCGTGCAGTTTGCACTACAAATATGCTACATACAATCTCTCTGGAGAATAGTGTATACAATGTTGTTTCTGGCTACAGTGGTACCAGAACAAATGTGTGGGTCTAGGGGACGATTATGACGAAAACGTATGTGCAGATTAAGGTTATCGTTTGAAAAAAAAAAAAATAAAAAAAGACATCTGGTTTCTTTTTTCGTATTGGGTTTAGTAACTGATTTACTTGATTTGCTTTTTACGTTTTGTACATATTTTCCTTTTTTTCTTATATGGTATCTTGCGCTTTGGGCGAAATAAATTTCTGTAGATTTTGATGGTTTTGTGTATTTTACATTCACAGTATTTGGTCTCACGGAATTAGGATACCACTACCACGGCTTTAGGAAACATCCTACGCATTTAGGAGCCGTTGCCACAGAAATAATTTCCTCATCCTTTTTACTATATTCGTAAAGCGTACAAATACTCAGTCAAAAAAAGTGTTCTAAAACGTTTAATATGTCGTACTTCGTTTCCCACACACGTACCAAGATGCTAACTGGAGAAAATAGTCACCCTCTTAAAAGAAGACGCTGCTCGCTTTGGGGCGCTGTGCATTCCGTAGAAAAAGTACCAGGAGGTCAAGACACTCGGTTTCGAAACCGACAGAATGCTTTCGTTGAATGCAGGTACATGTCAACCAGTTTCCGAGCGAACATTGTGAAGGACACTGTGCAATGGACATGTAAAGTTGAGTACCTAGGAAAAGTTCATTGCTCACAGCGGCAAATAAAGCTACACGTCTTCAATAGGCCAAACTCAGAATGCTGACAGTTGTTTATCTGAAGTGTCTAGTCTGGTCTGACGTGTAGTGATTTTTGCCTCGTTTCAAATAGGGCAAGTCGTCGAATGGACGAACAGCCCAGTAATGCATTTGACCGCAATATATGAAGGGTGCAATTCAAGCCCAATATATGAAGGGTGCAATTCAAGCCGGAGATGGTTCTGTCATTTTTGCAGTTGCTTTCCTTACCACAACTTGGGCCTACTCACACAGGTTTCCGTAAACAAGAATGAGGAATATTAAATTCAACAGTATGTAGTATCGCATGAATGATATGCACTAAATAGCAGCGACAACATATTTTGTGACTCGAAGCACCTATCCAGGGTTAGCGTACCTGAGCGATTTCATAAATTCACTGTAGCTACATTAACTGATATACTCTCACAAAACCCAACACTAATTTAGAAAAATTCAAAAAGTTTTGTACTGGTGCAGCCACACTGCAGATGTCTGCCATGAGAGCGTAGCAGTGAGCAGTTAGGCAAGACGGCGATGCTTGAAATGCGCTCACATCAGTCTGCCATAACAGTGGAACGACAATTCAAACGAAGTTCAAGAAGGATCTACCAGCTACCAACTCCATTCGGCGATGATATGCGACGTTTAAAGCTTCAGGATGCCCCCGCATTGGGGGGATCAGCAGGTTGGTATGCAGTGAGTGAAAAAACGATTGGTCGCTTGATCGCGTGCGGGTGAGTTTCGCAGGGAGCCCACACAAGTCGACGGAAAGAGCAAGTAGAGAGCTGAACATAGAACAACCGCTGCAGGACACTTGTATCTGGGCATGGCTCATGCCACAACGGGAGACCAAGGCTGTTGATTTCACATACCAACACGCTGGTGCTCCAACCCTCTTTCCTCATGATGTTCGCGAGTTCCTAAACAGGAAATTGAGAAACCGATGAATCGATCGGGCTGGAGTTAATGACCAGAAATTCATGCCATGGTCTCCACCCTCCCCGACATCTCCCCAAGTGATTTTTTTATGTAGGGTTATGCAAAAAAACACACATTGAATTTTTCTATGTGTGTGCAAAGCACTGTGACAATACGTCTGCTAATATAGCTGCAGCGAGTCTACGAATTCGCTTCAACCACTTATAATAACCTTGTGCTATCGGTTTAGTAGTTTAAAACTGGGGCATTAGCATCTTTAAAAAATGTTTATGTCGCCCTAAAAATATATTTTCTACGCTATTAGAATCGTTGTACCTGTCAGCTTTTTGCGCCACTTTGTGTACTTAGCCCTATGGAAGCAAAACACCAATTACAGATTGTACTAGAAATATTCGTAACGATAGTTTCAGCCTGATCACCCGCTTCAAATTACTGACCTCAAACGATGTGAGAGGGACGCGTATGTTGTGCTCGTTCGAGTCAACGAAGCAGTGAAGCGCGCTTTCCGTTACGAAGTGGACTGTCACATTTGCCTACGTGTCTGGCCAATCATCGTTAAGTGTTAACTTGACGAGATGATGGCTGACAGCTGTATTTGTCCCCTCTACTGGTACGTGTCACACGCTCCGATGCGAGCACGCCTTTTCACGCGCTTTTATTTGCTGCCAGCTGCTTTCTTTTTTTTTCCTGCCTTCTGCGTGTAGTTGCCCTGTTGGCCCAGCGCCACCGGTCTCAGAGGAGTGTTTGCTCTGGCGCGATAAGCGCCGTGTTTGGGACACGACCTCAAATATTTAGCCTCAGCTCCAAGAAGAACGAGCCTGTTACGCACATCACCTCGGTGAAACTGCCACTAAATGAAACCTAATGTGACAAATAGTACACGTCTTTTACAAAAACAACAGTCCGTAAGTATTGCTACAGAGTTCATTCTTGTTTCTCCAACTACCGTTGTATCTGTTTACTCGGAACGTGTTCTATGTTTATAAACGAATGACTCGATTAATGCCTGTTATCCGCGATGGGACGAAGGATGTGCAATCTGGGTCACGAATTCAGGGGTATGGCCGTTACCAGGTACTCTCTAAGGGGAAAAAAAACCGACGCACCAGGAATAATTACCCGTATTGGACGGAAACTGGTAGATGTCATGCACATGTACAGGCTCACAATTTCAAAAAAATGGATTATTTATTCAAGTGGAAGTGTTTCACAAGTTGAGCAAGTCAATAACCCAATGGTCCACCTCTGAACCTTATGCGAATAATTATTTGGCTTGGCATTGATTGATAGAGTTGATGGATGTCCTTGTGAGGGATATCATGCCAAATTATTTCCAAATGACGCGTTATATCGTGAAAATCCCTAGATAGTTGGAGGGTCCTGTCCATAATGCTCCAAACGTTCTCAATCCGGGTAGTTGCTGGCCGAAGCCGGGTTTGGCAAGCACGAAGACAAACAGTAGACACTCTCACCATGTGCGTACGGGTACTATTTTGCTGAAATGTAAGACCAGGATAGCCTGCGCGGGGTCAGGGATTTTCTCTGCCTCGTGATGATTGGGTGTTGTGTGATGTCCTTAGGTTAGTTAGGTTTAAGTAGTTCTAAGTTTTAGGGGACTGATGACCATAGATATTAAGTCCCATAGTGCTCAGAGCCATTTGAACCAAGCCATTTGATAGCCTGCGATGAATGGCAACAAAACGGGGCTAAGTATAACGTCGACGTACCGCTGTGCTGAAAGGGTACCATGGGTGAAACCAAACTGGTCCTGCTATGAACAAAAATGACAGCCCAGGCCGTTACTTCTGGTTGTCGGGCTGCATTGCGGGGGACAATCAGGTTGGCGTCCCATCAAAGTCCGGGACACCTCCAGACACGCCTTCGCTGGTCATTTGAGCGCATTCCGAAGCGAGACTCATCACTGAACGCAATTTTACTCCAATGAAACTCCAATCCGAATCTGCCCGACACCAATGCAAACACATTTGTTGCTGCACAGAGGTCAATGGTACTCGGCGCAAGAGGCGCCGTGAACTCTGCCCCCTTTATGCGACCCGCCTATTAATGGACCCTCTAGTCACTAAAGTAACTGAATTACCAGTTACACATCGTATGGACGAGAATAGATCGAGGGCTCTGAGTGACTGACGATTGCACGGTCCTCTCGTTCTCTCGTCTCTCATCCTTCTTGTGTTCATCCTTCTTGTGTTTGGCCGTGGTTCGTCCATTCCTGCCAACATCGTCGAATAGTGGCATCGCTCCTATTCAAATGTCGTGCGATTCGCCAACTGGTCCAACAGGCTTCTCTGAGCTCAACTTGACGTCCTCTCTCAAATGCTGGCATCTGCGTATATTGTTCACACTCCTGTCTGCGAGGTATAGTTACTGTCTAAGTAAAGGGAATGAAATTTGCAGAGACTTTATACCTTGGTATCGACACGTTCACTGTTTACTATCCTTGACAACTGCGCGTGAAATTACGATACAACGTCACACATTTATCCATCAGCCGATTATAGTTTTGCATTTTCTGTTGATACCTATGTGAATATCAATTTGTGACCAATTTGAATAACACCCTCGTGGTGCGTTTTTTTCCCCCTTCAAGTTTATAACACCGGGAAACTACTTCTCCTGGGACCATGCGAATAGAATTCTTAAATACACTATCTGATCACAAGCATCCGGACATCCCTATGTAATGCGGAATTGACTAATAGATGTCACAAGAAACGAGCCTTGTGTAAATGGTTCAGCAGGAATAGTTGACAATCTCCTTATAAGGTACCCATTTCTGTAGGAAGTGCTAAGAGACGATTGTGGTGGTGCAAAGAGCGACGTCACTGGACAATGGATAATTGTAAAAAGTACTTTCCAGTGGTTACTAGGTGATTGTCTGGGGAACGTTACCTGCTATCAAGTGTAGCACCAAAAGTGAAGTACAGTGGGGGTGGTGTTACGATGTAGGGATGTTTTTCGAGTTTAGGATGTGGTCGCCTTATTGCGCTTAAGATACCGTTAGTGTAGAAGGATACGAACACATTTTACAGCATTGTGCACTGTATACAGTAGAGGAGCAGTTCGGAGACTATGGTTGTTTGAGTCAGCATGACAATGCAACCTGTCGTAAAAGCAGTATCTGTGAGGCAATGGTTTGTGGACAATAACATTCCTGAAATGAACTTACCTACGCAGAGTCCCGACCTGAACCCAATGGAATACTTTTTGTGGTGAGTCAGAAAGTCGACTTGGCTTGAGTCCCCACCGACCAACATCCCTATCTTCCCTTATTTCGGCTCTTGAGGATTAATGCGCAGCCATTCGCCCACATACATTGAGACAGCTCACTGAAAGTGTCTCCAGCTTTCCGGCCAAATATTCTTTTAATCTAGGGAACAGGCGATAGTCACTGGGCGCCAAGTCAGGACTATAGGGTGGGTGGGTGATTATGTTCCACTGAAATTGTTGCAGGATAGCAACGGTTTGCCGAGCGATGTGTGGGTGAGCGTTGTCATTGAGAATGTGTACGCCCTTGCTCAACATTCCTCTTCTTCGGTTCTGAATTGCCCGTTTGAGTTTTTTCAGAGTCTCAAAGTACCAGTCAGCTTTAATTGTGGTCCCAGCGAGCTCCGACGACGAGGTGAAAGAAGAGGTTCATAACTTTCTGAACAGCATGGCGGCGAGCTGGTATGACATTGACATACAAAAACTGTCACAACGTCTACAAAAATGTATCGACAGAAATGGTGATTATGTCGAAAAATAGCTAAAAGTTCAAGCTGTAAACTGATGTAAACCATTGCAGAAATAAACAGGTATGTTCTTATAAAAAAATAGGAGACCTTAATTTGGGATTACCCTCGCACAAAGGAAAGGGAAAAAAACTGAAGATCTGCTACACGGTAATCAGTTTGGCTTTAGGAAAGGTAAAGGCAAAGAGAGGCAGTTCTGACGTTGCACTTGATAATGGAGGCTGAAGAAAAATCAAGGCACACTAATAGGATTCATAGAGCTAGGAAAAAGGGTTCGACGATGTAAAATTGTGCAAGATCTTCGAAATTCTGAGGAAAATGAAAGTAAGCTGTGTGGAAAGACCGGTAAAATATAATATGTACAAGAACCAAGAGGGGACAGTGAGGCTAGAAGACGAAGGACGAAACGTTGATTAAAAAGGACTAAGACAGGGATACAGTCTTTCGCCCGACTGTTCAATCTATATATGGAACAACCAATGACGGACATAAAAGCAAGATTCAAGAGTGGGGTTAAAATTCATGGTGAAAAGGTGTCAATGATAAGATTCGCTGATGACACTGCGGTCCTCAGAGAGTGCGAAGAAAAATTACAGGATCTGTTGATCCGAGTGAAGACTCTGATGAATACAGAATATGGATTAAGAGGAGACACAGAAAAAGACAAAAGTCATGAAATGCAGCAGAAATGAGAACAGCGAGTAAATGTTCTGTAATGGGATTGGATTCCGGGGCATCAGCCAAAACTATTGCTTTGGAGGCAGAGGTAGAAAAAAGTACTATTGGAGACTGAAAGAAAAATCGAGAAGAAATTGAAGGTGATGTGCTTCCCAAGTTAGTGGAAGTGGAATATAATTAAGGAAGGCAGTGTTGAAAGATAAGCATAAAGAAGTTAAGATTTATTTTTGTGGCATGAACATTTGAGAGAAACAGTTTTGCTCATTACTGGGCCGATATTGCAGGAAAAAGCAATGCAATTTCAACAGCAAATAAAGGAGAAAATTTATAATTCAGTGCCAGAGCTGGATGGTTCGATCGCTGGAGAAAATGATTCGGTATTCGCAGGATAACCTTTATTGGAGAGGCCTTATCCGCTGAAAACGAGGATGTGCCATTTGTTCTCAAAAATGTACCGCGTTGTGAGGATATCAATGCAGAAGACGTCACAGAAGGAGTGGCAAATGATTAAGTTTATGAACTGACAGCGATACTATGGGAATGGTGACGCTGGGGTAAGTAACACAAGAGGAGGAGGCGAACTTAGATTACAGGAGAAATCTCACCCCACAATCGGAAGACAGTGGTGGCGCTGCAGTACATTAGTGAATAGGAGGAAGTAATGCCAGCTGAAAACATCTGTCTGCGTTAAGTGGAGGGATATTACAGCACAGAAAACTGCGAAAGGAGAGAGTCATCTATGAAAAGCTTCTTAAAATGTCAAACCTGAAAGTTTCATCTTTTTTCTTAGACTTGGCTTTCATATGTGTGTAATCATACATTCGTACTTTGCATTGCAGATCGATTTAGGTTTCCTGTAATAATTTTTGAAGGGTGCAGTATGTGCGTAACAAACACATAGTACGTAATCTTAATAAAATCTGGTTTTGGTACAAAAAGGGTGTTTTGAATGGTACGGCTGGGTTCAGAAGGCAGATTTTACAGAACTACGGCATACCTGGCTTTTTTGTTATTTTGTACCTCCATATTAGGCTGGATAGTAGTCATATGTAAATAGTAAACGGCCAATAGGACGACCTAAGTAGCGATGACTTGACACCCACACATTCTCAAGATCTCAGGTCTGGAGCCTCATCAAGCATAAGACCAGATAAAATGATAACAGAGGGCTAAACGAACGGATCCCGTCAGTGTGCGGGATAAACGCCAAAGCTATGGGCGCACGGGACGAGGCAGCTTACGTTGACGTGCATTCAGACGGGATAGCCAAAGTCATGAGACATAGCGCGGCTCGAGATGCTTAACATGATTTAGCGCTGTCCGGCGGCAGTTGTCTGGTTTGCTTGGCTCGTAAACCATACAGTTTGATCACGAAATTAGACGCGCGTAGAATTCCTACGTTATCTCTATTAAAACGAACATTTCCTCTCTTGACCATGTCATGTTATTCTCTTTGCAGTACACACGAATAAAAACTTCAATATCCGTGAACGTGTGACAAGACAAATTGAAAGACACATGTCCACTCGGTAAAGATGTCAGCTTATAAAAGTTCACCAAACCGAGCAAATTCACTCCTAACAGAGAGCGTACTTATATTTATATAACATAAAATGTTACAGAAATTATTTCTATTAATTTCTTAAGAAAGTTCCACAACATTTTAGAAAATGCGAAAGGGAAAAAAGTATGCATACAGCAGGTCGCGAACCCTTCACCGGTCTACCCTCGGTTCAGCTACACGCCGCCTCAACCAATTACGTTATACTTAAACTTTGTTACTAACTACTTCGTATTTCATGTTACTGTCTTTTAAATGCTTTAATCAACAAAAATTCATTAACTGACATTTAATTATAAAGACTCCCAACAGGAATGACACGATTTCCTGAACCTTCAATGGGTCGTTACCATAAAACGGTTGCCTTAAAACGGCTTACTCTCATGACACTCGAGCTATAACGCGTAACTAACTAGATACGAAAGTTGTTCAGGCTCCTCAATGTGAAATAGCAGGATGTGACATACAGTAAGAGACCGTGTAGAGTGCCACGTCAACCTTAGTTAACTCGTCCCGTGTGCCGACGGCTTAAAGGAGAAGAAGATAAATTGTGTGTGTGTGTGTGTGTGCATGTGTGTGTGGGTGTCAAGCTTACTATTAAAATTTTGACTTGTTCCACTTTTCTGAAGATCATCTCCAAATGGTTCAAATGGCTCTCAGCACTATGGGACTTAACATCTGAGGTCATCAGTCCCCTACAATGGGTCGTTACCATAAAACGGTTGCCTTAAAACGGCTTACTCTCATGACACTCGAGCTATAACGCGTAACTAACTAGATACGAAAGTTCAGGCTCCTCAATGTGAAATAGCAGGAAGTGACATACAGTAAGAGACCGTGTAGAGTGCCACGTCAACCTTAGTTAACTCGTCCCGTGTGCCGACGGCTTAAAGGAGAAGAAGATAAATTGTGTGTGTGTGTGTGTGTGTGTGTGTGTGTGCGTGCATGTGTGTGTGGGTGTGGGTGTCAAGCTTACTATTAAAATTTTGACTTGTTCCACTTTTCTGAAGATCATCTCCAAATGGTTCAAATGGCTCTCAGCACTATGGGACTTAACATCTGAGGTCATCAGTCCCCTAGAAACTTAGAACTACTTAAACCTAACTAAGGACGTCACACACAGCCATGCCCGAGCCAGGATTTGAACCTGCGAACGTAGCGGGCGCGCGGTTCCAGACCGAAGCGCCTAGAACCGCTCGGCCACCGAGGCCGGCAAGATCATCTCACTTAAGGTCTATGAACGGAACATTAGCGTATCTCTTGTACTGTAAGCATCCGTTACTCTTTTTCGTTTTATGCATGTTTTCAGCCCTGAGAATCTCCTCACTCTGGGTCTATTGAACGAAGAGCTTGTCTGTCTGTCTAACAATGTATTGAGTTTGGCCTTGACTGTTTCTGTCGATCTGCGAGTTGCCATTACTATGAAAGAGCTGTCGGGGGTGCAATTTGTCCTCCGCTTGGGTCGGCATTACCCATGCAACCGTGGTGCGACACGCAGCAGCCACAGTGCGTGCAGTGACTGCCTCGCAGGTGGAGGTACACGGAATGCCAATGACGAACTGACATCCTCCGGTGAGCTGCTCTCGCAGCAGCTAGGCGAGATAGCCGTGTTTGCACTGGTTCCGACAACTGAGATTATTGTTCCGTCTTTCATGAGTATAATCCTTTGTACTAATCTGTCCCGTACGCTACGCTGTCTCTGCTACTCCTTCTCCAGGTAGGGAGATAACGGCGTTATCTCGTGTTTACATGTCATGTCAACCGGGCCACACAGGAAAGCAAGCAGCGCGACATTTCCAATCTGAATCCAACATCCTGCTGTCCGCACTTGCAGTGTTAACTCCGCTAGTCACAAAAGCGTGTTCTCCGAGAGGAAATTACGTAAATGTGACACGTGTTTCTCCACAAAAGGAAAATTAAGTGCCGGCCGGTGTGGCCGTGCGGTTAAAGGCGCTTCAGTCTGGAACCGCGTGATCGCTCCGGTCGCAGGCTCGAATCCTGCCTCGGCCATGGATGTGTGTGATGTCCTTAGGTTAGTTAGGTTTAAGTAGTTCTAAGTTCTAGGGGACTGATGACCACAGATGTTAAGTCCCATAGTGCTCAGAGCCATTTGAACCATTTGAAAATTAAGTACTACTGCCACCATTCAGTTACTGTAGCACTGCAGAGCAGACAGACGTACCAACATGATCGGAAGTATGTTCACACAGAGAAGTCATTTGAAACCATTTTATTGCACCACAGAAATAGAGTGCAGAAATATAGCGCTACAGTTGAAACTACAGTCATGTTACAAGGAGTGTTCAGTAAGTAGCGCAACACTTTTTTCTCGGCTAATTTCGGTTGAAAAATTGCGGAATTTCTTGTGGGACATCGAGGAAAATTCCCGCTTCATCCCTTATATAAGGTGTACAACTTTGCTTCCGCCGTTTTTTTCCCCAACATTTGAGGCTTTAATGAAACAAATTGGTTACACATGTATCATTCAAAGTATTTTCCATCGCTGGCCACTACTTTCTCCCATCGTTTGGGCAGTGTACAAATCCCGCGTCGAAAAAATTGTTCATCTTTTGAAAGGATCCACGAATCGATCCAATTTGTGACTTCTTCATGAGATCGGAAGCGTTGGTCGGGCAGGCCATGCGTCATTGATCTAAACAGGTGATAGTCAGAGGGAGCATTGTCTGGAGAATATGGCGGTTGGGGTAGGACTTCCCATTTTAACGTTTCCAAGTACGTTTTTTGCAACGTGGGGTCGAGCGTTGTCGTGCTGCAAAATCACTTTTTTTGTTCGTCTCGCTGTATTGCGGCCGTTTGTCTTTTAACGCTCTGCTCAGACGCATTAATTGCGTTCGATAATGAGCATCTCTGATTGTTTCACTTCGTTTTAATACCTCATAGTACACAACGCCGAGCTGGTCCCACCAAATGCAGAGCATGATCTTGGAGCCGGTATGGCCGTCCACGTGGAAGCATGGCCGGGATATCCCCATGATTTTTTGCGTTTACAGTTACCGTAATAAACCCATTTTTCATCCCCGGTCACAATGCGATGCAGAAATCCATTCCGTTTTTGCCTCTGAAGCAACTGTTCACAAACATACAAACGCCGTTCAACGTCTCTTGGTTCCAGCTCACATGGGACCCAAGTTCCTTCTTTCCGAATCATGCCCATAGCCTCGAGACGTTTTGAAATGGCTTACTGTGTCACTCACACTAATCGTGCCATTTCTTCTTGAGTTTGACGCGAGTCTTCATTCAACAACGTCTCCAATTCTGCATCTTCGAAAACATTCTCTCTTCCACAACTACGCCGGTCTACGACGATAAAATCACCGTTCTTGAAGCGTTGAAACCACTCACGACACGTTCTTTCACTAATAGCATCCTTACCATACGTACTTGAGAGCATTCGATGGGACTCAGCCGCTGTTTTCTTCATATGGAAACAAAACAGTAACAACTCCCGCAAATGACGACAATTAGGCTCGTAAACTGACATTTTCAATCACGAACAACTTTATGATGCAGACACAAATCGACTAACGTTTGAATGAGGTTTTGTTGACCGCGGTCCGAGCTGACTGCCTGACGTCTGCGATCTGTCTCTTTCGACGGCTACTTACCGTTTCTGTTTCTTTCGACCGCTACCTACCGTTGTCGACAACTATCGGCAAACGGCGGAAGCAAAGTTGTAGACCTTGCAATTTCACGAATTTGCGACACGTGACGGCGCCTTCAAAATGGCGCCTGTAACGGAATTGCGTTCAAAACAGACGGCTGTCATAGAGGTTCTTTTGGCGGAAAACCTGAGTATCGCAGATATTCATAGGCGCTTGCAGAATATCTACGGAGACCTGGGAGTGAACAAAAGCACGGTGAGTCGTTGCGTGAGGCATCTGTCATCATCGCAACAAGGTCTCGCAAATCTGTCCGGTCTCTCGGTGCCTGCCGGCCGGCCTCACACAGCTGTGTTACCCTCTGGAAATTGAAGAAACGACTTCAGTGTGTTCGTCGCCACAAAAATTCAAACGAGCTGCTCCTTCTCCACGACAACTCGCACAAGTCTGCGCACGTGAATGGAGCTCACAAACCTTCAGGGAACTGTTCTCCCTCAACCACCCTACAGCCCTGATCTCGCACTTTCCGACTTGCATCAGTTTGGTCCAATTAAGGATACACACCGCAGGAAGCAGTGCACGAATGACGCGAAGATTATTGATACAGCAAGACGTTGGCTCCGACGTCGAACGTTAGAGTGGTACCACACGGACATACAGATCATCCCAGTAAAGTGACGTTAAGGCAGTCGCACTGAATGGAGATTGTGTTGAGAAATAGGGTTTTTTATCCAAAAGAGTGGGATAAATATGATGTATTGGAATCCTGAATAAAAACAAACTGATTTCAGAAAAAAAATGTGTTGCCTCGCTTGTTGAACGCTCCTCGGAAGAAGTTTCTGCGTAAGCATAGTGAACTTCATCACCGAATTAAACAAAGCTAAAGCCTTGTTGACTGCTAAAAGTTGAGTGAAGCAAGCATGAACATAAGGGAGTAATACGGTTTGTGTCCTCATCACTAAGGGAACTGTAACTAAAAGATATTTTATGCACTGGTGCTCCACAGCTCGCAAGTATTTGAATAAACTCGTACGAGGTGCATTCAAGTTCTAAGGCCTCCGATTTTTTTTCTAATTAACTACTCACCCGAAATCGATGAAACCGGCGTTACTTTTCGACGTAATCGCCCTGCAGACGTACACATTTTTCACAACGCTGACGCCATGATTCCATGGCAGCGGCGAAGGCTTCTTTAGGAGTCTGTTTTGACCACTGGAAAATCGCTGAGGCAATAGCAGCACGGCTTGTGAATGTGCGGCCACGGAGAGTGTCTTTCATTGTTGGAAAAAGCCAAAAGTCACTAGGAGCCAGGTCAGGTGAGTAGGGAGTATGAGGAGTCACTTCAAAGTTGTTATCACGAAGAAACTGTTGCGTAACGTTAGCTCGATGGGCGGGTGCGTTGTCTTGGTGAAACAGCACACGCGCAGCCCTTCAGGGACGTTTTTGTTGCAGTGCAAGAAGGAATTTGTTCTTCAAAACATTTTCGTAGGATGCACCTGTTACCATAGTGCCCTTTGGAACGCAATGGGTAAGGATTACGCCCTCGCTGTCCCAGAACATGGACACCATCATTTTTTCAGCACTGGCGGTTACCCGAATTTTTTTTGGTGGCGGTGAATCTGTGTGCTTCCATTGAGCTGACT
Source organism: Schistocerca cancellata (assembly GCF_023864275.1). Lineage (NCBI taxonomy): Eukaryota > Metazoa > Arthropoda > Insecta > Orthoptera > Acrididae > Schistocerca > Schistocerca cancellata. The sequence goes on from NC_064628.1 coordinate 432,586,898, forward strand.
GGTACTTTGTTTCTGGATTGAAAAATGGCATCCACGTCTCATCCATTGTCACAACCGACGAAAAGAAAGTCCCATTCATGCTGTCGTTGTGCGTCAACATTGCTTGGCAACACACCACACGGGCAGCCATGTGGTCGTCCGTCAGCATTCGTGGCACCCACCTGGATGACACTTTTCGCATTTTCAGGTCATCATGCAGGATTGTGTGCACAGAACCCACAGAAATGCCAACTCTGGAGGCGATCTATTCAACAGTCATTCGGCGATCCCCCAAAACAATTCTCTCCACTTTCTCGATCATGTCGTCAGACCAGCTTGTGCGAGCCCGAGGTTGTTTCGGTTTGTTGTCACACGGTGTTCTGCCTTCATTAAACTGTTGCACCCATGAACGCACTTTCGACACATCCATAACTCCATCACCACATGTCTCCTTCAACTGTCGATGAATTTCAATTGGTTTCACACCACGCAAATTCAGAAAACGAATGATTGCACACTGTTCAAGTAAGAAGAACATCGCAATTTTAAGTATTTAAAACAGTTCTCATTCTCGCCGCTGGCGGTAAAATTCCATCTGCCATACGGTGCTGCCATCTCTGGGACGTATTGACAATGAACGCGGCCTCATTTTAAAACAATGCGCATGTTTCTATCTCTTTCCAGTCTGGAGAAAAAATCGGAGGCCTTAGAACTTGAATGCACCTCGTACATCAGAACCGTCAAGACCTGTTGATAAAAAGCCTTTATTAACTACCAGTTTGGATAATGTTATCATCTTCAGGTATCAAAAATTAGAGCAGTCTGTAAGGCAACGTTTATACTGTGACGTCATAACAAATTATTGTATGTCTATTTAGAGTATTTTGACGGCAGTGAAGCAGGATGGTTTTTATTTAATTTGGCGCCACAGTATGAACGTTGCAATACACACTATTGTAAATAATTATATGATACTTGGAGACGATCAGATGATCGAAGCACGTCGCTGATAAAGCTTCTTTTATCAGCAGCTCATGACAATTGTGGCATGTATACTATAGAGCGATATACAGTGTTCATTCCACAAAGAAGGACAGTAGTTTATTGTGAAAGCATACAAAAATTAATAAACTATACCAGTTCATTTTAGTACTGAACATATAATGAACTTTCACAAACAAACATGTTGTGAAACTTGGATGTATACAACACACAAAAATTAATCAAAGAAAAGATCAGCAAACAGTGTCACATATGTTGGAAATCTATGGTTAACGACAAACCATGATTGGCTTTGATTTTCTAAATTTCACTTGTAGAGAGTTATATAGAAGCGTGTCTGTTGCAGCCTCATATTATGGGTTACTACTCGGAGTTCTGTAAAACGGACAGAAAATACAATGTGAAGTAATAAAATCAATGAAATCGTATACTCACCTACGGAAACCTCCACTTGTGTGTAACTTACGTTGAATATACCCCCTGAACTGCGAAATCGTCGAGTGTATAATAGTAGGAATAGCAGCAACATTTTTATTCATCTGTGGACTACTTTTACGAGTATACTGTACATGTCATAGCATTACAATCTAAGAAACAGAAAAAAACTATTTATTTACTGACTTACTGGTCAAATTTGAAAAGAATGGGACAGGGACTCAGTCATGATAGGAACTATCTTGGCATTTTCCAGAAGTAAATAATGGAGAACATATAAAACCTAAATCGGGACGGTCGATTGGAGATCAGATCCACCATCCTTCCAAAAAGAACACCAACCTGTTCAAAACACTGTACCGCTCATCTGGTTTATCACTAGTGTTCAATACTGTTTAACAAATAAGTTATTTAGTAACGTAATAAGCTGGTGCTATACTGTTCATCCATTTCTCTCAACCAATCACCCTACAAACTATACACACATAATTTCATAACGTAACTCAAAAGAAACTAAGCTTGAACCAGGACCACAGCGACAATGTTTGGTTTCCATTTTCTGTATTGCAACATCCTATTTACTTACCTGAAAAACTTAGTCAGCATCCCTTCTTAACGACTGGTATTCCAAGTTTTGTTTTGTGAATGTTATGCTGCAGTGTTGGAAGTATGGGGTGCAAAAACAGAGCTCTTAAGAAACGCATCGGAAATTTCCTAACGTTTTATCACCATCAAACAGTTTCTGTCCTTTCGGGAGATCATAAGCTAATTGATCGCTACAGGAGGCTTCAATTCAAAATCTGTCCCGGAATACTGCCTAAAGGTCGATTTATAAAACCAGAAAACGATTAAGATCAATATTTAAACGAAAATTGCGAAAACATATGCAACATTTAGATATTTTTTTAAATAGTTTGAGGCGTGTACTTAATAAGCTAAACACACCATTCAGCGTCACAAATAAACAATCTGAAATCCTCAGGGCACTAAGATCTTACCTTGTGTACCTTGCACAACTGTATTCATCATGCCACGTGGTCCAGGTAAACTGCAGGGTGTCCCGAAACATTAATCCCATTTCACAAGACTATATCTTGTATAAGAAGATAAAAACTTGGGGTATATTTTACCTTGCGGATAGGACTACAAGGTCTTTATTTTCAAAAGAAGCAGCCAGTTTTACAAGTGTATAACTTTTACATGCAGTAACGTCTAGGACCAAAGTTTTCATTTAGCCTTCACAAAGATAAACAAAAACTGAACGAAGCCAAAATTAGCGTAGAAGTCTATGCATGAAGCGTTCAACGAATACGAAAGTAAAACTCTAGCCACCAACTTGTCAGAAAATCCTAAGAAGTTCTGGTCTTTTGCTAAATCAGTAAACGGATCGAAGCAATCTGCCCAGACACACAGTGACCATAATGGCACTGAAACAGAGAATGACACAGCAAAGATCGAAAAACTTTTCAAAAACTGTTTCACAGAGGAAGCTCACACTGCTGTAGTTCTTCCTTTAAATTGTAGCATGAACTAAAAATGACAAATATCTAAATAAGTCAGCAAATGATAAAAAAGCAAATGAAATCGCTCAACAGAGGAAAAAGGCCACTGGACCTGAGGTATACCAATTCTATTCTACCCAGATTGGGATACCAGTTCGATTCTACCCAGATTGTGAGAAAACTTGTCCCTCTTCTAGCAGCAGTGTACCGTAGGACTTTGGAGGAACGTACCTAATTATTGAAAAAAAGCTCAGGACATTTCCATTTTTAAGAAGGATCGTCGAACAGGCGCACAAAACTACAGGCCTAATTCTTTGTAGGAACCAACATGGCTTCGGAAAACAACGATCGTCTGAAACCCAGCTCGCTCTGTTCGTCCATGAGACGCAGAAAGCACAGGCGACCAGGTGGATGCCGTGTTCCTTGACATCCGAAAGGCACTCGGTAGAGTTACGCACTGCCGCCTAATGCACAAAATACAGGTGGATGAAATATCAAAATTGACCAACTGTCAGAATGTAGTGGAGAGGAGCCTCTTGTAGCTGTAGGTGTAGGAAACATGGAGCACACCTCAGTAGTTAAGGGCCCTAGGACAGCTGCAATTTCAAACAGAGATAAGGCTCTGCTATTAGGTATTTCACATGGCAGAGGTGTACGCCCACAATTGCAGGAGAGCGAGTACCAGGTCACCAGCATTGTGAAGCCAAGTGCAGAGTTGAGTCAGGTGACTGACAACATAGGAAAGTTATGTATGAATTTTACGGCAGAGGATCAGGTAGTGATTGTGGGTGGAGCTGGGAATAGTCTTGATAGGAACTGGGAGTATGATGTAGGTGGTTACCTGGTAAAGGTAGCTTCTCAAACTGGAGGCACTAGTGTGCACTTTGTGCAACTGCTTCAGTCGTGATACACCTCATCTTAATGCTGCTATTAGGCGTGTTAACACGGGGCGGCAGAAGGCGCTGATGGCGGAGTGCATGGCTCACATGGCAGTGGTGCCAGTTGGGTCTATCAGTAGATCGGATTTCACTAGGCATGGCCTGCACTTCATTAGGTATGAGAGGTGGAGGCTGGCAAAGCTTATCAGTGTAGTGGGCTGTGGTGGGATCACTCATGGGAATATTCCTATAATAGTTGGTGTTAGAGCTCCATCTTTTTTAGATTCAAGTCGGCTGATAGGTATTCTTCCTTAAAGGAAACCTGTCTAACAAAGGAGCCACCTCCAAAGAAGGTCAAGTATCCCAGTAGTGAAGGAATTAGCATATTTCATCAAAATATAAGATGTATTAGAGATAAAGTTAGACTGAACTACTTACAGTTGTTGACTCTTACATTATTGGTATATCAGAGTACTACTTAAATAATGTGGTAATTCGAAAGCTTGTTTTACCAGGATACAGATTAGCTGGCTGTTTTTCAACGAGTTCTTTGTGGAGTGGAGAAGTAGCCATGTACGTACAAAATAGTATTCTATTTGAGTCCGTGTCAAAGCACTGCACTAAACAGATATTTGAATTTGTGTAGGGACAGTTGAATTCAGTGAAACTAAACTTTTAATTATACTTATCTATAGATCCCCTAACTTAGACTTCAGAGCATTTCTGCTCACGCTAAAGAAGGTTCTTGGTTACCGTATAGAAAGTATAAAAATTATTTGTTTGTGGTGCCTTCAGTATTAAATTTGTATGTGACTGTGCGAGAAAAACGATGCTGGATATCTCCTAAATTCATATGATCTGATGGGTACTGAATCTTTTCAAACCAGGGTGCAGGGGAACAGCAGCACAACCATAGACAATATTTTTATTCATTCTTCGTTACTAGATGGGCATTCTGTTGGCGAAAGGGTAAATGGCCTTTCAGACCATGATACACAAATTTTACACTAACAGGTTTTTGTACTTTAACAGACGTTATATATCATTACAAACTATATAGAAAAGCTAAGCCAACAGAAATAGAGAGTTTTTTAAACCTCGTTAATGAAAAAGAGTAGCAAGATATTAATAGTGCTAATAACTTAGATGACAAATATAATGCTTTCCTCAACGCATTTCTCATGCTCTTTGGAAGTTACTTTCCGTCAGAACGTTCAAATCAGGGTAGCAGCAGTAAAAAGCAGCCTGAGTGACTGACTAGAGGAATAAGGATATCATATACACTGGAGATCCAAAGAAACTGATACACCCGCCTAATATCGTGTAGGGTACACGCGAGCACGCAGAAGTGCCCCAACGCGACGTGGCATGGACTCGACTAATGTCTGAAGTGGTGCTGGAGGGAACTGACTCCATGAATCCTGCAGGGCTGTCCACAAATCCGTAAGAGTATGACAGGGTTGGGATCTCTTCTGCACAGCACGTTTCAAGGCACCACAGATGTTCATGTCTGGGGAGTCTGGTAGCCATCGGAAGTGTTTAAACTCAGAAGAGCGTTCCTGGAGCCACTCTGTAGCAATTCTGGACGTTTAGGGTGTAGCGTTATCCTGCTGGAATTGACCAAGTCCGTCGGAATGCACAATGTACATGGATGGATGGATGGAGGTGATCAGACAGGATTCTTACGTACGTGTCACCTGTCAGAATCGTATCTAGACGTATCAGGTGTTCCACATCACTCCAACTGCACACGCCCCGCACCACTACAGAGCCTTAGCCAGCTTGAACATTCCCCTGCTGACATGCAGGGTCCAGGGATACATGAGGTTTTCTCCATACCTGCTCGATACAATTTCAAACGAGATTCGTCCGGTCGAGCAACATGTTTTTAGTCATCAACAGTAAAATGTCGCTGTTGACGGGCCCAGGCGAGGCGTAAAGGTTTGTGTCGTGACGTCATCAAAGATATACGAGCAGGCCATCGGCTCCGAAAGCCAATTTCGATGATGTTTCGCTGATTGGTTTGCACGCTGACACTTGTTGATGGGCCAGCACTGAAATCTGCAGCAATTTGCAGAAGTGTTGCTCTTCTGTCACGATGGACGATTCTCTTCAGTCGTCGTTGGTCCCGCCCTTGCAGGTTTTTTTTTTCCGGCCGCAGCGATGTCAGAGATTTTGTGTTTTACCGGATTCCTGATATTCACGGTACACTCGTGAAATGGCCGTACGGGAAAATCCCCATTTCACCGCTACCTCGGAGATGCTGTGTCCCATCACTTGTGCGCCGACTATAACACCACGTTCAAACTCACTTAAATCTTGATAACCTTCCATTGTAGCAGGAGAAACCGATCTAACAACTGCGCCAGACACTTGTTGTCTTACACAGGCGTTGCCGACGCACCGCCATATTCTGCCTGTTTACATATCTCTGTATTTGACTATGCATGCCTATACCAGTTTCTTTGGCGTTTTAGTGTTGAAAAAAGATGTATTTATATCCAAATGTTGGAAACAGAATAGAGATAAATTACCCCTTACCGCTGTAAGATGATTAAAAATCTTATTAGGAAGGCAGTCTTATTAGGCAGGTAACCATGTAACTATATTGGGAAATGGAGTTCCGAGACTGATGTCTAAAATACTCCTCCATGATACCGAAAAGGGGGAGACCTAGTCAACAATTAAGTAAATGAAGACTGAGGACTCTCATGGAAATGATGGAGTATCTAGCAAAATACTTAAGTACTGTGCTGCACACGTTAGCCCTGTACGTAGCCATATTTGGAATTTTTCCTTTAGGAATGGTACGTTTTCTGAACTATTTAAGTACTCAGTAGTAAAACCGTTTTATAAAAAGGGAGGAAGCGATAACGTAGACAATTTTACACCTATTTCTATGCCATCAGTGTTTGAAAAGGCTGTATATGTAAGGCTAACTGATCTTTTCATTTCACATAATTTGCTTTCAGATGTACAGTTTGGTTTCAAATTTGGTTTAACAACTGAAAATGCTATTTCTCTTTTCTCTGTGAGGCATTGGATGGATTAAACCTTTATAGCGCTGGGCATCTGTTTTGATTTAACTAACGAGTTTGATTGTGTTGATCACAAAATATTGCTCCAGAAGTTGGACTATTATGGAATACAGGGAGTCCCAATTGGTTCATCTCTTACTTTAATAACAGATATCAAAAGGTCATTATGCATAGTACTGAGAATGACTATGATGTGGAGATCGAGTGTGGCACAGTATAATGGGAGGTTTCTCAGGGATCAGCGATGGGCCCACTCCTGTTCCTTATTTATATAAATGATATGCCGTCTAGTATTACAGGTGATTTTGAAATATTTCTCTTTGCTGATGACGCTAGCTTGGTAGTAAAGGATGTTGTCTGCAACGTCGACACTGTTTCAAATAGTGAAGTTCAGGACGTAAGTTCATGGCTTGTAGAAAATAAACTAACGCTAAAATCATAGTAAGACTCAGTTTTTACAGTTTATTATACACAATTCAACAAAACCTGACGTTTTAATTACACAGAATGGCCATATGATTAGTGAAACTGAACAGACCAAATTTCTATGTGTTCAGATAAATAGTAAATTGCCGTGGAAACCACATGTTCAGGGTCTTGTTCAAATAATTATGACTGTCATTTGTATTATTAGAACTGTGTCTGAAATAAGTGACAGTTCGACAGGAAAAGTAGTCTGCTTTGCTTATTTTCATCCGTTAATGATGTATGGTATTATATTTTGGAGCAACTCCTCCCATTCTCAAAGGGTATTTTTGGCTTAGAAGTGGGCGGTTTGGGCAATAAGTGGTAACAGCTCGCCAGCCTCTTGCCAACCCCTGTTCATTGTTTGGGTATTCTTACATTAACCTCTCAATACGTATGTGCTTTAATGTTGTTTGTTGTTAATAATATCAGCTTAATCCCAGAATTGATAGCTTTCGCTCAGTTATTACTAGGAGGGAAATCCAGTCTGTATTTGGATCCCACCTGCTTAACTCTTGTGCAGAAAGGCGTGCTGTTTTCTGCTGCATCCATTTTCAATAATCTACCATAAGAATTCAAAAATCTTAGCAGTAATTCACGCGCTTTCAAATCTAAACTGAAGTGTTTCCTCATGAGCACTCCTTCTATTCTGTCGAGGAATTCTTTGAATAATTTGGCTGAATCCTGTGTTAAACTGTTGATTGCCTTTATATAAACATACAGCTTGTCGTCTTTTTAGTATTGATAAATATTTTATTTTATCTTCTAGTAATTTTTTTTTAAATTTTTTGTACTGGCCGTTCCATGACCGTGGAGATTTGCTCCTGAATTTGGTCCTACGTGAATAGACGTGTAGAATAAAATTTATAAAAAAAATCAGAATAACTATATTGAAGAGTTTCTAGGAAACAGAATGTAGAATGACATTCTGAACGGAGACAAGTCTTCAGACGTAAAAGTAACTTCAGGCATGCCCCAAGGAGTGTTACAGGATCATCACTTTCCGCAGTTTACCTATATGCAGACATGATAAAGTCATGGGACAGCCTTATGCAAATATACAGATGGCGGTAGTCTCTCGTACACAATATATAAAAGGGCATTGCATTGGCGGAGCTATCATTTGCACTCAGATGACTCACATGGGATGATATCAGACGTAATTATGGCCGCACGAACGTGGGATGGTAGGAGCTAAACGCATGGGATACTCCATGCCGGAAACCGTTGAGGAATTCAATATTCCGACATCAAACATGCTCAAGAATGTGCCAAGAATACCAGATTCCATTCATTACCTCCTACCCTGGACAACGCAGTGGCCGATGGCATTTGCGTAGAGTTGTCAGTGCTAACAGACAAGCAGCACTGCGAGAAATAACCGCAGAATTCAATGTGAGTCGTACGATGAAAGCACCCGTTAGGACAGTGCGAGGAAATTTGGTATTAATGGACTATGGCAGCTGACAACAGACGCAAGTGCCTTTGCTTACTGGACGACATCGCCTGCAGCGCTTCTCCTGGGCTCGTGACCATATCGGTTGGGCTCTAGATGAGTGGAAAACCGTAGCCTGGTCAGGTGAGTACCGATTTCCGTTGGTAAGAGCTGATGGTAGAGCTCGAGCGTGCCGCAGACCCCACTAATCCCAAGTTGTCAACAAAGCACTTTGCAAGTTTTTACGTGGAATAGACTGGGTCCTCTGGTCCCACTGAACAGGTCATTGACTGGAAATGGTTATGTTTAGCTATTTGTGGATCTTTTGCAGCCGTTCATGGACTCCATGTTCCCAAAGATCGATGGAATTCTTTTGGATGACAGTACGCCATTTCAGAATATTCTGGAGAATTCGAGCGAATGATTTAGCCACCCAGATCACCCGACATGAATCCCATCGAACATTATGGAACATAATCAAGAGGTCAGTTCGTTGACAAAATCCTGCACCGGCAACATTTCTGGACCATGTGTCGATCCCCTTCAGGTCTTCCTGCGTTTCGCTACAATTTTGTAGAGTCGCGACTTCTCTGTACGTATACGAATTCTGTTCAAAAACTTCCGGAACTTGATCCACAAAATTTTTCTGCGCTTACCTTTTAGTTATTGTGCATTTTCTCCTTCGAATACACTCCTTCACAATTGATACACCGCTCCCAACACCGTTTCCACTGGTGCTATGTTGCATTCTGCATGGAATTTGAAACTGAGCTAACATTTAATTAAATGTTTGAAAAAATTTCTTCATTATTATATTCTGCCACAGCATTACTGGATGAAACTGTCGCAGTCGATGAAAATGTGTATACAGCGACGATTACGACGGATGACGAGATTCTGAACATCAAACCTCAAAGCGTTGCATCGCTGTAGACGACTGCGTTAGACAAAGGGGCCAACACTGCAGTTCCTGTGCAATCTACCTCAGAAATGCGAAACATCGTGAAATGCACGCACTGTTGTTTAGATGAGCACTCGAATGAGTAAAACGACGGACGGTATAGAACAACTTGTCCAAAATTTGATGCTGAAGAAGGCACTGCAAAAAAACAATAACAGTCCCCCCCCCCCGCGCCAAAAAGTACTTAATTTAGACTTTCAGTGTACAGTATATAGCTATATATTTTAGCTGTTACATATTTTAGCAGAAAAATGAGTTACTGTACCATAAAAGATGTTACGGTTTAGAAAGTACGGTATTGTTTTCCCTTTTTTCGTATGCGTAGCTTGTCATGGAATAATACTTCGGTCAAATGTTTTTGACTGGATGTCCCAGAAAGTGTTGGAATTGTCTTAATAACCAAATAGAAGCTAGTTTCCAAATTACCGTCGTACAACTGGTAAGTTTAACAATTCTTTTCTTTTTTCGCATACTTCTTTTTACAAAAAGGATTTCAGGCTCCTCAGTTTCGAGTCAAATGTTTTTCACTGGATGTACTAGAAAGTGCTGAAATTTTCTCAATAACCAGACGGAAGCTAGTTTCCAAATTGACCTCGTACAAACGGTAAGTTTAATTTAATGTATTATTTTCTTTTTTCGCATTCATCACGAGAAATATATTTCAGTCTCCGCAATTTCGTATTAAATGATTTTCACTATAATTACGGCTTAGAAAGTGTTAGAATTTTCTTAATAACCAAGAGGAACCTAGATTTTAAATTGCTCTTGTTCAACCAGTGTGTTTAATTCTGTGTTTCAATGCAGAAGAATGATGCTGAGCCTAGCGGTTGATATGAGTCTTAAAGATAACGTGTATGATTAAACCAACCACTGACTGTTTCCTCGCTGTCTTTAAAGGTATCGTTGAGTGCTCTCTGGAGAAAAGTGTGCACTAAACTAAAACCCAGGCGGCCTCTGAACTGCTGTACAGGATCATTTGAGTCACCGCCTCCAGTGGACGACGGCGCGGGAAAATATTTACTGGGAAGCTATCTGCGCCCGTGATTTACGTAGTCGGTGGAACTTACGCGCAATAAGAATAGTCAGTGTTTACGTAATTGCTTGATGGGTACAAATGGACTCGGGATTTATAGTTGTTATGCTAACAAACGAGCGCCGAGAGAATAACGACCTTACACAAGGCGGCAAGGTCTCTTATCTTGGAAATCTCAACGAATTGCTGGAGTTATATACATACTCACACTTGCACTTCCAATGGCCGCCGCACAAGGCGATATCCTATTTAGCCAGCTCTAAATGGGCCAATTTGAGGGCTCTCCTTGATTCTACAGAGTGCATCACAATTGGATAATAGAAGCAAAAACATTCTAGTAAGCAAAGGCCCATTAAGGAGACGTTTCTGAGCTAATTAAGAATGTATGATTACAAGCTGCCATTTTATTTCAGTATGGAAACTCTTAGAGATTGAGAATCGAGATTTGTTGCAAACCATTTAGCATTTCTTAACGTTTCCCCCCCTTTATCCTTTGTTGCAATTTTGACATGGAGTTCATTAAAATGGCGACAGACAAAGAGAAGGCGCAAGATGTCATCTGGCACGCAGAATTCAAATCAGTGATAATGGTACCCCGGAATTAGTGAAGGTCAAATGGGAGATCACCACCGGCACAAAAAAGAATTACTTTTGAATACATTATGGGATACAGTGATCAATGTGTTACAAATATTTACTATCAAAAACAGTCTTGATCACAATTTATTTATTACGGTGACCGGTTTCGACCACTACTGTGATCATCTTCAGACCAATGAGTAAGAACCTCCTTCTACTGGAGAATGACTGAGTAAGAACCTCCTTCCGCTGGAGAATCACTTAGTAGTGATTCTCCGGCATAAGGAGGTTCTTACTCATTGGTCTGAAGATGATCACAGTAGTGGTCGAAACCGATCACCGTAATAAATAAATTGTGATCAAGACTGTTTTTGATAGTAAAAAAAAAAGAATGATGTGATGGTTCAAAAACTTCACAGAAACAGGAAGTGTCAAGGACATTCCTGGAAGTGGTCATCCCTCTCTGGTGCAAACACGTCTCGACAGAGTGCAAGATGCATTTCAACGTCGCTCCCACAACTCAATTCATTGTGCATCGCACGAATTTCAAAAAGCAAGATCAGCACTCCGTAAAGTGTTGCATACGCTGTTACGCCTTTTTGCTTCCTATGTTCTAAAGGGCAACTGGTCCAAGCATTGCAGCCAACCGATCGTCCACTGCGGTATTCATTCGCGTTTTCCATGCTGGCCTCCACAGATGCTGACAATGACTACCTGTTTTCAGATGAGGCACCGTTCCACATTTTTGTTCATGCGAATCGCACAGAACGTTAGGATCTGGGGCTTAGAAAATCCACACAGGACATGTGAACAAATCCGTATTTATCCGAAACTTAATGTTTGGTATACCCCAATGCACAACAGGGTTCCTGGCCTATTTTTCTTTGCAGAGAAAACTATAACGGAAACTGTTCAACTAGGCATGTTTCTGCGGCCATAGATCCGAGAGCTGCAGCCATGCATCATATCCCAGCGAATATGAAGACCCCACGGAGAAAATAGGGTAAGTCCATTTAATTAGGAAACGAGTTTATGGCAAATTCGTATGGTCAGCGTTGATTCTACAAGGCAGTTAAAAAGACTTAAATAACGTGGCCTGTCACCGAGATACAAAGAACGTTCTAAGTCAGTCTTCTCAAGAAAGGAATGCGGAAAGTCCTAGATTTGCTTCAGCTGTTTGCAATGCACCTCTTAGCTCTGCAGACTTGATCGGTTGAGTTTCTTACTCTGTGTTTGTTCCTTGTATAATAGTGTTTAGTTTGAAATGTGATAGTAATGTGTTCCTATTACGATCTCTAAAATGTGTGGATCAACACAAGACGAAGCTGAAAAGCCATATTTTATAACAGTCAGCTAAAGGAGAGAAAGTTATAGCAGAATGAGTAAGGAGTTCGGCAGCGACGGCAAATGCTCATTGTTTGAATGTTTCAGACAAATCAAGCCCCACGAAGAGAACCGCTTATCAACAACTTTAATTTGTTGTTAGGTGAGGAAAATGACAAATCTTCGTATTTAACTAGCTTGATTCCTGTGACATTAATTGCTCCTAGAAGACCTAGGCATGACGATTCCAATGTCAGATGGCTCTTTAACATATATTGCAAGAATCAAACGAAATGAGACCATGAATAAAATTCACGTTTGCAAAAAAGTCTTCATTGCTTTGCAAGTAACTGGAGTTTACTGTTTCAATATTCACCAAATGTCCAACAGTCATGTAATATTTTACACGGAAGATGTAAGGAATAAAAGAGTTATTAACTTTTTGCACAATTATGTGACTGAAGTCCTTGGTCCAAAAGTAAGGGTTCTTGTATATTCTTTGTTTCGCGTTCAGGACAGAATAAGAACCATGCAATTTTCATAACACGTCACTACTTCATTCATACCATTAATAGATTAGGTGGTGTCAAAATAGTATTTCCAATAAGAGGACACTCTTATATGGAATGTTATAAAAACTTTGGTTTGATTAAAAAGGAAGCTATTGCAGAGATACCGAAAGACCTGAGTTTTGAAACCGCAAGAGTGAATCCAAGGCCTTATAAAATCATTCGTGTTCATCAAGTAAATATACGAGATGGACGAACTTCCAATAGGCATGTTACAAACCAAAGAGTTCTTTCAAGCACGACCGCTCAGATAATTTCTGGTTTTGAGGGAAGATAAACCGTTCAGGATTAAATACAATGGACCCTGGACGCCAATACATTTAGAACATTCTTGTAGTGTAGAAGTAGTCGTCAAGCCTGAGTATCAACCTGACAAATTCTTATGGCCTCATCGAACATACGAATATAATGGTAAGTGTTTGGTAAAATTTACATTTTTGAAAGGTAAATCACGATTGTTTTCAAATAACTAAACCTAGGACGATATTTTCAGTGTTCCTGCCGATATCTTATTAAAAATATGCAGACATTCAAGAACATAAAGATTTTTGGTCAAGAAACAAGAAATTTCTCTTCAACCACATTACGAAATAAAGTCCAAGATCAACAAAAAGAAACTTCCAGTGCTAAAGAACACTAAGAATGGACTAAAGTTTGCCAAAAAGTAATGGACTCCATATGTTCTTTTCCTGGTAAAAATACACTTTCTTTGCATGTACTGTTTTTTATCATATAATTTCAGCTGTGTTTTTTTCTAATATACATTGTCTAAGTCATTACATTTGGCATTATAATTGTATTGCTTACACTCGACTTTAGTGTTTAATGTATTTTTTTGTAGTGCTGAAAGTTTAAAATTTTGTCTCCTGAGAAATAAGTGACTTACTCGATTTTTACGTGGTCTCGTGATATGTCTGGACGTGCGGGATGTGCTGAATGTCGCATTTCCAGAGACATGGATGTCTCGTGATGGTCTCATCGTATGACTTCCGCGCTCTCCAGATGTCACGCCAATTTTTTACAACAAACCACGATACTCTATCTCTAATAGTTTCCAGATTACATATTTTTTTAAATGACTGCAGGACGTTATGGACATTCTGTATTGTCCCATTTCAAACAAATTTATTTGATATGTAAGCTGTAGAGGGATGCTGACTCGTTTTTCAGGCTAGCAAGTAGGAAGTTGCGGTGCACAAAATGATTCTGACACCAACTGGTAGCCTGTGCAGTGTTATGAACCAATGTGTTAATAGCGTCTGGGAGTGTAGCATTAGCCTCTTTCATTATCAAATGACTGATCTGTAAAAGCCGCGCGGGCTTAGCCGAGCGGTCTCAGGCGCTGCAGTCATGGACTGTGCGGCTGGTCCCGGCGGAGGTTCGAGTCCTCCCTTGGGCATGGGTGATTATTTATTTATTTATTGTTCCGTGGGACCAAATTAAGGAGAAGTCTCCATGGTCATGGAACGAGTCAATACATGAAATTATAACACGATATTAGAAACAGATAAAATGAAATATAAAAAAACATATTCAGGTGACAAGTCGTAAGTTTAAATGAAGAAAATCAACAATGTAACACTGGAATTTGCTTAATTTTTTAGCTCTTCCAGGAGCTCCTCGACAGAATAGAAGGAGTGAGCCATGAGGAAACTCTTCAGTTTAGACTTAAAAGAGTTTGGGCTACTGCTAAGATTTTTGAGTTCTTGTGGTAGCTTATTGAAAATGGATGCAGCAGAATACTGCACTCCTTTCTGCACAAGAGTCAAGGAAGTGCATTCTACATGCAGATTTGATTTCTGCCTAGTATTAACTGAGTGAAAGCTGCTAACTCTTGGGAATAGGCTAATATTGCTAACAACAAACGACATTAAAGAAAATATATACTGTGAGGGCAATGTCAGAATTCCCAGATTTTTGAATAGTGGTCGACAAGAGGTTCTCGAACTTACACCACATATAGCTCGAACAGCCCGTTTTTGAGCCAAAAATATCCTTTTTGAATCAGAAGAATTACCCCAAAAAATAATACCATACGACATAAGCGTATGAAAATATGCGAAGTAGACTACTTTTCGTGTTGAAGTGTCACTTATTTCAGATATTGTTCTAATGGTAAATAAAGCAGCATTTAGCTTCTGAACAAGATCCTGGACATGGGCTTTCCACAGCAGCTTACTATCTATCCGAACGCCTAGGAATCTGAACTGTTCCGTCTCGCTTATAATATGCCTATTTTGTCTGATCAAAATATCGGTTCTTGTTGAATTGTGAGTTAGAAACTGTAAAAACTGAGTCTTACTGTGATTTAGCATCAAATTATTTTCCGCAAGCCACGAACTTATTTCATGAACTACATTATTTGTTACTGTTTCAATATTACACACTATCAAGCTGGTGTCATCAGCAAACAGAAATATTTTTGAATCACCTGTAATACTAGAAGGCATATCGTTTATATAAATAAGAAACAGCAGTGGCCCCAGCACCGACCCTTGGGGAACGCCCCACTTAACAGTGCCCCATTGGGACTGAACATCACTACCACTCTCAATATTGCGGAGAATTACCCTCTGCTTTCTGTTCTTAAAGTAAGAGGCGAACCAATTTTAAGCTACTCTCCTTACTCCATAATGGCCCAACTTCTGCAGTAATATTTTGTGGTCAACACAGTCAAAAGCCTTCGTTAAATCAAAGAAAACACCTAGCGTTCCGAACCTTCTATTTAATCCGTCCAAAATCTCACAGAGAAAAGAGAATATAGCATTTTCAGTTGTTAAACCATTTCTAAAACCAAAGTGAACATTTGATAGCAAATTATGTGAATTTAAATGCTCCAGTAACCTTGTATATACAACCTTCTCGATAACTTTAGCAAACACCGATGGCATAGAAATAGGTCTAAAATTGTCAACATTATCAATGTCTCCCTTTTTATAAAGTGGCTTCACTACCGAGTACTTTAATCGGTCAGGAAACCGACCACTCCTAAAGGAAAAGTTACAGATATGGCTGAGAACTGGGCTAACATACATAGAACAATACTTCAGTATTGTGCTAGATACCCCGTCATATCCATGAGAGTTCTTGGTCTTTAGTGATTTAATTATTAACTCAATCTCCTTCTTGTCAGTATCATGGAGGAGCATTTCAGGTAACAGTCTCGGAACACTTTTTTCTAAGATCGCTATATGATTCCCTGTTGGGACTAGGTTTCTATTTAGTTCACCTGCTATATTCAGAAAGTGATTATTAAATACTGTACATATATGCGTCTTATCAGTAACACGGACATTCCCACTACGCACTGATTCTATATCCTCGACCTGTCTCTGCAGACCAGCAACTTCCTTTACGACTGACCATATGGTTTTAATGGCTCTGAGCACTATGGGACTCAACATCGTAGGTCATAAGTCCCCTAGAACTTAGAACTACTTAAACCTAACTAACCTAAGGACATCACACACACACATGCCCGAGGGAGGATTCGAACCTGCGACCGTAGCAGTCCCGCGGTTCCGGACTGCAGCGCCAGAACCGCTAGACCACCGCGGCCGGCTATGGTTTTAATTTTATCCTGAGACTTAGCTATTCTATCTGCATACCACATACTTTTTGCCTTCCTAATAACATTTTTAAGCACCTTACAATACTGTTTGTAATGGGCTGCTGCATTTAGATTTTGACTGTTTCTAACGTTTTGATATAACTGCCACTTTGTTCTACAAGATATTCTTATTCCTCTAGTCAGCCACCCGGGCTGCCTGTTTGTGCTAGTACCCTGTTTTAAACGTTCTAACGGAAAGCAACTTTCAAAGAGCATGAGAAAAGTCTTGAGAAAAGCATTATATTTATCGTCTACTGTATGAGCGCTATAAACGTCTTGCCACTCTTGTTCCTTTATAAGGTTTACAAAGGTCTTTATAGCAACTGGATCAGCTTTCCTGAACAGCTGATGACTATATTTAACACGTGTTGCTGCATAAAAATCTTTTAAAGTTAAAATTTGTGCATCATGATCTGAAAGGCCATTCACCTTTTTGCTAACAGAATGCCCTTCTAGTAATGAGGAATGAACAAAAATTTTGTCTATGGTTGTTCTACTGTTCCCTTGCACTCTCGTTGGAAAGAATACGGTTTGCATAAGATTATATGAATTAAAGACGTCTACCAGCATCCGCTTCCTTGCACAATCACTTATACAATTAGTATTGAAGTCACCACATGTAACTAACTTTTTGTATTTCCTATAAAGTGAACCAGGAACCTCCTCTAGCTTTAGCAAAAATGTTGCGAAATCGGAGTCTGGGGATCTATAAATAACAACAGTTTCAAGTTTAGCTCCGTTAAATTTAACCACACCTGCACAACATTCAAACACCTTTTCAGTGCAGTACTCTGAAACATCAATTGACTCAAATGGGATGCCGTTTTTCACATACATGGCTACTCCCCCACACCGCAAAGAGCTCCTCGAAAAGCTGCCAGCCAACCTGTATCCTGGTAAAGGAAGTCTCTGAATTATCTCCCTATTTAAGAAGTGTTCAGATATACCAATAATTTCAGAGTCAACATCTATAAGCAGTTCACTAACTTTATGTCTAATACCTTGCATATTTTGATGAAATATACTAATTCCCTCATTACTCGGATACCTAAGCTTTGTCAAAAGTGATTCCCTTGTTAGAGAGACTTCCCTTAAGCAGGAATATTTATCGAATGTGTATCCTTAGCATAATTTAGGTTACGTAGTGTGTAAGCTTAGGGACTGGTGATCTTAGCAGTTAAGTCCCATAAGATTTCACACACATTTGAACATTTTTTTTATCTGTAAAACAGTATTGTGCTTTAGGGGTAAACAGAATGAAGTAGCACTGTTTTAAACCGACTGGCACTGTATTCGGGAGTGTAGACGTTCCTATCTTCATCCAGTCATCCTGGTTTAGGTTCCGTGTGTTCCCTAAATTATTTCAGGCCACTGCCTGGATGGTTACTACGATAAGGCCACGGCTGACTACCTGCCCCATACTTTTCATACTACACCCGTACGTTTGCGAGTGTCTGTATGTGTGAATTACTTTATTTTCGTTATTGTAAAATTGTAATATCAAAACATGTCCAACATCCTTGTAAAAGAATTCTACAGATGAATAAAACTACTACAAAAACTGCCTGAGGATTTTCCCCTAGCTCGAAGACAGGGAATGTGACGCATGCATGCTCGTGGACACCGACATATTTTACCAGTGTGGACCACGATGGGTAGGTAGTGCAGGGCCTGCACCTTGGTCTCCAAGATCACTGACCTCAGCCCTCTGGTTTTCTCTGTCTGGGAGCATTTAAGAAATGAATTGTGCAGCACTTCCGCTGATACAGCTGAAGAACTGGAGTAGTAAACTGTACAGTCTTCTCAAGCCTTATGTAATGGTTCGGGGGCGTTTGAAAGAACACGGACACGAGTGTAGTATTACATCCAAATGCTAAGAAGAAACGTGGAACACCTCGTTTAACAGATACGAGTGCGCAGAGAATTGTTAAACGGAACGTACTGAAGTGGTGATGCAATTCTTGTTAAGGTAAGCCTTGCGTGAAATTTGAGCTAATTAGATGGGGACTGAAACGAAAAACTTATATTTCAAATAAAGTTTTGCTTATTAGGACAATATTTCATACTGATATCAGTAGCGACTCCTAAACAAACATTCTTAATTATGTCGATCTAGATGGATAACAATCACACCTGTCTGCCATAGTCCCAAATGCTCTTACAACATAATTCTCCCTCCATAGAAACAATGTTAGGAACTGACCGTAATATCAGTTTGAGAACTTCCACTAATGTACCAGCGCGTGCTGAGAAGTAGTGGCTCCGAAATTTTTATGTAATAACTCTTAAAGACTTTTAAATAACACAAACTAGTAACCCATTTGCCAAACCCGCTATATAACAGAAAATCCATTTCGGGGTTTTCATTCCCGAGCGTTCTTTACTTTATGAGCACCGGATTTCGCTTTCATCTGTGTTTCAAAACACGTAACAAGCCTTCTAAAACGAGAAAGGAAAACTGAGTTCAGTGGCAAAGTGCGCTCTTGTGGAGGATCAAACGGCGTTATAGTCACCGCAGCTGTTATGACCACCGCATTGTCAGTGTGTTTCCAGATGCAAAATCAACTAAATTTTCCTTTTACTGTAGTGATCTCTTCTTTCTGCTAATAAAAATGAATCTTTGTGTGGCGGCCGTTGTGGCCGCGCGGTTCTAGGCGCTTCAGTCCGGAACCGCGCTGCTGCTACTGTCGCAGGTTCGAATCCTGCCTCGGGCGTGGATGTGTGTGATGTCCTTAAGTTAGTTAGATTTAAGTAGTTCTAAGTCTAGGGGACTGATGAACTCAGATGTTACGTCCCGTAGTGCTTAGAGCCATTTGAACATAATCTTTGCGCTGCAGTCAACAAGAGAAGTAAGCAGCGAGCGAAGATAATATTTTCCTTCACGCTGTGAAGAAAACCGTTTTTCAAGTTCTCATTTTTTTCAGCAGAGCCTGCCAATACACGATCCTGAAAACTCAGGTGTTCTGCTCTTCTACTGATAGAGCCTTGTATGTGATTTTATTTGCTTGAGATATGTCGAGTGATAGAATGGAAAGCAACTTGATCGAAGCAGAAGAACTTTTACTAATGTTACAAAAATAAAAAATGAGTACCCCAAAGACTGCAATCAAATTGCTTTAGCACTGCATCACAGACTATGTAACTCTGTTTTAAAGGATCTTTCAACACTACATTTATTTTCTGGCGGTTGGGCTGTGGTGGTCAGAACACGAATAAAGAGTACTGGGAATAATGTGTAACTGGGTACTTTTCGAAGCTCCTAAATATGTTAAAACTGTTGAGACGTGGATCCCCGTTATCTGGCACTTATTCATTCTACCAAACAGAATGTTCGGTAAACTGGAAAGAGAGTTTAGCAACAGAGATCTGATTGAGATCTCAGAAAAGTACACAAATCTGATACGCTACGGTAATCCATTTGGAACAAAGCTGTGCAGTCAAGAACTGGAGATACTACGCTGACGGTATCCTCAAACAGCCAGGCCAATGGCATTTTAAATTCCAGAAGCCAAAAAAAGTTACTATTAGGCGTAGCAAGAACAAGAACGTGACTATAGTTCAAGGTGACGTATTTTACAACAAGCAACAAGTGAACTTAAAAGCGTACGCAAAAAGGGAAATCATTTCAGGCAGAACAGTTACATTGAAGACACTGAGAAAGGAGTTCAAACGATGGCACCAAAACTGAAGGGTATGAGGCGACTTTTATGTTTCCACTTTGGTAAAACTGGGATGCAACCGAAAATTTGCAATTCTACAAAAAGCTCCTAGCTGCTGAAATTGCTGTGAAAGAAGACTGTATGGATGACGATGCAGAAAAATGACTGTCGCAGATATTTTGAACGGAATAGGATGAAGTGAATTTCACATAACCGAGGATTTACTGCATGCCCACTTCACTTCCTCAGACTGGTCAGTGTTATTGGCCAACACGAGAAATTTAAGTTTTTCCTACTGCTTCTAGAGTGTACAAGATTACTTTACTTTACTGATGAATTTCTACAAAGTGAATGTTCGATAAACTCCTTTTGAAGTCATCAGATTTGACTTCATCATATTTTGATGCTACAGTATTGTTTAATTTTTCGACTAGTACTTGTGAATTCCTAGCAGTTTACCTATAGAAAGATATTAAGCTAGCAGGAACATTTCGCTAAAATAATAATAACAATAATTTTTAGGAAGTTTGGTATCATTATCAGCTCACCTCCGCCCTTTCCAAATCTTTGTCATAAAATCAGCAGGTTTTGCAAGCTGATAGAGACAGTAAATGGCTATCCATTGTTTGCAAAACCTGCTAAATGCTTAATGAAGTGCAAAATCCGCTATGTGTTCAAGAAATATTTTAACAGCCGATTACCCATGTTCATTTAATTATGGGCAACTATATAGATTTCTTAAGCTATTTTTTCTGAATTTTTATAAAAACAGATCATCTCTCTACAAGTTTCCTATAGTTTGTGGGGGGTTTTCTTCAATACCGAAAATGTTCTTGTTCATACAGCGGGTTTTGAATAACGGCTACTAAAATGTTATTAAATTCTACATCTTTATTCTTCACGTCTACAAATTTGCAGCCCTCTGCTGCTAGAACGCTCCGAACTGTAGTGTGTAACATGGCTTGTAACGTAACTACGTCGGTGCGTGAGAAACGTGCTGTAATCGAACTTCGAAGTCGAAGAATTCGTCCACACATGGAGCATCCTATCCTTCTGAGGTTAGTAGCTTCGTCAACAAAGTCAAACGTTCTATAGTGACTGTATCATCAAATTGGCCTCTGCTGGGTGAAAGGTGTTCGTCGCCAGGGTGACTGTTGAGAATTAAATACATATACATGATGAATAAAGAGGTAGAATTGTAATAACGTTTGTTTTATTTAATAACCTGTAAGAGTTTTCGCATAAAAAATTCGTACTCATTACTTTTCAGCGCGCACTTGTAAAACTAGAAATGTATCGTTTTAGTTATTTCAATTTCTAGAACTACAAATATCAATAAATATTTTCAGATTTTATATTTGTAAATCAACTGGTTACACTAGGAAATTCGCCAATGGATTAGACAGAATTAATCACCAAACTATTTAGGCTCCTTTTAAACTGCACTCATTTGTAGAGAAAACGTTTTATGGCAACGTATTGAAAGCCTGTGGTCCTGGATAATGGACGATATCCTGGGCCAGCATAATTAACTCAAAAAAATCATCACACCGTTAATTACCGTCGTGACGTAAATGCTTTTCTGCTTTCTTCGGGGTCCTATAACGAACAACAGCTACATCCGTCAATAGAAAAAATTCGTGATCTGCTGTACGAAACGGTGTTATTTCAACATGAACATTTAAATAATTCACACGCAAGTGTGGACCGACTGAATCATCGAAAAGAATGATGTACTGGTTGAACGAAGACCAGAATGATCTAAAACGCGATGGGAAATAAGTACGACTTTCTAAACTGTTTTCTACAACCAGAAAAAAATAACGTCGTCTCAGTTATGTTATATTACGTGACATGACTTCACATATTGATAACGATATAGGTGCAAGCGCATCCCTCACGTGGCCTAGGAACCACGAATCAAGACCATTAGGCACATCCAGTGATCCCATAAATAAAAAATGTAAATTTAAATGTCGTATACCATTGTTGGTTGGGATATCTCAACGAGTGGGTTCAGCCGCCTGTCATAAGGGGCGTTCTTCAAAAATTTTCACCCGTTGTGATTTCTGCTAACCACTATTGATCTGTTTGAGTTTGATCCGTTTAATGGTTAGCGCTTGTTCCACACGTGTAAACAGTGGCTGCTTGCCATTATAAGTGCTACTTGAAGTTTTGCCTTACAGTTACTTGTTTATGCAACAAGCTGCCTGGTACCTTAAATATGGCGGCCTTCAAATCAGTGCTATTTTCCTGTGAGCCGGCAGGGTATTTGTCCTTACTCTAGTGTTTAATGAAATTAGGTATTTAGTGCCTTTAAATTGTTCATAAGCTCTGTGGTAAATCTGATTTATTAAGCGGTTGTTTTTATTACCTTGGGATATTTTCTTGGATATATTGTTTAATCTTTTAATTGTTGTAAGGAAATTTGTTGAACTAATCGTATGCTATCCAACTGTGTTTTAGAATTTGGAAATTTATGGTAAGGTCTTATGGGACCAAACTGCTGAGGTCATCGGTCCCTAAGCTTATGCACTACTTAATCTAACTTAAAACTAACTTACGCTAAGGACAACACACACACCCAGGCCCGAGGGAGGACTCGAACCTCCGACGGATGGAGAGATCGTTCTGAAATTGAAATGGCGTGGAAGAGAGCCTTACTCGTAAACGCTAGCAACTAAGTACCACCTTCTGGAGGTAATTTCCTGTTTCTCATAGCTTGGTGCAAACAAGTCTCTGGCTGTGTAGCCTGGGTGACTTATTCACTGGTTCACTTTTTCAAGAAACTTTCTGAGGTGATTTCACCCTATTCAGTTGTTTTCTGGTAGACGTTTATTTCGCCAACATTTTACCGTTTTACGGTATTAAGCGGTGCTGCTCTGTGCAATTTTGAGTAATGTTACTGTTAGATTATTATGGCAGATTTGAAGGTTTTATGGGCGAATTACATTTTATTAACTTGGTTCTCTTAGCTAATTTTTCACCTGAATGGTGTTTGTTAACAGTTTTACGAGCTGCGGATACGCTGTTTGGCGCGGCGCTTGGCCACTGGGACCTGTTACTCTGTTACTGTTACGCGCCGCCATGATGTTTTTCGGGAGTGTTTGTGGCTGCCCACATTACCTTGGTGGAGCTGTTTGCGCAAACAGCATATTTCCCAAGTTTTTTTAGCCTACGCCCTGTTTTACAAGCTCTTATGTTAATATTTTCCACCAACTATGTTACGGTTCTCCTGAAATGGGTAATATTATCCGAGTTATGATTAACCTTCAGATTTTCTAAATCAGGCTGTTTCAGCCTGTAATATTGCACTAACATTTGGGAACTTCGAGCTTACTTTCTCTAAGGTTAATGTCGTTGTTGTTGTTGTGGTCTTCAGTCCTGAGACTGGTTTGATGCAGCTCTCCATGCTACTCTATCCTGTGCAAGCTTCTTCATCTCCCAGTATCTACTGCAACCTACATCCTTCTGAATCTGCTTAGTGTATTCATCTCTTGGTCTCCCTCTACGATTTTTACCCTCCACACTGCCCTCCAGTGCTAAATTTGTGATCCCTTGATGCCTCAAAACATGTCCTACCAACCGATCCCTTCTTCTAGTCAAGTTGTGCCACAAACTTCTCTTCTCCCCAATCCTATTCAATACCTCCTCATTAGTTACGTGATCTACCCACCTTATCTTCAGCATTCTTCTGTAGCACCACATTTCGAAAGCTTCTATTCTCTTCTTGTCCAAACTAGTTATCGTCCATGTTTCACTTCCATACATGGCTACACTCCATACAAATACTTTCAGAAACGACTTCCTGACACTTAAATCTATACTCGATGTTAACAAATTCCTCTTCTTGAGAAACGCTTTCCTTGCCATTGCCAGTCTACATTTTATATCCTCTCTACTTCGACCATCATCGGTTATTTTACTCCCTAAATAGCAAAACTCCTTTACTACTTTAAGTGTCTCATTTCCTAATCTAATTCCCTCAGCATCACCCGACTTAATTTGACTACATTCCATTATCCTCGTTTTGCTTTTGTTGATGTTCATCTTATATCCTCCTTTCAAGACACTGTCCATTCCGTTCAACTGCTCTTCCAAGTCCTTTGCTGTCTCTGACAGAATTACAATGTCATCGGCGAACCTCAAAGTTTTTACTTCTTCTCCCTGAACTTTAATACCTACTCCGAATTTTTCTTTTGTTTCCTTTACTGCTTGCTCAATATACAGATTGAATAACATTGGAGAGAGGCTACAACCCTGTCTTACTCCTTTCCCAACCACTGCTTCCCTTTCATGCCCCTCGACTCTTATAACTGCCGTCTGGTTTCTGTACAAACTGTAAATAGCCTTTCGCTCCCTGTATTTTACCCCTGCCACCTTCAGAATTTGAAACAGAGTATTCCAGTTAACATTGTCAAAAGCTTTCTCTAAGTCTACAAATGCTAGAAATGTAGGTTTGCCTTTTCTTAATCTTTCTTCTAAGATAAGTCGTAAGGTCAGTATTGCCTCACGTGTTCCAACATTTCTACGGAATCCGAACTGATCTTCCCCGAGGTCAGCTTCTACTAGTTTTTCCATTCGTCTGTAAAGAATTCGCGTTAGTATTTTGCAGCTGTGACTTATTAAACTGATAGTTCGGTAATTTTCACATCTGTCAACACCTGCTTTCTTTGGGATTGGAATTATTATATTCTTCTTGAAGTCTGAGGGTATTTCGCCTGTCTCATACATCGTGCTCACCAGATGGTAGAGTTTTTTCATGACTGGCTCTCCCGAGGACATCAGTAGTTCAAATGGTATGTTGTCTACTCCCGGGGCCTTGTTTCGACTCAGGTCTTTCAGTGCTCTGTCAAACTCTTCACGCAGTATCTTATCTCCCATTTCGTCTTCATCTACATCCTCTTCCATTTCCATAATATTGTCCTCAAGTACATCGCCCTTGTATAAACCCTCTATATACTCCTTCCACCTTTCTGCCTTCCCTTCTTTGCTTAGAACTGGGTTGCCATCTGAGCTCTTGATATTCATACAAGTGGTTCTCTTCTCTCCAAAGGTCTCTTTAATTTTCCTGTAGGCAGTATCTATCTTACCCCTAGTGAGACAAGCCTCTACATCCTTACATTTGTCCTCTAGCCATCCCTGCTTAGCCATTTTGCACTTCCTGTCGATATCATTTTTGAGACGTCTGTATTCCTTTTTGCCTGCTTCATTTACTGCATTTTTATATTTTCTCCTTTCATCAATTAAATTCAATATTTCTTCTGTTACCCAAGGATTTCTATTAGCCCTCGTCTTTTTACCTACTTGATCCTCTGCTGCCTTCACTACTTCATCCCTCAGAGCTACCCATTCTTCTTCTACTGTATTTCTTTCCCCCATTCCTGTCAATTGTTCCCTTATGCTCTCCCTGAAACTCTCTACAACCTCTGGTTCTTTCAGTTTATCCAGGTCCCATCTCCTTAAATTCCGACCTTTTTGCAGTTTCTTCAGTTTCAATCTGCAGTTCATAACCAATAGATTGTGGTCAGAATCCACATCTGCCCCAGGAAATGTCTTACAATTTAAAACCTGGTTCCTAAATCTCTGTCTTACCATTATATAATCTATCTGATACCTACTAGTATCTCCAGGATTCTTCCAGGTATACAACCTTCTTTTATGATTCTTGAACCAAGTATTGGCTATGATTAAGTTATGCTCTGTGCAAAATTCTACAAGGCGGCTTCCTCTTTCATTCCTTCCCCCCAATCCATATTCACCTACTATGTTTCCTTCTCTCCCTTTTCCTACTGACGAATTCCAGTCACCCATGACTATTAAATTTTCGTCTCCCTTCACTACCTGAATAATTTCTTTTATCTCGTCATACATTTCATCTATTTCTTCATCATCTGCAGAGGTAGTTGGCATATAAACTTGTACTACTGTAGTAGGCATGGGCTTTGTGTCTATCTTGGCCACAATAATGCGTTCACTATGCTGTTTGTAGTAGCTAACCCGCACTCCTATTTTTTTATTCATTATTAAACCTACTCCTGCATTACCCCTATTTGATTTTGTATTTATAACCCTGTAATCACCTGACCAAAAGTCTTGTTCCTCCTGCCACCGAACTTCACTAATTCCCACTATATCTAACTTTAACCTATCCATTTCCCTTTTTAAATTTTCTAACCTACCTGCCCGATTAAGGGATCTGACATTCCACGCTCCGATCCATAGAACGCCAGTTTTCTTTCTCCTGATAACGACGTCCTCCTGAGTAGTCCCCGCCCGGAGATCCGAATGGGGGACTATTTTACCTCCGGAATATTTTACCCAAGAGGACGCCATCATCATTTAATCATACAGTAGAGCTGCATGTCCTCGGGAAAAATTACGGCCGTAGTTTCCCCTTGCTTTCAGCCGTTCGCAGTACCAGCACAGCAAGGCCGTTTTGGTTAATGTTACAAGGCCAGATCAGTCAATCATCCAGACTGTTGCCCCTGCAACTACTGAAAAGGCTGCTGCCCCTCTTCAGGAACCACATGTTTGTCTGGCCTCTCAACAGATATCCCTCCGTTGTGGTTGTACCTACGGTACGGCCATCTGTATCGCTGAGGCACGCAAGCCTCCCCACCAACGGCAAGGTCCATGGTTCATGGGGGTGGGTTAATGTCTGAGATGTTTTTTTTTTTTTTTTTAATGTCTGAGATGTTTTTTTTCTAATTCAAAAATGGATCTGAGCACTGTGGGACTTAACATCTATGGTCATCAGTCCCCTAGAACTTAGAACTACTTAAACCTAACTAACCTAAGGACAGCACACAACACCCAGCCATCACGAGGCAGTGAAAAGCCCTGACCCCGCCGGGAATCGAACCCGGGAACCCGGGCGTGGGAAGCGAGAACGCTACCGCACGACCACGAGATGCGGGCTTTTTTTCTAATTATTTTGCCATCGCTCCCGTATTTCATTCATTCCATGCATGTAAAAGAAACTCTTGCTGAATCGTAACTGTTGGCACTTCACTTTCATGGTTGGTCTGTCCTGAAGACTAAGTGTTTGGACTTATCAGTAAATAATTGCACTTCCTTTCAAAGGATAGTCTGATTAAGACTGAAATTAAAGCTTTAAAAGCCCTTTGAACTGCCATAAGTGACGATTTGTTCTTAAGGTTTTAAGAGAGTAATTCTTTTAAGCATTCCAAGACCAAATTGCTTTAATTAAGAAATGTCTTACATTATTATCTTACAATTTTATATTTCTTGCTTGTGGATTGGGGTCTTTGACCAGCGGCTTAAAACAATATCCACAAGCAAGAAATCAGTAATAAATACAAAATTGTAAGATAATAATGTATATATATATATTCAAATATGTGAAAGTTGTGTCATATATATATATTTGTAGAGTATAGGTGAGTGTAATAGATGCACGTGTACTATTGTGTTATGTTTGTGTTGTATGATGATGGTGATGATGATGATGATGATGAGAGACGGGAGAGCGCGAAACCAAGTGTTGCCGCATGTACTCCTCTCGAGTAGCACCCAGTGGGCTGTCGAGCTTAACGTCCCCATCAGATGGACGGATCGCCATCAACGGCGTCACATGCCCTCACATTACGAGGCACTGTAATTTAATCCAGGGCATTGGCGCAAAGGCTGGTTATCAGGAACTTTACACCATCCCCTCTCCCGCCTCTACTGGTCAAATACTGGCAGTGAAAATTTCATCCACCACAAGGTTTCGAAACGGCTTGTCTCCACGTCTAGCGCCTCGGCTTTGAGAGGAGTGACTTTCCCAATTGTATTTGACTCAGTCCTAAACCAACACTTGTTAACTTTAGTACGGTCACCTCGAACATCTACTTGCAACGCTTCATCAGTATCAAAGCATAGCCCTCGAAGGTGTTTTTTATGTGCTTGAAAGAGATGAGAATCGGATGGGGTCTAGTCGGGACTGTATGGAGGATGATCGGTGACAGTGAACTCAAGACGTCGACTTGTTGCAGATGTGTGTTCTGGCGTTGTCATGCTGGAGCAGAGGGTGCTCCATGTGTGCACAAACTCTTGAAATTCGTGCTTTCAGATTTCTGAGGGTCTGTCATGTAGCGAGGTAGTTACGTTACACACCGTCACGTAACACGCTACAATTCAGAATCCTCTAGCGGAAGGAGATGGTGCTCCACGCGTGGACGAAATCTTCTAATTCGTGCTTTCAGTTTTTTGAATATCTCCCACGCACCGACATAGTTGCGTTACACACTGCCACTCTACACACTACAATTCTGAGCTCTCTAGCAACAGAAGGTTGCGATACGCGTCAGAAAAATGGGAAGATCGACCGAGTGATATGCATGACGTGCAATACCTTAGCCGATTTAAGAACAGGATAAAAAAATCGGAGGCATTACTTTTCAGCACGACCCAGTTATTACCTAGCAGACAATATTAATTGAAACCCTAGACTTTCTTGCATTTGATTCTATTGTCTGTAATTAAACACTGTTACAAAAAAATCCACAAAACAACTAGATTCTGATAAAAGTTGTGCAAAGACTGGCAGTTTACTTTGAATGTTCACAAGTGTAAAGCTGTGCCATTCACAAAACGCAAGTTCATATTGTCCTTTAACTGTTGTATCAGTGAGTTACAGCCGGAATCAGATAAATGAAACAAATACTTGCGTGTAACAAATGGTGGGAATTTAAAATGAAAAGATCTCAGTTTCCCAGTCGTCGCTAAAGTCTTAAGTTCATTGGTAGAATACTAGAAAATATCACCAAACGTCGAAGGAGATTGCTTACAAAACACTCGTGCGAAGCATTCTAGCGTATTGTTGAAGTGTGTGGAATCAGTACCACATGGACTGAGAAGGCATACTGAACGTATATGTACACTGAAGCGCCAAGGAAACTGATATCGGTATGCTTATTCAAATACAGAGATACGTAAACAGGCAGAATACGGCGCTGCGGTCGGACACGCCTATATAAGACAACAAGTGTCTGGCGCAGTTGTTAGATCGAATACTGCTGCTACAATGGCAAGTTATCAAGAATTAACTGAGTTTGGACGTGGTGTTACAGTCGGCACACGAGCGGTGGGACACAGCAGCTCCGGGGTAGCAATGAAATGGGGATTTTCTTGAACAACCACTACGACTGCCGTGAATATCAGAAAACCGGTAAAACATCAAATCTCCGACATAGCTACGCCCGGAAAAAGATCCTGCAAGAACGAGACCAACGACGACTGAAGGTAATCGTTCAACGTGATAGAAGTGCAACCCTTCCGCAAATTGTTGCAGATTTCAATGCCGGGCCATAGAAAAGTGTCAGCGTGCGAAACATTCAACGGAACATCATCGATATGGTCTTTCGGAGCCGAGGTTCAAATGGCTCTGAGCACTAAGCGACTTAACTTCTTAGGTCATCAGTCGCCTAGAACTTAGAACTAAATAAACCTAACTAACCTAAGGACATCACACACATCCATGCCCGAGGCAGGATTCGAACCTGCGACCGTAGCGGTCGCTCGGTTCCAGACTGTAGCGCCTAGAACCGCACGGCCACTCTGGCCGGCTCGGAGCCGAGGCCCTACTCGTGTAACCTTGATGGCTGCACGACACAAAGCTTTACGGCTCGCCTGGGCCCGTCAACACCGACATTGGACTGTTGATGACTGGAAACATGTTGTCTGGTCAGACGAGTCTCGTTTCAAATTACGGTTCAAATGACTCTGAGCACTCTGGGACTTAACGTCTGAGGTCATCAGTCCCCCTAGACTTAGAACTACTTAAACCTAACTAACCTAAGGACATCACACACATCCATGCCCGAGGCAGGATTCGAACCTGCGACCGTAGTAGCAGCGCAGTTCCGGACTGAAGCGCCTAGAACCGCTCAGCCGCAATGGCTGGCTTTTCAAATTATGTCGAGTGGATGGATGTGTACGAGTATGGAGAATACCTCATGAATCCACGGACCCTGAATGTAAGCACGGATCTGTTCAAGCTGGCGGAGGCTCTGTAATCGCTGATACGTCTAGATAGGACTCTGACAGGTGACACGTACGTAAGCATCCGGTCTGATCACCTGCATACATTCGTGTCCATTGTGCATTTCGACGATCTTGGGCAATTTCTGCAAGACAACGTGACACCTCGCATGCCCAGAATTGCTACACAGTGGATCCACGAACACTCTTCCGCGTGTAAACACTTCCGCTGCCCACCAAACTCCCCAGGCATGACCATTATTGAGGATATCTGAGATGCCTTGCATCGTGATGTTCAGAAGAGATCTCCACTCCCTCGTACTGTTACGGATTTGTGTGCAGCCCTGCAGGATTCATGGTGTCAGTTCCCTCCGGCACTACTTCAGACCTTAGTCGAGTCAATGTCACGACGTATTGCGGCACTTCTGCGTGCTCGCGGGGGCCCTACACGATATCAGTCAGGTGTACCAGTTTCTTTGGCTCTTGAGTGCAGAAGGGGAGCACAACTGGTCACAGGGAAACCTATAAGAGAGCGAATTACAGCGCGTATGGAGGAAATTTATCATTCTTCCCGCGATCCATTCGCGAATGGAACAGGTAGCAACCCCGATAATTGGTAAAATGCAGTTCATATTAGTTTACACGTATATATTCATAGTGCATAGCGCCCGTGATCAGTCTGAATGATTTATTTTTACCTGGACTTTATTGTTGCCTTCGATAATTGTCCGGGAAGTGCGACTATGAGTACGTATACTACTGAATATTAAAGGAGAAAATGCTTATAGATATATCACTGCAGTTTCTAGACTACTATCGTGCCAATGATCTTTAGTTTCAATTATAAGTACATCGCCAATTAAAATCTGATTAAACGTACGTGATATTTATGAAACTCACAGATATTATTCCCTTCTCTATTCCAATTTGTTTGCGACTCATTTCGCTGTCAAATGTAGTGTTTGTGATATTTGTAATACAAGCACTATTTACCCGTGTAAAATTGGCAATATTCTATTTTCACCGGACTCAATTCGTTTTTCAAACCGATAGCAACAGTAGTAAGTAAGCACAAGGGTCGCATAGCACGAGCGATCATGTATGTACATCAAGCAATTCTTTTTTTAATTTTCATTTTGTATCGGAAGCTAAAACTGTGCTTACACAATTATTGCAAAGATAACTAATGTACCAATTAAAAAAACTATTTTCGATATGCAAGTATAGAATATGCGCTTGTGCATAACGAACATTCCAAGGAAGTCGAAGGACCGATTTGCTACTTACACTTTTTGAAGCGATCCAAGTTGGGGGTGATTCGGAAAAACGAATCTACATCCGCGTCCATACACTGCTAATCACAGTGAGGTGCACGACAAAGTGAACGTCCCATTGTACCAGTTATTAGAATTTCCTCCTGTGTCATTCAGGTATGGAGCGCGGAAAGAATAATTGAGTGCCTCTGTGTACGCAGTAATTATTCTGATCTTATCCTCACGATTCCTGTGTGGGTGATACGTATGGGGTTGTAGTGTATTCCTAGAGCCATCATTTAAAGCTGGTTCTTAAAAGTTTGTTAACAGACATTCTCGCCATAGTTTACGTGTATCTTCAAGATTTTTCCAGTTCAATTTCTTCAGTATCCCTGCGACACCCTCCCAAGCATCAAACAAACCTGTGCCCATTCATGCTGCCCTTCTTTGTATACGTTCAGTATCCCCTGTTAGTGCTACTTGGTACGTGTCCCACACACTTGAGCAACATTCTGAAAGCGGTTGCATGAGTGATTTGTGAGCAATCTCGTTTGTAGACTTGTTGCACTTCCCCAGTATTCTACCCATAAACCGAATACTGCCGCCAGCTTTACCCAAGACTGAATCTGTGTGATAATTCCACTTCATATTCCTTCAAAGTGTTACACCCATGTGGTTTTTATACGAGTTAGCTGATTACAACAGTGGCTCATTGATATTACAGTCATAAGATACTATGTTTTTTTCGTTTTGTGAAGTGCACAATTTTACATTTTTGAACATGATCGATGTTTTCGCAATCCATGTTGGTTATTATTGAGGAAGTCATTCTGTTCAAGATACCTCTTTATGTTTGAGCTCACAATATGTTCTATCATTTTACAACAAATCGATGTCAAGGATACTGGACGGTAGTTTTGTGGATCACTTATACTACCGTTCTTGTAGATATGTGTAGTCTGTGTTTTTTTTTTTTTTCTTCAAAGAACTGATCGCGGTTTTTTATTCGGGGGATCGACGATAGACTATAGTTGGAACTAACTCAGCTGCAAATTCAGTATAGAATGTGGCAGGGATTCCACTGGGACCTCGAGCTTTGTTCAATTTTAAAAATCTCAGCTGTTGCTCAACAACACCACTGACTTATTTCAGTTATCTTTCCGGTGGTACGAGGATTAAATTTGGGCAATTCTACTGGGTTTTCCTTTGTTTCATAGTGCTTACATTTTCCATTCTTGTCGTACTACGCGCCATCTCTGTCGAAGCTCTTACTTCGCGCTTCCCATTCTGTACGCGTCCTCGGTCATATTTAATAATTCAGAAATAATCAAGGAGAAACTTAAACCTTTTTTGTGCTCAAAAACACTTGGTATTACGTAGGCTTCATGTGATATTCTGACTTTGTAAAAAGTCGTTTAACAAACGAAAATTGTAATATTATTACACCTACTGCTCCCCCCCCCCCCCCCCAATGAACCATGGACCTTGCCGTTGGTGGGGAGGCTTGCGTGCCTCAACGATACTGATAGCTGTACCGTAGGTGCAACCACAACGGAGGGGTATCTGTTGAGAAGCCAGAAAAACGTGTGGTTCCTGAAGAGGGGCAGCAGCCTTTTCAGTAGTTGCAGGGGCAACAGTCTGGATGATTGACTGATCTGACCTTGTAACACTAACCAAAATGGCCTTGCTGTTCTGGTACTGCGAACGGCTGAAAGCAAGGGGAAACTACAGCCGTAATTTTTCCCGAGGGCATGCAGCTTTACTGTATGATTAAATGATGATGGCGTCCTCTTGGGTAAAATATTCCGGAGGTAAAATAGTCCTCCATTCGGATCTCCGGGCGGGGACTACCAAAGAGGACGTCGTTATCAGGAGAAAGAAAACTGGAGTTCTACGGATCGGAGCGTGGAATGTCAGATCCCTTATCGGGCAGGTAGGTTAGAAAATTTAAAAAGGGAAATCGACAGGTTAAAGTTAGATATAGTGGGAATTAGTGAAGTTCGCTGGCAGGAGAAACAAGACTTTTGGTAGGGTGAATACAGGGTTATAAATTCTAAATCAAATAGGGGTAATGCAGGAGTAGGTTTAATAATGAATAAAAAAATAGGACTGCGGGTAAGCTACTACATACAGCATAGTGAACGCATTATTGTGGCCAAGATAGACACGAAGCCCACGCCTGCTACAGTAGTACAAGTTTATATGCCAACTAGCTCTGCAGATGATGAAGAAATTGATGAAATGTATGATGAGATAAAAGAAATTATTCAGGTAGTGAAGAGAGACGAAAATTTAATAGTCATGGGTGACTGGAATTCGAGAGTAGGAAGAGGAAGAGAAGAAAACATAGTAGGTGAATATGGATTAGGGCTAAGAAATGAAAGAGGAAGCCGCCTGGTAGAATTTTGCGCAGAGCATAACTTAATCATAGCTAACACTTGGTTCAAGAATCATGAAAGAAGGTTGTATACATGGAAGAACCCTTGAGATACTAGAAGATATCAGATAGATTATATAATGGTAAGACAGAGATTTAGGAACCAGGTTTTAAATTGTAAGACATTTCCAGGGGCAGATGTGGACTCTGACCACAATCTATTGGTTATGAACTGTAGATTAAAACTGAAGAAACTGCAAAAAGGTGGGAATTTAAGGAGATGGGACCTGGATAAACTGAAAGAACCAGAGGTTGTACAGGGTTTCAGGGAGAGCATAAGGGAACAATTGACAAGAATGGGGGAAAGAAATACAGTAGAAGAAGAATGGGTAGCTTTGAGGGATGAAATAGTGAAGGCAGCACAGGATCAAATAGGTAAAAAGACGAGGGCTAGTAGCAACCCTTGGGTAACAGAAGAAATATTGAATTTAATTGATGAAAGGAGAAAATATAAAAATGCAGTAAATGAAGCAGGCAAAAAAGAATACAAACGACTCAAAAATGAGATCGACAGGAAGTGCAAAATGGCTAAGCAGGGATGGCTAGAGGACAAATGTAAGGATGTAGAGGCTTATCTCACTAGGGGTAAGATAGATACTGCCTACAGGAAAATTAAAGAGACCTTTGGAGAAATGAGGACCACATGCAGGAATATCAAGAGCTTTGATGGAAATCGTTCTAAGCAAAGAAGGGAAAGCAGAAAGGTGGAAGGAGTATATAGAGGGTCTATACAAGGGCGATGTACTTGAAGACAATATTATGGAAATGGAAGAGGATGTAGATGAAGATGAAACGGAAGATATGATACTGCGTGAAGAGTTTGACAGAGCACTGAAAGACCTGAGTCGAAACAAGGCCCCCGGAGTAGACAACATTCCATTAGAACTACTGACAGCCTTGGGAGAGCCAGTCCTGACAAAACTCTACCATCAGGTGAGCAAGATGTATGAGACAGGTGAAATACCCTCAGACTTCAAGAAAAATATAATAATTCCAATCCCAAAGAAAGCAGGTGCTGACAGATGTGAAAATTACCGAACTATCAGTTTAATAAGTCACAGCTGCAAAATACTAACACGAATTCTTTACAGACGAATGGAAAAACTGATAGAAGCTGACCTCGGGGAAGATCAGTTCGGATTCCGTAGAAATGTTGGAACACGTGAGGCAATACTGACCCAACGACTTATCTTAGAAGAAAGATTAAGGAAAGACAAACCTACGTTTCTAGCATTTGTAGACTTAGAGAAAGCTTTTGACAATGTTGATTGGAATACTCTCTTTTAGAGATGGGCAAACTGAAACACGTAACTGTTTCGAAACAATTGAAACGGTACAATGTAATGTTTCGATACGCTGTTTCGAAACAGTGAAACAGTTTGTGTTTTGTAATCGAATAGACCTACACATTTTATCATCTTGAATGGCTACTGTATAAGTATGTCCATATAAACACAAATGATGTGCGAGAGCGCTAATCATATCGCAGAAAGTATGAAACTTTCACTTAGGTGTCTTGGCAGTTTCGTATTTCCTGCAGCAAGTGCACTGCTTTCGTGTCGTGTGACTTCATACTTTTCAATTGGCTGAGGACAGAGTTTGTATGTTTGACATAATAGATTTTGACAAACTCGTTTCCCTGTATTCTAGCTCTTAATTTTGATAGGTTACATGAGTGAAAATCCGTATGTGCTCTTGAAAAGGCATATCATGAGATGTAATTTATTGAGATAGCGTTCTGGGAAGAGAGGCACTGAATTAACATTCATGAGTGTGCCACTCACACTTTTCTTAGTCAAATTTTCCGTTTTTTGTCTCATAGAGCAGGCCTGCAAAGTGACTGATGCACGCAGATAAAAAAATTATCATAACAGACTGGAGCATATAACGCAATGGTAAAGTATGGCAGTTTTTCATCAAACATTCACAAGTCAGCTGAATACAGCTCTTAATATGTACACTTGATATAACTGGAAAACATGTTAAAATATTTCAAGGTAACTGAAATGCAGAGATCGGTATGTTGCCTTGTAGTATAAAATCCAGATTAAAATTTAAAACAATTCATACAGTGCAATGCCCTTGTGATACCTACATCATGGCAGATCTGGCGCTACACCACTTACAATTCTTGCTAAAGAAGTTTGTCTGATGTACAGTCATATGGAGATCACTCAAGTACTCACAGCAAGCAGATATATTTTCATTTTATTGTAAACTTCGTCAGGAAATCAGAGATGAAGTTAAGTTGCTGTTGGAATGCAATTTTTATCACAGTATCCGAAGGACAAAAACAAAAGTATCAAAGTACCATTGTTGAACTGCCTGAGAATTATTTATGATACACAAGTATTAAGACGCCTATATTGCGTAATAACCAAACATAGTGTATTTATAAAAATAAACACACAAACATGTACATACATAAATCAGATGATTGTTCTCAAACACACAAATAAACGTACTGAGAACAAAAACGTGTCTCCTGTGTGCAACAAATTTCAGAAGTATGTTCCTGTAAGGTAGCTACATGCAGGATTTAGTGGACTAAACAAAATACAGTCGGATACAAATTCAGTGCACATTCTCAAGAGAAAAACAATATCAATTGAAATTTTACTGTTTAATTTCTGAGTAGATCTACTGTACCTATTCTCAGTTTTAGTTTAGAAATATAATTTTTGATACTTTTCCACTTGAAGGACGGGATCGTCTGTCTTTTATTGTTTGCTCTTGCTTTTAAAATATGCGCTCATATAGAACAGAGGTGGCCATAACACAAAGACATCGTTTCATTATTTCAAACAGCGGAGGAAACAACACATGTTTATTGTTCTTTCCACGACAGCAATGGATAATGTGATCTGACATCTTCATATATTTATCAAGCGATACTTGCAGCACGTGGATTGTCTACATTTTGGATCAACTCTCCTACAGCTTGGTCAAAATCTTGCCAAATGTTGCCAGTGCTAGAGTTGAATGACCTCACCTTAAATGGTTTTGCCGGTGGTGGATTGTCTGTAGAACACCTTGTGGGTTTCTGTCGTATTAAACAGCACTTGTTAATTATGGCATCTTTTGTTTCTTTTAATCGATGCCCAGTTTTTATGAACCCATGCTCCGTGAAGCGAGGATCCAGTAATGTTGCTCCGCAAGCAATTGCTT
The DNA here is from genome assembly GCF_023864275.1 of Schistocerca cancellata. NCBI lineage: Eukaryota > Metazoa > Arthropoda > Insecta > Orthoptera > Acrididae > Schistocerca > Schistocerca cancellata. The sequence continues at coordinate 432,624,211 of NC_064628.1, forward strand.
TATCTGCAAACTTTTGAACGAGGAGGGTACAGATTCCATTATCAAGTTTAGCAGTTACTATATTAATGGCTTCATTGCTGTAATCTGAGTTTTTCAGTCTCAGACATTGACTTTGTAAACCTATGCTTAATAAGACAACTTTTGACAATGTTGCATTTCTTTTGTTGCAAATTTCTGTTGTGACTTGCTTAAAGGGAAATTGTATTTGACAAGATTTTTCAATAACTGATCAGTCTTCATTGGACAGTTTTGTCTGTGAATCCAAACTGAGGATGGTGAGGGTGCAAAGGCTATATGATACATGGAATTCCATCTTGTAGGGAAATCTTGTTTTGGCGTTAAAATACGGAAGCCCATTTGCTTCTGAATATTGTGTAATTTCTCAAATACTTGAGGACTTCTTTTGAAAAATTTCACTATTGACTTCACTTTTGTCCTTGTCTGTGTAATTGGTTCAAGGCTTACTTTCACAATTAAATTCAGTGTATGTGCAAAGCAAGGTATATGCCACCATTTGCATCATCACTGCCTTCACCATATTAGGTGTATTATCTGTAGTACAAGCTATAATTTTATTGGTAATACCCTCAGTTGAAGTCACATTTTGTAATTCAATGGAAATGTTTTCAGCTGTATGCTTGTTATGGAATTTAAAACTAGATAACAAATATGACATCAGATTGAAGTTTTCATCAATGAAGTGAGCAGTCATTGCAATATAATTCTCATTTTTCACAGATGTCTATCAAGCAGTCGTAATGCAGATGGAGGATGCAGCTTACACTGCAGATCTTTCTCATATTAGTGTGTTGTCGAACACTTGAGAGATTAGCTTTTGGTGACGGTTTTTCTACAGGGATGTACACAGTTTTCATTTAATAAATAAGTCATTTTTCTAATCTCTACACTCTCAACTACATTAAACGGAAGATATTCTTTAACAACAAGTCATAAAATCTATTATGGTTCACTTGGATGAAGGCACTGATCTTGGAGCAAATCCAGTAATCTTTGTTTGTCTACCACATCTACCCAGAACTGAACCAGCAGATTCCTGAACAGTTGCTGTAGTCGTTGAACTGACTTCGTCACTGCCCAGATTCATAAAAACTGGTTTCGAACGAGTTTCACTTAAATTAACTGTTGGATGCTTATGTCGCAAATGTCTGTTTAAGCAAGAGGTTGAACTACTTTTAAACGACAACACTGCCGAGTACAAGCTACACTTAATTTCCTCAGGATTCGTCTTCATAAAATAATCCCACACCGTGCTTCTTAACGCCATAGCTGAAGACAGAAGAACCACCACGAGTGGATCTGGAGGTAAACTGCAGAAACAACGGATACGCCACTGGGATTCCCACATTCCATTAGTATGGGTAAGATACCCATCCTGCTAATTTCCATGCACACAAAAGGAATCTTTGTGAATAATAGACTCACAAATAACACCAAGTAATTCGAATAAATAACAAAATATAACAGAAAAAAATTTTGTCTTTCAAGATGTTTCGAACCATTACTATAAATTCACCATGCTTCCTAGACCTTCCCGTTCACCATTATACTATCAGTGACACGTCAAAAAGATTGCGTGCAATCATACCTACATCAATTTTATGTATGTGTCTAATAACTGTCACTCTACGCTTTTTTTATTCAAAATGTTGTAGGCTTATTTGCGTTTCTTAATATGATTACTGTACATGAACAGAGAAGCGTATGTTTTAAAAAATGTCTAATTTAACTGAATGATTTTCACACATTTATTATTTTGAATGTGAATAGTGTGCGTTATTTTATTGTTTGGTTAATGTTTATAAAGCAGATGTTACGCCATTTCGGAATATGGCAGTCAGCTAGAAACGAAGCTGTACTTTCGGAAACCTTAAGCTTCATGCTATTGCTTGCCAAAAAGATTTCGACAGTCTTGAAAGTGTTTCATGAAGTGGTATGTTAAATGTGTTTCAGTACCTGAGCCGAGCCCGAATCTCGTCCGACACAGAGCGGAATGAAACATCACTGTTTCGATACAGTTAGTCCGTTCGAAGCACAGACGGACTGAAACAGCGTTAGTTTGAAACAACGATACAGTTTCTGTGTCTGGCTTGAGATCGCATCTGGTTCGGTTATCCGAGACGGGGGCGGAATGAAACACCACTGTTTCGAAACAGTGAACCATAGCTGTTCCGAAACACTGAAACAGTTCCACGTATCGATACACTGTATCGAAACATAGAAACAGTGGCCAAGTCTACTCTCTTTCAAATTCTGAAGGTGGCAGGGGTAAAATACAGGGAGCGAAAGGCTACTTACAATTTGTACAGAAAGCAGATGGCAGTTATAAGAGTTGAGGGACATGAAAGGGAAGCAGTGGTTGGGAAGGGAGTGAGACAGGGTTGTAGCCTATCCCCGATGTTATTCAATCTGTATATTGAGCAAGCAGTAAAGGAAACAGAAGAAAAGTTCGGAGTAGGTATTAAAATACTTGGAGAAGAAATAAAAACTTTGAGGTTCGCCGATGGCATTGTAATTCTTTCAGAGACAGCAAAGGACTTGGAAGAGCAGTTGAACGGAATGGACAGTGTCTTGAAAGGATGGTATAAGATGAACATCAACAAAAGCAAAACGAGGATAATGGAATGTTGTCGAATTAAGTCGGGTGATGCTGAGGGAGTTAGATTAGGAAATGAGATACTTAAAGTAGTAAAGGAGTTTTGCTATTTGGGGAGCAAAATAACTGATGATGGTCGAAGTAGAGAGGATATAAAATGTAGACTGGCAATGGCAAGGAAAGCGTTTCTGAAGAAGAAAAATTTGTTAACATCGAGTATAGATTTAAATGTCAGGAAGTCGTTTCTGAAAGTATTTGTATGGAGTGAAGCCATGTATGGTAGTGAAACGTGGACGATAAATATTTTGGACAAGAAGAGAATAGAAGCTTTCGAAATGTGGTGCTACAGAAGAATGCTGAAGATTAGATGGGTAGATCACGTAACTAATGAGGAGATATTGAATGGAATTGGGGAGAAGAGGAGTTTGTGGCACAACTTGACCAGAAGAAGGGATCGGTTGGTAGGACATGTTCTGAGACATCGAGGGATCATCATTTAGTATTGGAGAGCAGCGTGGAGGGTAAAAATCGAAGAGGGAGACCAAGAGATGAATACACTGTGCAGATTCAGAAGGATGTAGGCTGCAATAGGTACTGGGAGATGAAGAAGCTTGCACAGGATAGAGCAGCATGGAGAGCTGCATCAAACCAGTCTCAGGACTGAAGACCACAACAACAGCAACACCTATTGATAAGCGTTTGAATTTTCTGTATGAAATAGAAGTCACAGGAAGTGCTATGCATCTTCGCTGTAAAAACTGCATCTGTGTACATACACGGCCAATGACGTTATGTGTGTTAAGTGTACAAATAATTCACAGCTGACTTTAGATTTTGTAATAGGATCAAATCGTATGCTCTTTTTTATTTTGAAGCTCAATAAAATTTAAAAAAATGAAAAACACTGTTATATTCGGTGATTACTTCAGTTTTAAATCATAACTAATAACACAAAAATCATGATGTTTTTTTTTAAATAATTAGCATCGTCCGAGTGTCGGGAAAGAAACGCCATGTCATTGATAGTTTTTCGTGAAGCGATTATTAGTTTCCCATCGAACACCAGTGTCCCGTGTAACACAGTTTCAGAATCCCTGCCCTAGACAACATTCATGCTGTTAATGATTTATGTTGTTGACCAATAGTTACCTTGTATCTTAGTTCTGTATATTATTTGCCTTACGCTTATCAGTCGCTAATAATAAGGTGAAAAGACTTCCATCGAGTATCTCTAGTATCTTTGAGTAGCAATAAATGTCTGTCTCACGTAAATGTTAGCAGGGAGGATGTGAAATCCGTAAAGTTATATAGTAATTCAACTTAAAGAAACAATTCGTATAATGTTTTAAATACCTTTTCACCCTGTTTCTGGTCGGTAGATGTCGGAAATCTTAAATTCGTGCCGTAGCAGTTTATATATTTTCTGTTAAAATTGATTGCGAGAAACAAAGAAAAATATCACATTTTCATAACTTTATAATAATCTATTTTTAAACGAGTTTTTAATGTATTTCACCACATCATATAATCATATATGATATAATACCTAGCGTTTTTTTAATACACAAAAAAGTTGCTCCAAGATTATTTCTGAGTTATTAAATATATAAAACTCATCTCGTGGCCGACGTCGCGCCGAGAGTACAAATATCCATGTGACGCTATTGGCATTGATCTAGCCACAGTTCACAATTAATAATCTGCTAAATGCACACACATAAAATACTAAATGGTTCAGTTGACAGTTAATAATTAGTGTTACGGTGGTAGTCTTTGTGTTTTTCTGCGGGAAATGTTGTCTTTTAATTGCTTAATTGCAGTGTACTTTCATTTTTATGTTTTGTCTTCGAAAGTCTTCCGGTATTAATTATTTTTGTGATATAGTACAGGACTCAATTACAAGTCGCTGTAATTACTGCCACACCTTAATTATCTTGTATTCCAAATATATATTTTACATCTTTCAGCCACAAAGAGCACATGTACTGGGATGTAATATGCGAAGGATTATCTGATATTTCTGAACGATAGCTAATCATTTACTCCTAGCTCTTCTCTGCAGGATCTTGTCATGCCGTCCTCGAAAACATCGTCTTGGAAAGTAGGGGACAAACAATACACATTTATGCGAGGGAAGTAATAATTTCTGCCAGGTACTAATAAATGCAGTAATAATTATACTATAATACCTACTGATATTGTTTATGAGTATGGACATGCTACTTTTTCCCATAATTTTATTTTTAAAAAGATACGAAAAACAATACAATTTTGATAGGTCTCTATTACACCTGCAGTTGAAGGAAGCTTACAAAACCACTTTATTCGATATATTACCTTCAGAACATCACAGTTTATTATATAGCTTAAGAGAACATTGATATCAATAGTACTGCCTGAACCAGGCCGTTCTCCATACGCCAGTTACAGCAGTGACTATTGGCTGTCGTTAATAGCCTCAAAAAATATACCTGTTGGCTCTTTGTTCAACGGTTAACACCATCTCACAGTCATCCGCCTTTTGATACGTAATGGCGTTCGGTAACAAGGGCACGACTGATTTAACGTTGCGCGGGTTCAGGAACACGGGTGATGCACAGGGCCCCTATCAGCAACCTGTAGCCATATATTTTTCAAAGTATTATTTTATTTCCATATAGCATTTGAAGGTAACACTGTAAAATTTTATTTCACTATTTAATTACTAACAGATTCAACGTAGACTACATTAAATTACACAGCTCCGTTCATATACCAAATAATACTGTTCACGAATAGTTGGTCTCCCCATTACAAAATTGAAATAAAATATTCCTTTACACTGACACTTAAAAGGTGACCAGAGTTTTTCATTATGTGAGTACGAATAAGGCAACCACTCTTCCATGCTTTTACCACTAACCCTTTGCAGTCCAAGACTAAACATACACTATGTGATCAAAAGTATCCGGACACTTAGCTGAAAATGACTTGCAAGTTCGTGGCGCCCTCCATCGGTAATGCTGGAATTCAATATAGTGTTGGCCCACCCTTAGCCTTGATGACAGCTTCCACTCTCGCACAGGCATACGTTCAATCTAGTGCTGGAAGATTTCTTGGGGGATGGCAGCCCATTCTTCACAGAGAGGTATCGATGTCGGTCGGTGAGGACTGTCACGAAGTCGGAGTTCCAAAACATCCCAAAGGTATTCTATAGGATTCAGGTCAGGACTCTGTGCAGGCCTGTCCATTACAGACATGTTATTGTCGTGTAACCATTCCGCCACAGGCCGTGCATTATGAACAGGTGCTCGATCGTATTGAAAGATGCAGTCGCCATCCTCAAACTGCTCTTCAACAGTGGGAAGCAAGAAAGTTCTTAAAACATCAATGTAGGCCTGTGCTGTGATAGTGCCACGCAAAACAACAAGGGGTGCAAGCCCCCTCCACGAAAAACGACCACACCATAGCACCACTGCCTACGAATTTTACTGTTGGCACTACACATGCTGGCAGATGACGTTCACTGGGAATTCGCCATACCCCCATCCTGCCATCGGATCGCCACATTGTGTACCGTTATTCGTCACTCCACACAACGTTTTTCCACTGTTCAATCGTCCAATGTTTACTCTCCTTACCAAGCGAGGCGTCGTTTGGCATTCACCGTCGTGATGGGTGGCTTATGAGCAGCCACTCGATCATAAAATCAAAGTTTTCTCACCTCCTGCCTAACCGTCATAGTACTTGCAGTGGATCCTGATGCAGTTTGGAATTCCTGTGTGGTGGTCTGGATAGACGTCTGCCTATTACGCATTACGACCCTCTTCAACTGTTGGCAGTCGCTGTCAGTCAACAGACGAGGTCGGCATGTACGGTTTTGTGCTGTACGTGTCACTTCACGTTTCCTCTTCACTATCACATCGGAAACAGTGACCTAGGGATGTTCAGGAGAGTGGAAATCTCGCGTTCAGACGTATAAAACAAACACCCAATCACCTGACCACGTTCGAAGTCCGTGAGTTCCACAGAACGCCCCATTCTGCTCTCTCACGGTGTCAAATGACTGCTGAGATCGTTGATATGGAGTAAATGTCAGTATGTGGAAGCACAAAGTACCTAATATGAAAAACGTATGTTTTTGAGGGTGTCCGGATACTTTTGATCACATAGTGTAGGAAGAAAAATAATTTCTTCCAAAATCTATATTTATTGTCACATAAAGCAGTAATACGTTGAAAAAATAATAACATTTGAATTACATAATAAAATATTTTGGGTGGTTTCAAACTGAAACCACTGGGACATTCAGATGATTTGAATGGCTACATTTTTTTGTGAAATTCAGTGAAACAGGTTTTTGTTTTTGTCATACACAAACCAATATTGCATGTTTTATACATTGATATTGTGCGATGTGGTACTTCAGCAGTACTACAGTGTGCACATCGTCAGGATGGTCCTCTTTGTAGCATATGGGACGCATTATCATAGCGCTTTTCTGTTGCAACGAATGGCTTGAATCTGTTCTGCTTGATCTGGGACCTCTTGCGGTTAAGAGACGATGAAGATGCTACAACTACACCATCAATTACAGAGACTCTGAACTTCTTCAAGGATATTTGCTCGTTATTGCAATGTTCATTACAAATGATGCAGGAATTTACAACAGTGACATCAAGAAAGTGCCATAAAATTCTGTGCCACAACTTTTTGTTCTTTCAATCAATCTCATAAACCGATTTTAATATGTCGGATTTGCCCTCAAGCCCAATATAGGCATTTGTAATCGTTTACAATATCTGGGCATGAAACTTCTACACGGGTACCATCTTTACATTTTCGAGAAGCTGTGCTTACATTTTCAATATTGTGGAAATTTGAAAGAAACTGTACTGGTTTGCGATCTTTCCAGATCACTGCTGTAATGCCTTGGCAGCTGCATCGTAACTGGAGTTCTCCCAAGGACATGTGCTTTTCGTTTTCAAAGTTTTTAGGGAGCCCTACTCTCCCTTTTCTCACTGTTCCACAGGCATATATTCCTGTTTCCTCAAATCAAGCATGAGGGCACAGAAGTAAAATAATTATCAAAATAAAACTTGTGATATTTTCCTGCAAGTTGTGAGCTACGATGTTTCACAACTCGAGAATCTAAGCACTTTTCTGTCTCCTGTCAAAGTTTCCCAGTATAGATCTGAAATTTGGAAACGTAGTCAATTGCATTTGCCAGTACCCAAACTTTGTATCCACGTTTTATAGTTTCCTGAGGCATATACTGCTGTAGGCTTGACCTACCTTTGAATAGAACCACATATTCATCCACAGCAAGGTGTTCTGTTGGCAAATAAGTTTTAGAGTAAGTCTTCCTTTGATAGTCCAACAGTCGGCGAATCTTGAACAGTTTATCATAACCTTTTTCTCCCTTTTTTTGGCTGCTGATCATCATCATTCACGTGTATATGGCCTAGGAACCATAATAATCTATTCTGAGGCATGAGAGCTGAAATGTACGAATCACGGAGAGCTGGGTCAGAAGACCAATAATCCCTATATGAAGGACATTTTTTTATCCCCATTAATAAATGGATGGCAATAAATTTCTTCATTTCCTCAGTATCAGTTGGTTTGAAAGTGGCGGATCCTCAAAGTTTCTGAGTCGCATATAAATTTGTATGAAACACAAGATGCTCTAGTAAATCATTACAAAATAAGCAGCCAAATATTTCAATGGGTCTTGTTTTGTCAGAAAAAATATTTGAACCATATTTATGTGAAAATTCAATAGTTTCTTTTGCAAGTATGTCTTGCACCCACTCTATATGCTCTATCACAAACATCATTGGCGTTGTTGACGTCGCTAATGCAAACAGTCACTCTCAACAGAAACACTTTCACCCACACTGCCTGCACGTTTGTTCTCATCAGATACAGTAAGCTGTGGTTGTTGATCAATTTAATCTGATTCACTTTCAATGTTCGAAGCAGTTCAGAGTCGACTCTATACCACGTGGAACTTCTACTAGTACGTCCATTAGCATATCAATGTTGAGGTCACAAGCTCTAAATCGCCAGTTGCATCTTGACAGTGGTCTACTAGCCATACTGACGATCTATAAAGAATAAAAAACCTGCCCTTAGATTTACCTATGAAGGTCGTTATATCCCGATGGTTTCAGAATGAAACAACCTGTACTTTTGGAAGAAACGAAACTGATTATTATAATTATTAATAAAATTTCATAAATTAAGCATGAGAACGAATCCCTACATGGTATTCCAAAACTCTGCTGCAGAAACGTCACAAATTTCGTATATAATTGGTATGCCACTGTATTCAGCGCTGAAAACGCGGTCGACCTCTAAAACCACGTTGCTGCTCCAACTAGTTGTTGGCGCACACGCTAGATGACACTAGCAGTCAGCACGCAATGTCCAGATAAAACCAGTGTGCTGGATAAACAAGCAAAGTAAAAATATGGTTTCAGACTGAAACCGCTGGGCCGGAAAGGGCTAACTCAAGATGACTGGTATGCAGAACTGACAGTTGCCCATCGGTATAGACACTGACTACAGGCTGTTTCGAAATTTATTATACATTCTTATAGCTCATGTTGCAAGAGGAATCTGTCATATAAACATAGCATTTAGATCTCTAGATCAGGGGTGTCCAACTTGCGTGCCACATGCGACCCAAAACAAATATCAGTGCAGCACAAGAAGTGCATGTGTCACAGAATGGATTTAAAAAAACCTGTAAAATTCCGTTTATGTAAAGCTGTGATGAGCTAAAACATCTTGTGAACATCCTGAGAATTGCAACCACTTCTGTCGAACCTCATGTTGATACATTAGTTTCCCAAATTCAAAGGCAGATGTCACATTAATCCTATGATTTGCAATCACTTTATATAAAATTACTAATTAAGTCATATATATCATATGCCAAACTAATCACATATTGCTTTCTAGAATCCAGAATCATAAATTAACAAATTCTAAATTACTTAAATGTGTTAACTTTATACTTCAGACCGTTACCCCACAGACCAAAACCGCTCGTCCGCTTTCGTGGCCCAGGTAAGCGAAAAGATCAGACACCCCTATTCTAGATTTCGCTACACAATGAAACGTTACGACACGCTGGTTGGTTGTACCAATCTGGTTATCGTTGGAAGCTGAAAACGTGTCGGCGTGAAATTCGGTGGATGAAAAACAACATCCTGACATATCTGAATGGGTTAAACTTTGAAGAATGCATGCAAACTTGCTAAAATTGCGTTGAAAATTGATACAAACACATATTGTATAGGCACAAAAAAATGGCTCTGAGCACTGTGGAACTTAACATCTGAGGTCATCAGTCCCCTAGAACTTAGAACTACTTAAACCTAACTAACCTAAGGACATCACACACATCCATGCCCGAGGCAGGATTGGAACCTGCGACCGTAGCGATAGCGCATTTCCAGACTGAAGTGCCTAGAACCGCTCGGCCACAACAGCCGGCCTGTATACGCACACAGAGACAGAATTTTAAAAAAAGGTAAATGGACGTTAAAGATGATCGCAAAATACAATTTTATGTGAATAATCCATTATTTCCGTTTCCTAAAAATATAATGCATAAAGATGCTCAAATAATCCCAACAATTCAAAAATGCAAATGGTTACTTATCTTCCAAAAGCTAGGGTCTGCTGCTGTGAGGATCCTGAAAGCCCGGGGCACATAACATGTGTTCTGTGCGCACATCGCTTCTGAATACTTTTTTTTATGGATAACTGACTCTACTGTACCGAGGACATGCAGTTCAAAATTTAATTGTTACTTTCACAGATCAAGTCACGGGTTTGTTATTTACAAAGCAAAGCGCCAGAACAACTGTGTACAACGCAAAACGTGAAAATTTGAAGAGCAATCACCTAGCTGCTTATAAAAGACCAATGAAGCCCCATCCCCGATTCTTTAAAGAATAATATTCCCATGTATAAAACGTCATGTTTCCCGAAATATGTCTCTTACTATGACATAATTTTGCATGTGTATTCAGTAGTACACGTGGATAGGTCTGCAAAACATATGCTGCAAATAGAGTCAGTAATAAAGAAGTAACAAATTGAAACGTCATGCCAGTTGCTGTTGTTTTATTGCATGAACAGCGGATTGTAGTAAGCAATGAACTTTTTTCCTTTCATCGTAAGGATTTGAAATTTTGTGCAAGGTTTGTTGGAAGTCTCTGTGTTATTCTGAGATACTTGATGAATTCAGTATGGGTAATCTGCGCTCCGTGATGAGTGCTACCGCCAGACAGTTCGATCAATAACTGAATAAAATATCGAAAATCACATTTTTGTCGTCACTGGGAGCTGTCAACTGGGTAACCTGCAACTAGGACCTGGACCTGGGTTAGCCGTTAAAATGTAAATACTTGCAGCCGGAAAGGCATACCGAAAAGCAACAAGACTCAACAGCGACGCTAATTTGAGGGCGCTTAAAAGAATCCTGATTAAGATTGACTCTCAAGGCAGCCACAAAAAGTGTAAAAATATCGCCGGAATTTTGCTGTGTCGCGTTATTTGATTAGCGACGCTAACCAGATTGTTAAAAGTCATTACAGTGTAACATACCACTACAGCAACTAAAAAAATAAATATTTTTACAAAATACTGGCATCAGAAAAGAAATTTCAGACGAATGGTTCTAAGAGGTTAAGAATGCCATCTCCCAAACAAATCTTGCAGGCACATTCGACGGATTCAAAAAGGGTGACAGGAACTGACCTTAGGACGAAGACAGCATGCTGGGAAATAATACTGACAAGGGAATGAGCACACCTGTCATGTAGAAATATACCGTGATTCTTTTTACCACTTACAGTTAACGCCGTTTGAAATACGCAAGCCAAAATTTCAACTGCCGATACACACTGGAAGTTTAAAAATATGGCTCCTGCGACTAACAGGTGGATACTTCCGGACATAGGCATCCGCAGTGGTAGGAGGATAAGGCACTAAAATTTTTATTTAAACGAGTCTGTCAGTTTCAAGACTCGTGCCACAAGAACTAAATACTAGTTGTATGTTAAGTCTGGGAACACTTCAGTTATTTATTGCACAAGAACCAAACATTGTACAGATACCATTTTGAAGAGACACAGCGTAGTTCGGTAACTTGCCGGTAGTCAGCACTAGTCTCTTCGTAAGCGCTCCACATCAACACCTACTCAAAAGGAAGGCCTAGGCGCTTGTTGGTGACGTCACGTCATCTAGGCACGGCGAACGCGCCAGGTCTGTTGCAGGCAGAAACGCCAGGGCGTGCTTATCACTATAAATCTCTTATTTTTGGACAAAATGCTTGTTATTGTTTTGGATCCTGCATTTTTATTTAAATGAAAGATTTTCTTACTACCGTAAAGTCACAAATGAAGATCATAGTTCTGTATTACTGAATCCTGTCGAAACAAACGTAGATCAATATGAGAAGATGCTTTGCCCCATTGCAAGCTTCGGAAATTTTACATTCAAGTAACTATATTTACTTGATCCATTTTGTTATCGAAACTTACCCCAACCCCCTTACAATTAACTCGTTACTTTAATTTATTTATTTATTTTCGTTTGACACCGTCACTGGAAATGTGAACTAATTTACACGTGTAAATGTCCAACGATTGCCAGTCATTAGATTACAGTCGTTTTCTACGAAAGGAATTCTAAACAGGAAACAAAACAGCTTCATACATCGAAAATACTGCTGAGCTTAAACTTTTTTGAACATGCACGTTAGAAAAGATCTTGCAACTGAAAGGAGAAACTTTATAAGACAAAAAAATTTTATTTGATAAAACAAGTATCTCTCTTTTGCCTCTTCTTCTGTCCCCCAGCCCCTCCCCCAACGTGTACAATCGAAAGATATTTCATTAACATTCAGTGCTCCTCACCCCATAGTCAACCAAGATACCTAAGGAAGAGCACCAATATGTTCACAGTTTCTTGTAAAAGCAACCCAGTAAAAACGTAACTTCCTCAGATTTACAAATAAGGTAAAGAAGCATGAATTCTGTTCTTCTGGACCATGGAGTTGTTTTTGTATGTCAATCCTTAAAACAGGTGGAAATTTAAGTTCAGGAGTACACTAATTGTTAAGAAGTGTAATGAATTGCACCATTAACTGATTGCAGAAATCTCTCAGAACAATGTGTGTTGGTCAACTACCGCCAATAGTTTCACATTTTCCTGTGTCAGAGAGGGAGACACCACCATTATGAGTATGCCTGCAACAGACCTGGCGTTCGCCGTGCCTAGCTGACGTGACGTCACGAACAAGCGCCGAGGCCTTCCTTGGAGTCGGTGTTGTCCACATTCACTTCACTCACACTGGGACATCCGCTTCTCTTTGCCGGGCACAAGCAACTCGTCGTAATGAATTAGTTGTGCCAGTGGTAAATGGCTTTCCTTGTTGGTGGCTTCTTACTGCACTTGGTTCTAAACATCCATTGAACAGCTGTAAGCTGTAGCATACTTCTTTTTGTCGAACTCCAACACACAGAAAGCTCGCTCCGCACCTAAACTCGCCAAGTTTGCGACTAGCGCTGACTATCGGCAATTTACCAAACTACGCTGCGGTATACACGAAAAAAAAAAAAAAACACTTTCAGAGTTTCTCTTCAAAGTGACATATGATATATGTACAATATTTGGTTCTTGTGCAATAAATAATTGAAAGTGTTCCCGGACTTTATGTACACCTTGTATTGTAGGTGACTCAAAAAAACTTATTATCCCAAAACAGGAGAACAAACCTCCAGGTGTCACTCAGATTGGTACCAAACGTTGTTATGTCGATAGAGTATCAACCAAAACTTCGATTTAGTTTGTACTATGTGCTGTCGTCCAGCAGAAGGGGAGTAAACTTTAATTAAAAGTAACACCAGAGCTTATAACTAAATCGCACAACTTCCGCGAGGGAGTCGGTAGAGCGTTCGGACGGTATCAAACTCCAGTTATGGCAATCATATATTTTTCTACTGTATTTAGTGTCAAAGTGTTATATGGGATAAATAATACTTCCGCACGTGTGATGCAGTTGTTTGTTTATTCTGCTGTCTCGATTGTTTATGTTTATTCTGTGAAACTACATGTGCACTAGCTGCTTCACCACGGGTGATGTCTGCTCTGTTGCAGATGCCCGACAGAACATTACACCTTTCTATACAGATGTACTCTATAGGTCTGATACTCCCAACTATCGAAACGAAAGCTTTTTCATGTCAAGAAAATGGTTCAAATGGCTCTCAGGTCATCAGTCCCCTAGACTTAGAACTACTTAAACCTAACTAACCGAAGGACATCACACACATCCATGCCAATGGCAGGAATCGAACCTGCGACAGTACCAGCCACGTGGTTCCGGACTGAAGCGCCTAGAACCGCTCGGCCACCACGGCCGGCATGTCAAGAAAATGTTCTTTCATATAACAGTTTCACGCGTCAACAATTAAAGAAATTGTCATCAGTGGGGTTTAAACGCAGGACCTGAGGTACGACCTCACGCTCTACCAACTCATCCAAGCGAGATCTAGAAAGCGATCTTTGAAAGATACGCTTTTCCTGTCCTCCGTCGTTCTGGTGTTACCTTTAATTGCCGCTCACGCATGTTCTACTGGAAGACAGTACATAGCGCGAACTTCAAATGTGTGTGGAATCTTATGGGACTTAACTGCTAAGGTCATCAGTCCCTAAGCTTACACACTACGTAACCTTAAATTATCCTAAGGACAAACACACACACCCAAGCCCGCGGGAGGACTCGAACCTCCGCCGGGACCAGCCGCACAGTCCATGACTGCAGCGCCTAAGACCGCTCGGCTAATCCCACGCGGCATAGCGCGAACTAAATCCTTGTTTTAGTTGGTACTCTATCGCCATACAACGGTTGGTACCGATCTGGTGTGCGTTGACATAGTTCTTGATTTTATGTGTGACTCTGAGCAACCATACGATGAGCAATAGTTGTAACAAGAAATTGAAGTAGGCCTTAATGAATGAAGTTACTATCCTGTAGGTCACGGCTTCCCAGGCCTTTCGTCTGACGGAACACTTACATTGCTCGTTCTCTCCGGCTAATAAAAGCACAGAGACACTTGTGCGCAAAGTGCATTTGTATGACTTGTTCGAAAACACGGTGCAATTCGTGCATGTAACTTCCTCACTCTGACCACTGTGAGAATTGTTATAGTATGAGATTTTAAGTTTTCATTTTGACGCTTTTCGGTAGCACATTTCAAAATTTAAGAATAAATTTTAGTTTGTCTTTTGATCCTTGTTTAGTACTTTTTACATACCTTTTGCCGGTGGCATGCTTATAGTTTAGCCCGATTTATGTAAATGCAAATTAGAGTAAAAAGTTACAAACGTTGATTTTGTTAAATACCACGTTTGTTAATGTTTAAGTTCAAAGTTTATAAAAAAATTGAAAATAAAACATGCTTTAGTTTTTATTATTGTTTAAAATAGCTTGGTCCAGTGGATCCACGACTACAGGTAAGTTACTACTTTTCGCGGCTACAGTTAAGGGTTAATCGATATTCAAATAGCAACGAGAGACAAAAATACCGTCGCAAGTACGCTAGAAACGTATTACCAAGGTTACTAAATAATAAGGTTGGGCAGTAAGCGCTCTGCTCTGCCATTGGCTGGCCTAGTGACGTCAGCGTGGAAGCAAGCGCTCACAAGCAGACGACACGGCATGCGCGTTTACAAGTTTTTGGCGGAAGATTTTGTTTATACCAGAAATGAGATGTCTAAACTGCTTTTCTGCTGCTAAAATATTACAGTTAAAACTGATGAGTTATATTCTTTCGCAGCTTATGCCTCACACATCGGTAAAATGTCAGATCACAATCACACTGACACACACTTGAAATTCGAAACCTCTGCTCAAATAAATTATAAACTATTCATTTAATCGCATTGAAATGAATTTACTTAAGAGCTCGAAGTTGCACACACTTGTTTGTAAGAACAGCATTCCTTCTTTCTAAAGCCGCTATAGTATTCATCAAAGTAACTTTATCTGTGTCTGAAAAAAAACTGTCATCTGTACATGTGCTCTTATTATGATGTTTCTTATTTGGTGACAGATTTTCCAGAGTTTCCAGAGATTTCTTATGTAGTTCTCGTTTCTTATACCGTTTGGTTCTGTCTTCTGTTGCGGGTGACACATTGACAGTCGCACTACTGCACGGCAAATTGCGCGAAGGAACTGCATCTGGCTTGAGCATTCTTTTTCGGGACAAATTAAGCAATTCAGACTGTAAATCCCTTAAGTAATCTGTTTCTGCGAAATGGCGAGAACATATTCTTGCATGCGCAACATTTGCACTGTCTTTCCTACAACATTTCGACAACCATAGTTTTTGTAATGTTTCATTACGCGGGAAACTGTGATACATTACGTCAGTTCCCTTTGTGCTCCAGTTGTAGGAAAAACTGCCCGTTACAGCACAGCCTGGCATAGTAAAAATTAATTTTCTCACTCACTTGTAGATTCTCCAAAAATAATTTCTCAGGATGAACCATAAACTATAGAGCTGGCGAACACAATGTTGATTCCGCTGTCCACTATCGCTAACTATTTCAGTTCCGAATTAAATATCAGTTACAGCAAAAACCGTTAACACTCCCGAATTCCGAATGTTTACGCTGTTGACTGAGTACCTCAGAAGAAAGAACTCAATCAAAATACTCCTTCAAACACAAAACAACACAAGAAAAACAATCACACACAATTCGAACTGTGTACTGTTTGGCACAGCTGCTTCCACCGTGACGTCATGCGCACAACTGAGAAAACACGTTGCTTTCTGCGCATAGCTTTCTGCGCCCCCCTGCGTATTACATGGGAAACCGCTTCTCTATCTGAAACGCGACGTATATAGCTGAACTACAATACTTCGTTGTGAATAAAAAGGAAGGCGACTGGAAAACCTTACAGTTATATCGACGGAACAACAGCAGCATTTTGTGCGATAACTAGATAAATTGTGGTCACAGATACAAACATATGCATATAGCGTTTCTCAAATGCAGTGTCGCGACAGCTTAGGTTTTCATCATATCTAATTATATTTTCAGTCAACGTTGACTTGCCGACACCTGGGAGCCCCTACAGATATAATGCTTTACGAAAACCATTGGTCACTCCATTATTCCACCAGTCAATTACTTGTTTTGCCCAACACCTATATTCATAGCAAGATTTTTGTGTTCCTGCTTTAAGAGAGATAAGTTTTTTTTTATTGCGTTTCTTATGTCGGTTCCTATTCCAGAGAAAATTTGTATCTAGTAGTCGTTCCATAATAAAAAATGTTTTTACTCTTAAGTGTTTACTTTTTTTTCATTTAAGAAAAATGTCACACGTAAGGACTGTAGCGAAAGTTTAACATGTACTTTGGTGTGCCCCAAAGTAAAAGATTGAGAACCGCGGGCATATAACACTCTCGTACAATGTATTTTTCCCACTACTCTGTTTCGCCAGCAGAAAGTAACGCAGTAAAATGAGACACCGTACCCGGCAGCATTTAGACAGTCCAAGTAGTAGAATATAAACAATGAAAAACCTACATTACTGTGCTTCCTACCTGAGAAAGACCCCAGCAGGTCTCCACGATCACAAGTAAACAAGCGCGCGTCGGTTACAGCAGAATCGTCGTTTGCTGTCCACATACTGAATAACTTCAACAATCGAAAGAACGGAATATCCGTGCTTCTCATATTGTTACGCAAAACTGTCAGTCCAAACTACAAATCTCTTCTTCGCTTCGAGGAAGTTATGTGAAGTCTTAACAATTTTTCGAAAATAATGAAGGAAGTCGTGACAACGTTGCAACTGAATTTCTTTCATTTCTTGAAAATGATTCAGTAAGGTATCGTTAAATTGCGCAGTATGATTATAGTACTGATACCAGTTGTCGAAAGCCAGCATTCTTGTGACTAGCTCGGTTCCGTTTTTTTATTTTCGATCAGCAGACCGTTAACGATCACAGATCGCTCATATCTCGCGGCACAGAGTGTTTCACAAGCGTAATCACAACATTAAGAAGTTGTAGCATACTGCATTTGGAGGGAAAACGTCAGATAAATATACGCCCTGTTTGAGAATGCAGGCTTACTCGGTGAATTTCAAACATGTATTTTTCTATTGTTGTAATCCGAGTAATACCGTCATTTTGAAGGGTAGTTCTGGACTGCTTCCCTACACGCTCTTCGTGATAGGATTTCGGGAATTGAGATTTTTTAAATTGTGAGAAATGGTAACGAAGCTGCTGGGAGTAAACTAACAGACCATTACTTGAGTTTCCACTTTATATTTCCCTTAACATGTCATGTTAACTCTCCATAACTGATGGCGATTTCTCTTAAATGTCATTTCATCTACTTAATTTGCCATTCCACAATACTTGTGGAACAAGAAAATAATATTTATTCGATTTCTACATTGTTCATGTAAATTCATCCTTCGTAATCATTTTTGTTCATGAACGAAAATTTAGAAATTTTTTCTAAATTGTATTAGTAGGAAAACAAACAAAAAATTATTCAAATCCAAAGCAAAACGTTTTTGAATATTTCATATATATATATAACAATTCAAAGCCAATCCTTTTTTTATTCCCAATCATTAAAAATAAGAGAGGAAAGGAACCTGTGTCTAAGAGACCCGTCATAGCAAAGGGGATGCAGAAGAACACAGTAGTAAGGTAAGGTTAGTCATCATTAATGTTGTTATAGTCTTCAGGCCAAAGACTTCTTTTATGCAGGCCTCCATACTAATCGATGCTGTACAAGTCTCTTCATCTCTGCATATCCGTTGCAACCTTATTCAAGTATTCTACAATTACACCCTCCCCCCCCCCTCCCTCCCAATACATATACTTTCTTCCATTACCAAACTGACGATTTCTTTATGCCTCCGGAAGTGTCCTATCAACCGGTCCCTTCTTTTAATCAAGTTGTGCTAAAAATTTATTTTTTCCCCGATTCTGATCAGCGTTCTTCTGTAGCACAACATTTTAAAAACTTCAGGTCTCTATTTGTTTGAACTGGTTATCATCCACGTTTCACTTCCGTAAAGGGCTACATCCTACTTAAATATCTTCAGGAAAGACTTCCTATCCCTTAAATGTATATTCGACGTTAACAAACTACTCTTCTTCAGGAATGCTTTTCGTGCTATTGCGAGACTGTTTTTTAAAACCTCTATACTTCGATCGTTATTTTTTCTGCTCAGATAGCAGAACTTGCCTACTACTTTTAGTATCCTATTTCTTAGACTATTGTTTTTTTTCTAAATGTCCTGAACAATGCTCCCTAGTTATGGAACGACAGAAATCAGTTGAGTTCCGCCTGCTAATGTTTTTGTTTTATGGCCGCCCGCTGCCTACATTGGCGATCTAAGAACACAGTACCCGAGTGTACCGTAGCGGTTACGAAGTTGTTGTCGTGCCGTGCCACGCCAAACCAGTAAGTTCAGTTGTAGTGCCAGCCCTGCGTGACGACAACACAGTGTTCCTATTGCTACGAACCCTCCCGGATTTCCGGGATTCTCCCAGAACTGGCGATTACTTTTTTTAAATCTCTCTGCTCCAAGAGTGCAGCTAAATTCTTCCGAACTTTTACGTCACGTAGCCCTCCGCCGCGTCTACGTCAAAAAATACTTACAGTTCACGAAATGTATCCTGGCCGCTGATCCCGAAAATCCCTTGGGGCATTTTGGAATCATTGTGAAACTGCACATCGCCCGTCCCTGTCTTCCATTGCCGCTAACGTCCATACTTCAGTGTGCAATTTATACCATTGCTGCTATTTGGTGCGTGGTACAAGCGCGAGCTTGTCGTTTAGCAGTTCTGACGGTGAGCGGGAAGTGCTACAGCGTTCTCCCCCGACTTGATTGTGTAATTAGTTAGTGACCAGAACTGGCCGCATTTTGCATTTGTATTGTTGCTATTATATTCTGAGTACGGCTTTATGTCCATTACTGGAAGCCCATCGCTATCACCGACGAAAAAGAGAAAAGTCAAGTATAATATAAGCTTTGACGAAACTGTGTGAGCAGTCTTCTGTTTCGTGCTTGGATTAAGAAACGAGATGATGTCCACTCTAAATGTAATGTACGCAGAACAGCTATTACAGTGAATGACGAAAGCAAAAGAGCTCTGTATATACGGAAGATAAAAAACATATGTTGTGTCTCAAAAACAAGATTACGATGCCGTCAGTTTCTACGTTTTCTTGTAAAAAACTGCATTAACGAGAAGAAGATTAATTATTGACACAGAAGTTACGTCTGTATATCAAGGAGTTAAACGTCATCACTGCTACACAAGTCAAGGCCGTAACAATACATAGTTTCGTACGTTATTCCCTGATTTCAGAAGTTGGAAAGAAAAGTGTACGGTCGAGCTACAGTTACAACTATTTGTGAAAATGTCGTATCCCCACTGTCACCGGGAATACTGCTATCCGATTTACATGATTCCATATAGTTCTCAGTTGACTCTGATTCTTCTAACAAACGAAATTTTATAGCGTTTCCACCAGATGGTCTGAAACAATGTTTACTTGACTTTTATCAAGACCCTGCTGAAACTAGTGAAGCTTTCAAAATGCTGCTTATCCTGGGCATCACGACATTCGCTATCTGCAGACAATGCTTCAGTCAATTGTGGGATTCACAACTCACTTTTTCAAACGTTAAAAACATAAAGTTATAATATTTTAAGGCGAATTGTGCCTCATTTTACATAATTGTAACAAAAATGCATTAAAGCACTACAGTTAGATATGGAATTGTCGGTATTGAAAGTCTATGGCGAATTTTCCGCATTTGCGAAGCGAACTACGAAGCTTACAGAATTCGCCGATTTCGCGCATCTGACCAAATCATGGCTCTCTTTCCTTCCAGCTTTAGACAGACTTCTTTCGAAGTGAATATTTCTTTAATGAAGGTAAAAATGAATGTGCAGCGATACTTGGAAGGCCTTTAAAGATGACAAGTGTTTTCCATTATGCTACTGCTATTTTGTTCACAACATAATGCAAATTTTTGAAACCTGTATTAAAAAGTGACTAATTACATGCACTGAACTACATACGATTATGATAAAATTGCGAACCGAAATTGTAATCAATGAACTTTATTTTTTGGTCAAGTGTGCAAAATTTTCTCAAGCTATGAATGAAATTGTACATTTCTATTCCAAACAAACATACAAACACTGTTCCTTATGTAAATAGATCAAGTTTGCTGATGTTGATTATTGTAGGTGCAGGTGCATTGTGAGTTGGACGGTGGTGGCAGTCTGAATAGCCTGCTACAGCCATGCCTTGTGCACTTGTTCCCTCTAGAAGGTTGCAATCTTGTGTCTGATTAATACATACTTATTTGCTGTCGTTGTCACATACCAGATATCCAGATCAATAAGTGGAAGTAAGGGTTAGTTTTTATTCCATTTATTTAAATATAATTCCTTTTGTTTTTAAGTTACATTTTTGAATGTTAAGAAAAATGCACTTAAGTTTCGCAGAACCCGTGGGTGGTCGCCATGGAACTTCAGGGTTTTCAGAACACGTTTAAAAAACACTGGTGTAAAAAACGGAAATACATTCTATAACTTTTCTCCATAGTTTACCATTCTTCTTCCATATTAACAATATTAACAACAATGAATGGTAGAGCGTCAGAATTCCTTTTAGTCTTCTTCTTTCACACTCATTTATTCTTCTCCTGTCACTATATAAATATAATGAAATGTTTCAGAATAAACTATTTTCCCTCATCCTACTATTATATTTTATTTGCAACATTTTAACTCAGCGTTTCCGAAACTTTTTAGCTATGTGGACCACATATTTTGTAAAATAATCTTAGAGGATCAATAGCTAGATATACAACAGAAATATAAACACACACAAATAGGCACTAGTGCATATATATAACTTGTACTGAAACCAAATGGCAGTTATAACACTCGAGGGGCATGAAAGGGAAGCAGTGGTTGGGAAGGGAGTGAGACAGGGTTGTAGCCTATCCCCGATGTTATTCAGTCTGTGCATTGAGCAAGCAGTAAGGGAAACAAAAGAAAAATTCGGAGTAGGAATTAAAATCCACGGAGAAGAAATAAAAACTGTGACGTTCGCTGATGACATTCTAATTCTGTCAGAGATAGCAAAGAACTGGGAAGAGCAGTTGAACGGAATCGACAGTGTCTTGAAAGGATGGTATAAGATGAACATCAACAAAAGCAAAACGAGGATAATGGAATGTTGTCGAATTAAGTCGGGTGATGCTGAGGGAATTAGATTAGGAAATGAGACACTTAAAGTGGTAAAGGAGTTTTGCTATTTGGGGAGCAAAATAACTGATAATGGTCGAAGTAGAGAGGATATAAAATGTAGACTGGCAATGGCAAGGAAAGCGTTTCTGAAGAAGAGAAATTTGTTAACATCGAGTATAAATTTAAGTGTCAGGAAGTCGTTTCTGATAGTATTTGCATGGAGTGTAGCTATGTATGGAAGTGAAACGTGGACGATACATAGTTTAGACAAGAAGAGAATAGAAGCTTTCGAAATGTGGTGCTACAGAAGAATGCTGAAAATTAGATCTGTAGATCACATAACTAATGAGGAGGTATTGAATAGAATTGGGGAGAAGAGAAATTTGTGGCACAACTTGACTATAAGAAGGGATCGGTTGGTAGGACATATTCTGAGGCATCAAGGGATCACCAATTTAGTATTGGAGGGCAGTGTGGAGGGTAAAAATCGTAGAGGGAGACCAAGAGATGAATACACTAAACAGATTCAGAAGGATGTAGGTTGCAGTAGGTACTGGGAAATGAAGAAGCTTGCACAGGACAGAGTAGCAGATTCAGAAGGATATAGTTTGCGGTAGGTACTGGGAAATGAAGAAGCTTGGACAGGATAGAGTAGCATGGAGAGCTGCATCAAACCAGTCTCAGGACTGAAGACCACAACAACAACAACATATATATACATATACGCTTACAGTGTGCAAACAAGAAATACACCATGATCAATGTACAAGCCCCCACAAACCGGGGTAAAAAGAAAAAGGCCCCATATCAACAGAGAAATTCTGGGCATCACTGGAGACAGTGATGGCCAAGATCCCCAAAGACGATATAACAATTTTGTTAGGTGATTTTAACGCACAAATCGTCAGAGAAGAACATCATCAAAAAACTGTGGGAAATTTCCGGCGCACAAATATACAAACAAAAATGGTATGAGACTCATCGAACTATGCCAGCAGAATAACATACAGAGTATATCAACATCCCTCAGGAAATCTCAACGAAAACAGAAAACATGGAGGTCACCTATACAAGAGATGGTAGAACTCCAAATAGACCATGTAGCGATTTCCTACCCAGTCCAGGAATCCATGCCATTCAAGTACGCAGAGGTGCCAATATTGATTCAAGCCATTATCTAGCTCGAATCAAGATAAAATTTACACCGAAGAAAATCCATGAGGAAACAACGCACACAGAAAAGTTTGACATAAAATAGATCATGGAATCCAATGTAAAACAGGAATCGGAAAAACAACCAGCAAACACATGGGAAGAATTCCATAGTAAGATCATACTAAAAGCAAAAGGACCAATACCACAGAAAAAGAACGCTAAACACCCTTGGTGGGACTCAAGAGTGTGAAAAGGCACTAGAATTACGCAAACATTCTTTTCAGAACTACAGTAGTAAAAAAAATCCCAGAAAGCGTGTGTTGTTTCCAAGAATCGAGAAAACTGTCTGCAAAACTTATTAGGCAAACGAAGCGAAAGTATACGAAGGAGCAACTGGCTGCTATGGAGGTAAACTTCTGCAACCACAACACTAGAGAATTCTACAGAATCTTCTCAAGGAAGATCAGTGGGTACACACATCAAAATTTGTGCTTCAGGAAACCAGATGGAAAACTAGTGCTAACTAACCAAGAGCATTGTCAAGAACTGGCACGTTATTTCTCCGATTTCCTTAACTGCCCTGACCAACAAACACGTAATTAAACTGAAAAACCAAGAGCATTGTCAAGAACTGGCACGTTATTTCTCCGATTTCCTTAACTGCCCTGACCAACAAACACGTAATTAAACTAAAAAAAAAAAACCACAGGACATCTAGTAAAGACGGCATCATTGCAGAATTACTGAAGAACCTGTCCGCCTTGAGTCTCAGGGCGTGCGCTAGCTGTGCGCTTCATTTATTTCAAGCAACTTCGCTTCGCAATTGACGTATTGCGATGCAACCAATGCCATTACTTTTGTGATTTTTCATGCTATTGATTGCATACGTAATAGGGGGTCTCCATTTAAAAACACACAAGTTTGTGTTGAAAATAGTATTTGTGTATGTTTTAAAATTTCGCTTAGTATTAGTTAGGTGAGACACTATATAT
Source organism: Schistocerca cancellata (assembly GCF_023864275.1). Lineage (NCBI taxonomy): Eukaryota > Metazoa > Arthropoda > Insecta > Orthoptera > Acrididae > Schistocerca > Schistocerca cancellata. Next base: position 432,648,285 of record NC_064628.1, read on the forward strand.
ATCACAAAGCGAAAAAAGTGATCCAACTAAAACATTCATGTTTCTTTACGTACTACACGAATATGTAATAAAAATGGGGGTTCCTATTAAAAAAAACGCAGTTGATATCCGTTTGACATATAGCAGCGCCATCTAGTGGGTCAACCAAAGCGCCATCTGGTTTCCCCCTTCAAGCTAGACGAGTTTCGTTCTTTGCAGTTTTTTCTTTTAATGCTTATTTCTATCAATGGGCCACCTTGTACATATTTGTGTATGTGTGTGTGTGTGTGTGTGTGTGTGTGTGTGTGTATAGACCTAACTAGCAAAACATACTGCACAACAAGGATTGCAAAATAAAATATTTACATTTTTATAAGAAAATTTTGCTATATTCACTTAGCTGTTAGAACTAGAGGAAAACTCAGAATCGAGTCGTCAATGTTACAAAGAAGTCTATGGGTCTTTTGACATTGTTTGTCACCCACCAGAGACTCAGTATCTGCATTAAAACTGGTTGATTTTAGCCTTAAACTGATATCTACATTCAATCTATTCCCGTAGCTGTTTTTTTTTTTTTTTTTTTTTAATAGCGGAGTTGGAATTGCTTGTTCACAAAGATAGTTGGTCGAAGCCCACATCAAGTGTCTCAGTGAATAGTAATTTAACATCATCTCCACAGGGACTGAGCGATGTCGTATAGTGGTTAATGCCCTCAACTCGCATTCGTGCGACCCTTGTTCAATTCTTGGGTTGGCCATACAGATATCCGTTTTCTGCGATCACGCTTGTCACTCCATGGCAATTGCCGGGATGGTTCCGTAAAAGGGCCATGGCCTCTTCCTTCCCCTCCAGTAGTCAGAAATCCGAGCAAAGCCCCGTCACGGGACGTAGAACACCACCCGTCCTTCCTTCTTCTTGTGTCGGAAAGTTAAATGACCGCATTCAAAAAGTCTTTCTTGCGAAACGTTGTGTCAGAGAAACTGCCAGCTCGATGCTTTACGATCACATTGTGGCATTTTACATGTTTGCACCATGAGCAGCCAGCCAAGACCACTCTCTGACCCTGTAGCGCATTCTGTAGGCGTGTGCACTTCCAGCCACCTGGTGGCACACGATATTGTAATTTTCAACGTAAAAAAAAGAAAAAAAGAACTAGCAGTCCGTCTTAAAGTAGCAGGTTTCGACAGGATAGAATGCCTTGTTAGTGATATAGGATACCGATGGTGTATTTCAACTTTTCTTTCATCCGGTAATCGCTGATCGTGATGATTGACGAGTGAAGCTCCTGAAGCTCCCGGTAATTTTTACCTTGTCTTCGACTCTCGACCAGCGTTCACAGTTCAGTATCACGTCTTATGCGTGCCATAACCGAGCCGCGGCCCGTGGCTTGGGAACCGCTGATCTGATTGAAGTTCTTAGCTCGACCTCTTTCATAGTGCTGTGCAAATAAAGAGGACACTATTTATAGTACTATAAAAAGTGTGAAAGGAAAACATTTTATTTGTAAGTAATTTATTTAACAAAAATCAATGTACTGTACTTGGATCGATACAGAAACCAAGACTATGTATTTGATTATAAGAGGTTTTAAGGTTGGTTATTTTCAAATTCGCTGTGGCTGGCAAGTGCCTCGTTTTCTTTGTAATAGGTACAAGAGAGCAAAGCAGGCACACGAGTCATCCACACATGTATGTGACATACATTTAACATATTACACACATATTTGAACAAACATTTCATCCCTTTCTCAAGCGAAATTCTCCCCGCAGTTTCATCTGAGTTCTGAGGAAAAATGTAACCGTACCAATACATAAAGTGATTATTGTTTCGAGGAAAAGGACTGTAATTGGCAACTGTCTGATTCTCTGCTCCTTTACACCATGTGACTCTAGACACGATGTTAAATTTCTGGTATTGAGCCTTGTGGCGCGATCTTTGTCTCCGAAACACTATGTGGCTGATGCATTGAACAACGCAAATAAGTAACAGATTGCGCTCTCTGCTTTTAAGTCAACTCACTACAGGACAGAAATATGAACATGTCATTGTCGGATTGATCCACATGCCGCCCGTTTTCATCGTCACACCCATTTCTAGGACTAGGAGTGGTAACTTACTCCTACAGTATTTTTATGCAAATAATGAGTCATGCATATACCAGATTTGGTTGAAATTGCTCCAGGGATTCCTGAATAAAGCTTTTATGTCACGCCTTGTGACGGGCCGCTTATTACCAGACGTCAGTCAATATTGTTGACCCCTACGAATGGTAGTAGTATTGACTCAGGTGTCACCGAGATGACAGTTCGTCTAAGTGCCAAGGTGTGTGATGTTCCGCTTATATAAACTCCTTCCGAACAGGCCTCTGAAGGCTCAACCGTACCAACCAACTGCCGTGTCATCCTCAGTAGATACGTCTCACGGGATGCGAATATGGAGGGCCATATGGTAGCACACAGCTCGTCTGGCCGTTGTCAGGTCTCGTGACCAGAGTCGCTACTTCTCATTGAAGTAACTCCTGAGTTGGCCTCTCAAAGGCTGAGTGCACCCCACTTGCCAACAGCACTCGGCGGACCCAGACGGCCACCCATCCAAGTGCTAGTCAAGCCCGACAGTGCTTAACTCCGATAATTTGACGGGAACCAGTGTTACCACTGCGCCAAGGCCATCGGCGTCCGTTCATATAGGCCGCTTTAAATTATTAAAGCCAGAGGTCGCAATGGGTAAGCGGGTAAGAATGGGAAACTGCATAGAGAGCTGGGAGAGGCAATCACTGAGAGGGGAAATATTAAATGAAAATCGTTTCTGAAGGTTTAGAGCAAATTTTAGGGCGCTGCTGCTAGTAGGTGATCGGTGAACTGAATAGCTGGTCTCGAGCAGCGGGCAGCTGTGGGAAGAAAAGGATGCCGCCAAATAATCACCAGCGCAAAAAAAAAAAGATTAAAAATCTGCTAAAGTTCTGTTCTGTTCGTATCTTTTGTGCGTTGTTAATGAGTTGTGATGCGCTCAGCATGATAGATTCTGATCTTTTAAGTGTAATGATTGATTGTAAAAGATACTTAATAATTTTGAGTGGCTCTAACTGAACATATTATGTAAAAATAGGTACAGTGGTGTGAAAATTAATTTCTGCTGGAACTATTTTTGTAGCATTGCTCTGAAAGGTTTACTCTGCTGAACGATAGTGTTACTGATTTGGGCTGTTCGACTGATTTAGCGATGGTTTCGAATGGAGGATTGACAATATATTTTAACAAATGGCGGCTTACGTATTCTGTACAAGTGAGTTGCTCCAAGAAAGTTGTGGTCTTACTCAAGAGTCACAGAATTCAAGTTCGTCCTCGACACTTTCTGAGCACTCAGACATAATATTAATTCAGGGCTGGGTTACTATCGTGAGACGGTAAATAATTATGGAGATAATCAAACAGTCCTCATATTCGTGTTGTCCTTCCTCGTCCTAAACTTGGAACGCGGTACACCTAGGTTCCTCTGGGCCAACTAGTTGACGAAAGAGATTATCCCGAGCGTAGTAAGATCCTGCAGGATTGAAGAAAATTGCCTCAACCTTTTCACGCCGCACGCTCAGCTATAAGGGTGCTGGGTTGTTATTATCACGGTAAATTTTTCCAGTCAGAGAGTGATACGTGTAGCAATTCCTCCAGGAGTTACAGAGATATGCTGATACGACACTGTATTTGCGGCCCCGTCCCTTCTCCCACCTCTAGGGTGAAACGTCATCGAGACTTACCAATGAGCCTTCCTCGTAATTGTCATCCATATCGCGGTATCACTGAGAAATTTGGCTCAAATATGCCTATAACATTTCATTGTAATGACACTAAAACGTGGCGACTTGTGACGTCGCCCTCTGGCTCGGAGAAGCTTCTAAACAGCAAGATGTCGTTACACACCAAGAAAAGGCCAGAGCTCAGAAGCTTATGTCAGGTGTAAGCTGGGTTAATGATGTGTCATTGGCACCAAGTTCCACTAAAATCCTACCCAACGCCATCGTGGACGTTTCACTCAGTGCTAAGGTCATCGCATTCCTTCATACTATTTTACTCCTTCCCGTGACGCCTCGCAGTGGAAGTCAGACCCGCGACGTCCAGGGCATAATCACGCGGTGTTCTTATGGTGGCCGAAAATAACATTTCCAACACGACGCCGCTCAGAATCGACATGAGAATGCCTCAGGGGGTGACACAAGGGGCGTCAATGAAACCAGCCCTTTCCTTCGAGCGATGATTTCCACACTTTTGCTGCCGAAAACGGCAGTTCGCAATCTAACGAGCAACATGACCTCGTTCTTGACATATTTCGACACAGCTTAACCCTCCCCTCTCCCCTACCAGATGATTCAACACTTCTTTAAGGGCTGCAGCCGCGCGGGATTAGCCGAGCGGTCTAGGGTAGTGGGAGTAATCCATCGAACTACAGACGTACATCATTGACGTCGGTTTGCAGTAGGGTTTTGGAGCATATACTGTATTCAGACATTATGAATCACCTCGAAGGGAACGATCTATTGATACGCAATCAGCATGTTTTCAGAAAACATCGTTCTTGTGCAACGCAGCTAGCTCTTTATTCGCACGAAGTAATGGCCGCTATCGACAGGGGATCTCAAGCTGATTCCGTATTTCCAGATTTCCGGAAAGCTTTTGACACCGTTCCTCACAAGCGACTTCTAATCAAGCTGCGGGCCTGTGGGATATCGTCTCAGTTGTGCGACTGGATTCGTGATTTCTTGTCAGGAAGGTCGCAGTTCGTAGTAATAGACGGCAAATCATCGAGTAAAACTGGAGTGATATCAAGTGTTCCCCAGGGAAGCGTCCTGGGACCTCTGCTGTTCCTGATCTATATAAATGACCTGGGTGACAATCTGAGAAGTTCTCTTAGGTTGTTCGCAGATGATGCTGTAATTTACCGTCTAGTAAGGTCATCCGAAGACCAGTATCATTTGCAAAACGATTTAGAAAAATTGCTGTATGGTATGGCAGGTGGCAGTTGACGCTAAATAACGAAAAGTGTGAGGTGATCCACATGAGTTCCAAAAGAAATCCGTTGGAATTCGATTACTCGATAAATAGTACAATTCTCAAGGCTGTCAATTCAACTAAGTACCTGGGTGTTAAAATTACGAACAACTTCAGTTGGAAAGACCACATAGATAATATTGTGGGGAAGGCGAGCCAAAGGTTGCGTTTCATTGGCAGGACACTTAGAAGATGCAACAAGTCCACTAAAGAGACAGCTTGCACTACACTCGTTCGTCCTCTGTTGGAATATTGCTGCGCAGTGTGGGATCCTTACCAGGTGAGATTGACAGAGGACATCGAAAGGGTGCAAAAAAGGGCAGCTCGTATTGTATTATCACGTAATAGGGGAGAGAGTGTGGCAGATATGATACGCGAGTTGGGATGGAAGTCATTAAAGCAAAGACGTTTTTCGTCGCTGCGAGATCTATTTACGAAATTTCAGTCACCAACTTTCTCTTCCGAATGCGAAAATATTTTGTTGAGCCCAACCTACACTGGTAGCAATGATCATCAAAATAAAATAAGAGAAATCAGAGCTCGAACAGAAAGGTTTAGATGTTCGTTTTTCCCGCTCGCTGTTCAGGAGTGGAATGGTAGAGAGATAGTATGATTGTGGTTCGATGAACCCTCTGCCAAGCACTTAAATGTGAATTGCAGAGTAATCATGTAGATGTAGATGTAGAAGGCGCGGCAGTCATGGCCTGTGCGGCTAGCCCCGGCGGAGGTTCGAGTCCTCCCTCGGACATGGGTGTGTGTGTTTGTCCTTAGGATAATTTAGGTTAATTAGTGTGTAAGCTTACGGACTGATGACCTTTGCAGTTAAGTCCCATAAGATTTCACACACATTTGAATATTTTTTTAAGGGCTGCAAACCCAGTGAAAGCGATCTGACCTCATTGTAGCGTAGCGCATCCGAAGTTTTGCTGTGGTGTACAGAGTGCAACCTCTAGGGACCGTTCAAAACTATTCGACAAAATCTGAGCGCGATCCGAAGCAGCAAAGGGTGTGTAATGCGTTTTAAGCCCTTCCGTATCGCGCCCTCATGTGGCCTGATCACTGGGAGGTGTGGCTTGCTGCTGTTCTACTGCTGTAGCGCCTTTTTGCTGGCATCTGGTATATACGGTTTGTCGAAGGGGTTGCTTGTGCTCAGACGCTAGAGCAACAGCGGAGTACCTCTTAGCTGAAAGGGTTTCGAAGTCTCTGTACAGGTACATTTTTGATGTGATCAACAAACGTGCCCTGGTAGCAAAGAGGGTGTTGCTGAACGGAGGGTCTTCTGGGAACCCCTTGACGTTTTATTCGCGCACTTGTCAATGTTGCAACCCCCCCTCACTGCACGATCACGCCACGGAAGACCACACAATAGAAGGACTGAAAAGCATAGAAGCCCATTTCTGCTTCGAATTTCTTTGAATGGTTTTGAATGGTCCCTAGTGGTTCCCCCATATATACAAGCAGAAATTGTGATTGCACTACGCTCCGAATGGGGACACGTCACATTCGATGGAGTTGCAGCCCCATGACGTTCTTACACAACCGTTGAAAAGTCCGAGGGGTGTCAGCAGTGTTGAACAGTGTCAAGAACGTCATCCTTTTGCTCATCACACTGTGAACTGTCGTCTTCAACCGCAGAATGTTTGGGACTTAATGCTCCAAGGGAGGGGGTGGTTCATTGACGCCTTTTATGCCACCTCCTGAGGACTTTTTCTGTCGATTCTGAGCGGCGGTGTGTCTGGAATGTTTTCCTCAGTCCCTCAAGAAAACTGCGTGACTTAAACGCTGGGCGTTAAAAAAAGGGGTGAAATGTGGGTGAGATGGAGTGTGACAACCATTCCATCGTGTGACACGTCCCTGATGACGTTGGGCAAAATTGTGGAGAAATTTGGTGCCATTGTGACATCATTATCCCAATGTACATCTGACATGAACTGCTGAACTCTGACCTTTCTTCGCATGCGCCGACACCTTGCGAGGTGCCGGGGAAAGCAGTGTATTTAACACTAAATTCTTCTAGAATCTACATATGTAAATGATGCTCTAAGCCGCCCCTATTCTAACTCCGACTTTTGCTGTTGCACACGGATAAAAAATATACGCGAACTGACTGTAATCAACCCTGCAAGTGGGGTAGAAAAGATTTTGGCACCTGCAATAATTTAATTTGATAAATAAGTTAAATAAAGGAAGGTTTCATTAACATAGTGAGGAATGATAGGGTTGCTCTACCGATTAACAGAATGAAAGTTCTGTCCAAAATAACAATATGATTTATTAAGACTAAACACAAAATAATAAACAAAAACACCTGAAACATTTATAATACATCAAATTGGCTCAAATTGGATACTCAAACAAACGCTGTGAAGGTGAAGTTGTCCCTAAACTAGATTGTGAGGTTTATGATGAAGTGGTATGTGGAGCCAATTCCTTGCCACTCAAATCTTAAGAGACACACACAGCTAACCCAACATTAATTGCTGCTACTCAAGACAGAACAAAGTAAGAAAAAGACGAACAGGCGCGCTCTGCTGAGCTCTGATTATCACCTAGGAAAATCCCTATCTGCCGGTGCTGCGGACATACATTACCAAACTGTCTTCTTAACTCCCAGAACACGATCTGGCGTACCGGGTGCTATGGCTGGTTGCTTCGACGTCCTCGACTGAAAGGCGAGAGCCGACTACCCCGAGCACCCGTACAGGCCGAACACACAACATTCCCGCCCCCACGACAGTGGCCGTGGTTAAACGTTCCAATCAGCAACTCGAAATTCCACTCTATTGCCGGAGCACTACCATTCCACCAATGGAGATTCTTGACGCCAATTTCTGCGCTGATTTTTCTACGTCACTGAGCTATGCCCTGAGCAAGCCAATCACAGTTACTATTTTGCAGAAAGCGCGGGAATTTTCCCGCCACAACTGCCTGGGTACACAAGTCATTCCCACGCCTCACTGGTAGCCCGCCAGAAAGTGTTTTCGCTAAGTTTCTGCGAAGTAACGGAACCTCTAGCCCAGCCGCTACTTCAGACCCCTACGGGCGTGTCTTTTGACAATGTTGGCGTCTGCAAAGCATTCACTCGGCTTCCTCACACCCGTCGGCTTAACCCTTTCCAGATCAGCAGAGCCCGCCTGTCACCGGACCACCCGGGTGACGAGAAACGCTGCGTGGGAAGTCCGCGTGTGAAGGAATAGCGACTTTTCACTGCACGCAATTAGAGAGGAGAATCGTAAGATAGAAAATGAGAGGGGGCTCATGCCACCTCTCAACCTTGCTGTTTGAAGCGCCACCGGGCCTGAGGGTGACGTTGCAGAGCGCTATGCTTTTACACCATTACAGAGGAATGTTGTAGAAACCTTTGAGACAAACTTACTCATAATTAACTTACTCATAATTAAGTGTGTTGCACGGTGTAATATCTGTCATTGAAAAATATTTGTGCATGTGACATCTTCTCATTCCAGACCCCAAACTTAGGAGTACTTGGGTTGATCATCCTTACATTTTGCTTATAGAAAATACTATACAAATAACGAGTCAAGTACACACAAAATTTTATTGAAATTGCTCCAGACGTTCCTGAGATGAGCTTCTAATTCACCCCTTTCTCACGACCACCCCTTTGGATGGTAGATGGTTCTTAGCCCTGCAGAAACATTCACTGGAACAAGCACAACAACTCATCGAACTGCCATTCTACTAATTGGATAGATGATATAGGAATGCACAGTAAAAGAACAAACAAATATTCATGTTTACGTATTAGATTAGATTAACCGATTTTATGGTAAAATAACTATGTCTGAATGGTTTATTTCTGTAAGAATATAGAAATAATTTCTACATAGATCAACAATATCGAAACATGCTTTAAATGCAATGAAACAAAAAGTGAAGAGGAGTTTGCTAAAAAAAATATGAAAACTGAGATCTGCTTGTAAGGAACACATAAATCAAGATACCAAGGACAGATATAAGCTGAAGGCAAAATATGTGTAATACAAAATAAAAGAAAATCGTATAAAACCTTGTATTAAATTTAAAGAAAACAAAGATCATAGACGAATTTGGAAAAAATAGGAAAGGTATGACATCTTAGTAAATAATTTGTAAATTCATTTGCTAAAAACTGACAACTAATAATCACTTTTAGAAAATAAACCATTGTATTCTATATTCATAAAGTCATTCTAATTTTTTGTGTAGTATAAATGGACTGGCGTTCTACGGACCGGCGCGTGGAATGTCAGATCCCTTAATAGGGCAGGTAGGTTAGAAAATTTAAAAAGGGAAATGGATAGGTTAAAGTTAGATATAGTGGGAATTAGTGAAGTTCGGTGGCAGGAGGAACAAGACTTCTGGTCAGGTGACTACAGGGTTATAAACACAAAGTCAAATAGGGGTAATGCAAGAGTGGGTTTAATAATGAATAGGAAAATAGAAATGCAGGTAAGCTACTACAAACAGCATAGTGAACGCATTATTGTGGCCAAGATAGATACGAAGCCCACACCTACTACAGTAGTACAAGTTTATATGCCAACTAGCTCTGCAGATGATGAAGAAATTGAAGAAATGTATGATGAAATAAAAGAAATTATTCAGATAGTGAAGGGAGACGAAAATTTAATAGTCATGGGTGACTGGAATTCGGGTGTAGGAAAAGGGAGAGAAGGAAACGTAGTAGGTGAATATGGATTGGGGCAAAGAAATGAAAGAGGAAGCTGCCTGGTAGAATTTTGCACAGAGCACAACTTAATCGTAGCTAACACTTGGTTTAAGAATCATGATAGAAGGTTGTATACATGGAAGAACCCTGGAGATACTAGAAGATATCAGATAGATTATATAATGGTAAGACAGAGATTTAGGAACCAGGTTTTAAATTGTAAGACATTTCCAGGGGCAGATGTGGACTCTGACCACAATCTATTGGTTATGACCTGAAGATTAAAACTGAAGACACTGCAAAAAGGTGGGAATTTAAGGAGATGGGACCTGGAAAAACTGAAAGAACCAGAGGTTGTACAGACTTTCAGGGAGAGCATAAGGGAACAATTGACAGGAATGGGGGAAAGAAATACAGTAGAAGAAGAATGGGTAGCTTTGAGGGATGAAGTAGTGAAGGCAGCACAGGATCAAATAGGTAAAAAGACGAGGGCTAGTAGAAATCCTTGGGTAACAGAAGAAATATTGAATTTAATTGATGAAAGGAGAAAATATAAAAATGCAGTAAATAAAGCAGGCAAAAAGTAATACAAACGTCTCAAAAATGAGATTGACAGGAAGTGCAAAATGGCTAAGCAGGGATGGCTAGAGGACAAATGTAAGGATGTAGAGGCTTATCTCATTAGGGGTAAGATAGATACTGCCTACAGGAAAATTAAAGACACCTTTGGAGATAAGAGGACCACTTGTATGAACATCAAGAGCCCAGATGGAAACCCAGTTCTAAGCAAAGAAGGGAAAGCAGAAAGGTGGAAGGAGTATATAGAGGGTCTATACAAGGGCGATGTACTTGAGGACAATATTATGGAAATGGAAGAGGATGTAGATGAAGATGAAATGGGAGATACGATACTGCGTGAAGAGTTTGACAGAGCACTGAAAGACCTGAGTCGAAACAAGGCCCCCGGAGTAGACAACATTCTATTGGAACTACTGACGGTCTTGGGAGAGCCAGTCCTGACAAAACTCTACCATCTGGTGAGCAAGATGTATGAAACTGGCGAAATACCCTCAGACTTCAAGAAGAATATAATAATTCCAATCCCAAAGAAATCAGGTGTTGACAGATGTGAAAATTACCGAACAATCAGTTTAATAAGCCACAGCTGCAAAATACTAACACGAATTCTTTACAGACGAATGGAAAAACTAGTAGAAGCCGACCTGGGGGAAGATCAGTTTGGATTCCGTAGAAATGTTGGAACACGTGAGGCAATACTGACCTTACGACTTATCTTAGAAGAAAGATTAAGGAAAGGCAAACCTACGTTTCTAGCATTTGTAGACTTAGAGAAAGCTTTTGACAATGTTGACTGGAATACTCTCTTTCAAATTCTAAAGGTGGCAGGGGTAAAATACAGGGAGCGAAAGGCTATTTACAATTTGTACAGAAACCAGATGGCAGTTATAAGAGTCAAGGGACATGAAAGGGAAGCAGTGGTTGGGAAGGGAGTAAGACAGGGTTGTAGCCTCTCCCCGATGTTATTCAATCTGTATATTGAGCAAGCAGTAAAGGAAACAAAAGAAAAATTCGGAGTAGGTATTAAAATCCATGGAGAAGAAATAAAAACTTTGAGGTTCGCCGATGACACTGTAATTCTGTCAGAGACAGCAAAGGACTTGGAAGAGCAGTTGAACGGAATGGACAGTGTCTTGCAAGGAGGATATAAGATGAACATCAACAAAAGCAAAACGAGGATAATGGAATGTAGTCGAATAAAGTCGGGTGATGCTGAGAGAATTAGATTAGGAAATGAGACACTTAAAGTAGTAAAGGAGTTTTGCTATTTGGGGAGCAAAATAACTGATGATGGTCGAAGTAGAGAGGATATAAAATGTAGATTGGCAATGGCAAGGAAAGCGTTTCTGAAGAAGAGTAATTTGTTAACATCGAGTATAGATTTAAGTGTCAGGAAGTCATTTCTGAAAGTATTTGTATGGAGTGTAGCCATGTATGGAAGTGAAACATGGACGGTAAATAGTTTGGACAAGAAGAGAATAGAAGCTTTCGAAATGTGGTGCTACAGAAGAATGCTGAAGATTAGATGGGTAGATCACATAACTAATGAGGAAGTATTGAATAGGATTGGGGAGAAGAGAAGTTTGTGGCACAACTTGACCAGAAGAAGGGATCGGTTGGTAGGACATGTTCTGAGGCATCAAGGGATCAGCAATTTAGTATTGGAGGGCAGCGTGGAGGGTAAAAATCGTAGGGGGAGACCAAGAGATGAATACACTAAGCAGATTCAGAAGGATGTAGGTTGCAGTAGGTACTGGGAGATGAAGAAGCTTGCACAGGATAGAGTAGCATGGAGAGCTGCATCAAACCAGTCTCAGGACTGAAGACCACAACAACAACAGAATATTGCTCAAGTATAATGTATGGGTTCCCTTCCAGTTAGCGCCATCAGAGGACACTGAATATAAATACATAGATTCTTGTGACCTATAGGAGTAGCTTGGAATGGGAGTACCTTGGAGATTCTGAAAAACCAAACTGCCAGATTATGCTTCAAATGCCTACATGCGTAGTTTCAATAACCAGTATTAAATGAAAAATCTAGGAGTACACTACAGCCCTCTAAGTATTGCTCTCACACAGTTCATGAAGACAAGATTAGACTAATTATAATGTGCACAGAGGTATTTAAGCAATAATTATTCCCTTGTGCTGTATGCAAAAGCAGTGGGAGGAAGTCCCAATATGCAGTACATCGGGAAGTACCTTCTACCGTGCACTTGCTAGTGGTTTGTAAAGTATAGAGCCAGATGTCAGATGTGGAAGATTGGGATATTCGCTTGAAGGAGCTCCTGATGATAACTTTTATGTTCCTGAAATGAACACTTCTTTCTGCAATATGCTTGTTTACATTACTAATATAAGCCTAGATTTCACATTTTGCTCAGGACAAAGTAGGTAAATCACAATGACGCAGAATTTTGCAATGGTAAATCAGTATGAATCAGATGGCTTAAGCATTCCTGTTGTTTGTGTCAGAGTCATGTATACCTGTGAATCGCTTTTAATCCGCCTAAGAGTATGACAAAATCGTCGTTTTTCGAAGTTCTTACTTCAGTATATTTTGTTAGGTTTGTTATTGCATATAAAATAACTCCTGATTTTCCAAACCAAGCGCCATTAATCTGTATTTCTCCATCAAATCTGCGGAAGCTCTGGGAGTGTCATCAATTACACAATTTTTTCTTGTTTTTCTCGCATAGTGTACCTTTGAAGTTCTGCATATCTACATGCTAGAGATATTTAGATTATCCTTTTCATTTCTGAGTTCGCTATAAATCATTTTCAATGAGATTTCAGTCTCTTTACTCATTATTTGATAAAGTGAATTGCATGGATTTCGTGCCCTTACATGTACATGTAGCACATAGAAAATTACAACATGAAATTACAACTACATAAATATCGATCTATTCCACATTTACATTGTATAAAACATTGTAAATAAATAGCCATTGATCCAAGAGGCAACATACGATTACTTCCAGGCATGAATATACAAATAAAAATTTAGGCTGGATGCAAAAAATTCCATTTGACATAAGTAAACACAGTTCATTAAAATCCTATCCACAATATAAATCAGTGTGTACAAATGTCAGCGCACAATACGAGTCTGCAGACAGACTGCAGTGTGTGGACAGGAAATTGCTACAAATATGGCGTGCAACAAGGATCTGAGTCAACTTTTCACTCATTCTAGTGTTTTTGTCTATGTGTCCATACTGCTTTTAAAAAAGGATGACAAACATCAGCACCCTATACAGTGCATCACTGAATTTATTGAAATGTAAAATGCATGTTTATTGAGTTTAAGAGCAAGGAATATGGTGACTGGGATAAGTGCATATAATTCTAAAAGTCTTTAGCAAGTGGTTGGTAGTCTTCAGGCAAGAAATGCAATCTCCCTAGATACTCAGAAACAAACTGGCCCAATCAGACCGCCATGCATGTCATCATCTCACTTCATCTGGGGAGGTGTGTCAGCCCCAGATCAAATCTGCCTGGAAGGCCAATGATGAGGGCTGGTGTGCCAACCAGCCTGTATGTGGCTTTTAGATGATTCCCCATATGTGACTAGGTGAATACAAGGCTGGTAAACACATCCTGCATCTGTTTATGATTCACAAACTTCTGTAAAATGTTTGCACAGTTTCACATGAGATAAATATGACAAACTAGATGCAGACAACTGGGGTATACTAATTCTGTCCTGGCTGTGATGGATAGAGGAGGAGAGGGGAAGGGATGGCAACAGGAGGACATCCAGCCAACCTCTACCACTAATAATCCCAAATCCAAGACTTAACATGCTGATGCTGTGAAGATGCACAATAAAGGCAAGGAAAAATAAAGACTCGGAAACAAAGTAAAAGATACTGTTGTTAGCCAGTCCTATAATTTATTAATGTGGATCTCCAAACACATCTTAAAACGTAAAAAAAAGTTAGCTGTAACTTGTTACAATTGATATATTACATAAATGATGTACTTCACTCATCTTCAAGTTACTCTTTTTCAGAGGAGTGTATATAGCCTCGCAGGTTTTCCTTCGTTCACTGCTTTCTTGGACTCTGCAGTCGAAAACCTTAAATATTTATAACTTGTTCCAGTTGCTAAGAACCACAGTGTTACTATCAGCCACTCATGTTATGAAACCACTTTCCTCACGCAAATATTTTGTTGTACTGTGAACAGTCACGAGCGTCTCTGTGTTCATTTGCAAATAATTTTGCAAACTGCCAGGTTTGCCATGCAATTAGTAAGTATGGCCTAAATTAAAATGTGAAAAGGGCCCTTGCTTAACGAACCTCTGTTTATTTATTTTCTTACTGTCCATCTTTAAGCAATAAAAATGCAATTGATGTTATCTTTTGTGTATGCATACACTTCATAGGCCTATAAAATTACTTAAAAAGTGTACTCGCTGTAAAGATATTTTCAGTTAATTATTGGTTATCAGTGTAGAAAACTGTCCAAAAATTGTCCACCATATAGCATATTATATGTTCAAAATAGTCACAGATATGTTTAATCTAAATGAACTATATATGTACTTATGATCATCTTTAGCACTCATTTTGAACTCTTCTATTGTATGAAATATGTTTTCTTTAAGGCATTACTATCTGGTATTTTTAATTAAGCTCAGCAATATATTATGTACCTATACTGGTAATGTGTTGGTAACACGTTAAATAGTCCCCCCCCCCCCCCCATGTATATGAAACAATCTTGAGTTTTCTTAATCCTCGTAACAGTGATGTTGATCTACTATTTTAGGAGTGTTATTCTGATGAACAGACTGTCGTAGTTTGGACTGTGTTGGTTTTTTTTCATATATTAAACAACTTAATATAAAAAGGGATGTAACCATTGTTTTTTTTTAGTTTTTTGAAATGTAGGCCTACCCTACAAGAAATATACTTCTTACTCCACAGATGCACCTGGTTGTCTTCTTTTGCCAAGTGGGATCTCTTTTTGTTCCATAGATATTCCTCCTCAACAAAAATGATATATCAACTGGATGTGGGAAAACGCACAGTACGCAGTGAGCGATAGCTTATCACTAACAGAATACCTTATTTTATCTAACAAATGTGTATTAACACTTGCTGACTTAGTACATATATAATCAGTTTGACTTTAACATGTCAATTTCTAGTGAAGATGGATCCCAAGAAGTTTAGTGCCTTCAGCTTATTTATTAAGCTGAAGAGAATACAAATTTACAGTTTTTCTGATTAATAAGCAATTCGTTGAGTCACTTACCATCTACTCCAAGATGATAGCCTGCTGTTGTGCTTTAATGCTTGTACCCAGTTGTAAGGAAGGTTGTGTCATCTACGTATGTAGATTGTGGATTTACACAACATAATATGAGGCTAGTCATTTACATGTTGTGAAGAGCAAAGGTCCTAACACTGAATCCTGTGCCACATCCTGTATGGTATACAAGACATTTGATCTTATATTGTTAAATTGCACAATTTGTTTCCTGTCACTCAAGTATGATCTTGTCAGAGATTTATTATTTCTGATTTAATATTTCTGATCTGAAAGGGATGCATTTAAAAAGAAAATAGTATTGTAAAAGGGACAAATTCTGACAAACACAGTCCCGTTGCATATTCCCACTGGCATTAAAGAAACATATGGTTTGAAGATTTCATTGTGGACTTGAAAGAATTAAAAGTATAGAAGATTTCCCCCAGGTGTAAGGAAAGTTCCCATAATGGAGACGAGAAGGTTGTAAGCAGGAAATACTTCATTGTGACTAAATGATACAAAAGCGTGTCTGCTCAGTCATATGTCTCACTGCACACATAAGTCTTTGTTTATTGGACAGATATTCCTGTTCGGCAACCCATCTGTCCCAGCCCAGTGATGGTTCCATCTCTGAGCAGTGCGTCGATGTCGATATCCCCAGAAAGCCTCCCCACTCCACCCCACTCCCTCTGCATAGTGCAAAGGACTGTGGGAAGCTCTGTTTGGGTGTCGACGACCATTTGGTGTAAGGTGTACAGATGTGCATGATGAGCTGTGCGTGACTGAAGTGAAGACTGGGCATGGGTGGACATTTTTTGTAGAATTGTTTTGCAGGTATGTCTGACTGGTCATGTCAGGTCAGATATGTGTTTGAGGCACAACCTATTTCTTGGAGAAGCATTGCACAGGTGCACCTGATAGGTCATGCTGTGGCAGACACGTAAGCTAGATGTGAGCAGACTGTTTCTCAGAGAGGTGTCACTTATAGTGCTGATACCATACATATGGTGAAGCAGCAGGTGGTGTGGAAGTTGTCTGCTGCAACTGTACAGGGATTTGGACAGGAGAGGGGGAAGGGTTGTGGGCTGCTGCAGAGGAGACCTTGTGGTAACAGGTGCATCTGCATCGATGTGTAGACTCTTGAGTAGCGTCTGTGACGCTGGAAGCCTCAGGAAGACAATTGTGAGGGCATGGTATGTTGATAAACATGCACAATCGAAATTGTGTGGTGTAGTGTTCCCATGGGCATTCGTCATGAAGGTATTATTGATGATTGTGATACTTACATTCTCTGGGTCGAAGTCTTTAATATCTATATTGATAATGACAAGTTCTTCTGAGTCCAATAAGGCTGACTGCATACTGGATGGCAGTCAATCGTCATTGTCGTCATACATCACTGTGGTGTGATCAGCATTCGGTGGATCATCATCCTATAGCACCCATGTGGGCTTTATGTGGTTAATTGAGACAGTCATCACTTTGCCATTGACCATGATGTCGAATTTGTGTGTATCACTTCAGAGGACTTTGGAAGGTCCTGTGTAGAGTGAATGTAGAGCCGATCTAACGATGTCATCATGCAGCATTACATGGTCACAGGAATGTAATGCTTTGTGCATGAACATCTTAAGGATTGAATGTGGTGCAGGTATGCTGTCACATGATTATACTTAATGTCGCATAGGCTTCCAATAGCACAGATTCAGACTGTTGACCCTGATTACTTGTTGTCCTTGGCTGGAGTGAGTCAAATCAACCTATCCAATTATCTATGAATGCACAAGCTGTTGATTCTGCACTGATAACCTCCAGTGGTATCACTCTGACCCATTAGGATGCTCTGTTGATTACTGACAATAAGTATTACTGATTGAAAGAGGGGCTGATCAGCTAGAAGTTTACATGATGTCATCTATTAAAATTTATTTTAGTGAAAGTGGGCCTGTAATGGTGATTGTGTTTTTAATTTTGTATTGTCTGTTAGATGCTAAATTTTGGGCTTCCTGTTTTGGATTATGCTCATACCAGACCTTAAAGCTGATAGTCTGTGTAATTCTTACTTTTGGTGACAAAATTCAACTGTGAGAATGCTTAGAGAAATCTAATTGTGAGAATTCTGTCTGAAACTTATTGTTATCACAAAATCTGACATACATACATTAATCCTTGTTCCACAGATCATGAATACAATATCTCATAATGATGTGGAATGTATCACTTTAACAGAAGTTTTCTTTACACAAAATTATTAATTTTTTTACAGTTACTACTTCATATCTAAGAATTCATCTATTGAGTAGAAGGAGCTGTCATTCATAAATTCTTTTAATTTACTTTTAAATGTTCGTTGGCTATGTATCAGACTTTTAATACTATTTGGCAAATGACCAAAGATTTTTGTGGTAGCATAGTTCATCCCTTTCTGTGCCAAAGTGAGATTTAATCCAGAATAGTGAAGATCATCCTTTCTTCTAGTGTTGTAGCTATGCACTTTGCTTTGATGAAAAACTGATTACCTTGATACTAAGGTTGGTCACTGCGAATTTTAATTAAAGGAAGAATCTGGTTTCTACACTGTTTGCCATATCTGGCTTGCACTGGATATCGCCATGCAAGCGGCTCTCACTGCTACAGCGCATCTCGATAATAGAGCTCCAGATTTTAACTAATGAGATATGCAAAAGTGCAATACATTCTGTAAAATCATTGCTATCATTCTTGGTTCATAATTTTTAATAATAGTTTAAAACAGATTGAAAATTAAATGACTCCTGGGATGTGGACAATGAATCTGGATTAAATAAATTCAACAGCAATCTCATATCATTTGACTTCATAGAATTTAATGAAACATCAATAATACTTAAGCTTTCTATGAAACCGCATAAGTATAACCCAAGAGTTACTAAAATTAAACGTCACATTTCCTTAAAAAAGATTCAAAAATCTAGTTTTTAAATCCATTCCTCTCACAATGATCGATAAATCCTAAGCAAAATAATGAGAAGCAAAAAAATTCCGAATCTGGATGTCTGACAAACTAAGAATGCTGCATTATCAAATCACTGCCATGAATAAAACAAACTTAATCAATACCTGTAATCTGTTCTTCACAAAGAGTGTAATCGTACCAATGTAAAAAATCAATTTTTTCTCTATTCACAGTAAATCTTCCACTAATACATAACATAATTCGCAAAAATCTCCATTGCTTCCTGTTTACTAATACTAAACCAAAATTCGACCGTTCATATCTAACACTAAACTTCAACTGTCTGTCTTCTCTCTTCTCTAGTGAGCAATAGATAAACCCAGTGTGCATCTTCACAGAGCAAAGGTAACCTATAACTTATTTCTGTGCAGTGCAGCTACTCTGCCGAAACTGTGAGCTCGTATCTAAGCAATTCAGATCTTACGATCATGATTCCAGACCTCCACAATAAGAAAAATTCCTACGAAAATTAACACACACACCTTTCAATGGTGGAAGCGAGCACATGGTACGTCGAATTGTCCTAGAAGAAATTGTGTGTAGCTTGTGAATTCGCTATGTTGGCATTCTATGCATGCTTGCGTCAAGCTGTGGCAGACTCATTTGATGTTTGGTCACACTAATCACTGCTTTTATGAAGCCAACTGTCAACCAGATGCCTGAATGAGACAAGTTATGAAACTGGCCAAAGAGTGTGATCCACATTCCGTTGGCATCAGAGGTTGGATTCTGGATTCTGTTGTGGCATATGTCAGAAAGTATCAGCACTTTGGATCTGGGTAGCATTCTCCAAACAACACACAGTCCTGTAGAGACATTGTTTAACAAGTTTATAATTCTTATATTGTTGCCCTGTCCAGATGCCAACTCGTTATAATCTATGTGAAGAGAAATGACGTTGGCACATGATAGGTAATCTGGAATTGTATTGTCCCTTGTAGCTGGGGAACATCGGTAGTGTACTGTGTGATGCAGTCAAGGTGTCGATTGTGGTTGTAGCTGACATCCTTTGACAGATCACAGATTGCATTGGTGAGCGGCTTGTGATTCCTAAATACGATTAAGTGTGTCTCCTCAATATCTTCCCTAAACTACCCTCATTATTTCATAGATGACCAGTTGTTCATAGTCAAAGGCAGACACTTTGACTATGAAGCATAGGGGCTGAGTCTCAGCTCCCATAACTTGTTGCAGTACAGCCCTAGTCATGGTTTCATTGGAGTTTGTGGTGATGGTAAGCTGTACATCCAAAATAGGATAAGCCATTGTAGATTTTCATGTTAGACTGTGCTTAGCAAGGTCAAATGCATCGTTCATTTTATCGGATCCAACTCCCTGTCATTTCCACTCATTGTTCAGCCTGGCGAGGGCATCAGTTAGGGGTGCTCTTATCACAACTGCTTGGGGTAGGGGACGCTGATCAAAATCCCTAAGAAGTGCTGAAGCTCGTGGTAATTCACAGGAAGGTGGGGTTGTGTGATGAGATCAGTTCGGTCAGCTGTAGGTTTGATTCCTGCAGTGTCTAATGGACTGTTACTACAGTCTTCCACACCTGACGCTTCTCTTCACTAATGACCAAACCCTCTTCCTATATTACAGTGGAACCTGTTGGAGGCGCTGGTTGTGTTGCTGGGGTGTGGCTGGAAAAAATGAAGATATCATCTAAGTAGGCATAGCAGAACTTGAACTTAAAAAGTATACCATCTATGAAGTGCTGCTATGTTTGGACTGCATTCTTCAGACTGTATAAGATGAAGAGGCCAAATGATGTGATTATCAGAGTTTCTGTAACATAGTCTGGGTAACACCTGCGAGTGTGTGGATGAAGTCCTGGATATTATGTAAGGAGTAGCTATGACACATTGTGTGAGAGCTGAGAACTCTGTACCCCCCACAGAGTCTGACAGTCCCATCTTTCTTCTGCATGAGTTTCATCAGCTGTCCAAAGCGCAGACTATTCCTGCTTTCAACAATTCGTCAACAGCCACGTTTTTGCTGCAGAGGATAGCTGGGGCTAGACGATGCACTTTGTATGAACTGGCAGCTGAGTGGTCGTTAGAATTCGATGCACCACATCGTTTGTGATCGCGCATAGCAGCGCCTTAGACTGCAGGAAATTTGCTATGGAGGGGGCACCTACATTTGATGCATTGCTTGGCGAAGTGGAGTGCGCCATACTAATCAGTGTTGAGTGAGGTGTGTCCAGGGCCATTGGCTGTGGGGGCGCTGGGTATGCTGACAATGGGAAAGGGCTGGGTGGGGAGAGTGTGGTTGCACTGCATCACCTACCCCATCTTCAGCTGTGTGGCAGGCACACACAAGGTTCTTGTTCTGTTTGCACACCAGAGCAAGAGAACCGAATGTGTCTTTTATGTACTGTCGGAGCGTCGCATTTTTGGCATGTGTCTGAAGCTGACAACCGGTCAAGGTACATCCAATGCTTTCTCAAAAGCTTTCTCGCCGTCATGATATACTCCATGATTGAGCTTTCTCACCATCATGATATACTCCATGATTGTGCCGGAATATGTGACTTCATCAAAATTTTGCACTGTTGGGCACAGCGTTGTTTGCAGGATAAGGTTGTCATTGGGGTGAAGAGTCTTAGGATTTGGTGGTTGGTGTTGTAGTACATGAGTGACACATTTCGTAAATCTGGTGAGCAACTGCCGGTTTCCTGACGACGCTCCACATGAAGCAGTATTGCGGGGAGAGGTGCAGGGTCCAGTCAGTCATTCTGTGCATCATGGTCCATGAATCATTAGTGCAAGGAGTTGGACTGTTGCCCTAGTGGTGAATATTGAAATACTTTCCTTCGGTATCCTACTGATATCCAAACCTGTGCTTGGTAGGAAGTAGTTGGATGAGTTGTGATTGTGGACATACCATCCACCCCTGCCAGTGGTGTGGGCCGCGAGGTGCATGGTTTTTGTCGACCTGTTGATTTGGCATGGGCTGATGCACCCAGTACAACCTGCGTGGCGAGGTGGTAAAATCACAAGGCTGATAAAAATTGCTCACAGCTTTGTCAGACTGATAGTGGTAGCAGAGCAATAATCTTGTAGTAGTGGCGGCACTAGGCCGATCTTTGCCAGCTCGCACTGCAGTGGTTTGTGTGTTTGTCTGGGTTTCCATTGCCAGTTTCACCGTATTGTACTTATTTTGAGTGGAAGGTGTGAGTATTATATCGCTGATGAGGTCGGCATGTTCTGGCAGATGGCAAATTAGAGTCACCAGTTGGGTATATCATCTGGATTGCATATGGAATTGAAAATAGATTCCATGGTTGTGAACCAGAGGGCAGATTATTCTGGGTGAAACAGCAATAGTTTAGGTTGAGAAGCCAGTCAGTGTATGTCATGATGGGTTTGTGGTAATGGTGTAGTAGTGGCTGAGTGAAACAGTATCACAGGCAAGATGAACTGCAGTATAACTCATGTAGTTGTGAACCTGGTAACCATATATTGGTAATGGGTGATCAGTTGTGGAGCCACGTGTGAAGCGATCCTATGTCCAACTATCGATCGCAGCACGGTTGATATGGGTGTCACATGAAATGCATGACAGTTTGAATGAAGTTCTGTTTGTTGCACTGGTTTACATACCAGATCACTTGGCAGTAGTCCATGTCTGAAGTCTGACAGACGATTATCTAGATGTTATAACTGTTGATGGGATTTGGGCTCGGTCCATTATGTAACAAAAAACCTATAGCCATCATGCACTCAGATTTATCTGTTGGTCAGTGACTGTAATACTGATTGCACTAATAAATAAATTAATACATTAAGGGATCTAGAAATAGAGTGTCAAGTGCCAAATGTGTGTAAATATACAGTATATACATAAAAAAGATTATTTCTTCAAAACTAAAACTGTAATAAGTTACAATAAACTTTCAATTAAGTGTGATGCATAGGCTAAAACAATTTTAAAAAGGTCTTTTTCATTAAAAACGTCATAGAATTTACTGTAAATTCTCGAAACAATCACCACTACCATGTCACATTTCCACATTCTTAGCACACTGGACTTGCATTTGGAGAACAATGGTTCAAACATGCTTCCAGCTATCCTGATTTAGGTTTTCTGTGATTTTCCTAAATTGCTTCAGGGAAATGCTGGGGTGGGTCCTTTGAAAGGGCATGACTGAATTCCTTCCCCATCCTTCCCTAATCCAATGGGACCGATGATCTCACTGTTTGGTCTCTCTACCCAAATTAACCAATCAACAAACATTTTCACATTCATGAAATAAATTAACTGAGGTAAAGATTGTCCGCAGCTTGTGGTCGTGCGGTAGCGTTCTCGCTTCCCGCGCCCGGGTTCTCAGGTTCGATTCCCAGCGAGGTCAGGGATTTTCTCTGCCTCGTGATGACTGGGTGTTGTGTGATGTCCTTAGGTTAGTTAGGTTTAAGTAGTTCTAGGTTCTAGAGGACTGATGACCATAGATGTTAAATCCCATAGTGCTCAGAGCCATTCGAACCATTTTTTGAGGTAAAGATTAATGGATAACAATTGTACAATCTGTGCCTAAAAAAGTTGACTGGAGCTTCTATCCATTCTAGAGGCTGTTTGTTGAACATTCTCATACTCACCACTTGATAGGTGTTCAATGATTTAGACAGTCTACAGGAAGGTATCTCAAAATTCCTGTGATTTCAGGTACCATGAGAGTATAAATCTCATCTAAGCTGGTACTCTGATAAGTTATTCTTTGTATACAAGAGAACAGTGTAAATGTATAAGTTAAATACAGTTAACATTTTTATATCAATAAACAAGTATCTGTGGAGGGCAAGCTTTCGTGAATTGATAAGAATCTTAACAACTTTCTTTTAAAGTACTAAAATGCCCTGAACATGTGAGGTATTGCCTCCAAATTAAAGTCCAAAGCATTTGTCGAACTGGAAAAAGTGATCAACAATGTAAACTGGTGCAAGATGTTCAAAATTCTTAGAAAAATAAGAGCAAACTATAGGGAGAGATGGGTAATATAAAACATGTACAAGAGCTGAGAGGGAATAGGAGAATTTATGACCAAGAACAAAGCCCTCAGATTAAAAAAGGTGTAACAAGCGATGCAGACTTTCACCCCTATTGTTCAATCTGTTCATTGAAGAAGCAACAATGGATATAAAAGAAAGGTTTGAGGGAAATTAAATATCAAAAGGACATAAATGATATAGTTTGCTGATGACATTGCTATCCTGTGTGAAAGTGAAGAAGAGTTAAATGATGTGCTGGATAGAATGAACAGTCTAATGAGAACAGAATGTGGATTGAGAGTAAATCGACAAAAGACGAAAGTAATAAGAAGTAGCAGAAATAAGAACAGTGAGAAACTCAACATAGGAATTGATGGTCACTAAGTAGATGAAGTTAAGGAATTCTGATGCTTAGGCAGCAAAATAATCAGTGATGGATGAAGCAAGGAGGACTTCAATAGGAGATTAACACTGGCAAAAGGGGCATTCCTGGACAAACGAAGTCTATTAGTATGAAACATGGGCCTTAATTTGAGGAAGAACTATCTGAGAATGTGCATCTGGAGTACAGAATTGAATGATAGTGAAACAGTGACTGCGGAGAAATGGGAACAGAAGAGAATCGAAGCATTTGAGATGTGGTGCTACAGACAAGTGTTGAAAATTATGTTGGCTGATAAGGTAAGGAATGAGGATGTTCTGCACAGAATTGGAGAGGAAAGGAATATGTGGAAAACATGACAAGGAGAAGGGACAGGATGATAGAACATCTGTTTAGACATCAGAGGATGACTTCTGTGGTGCTAGAGGGAGCTGTCGAGGGCAAAAACTGTAGAGGAAGACAGAGAATGGAATACATCCAGCAAATAATTGAGAATGGAGGTTGCAAGTGCTGCTTTTCTGAGATGGAGAGGTTGGCACAGGAGAGGAATTCATGGCAGGCTGCATAAAACCAGTCAGAAGACTGATGACCCCCACAAAAATAAATGCTATAACACTGTGGTAAAAAACAAAAACTTAAGCTAAAGGTACAGGACTTTTAACTTTCTTAAGAAGTGCAACACTCTAGAGAGCCTACACTAGCATGTTTCATGTGTGAATCCCTTGAAAATTTACTTGCTATAACATTACCTAAAAACTTAACACTAGCTAAATAATGTCTTACTAGTATATCTCTTAAACTAAATACAATTTGTTGATGTGTATTCTTACTGAGCAAAAATCCATTAGCTTGATGTCAGATTGACACTTTTGATAAGATGTCTCTTGTCATAGGTTAAAGGGTATCAAAGCCTTAACTGACAAGGAGAAAAGTGGTAACATAGAGAATGGAGTGGGTATTTATATAAAATGGCACGTCATTTATCATTGGAATAAATAATATAGGTCCCAAAAATGAACCTTGTGGCACACCACACTTATTTGCCACTATCTCTCCTTTTCAATACACACAACTTGTTTCCAGTTATTAAGAAATGATTCAAAACTGTTACCAACTTGGTTATTAATAATTCCATTATAAACTAATTTGATGAGAAGTGAATCATGCTCAACACACTCGAAGGCCTTACTAAGGTCACAAAAACTAACCTGAACAATGTTTTTTTCTCGTCATAAGCGCTAACCACCTTTTTATTCAAAGAGTCAGTAGCATGAACAGTAGATCTGCCCTTCCTAAAGCGAAACTGTGCAACAAAAAGAATGTTACAATGTTCCAAATAGTCACTTACCTGCTGAAAGGTGATGGGTTCTAGTACTTCAGATAAAATCAGTGTCAAGCATACTGGATGACAACTAGCTGAGCAATTTCTCTCTCACTTCTTATAAACGGACCCAATTATAGATTTTTAATGATTCTAGAAATAAACCTTCAACTAAACATTTATTTATACAATAAGTAAGAGGGAATAGTGTATAACTAATTATCATTTTTAGCATGTTACCAGAAATATCATATATATCTACAATATCAGAAGGCATAAAATTATTTACTATACTTAACATGACATCTGATGTTACCACTGAGAAAGAAATTCATCTTTGAAGCACAGTTTACATTATGACATTTTATGAGATGAGATAATTTCCTCAATGGCTAACAATGCTTTCACATATTTCATTAACAAACTGTATACAAAAGTTGTTAAGTTCAACTAGTGATAGTATTACAGCCTCTTTTTGTTTGATTTAACCACTGAGTTTATTACACTTCATATTGTCTTACATTTATTTTTGGTTGACCCTATACCCTATGCGTTATGTGGTTTCTTAATCTCATTTATTGCATGTTTATAACCTTTTCTAGCTCTTAAGAATCATATATTAGCTGTATCTGTCTTTTGTAGTCTGTAGAAAATCTAAATATAATGAAAATCGGTTTTTCAGATTAGGTAGTTTAGAAGTATAAGAGAGATTCTTATGACTACGCTTATTTCTGTCACATGTGTCTGGCAGGACTTTACATTTGAAACACTTCACTTGAAACAGTTCACTGATTTTCATCTATTTGGCAGAGTCGCGAGGGGCTGGTGAATAGTTATCCCCAATAAAAGGTGGCCACTTTGTTAATATGCATTAACCAAAACGAAACGAACACTTACTCATTGTGGTATGTGGTATGCAGTTGACACAGTTTCACCAATGTGGAGGTTTCCTCTTTTGGGTTTAAAGAAAGTTCTAATAATGGAGACAAGACTATTGTGAGCAGACAATACTTAATTTGCGACTGAAGGATACAAAAGTGTGACTGCACAGCCACATGTCTCACAGTATACTGAAGCTTTGTTTAATGCTCAGATATTGGTGTTCAGCGTCCCTACTCTCTCTGCCCAGTAATGCTTGCATCTCGGAGCTATGCTACTGATATTCCTATACAAAGACAGTTTTCTAAATGCTTTGAGACCACTGCCAATTTTACAGGGGTGGATTTACAAACGCATAATTATCTCTTGACACTCATAACTCATAGTACAATACAGAAAAATCTGTCTTGTACGAGGAGAGCAATTTCTCCACATGAGCGGCTGACAATGATGTTAAGATTACAAGGATCTGGCACTGCAGTTACGAAACATGCATTGAGTGAAATCACACATGAGGCTATTTACGCTGTCGTGAAAGCAAGTGAAGAACCATACCTCTATTCTGACTAGTTACAGATAATATTTATAAAATTTTAGGTATGTTTGAGACACAGTACATTCTTAAAAGTTATACATGTGGCGATGCACCTATAGTTCAGTTTCTTTCTAAGTCAAGATCTTCAGTTCCCTGTATGAAGTCTACTAGCAACTTTTGCACCAAACTATTAAATTCCATTCCGGAATTTACAATATATATGGGATTCACAGTATATCTGGAAAATTTTACTTCTACTGTTGTGGTGATGAATTCTACACTTCACCTCTGAAACATTCTTATTGTGAACATATTATATTAGAAGGTAAAAGAAGTGTAATAAGAACTATATATCTGATGGCACACTCCAATGATCTTTCATTATGAGCTTTACACAATATTCTGGTTGTACTCTTCTTTAGAACAGATAGGGCCTACTTTTTTGCCACATTCTCACGATTCACATTAGATTATGGAATGAGCCAGTACTGAGTCAAAGTATGTTAACAATCTCCCGGCTCCAAATCGACTAAGTTTTGTTATTTTGCTTATCTCTTTGTGGTAAACAGTCTGTAAAGAACTGTTTTGAAACTATGAACCGTTTCCTCTTTGCCGTTCTTTCTATGTTAAAGAATTATAAGCAGCTGCCTTCTTATCGCAATGCTGTATTCTGTGTTTTTTATTTTCCACAGACTTGTATGACCCTTATATATTTCGATAAATTCGGCAATGAACTCTCCATTTTAAAATCGAGGAGACTAACGTGTGAATTTTAAAATTCAATATGAGCCCACAGAAGAGAATCACCTGATTGAACAAACTGCTGACCGGAACACGTTTTAGCGCCAGATTTGCAGCGATCTCCTGTCCACACACTCCAATTTTTCTGTGCAAATGTGATTTGAAGCTACAAATTTGGGTAATTTCACTCAGTCTTACAACTCAGGTTTATACACATCTCATAGCTGTGCAAATCTCCTGTTGACAAGTAAAGCTTTATCTGTGCAGTTGTGATATCTGCATACATCTGTGCAGTGAGATCCTTCTGTGTGGGCAGGCATTAACGAGGAGCATGTCAGAAAAACATTTTTTGCCTATTCCTTTTGTACCCAGCAGCACCTGTTAGAAACATCACTTTAACGTCTGCACCCTGAAAATTAAACTGACTCAATATCAGTCGCCATCACTTACAATAATTTCTAAAATAGGCCTGCAAATAAATAACACTCTGACATATATGTAAATAACTAGCCGACCTTATAATCCATAATAAGCAATTTCATTACGTTATTTGGAAACCTTGTATGTCAACAGACATCAAACTAAATTCTAATAAGTTACATTCTTCCGCCCTGAAAAAAAGAAATTATATTCAGCTACTGCAGACTACCACAACATTAGAATAAATCACAGACTATATAAACATCTAAAAAAATTTGGCAGTTATGAAACCTAACATCGTACCACTAATTGCACATAGTGTAAATTCTAAGTTCCTACGAGGCAAACAAATCTATAAGCCAACTTTATTTATGAAAGCTAACAACATAAAAAAGTCTGTCATCACAACAAAAATTAAATATAGTAAGTTAACTTCATTTACGAAAAGAAAAATACGTAGGAAAACATTCTCATACGCTATCTGTATCTGACTCATGATTGTCCGTCTCATCGTCGCACTGTTCCCAGCATCCAAGCATGATGCAGAAACCACCGACCCCGTAACTGCACATTAACCAGAAGAAACAGAAGCACGATGCTCAGTACAGCAACGTGAATGAGCGTGACGAAAGTACATTTACGTGTTATGTTAGCAAATCTCGATACTGTTTTCCCTCCACCAACTTCAACATCAAAACTTACTTCCTCAAACTTGATGTTACGTTACGTGATGTGGCATGACATTCCATGCTGCTGATATGGACTGTGGAACGTTTTGGCGTGACGCGACACTCTATTCCACCTTGCCAGACTACTGCTAGATTGCAACTTACAAGAACTCCGATAAATAGAGATTGTCTTTATTCAGCTTGAAATTGTCTTCAGTAAAAAGTCCTGCTAGTATTGAATTAATGATCTCATACTCGTACTCTACACCAAATACAAAATCGATGATTTAGACATGAGAATAGACGGAATATGTTTTCCTGTATGGGTATGTCTGTATATGAATGCCCCAGGTAATCGTAGTTGTGCAGACCACAACATAAATGTATTTCTGTGGTGCAAGCGAACTTATACGGGACGAAGCAAAGAAGTAAAGTATCGTTTTCCCTATCTTTGGGATGGAGAGAGAACAATCCCTTGGAATGTCTGTGAAAGGAAGGGTTTTGCTTGGAGTTTGAATTGTCAGTAGAGTGCAGCAAGAGTGGATGAGCCGAGAAAATAAGTTTTTTTCTTAAGTGAAGTAAGATCACTCATCACACTTCGTTTCTCAATATGAAATTAGTTTCACTTATATCTTCCAAATGCAGTGGAACTTCAGTCTTTTATAACTGATAACCTCCTCGTTGTGGGGTCTTAAGTATTGTGATTTAAATTTTATTGTTGTTGTTTGGGCTGGTTTGACGTCCTGTGACATATAGTGCCTTATAGTTGCAGATTGGGAGAGAGTCAACATGACAACCGACAAGGGAACTGCTACGAGTAACAACCCTTTAGAACAGTTTGTTTTGTTGGCCAAATCTGCAAAAGGAGCTGCAGCAGTGGAACTTATTAAACAAGTTTTAGAAGCTCCTGGTGTCCATGTGTTTGGCGAACTGTTAGATATGCCGAATGTAATTGAAGTAAGTTTTATGCTGCATTACCTCGGATGTACACAGTCACGTCATCTTCGGTATTTCTTAGTATATGTGGACATTCAGTACAACATAGATTTGCGTTCAGTAGTGCTTAAGCATTTTCTTATAGTCTCGATTTCTTCGCTCTGGATTGTGGCATATGTTGAATTAAGCATGGAGCACTTTGGATTGTGTAGTACATCCAATCATGAAATTGCATGCAGAAGATAAATGGAACTGCATTGTTTTTGTGAAGAGAGGAAAGTGATTGAAATATCATTGTAATATTGTTGCATGTGCTATGAACTAGTGTTTACTCCGGGTTGTTTACTGGGCCACAGAGACATCATCCCTCTTAACCCTGAGCTAAATGTTGGGGGGGGGGGGGACAGTTGTGTTGTTACATGAAGCACAGCTTTACTTATTGAAGACATTGTACAGTTGTTAGTGATTTACAATATGATTTCCAGCAGCCACTGTGATGTCTCAAGGTACGTACCAGTACAAAGTACTTCATTGGAACTCCATGTGTTAGGTACTTTAGGGACCGATGACCTCAGCAGTTTGGTCCCTTAGGAATTCACATACATTTGAACATATTTCATTAGGTACTTGATGTGGGAAGTCAGTCAGGCTGTGCCCCACATCAGGATGTCATGTGATAGCCTCTGTGTTAGTTTCACAGATGTCCAAAATGTTGTTCCTCGCATACCTGTTACATATGAAGTAAATGTGTTGAAAGTGATTATCGATATGCCTGTATAAATTAGAAATATGAAGCAAGTGTTCTGGATTAAAGATACAAACTAAATCAACTTATTTTGTTCCTAATAATGAGAGGTTTATCTGTATTACATATGATCTAAATTATCTTCAAGCTACAAACATGTGTATCATCTGTAATTTGCACACTGTTTACATGTTGTTATGGGTTGGTCCATCATAAAGTAGAGAGTAACTGAAGTTTACTAAAAGATGAAGTAGAACAGACCTCAGATTGAATGTTATGTTGTAACCATGGTGTACTTATCTTTGGTATTTGTGGTACAAGCGAATGAGGTTGCCATTACTGTCTATAAACTACCAGCCAGTGCTTGTTGCATGGATTTAAATTGACCACTTTAATGTCAGTGCTCAGTAGAATGCTTTGTAACTTGTTTTTTTGGCTTGTTGGAGACAAAGAAATTATTTTGTTTACCTCAGTCAGTAGTTTTGATTGCTCTGCCATTAGCTTTTGTGATAATACTTGAGTACTATCCTCATATAATGGAATAGCATCTGTAGAGGTCATTAGGACATCAGATTATTTACAATGCACATAAGAGACATTTTAATGTAGTCATTCTTCCTGTGCACCATAAACAAACGAGATAGGAGGAAGCCATAATAACTTGTACAGTGGGAAGTAGTGTCTGTGATGCACTTCAACAGTTTGCAAAGTATGGATGTAGATTTAGAGATGGTCACTGAATATTTGCATTACGTTGTTGTACCAGTTATCCTGATTTGCCTCAGTCCAAACTCATTAAATAATTTTAACTTCCTCTCAAAGTATTTTGTTATAGAATCAAAGAACTGGGCTGATGGTAATTACAAGATAGTTTTCCTGTCAAAAGCAGTTAATGAAACAGCTAGCCTAATATCGAACAACATTTGATAGGAAAAATGTCCGATAATCATCATTAACTCAGTTCTTTGCTTCTATAATTAAATAATTTAATCCACTGGGAGTGTGATCAGACAATATAGTTGATACAACAGATTACAGATATTCGGTAACCATTATGTTGGGAATAGTATGCAAGTCCTGTCGTAGATGTAGAAGAAATGCCTGTAAGAAACACAGAATAATGTTTGACATAATGTTTCGAATCTTAAGTTCTGCTGCCTCTCATGTTTATTTAAAAATTTGTAAGTTCTGTGTTTGGGTTTTCAAGGTATGTGTGGCCTACAGATTTCAAGTATCTTATCTCGATAGTGTTCTTGTGGCCTGATTTGTACTGACTATTGATCAGTTGCTGTGGATTGTATTGTCACAGGTACAATAGTTGTTGATTTATTTATTTATTTATGCATTTATTTTACCTGGCAAGATTAGGGTCTTCAGGCCCTCTCTTACACCTAACCAGGCATACTCAGATTGAACATTAAGTTTCTACAGAACATTAAGACCATATAACGTGTTATACAGTATTAATGTTAAAGAAAAGTAAATAGAGATTTCACAACTTACTATCCCAAAGTAACACGTTAATTGATACATTGTTGAGAGGCCATTTGTCCATTAGTAGATACGCATTAATTAGCATGCTCAGCACTTATTTTTCAATGTTCCTAACCTTACCATCTGTTGTATGTTGTTGTGTATAATATGTTCTATAATTACAGCAAATTAAGCACGTAGCTATTGGTGAACAGATTTTTTCACCATTTACATTTAGGGTGGCGAGCACCAAACTAGTGTCAATTACTTTTGTAGTAACTCTTACCTCTTTAGTCTGGACTACTTTAGTAAATGACTTCTGTAGTAATGTACTCCTTTAGTAACTGTTGGAGAGCTCAATTTCTATTTACTTCTTTAGTTGTAACTGAAGTAGTAACGCCTTTTTACTATAGTAGTAAGACAGTTCTGCACACTGCTGGCATGTGCATTACATTCCCCCCTTGGAAAATATTGATTGTTGGCAGACTTTATTGCATTGCTTTTTGCGTAATTTATGTTTATCGCTATACTTTGAGAAGCTAGAAAGGATTATTAAATCGAATTATCAAAATTGGAAAATCTAGATGGTATTACACTAATTATTGATAAGATCTGTGTATTATGAAACAGAAACATGCTATTAATAATTGACTCTTTTGTTAACGCCGCCATCTACAACTACTGATGTCCATTGTTTGTTCATGACACATATTAATTTAAGCACCAGTTTGAGATAGGAGCTAGCAGCAACATGGCGGTAGCCAAGAAACGTTCAAAAAACATGCCAGAAAATGAAAAAGAGTGGTTTGCTGAAATAATGAAAAAGCACATTACTACTATTGAATATAAAAAGCACTAGGTCAACATGCTAAATAGGAAAAAGAATGCTTGGGAAAATATACACATTGAATGTGATGCTCTTACACAAAGGTCATGAACAGTTTAAAGTAATTTGGAAGGCTTGAAAACCAAAGCGAAGAAAATGAAAGCTACATGTAATTAAGAACAATTTCAAACTGGCAGTGGAGTAGGTGAGACAAAGATCAACAATATAAGCCAAATGGTTGTTGACATGAACCCAAAAGTTTTCAAGGGTATACCTGGAGTTGACGACGGTGACACATCTGATGATAATGTGATACTTTCAAGCAACTTCGAAGATGATAACTCACTGAAGGTAGCAATGAAACTCCTGAAGGTGGAGCTTCATCCCATAGTCATGAACCTTGTCCTGCATTCTGTGGCGGGAGCATACCAAGCAGCAACTGAAAAGATTCCATACAAAACCCAAACTTCTCTTTGAAATCACTCTCAGTATACATCACAAATGGGTCTCTCTCTCCATTACAACCCTCATTCTTGGGGTGTTCCTCTCTACCTCCATCTCCATATATTCTTTGTAGTCCAGGTAATCTGTAGAATTCAACACTCGGAAGTAAATGAAAATTTTTCTCCTGGAATAATTTACTCCTTTAGTTCAGTACTATAGACTGGAAGTTGCCAATTTCTTTCTCTCTTAGTAACTTACTACTTTAGTTTCACTCACTCCTAGTTGATGCTTGCCACTCTTACTGTAGATAAATAAAGGGACTAGTGTACAGGTGTTGCAATTCACTGGATTATGTATCAATTTCTGTATTTTGAAATGCTAATTTCGTGTGATGAGAAGACTACTGCTTGTTGCTAAGCTTTGACCATTTTTAGGTTAATAAAAGTGTAGAATCAAATGTTTCTAACCTTTTCTGTAATTTTATTATGAGATAGTGCTTTGTGCCTGTGATTTTGTCAAAGCTAAAGGTTAAAGTAAAACACTAACTTCATTTCAGTTACGATTATATTTCCCACATGTACATACATACTCCGCAAACAGAGCAGAACACGGCACTCCCCATTGTACCACTTCCATGTAGCCATGGGAAGAACAGTTGCTTAAATCTCTGTGTCTGAACTGTAGTTAGTCTACTTTTGTCTTTGTGTTCCTTACAGGAGGAATGCGTAGTATGTTGTAGTGTAATGAGATTCTTCATGCAGTGGTGGTCCTTGATACTTGTTATGTAGGCTTTTATGAGTTATGTAGCATCTTATGTTAAATGGCCTGCCAGGTAAAGTTTTTCAGCATCTGTGGCACTCTTATGGTTCACACACACACACACACACACACACACACACACACACACAGTGACAATATGTGCTGCCCTTATTTCTGTACATTCATAAAAGCAGTATTCTACGATGAGTTACATTAGTTTTTTGTAAGAATTCACCTTTGTAGAAGGATTGCATTTTCCTGTATCCTACCAATGAATAGAAGTCTCTGTGCTTTAACTACATTGCTGTATTTATAGCTGAGCCACTGTGATTTGTATTCATATCCTCACAAATTGTTACACAAACATATTTGTATATTGTATGGTTTTATGTTTCTGAGCATACTGTTCATATTATACCAGTAACTTCTTATTTAACTTAACAAAAGTTTCCCTATAAGTATTTGTACCCATTTTGCACTCTAGTAGTAGTCAAATTTTCATTCCTCCGCCTCCTCAGATGATTCAACTCAGGACCATGAGCCAGTTTCAATTCCTTATTCACTCTTCTTCTTTTTTCCACTGTGCATTCTTCCTGTCTTCTGACCACTTCAGACCAGCAATATTTATTTATTTATTTATTTATTTTTTTACTCTCTCACCTTGGAATATTTTTGTAGTAAATACCTTCCCTAAACCCTTCCGTCAGTTGTTTCTTTAACTTTTTGTGTGTTATTTTTTTCTAAACCCTTTTTTACTTTATGGATCCACCTTGTTGACTTGGTATCCCACAAATACTTGAAGATCTTTATAATTAATCCACTGTCTTGTATTCGATATAAATTTCCAAAAAATACTGGTCTTCTTTTTCTCATTACTTGCAATATGTTTTCTATGTTACGGTAAATTTCATCGTTACTATGTAATTTCACTCTTCTCAGCTTTCTAGTATTCCTAATTTATCTAAATTATATTTTAACTCTAGACATTTGCATGTATATACACTCCTGGAAATTGAAATAAGAACACCGTGAATTCATTGTCCCAGGAAGGGGAAACTTTATTGACACATTCCTGGGGTCAGATACATCACATGATCACACTGACAGAACCACAGGCACATAGACACAGGCAACAGAGCATGTACAATGTCGGCACTAGTACAGTGTATATCCACCTTTCGCAGCAATGCAGGCTGCTATTCTCCCTTGGAGACGATCGTAGAGATGCTGGATGTAGTCCTGTGGAACGGCTTGCCATGCCATTTCCACCTGGCGCCTCAGTTGGACCAGCGTTCGTGCTGGACGTGCAGACCGCGTGAGACGATGCTTCATCCAGTCCCAAACATGCTCAATGGGGGACAGATCCGGAGATCTTGCTGGCCAGGGTAGTTGACTTACACCTTCTAGAGCACGTTGGGTGGCACGGGATACATGCGGACGTGCATTGTCCTGTTGGAACAGCAAGTTCCCTTGCCGGTCTAGGAATGGTAGAACGATGGGTTCGATGACGGTTTGGATGTACCGTGCACTATTCAGTGTCCCCTCGACGATCACCAGTGGTGTACGGCCAGTGTAGGAGATCGCTCCCCACACCATGATGCCGGGTGTTGGCCCTGTGTGCCTCGGTCGTATGCAGTCCTGATTGTGGCGCTCACCTGCACGGCGCCAAACACGCATACGACCATCATTGGCACCAAGGCAGAAGCGACTCTCATCGCTGAAGACGACACGTCTCCATTCGTCCCTCCATTCACGCCTGTCGCGACACCACTGGAGGCGGGCTGCACGATGTTGGGGCGTGAGCGGAAGACGGCCTAACGGTGTGCGGGACCGTAGCCCAGCTTCATGGAGACGGTTGCGAATGGTCCTCGCCGATACCCCAGGAGCAACAGTGTCCCTAATTTGCTGGGAAGTGGCGGTGCGGTCCCCTACGGCACTGCGTAGGATCCTACGGTCTTGGCGTGCATCCGTGCGTCGCTGCGGTCCGGTCCCAGGTCGACGGGCACGTGCACCTTCCGCCGACCACTGGCGACAACATCGATACTGTGGAGACCTCACGCCCCACGTGTTGAGCAATTCAGCGGTACGTCCACCCGGCCTCCCGCATGCCCACTATACGCCCTCGCTCAAAGTCCGTCAACTGCACATACGGTTCACGTCCACGCTGTCGCGGCATGCTACCAGTGTTAAAGACTGCGATGGAGCTCCGTATGCCATGGCAAACTGGCTGACACTGACGGCGGCGGTGCACAAATGCTGCGCAGCTAGCGTCATTCGACGGCCAACACCGCGGTTCCTGGTGTGTCCGCTGTGCCGTGCGTGTGATCATTGCTTGTACAGCCCTCTCGCAGTGTCCGGAGCAAGTATGGTGGGTCTGACACACCGGTGTCAATGTGTTCTTTTTTCCATTTCCAGGAGTGTATTTGATAATTTTAACATTCCATTTGTGCTGCACACAAGTAACAAACTCTCACAGGCACACTGAAGCTAGCTGTCTCTCTCTCTCTCTCTCTCTCTCTCTCTCTCTCTCTCTCTCTCTCTCTCTCTCTCTCTCTTTGTTTCGTCTAAACACTCAGAGGTGTTTTTTTAACTTTCTTGCCTATTTTAAAAGCCATGCCAAGAATGCAATATTGGTAAGTTTTGTAATAAAATATTCTGTGAAGAACTTTGAAATATTAATGTTTCTTATTACTCATTTATTATTTACAGTTAGAAAGTGGCCCTCATGCACCCTATTACCGAGCATTGCATTTATTTGCATATGGAACTTACAAACAATATCTAGAAAATAAAGCTCAGCTCCTGGAATTGACACCTTTGCAGAAAAAGAAATTGCAACATCTAACAATAGTTACACTTGCCACAAAGTCAAAGGTAATTGGAATGTAGTT
Organism: Schistocerca cancellata; assembly: GCF_023864275.1. Classification (NCBI taxonomy): domain Eukaryota; kingdom Metazoa; phylum Arthropoda; class Insecta; order Orthoptera; family Acrididae; genus Schistocerca; species Schistocerca cancellata. The sequence continues at coordinate 432,684,825 of NC_064628.1, forward strand.
GGAATTACATTTTCTGGTAAATTCTAGATATATTAATTTTTACTTTGTTTTTAGTGTATTCCCTATTCAGTATTACTACAAGAACTGGATATGAAGAACGTGAGAGATTTGGAAGACCTCATCATTGAAGCCATTTATGCTGGTAAGTTTCTTGTTTGGAAATACTGCAATGGTTGTTGTGTGCTGTACCACTGTTACTAAAAAGAGTGAATAATGTGTAATATCTAATTGTTTAAGGAATCACCAACATTTTTCCTTTGTCATTAAAAGTTAATGTTTTTATCTAATATTAAAAGCCAATGGAGGAGGGGTATCACATCAGCTGATGTATAATGCCAACTTCAAACATTTCCTCGTGGTTTCGCAATATTAAGCACTTGATTGATGTTATCTTTGATGTTGCAAACCATTTAGTGGAAATCTGAAATGTCTTCTTCATACTGAAACATATGTTTATTATGATCATCATCTGCTGCAGCTGCAGGAATTTTTCACCTACTGCTGTCAAAGGCCTCTTCATTTATCACAATCATTCTCACACATCTACATAGATACTCTTGTCATTTCCTGTCCTGTTCCAGTCACAAATAGAGATAGGGAAAAATGACTGTCTGTATGTCTCCTTATGAAATCTAATTTCTCGAATCTTATCTTCATGGCACTTACGTGCAATATATGTTGGCAGCAGTAGAATCATTTGGCAGTCAGCTTCAAATGCTCGTTCTCTAAATTTTCTCAACAGTGTTTCTCGAAAAGAACGTTGCCTTTCCTCCAGGAGTCCCATTTGCATTCTTGAAGCATCTCTGTAACCCCTACATGTTGTTCAAACATACGAGTAACAAATCTAGCAGCTCACCTCTGAATTGCTTTGTCTTCCTTCAATTAGACCTGGTACAGATCCCAAACACTTGAGCAGTACTCAAGAATACATTGCACCAGTGTCCTATATGCAGCCTCCTCTACAGGTAAACCACTCTTACCTGCAATTCTCCCAATAAACTGAAGTTGACGATTTGCTTGCCCTACCACAGGTCTCACATGCTCATCCCATTTCATATTGCTTTGCTGTGTTATGCACAGATATTTAAAGGACTTTACTGTGTTGATCAGGATGCTAGTAATACTGTAGCCAAACAGTACAGGATTGTTCTTCCTACTCATCCTCATTAACTTACATTCTTCCACATTTAGAGTTAGCCGCCGTATCACACCAACAAGAAATTTCGTCTAAGGTGCCGTGTATCTTTCTACAGTCACTCAATTTCAACACCTTACTGTCTACCTCAGATTGCTGCCCACCCTGTGTGCCAAATCATTCATGTATATAGAGAACATCAGCAGTCCTATCACACTTCCCTGGGGCACTCCTGATGATAACCTTGTCTCTGAAGAACGTTTGCTGTCAAGGACAAGTTATTGGGTTCTGTTACTTACAAGTCTTCGAGCCACTCAACTGTGAATTTACTGTAACAGCCTAACCTGCTATGGGGCAGCATGTCAGATGCCAAGTATGTTGTACTTACTTCCTAATGTCATTTATCTCTCTTCAATTAAGATAACCAGTTCAGTCATTTGTTATCAGTAGAATACAGTAGTGCAGTTTTTAATGTGTGTGTTGACAAATAATACATAAACTAGTGGAAGCATAGATTTTAATTTGCAACACCACCTCTTCAATCTTCGTGCTCTCAGTCCAAACAGCTTAATAATTTGATGTTGTTGTGTCCTCAACAGCAACTTTGTCAGCATACCAAGCATATGCTCTGTCAGAACTTGTTCTTCTACAACTGGAGATGAATCACATTTTGCCGTAGTATACATGTCTTGCATCATGTGTTTGGTTCTGCTACTGTAACCACTTGTTTTTGGCACCTTTCTTGTCACTGAGAAGTTTATTTAAGCCATTTTCAGGGAATGGAGAAACTTCAGTAGCTATCCTTCGCTGCCAGAGAGCCTCTTGACAAGCTGAAGTAAGGGCCATGTAATCAGCTTCAGTTATTGATAGAGCTACTGTCGGCTGTTTCTTTTTCGTGGCCAGTCGGCATTACTGTACCCAGTTATGTTGTAATTCTATTTGTTAAAAAAATAATTTTAAAGTCTTTAGCTCCTTTCAAGTGTTGTGGGATTCTTTTATAATTGGTTACCAGTGAGCCATGCCTACATTTTTGCTGAAGCAAATTACAACAGCAGTTGAATATATTGGTCAGCTCTTGTTTCCTTTTGTGCATGCATTAAACTGCTCACAGCTTCTCTGTAGGGAATATTTCTCACAGCTCTTCTCTCTCTGTCTTGGTGTGCCCATCATTTGTGGGTATTTGATTGTTAAGCGGTCAATACTCCATTGCAGTCCTTCATTTTGTATTTTTCTAGAATTTGTTGTGTGTAATGGGATGGATCCATTCGTAAAAATCACCTTTTGCAATGTCTTGTGATTCTGATGTCAAACAATTCACTTCTCATGACTCTCTCAGCTTAAATTGCTCTTTGAGTTGTTTTTAAGCTGCTCTTCTCTTGTGGATTATTACTAAAAAATCAACATTGATAACTTTATGTAAGTTTACTTCCATTATTCTTCTTATAAACTTGTGGATATGCTGTAAAGTGCAGCTTTTAGGAGCATTTTCTTCTGTTTCATATTCCAGTCATGACCACATAGTTTAACTCACAAACTGTTTTAAGTCTCTAGATACACATATCTTTAGTAGTTCCAGTGACAAAATAGATTTCTGAGATTCTGACACAAATCTGTTCGTTGAAATCGCCTTGTAGGAATGCGGAAGGTCCAAGTAGTGTATAACTGAAGTCTTCATAGTTGCACCCTTTAATTGTACTTTGTATTATACGGTGTCCTCAAAGATCCTTCTTACTTTTTAAAATACACGTTGTGTCTTTTGGCATTTTATCTACTGGAGAACAGATGTTTTTCGTGACATATTTTTGGCATGTGAATGCAACATTTCTTTAATCACTGGAAGCCATTCGTTTGGTTGTTCACTTTACAAACTTTCTTCCAGTGATAATTAATCTACGTAACGTGTTAAATAATTGTTTGAATTTTCTATGATGTTGAGAATTTTTATTTCTTCTAGGTGAGTTTGACCCTTCTGAGTTGTTTTTATTGGATTAAAAATATGAGGTGTCACAGTTCTCATAAATAACAAGTTCAGACTCAACTCTTTGTGAGTTATGTTGAATTTTCCATCTTTCTCTGCGTGATTCGGAAGACTTTTCAAGGACTGTTTGTATTTGATTAGTCAGCTAAGCCCTATTTGCTTTAAATATCACATGTCTTGCCTTTATTAATTCGTTTTTAAGTATTTTTAGATGCCCAAGGTCTGGTTTCTTTCTGGTAAGTGCTTCTTCTGGTATGGTGCATTTTAAGGCTTTTGTAGGTGATGAGTTAATAAAATATTCAGCTTCCTCTGGACAATATCTTTTTGATAATCCTACATCAAATAGTAAATGTATGTACTTTTTACGACTGATGTTCTGTTGTACTTTCGTGTTACCCATTTTGTTCAGATGTGCAAGATACTGTTGTTTGGTATATTAATCCTTAATGAGATTACTTATCCTGGTTCGCATATTCCTTAGCATTGTCTGTGTGCTGCAAAATATGTATTTTACTTCCTGTCCATTTTTCCACTAGTTTTTTTTTTTTCAAATTTGTGATAGTTTAAAGTACTTTTTTTTTTTGCTAAGTTTGTAGAAATATATCTTTCTCAGATCCCAATTTACCTTGGTACCTTCAGTCAACACAAGTTGGAATGTATTAGTTCAAGAATTGTTCTCGACTTAGAATGCTGCAAGGGTAATTTTGTCTGTCTACCTTCTAGGCATGCAACACATGGAGAGTCAATAGCTCCTGTATAGTTACATAATGCCATTGGCCCTTTTACAAGAGTTTCAATCTGAGAGGGCTGAAGTGTCCTAAGCTTTCAAGTGAAAAGTTCACATCATTTGATAGTAATACTGACTAGCTTTTAACAGAATTATTTGGTTCATCCACTTTGTATATGGCCATTATCAAGTAATGCTGCTGCAAAATGGAATCTTGTCTGTATCATAAATGTGACAGCCTCATTTATCATAGGTGATGAAGTTTCCCATTTTCACTGTCTTACTTACAGAAAGAAAATTTATATTTCACTGTGGCATGTAAATAATGTTGATTATTTTAAAGTATTTTTTATCTGTTCCAACCACTGCATCAACGTGTGTGTCACCAGTTTCTTTAATGGGAAAATTCTCATTAGCCACAGCCACCTGTGTAGCTAATACCAATTTATGAGTGCTTAGACACAAGTGCTGATGCACCAGAGTCACTCTATTAGCCATTATTAATGGCATTATCTGATACTGATGCAATGAAGAATGTCTTGTTTATTGGCGAATTGCCACTTCCATTAGTTTTGCTCTGACAGTTTTTGCAATGTGACCATGCTACAGTTATAGCACCTTGTGCCCATGGGAAAAATTATGACTAAGCTTGTTATGTTTCTTATTGTCTTGAAGAGGTGCATCATTATAAGGAGAGAGAGAGTACTTGACATTCTTCCTACAATAATTTAATCTTAAGTCTCCAGTTGTTAGTATACGAGGTGCGGCTAGAAAAAAACCGGACTGATGCTGGAAAAAACATTTATTTACAATTATTTACAATTTCATGTTATCTCCTTCAATGTACTCTCCTCCTCGGTCTCTACACCGCTCCATACGAATTTTCCAGTGTGCATAGCAATGCTGCAGATCATTTTCGGTAAGTCCATACATTACTTGCGTCGCTTTTTCTTTTACTGCTTCAACAGTCTCAAATCTAGTTCCTTTCAAAGCTGACTTGACTTTAGGGAAAAGAAAAAAGTCACAGGGGGCCAAATCAGGTGAGTAGGGTGGATGATCTAAGATGGGAATGTTGTGTTTTGCCAAAAACGTCTTCACTGACAACGCACTGTGAGCTGGGGCATTGTCTTGGTGAAGGATCCATGACTTTTTTCTCCACAAATCGTTCCGTTTTCTCCGTACTCGCTCACGTAGGGTAGCCAGGACGCTAATGTAGTAATGCTGATTCACTGTTTGTCCCTCTGGTACCCAATCAATGTGCACAATCCCTTTGATGTCAAAAAAAAACAATCATCATTGCCTTGAATTTCGATTTTGACATTCGTGCTTTTTTTTTGTCGTGGAGAACCAGGAGTTTTCCAATGCATCGATTGGCGTTTAGTTTCGGGATTGTAAGTAAAAAACCACGATTCATCGCAAGTAATAACATTTTGTAAGAAAGTGGGATCACTTTCAATGTTTTCCAGGATGTCAGAACAAATCATTCTTCGGCGTTCCTTCTGTTCAATTGTGAGACACTTTGGAACCATTTTTGTTTGCATCAGTTTTTGCTGACAATGGTCTGCCAGTGCGAGTGTCATCACTGGTGTCTTCGCGGCCATCTTTAAATCGTTTAAACCACTCAAACACTTGTGTTCGCGATAAACGATCATCGCCGTACACTTGTTGTAACATTACAAACGTTTCGCTTGCAGATTTTCCTAGTTTGAAACAAAATTTGATGTTAACACGCTGTTCTTTCTGTACACTCAACATTTTCCGACGCACAGACAAAACGTCAACTACTTAAAACAGACGCCACGGGCAGACTGAGTGCAGGAGGCAGATGAAACTCGAGCAGTAGGCGGAGCGAGAGTCACGTGACAGGCCACGCGACTTTCAGCCTTATTGCATTCGTTTTATTGTTTCACCAGTACTAGTCCGGTTTTTTTCTAGCCACACCTCGTATTAGCCAATTAGCTCCCAGTTTCTTTTTAGTTAACATGTATTCTGTATTTTTGAAAAACTGTGTCCTGGCAATCCAATTTAGGGAAATACGAAGAAATTTTTTCATTTGTAGCATAAATGTGAAATTTTGACAGTCTTCATTTGAGGATGCTGGGCTCTTGGCAGATGTTTTGTCATTTACTGCTTACTAGGAAAAATGACAAGGCATAAGGAAATTGGTAATAATAAACTCAAAATAAACATTTCAAAATTATTATTTTATTTCAGTAAGTAACATTTACAAAAGTTTTAACCTAAAAATTCTTCAAAACTGAAATTTCGTGAAGGCCTGATAAGACATTTGGGAGAGCTTTCCGTACAGAGCATAGCATTAAACTTCCCACAATATTCTCAGCTTTGCTTTGCAGTTCTCATACTATCTTTGCTTTTTATGCTTCTGGATGATGTGCAGCTTCTGGTCATACTATATTACTGGTACATTACTCCTGGAAGGTTGATGAGTTTTGGTGGCTTTTCCTCAACTGACCTGATTTCAACTGACCTGGTATGTTCTCATAATCTGCCTTCTGAATTAGTTCATCTCTTGGAAGCCAAATATACACTCCCAAGTCATATTTACCATACTCATAAAAAGGCATCAGTATCACTTTTTACCATGCACTGCAATGGTATGTTCTCTGTTAGCCAGTCATGATTGTGGGAACTGTGGCCTTTTCGGTTTGGGATGAATTCCAACACTGATCTTAGATGGTAGGAAGCACAGTGTCGAAATTAGTTGCTAGTGTAACACAGTTACTGTCATTCCATTTTTTGACCAAAACTGCCTTCTTTCTGTCAAATCTGAACTCAAAATATACCTTTCCTTTCTTTTTCAAAACATTATCTGATGATAGGAGCATGCCCTTTTTTTGTGGTTCCACTTGCACGGAATACCAGTTCCTTCAGTTGGACGAGTAGGTCATGACTAGTAAAGTAATTGCCAAAACATACTTTGTAAGTGTCCGGCTCATCAATAATGGACAACATTCTCAAAACTACTTTGGAAACCAATGGTAGATTTGTGTTGTCATTACATGGTCCTTCCTGCAATACAGTAGCCATCTGTACCACATATGGCCCAAAGTGTATATCCAAAGCATATGGGCGTCAATCTGATAAACTGCTTTATGGGGTGATGTCCATAGTACCTCACAATCAATTCATCAATGCCGGATTTTTCTGAAACCAGAGCCTCTGCTAATGATTTTATTTTGAAAGATTTGTCATCTTTGGTTTCAGTGGCTTTTTGTGTTGTTACTGAAATATATTGCAGTTTTCAGTTCAAGATACCGTTCATGACTCATTGTACCATTCACTATTTTAACACCTAGACAATCGTCCTCAGACCAGTAACCTCTTTCAGTAGACAATTTATGATAGCATGTAAAGATAAAGAACCCAACAAGTACACGAATTTCATTGTGTAAAACCGAATAATTTATTTAGTTTTTACACTCGCTAGTGTATTTTTCAGTTTCCACTGCAATCATGCTTACAACTTCTTCGGAAAAAGAGTTCAAAAACCTGCATGGGAGTGAGACCGTGCAACTTTCCTTTCAGTTCACGTGACAGACAAGAAGCTTTCATCCCTAAGCCGGGAAATGAATATTTCGGAACCGGATTACACCATTGAATTTCCTATTTTGGGCCCTTTTAGGAATGTCTTTGTTGTCTCTCTCACATGATAGTTCAGTATTACCTTTAATTAGGCTTACATATGGATTTCCTAACATGTCATCTTCAATATTTTTGTCATTGCTCTGCTCATCTACATCTGGAGGTAGAGTTACTAGGTCTGCTTCTATTTCTTCAGAAAATAAGTATTCTAGTGCCTCTTGAGCAGTTTTAAAAACGTTGTGAGCCATGGCTAAGAAATCTGAAAAGCCCGAAAAGCATAACATTTACCGTGGAAATGCCGAGTGCCCTCAAACAAGGACAGCAAGTTTTCATGCACTGGGGCAGAAAATATAATAAACTATTTTCACCTTCATAAGTACCAAACAGTATCACAGTAGTGAATTACACATCAGCCAGAAAATGGAAGTGATACTTGTCTTAGATGTAGCCACAAAAATAAATATAGAAATGATCAGCAGGCACTGCAAAAATGCTCCCCTTTTGTTAAGTCTTCAACTGAATAACTGTAGCAGAGAGATAAAAACGGTACCAATTGTTGATGGAAAGTACAGGGCTATTACAAATGATTGAAGCGATTTCATAAATTCACTGTAGCTCCATTCATTGACATATGGTCACGACACACTACAGATATGTAGAAAAACTCATAAAGTTTTGTTCGGCTGAAGCCGCACTTCAGGTTTCTGCCGCCAGAGCGCTCGAGAGTGCAGTGAGACAAAATGGCGACAGGAGCCGAGAAAGCGTGTGTCGTGCTTGAAATGCACTCACATCAGTCAGTCATAACAGTGCAACGACACTTCAGGATGAAGTTCAACAAAGATCCACCAACTGCTAACTCCATTTGGTGATGGTATGCGCATTTTAAAGCTTCTGGATGCCTCTGTAAGGGGAAATCAATGGGTCGGCCTGCAGTGAGCGAAGAAACGGTTGAACGCGTGCGGGCAAGTTTCACGCATAGCCCGCGGAAGTCGACGAATAAAGCAAGCAGGTAGCTAAACGTACCACAGCCGACGGTTTGGAAAATCTTACGGAAAAGACTAAAGCAGAAGCCTTACCGTTTACAATTGCTACAAGCCCTGACACCCGATGACAAAGTCAAACGCTTTGAATATTCAGCGTGGTTGCAACAGCTCATGGAAGAGAATGGGTTCAGTGCGAAACTTGTTTTCAGTGATGAAGCAACATTTTTTCTTAATGATGAAGTGAACAGACACAATGTGCGAATCTGGGCGGTAGAGAATCCTCACGCATTCGTGCAGCAAATTCGCAATTCACCAAAAGTTAACGTGTTTTGTGCAGTCTCACGGTTTAAAGTTTACGGCCCCTTTTTCTTCTGCGAAAAAAACGTTAACAGGACACGTGTATCTGGACATGCTGGAAAATTGGCTCATGCCACAACTGGAGACCGACAGCGCCGACTTCATCTTTCAACAGGATGGTGCTCCACCGCACTTCCATCATGATGTTCGGCATTTCTTAAACAGGGGATTGGAAAACCGATGGATTGGTTGTGGTGGAGATCATGATCAGCAATTCATGTCATGGCGTCCATGCTCTCCCGACTTAACCCCGTGCGATTTCTTTCTGTGGGGTTATGTGAAAGATTCAGTGTTTAAACCTCCTCTACCAAGAAACGTGCCAGAACTGCGAGCTCACATCAACGATGCTTTCAAACTCATTGATGGGGACATGCTGCGCCGAGTGTGCAAGGAACTTGATTATCGGCTTGATGTCTGCTGAATCACTAAAGGGGCACATATCGAACATTTGTGAATGCCTAAAATAACTTTTTGAGTTTTTGTATGTGTGTGCAAAGCATTGTGAAAATATCTCAAATAATAAAGTTATTGTAGAGCTGTGAAATCGCTTCAATAATTTGTAATAACCCTGTATATGCTTTCCACTCATCTTTCACTTCGAAGCTTAACAACATAACGGAACAGGATAGATAGTTACTTGTCCAGGCATCACAATTTGACTATTTAAAAGAGTTATATGGAGCACCACAGTATTACTTAATCGTTGTTGAATGCATGTAGTATGTTCTCAACATTTCAGCTGTCCCCAAAGTTGTGGTGAATTTTTTGTATGGCTGATGCAGTCATTTTAAGCAGTGATCTGTCAAATAATTTTTACATCTTCTCTGAAGAAATGATCCTTATTAAAATTTTCACATACTTGACCAACCATATGTAAATTAAAATGATGTTGCTGTGTTATAAATAATACTTTTGTTATTCCACCATACAGATATTATTCATGGGAAACTTGATCTGAAAAATAGCCAACTAGAAGTAGACTATGCAATTGGAAGAGACATCCAGCCTGCTGATCTCGGATCAATCGTCTCAACTCTACAAGAATGGTGTGACTCTTGTGAAACTGTGCTATCATGTGTAGAGATGCAAATCAATCGTGCAAATTCTGAGAAGAATCGTCGGCTGAAACATAAGGAAGCTGTTGAGCAAGAGGTTTGTTTGCTTATGTAATCTGTACTATGGTGCCATTTTGTTTCAGTAGATTTAAAATAAGAAGACTTGTTCAATGTACTAGCTTTTGGTTTTGTTCAGTTTTCATAAATCACACCAAAGATAAGCAGAATATGGAATGTGAATGCTGAGAGATATCCTGTGTTCTTCGAACAGAACGTAGATGGTCACTCCTGCCAGTGGTATTGAGTGTAGTTCCTGTGTTTCCTGGCTCTCACTTGTGTCCAGCTAATATACATTATGAGAACTGGTTAGGAAGGCAGGTTGTTGTCATTCCAATTGTACCGGAAACCACTTTCTAGTGTACATTGTGCTGTATAAGTGGACAAAACACAGTTGTTTAATGTTTCTTAATTTTTCTGTAGACCTCAGAATTAATAACATTCTCTTTTGCCCTTGTTTATTCATGATAATTTTTATATTCTTTTGCATAAATGCTAGTACACAATGTAAAACAATTAGAATCCACTGCACTGGAGGAAGTATAGAGTACCACAGCAATAGTAGTAGTAATAATAATGATGATAATAATAATAATAATAATAATAATAATAATAACCGTACAGTTAAAAGGAAATCACGCTTGATCAAGGTCCGCGTCTCTTTCCATTTTTAACCAGACATAATGTCTGAGAAAGGTTTTCTCATAATAACAAAGATATCAGGCATTTGTATTCACTTTGTATCCTACATGGGGTTACACTTTTAGATCACTGTGATATACTAATGTATGTGCAATGTGCATAACTGAAGGCAATGAGGTTATTTACATTCGTGGGATGGTTAGAAATCCATGATTACTATCTTTGAATATGGTGTGTACTTGATGTGGCTGCTTTAAATCTGTTTTGGATGGGCTTTTGATAAGATCAACATACAAATAGTTTTGATAGAGATGTTCAGCACTAAAATCCAAAGAGTGCACTGGCCACAGCTTCGGAGCGATGTCTTTGTTGACACTTTCCCAGTATTCCACCAATAAACCAAAGTCTGCCACCAGATTTATCCACGACGGAGGCTGTGCGATAATTCCATTTCATATCCGTATGTTGCAACCAAGTATTTGTATGATTTGGCTGATTACAACAGTTACTTGTTGAGGCTATAGTCATAGGGTACTCTGTTTTTTTCATTTTGTGAAGTGCACAGTTTTACATTTTTGAATATTTAAAACAAGTTGCCAGTCTCCGCACCACTTCGAAATCTTACCAAGATCTGACTGAATATTTATGGTGCTTCTTTCTGACAGTACTTCATTATAGGTAACTGCATCGTCTGCGAGAAGTCTGGGGCTACTGTTAACATTGTCTTCACTGTCATTAATGTACAACATGAACAGCAAGAGTCCCAACAAACTTCCCTGGAGCACACCCGAAGTTACTTCTACACCTGATGATGACTCTCCATCCAAGCTAACATGCTGCATTGTCCCTACCTAAAAGTCTTCAATCTGTACACAAATATCACTTGATACCCCATAAGATTGAACTTTTGACTGTAGGGTAGATGTGGTACTGAGTCAAATGCTGTTCAGAAATAAAAAAAAATACTGCAATTTTTATATTTATTTTTTATTTTTATTTTTGGTGCATGGAGGACGTCATTCTGTTCAAGATACTTCTTTATGTTTGAGCTCAGAATACGTTCTAAGATTCTACGACAAATTTATGTTGGGGACATTGGATGGTAGTTTTGTGGACCACTTATGCCACCCTTCTTGTAGATGCATGTGACCTGTGCTTTTTTCCAAGAACTGGGCACAGTTTTTGTTCGAGGATTCTAAGACAGGTCATAGTTAGAAAGGAGCTAACTCAGTTGCAAATTCAGTATAGAATCTGACTGATTCCATTAGGACCTGGAGCTTTGTTCAGTTTTCATTATTTCAAGTGTTTCTCAACACTGCTGAAACTAATACTTTTTAGTGGTATGAATATTAAATTGGGGCAGTTCTCCTGGGTTTTCCTTCATAGAGGAGCATTTGAAAACAGAGTTAAGCATTTCAGCTTTTGCCTTGCTATGCTCAGTTTCATGTCCTGTCTCATCTGCTAGGGACTGGACACTTAAGTTTCGTGCCACTAACAGCTTTCACATACGACCAGAATTTCTTTAGGTTTTGTGAAAGATCATTTGACAACATTCTGCTACGGTAGTTACTGAAGGCATTGTACATTGCTTTCTTGACAGCCAAACATGTTTCATTCAACACCTGTCTATAACCCTACACCTATTATGCAGTAATCTCTGTTTCCTTAGAAGTTTCTGTACAGTGACTGTATACCATGGACATTCCTTGCCATTATGAACCATTCTACTGGGTACGTATCTATCCTATGCGTGATCAACTGTTCTTTTAAACATGAGCCACAGTTCCGTTCAACATGCTCCTGCCCTGTGCTGAAAGTCTCAGGTTCCTCTTTGAGATATGATACAACTGTAGCTTTATTTAGTTTACCTTGTCCTTTGTACTTTGGTAGTCATTGTTGCTACAACCATGTCATGGTCACTGGTACAAGTTTCGGTGTGGACATTCTCAAAGAGGTGAAGACTACTTGTTGCCATTAGCTCTAATATATTTCAATCATGAGTGAGGTTTCAAACTATCTGTTGTAGGTAGTTTGCAGAGAAGGCATTTAGTAATGTTTCACAGGCTGTCTTATCACATCACCACTAACAAAACTGTGTATCCCAATTGATTGTTGGATGTTTAGTCTCCACCAGTGATTACAATATGATCGGAGATCTTACGTACATATAAACTGAGATGTTTTCTAAAGTTTTTGGTTACCGTATTTACTCGAATCTAAGCCGCACTTTTTTTCTGGTTTTTGTAATCCAAAAAACCGCCTGTGGCTTAGAATCGAGTGCAAAGTAAGAGAAAGTTCTGAAAAATGTTGGTAGGTGCCGCCACCACAAACTTCTGCCATCGAATATATGTAGCGCTACACTGGCATGCTTTGCAGGCACACAGATAAATACTGGCGCCAAAACCTCTGAGTCAGTAAATAAATTTAAGAAAAGGTGGAAGACGAGCTTTTTTCTCTGCCCCGAGTTTTGACCACTGCATTTTTATACATTATCCAACAAAGTAAATACAAATTCTGTATTGTTCATCTTCGAACGTAACAGCATTTCAATATCCAACTGGCAAGACTGTTTGGGATGTTTGTCAATTTGGCCAACTCTACGTTCTGAATTTTTTCCTACCTGTGAGAAGAGATGGTTGCTAATAGGAACTTTTATGAATTGTGAATCACATGTAGTATTTTCTTCACCATAAGAATAATACGAATATAAACATTTTGCCATGTATTCTCTCGTGTTTGCTGCTATCTCATTTAAATCCTGTCTGCCTAATAAAGTACGAAACTAGAGTGAGACAACAGCAAACGCGGAAGAATGTACATATCATGTCATGAAACTTCCTGGCAGATTAAAACTGTGTGCCCAACCGAGACTCGAACTCGGGACCTTTGCCTTTCACGGGCAAGTCCTCTACCATCTGAGCTACCGAAGCACGACTCACGCTCGGTCCTCACAGCTTTACTTCTGCCAGTATCTCATCTCCTACCTTCCAAACTTTACAGAAGCTCTCCTGCGAACCTTGCAGAACTAGCACTCCTGAAAGAAAGGATACTGCGTAGACATGGCTTAGCCACAACCTGGGGGATGTTTCCAGAATGAGATTTTAACTCTGCAGTGGAGTGTGTGCTGATATGAAACTAAAGCTGTGAGGACCGAGCGTGAGTCGTGCTTCGGTAGCTCAGATGGTAGAGCACTTGCCCGCGAAAGGCAAAAGTCCTGAGTTTGAGTCTCGGTCGGGCACACAGTTTTAATCTGCCAGGAAGTTTCATATCAGTGCACACTCCACTGCAGAGTGAAAATCTCATTCTGGATATCATGTCATGTTTACATTCGTATTATTCTTATGCCTAATAGTGATACAGTCGGAAATGAAGCACGGCAATTGACTAGATTTTTAAATCTAAGATGACTCAAATTTCTGTGCAGAATGTAATGTACTAACGAGGCGTCCAAAGATTTTCAAAATGAGAAAAATTTTCACTAAACTCTCGTTCAGAACATCTATCATACGCAGTCTATTATTTGGTTCTTGTTGATCACATCGTCATTCATTCTTTAAAGCAACAAATAGTAGTCTCTTGCCATTGTTTCGCTAATGAGATGATTCCTCTCTTTTTTTTTAATTGTAAGCCGCGGTAGCGAGCACAGAAGCAAGCCATGCTGCGAGCGGCGACATGCCATAAACATTCACATCAGAATGCGACAAACAATGCATGACACAGTACACAGCTTAGAGTGACGTAAACACCTATAAAAAAGAGAACAGCACCTACCAGATAAAAGAAAAATAAGCAATCGATTCAAACCAGACGAAGGACGTGAAAAAGGAAGGGTACCCGTATAAATACGGACAGAGCGCCTGACGCATAGCAATGGCTACCTGGTAAAGCTCAATTGCTAAGCTTACAACTCTAACCAAACTACTATAGCTGTATCGTCATTCATTTGACCTAAACTGTGTCTCATATTGCAATGGACCAACTTTGTTTCGATTTGGAGGTGCGGCCTAAAACATTTTTCTCCCCTTGAATTTCGAGTCTCAAATTTTACGTGCGGCTTAGATTCAGGAAAATTATTTCCTTGATTTAGAGTCCCATTTTTCAGGTGCAGCTTAGAATCGAGTGCAGCTTAGATTCAGGTAAATATGGTACATTAGGAGATGGATCTGGCAGGCGATAGAAGGATCCAGTTATTTTATTCCGACCCCTGATACTGAATCTTACCCAAACAATAACACATGCATCTTCAATTTCTGTCTCAGTGGTTTTGAGTTCCTTGTTTACTCGACGAATACTCCCTTAATTTTCCATGTGCCTATCCTTTCAATATAAACTTAAATTTTCTGCAAAGTTCCGACTGCTATCAATTTCAGAATGCAAAAACTATAGATGAATTGCATTCTTCCCCCTATTTATGTTCTCTAATGGACTATCGGCAAGAGCTAATGAAGCCCTGATGATGTGTGTTGGACATTATTCACTTGATTATGTTCACGTATCTTTCATTGTAGGAAAGGGAAGGTCTGTTGTGGTTTTGAACTTGAGAAAGCTACAGCTTACATTTGATAAACTGTATTGTGACTGATTTGTTTTGTTCTGAGAGTGAATCAATATCTTACAGATCCTAGAAAATGAATTGCTGAGACAGTAAATCAGCTGTACTCAACAGAGTCAGTCTCAACATCTATTCCTCCTGGTTCTTTAATATCTGAGCAATGGCCCTTGTGTTAATAACATGTTTTGTGAAAACAACTGAGCAGAACAGCATTTATTATTAACACTGAATCATTTTCTATAACAGGTGTGTTCACCAATCTGCTCAGTGAGCTGGCTCACAGTGGAGAGGAACCTGAGTGATTTTTCAGTATGGCCTCAGTGTTCCATTTCCTGAGAGACCTGCAACCATCCGATGTTTGACGTTAGTGGCTTTATTTGTTTTGTTCACTTTTCTTAATGCTTACTGAATGGACCTCTAGTCAGTTCCATTCAACAGTGCTACAACAGTCTTCATAGAACTTTGTCTCCTTGTATGTGGATGGGTGCAGAGAGAGAGCATTAATTTCCCTCCAAGCTACTAGAATGACCTTAGCAACTGAACTTCAAACTTTTGTAGTCATCTTCTTTTACAACAACACAATCTTGTATAATAAGTGGATATACAGGTCATCTTAAACATACGTAGCCTATGCCAAAGCAAGAAAAGAGGTATCTCTTTACATAAGCCAACTTGCTAGGCGTTTATCACAGCATCCGTTGAAGTCATGAACTTCTCTCTTTTTCTCTTGTGTTTTTGTGTTCTAAGGAGATTCGTGGGTGGCTTCATGGTGGCTCATTAATGCAGTTCATGGGAAATTCGCTTTATAAGGCTGTTGTGTTAATGAGAAATGACAGTAAAGTGAAAATTACATCTCTCTCAATATTCTGATGAAGCAAAGAACATGGGGCACCTACGAAACATGATATTTCTTACAACTGATGCAGCCTAATGATTTACCTTTTAGGACGAAATTAAAATTGGCGTGAACCTCTATTTCAAGATCATTTTATTCAAATGTTAAACATAAAATACTGGATGTCAATGAATATTAATTATTTTGCTATTCACTGAAGCCTGAATGTTAGGTATCACTTTCTGAGAACTGCGGATTCGAAAATAAG
The DNA here is from genome assembly GCF_023864275.1 of Schistocerca cancellata. Lineage (NCBI taxonomy): Eukaryota > Metazoa > Arthropoda > Insecta > Orthoptera > Acrididae > Schistocerca > Schistocerca cancellata. The sequence continues at coordinate 432,701,017 of NC_064628.1, forward strand.
ATAGTAAGTGAAAGTCTGTCGGTGAGTATTATTGTGGAGAAAAAGTTACCCATACAAGCATGGACATAATCATAGTTATGTGCTTGTAGTCATGTAAATTTATGTTAAGGAACATTCTTACAAAATTCTAAAATACTAATTTTGTTGTCTGGTCCCTTCAACCCCCACAAACCAACCAACCAACTAATTTTGTTATGAAACTTACCATATAAGTGCCTGACTGTGCGTAAAAGTTGTAACTGTAGCTCATTTTCCACATTGTTAACAAGTGAAAAAGGGAAGTCAGATGATGTCAAACTTTTCATAATCCTGGAAATATACTCGTGGAGAAAATAAACGCTACATCCATCCATACATACATACAACAATATTGTGAAAAGGATATATTGCTTCTCACCATAAGGTTGAAACGTTAAGTTGCAGGCAGGCACAAAGACTGTTACACGTTGAGCTTTTTTCCAAAGCCTTCGTCAGCAAGGAAGTGCACATTCACACAGGCAAGCACACTTGACATCTATCTGTGGGTTCTCCAAACCAAATGCAACTGTCAGACTACAGGAAGAGGAAGAGAAGTGACCGTTTCGTGCTGTAATGTTTAGGGATTAGATGGTGGCAAGACAAGGCTGCCAGGCCTGCTGTTGGGAGGCTGTGATGGAGAGAGGGGGTGAGGGGGGGGGGTGGAGAGTGGAAACGGAAAGGAGCAGAGAAGGGGAAAGGAACATTGGATGCATCAGCAGAGAGCAGTGTAGAGTTGAGGGTAAAAGGACATGAATTGGAAGGAGGTGATAGGATAGAGGTAGTGGAAACTGTTGGGTGGAGGGTGTGTGAACAGTAGCTAACCATAGCTTGAGGTTAGGATAATTTCAGGAGTGGAGAAGATGTTGTAAGGGTAACTCTCATCTGTGCAGTTCAGAAAAGCTGATGGTGGAGGGGAGAATCGATAGATAAATACATACATTCCAAGATCACTGACCCTGTACACCATGTGCCAACCTTGTGTTTCTATTGGACAAGTTTCTTCAATAATAACACTGTTCCCCTCACTGCATTATGGGCTTAAAGTTTGGTCTTAATTTGCAGGTTTTTTGATGACTTTATCTGCTTGAGACTGAAATAATTTTTAGACTTGTTGACAGTGAGCTGAATAATTTCTTGTTTGTATGCCTGTTGAATCAAGGGTGTTGGTATTTAAAATTTTCTGCTTGGGGCATTTTCCTTGTTCCTACCTGCGATGGGGTGCTATTAGGGGCTGTGCTATTAGGGGCTTCCCTGGATATTTCTATCATTAACATTTCAGTCTTCTCCGTATTAATCTCCAGTCCAATCTTAATGTCATTCTTTGCTAAGTCCCCATAGTTTCTGCCATCCTTGCACACCACTATGGCCTCAATGTCATTTGCAAATCCCATAAAAATGCTCTGGTCTGGTTCAGGTTCATTGATGATATCTTCATAAACTGCACGCAGTTCATTCATAGTAGCAACACCATTTCTCCCTTCCACTTCATCTGATCCTCTTCAATGCAGTGTGTCACCTTCTTAGATGTTGACCATCTCCTCTGTGATGGCACCATCCACACCTCTGTCCACATTAAATCCTCCAACCACCAACAGCAGCTGTACTTGGACAGCTGCCATCCCTTCTGCATCAAAAAATCAATCCCATATTGCCTGGCCACCCAGGGACAACATATCTGCAGTGACAAGAACCCCTTTTCCCAGCTCCTTTACAGACAACCACTATCCCCACACACCTTCAATCCTACCACCACACCAAAGAGCCAACTACAAAAGAGTGCCTCCTTTGTCACCCAGTATCAACCTGGACTGGAACAACTGAACCACATTCTTCGTCAGGACTTTGACTGTTCATCATCATGCACTAAAATGTGGGACATCCTATGCAAGGTCCCTCCCACCTCTCCTAAAGTGATGTTTCATCATCCACACAATCTCTGCAACATCCTAGTCCATCCCTATATCACTCCCAAACCCAACCCCTCGCCAAAGGGATTGTATCCCTGTGGAAGACCCAGGTGCAAGAGCTACCCAATCCAATCTTACCACAGCAAAGGCTGGATCGCCTGTGAAAGCAGTCATGTTGTATGGCAGCTCTGCTGTAAACGTTGTACAACTTTTTATATTGGGATGACTGTCAACCAGCTGTCCACCGGGATGAATGACAACTGCCAGACTTCGACCAAGAGCAGAGAAGACCACTCAGTGTCACAACATTTAGTTGAACACAGAATGCTAGATTTCAATGACAGCTTCACGATCTGGGCCATCTATATCCTCCCCTCCACCACCAGCTTTTCTGAACTGCACAGATGGGAGTTATCCTTATAACACATTAACTGTTACCGATATTATCCCGACCTCAACCTGGTGTCCCCGCACCCTCCACCTGACAGTTTCTGCTACCTGTGTACTGTTGCCTCCTCCCTTTTCATGACTCCCACCTTCATTGTGTGACACCCTCTGCCAGTGTACCCACCTATCCTTTCCCCTTCCCTGCTCCTCTCCTTTTCTGCTCTCCATCTCCCCCCCCCCACCCCACCCCCCCCACCCCACACACACCTCCATATGCTATACCCTCCAGGGGTGTGAGTTCATATGTAGTGCAGACGGGATCCCGAGCAATTTCAGCTCATTCTTCCTTCCCTGGCTGCATTTCCTTCACCGTGCCCCTCCCACCCCATCCTTGTTCCTTCTATGCTGTCCCCTCCTTCCACTGTCTCGATGTTCTGATTTATGTTGACGTGGCTGTCCATTGGTTCTCTGTATTTCTTGAAGTTTTGTTCATCTTGCCTGTTTGCTTTCATCCTTTGTTGCGGTTTGGTCCCCCGCATTGGAGTTTGACCCCTACTTCTAAATTTCATGTTCTAGTGTGAGTCATTTGGGGAAGAATTCCCTCCCTAGTGTCTATAGTTTGGATTCCTCTTGCCCTTCCTTCCCTTCTTCGTTCCCCACTGTAGCCCCCCCCCCCCCCCACCTCAACCCCACTAGGTCACCAACATGTATAGCCAGTCGGTGTGGTGGGGTTGTGAAGTATCCATGTGACTGAGTCGGTGACAACACAGGGATCACACTACTCATGCGTGAGATTTTGCCATCCCACATATGCCAAGGAGTGGCTGCTTGTCATCCTGGAGCATCGGAACTTCCAGCAGCAGCGGTCGCCGTGTCGGGTGGCCCTGGCTGTGGCTGGGCGGAACCCATGGAGAGAGCCCCTAATAGGCGTGGGTGAGACCGGAGTGGATGCTCCAGCGACAGGCATCATGCGCAAAGGTGTCGAAGAGCGTAGTGGCAAAGGAAGTTCTAAGATCACAGTCAGGGCGAACATGAGTCATCGGGAGTTGGAGTATGCAGGACTGATCTCGTTTCCGGACTAGGACAGAAGACTGAGACTCTGTTCTCTTAAGGAGGCATCAGTGTCGCAGAAGAAGCTGAGTAGCACAGTCACCGTGGTGTAGTGGTTATGATACTAGGCTGTTGCATGGAGGGTTGTTAGTTCAATACTCACCTGAACTGTAAAATTTTAATTTCTATATTCAGTTCGAGTACATTCTAGAAGTATCCACAAATGCCAAAAATCATTGTACTGGAATATTCTGTAACTGTATATATACCGTATGTGTTCTGACCAGAGGCAGTTCGCTCTGCGCTCTTGTATGTGCAAGTGCTGAATAAACCTTCGTTAAGTGAAGTTAGTGTTCGTCATTCATCTAAATACACCTTCTTCTACATGACAATATAGTACACTGTTCTGTGCTGTACAGCTGATAGTGTTGGGTATCATCTGAGTGATCTCCAGGAGCTATCTAGTGAGCTCTACTTCTGGAGAATCTCCAGTGATCATGCATTCGGCAGTGTTACCTATGTGGCATAAATTCTCCCATGCTAATAAGTTAGTGGACGTATCAAGAAGGTGACGGCCCGGAAGATGCTGTAGCAGACCATAAAATGAAGAAAGAAAGAAAGAAAGAAAGAAAGAAAATATGCTCTTAGGATAGGGTATGGTACATCCGCCACAGCGAATTGCCACATAATGTGTCAAACAACCATATGTATTGATTGGAGAACCATCGGTAGCATGGAGGCAACGGTCGTCACTGCAGTGGAGAGGTAGTTGAGAAAATGGGTACACCAATATGTTGTAATGTGTGTGTACTAGAAAATGCAATTTTGCTGAAAGTTCAGTGAGACAGTTGACAGCTGCTATCTGGGAAGTCAGTTGCCATTATTAACAACTTGGGGGCCCGTTACCCATCTCCCATGGGGAATGGCATTGGTGAGCTTCTGAGCCAAACCATCTATGGCACCAACACATCCTTTCAGCTGAAGGAAAATGGCGGTGTTTCTTTGGTGAGTGTTTGCATTATGATAAGCAGCTGAAATGTTGTATATGAAGAGTGGCAGTGTGTGTGGTAAGCTCAGTGATTTGTACTTGAAGTGAGGCCAGAGAACTGTCTGATAATGGAAATACGACTACGACACAAGTGGACAGATACATCTCAGCAACATGGTTCACGGGTGTGCTAGGACCTTGAGGTCACCTGTGCATACAGTGAGTATTTTCTGTGGATCAGGCAGTAAGTGTTTTAGAGAATGTTTTCATTGACAGCATTGCTACCTAGGGCCTATAAACGGCGCAATTGGGAAGGGGTGCGATCCCTGTGCGGAGTGACTTTTCCAGTCATTGGGCTTTAGACTAAGATGAGCAACTGGTCACGGCTTTTTTTATTGGCAGTGTATATGTTGTCACTTGGTGGTAAGGCAAAAATATCTTGGTCTTATGTGGCCATGTCCTCATTGAGAGTAGCAACAACATAACTATATTTGGTTTTGTCCAAAATTATATGGGTTAACACAAACTGGCTTTGGAATTGTGTGAACCACACAGCAGTATTCTCTTGCCAGAAGGTGGAGATTTGACTCTTCCACAGCTCACGAGTGCATTCGTAAGAACATTGATAGTTGGCACCAGATTTTGCAGTAGTAGATTTTCGCATGTCTAGCCTTCAATGTGTCACAGCTTGAAGCATCAGTAGTTGTCAAAAATGTTGTGTTTTAGTATGAATACTTTATTGACTGTGTTTTAATATACATGTGAGAATGTGAAGAAGAGCTCCCATAAAATATCACAAAGTCAGTGAACAAAAATGAAGTCAACGAGTAAACGAAAAGGTTGCAGTTCATAAGGAAATAAGTGTCTTTATTACACTTCAGGCTTATAAGCTCAATTTGGGGCAATGATGGGCTACTGGTGACATGAGTCTGGATAAATTTCATATACACCTATATGTGTCCTCGTACATGCTATCTCCCAATGAGTCTTATGCATAACACAGCACAAATACCTAGTTCAGAGTGATAAGTTATGCGTGGAATGGGACGATATTGTTGGTTCCACGTTATACACATGCACACCATGTCTGTGGCAGCATGAGGTTTGCGATTTAGTACCAAATCCATTCACACATTTATTTTTAGCTTGTAGTACGGAGTTGGCTTTGCATGAAGTAATGACCTTACAACTTTAGTCCTCTTTCCTACCACTTCATGACCTTTTCTCTGCCTAAAATACAAAATAAAGAAAATCTGTACACAGAAACAGAAAAATAAGTCTCAACAGCTACATTGTTGGCTGTGGTTGTCTGTGGCTGTCTGTGCGAATGGTGACCTTAGGTAACAGAGCGATGTCTCGTGTCATTAGCTTTCTTCTTACTTCATTTGAGAATAGTTACAGATGTTAATACCTCTTGTGTATGAACTCAAATTAGTTTTAAATTTACTTTCATGATTATTGCACAACATGTATATGGGGGTTAGCTCCACTAGATTTTTATGATATTTTCGATCAGTTTAGAATTTCTGGAGTATGATGAGCACATCTGACAGCAACTAAACACTCCTAAAATTCTGTGGATATTATTTGAACAGCTTTTTATACCTGTATTAATCTTGTTCTGCTAAGGGAAACATATAGAGTGTCAATAGTGGTAGAGGATCATGGGTTTTTAAGTGATCTGATTTGTAGATGTTACACTTTCTCAGGATTCCTTCTGTGAATTTTGGGCCTTCTGCTTTTCTGACATCTAGATACTGTTGATGATTTCATCTTCAGTCATTTAGGATGGTGCACTTAAAATATTTGACAAGTGTCTAATTCCAGTGACTTGTCGCCAACAATGTAGACAACCAGTATGGAATCTGCTTCTGCAGTGATCTTTGTCTCTAATTATACTTGCAACCTCAGATTTCTTTATGTGTGTTTGTTTCATTTGGAAAATAGCTTCTAGTTACTAAAAAATAACTACACAAAAACAAAATGTTCATAATTCAACAACAAATCAGTTACAGTAAAAGTAGCATATCAGCTTTGGTCACTTGGTGCACAATCCTTTCTTTGTCTTACAAGACATCACATTTTTTATTTTGCCCCCCTCCGTAGCATCTGTGTCTCTACTGCATTTGCATTACGGGAATGATTCATTGTAGGAAGGAATCCAGTTTATGTGCATATTTGTACCTGACAAAATAAGCAATTTGTGTGATCTCCATTATTTTTACTGTAGTTTCTTCTTACTTCCTCTCAATGCAAACTGCAGCATTGTGCTTGACAACTGTAGTACAAATGCCTCGTATGGCATTTATTACATGTGGCATTGTAATTTCTTTCCTTTTTTCCAGATTGTCAATATCAAAAAAACATTGAAGACTCAAACTCAAGACACTGATGAGGCGATGGCAACAGATACCCGTGAAACAGCATCGCAGACAGGAGACAAAGGGAAAAAACCTTTCAAAGGCAAAGGAATTCGCAGCAGTTCTGGGAAATTTTGGCAAAAATCCTGAAGTGTGAAAGTTTATTATGTGACTAGACATCAGAGTTCTACCAAATAGGGATTGTTGCCTTCATTGTGCCTCATCGAGGGATTGTGAGACTGAAGTGATAAAAGAAACTGGACTTTGAACTGCAAGCCATGTAAATGTCTGTCGTGTTGATTAATAAGTTCTTAATTATCATTTACGTGATTAAAATTTTTATTTTTTGATTGCAGCTGTTTAGTGAAATGACTGTTTCTTAGAAGCTGTTGCCTTCTAAGATATTTGTGAAAAGCATTGTTCATTTATAAGCACTGTGCTCACAAGGTGTGAATATAATTCCTCACACATTTGAATGATCCATTTTGTTCCTTAATTTGAATAAGACGTGTATATATAACAATTCTTAATGAAATTTAATTGCTTATTTATAGTTTTTGAAAAGAGTATAATTTAATTTTCTATAAGCTTTCTTTTCAATGTGGCAGGATTTTACCCATTTAAGCACCCAACTACATATAGTATTAACAGATGACTTGTATTTAGTAAATGTCAATTTCTTGGTGATTGAGACTTGAAAGAAAAGTTTACACTATCTTTTATTTTCCTGTGAGATTATATATCTTTCGGTCTGAGATGAATGAGTAAGTAAATTGGATTATGATGTGCTCGACTTGCATTTATCATAATCCAGTTTTCACTTATGTTAAATCCACCCTTTTGAGTTTTCCATTGTTTCCTTGTATCCTGCGCGTATTAAGAGTTCCAGAAAGGCTGCAACTTAATCTCATATCACCTTGTTTCTGTCAGAGAGCATGCCACATTTTCAAGTTTCTCTATCAGATGAACTTGAAAGGCCACCGAGTGTCTGTAATTTTACTTGAAGTGTAGTATGATTTCAACTTTGTGTTCATCACTCATTTCACTGTTCACATATAAGTCCTTCATTGTCTGCATTAGTGTTTGCAGATAATCCATATCCAGTGTTGGTAATCTGCGTAGAAAGTTGCAGAGAGTGATCATAAGTTTAGAGAGTATTTGTTTGTTTCTGACAACAAACTAAAATAGTGAGAAGCTGTGTGTGTAAAAGTTTAGAGAGTATTTGTTTGTTTCTGACAACAAACTAAAATAGTGAGAAGCTGTGTGTGTAAAAAGTGTTCTTATTGGAACCCTGGTCTTGGTTGTTATAGTTTGTTTCAGTGATGTTTTCCTATACGGTCTCTTTCCTCTATCAGCCTTTGCTTTCCTGGACCATGTTCTCATATTCGTTACTTTTCCAAATTCTTGTTTCCTTACAGAAACAAGACAAAATACAAAAGTTAAATATTCAGTGTAAGTCAGCCCTCAGGTTGCTGATTCCATTTACGCAGTTGTTGAATAACTGATGCTCTTTCGTCCCATAAACTGTTAATAATCTGGTTTCACAGTGATATTTATAAGTAAAACAAATATTAATCATGTGGGCCAAAAAGTGAAAGAAAAAAAGGCAAGGTATGCCACATAAGGTTTATTCTGTTTAATTCTAAGGACAATAAAAAGGAATATCTGTAAGTCTCTGATGTGATATGTCTTCCCTCATGACTTTGCCAAAGTTTTGACTTGTATATTTCTCCTTTCTGCCATTGCACACTCAGTTTTTCTACTTACCGCTAGAGAAATGGATCTTTGGTTCTGAAACATTGAGATTCTGTCTCAGTGTTTTACTGTAGCCGTTTGCTGTACAGTACCCAAAGATTTTGGAGATGTAGAGTTTTTATCAACTTATAGTGTGGTATCTGTTGTTTTCATGATTTCTGATACACAGACATATAGTGGGGGGAGGGGGGGGGGTGGCGGGAAGTGTGAAATCTTTTTCCATTACTGGGAGTAAATGATGTAATGGCGGCAGTCGTTCAAGAGTACATTTGTCACTGTCAGCTAGTATACTGCCGTTGCTAGGTCTCCATACTGGCAAGACTGCTGCTGCTGCTGAATGACCACACAATCATCCTTCCAACATTCACTAGCCTTCCTCTGCAGGACACAATAGGGACCTGTGTAATTATCCCATCATTTGAACTGCGTCTATATATTCAGCCCAAACAGACTCCCAAGACATTACTTGAAAATCTGCTGTGCAGCTCTGACTTGATATCTACTACTCCATTTACACTACATTTGTGTATCGCCTGGCTTTTCTGCCTACCACTCACTCCATTAATGTTTTGGCCTCTTTTGTTCTTCTCCATGTATAAAGCTTTTAGTTTGTGATCAATTTTGAGACTTAATGTCTCATTTTCAGATGCACCATAATATACTTCTGATTGATGGTTACGTATTAATTTCGGAGATCACAAGAGGTTATCAGCTGAAATCTTGTAAACACTCCCTATGGCTGCAACACCATGCAAGGTGACCCTACACCAGTGCACAAGAGACAACTGGAGAAATGGATCATGAAATAAAACTGTAACTGCAAACTGAGGCTGTTCTACTACTACTACTACTACTACTACTACTATTACACGAGACTGTGTTCCACCCAACTGCTATGATGCTTATTGAAGATGATTTATTTTTGTCTTGTAATTTTATGTGTACTCTTGCACACTTCATTTCATAGTTTTGATGGTTGTTCTGTGCGTGTTTCACCTCCATTTACTCAAACCATTTGTTTCATGCAATATATGTTATTATTTCAACTATAATGTAGTGTTCTCTCATTGTTCTGTCTTCGATAATAATGCAGTGCCATTAAGGTATTTTAGAATCTTGGACTATACTCTCTAATTGATGTTCTAGCATGTGTACCTGTGACTTATTCTTTTCTGTATCTTTGAAATTTTAACCATATATTGCCAGTTATTCATTTCATGTTGTCCATTAAGACTGTGTGTACTTCTTGTCATTATATGCTTTAATTACATGAGGTTTTTTTTTGTACATATACTTCTGGTCTTTTTTTAGTCAGAGCTTTCATGGGTGATGATGGAAATATACACCCAATGAGCCATCAATCTTTGTTCATCTTTTGTGTGGATGTAGCAGTTACTCAGATATAACATATGCTGTTCTAATAAGGTGCACTTCTCAACTGTTTTCAAGAAATCAATGTTAAGTTTTATGAGTCTGTTGAATACCATACAAGAGTTCCAGCTATTGAGCTGTTGCATTAGAACAATTAGCTAAGGCACCAGGCTAAAAGTCTGCCCTTGCTACTACTGGGTCATACTTTTTCCCCCTCTCCTAATCTTCCTCCAAACACTTGTATTATTGCAGTGAATCATATTGCTTTATGAAGAAGAAGAAACAACAGTTACAATCATAATCATCATCATCATCGTGGTATATCCAGTGTATGGTTTAATTGAAGAACAATAAGTAATCGTGATAAAATGAACATTTATCATCAATATCTTAGTCGTGTGTGTATCACACTGACCTGTACTTGCTTCTAATAATGTAGAATGTATGTGTGATATGCTCATGAATATGTTGCATTCAACAGACTTTTAAAACTTTGAGCCCAATTTCTCAGAAACACTTGAGAAGCACATTTTTCTAAAGCAGCATTTGTTACTCTGACCCTCGGCCAGCCATCATTGTTGTCTCCTGGCACTTAGTGAATTATTTAAAACTGTAGGTTATGCTTATATTGTCAATTTTAGTACTTGGGAGGACTGTTTTAAGGTTT